>NC_091469.1:230869368-232094725 GCF_036971445.1 Narcine bancroftii
TGGGGATAAATAAGATAGAAATAGGAGAATAAGGAAAATGTTAGATGTTGTAGGAATGTTGTCTTATAAAGAGTTGAAAATAAGAAAACAGAAATGGAAAAGGAGGAAAGGTAATGATGGAAAAACGGAAAGAGAAGATAAACAAAATATAAAAGGGCTACGCTGAACTATATGTCTTTAAATATTAATGGAATACATAACCAAATTAAAAGGAAGAAACTACCAAATTTAAATGAATAAATGTATTCCATTAGAAAAAATAACATATTGGTTAAGAAATAACATTGAAATATTCGAACAAGTATAGGAGCCTTACATTAAATACAATAGCGAAAACCTACCGGGGACAAACATTACCTAAGTTGATGGAAGGAGAAGGAAAGAAAAGAATGGACTCAGTAGAATTTCTGGTGTAATTTGGTTGAATGACAACATTGTCTGACTGGCTTAATGCAACCTAGATTGTATACCTAAAATGGATGAGAGGGGGGGGTGGGGGGGTGGTTTGGGAGGAAAGGGGGGGGGGGGAGAAAAAGTCACTGTATATGTGTGAAAAGAAATAGTGTATATCATGGCTAATGTGATTTATGGTGTGAAAAATAAAAAAATTTAAAAAAAAAAAAAAAAAAAAAAAAAATCTTCTACACTCCAGGGAATAAAGCTTTAACCTTTCCATGTAACTCAAACCCTGAAAGTCAGGCAACATTCTTGGAAAGCTTCTCTGCACTCTCTCCATTTTGTTGATATCCCTCCTTTAACCAAAACTGCACACAATATTCCAAATTTGGCCTTATCAATACTTTATACAACTTCAACATGACATCCCAACTCCTGTAATCAATACTCTTATTTAAGAAGGCCAACAGAATAAAAGCTTTCTTCACCATCATCTCTACATGTGACTGAACTTTTAGGGAATTATCTACCAGAATTCCTAAATCCCCTTGTTCTACTGCACTCCTCGATTGTCGACTATTTAACGTGAATGGCCCTTGCTGATTAATCCCACCAAAATATAGCACCTCACATCTTTCAGTATTAAACTCCATCTGCCATCTTTCTGCCCACTCTTCTCACTGGCCTATATCCCACTGCAAGCTTTGATAAGCTTCCTCTCTACCCAGACCACCACCAATCATCTGCATACTTTCTAATCCAATTTACTACTCTATCATCCATGTCATTAATATATATGACAAACAACAACAGACCAAGTACTGAACCCTGTGACACTCCACTAGTCACCGGCCTTCAATTTGACAAACAATATTCCCACCACTGCTCTCTGGCATCTTCCATCCAACCATTGTTGAATCCATTTCACTACCTCAACATTAAAACCTAATGCTTGAACCTTCCTACCTAACCTCTTATGCAGAATCTTGTCGAAGGCCTTACTAATTTAGACAACATCTACAGTCTTCCCCTCTCAATAAAAGTTGAGAAGTCCCATTGCAGCTGTATAAAAATTTGATTCAGCAATTTGGTCTTTTGTGTGCATTTCAGGTTTGCATGTCACAGGAAAGATGTGGATACTTTGGAGAGGGTGCAGATGAGATTCACCAGAATGTTGCCTGGATTAAAGATCTTAACTACAAAGAGAAATTGGGAAATTGTGTTTTTTTGTAATTTCCCAGTTAAGACAGTAATAGAGCATTAGCTATAATTTACTTAGGTACCAAGTGTCTGGTAGAGATTGGAGCAGCCTGTTTTCAAAGTGCCTTTTTAATGGTACGAATAGGACGAATGTTGACTGAAATCAGTGTTTAAAATGGTTAATAAGATTTTAAATCACAACAGAAAAAGGAACTGATTCGTTAATTCAAGACTTGGGGCACAGATAATTGACTTGCTGAAAAGACTTGATGGATGCAATGCAGAAATTAGCTGACTGCCAGAGATCGCTCTCTCCTTTTGGGTCAGTGTCACCAAGGTTATCAATTCCACTGTCTGATGGTAAGATGGCATTTAAACCTGGCTGGGTAAACAACCCATCTGTCAAACCAAATGAGTTGTAAAAATGTAAGCCTCCTGTTGAAAAAAAATGTTTTTGCCATTTTAATGGCAGGAAATAATTTCCAACTGAGAAGATGTCATAACTTAAACTTACCTGAAACTACAAAATCCTTACCCTTATGGACAGTGTAGTTAGCATAGGGGCCCACACGGTGGGCATAGCAGTTAGCGCAAAGCTGCTACGGTGCCAGCAATCCTGACCGAGGTTCAAAAGCCAGCATTGTCTGTAAGGAGTTGGTTCTTTCTCCCCGTGTCTGCGTGGAATTTCCCCAGGGGCTCTGGTTTCCTCCCACCTTTTGAAATGCACCGGGGGTGTAGGTCAATTTGGTGTAATTGGGCTCGTGGGCCGAAAGGGCCTGTTACCGTGCTGTAAGTCTAAATTAAAAATTTTTTAATTAAAATTTCACTTACTTATGATGACATAGAAAAAAGGCTATTTAGCCCATCAAGTCTATGCCAGCTCCCAAAAGAACAATCCTATCTTTCCTGCTTCTCCTCTTTTTTATTTTTCCATACAACTTCACAATTTATTTTCTCTCAGGGTAATTTACAGAGTCCAGTAGGCACAAAACCCATATCACTTTGGTAGGAAAATTAGAAGAGTCGATTATTATTTAAATGGAGAAAGGGACACCTTTGTTACACAGAGAGAAACCAGTGGGTTTATAAAATGAGCTGCCAGGGGAAGTGGTAAATAAAAAGTACAATTGTAATGCTTAAAAGACAATTAGGCAGGTACATGGATGTGGTGATACACCACTAGCCGACTGCAGGGGGCAACCTGTGTACCTGCAGGAAGACAAGGCAACACCTGGCCGGCTGTCAATCAGCCAACCTGAATGGACCAAGCCCCACCTGGTCGGCTGCCAATCACCAGTGATCAAGTGTGCTGGAACCTCTGATGGTAATTAGGCAGAGTTTTCCTGGCACAAAGTCGCCGACTAAGATTTGTCGTGCGTCGGGCTGGGCCATCTCTTGTTTACTGACCACAACATGCAGCTCCGCTGTCAATGCCGTAAAATATAAGGTCTATTTTATTAAATCAATGTATTAAATTGTATCAAAAGTCCACCCAAAACAAAATAGGTTTAATCTCAATCCATAAATATTTATTTGTAATCTTAATATGCTTCAAGAGAAAAAACTGACAATGTGAAAAGTTACTTGCATTTGATAAATGTTTCATCAAATCAACTGCTAATGAACTATCCTCTCTGTGAATGACAGCAATGTACCAAATCTGAAAATCTGTCTCAACATTATCTCATTAACAAACTCATATGCAGTAAACTCCCCAGTATCCGGCACCTTTGGGGATTAGTCGATGCCAGATAAGTGAATTTTCCAGTTGTTCAGACTGCGTGTTGTGTGATTGGTGAACTAACGGCGAAGCACACCAATTTTAATCTTCCTTAATTTTACCTATTTATTTTCCATGATTCTTTCTTTTGCCGGCTGATTTAAGCTGCCGGTTGCTTGAATTCCAAATAGCAGAAGTTTTATAGTACTCATATGCATATACTTTTTTTATAAGCAGAAAGATATTTTTCCTGTCACGGAAGAAACAAAAGATGCTGGAAATCGCTGAGCTGCAGCAGAAGCAGTGACAGCTGTGCTTGACTCCCATGGTTTGAATACTGATGGCTCCAAAGGGTGCAGGATGTCAAACAGTTGTCAGAGGAGGGAGGCAAGGCCAGGGGCAATTTACAGTCCTGCAAAGCCAATGAAAGCTTCAAAGGAAATGACAGGAGGGGAATTCAGCACCAAACAAAAAAGGAACGAGTTCCTGCCACCTGAAAATGGAGAAAACTAGGAGGATAGCTAACAAGAAGCTGGAGAGCTATTTGTAGCTTGTTCAGGAGCAATAGAAAAAGCTCAAAGAAGAAAAAGGGAGGGAAAAAAAAGCAAAAAAGGTCACCTGAGACGCATTTAATGAGGTTGTCCAAAGAATGACAGGGACTATTTGAAAATTAATAAAATGCTGGAAAGGTGTGGCATAAATCATGCAAATTCTTCATTTATTCGATTATTCTGTCTGAAAATGTTGGACATAAAGGTTTAATTCAGTTTCAAAATGCATTGTTTCTGAATGTGTGCAAAAATCCTAAATCGGTGTTCCAAGGTCTGCCAATAACTGAGTCTGCAGCATTTGCAAATTAAACTGAGATAAAATTTACCTGCACTCCCAAAGACCCCATAGTCCACATTTAAACAGCTTGGGGGGGGGGGGGTTATAAAAATACTTGAAGGAAGTATTTGAAGAAATGGGGTAATAGTTAAACATGAATGCAGCAAAAGACGACTGTTTTAAAAATTGCATGTTTATAATCTATGGATGCCTGAGGCAACTTGGCAGCTAATGAAGTATAAGCGTAATGTAGCCATAATCAAAATAGCACTGTCAAAAATAAGAGGTCAGTTGTTTAATGCATAGATGAGACGAAACCGTTTTCCCTCAGAGCACTGTGAGTCTTTGGAATGCTTCTCCTCGAAGGAAGGTGAGTGCAGAGTCTTTGCACATTTTTAAGGCAGAAGAGTAGATACTTACTTGATAAGTGAAGGAGTGAAATGCCACCAGGGGTAGACAGGGTTAAATGCTGGAGCAGGCCTAAAGAGCTGCATGGACAACTATTTTTTTGTATAAAACAGGAAACCTAACAGCTAGTTTGTATATAGCAAGATTCCATACGAGGCATTGCATGAATGACCAGATTATCTGCTTTAATAATGTTAGTTGAAAGATGCATACAGCCAAGATACATGCTTGCTCTTCTATGAAATGATTCCCTTCCACCTATTACACCTGGCTTGAGAGCATACACTGAACCTCATCTGATCTGTACATCTGCACCTTCAACAGAGCGGTATTCCCTCAGTACAATACTGGAGATTTATCCCACTTGTTTTCCTTCAGTCTCTGGACTGGAACTTGAAACAGAAACATCAGATGATGCCACAACAATATGAATGATAAGTTGTGAGTGTGCCATAATGCCAGTACATCCCTTGTGAGGAGAGGCGTGGTGTTCTCTTTATTCACTCTCCTCTATGCTAGAAATAGCCAGTTAAACAACCAACAAATGTACCTTCATGAAACATCTTGCACAGCCACTGACATGCTTATGGTAACTTTGTTTCCAATAGTCTCCTTCTGGAACTGTGCCCAAAAATTGTTGCAATACAAACTTGCAGAGAGTTACTTGAATTATTCTTAGTTTTTCTAATACCAAAGTTGTTCCATCAACCAATGTTGGAAATAGGGTGATTTTTCAATCTGTAAATGTGGTATTGGATGATGAAATAAAATCACTATGATTTAATTATGTTTTTACTTTGCTGTTCAAACAGTAGCACTTCCAAACCTTACAGTTAAAGATAAATTGTAAAGCGGCTTTCAGATGCTCGGATGCAGATAATGCGCCGGCAGATGCGGCTGAGGGAGTGCAGCTGGGACTTCCAGGTGGCCGTAGAGAAGACGCCTTTCTGTCACCTGAACGTGCAGGCTGAAGGAGAGCCGCGTCCGAGAGAACACCGGCTCCTGTGGACTGTGGCTGTAGTCCCACTGCTGCTTTCGGGTTCAACAGGAGATTCTCCGAGCCAGAGAATATATCTACCTGAGGAAGGTTAGGTATGTGCTCCTCCTAGCCGGGTTCTCCACCCAACAGCTACATTAGGGTAGAATAGGCAGCTTTACAGTTGGGTGTTCTGGCCACCTGAAAGCAGCTTAAATGTGGCAAAATGCAAACCAGAACCATAGAAAAAATGTTTCAGGAAAGGGAACATCACCTTGGTTGGGTCAAGCTTCATGAGGCCCAGATTTTAATTTCTCCATTTAGCAAGGATATTATCCAGCAGCTGCTTCCAATTCATTGTCTTCTGGGTTTAACCTGAGCATGTGTTAAGTAAGTGGATGGCCTTCAAGGGCGAAATCTTGAGAGTGCAGTGTTTGCATGTTCTGTTAGGATTAAAGGCAAAGTTAACGGGCATAGGGAACCCTGGTTTTTAAGGGATATTGGCAATCTGGCTAAGAAGAAGAGGGAGGTGTATAGCAAATATAGGCAACAAGGAGCTAAGGAGGTACTTGAAGAGTACAGAAAATGCAAGAAAAAAAACTCAAGGAGGAAATCAGGAAGGCAAAAAGAAGACATGAAGTTGCTCTGGCAGTAATATGAAGGTAAACCCGAAAGGTTTCTATAATGTATAATTAAGAGTAAAAGGATAGTAAGGGATAAAATTGGTCCCCTAGAGCACACATATCAAACTCAGGCCCGCGGGCCAAATTTGGCCCGTGATATAATTATATTTGGCCCGCAAGATCATATCAAATATGTATTAGAGCTGGCCCGCTGGCTGCTGCACCGGTATAGTGCATGCACAGCTAATACTACAAATCCCAGAATGCTTTGCAAATGCATTGGTGCTGGCCCGTCAGCCCGCTAATCGCCCCCACCTCCTCTCTTTACTTTCATTAGCACCTGCGACCTGTCGCCTCACTCACATGTAATAAACCCCTTACGGAAAATGGCCAAATCAAAGACAGAAAACAGGACCTTTCAAGACAGGTGGGAGGGAGACTATATGTTCATCATTTTAAAAGACAAACCTGTTTGTCATTGAAGCAAGTTGTTATTTTTTTGACTTGTTGGCTTGTGAAAAAAAAAACATTTAAAAGGAGCTTAAAGGCTCACCTCACTGACAAAAGACAAAGGAGGAAAAACCCAACACCCAACCCCAACCAACCAATTTTCCCCTGCAACCACTGCAACCGTGTCTGCCAGTCCCGCATCGGACTTATCAGCCACAATCGAGCCTGCAGCTGACGTGGACATTTACCCCCTCCATAAATCTTCGTCCGCGAAGCCAAGCCAAAGAAGAAATGCTATAGAGAAATATTATTTATTGAATATTTTATTTCTCATTTGTTAATGCTTCTTCTGGAAAGAGTTTAACCAAAACTATTATTAAACATTTATTTTAATAAGAAAAAGTTTAACATTACATATGTTGAAAGAAGAGAAAACATGCAGATGTTGTTGAAAATTTTCAATAAATATTTAGTTTGGCCCACGACTTAGTCCAAGTTTTTAATTATGGCCCTCTGTGAATTTGAGTTTGACACTCCTGCCCTAGAGGATCAAAGTGGCTAATTATGTGTGAAGCCTCACGTAATGGGGGAGACCTTAAACAGTTCTTTCTTTTGGATCAGTATTTACTCAAAAAACTGACATAGTGTCCAAGGAGAGGTTGTAAACTAGATTCGTAACTGTTTGTATGGGAGAAAACAGAGAGTGGTGGTGGATGGTTGCTTCTCAGACTGGAGGCCTGTGACGAGTGGTATGCCTCAGGGATCTGTGTTGGGACCATTGTTGCTTGTTGTCTATATCAATGATCTGGATGATAATGTGGTAAAATGGATCAGCAAGTTTGCTGATGGCACAAAGATAGGAGGAGTGGTGGACAGCGAGAAAGATTTTCAAAGAGGTATCTGGACCAACTGGCACAAAAATTGACAGATGGAGTTTAATGTAGACAAGTATTAGGTGATGCATTTTGGAATGGCAAACCAAAGTAGGACATACATGGTAAATGATAGAGCACGGAGGCATGCAGAGGAGCAGAGAGATCTGGGAATTCAGATAAATTATTCTCTGAAAGTGGCGCCATGGGTGGACAGGGTGGTAAAGAAAGCTCTTGGCATCTTAGCCTTTATAAATCAATGTATTGAATCTAGGAGTTGGGATGTTGTGTTGAAGTTGTTTAAGCCATTGGTGAAGCCAAATTTGGAATATTTTTGTAGTTCTGGGGGCCTAACTACAGGAAGGATATCAATAAGATTGAAAGAGTTCAGAGAAGATTTACTAAGATATTGCCAGGTCTTCAGGAGTTTAGTTTCAGGGAAAGATTAAACAGGTTAGGACTTTATTTCTTAGGCCGAAGAAGAATGGGGAGATTTGGCAGAGGTTTACAAGATTATGAGAGGTATAGATAGGGTGGATGAGAGTAGGGTTTTTCCACTTAGATAAATATGAGAGGTATAGTTTTAAGCTGAAAGGGGAAAAGATTTAGGGGGAACATTAGGGGGAAGTTCTTCACTCAGAGAGTGGTGGGAGTGTGGAATGAGTTGATGTGGTGAATGTGGGCTCGATCATGTGTTTTAAGAATAAATTGGATAGATGCATGAGCAGGAGTGGTCTGGAAGGTTATGAAGTGGGAGCAAGTCAATGGGAATAGGGAGATGATAGTCAGCATAGACTAGAGGGGCTGAATGGCCTGCTTTCTGCACTAACCATCTAGGTTTCTATGTCAGGGTACATGCAGGAGGTGGGTTGCCAATTTCTGTTTGTTAAATGTTCACTAACTGCAATTGTAACCAGCAGTTTTGAACTACCTCAGTGTACATGGGTTCCTTTAACCTTCTGAAACTTGACAATGGAAATTAAGCATGAGAACTTGTTGGACTGGGGAATGCTGCAGATCTGACAGGCAAATCCATTAACAAATAAAACAACCTACTCTCAAGTAATTTAGTGTCAACGCATTTCTTGAGTTTGGGATAAAGTTTTCAAACATCGCCTTTCAATGTACATAGTTTGGAGGTGACAACATGCAAACTGTACTTTGCAGCTCTCTATGGACATCTAACATTACTGCTGTTTACATTGAGAACTCAGCCACAAACATCAGTAGGATTTTCTGGAAGAGCAGCACCTCGCCTCCCACACCTCCAATGGCAGGGGGGGGGGGGGGTGTGTAAAAGGAATGATGAGTCAGCATATCAGAGAGAGAGTGAAATCTTGGCTGAATGGTGCACTAACAATAATAACCCCCACACTCAATGTCACCAAACCCAAGGAGTTGATGGTAGACTTTAGGATGGAAATTACTAGCTTTTGGTAATTTTGGAAAGTGGAGTGAGGATTCAGGCCATTGTAATTTCAGGACCATCAGTGTAAGTGGAGGAGCGAGGGACTCGGGAGAGTTGTGAATGTCAGGAACCAGCTTTTGCAACGTGTATTTAAAAAGGAAGTGGAGGACAATTTAAGAGTTAAACAGAATGGTGATTGGTGGGAGTGAGTACTACAAATAAGGGGCAGTGACAAATAAAAAGAGGAGAGCTCAAGTGGAGTGGCCAGTGTGTGATTGGCACAGGGTAGGAGTGGGACTTTAAGGCTTTGGCTCATGAGACTGCAGAGACTTTGGAGAAGGTTGTTTCCAGTAAGGTAATGCCAGGTAAATTCTTTGTATTTAAACAAAGAATTTTTGTTGGAGAGAGCAGCTAGAGTGGTGGAATGCTCTGAATGCAGGACGTGGGAAATCTGGGACAGCACTATTGTCCCTGATGACTACATCTGCAAGAGGTGCATTCACCTGCAACTCCTTCGAGACCAAGTTAGCGAACTGGAGCTGGAGCTGGATGAACTCTGGATCAATTGGGAGGCAGAGGCAGTGATAGAGAGGAGCTTCAGGGAGTAAGTGCCCCACCCCCAGTCCCAGAAGTCAGGAGGCAGGTAGCTGGGTGACTGTTGGGAAAGGGAAGGGGAATAGGTGGACAGTGCAGAGCACCCCTATGGCCATTCCCCTCAGCAATAACATTTTGCATACTGTTGGGGGAGAACAATTTACCAGGGACAAGTTGTAGTGGTCATGTCTCTGGCACAGAGACTGGCCATTCAGCTCAGAAGCTAAGAGGAGAGAAGAGGAGAGCTATGGTAATTAGGGTCTCATTAGGTGAACAGATAGGAGATTCTGTGAATGAGATCTAGGCTCCTGGATGGTATAGCACTTCATGACTGCAAGAGGTAGGATAGACAGGGCTGAATTTGTCACGTGTACTCAAGAGGGATTCCTGACACAGTATGTGGACCAGCCGACAAGAGGCCATACTTGATCTAATTCTGGGTAATGAACCTGGTCAGGTTGTGGACGTCTCAGTGGGAGAGCATTTTGGTGAGAGTTACCGCAATTCCCTGAACTTTAGCATCGCTATAGATAAGGGAAAAAAAAACAGACAAAATGGGAAAGGGTTTCATTGAAGAAGGTGTAGCAGGCTGAATGGCCTTGTAGCAGGCCAAGCAGCCACATAGCGCGGTATTGTGAACCTTCGCCGGGTTGGCTCACCGTGCAGACGCGTAGAGCTGCGGGTCAGGTCGTTGCTTATTCACCTGGGCAAGAAACCACGTGCACGAGGTCCTGCAAGCCAAGTAGCAGCACACTGGACCATTGTGCCTCTTTCTAGAGGGCACGGGGCTCCCATCGTGTGTAAACACACCAGCACCACATATTAGTGGCAGGTACATGGTGCTGTCAGTTCCCGTCTCGTGGATCCCGGACCTGGATTAATACAAAAGGAGGAAGCAAACTTGAATAAACAGTCTTGGCTGACTAAACCTGTGTATGTTTATTCATTTAGTGGTTCTACCTGACTAGTCGCTATAAAGGACTAATTATCATGGAATGAGACAGGAATTAGTGAGAGTCAATTGGAAACAGATGTTCAAGGGTGAAAGCACAGAACTAATGTGGAGGTTGTTTAGGGACCACTTGTGCTGGGTTCACGATAGGTTTGTCCACTGGGACAGAGAAAAGATGGTGGGGAAAGGGAACCATGGTTGACAAAACAGGTGAGGTAGCTGGTCAAGAGGAAGAAGGAAGCATATACTACATATAGGAAGCAGGAAACAGGAAGGGATCATGAGAAGTATATTGCAGCCAGGAAGGAGTTTAAGAAAGGACTTGGGAGAGCTCGAAGGGGGAATGAGAAGGCTTTGGCATGAAGGATTCAAGGAGAACCCCAAGGATGATGAGAATGAAGATGGGACAGCTAAATGATAAAGGATGCAATATGTGCCTGGAGGCAGAGAAGGTTGGGTAGGTCCTAAATTAATACTTCAGTATTCACAAGAGAATAGGTCCTTGATCAAGGTGAACAGGCTTGAGTACTGGATGATGTTGAGTTTAAGGAAGTGGAAGTGTTGGATCTTCTTAAAAACATCAAGATTGATAAGTCCCTGGAGCCAGATGTGATATACCCCAGGTTGCTGTGGGAACTGAGGGAAGAGATAGCTTGGGCAGTGGCTATTATTTTTGAGGAGGATTAGAGAATGGCAAATATGGTTCCCTTGTTTAAAAAAGGTAATACGTAGAATTCTGGGAAGCGTAGACCAGTGAGTCTAAAATCAGTGGTGTGCAAACTATCGGAGAGGATTCTTAAGGATAGGATCTATGAGCATTTGGAAAAGAACAGTCTACTCAAGGATAGTCAGCATGGCTTTGTGGAGGGAAGTTCATGCCTCACCAGCCTAATTGAATTTTTTGAGGAGGTAACAAAGGAAATTGATGAGGCTAGGGAAGTAGATGTGGTCTACATGGATTTTAATAAGGCATTTGATAAGGTCCCCCATGAGAGGCTTATTCAGAAAGTCATGAGGCATAAGATCCATGGAATCTTGGCTGCATGGATTTAAAAAATGGCTTGCATATAGAAAGCAGAGAGAAGTAGTGGAAGGAAAATATTCTGCCTGGAGGTCGGTAACTAGTGGAGTTTTGCAAGGATCTGTTCTTTGTGTTTTTTATAAATGGCCTACATGAAAAGGTAGAAGGATGGGTCAGTAAGTGCAGATGATAGGAAGGTTGGTAGAGTTGTGGATAGAACTGGTTTGTCATTGATTACAAAAGTATATAGACAGGATGCAGAGGTGGACAGAGAATTGGTAGATGGAGTTCAATCCGGATAAGTGTGAGGTGATGTATTTTAGAAAGACAAACCAGAAGGCTGGGCACAGGGTAAATGGTTGAATACATAGAAGTGTGGATGAATAGAGGGAGCTTAGACTCCAAATCCATACAGCCCTCAAGGTTTCCGCACAGATTGATAGGATATTTAAGAAGGCCTATGGGATGCTGGGCTTCATTAATAGGGAGATTGAGTTCAAGAGGACATGTTGCAACTCTACAATCTCCGGTCAGACCACATTTAGCAAACACCAGGGGACATCTGTACAAAGTGAAGGGAGAGAAATTTAGGGGAGACAGCAAGGGTAAGTAGGTTTTTTTTACACAGAGAGTTGCGGGTGCCTGGATTGCCTTCCCAGGGATGGTGGTGGAGGCTGAAACCTTAGGGGCATTTAAAGGACACTTCAACAGGCACATGGATGGCAGAAAAATAGGTTATGGGGTCAGGGTAGGTTATGGGGTAGTTATGTATAGTGTTCTATGTAAAACCAGAGGTGTGTGACCCAGTGATCAGAGGTAGAGAGTGTGAGCAAATTAAATTCATGGGATTCACTATCTTGGAGGATCTTTCCTCGACCCCACATACTAATGCCATCGTGAAGAAAAATGTCACCACCTCTACGACCTCAGGAGTTTGCGGAGGTTCGGTATGACATCAAAAACCTTGGCAAACTTTTATGGATGTGTAGTGGAAAGTGTGCTGACCGGCTGCATCACAGCCGGTAAGGGGCATCCATACCTCCAAGCAAAAAGCCTTGCAAAATAAAAAGGGTAGTAGGCACAGCCCTGTACATCACAGGCAAAACTCTCCCCACCATCAAGAAAATCTGCAGGGAACACTGCTGAAGGGTCCATACCACTCAGGACATGCTCTGGTCTCACTGCTGCGCTCAAGAAAGAGGGTACCACAAGATATGTGCCACTATGTTCACAAACTGTTTCTACCCCTCCATCATCAGACTCCTTAACAATGGACTCGATCAGAGATTCATATAGGGCCTTTTATTTTGCACATTATTTATTACAGAATATTTATTTTTTCTGTATGGCACAGTGTGTTACTGTTCTTTGTTTACATTCCTTTCTTTTGAATATACGTCTTTTTCTTGAGTACAAAGGCGTAGAAATTCTGCCTGGCCTGTAGGAAAATGAATCTCAGGGTTGTATGTGATGTCCTTATGCACTCACAATAAATATGAACTTTGAACATGAAGCCATACCACAGCATAAATGATTACCTCAGTGTCTGGCCTTCAGATTGCACATCAGAGGGCAACATATTTTTGTAGCCTTCAAGAATAAGAACACCATAATTTGCCAGTGGCTGTCAAAGTTGGCACACCCCTCACCTTTGTTGCTTTAGGATTCTACGCCAGTCCTTGCAATCAGCAGTACAGAAATGGTTCAGGTAATGCCTGGTGTGGAAATAGTTTAATGAGATCTCTCACTTCCATGCCCAGTTCACGATCATCCTTCTCATTCTGTCCCACAATATCTATCTGGCATCAAACTGCAGAGTACTTTTGCTGCCAGTCACTGATAGAATATGGTCTTGGGTAGCTGTGTTCCTCTTATCTCCCCATTTCTGAAGGCTATTTTCTTGTGGCCCTCCTGCCCATGAAGGCAATTCACGAGACAATTATTGAGGGTGTGGGGATGTCCATTTTTTTTTTTAATGATTGGTGTCGTGTTGGGAAGAGTATCAGTTTTGATGGGTTTGCAGAGAGACGAGTCTGGACATAAGTGTTACAATCACACATAACTTTAATTAACACACAGGGGACAAACAAGGAAGAACGTCAAATGGTGTTCAATTCATTTATTACTTAAACAATGATATAGACATTCACATTGGACCCAGGTTGGATTCTGATTTCAGTGGCCGACTATACTCTACATGCTCACACACTTGATGCACACACTCTACAGGCAGGGACTTTCACACCTACATCCAATTCCCTATACCAACGGAGGTGTGGCTCTCTGCCAGTTCTGATCCATCACAATACTACAGCTCAGCCTCAGTGTAGTGTGCACCTTCCCCCACAATGATCACAGTAGCGACCTGGCATGTAACGATGTCTGGGGCTTGGACCATGAGGCAGGGAGAAAGAAATGTGCTATGCATCGATGTTTTATACAGTTCTGATCTGGATGTCTAGCCCATAATGACCCTAGGTGATTTAAATTAGCCAAAGGCAAGGTGTGCACTAATGGGTAGCAGAGGTCCAACCTTGGTTGACAGGTGATGTGAATTCCGAATAACTTTCAGACAGGGAGGATATGTGACCACCCACAATCCATAGTATTATGGACAGGCAGGAAGGCCAGGTTTTCCTCCACAATCCACATATAACAACTGGGATTTTCGGGGAACAAAGTTATGGAGTAGACATAAAAGGTATATTGAAGGGTTGGGGTAATCCCCAGATCAAGAGATAGTCGAATGTACTTGAGGATTTTGTGCTCAGCCAGCTGCACTAAAAGCAGGAATGGTCGACCCATTGTGGGTGCAGCCGCCTGCTTGCTTTATGTCACCAGCTGGCTTCTTGTTCCTGTCTGAAGGTAAATCAATGTTCCTGCCAGACCGCAGCCCAACATCTCGAATCACCTTGACTTGTTTGCACTCCACATCTTGTCTTTACTCCGCAACTTGTCTTCATTGTGTTAAGCAACCAACTACAGAATCTGTCCATTGCTGTGCCATCACCTATTTGGCTGGGTATCTAAAATAATGGGTTGGCACAGCAAGTCATGAACAAACCCTCTGCTGGATGCTACTGAACCCCTTCATCCAATCAACTCACACACAAGGGAAAGTTAAGAGTCAGCCCAACGAGATTGACTCTTCATGCCTTCTTCAGTAGTATAGGAACTCACAGTTACATGGCCAGCTGGAAAAGCAACTAGTGCTTGCCGGCATCACCTATATCCTGAGGACAAAGTGAAACTATCCATCAGCACAGTTCGCTCTAACATTTCAGTGAAGCATAACAATACTAATTTAAACTACATTGTGAGTTTAATCTATGAAAAGCAGACACCTATAGAATTTATCATTCAAAACTTGGGCCATTTCTAGAACCAAATGGCAAATTTTAAATCACTAACTGTCCATGGTTAACTTTTCCCAACTGATCATTCACTAAGGGCAATCTTTTAATCTGCTGTCAGTAAAGTATTTTTTCAACTAACTGAATCTTAAGCAGCTGAGGTTTTCAGATATGATTTATGGACTATTCATGGAATTAGTTTCTAAGATGTCCGAGGAGATTTAGCACGTCATCAAATACTCAATTGAACTTTTGCAAATTGTCCTGTGGAAAGTATAGGGCCTGGTTTGGAGATTCAAGTGGCTAAGAACACTGAAGACTGCAGAAAGTGGCAAACCAAGCCAAGCCCATCATGGGCACCAATTTCCCATCCATTAAAGACATTTATGTGAGATGCTCCCTCAAGAAGGCAACCAACATCAAAAAGGTTCCACATCATTCCGGTCAAAATCTCTTCTCATGGAAGTAAGTACAGAAGCTTAAACTCAGCATCTCTGGTTTCAAGAATGTCTTTTATCCCCCAGCTGATCTTGAACCTTCCTATGCTACTCCAATCCAACTGTGAATGTTTATTTTTCTAGCATTTTATTTTTTATTATTCTTTTTATCTGTCTTGGCATAAACTGGTCATTTATACTTGAGCAGTTGGTCATTTTATTTCCCTGTGTGGCAAGAATTTTGGTGCATCTGTTCATTGTACTTATGTAATGACAATAAACTCATCAGAATTATTTGGGGCCTAATTTGACAACTTGTGGGAGTCCAGTTTTGGGGCATAGTTAGGTTTTTTTTGGGGGGGGGGTATTATGGGCATTCAGAGCTTTGTCGAGGGGTTGTTTTGGGACCTAATATGGGTATTGATCTGCAGTCCGCTGACAACTGGCTCAAACTGGCTGGAGGGGGTACCAGGTATCGGATCCGGGATGCGAGGAGATGCCGAGGGCACTGACCATGCCGGAGGTTCAGATCTGGAGCTCAGGTTGTCATTGATTTGGAGTGGACTCTGTGTGGCTGCAGGGGCTGAGAGAGTGCTGGAAGTGAATCTACGGACACTCAGTGACACTGGGGGAATTCTCTTTTACTTCTATCTCTCTGACTCTAAGTCTGATTGGAAAACTGAAAGAGGCACTTAGGCAATTACAGTAGGCATAAAGAAATTTCATCTAATGTGTCACTATTTTATTACTATGGTAATAAATTAAATCTTGATTATGGGCATGGAAGCAAGCCCTTTTGCCCAATTTTTTTTCATGCTGACCAAGTTTTCCACCCAAGCTAGTCTCACTTGCCTACATTTGCCCAATATCCCTCTCAACTCTTCCTTTCCATGTACAAGTCTTTTAAACACTGTAATTTTACCCACCCCACCATTAATTTCATATTTTCATCACACTGTGTTAAGAAGTTACCATCAAAACCCCTTAAAATCTTTCCACTCTCACCTTAAATCTTTCCCTTCCCCTTTGACATTCCTCAATCCTCAAGATTGCATAAACATTCCCAAGTCACTCCTCAGCCTCCGACAATCCAGGAAAAAAATAGGCCTACCCATCCTTGTCTGTCCTTACAACTCAAGCTTTATAGTTCCAGTTACATCTTGTGAATCTTTTCTACATCCTTTCCATCTTAACAATATCTTTTATCCAAGCTGGGAGCACACATTATCCCAAGTATGGTCTCAAGGCATAAGGCAGTTGGATAGGCTGTGGTTTCTTTTCCCTGGAGAGCAAGAGTTGGAGAGATGATCTTACTGAATTAAACAAACTCATAATGGGCTTAGATAAAGTGAATAGACACAGTGGTAGACTTTCCCCAGGGTAGGAGAGTCTAAAGTAGGGGGTGGGCAACTTTGTTCTGTTAAAACTCACATTCCACGTTAAGCGATCCCTCTGCCATAAGTGCTCTGTGGTTAGTAAGGGATTGCTTAAGGTGGTTTGTGGGTGGAAAGAACAAGTTTGAAACCACTGTTTTAATCGTACCTAATTGACTCGTTATGTGCATGGTTTCATAACTCCAAAGGAAATGGGCCAATGACAATTTTTCTCAAGCAAAGTATTTCAGAAACACTTGGGTCTGGAACAGTGATTCACAACCTTCCCTTCCCACTCACCTACCACCTTAAGCAACCCTTACTAATCACAGAGCACTGATGGCAGAGGGAATACTTGAGATGGAATGTGAGTTTTTTTAAAAAAAAGGTGACCCACCCTGCTCTAAAGGATAAGGGCACAGATTTAAGGTGAGGGAGAAAGAAATAAAAAGAAACCGTGAGGCAACTTTATCCACAGAGGATGGTACATGTGTGAAAGGAGCTGCCAGAGGATGTGGTAGAGGCAGGTCAAATTGGATGAGTACAATCAGAAAATTGACAGGTGCTGAGATGGGCAATTTTGCAGCATGGACAAATTGAACTGAAGATCCTGTAACTGTGCTGTGGACTCCACCGAGCTAATTTTGTATCCAGTCGGCTACCTCACCCTGGATCCTGAATAGTCTGATCTTCCAGACCAGTCTATCATGCAGGATCTTGTCAAGGGCCTTGCTAAAGTCCACATAGACATTGTCTATGGTCTTAACCTCATCAATCCTCTTGGTCACCTCTTCAAGAAACTCAATTCATTTCATGAGGCAATTTCCCACATACCTATGTTGACTATTCCAATTCAGTCATTGCCTTTCCAAATCCAGGTAGATCCTATCTCTCAAAATCTCCTCCAGTAATTTTCCCTCCACTGAACACAACTCTGGCTTGTCCTTTCAGTCTTTGTTGAAAACAGACACAGCATTTCCCACCTGCCAGTCTTCCTGCACCTTGCCCTTGACTAAAGATGATGGTCCCAATAGTTTTAATGTTTTAAAATGATAAAAATATAATTTACAAATTCCCACAGGATCTGATGTTATTTTTATTGAGTAATATTGAAACTATGAGACTGAAAATAAAATTAACTATGTCTCAGATTGAATTTGTGCTAATTGCTTTAGCAGGTTCTAGGAAATGTATAGCAATATTATGGAAGTCAGAAATTGATTTAGGTATGGAAAGATGGCATCCAGTACTTTGTAGTTGTATACAATTAGAGAAGATTACTTATAGTCTGTGAGATAAATATCTTGTCTTTTGGAAAATATGGTGCCCATATTTACAAAATGTGGGTTTGTATGTTTAATAGAATCTCTGAAGACCTCACTTCTTGGTAACCTCTTTGTGATATAAATGATTTACTCTCTAGGCGTCCTCCAGTTTTCCTTTTTCTTTTCTTTTTCGAGGGGTTGTTGGTAGGGGGAGTGGAGGAGGGAGAGGGAAATGGTGGGGGGAGGGTGGGGGATAGGAGGGGAGGAAGAGGGGGGAGGATGGGCGCATGTCCCTAGGATACCCCTGATCAGGCCCAGGCATTGTCCTTTTGGAAGAGGAACTTCGGGGTGGTTTTCAGCTAATCAATCTGCACCTTTACAAAGTCGATCTTAAGCCCTGAGTTAAAACAAGAAGGCGGCAGAAATCATGTTTGAAGTAATGTTGTAAAGAATGTCTATTTTAATGAATTTTTTTTAAAGTACAAAGATCATTAAAAGCCTAACGGGACAGGTAAACGGGCTGTTTGGGGAATAACATTTCCTTGTGCATTTTATTGGTTGACAGTGGACGAGTTTCACTCCGGACACTCAGTAAACGCTGCGGACGTGATGGTCGTGGCTTCTTTCAAATAAAAGGATACACTGAAAGTCTGGATTCTGTGAAGCCGCGAATCCTCCCGACCCACACAATTTCTAATCGTTAATGCCTTTTCGCTTAGACCGACGATTAGAGACGACGGTGCTTCCTCCCCTCCAATTCAACGCCTTCCCGCAAAAAGACTTGTGGCACCCGGGTCTCCGCGCTGAGCTATTAAATGCACAGATCACTGGCGTGGAGGGAGTCAGGGTCTCGGTGTGAAAGAAATAATTTTAAATGCAGCATTATCGATGCATGGAAGGAAACGACTCTCTTTGACTATCGTTTGCGTCCTGTCCTTAACTCTTCAAATGTCAAACAACGGGGGTCCTATTAAAGATATCCGTGGAGATGCTTTCAAAGTTCACTGACTGCTGGCCACACATTAAAAGATGGAATCAGTGCAAACGAGGTGGCCGGACTCCTTTGCCAACTCGGGGTCACTCCCTCCCCCGAGAATGTCCGTTGTAAGGAGAGCAGGTCAATGCTGTTCCATATCTGTCCTTGGTTTGTTTCCATATCTCCGAGGTTAAATCAAGTTTACGGGGCGAGGGTCAGAGCTGGATGGTCTCACCTGATGGGAGGGAGGGTGTGTGGGGGGGGTGGGGGACGAGTTCAGCCCCTTTGAACCATGTTGGGGCGATCGACGAGGGGAGCCGCCTGGACAGATCGAGACGCCAACAGTGTCCCTGTCCTGATCGCCAACCCACCCCGGGCTTCAATCGTCCAGACGGTTGGCGAGGGGCCGCGTTGGTCATTCGCTGCACTTTGCAAGGTTGTTTTGTGCCGCAGTCGTTGCCATTACCTCGGACGGCAAATGAAGTGGTGTTTGATTTGTCCAGGCTTTTGCACCTCGAAAGACAGTCAAGATGGTCCTGAGACTATCCCAAACACCACTCCCCCCCCCCCTCTCCATAACACGTTAAGCTGACGCTGCCTGCTCGGGGGGTGGGGGGGTAGAAGCCAACCTTGCAGTCGCTTTAACCCGCGTTTGCCGATCCCTCCCGATGGAGTTTGGCTGCCGCCAGAGTCGGGGGAGCAGAAGGTCGGAGGGAATCCGCTTCATTCTCCACTCCGAGCACATCTCCCTTGCCGAGCTGCTGGGTGACCTGCGAAGCATCCACTCTCCCCGGGGGTTCCTTCGGACGGTCAAGGTTGTTATCAACTCCCGCTCAGGCGGGTGCGATTTGCCTCCCTTTACGTCTCTCCTCCCCCCCCCCCCCCCAGTGGCGTTCAGGGATCCCGGCTCACGGAGCGCCTGGTTGATCCGCCTCCGACGGCTCAGCGGGGGTTTTAATAGCTCTGATCTTGACTTGAGCATCATTTGCCACTTGTCCAGGGCCAGCACAAGTTCTATTTGATATTGAGGGGGCTGGAAGGGCATTGCAGTTCTCGGGAAATGCCGCGGTGTGAGTCTTGCATCATCTGAAGAAGAACTTGCTCTAATATAACCAGACTTCTTCAAATGCTGGGTGAATCCTTGTGCACTCGTGTGTGTGTAAATTCAGCCTCGCCGGCCGTTTATCTTTGAAATATTTAGTCCACTTTATTTTAGTAAGGGTTCTTGCCGAATTAAATTCCATGGGCTACCAAAACTTCTTATTGGCTATCAAATCGGAGGATGGGCATAATAATGGTTGATTTGACATGATTCCGGGTCTCAGTTGTCAAAGTATTTTTTTAAATTTTACATTTTGCCGAATCAATCAGTTTGAATACGTTATACGGATGCATTCGAAGATCCGTAGATCTATTCGCAGTCATCGGAATGAAGCGATTTATTGGCCCTTTTCGGAATTGAGGAAATACTTTGCCTGCCATTCTAAAGCACGCACACAACCAGTTAATGAATCAACGTCTCTCAATTAGCTTGTGCCGTCCATCGCAACAAAGACCTGCGGAACAAATTGACATCCTCTCAGAGGGGGGTTGGGAGGGGGTTGGGGGGGAATCTTTGCAAACGGCCCTGCTTTGCACCATGCAACCCTCAGGTTAGGATTGTATTTGCTGCCTAACCCTAATGTACGTTCCGGCGTAAACTGCGAGCAGTCAAAGTTCCATGAGTGGGAACCCGGCCGCGGTGGCCCACGTTGCAGTTACAGATGTTGGGAGGTGGCGTCGATAAATGCAAAGAAAGTGAATAACTTGTACTTCAAAACGTGAACTCGTGGAAATTCCACACGGGGTTTGCCATTTAAACATCTTGCTCTTCTGAGCTGTTCACCTTTTGATGTAGCATCCCGTTCTTGCCCTGCAAAATTGACCGCAGACCACGTTATACATTGGCCTTGTGGTCTCGAAGGACTTGTTGAGTTACGAAGTAAAATGAACAGCCAGCATCAAAGATGTTTTAGGAAAATAAAAGGAGTTTGCTCTCTCGTGCAACCTGTGTATGAAATATATTTTTCATTCTACTGCAGTGAGATTTGCGCCGGATTACATTTTCGAAAAAAACCCCAGAAGATAGACTGTTAAAGGATGAGAAATAATGTCTCAGTCTTCGATACATTGAAATCAGCTGATTGGGGAAATACTGACTGCAATTTAAAAAATTTACCCCCCCCCCCCCCACGGGTTTCACGTGGGTAGCAAGACGGCTTTGTACACGTTCACATCCCGCACTTATAACCTCATCCCACTCCTCACAGCACAATTTCAGTAGCGGAGGGACAGGCGGCCCTGGAGGAAGGTCGACGTCTGGTGGGGGGTCGAGACCCCGCATCGGGACCCGAAACGTTGCCCATCCCCGCTGCCTCCAGAGAAGCAGCGGAGTTCCTCCAGCAGTTTGCTTCTTGCAGTAAACCATCAACCGAACAACCCGTTGTAAAGTTGAATACATTCAGGAGTTTCGAGTGGGTTTTTTTTTGGGGGGGGTATTATTATTATTATCGTGTTCGGAGCGTTATGGCTGAGAAATTAAACTATCTTTGATTCGGAGGAGACTGTGCAAAGACAGACCATCATCGCTGCGTCGGATATCACCTTGTCTCCTTTGCCCTCCCCCCATCTTCGCAAGGCTTGGCTTTCGTGTCTAAATTTGGATTTTGCGCTGCTAACACTTGGTCATTGAAGTCCAAACAAGGTCCAGCACCAAGTCGTGGCAGAGAGGCGATTTCTGATCTCGTGGGACCAAACTGCAGGAATGGAAGGGCAGCAAAACCATTCCGTTTCTTTCCCACGTTTTTTCTCTTTAATGTGCTGTGGTAGAACTGACCACCTTCACTGGAGACCGTCATGGACTGGCCCGCGCCTTGTTCATTTTGAAATGTCAGGACTGCTCGGTTGAGTTGTGCAGCGGGCTGTATCCATCCTTCCACGGAGAGTGGTGATGACCCGCTCGAAGTTTTCCTGTGGAGAGTTCACTTTTGAATGCCTGCCATGGGATTGAGTTTGTACAAGATTACCCCGGAAGAGATTTTCGCAACGAAACCCCCTATTTTCTGAACTTTTAACGTTGAAGAATGAGTCGGTCTTTTGCCCTACAAAACATCTCCCAACTTTTAATGGCCAAAGACATTGAACATTGATGAACATCTTTAGTTTTATTGATGTATAGTTGCTCAGACACGTGTATATACAAAACAGATGTATAGATTATCCATATGGCAGAAGACCATAGGTTTGTTTCCTTTTTCCTTATAAGCATGTCAAAGAAAAAAACGGCACTTCAATAAGTGCAAAGAATCTGCATTTCAAGCGATTCTTGAGCAGGGCAGTACAGGCACAGGACAACAATGGCCGGACTCTAATATCCAGATGCACCAACAATGAGGGGCTCTGACGGAGCGTCAAGAGAAAGCATCTAAAACAGATTTAGCAGACTCCATGAGTAACCTTCAGCATGCCAGCGTTTATTAAACTGTACAGACAATGGCAGCCACGCTATTGTAAGAAGATTCGTCTCGCATCAGAACAGTTTGGGGGCTAATGCATGGGAAAAACTCGGAGTTGCCAAATAGAACAGATTTACCCATTCACCGCTCAATGAAGGCTTGGATGAAAGCAGGGAACAGCTGATCTACGTGGAGTGAATAAAAGGGGGAGTGGATTAATTTCTATGCCTTTAAATTTATAGACCTTTTCCATTCCACATTGCCAGGTGGGTCAGTCAAGTGTGACAAGTTGTTGACAGGTAAAGTGCACCCTTACTTCTGTCCCGCTTGCACACAAAGAGGGAGAAAACATGAGGCAAAATTCACAAAACCATATTGGACAAACTTTCTTTTTCTGACTCCATCCATGCACATGCCACAATGGTGCTGGCAAGCTCTTTCCGTAAAAAAAAAATGCTCATTTCTAGGGCAGGAAAAGAAAATCAGTAACATCATTCAGAACCCAACATGGCCTCTTCATACAGGGCTTTGTGACCAGAGTTCCACATCCCCTCATAAACATTTAGGACCAATACGCTGAATGTCAAGTCACAGTTATTGCTCCCCTCTATCCATCGAGATCCGGCTGCACCCGGATCTGTGCTTCCGGCTGTCAGGAGGCATTTGCAAAATTCATGTAAGACACTTTAAGTGCAGTTGAAGCACCTCTTCCATTCCAACACTGTTTGTTTAAAATGCTCAACCAAATCCAGAAAGTCTATTGTATTCAATTATAAAAGATGTACGAATTGGAATTAATACTTTATCAAACACTATTTACAACATAGGTTGCTAATTAATACAGAATTTAAACAATGTTTTTTTTCTTTTGCCCTCCAATAAAAGGTACAAATCAATGTACTAAGCTAACACTAATGTTATAGACTATTACAGGATACACAGTATCCACTGAACAGACTGATCCTTATTTCCCTGCTTTAAAAACAGGCAACTAAAAAACAAACAAACAAAAAGTCGTTGGTCTCAAATATCCTCCATAGCTTCAGGGGTGTCCAGTTTATGTTAGAATCTCCCAAGTATGTAATAGCAATCGTTTCATTTTGAACCTATTCATTATCAAAATATGTTGGCAATAACCTGCCAAAACAGCCAGAAATTAATTGGTCTAACAATAAACTGTATCTTACAGCCATGAGGGAAAAAAAAATGCAATTGTTACATCACTATGACAGAGTTGGATTGCAATCCAGTTTTACAGGAAATAAAAATGATGCAGTATTTGACATTCTCGGTTCATTCGTCTTTCATTTGTAGAATATGGTGTTTTTAAAAAATTGCAAACTGTTATGTTATTCACAATATCTATTCTTTACTCACATGAAAACTATCCTTTTTACAAATGAAACCAGCAATTCTAATCTACCTTTATATTTGTTTTTCCACATGGTTCAGCAGAATGGTAGTAGCCTACTGCAAACTGTACCACTCTTCAGTGCTCGTGGCGATTCCCAATTTTATCAAAGGCTATTTTAAGTACACACATCTCCTATAAAAATGCAAAGCCCTGCTAAGAGCCTATGAAACAGGAAATGCGTGGAAATACAAAATATTACATACAATATTAGCTACTGCACAAGCACAGGAACTCTCTCTTCAGACACTTGATCAATTATAAGTCCCAAGAGGGACAGGGTTATATCTATTTGTAATATCTCCCCTAAAGTTCTGACACGATGCCTTGCGTGATCATCTTACGGTTTTGAGTGATAAGGTATAAATATTGCATGGACGACTAAAACCCTCTTGGGCTTCCGCTCAATATTCTTATTCTTCAGTCACTGCATCTGCCACTATTGTTTCTCATCTGCACTTGGATGACAAGAGCCAAACCACCCAAGGGTACTTTGAAAGAAGAATTGCACAGGAAAATAAGAATCATTAGTCTCAAAATATAATTTGGCATTTTTGCAAGGGTTTATCAGTTTGGATACATCTTCCCTCTTAAATCACTCTCTGGTCTCTGGACACAAAATAAATCTTATGCCTGGATTAAACTGAATGTCCCCGTCTTCAACAGTGCAGTTACAGAATTTGTGATGTTTCCTGATCCAGCCATGCTTTGTCAGAGGATCCTTGCATTTTGAGAACTACAATGTTGAAAGCATCAAGAAAAGGAGTAGTACGGTCGCCAGAAGTAGCAGGGATATCCTGGGCGCTTGAGCGTCGTTCTCACCTCGCGACGGCTCCGCTTCATGGATGGTTTCATCTGTTCAGACGGAACAAAGAGAGAAAGCAATCCTGTTACAGCAAAAAACCAAGTCAAAGTATGCCCCTCAGTACCTCAGTCATAATTACAGGTCAGCTAAAACTCATTGGCCAACACCCATTTCATTGTTACACTGGCAGTCCACATCCTCACAACTTTCATTTCCCATTTCTTGTCTTATTTCTTTTAAACTTGGAAATCTTTCATGGAGTTTAAAGGAAAACCAATGCAAATCTGTAGAAGTGGCTGGGAGGAAGCAATAAGGAGCTTTAATTACGTGAAATTGAACAGCATTTCAGCCCACAAGCAAGGTAGGTACTTAATGCCAAGGAGCCAACTAATTTCTGTATTTTGTTTAACAAATTAAAAAATAAATAATTTAATGCACTGCATCCATTGTTGGCTCTCTCAGTGTTATTTTTTTTTTAAATTGGCCATTGTACATGTTATCAGCGAAATGGAACCACAAACATATTATGGAAGATTTTAGATTAAATTCATTCCAGCAAATTGAAGCAATTGAAACCAGTTGAATCCAAGGTTTATGATTTTGTTTTCAAAAATTGATATTCAAATTGCACGAGAAAACCAACAGAGTATCTCTGAGTTGCCTCCCTAATACAATCGCAACAACCTTCCTTTTGTATCCAGATAGAAGATAGCACCAGCTGAATGGTCTTCATCCAAACTTGGTTTGTATAGGAGGAATTAACAAAATAAAATCTCCATTTGTTGCACAGAAGACAAAACCTGCATCACTGGCTGTGAATTCTTCTAAAATCTGTTTTCATTGCTATTTCTGGAGTTAGAAGCCTCAGATTCAGCCTTGGGTCTGCAATCTGTTTTGTCTCAGGCTTGGAAAAAACTAATGGCTCCAGGAGGAGGTATTGTTCCCATATTACCTCGGACACAAATATCCACTTCATGAATTTTTCCTTCCTTGGCAAATTAAATCTTTGTCTGAACAATCTTTTGAAGTGCCATTTTTACACTTGAACATCAACAAATGAGTCTTGGAAAGACACCATTAATGTAACATCTCGCCTTACGCAAGGCCAGTTCTAAAAGAGATCTAAAAGATCTCTGGCTAACAGTTTCTAAATCTTACCAAAATATTTAACCTTTTCTATTGAATCATTTTGATAATATTTCGACATTTAGTGAATATTTTTTTCACAATTGCCCTCAGAGTGTTACTAATAGTATTTAATCCATCTTACCAAGGTTTGGACTGGCAGGTCAAGAGTTTCATGAAAAATCTCTGAATTTGTGAATCCAGTTGTTTCTTTAAAAATATTGTACATATGTATGACCTACATAGATCATATTTCTAATCTAATCCTTTCAGCATACACATGTTGGAAATGATCGTTTTTTTGACCGAAACCTTCAAAAACATGACCTACCCTAAGACGATAAATTGCCTTTCGCTAAATATCCAGTATTTCCAAACCCTATCTTTACCACAGTACACTGGCTCTTCGAACCAGCAGATCATCTTTAAAACTGTCCTTAAGCCCTTCAATATCTTCATTCCCCAGTATTTATTATCTGCTTCCAAATGTGTTACTCTTTGTTCTCCAAACTACTGTCAAACCATCTCACTTACACTCTCCTTACTTTCTTTAACTTTCAAGACCATTCTGCTTCATCCCTTTACTCTCCGTTACTGACATTGTACTAAACACGCCATGCTTTTAAATTTGTCTCCCCATATTCCTTGACATCCTGGCCGATTTCCACCTTTCATTACAGCAACTGTTCAGACATCATGATTATAAGTGCAAGTAACTGTGTAGTAATAACAAGATCAAACAGTATTGATTCAGATAAGGATTGTCTGACATTACAGAGCTTGAAAGCACTCCTCAACATTGCCTAAGTGGGACTGAAGATAGTTAAAATCTCTAAGTCTTCCACTGACAAAATACAACATTCCTCTTTTAGCTCTGAGACCATTTAACACTACAACCTTTTATTTCAATAAAAGTGGATTTCCTTCACCTCTTTGGGAACTGTGGGGAAATTTGGTGTTGGGTATAGATTTTTCCAGGTGATGAGAAATACTGTTTTACTTGGAACAGATTTGATGAGTGTCTGCAGGTTTTAGGTTCCCATCTTTGTGGGAACAGTAGGTCACAAAGGGGGTGGGTGGGGGTGTGGTGAGGGGGGGGGGAGCGGAGTGCAGAAGAGTGGAAAGAGACATTCATAAAGTGATGACGAAACCACTGACGACTAATCCTTTCGATCATGCATCTTCAATTTAACCTATGGTTAAAATTATTGAAAGATAAATAATTGTTGCAAAAAAAAGATAATTAAACCATGCCTGGTCAGCCTAGTAGTTAGCACAATGTTATTGCAATCCAGCGCTGTCTGTAGGGAGTTTGTGCATTTTCCCGTGACCACGTGGGTTTCCTCTGGGTGCTCTGGGTTCCTCCAATGTCCCAAACATATATGGGTTAGTGGGACGATTGTTCACATGGGTTTATTTGAGTGGCATGGATTTGAGTGCCAGAAGGGTGCCATATCTCTAAATTAAATATATTAAATTTTAAAATGTAACTTTTTTTTCCTTGAAATGATCAAAAATGTTCCAGGTATAATTTGATTTAGCTGATTAGTGATGACATCTGAATATTAATAATTGGTTTGAGCATTGCTATTAAGGAATAACCTGGGAGGAGTGTAAAATGATAGGCTGGGCTTACTGTTCCAGATCACAACAGGCCAAAATTTGTGCCTTGGTGAACTGGCCGAGAACAGGTTGGATTTGAATACATATCCTCTACTGGCACTTGCTGTGTAGGTTCTCTGAACAATATTTTGGTACCAATAGAAATATTGTCATTGAGTCATAGAGCATTGAAACAGGTCTTTCAGCCCAATCTATCCACGCCAACCAAAACGAGCCATCCACATTTGGCCCATATCCCTCTAAACCTGCCCTGTCCATGTAACTGTCTATTTTTCTCTTAAAGGTTCACTGTGTCGGTCCTACTCATATTAGACCTCCAAACTCCACACCTCACATTCCTCTGAACCAATTTCTATCATCTATTCCTCTGCCCACCCTCCGAACTGATCAAAATCCTGTTGCAAATGTTGGGAATCTTCTTCGCTGTCAACAGTCCCAGACATCCACAAACTTGCTAATCAATAGAATAAACAATACTAAAGTGCACAGGAGATTTAAGAAACAGAGAATAATAAATGAATTTGGAAGGAATCAAATTATGCTGCGGCTCAACAATCTCAATGAAGTCTCTCAACAGACTAACAGGCTCGGGAAAATTCCACCAAGAAATGCAACATTGTGGAATCAAGTAAGAATTGCTACCTATTGCTGATTTTGTGCTTGCTTGGTATTCCTACCAGATATTCAAATCAATCTGAAAAACAATCATTTTACTCAGGACGAAATATCACTAAATTATAAAAGAGAGAGACCCTGAATGAGCTTAGCCCTACATCATAAGAATGTGACTTCAGGGCTCATTATAGAGAATGAACAGAACGTCTAGGTGAACTCTGCTGTGCAGGATTGAGTAACTGTTACACAATCAAAGGCAATATTATTCATCTATCTGATGTTGAATGGACACCTGATCTTGAGTAAATAATACTCAGGTATGATTCAAACAAAATTACGTGATGCCTTTTGGCATCCAGGTCTCACTCAAAAAAAAGGATAATCTAGTTATTTGTTTCCTTGGTATTGTCGTCATCCAGCAGTGTTCTAAATGTCAGTCCTACCTTCTTCATTACTGATATAGTCACCATAGGCCAAAAGGCCTTCTTATGTGCTGTAAATTTTATAAACGATGCTAAAATTGTGACAATGTGTCAAAAAATTATTTATTGGTAGCACGGCACTTTGGAACATTCCAGTGTGAACAACTCCTTTCTCTTTCTTTTTGGTTGAATCCAATACCCGATTCCAAAAGTGAAAGGTGATTCTAATCCACTGTGCCACGTGCAGTCCCCCAAAGTAACAAAACTGACATAGTTTCTTCAAGTTAGACTTACTAAAACATTGACAGCACCAGACAGCAAACATAACCAAATATACTCAGAGATGTGAATGCTGGTGGCAGACTTTAATGAAAAGCGCAACATTAAAAATACAAGGGCACATCAATATGCTCCAGACAGATATATTTCTGTTTAAGGCATGGATTCTTCCAAAATGAGAGGACCAGATCCCAAAATGTGACAATATTTTCAGCTGTCACGGACACATTTTGTAAAGTGTATGAAAACTGGAACCCCATTCAATTTCGGAATAAACCCTCTCCCTCCCACATGTCAATTTTAAAAAAAAGATTAGTTTGTATTCGTGGATCATTCGCTTGTTTAATTGGAATGCTAAGCAGATCAACTTCCTTATGAAAACAAATTTTTGTACCGTATTGGCGTCTTCAGTGTGAAGCAAATGCAATGTAACGGTTTAAAGACAGCAGTAACATTCTACTTTCTGGATATCCCACCACAATATATTTATATCACGGAGAATATCCAGCACTGCACAGAATAAAGGGAAGGGGAACAAGCTTTCAACATTGAACCCATGCAGGGCATGCAAACTGTGAAGGAGGAACAATTAATAGAAGGGGTGGGGAATAGACAAACTGGTTAAAAGATTCTCTATGCATACTAACCTGCTGGTTCTAATGAACTGTCTACTCTGTCGTTAGCACCGAAAACACTTTCATGTACACCTACAGTTTTCGAACAGCTGTCTATAACAAAAATAGAAATAATAGCCAAATATGTTAGAATGACATTTAAAAAAAAATTTCCCCTGCTTTTTTTTTTAATTGTTCCAAGTTGTGCACTGCTGAACCACGGAAAACGTTCAGAAACAAGTTAGCAAGTGCCATAAAAGCTCAATGGAGAAATGCAAGAAAAAATTTGATGGAAGGTACACAGAAAATGCTAATGTACAGAGCGAATACCACACAAGAGATACACCAAAAGAAGTTAAAGTCTTATCAGTGTTTACAGTAAAGCATGCAATTAAACCACCCTTGCAAACCTGCCAAAGAAACTTACTTGATTGTCGCACGAGGACTTTCAATTTTAAACAATTCTTCTTGCCATTATCTGGGATAGCCGAAGCTGTGAAGTGTGAATAGAAACCATTTTAGGATTTTAGAGTCGAAGTACACAAAGTAACTCTTTCCTCACTTTAACTTACTCATGGGTTAAAACATATCGTAGGTCAGTAGAAGAGGAAAGTACTTTGGTTTTAGAAAGGCTTCATGATTTAAAAAGTGAAATGTAACAGCTCATTCAAAGAAGCAGTGAATTGACTGAGATTACTTAGCAATGTTTATCATATCACTGTCAGATGTTTCAAGTTGTGGCATTTGAGGCTTTAGAAAAGATAACGTCATGCTTTGAGATCTAAACCACATATTTGATTATCTTGACCATACAAGTTAAAACAAAAGGCTCTGTGGTTGTTAAGCTTTGATTTACCCCCCCCCCACCCCTCAGATAAACACTTAACGGCTTGAGCCAAACCTCCCACCAAATTAAACACCAATGAGCTGTGACCTGGACAACTAATGAGTGCACCACTACTTTGTGCTAAGGAAGAGTACTTGGGAGGCGAGTGTTTACTGACAGGAACTGGCCATTTTCTTCTGGGCTCTGTGTTAGGAAAGATGTTGCTTATACCTAAGGGACTGTGCAATTGTCCACAGGAAACCCAATCAAGAGAACTTCCACTGGCACAGGTTAGACAGGACCTGATATTCTCTCCCCAACTCCTCACCCCACCGACTGGTAATACACATTCCAGCCTGGAAGCTGGCCCAATTAGTCGAGTGGCTTGACAAATACCAGGCCAGCCATCTTTTAACTGCCCACAAGTCAGGAAGGCCCTGCTCTCCTGCTTTGCCATACTGCAGGGTGATAATAATCGTCCTGCCTTGGCGTTGTCGGGTGCCCCCGCTATTCAGCGAGGCAGCTCTGCCAACATTTTTAGTGCAACAAGACATTTGACTGGCAGGAGGTTCATTGCTGAGTGAGGCCTGAGCCATTCTTTGGAAATCTGCATAGTGAGGAGAAGGTGGGATGTGCAGTGAACTTCAAAAAATTGTGCGCTCATACAATTGTTTGCTTAAAATGCCAGGCAACCAGAACAAACAATTAAGTGAAGTCAGAACTGTCCCTAATTGTTAGCTATTATTTTTTTGTGTTTGTTTCCTTCTGGAAGCCAAAACACAGAAAGTGTAGCAAAGCTGTTCAGTTATATCCTTTTCTGGGGAAGACGGTGAAGACAAAACCACATCACATCTTAAACACTCACGGCTGAAAAATAGAACTGAATGTCAATAATCTGTAGAAACAGGGGTATAGTGCCGTCAGCTTGCACAAGGGACAGTCACTATGCTTTGACCAGTGGTATGTAGAGAGTTCAATATGCTACCAGACTCGGGAGTTCAAAAGGATTGTTAAGGTTTCCTGATAAGTGTGCAAAGTGGCTTCAGGCACTCATAAGCAGGCGATGAAAGTCAGGTCAGACGTTCTACCCCACAGACAACTAAAGCAAGAACAATCTGAAATCTGAAATAAAAAATACTGTACAAAATGGTGAAACACTCGCGATCATTAGCCTGAAATGTTAAACTGGCTTCTCTCCTATCATGCATCTGTGTAAACTACTGTTTGTTTCCAGCATTTTGAACTTGGTGCGAGAAATTAAAAATCGGCTAAGCCGTTGCTTAATTAATTGATTCAGCTTTAAAAATTTTAAAAGCTACACCTTCAGAACAACATAACAAAGTAAACATCTACTAAGAAATTTTCGAGTAAATTTTGCAAATCTAAAAATACCATTGCTGTAAAACCTGAAGGATTTTCTGTTATTTTTAAACTGGTCATTAATCTGTAAGTAGGGAAAAACTTCCAAAAGTCTTATTGAAAAGCAAGAAAAAAAAATTGGATAAGTGCATCCAGGATATGCAATGAAAGGGGGGTGGGGGCTGTCAGAAATGAGAAAAGAAATATAGATGGAAAAAAATTGTATAAAAAGAAAACCAAAGCTTTTATGAAAGCATGTGAAGAAGCATTCAAGGAGATGGGACTGTTTATGCACCAGGTAAAACTGGGAAAAGACAGAAGAAAACAAACCCAGCCCAGTTATAAATGCAAGATAAAAATAGTTAAGGTGTGTCACAAAACATTTTGATCAATCGAGTCCAAGATTTAAAGTCAACTCAATTGCTTACCACTTTCAAATAGCAAGCAAGAATTGAAAAAGGACAATAAAGGGTTTTGGCACAACAATGTCCAAACTAAACATGATGCCATAGCGCTGTATTTAAAAGAATGCTCCTAATGTGAGAATGGATCAATCAGTCTTTGTTAGGCTCTGCTCCCTGTTAATTTGCTCAGTGGATGGAAAGGCATTCAACCTGCCAATACACAGTGTAACCCTGAAAGATCATTTCTGATGAAAACTTTGCTCTGAACTCTACAGCTATCTTATATTCTCTTTCTCACTCAGAAGCTATCTGTGCTAGACATGACCTTAAGCATTTCTTCCAATTTATCACTGACTAGCCAATTTCACAACTATAATTATCATTGAACAGAAAGTGAAAAGCATATTCAAACAATCGAAATTCATGAGCTTGGTTAAAACCTGCATTTATCAATATGAAATTTCTATTCCATATTCGTCACCAAGGGCTCCATGCACCAAGCAAAATAAGTAGAAACAACGTGAAAGTTAATAGCTTGCAGTTTTGAGTTCAAAATCATTTTGATGGCATGATTAGAATAGGGCAGCATTGTCAGTGGTTAGCACAATGCTATTACAGAGCCAGTGACTCTGATATGAAACAAGCAGTGTCTGTAAGGACTGTGGGTTTCCTCTGGGCAATCCACTCCAAAGATGCACCAGCTTGGTATGGTAATCGGTCGCGTGGGTGCATTTGGCCAGCACGGGCTTGTGGGCCAGAAGAGCTTGTTACCGTGTTCATGTCAAATTAAAAATTAAATTCTAATATAGATAGTGGTAACCTATCCCAAACTTGGCAATTCTGTGAGTCTTCACACAGCTTGTTGAGTATCCAGTGGGAACTTCGATTATTTAGAACAAATTTGAGACTTGCACCACTTAAGATGCTCGGGCATTGTTGGCAACAGCGAAAATTAGTATGTGTCCAGTCAGGCATCAATTACAGGTGCATTTAGATGGACACTGTTATTATTCCCAGGCACAAACAATGAAGACAGCACGAGCAATTATAAAAGTACAAGAGAGCAAAACCTCAGCTATCTGCAATAGTCCACTGAAGTTAGCATTTATACTCATCTCCATCTTGACTTTCTTGACACATTGAGTGCTAACGGCCCCAAACCCACTCAAAAGTCCTCACCACATATACAAGCTGTGGTTTTATTCGACAGAAGTAATTGGATATCTGCTAAAAAAAATAATGCAAGTCTAAACTCTCTTTAGAGGGTGACAATTTCCACTGTGTATTGTGACGGGTGGAAAAATGATTTGTTCAGACTGGCGGTTTGACTGTGCCGTAATATTAGTCACAATCCCCAAGTAGTAGTCTGAGGTATTAAATGCTCTTGCTGCAACTTGAAAGAAGGCTGACCCTCATCCGAATTCCCAACTTGTATCTATCATTCTTGAATGCAGTGATACAGATTATAAGAGCACAAGAAAGAGAAGCAGTGGGGAAGCATCTAAGTCTACACTTTATATCTACTTTACTGGCCTATCTTTAACAATCTTAGTGCTTGCAGAAGAAATGGATTTTAAGGAGTGTCTTAAAGCACGAAGGAGAGGAAGAGAGGCAGAGGATATTGGACGGAAATTACAGAGCCCAGGGTCTTAACGCTTGAAGGCACAGCTGCAATGAGTGAAGAATTAAAATCAGCAAGGGGTCAAGAGCTTGTATCTTCAGAGAAATGTAAAATTTGAGGGCATAAAGTCAAAATATTTAAAAGGAATCATGACTAAACTGCAATTCAATATGGTTAAACACAATCTGCTGGAAGACCTTAGCAATTTCAAGCCAAAAATCTATTGCAATAAAAGATTTTGGCTCGACAAGTTGACCATTCCTTTTCTCCCACTGACACTGCTCGACCCACTGAGATTTCCTCCAGGAGATTGTGCTTAACTTCAGAGTCCAGCATCTCCTGTTCGACTCCAACATGGTTCATGGGCACGGATATGATGAGTGGTTGGATTTGACCTTCTTTGGAACATGGACATTGTTTTGAATGGGTTTAGAATGTCGGAGCTATGCTGAGAGTTGAAATCCTTTATTAACACCAGTTGCTGATGCGACGAGACCTCAGCCTTCTGCATGCATGACCCATCAGCTGGACCCATAGTTAAATCTGCTTCTTGCAGTCACATCAGTGAGGCTTCTCTGCTATAGAGTAGTTCACAGGCATTCAAGCTGCAGAACCTAAAAGCCCTGCCCTTGTGTCATCCTAATGACCTTCGGACAGCACCAACTGTTTAAGGACTTTTTAAAAAATGCTCTAAACGTCCCTAACGATCAGAGATTGAAGTACGTTCAGTTAGAAAAATAAACTGCTTGAGTATTGAAATAAAGTTATCAATATGATCGATGGGAAATGAAAATAAAACCTGTAAACTTCCCTCATCTTCTTAATGGTGGGAGAGCCCACTCCAATGATGTGTTGTGTAAACAACCCCTACACCTCAGGACAATCCAGAACAGCCCTGGACAATGCTTCTACTGGCATCTGATCTATAGCTCGTTCAGTAGTGTGGACTTGCTGACCCATGGAGGACAAAGGTCTCTTGTAGAATGCCAGTCGAAAGATGACATGGCCCACAAATGTAGCTGCAGGTGGTTCTACAATAAAACATTATATCAAAATTTACCGTCTATTTTCTTCCATGTATAGAAATTATCCAGAGACTGCTCTCAGAAATTTCACCAAAAAGGTGACTGGTTGGATTTATTTGTTTCAGTGGATTCAATAGTAAAAATCATTCACAGCAATCTATTTCTAGAACATTCATTTATATAATATTTGGGGAAAGTTTTGAACATATTGTTGGACACCATATCTGAACCATTATGTTTTGTTAGGTCATCAATGAGATCACTGGATCAAATCCTGCCCCACGATTCCTCGCATGAACTGAACCTAGTTAGGAGCCACAAATCATTTAACCTCCGGCTGGGATGACATTTTTAAACTTGAAACTTCCCACGGCTCACAACAGAAAGTATTGGCTATGGTGGACTAATCTGTGCACTGGTATTAGTTTCTATAATGTGGTGTGACAGAGTATTTAGAGGTGGTTTGGGAGAAATTGTTAGAGCAGGAGGCACGTAAACATTTTAAAACAGAATATTTGCAGGACTTTCGCAGAGTGCTTTTTGCGAAAATGCAACAAAGTAGCAATGACAGCAGCTTGCCTGGGAGAGCATGTGATCTTTGCAGGCAGAGGCAGAACAGTTTTGCTCTTAGAGAGGGAGGGTATGAAACAGAGAGAGAGAGGAGACAGAAATCAGTTCCAGAAGGACAAGCTGGCAAACTTTGGGAAGGCTGCCTGCTCAAAGGAGAAGACTGACTGTCTGAAAGGTGACCTGGAAGAAAGAGGATCATCTGGAGAACCCTGAAGGGGGCAAGTTTCATCAGCAAGACGGATTGGAAAGGAATCAGGTGCGGATGTCCTGGAAAAGGAATCTCTCTCTGAAAACCAGCAAGAACCCTCCTGAGTGGTAACCATTTGCCTGTTAAGCATCAAAGCCTGGTGAACTTTGTTAATGCTAACTTCTGTGCACGGTACAAGAATTGCCTGCAACCAGTGAGATTGGACTGTGATCCAAACAACTTTTTAAATCTTAAGTATACATTACACACACCTGCACTTAGTATTAGAGGGGGATTAAGTGGGTTAGGTAGGTTAAGTAATAAGTTAAAGTTTAATTCTGTTTTCTTGTTCAAATATAATTAAAAACTACTTTTGTTGAAGTGACCCTGTGTTGTGGTGCATATCTATTGCTGCTGGTTTTGGGGGTCCTCTGGACTCCGTAACAGTAGCTAGACTAACCAAACCACAACAAGCAGTAAAATGGGTGCACAACTAAAGTAAATGGCTGCCACACACCAGAAATATCTGTGCCTTCTTGCAACTCCCACCGGTAACTTAAGATCTGATGCCAGCTGTTGAATAATTATGCTGCAAAGTGCTTGAAAGAAGAGCATTCAGAACAACTCTGACATCAACCTTGTGCTTCCAGGGTATATCACTGCCAATTTCTCCCAAGCTTAGGGCACTGGCCTGACCACAAAATATTTTGTCCTGCTGAGCCCCTGTGCGGTAGAGGCCTAAAAATAAAAGAGGAGATTTGAAGGGTGAGTGGAAATGAATCAGAATCAATATAAAAATCAGGATTTATTGTCGTGAGCAAGTCATGACGTTTGGTATTTTGCAGCAACATCAATAGTGCAGATTCATATTATAACCATCTCACAACAGCACTATAAAAAAGTAAAAATAACAGTGCACGAAAAGTAAGGGCGTGTCTTTGGTTCACTGATTATTCAGGAATCTGATGGCAGCGGGGAGGAAGCTGTCCTTGTGCCGCTGAGAGTTCATCTTTAGGTTCCTGTATCTTTCCCCCTTCCCCCCCCCAATGGTAGCAGAGTGAAGAGGGCATGGCCTGGGTGGTGGTGGGGGGGGGTGGGTCTTTGAGGTTAGAGGGTGCATTTTCAAGACACTGCCTCATGTAGATGTTCTCGATGGAATGAAGTCTGGTGCCTGTGATATCGATGGGGAGCACAGCACAGGAAGAGACCCTGTGCTGTGCTGACCACAATGCCAATTTAAACTAATCTCATTCCACCTGCTTATGTTCTACATCCCTCATGTGCCTGTCTAAATGCCTCTTACAAGCCATTATTGTATCTGCTTACATCACCTCTAGTGACAGTGTGTTCCAGCCACCCTCCTCTCTCTTAAAAGAAACTGCCTCACACTTAACTTTACCCTTCTCGACTTAAAGCTATGCCCTCTAGTGTTGATATTGTCACCCTGAGAAAAAGCCCTGAGTATCTATGATATCCAATTTTATAAATAGCTATCAGGCTTCCCTTCAGCCTCTGATACTCCAGAAAAAAACAATCCAAGTTTCTCAACTCCTTCCTGCAGCTAATGCTCTCTAATCCAGGCAGCATCCTGATGAACCTCTCTGGTACCTCTCTACTAAGTCCAAGGCATTCTGCTGGAGAATTGATTACCCAAGTTGCTGCAGGAATTTCTGCCACCGTGTCAAGAGTACAAGATTACGACATCAGCTGGACTGGACTCAACTGGACTCTCATCAATTTGCCCATCATATAAACAAGTCGACTGAGGATGCCACTTCCACGGCACTTCACTCTGCGCTGACCCACTTGGACAGCTCCAACTCTTCTGTCAGAATGCTGTTCATTGACTTTAGTTCGGCATTCAATACTGTGATTCCTTGCAAACTGATCGTCAAACTTCGCCAGCTTGCTATCAGCTCACCCCTCTGCAATTGGACCTTGGACTTTCTGACTACAGATCCCAATCTATTAAGTTAGGCAATCTCTTCTCTTCCATTCTTACCTTGAGCACCTGAGTCCTCTCCTCTATTCCATTTTTACCTATAACTGCATTCCTGTATATAGTTCTAATTCCATAATCAAGTTTTCAGATGGTGGTTAGCCTGATCAGAGGGGATGATGAGACGGCCCATAGGGATGAGGCCCAGCACCTGGCTGCATAGTATGCTGACAACAACTTGACACTTAACATTCAGAAGACCGAGATCATTGTGGACTTCAGGCATGGTGGAAGCTATACTCATGTCCCTATTTACATCAATGGCGTTGTAGTGGAATGTGTATCAAGCTTTAAATTCCTTGGTGTCCGCATTTCCGATGATCTCACTGGTCCCTGAACTCCTCCATCCTTATCAAAAAGGCACAGCAGTGCCTTAATTTTCTGCAGAGCATGAAGACAGTACACTTCTGTCCCAGGATATTGATGGATTTTTATCACTATACCATTGAGACCAGACTTACCTACATCATCACATTGTGGTTTGGCAATTGTCTCGTATCGGACCATAAAGCACTTCAGCAGGTGGTGAAAACTTCCCAGTGGATTATCGGCATTCATTTGCCAGAGGGTCGGCGCCAGAATGAGTGGTTAGAGCAGTGGATCTCAACCTTTCTCTTTCCACTCACATACCACTTTAAGTATTCTCTCTGCCATAGGTCCTCTGTGATTAAGTAAGGGATTGCTTAAGGTGGTATGTGGGTGGAAAGAAAAAGTTTGAAAACCCATTTTACTTGGACCCAATTGACTTGTTATGTGCATGGTTTCATAACTCCAAAGGAAATGGACCAATGACAATTTATATCAAGCAAAATATTTCAGTAACAATTGGGTCCGGAGCAGTGATTCTCAGCCTTCTCTTCCCACTCACATCCCACCTTAAGCAATCCCTTACTAATCACAGAGCACTGATGGCATAGGGATTACTTAAAGTGGTATGTGAGTGGAACGAAAAAGGTTGAGAACCATTGAGTTAGAGGAAGGCATTAGGGTAATCGTGTGGGGCACAGTCTGATATTTGTAGACTTGGTCAGCTAGGGTGGGGGTGGGGTATTGTGGTGTGCTGGTACTTACCTACCGGGTGGACATACACCTCCTCCATCCCTCTGACGTAGCAGCCGAAAGGGCTGCATTTATTGCATGGAGAGTCACTAGCATGCATCAAGCTGGACGACAGCGACACTTGATGTACACCAGTGACACGGGCGGGGGCGGGTCTGATGGCAAGCGATGGCCATGAGCATATGTTCCACAGCACCTCGCGAGGAGGGGCCATGCCTGTGAATACCTCCCCCCACCATTGACAGCATCTATCAGGAACGCTGTCTGAGCAGAGCCAAGAGCATCATCAAGGATGCATCTCACCCAAACTATGGACTTTTGATATGTACCATCTGGTAGGCGCTACAGGAGCCTTCACTCTCTCACCTGCAGGCTCAGGAAGAATATCCCTGCTGCACCGTAAATCCCAGCGCTGAGCGGTATTGCCCTCACATTGTACTGCCAGTACTTTTAGAATTGTTTGCTTGCTGAATGCACTTGTTTTTATTTGCACGTAGTTATTTGTAAACAGCACTTTTTAAAAAAAAACTTCTGGTTGGATGCTAATTGTATTTCATTGGCTTTGTATTTTACTTGAAACAAAATGACAATAAAGTTGAATCTAATGGAAAGCTCAGTTTGATTTATTTATTGACTTTTGATAGGAATGTGGCATGAATTCCGATGTCCACAATGCAGCTTATGGAATCAAGACCTCAATCAAAGTGAGTCACAAGTGGTTCTTGTAACAAGGAGTTCACAATGCAAAAAACAACTGAGCATCATGGTACAGGGGTAAGAGAAGTTAAACTAACAAAGAGGGCAATCACCTGGGGTGGTCGATAAACAGAAAAAATACAAATAACATTTTTAAATTTGTTTATTTCCCCTTAAATTGAGTTAACTAATGATTTTCTACAAATAGGTTGATCTAAAATAAAGTGCAGAATTTACTCCCAAATTCAAGATGGTAAATCAACTCATCCTCTCACTAAAGGGAATAATGACCCGTCGTAATAATTCCACCAAAAAGCAAGTAAACTAACTCTGGAACACCTCATTAGGCAGATGTTAAATGACCAGGAAGAAACCAAGCACGAAGTGGTTGCTGCAAATGGACCTCTTTGCTAAATATTCCATACTCTCAATTCCCCATGGAGTGAAACGTGAACTAACCAACAAATAACCCGTGTGTTATATGGCTCAGAGGCACAGCTCCACAATAGAACATAAATAATGCAATATTTGTCAGTCTACACATTTCTGTAGATAAAACTGGAATGGTAAAATACTGTTGTCATTCGTGGGAAGTAATCTTCCTAAATATCAAAGCATTTCAACCAAGGGAAATTCATAATTTAAAAAAAAACATGGAATTTTCAATACTCATTTTGAATTAGGAGAACAAGTGGAAAAATAAAATGTACACTACTAAATTAATTGCTTGAGGGTTTTTGAATCTATAATTCAGTGTTTATTTTGTATCTTTTTTTTAAATGAAATGACTTATTTTGGAGAAAAAGTCAGATATACTGAGGTAATAAGAAACAGGCCATTTTCACAATATAATTCTCTTTGTTTATTAACATTCATCAAGTGTCTAAAGCATCTAAAGGCTTGGCTGTAGACATATAGCACTTAAAACGTCTTACTGTTATTGTACTGTGGCACCCATTTTCTGTCCATGTCTCTTATATAAGGTTGAACAAAACACATCTTAGATCAACTGCTTTTCAACTGGCTGAATGGGTAATTTTCTTTTCAAACCTAAAAGCTTGGACTGCCAAAATTAAGAAATATTGCCTCAATTTGATTTTATCCCACGCAAGTTTCATTGATTAACTAGCTGCTTCTGCTCAAATAAACTATACCAGCTTCTGCCTTGGCCATCTAATTTTATCACAGGCTTAACAAATCATCTTTATTGTGATGTCTCGCACTGAACTGGAACTTTGAAGTAAAATTGGGCTTTTGTTAAGTGAATTGCCAGAACCGTTAATCTTCATCTAAGCACCTCTAATAACTATTTGTTTACTGTGCCAGTCAAAAATGTTTTCAGCATTATATTTGGCAGCTAGCATGTGCTAATATATAAAAAATGGCAAAATAAACTTGCTATTAATTTGAACCATTTATTTTGGATCAATGTGTGGGGACGATCCAATCAAGGCGCAGGAAGCAGCTTTCGGGTCACCTTGCCTGTGTCCAGGTCCCCTGTTACCCACACTAACATTGAACTCCTGCAACACTTATATTTCTTTGAAGGAGGCATTGAATGGGCTGAGTCATGGATAAGCTTTCAATAAGGAAAGTGCCAGGTCAGAGCACTTAAAAGACAGTTTCAATGTAAACTGCAACCATTTAAATCATTTGCTTATTTCGTTAAAATAAGTTTGAAATAAGCTCGTTTTTTTCCCCCCTCCTCAACAGATGTTTACAATAAATGTCTGAATTCTCACAGATCAATCGTCACAATTCTCTGCTTAACCTTCAAAACTCAACTGCTGCGCTTAAGAGGGAATTTCTTTTACAGACAGCCTGAGGAAAAGCTGAAACAAAAGGTGTTCTGCACAGCTTTATTCTCCCCACTTTAAGTCTGAGTTGAGGTGAGATTTAGCAGGACTAACTAGCACCTCTGTGAATTCAAGTGGAAGAATTTCTTCCACTTCAAACCAACAGAATACTTCTAAGGCCTGCGATAATTTCCCAGGGCACACAGCTATAGCCTACTTCTGAAGAAGTGAGTAGTTCACACATTTATTTTATAGAATTAATTAAATCCGTTATGATCTATTTCTTTTTCTTTTGTCAAAAACCATGTACTTTTCTGTAACCACCAATGCTTGGTATCGCTGAACGGACACTTAATTTAGTAAAATAAAAACTTGATTTCAGTGGTTCATTTCCACCAGTGACCACAACCCGAGTTATTAAACGAGTGAGAACATTTCCTCATGGCTTTCGCTTCTGAAATATAATAAACAAAACCAGGACCACATACGCCAGTTTAAAAATCATAATGAATACTGAAAAAATGTTCAAATGAAAGGTTTCCACGCCTGCCACATATTTAGTAGCTTTCTCAGTAAAGGAGAAGATGATATGCCACATTTAATTTTCTCCACATTCAAGCAACAGGACGATACAGTTACTGATGGCAGAAAGATGTTGTCATGGACAAAATACAACCAACCAAACAAGTGGCAAAGTTGCCTGCCTCCACGTGGAACCAAGCCTTCTCTGGGATTTACAATGGCAGGCTCCTTCAAAGGAGTTGACCAGCAAATCATCTGGCCTGTGGTAGCTGTGGAAGCACAGCATGCCATGACATCATTCTGCCATCCTGTAGCAAGTTTAAGAAGGGTCACATGTGCCACCTCACTGCTAACTTAATTTTGTGGCAGACTATTTATTTGCAAAGTTCAATGCTCGGCACAAAACTCTTGCAGGGACGCAAGTCAGTTCTCTCTAATTGTATGCTAGACTTCCTGTCGGAAAGTTATCCATTGTGAATATCCAATAGTTCAGCCCAGCACATGAAATGACAGATACTACTAAATCCAAACCACAATGATTCTTAAAAGATTTTGCAAACTCTATTTGTCAGGGCTTCTGGCTGTTGTAATCTCATCTTTAATTATCACTGTGCAGATCAGATACTATTTATTGTCATGTAATAAAACAGAAATGTAATATTACACAAAATTGCCTTTAGTCTGCCTTAAGGCAGACAAAGGTTCACCATTAGCACTGCCTGGCACCCCTAACTGTCAGAGAAAGAGAAGCAAAAGGGAGACCCCCAGGACCACGGAGTGTCCGTGGATTCGCCTTCAGTGTCCTGCAACCTCTGCAGCTGTGCACGACTCCAGTTCAGTTCAAACCATCGGCAATCCGAGCCCAGATCCAAACCTCCGACAGGGTGTGGAAGCTTCCAGCACCCAGGGCCCTTGTGGAGTTTTTCTTTCCCTCAGCGTCCTCTCAAATCCCGGTTCCGATGCCTGGTTTATCATGAGGCAGGGTCCAGCAGCCCACCCCTTGGTACGAGTCCTTTGACTTCAAGCTGCCAGCAGCCTATTGGGTTCCTTATCCACGTCGCCAATAGCTTGACGCCTGTGTGTGCCCTTCAGCTGTGGAGCCCCTTGCTGGTCTGCCATCATGGTCACTGTCCTTCAGGTCGTCTCCTCTGCTTCTCCTTCTCAATGGGGGTGCTCTCTCTATTACTGCGCCAATCCACTGCTTCCCTGGAGTCCGCAGCCCCTCATGGCCGCTGCTGAACTCAAGCACCACCATCTTGGACGCAGAACCCACGGCTGCAGGATTTTAAATAAAACACCATCAGCTCCTTTAACAGGCCATTTAAAGCTTGTACAGAGTCGTTAGCAGTAGGACTGGGTGGTAGTGTCTCCACTCCCTGCTCTCCCTGGGTCCACACCAGCGGCAGTGCTTCCATAACAGCAGAACTGCCATTTATTTACGTGAATTAAAGTAGATGAAAATTTAATAGTTAGCCTGCTTAGAGAAGCAATATTAAAGAGAGAGAGAGAGAGAGAGAGAGAGAGAGAGAGGAGAGAGAGAGAAAGAGAGCGAGAGAGAGAGAGAGAGAACTGCTTGTATTAATTTATGTCTATTAAAAATGTTTTCCTCCAATCTAAATAACTTCACATTGAAGGGAAACTTCATGCTTGACTTACAAGGGTTTGAGACTTAAGGCAATGACTGAAGTTTAGCAGGGAATTGCTGGCAATTACACACTTCAGACTGTCAGTGCTTTGCGGACCCAGTGCTCATGTTAAACCCCTGGTGGAGTGTAATGACAGGGGTGCACCCACACTGGGGACTCCGGCCTGGGAGACCCATCCACTTAAATGAATAAGAACCACTCGGGGACAAGGGTAAGCTTTGTTTAATTTGCATTGAAAAAAGACATTGCTTCTACTCAAACATTTTAATTAGTTTCTCAGTAATCTTAAAGTGCATATCAGTGTGAACATTTTTCAGTGTTAGAATATTTCTGAGTGACCAAATTTCAGATACATTCAAAAACAGTGTGCTGTGTCAGTCCGTTATGCCAATAATTGCTTTGATTGGGGGTCAAGGTCCCAGGCATCATTGTGGGCCTGACACACTTTCAATTTTGCAGTGTGTGAGATAGCAATAAATATAGAACCTGGATTGAGTCTGGGTTGAGCTAAAAGGGGGCAGACAGGAGATACAGTTGGTAGGTAGGAATCAGGTCATTGGATTGAGGCCCAACAGGGTGATGTCATGGGTGGTTTGGGGATTGAGAGACGGTAGCAAAATGTTATGAGCTTTGGTGGGGAGGCTGGAAATCAGAACATCAGAGTGTAATGGATGCAGTAAGAAAAAAATTAAATCAGGAAAACCTTTCTGAGTCAGAATTCCAACAGTGAAGTGGGACCTGTCCAGAAAGATTCCCTTTTGCAGAGGTTTTAATAGCACTGTTTACCTCCAATTTTTCATTAATTTATTAAAAACCCTCCCAATGCAAAATCATTTCAGATGTTAGAAATCTGGAAAAAAATATAATTTTAAATGCTGGAAAGACTCAGGCAGCATCTGTGAAACAGTATCAGTGATTTTCTGATCAATTATCCTCAAAATGTGATGATAGTTCTAGAAAAACTAAACACCTGGCCAATTCTCTAAAGCAGACTCATGCTGAGAATGGAAATACTCAATGTGACAAATAATAACTGATCACATTTCTGGAGTGGAGCAGGTCAGCCTTCTCTCACATGCTCAAAGTGCTACTGTTGCCAAGTTCCTTGACAAAACAAAATTAGAACACACTCGGAATATCATGTTAAATTCTGTCACCTTATTACAGGAAGGATGTGGAAGTTATGGAGAGGGTGCAGAGGAGATTTACGAGAATGATGCCTGGATTGGAGAACATGTCTTATAATGCAAGGTTAACAGAGCTGATGCTTTTCTCCTTGAAGTGAAGAAGGATGAGAGGTAATAGAGGTCTAGAAGATTATGAATAGGATGGATAGCCAGAGCCAGTTTCCAGGGGTAAGAGTAGCATACACCAGAGGGCACCTGTACATGGTGAGGGGAGGAAAGTTTAGGGGAGATTTCACATAGAGAGTGGAGGGCACTTGAATGCAATGTCACAGGTGAAGGTGGAGGTTGGTGCAATAGGAACATTTAAAAGACTCTTAAGACAGGCACATGGCTACAAGAAAAATAGAGAGTTATGGGTGTTAGATGGGTGTTGGGTAGGTTTCTATACGTCGGCACAACGTTTTGAGCCAAAGGCCCTGTACTGTGCTGTAATGTTCTATAACCAGTGCCAACTAAAGAAGCAACATTGATCAGTGCACAGGCGCGGAGCAATGTGTTTGATAGATCAGTATCTTCATGCAGAAACACACACAAGGACTTTCCACTATTTTCTATGTGCAGATCAGTCAGGGCAGTGACGTAGAGAACACCTGGAGTAGATTGGGATGGGCATTGGGGATCAGGGAGGATTACAACTGGTTGGTGGCAGAGGGTGGAGGTGATTTGAGGAGAGTTTATTGGGGAAGAGATAATCAAACATCAAAGTGATTGCAGGGTGGTAGCAGATCAGACACATGATCAGCTCAGGAATAGAGAGTGACATCTAATTGGTCTAATAAATAGTAAGAGATCTAATTGGTGGCTACACTGAGAATGGGGACAGGCTGGGGGATACAACCAGAAGTCAAGATCCATTTTTCAGAAGGACCCACTTGCCTCAAGCTTCCCAGCAGCTGCACATGAGATTAGGCAAGAACAGTTTCAACTTTCCAGGGAAGGCCTCCTACTGAGGGAGTGGCCTGTACCATTCACATGAAACGTGCATTATCAGCACGGGCCAGGGCCTCAGCCTACACATGCATTGTGTGAACGGAGGACTGGAAAATTAAGATATGGAACAGACTAAGCACAATCAGTTTTTGAATTTTATTCGTATGCAAGTAAACCTAAAAGAAATAACATGGAATAATGCAAGACACCAGTCTCAAATTGTAGGGGAAACCCACGGAAACTTGACAATACTCACAGATGTAGTAATACTCTCGGCCAGGTCTAAATTCAAATCCTAATGAAAATGGCGTAAACAGCTGGAACTTTTCAGAAAATTTTAAGGGACCATTGGATGCATAAGGCCTGTTACATTCCCATCGCTTGAAGCCTTTGGAGGTGTGATCACACGAACTGTAGCCATCGTAATACACCATGTAGAGAACATAGCGCTCCGCCTTGTCTTCTGGTACAGAGTCATCATAATGAGGGCAGAAAACATCTAAGTAATCATTGATGCAAACTTCAATGTGGAAATCACCTTTCAGGAACCTGCAAAACAAAATAAAATTAACAGAAACTGTACAAGCTATCTTAGGACCTTTCAACAATTATATAGAGATGACCCTGCTAAAAGAACTTGGTTTGCCATGATGAAATCTACTTTAACTCACGTACACTGGGATCCACATTACTGTGCATCTATTAAAGACTGTTTATTAAACACGACTAAAGTTGAAGTATCACCCAGACGTCTCCTCTTTTCTTTTGAAAACCTGGTTAACTATTGTTCACTCAAGAAGGGTGTGTAACGTTTTCTCCAGTCCATGATAAGATGACCTGGCCCATTCAGGTGGACCTCTGACCTCTCCCAATCATCCACGAGTAGAAAATAGCACCATCTCAACAATTCCATTTGGAACCTCATCCATAAAATGACAAGAGTTCCTGGCTCGTGTTTCTGGATCTTGTCACTTACCCCACCTCCCGCCTCCTTGTATGAAAGTCTTTAATTGAGAATATTTATCAAAATAAGTTGTAACATTTTTATTTACATCTGCCTTTACATCATCTCGAGCTTTTAAAAGAAAAGCCAATTATAGTTTTTAGACTGCAGGCACAATCAAGGAATTTTGCCACTAAACAGGCCATCTAAAAAGGAACGTGCAGGAATTTGGAGTCAATTCCTGCACCGCAATTTATCCTGCAAGACCCCTACAACTTTTTGGAGGAAGCCTACAATGTAAATCATACCGGAAAAATTCATTCACTCTAACCCCAGGGACTATTGCACTCAGGTACTTGGTATAAAGACACCCAGTGTGAACAACCACACGGGGAAGTAATTATGTCAATTTTTTTTCCACGATTTTCCTGATATTGCAGTCTACAAAACATTTATAATATTGCTTGAAGCACTCTTTTGAAGTAGTCCCTGCCATGGTCTTGGTGACTATGTCACAGAGATTGCTGTGTTAGCTGCAGAGCTGAGAACCCGGGTCAGCATTTCAAGAATGGTGGGTCTGAGACAGACGGCCTAATCTCGTTAGTAACAAAGGACTGATGTTTCCACTTGATTTGGTTAAACGCAGAAGTTTGTTCCATGGAGCAGTTCATTGCTAATGTTATGGCCATATACTGCAAATGCAGAACACCCACTTGATCCTAAAACACAGTCAATGCACATAAATAATCTTATTCACTAATTTTGATGGAATGCTCAGCATTTATAAAATCTGACTTGTCATTATGTTTTTTTTCCCAAATACAGTGCATCCCTGCACATGCATTTGGACATGAAGCAAAGTGGGCATGGACTTTCATCTCTAATTTAGTCCCAGTTTAAGCCACTAAACTGACAAAGTTTCTTTCTCTTAAAGCTCTCCCACATTGACAGAGAAATTAGAAAATTATAGCAAAATTATCATCTTCAAGTTAATCTGTTATCACAACTTGCAGAACCAAATAAAATGTGAATAATTATGCCAAAATGTATTTTATAGATTTCTTGTGCATATTTGCACAAGCAAGCTTACAAAGTTATCGAGTCACTGAAAAAGAGTTTACCGAGAAGCTTCAGTAGTATTCCCGTACTGTAATTCATACTTCAAAGTCACATAAATGTAAAATATACATTATCAAACATAGAGTCATTAATTTTCCACTGTTCCACTATTCACTCTTCAACAATGTCTCACAGCAATGGATAACAAATAAAATAACAATTAACAGCATTTATCAGATTTATCTTGAAAGTTTGTTAGCAAAGGGCCTATTACCAGACCATCTAGAATCTGGACATTAACTCATTGTATAAAAGGATTGTGCAACATCAATTATTGCCATTCTACTCGACTCTCGACCCTTGAATGAAAGCCTACCATAAAAAAATTGCTTAAACTGTTGACATGATTGCTTGTGGCAGCAAATAATAATTTAGATGGACACAGTAGGACATTTTCCCAACTCTACTCAAAGTATGGTGTACACTTTTACACATACCTGCTGTCTGATACGGCTCATTAACAATAATTAAAGACAAAGTCTCACATTCCTTACACCTATGTGCCCTCCAAATGACAAATCAATAATCTTCAGTTCTCTGAGACACGCGTTAAACCAGAAGATTGTATCCCCCAGTAATTCCTGCACATTCACCAATGTGACGGCTACCAGCCAAAATTTTAAAAAAACAAGTTGCCAAACCAATTCTGAATAAAATTAAACTAACTCCTCCCTCCTCTGTCTCAACAAGGAATATGTATTTGCTGGCCTTAAGTTGAGAACTAATATTCTTAGTGCCTTTTTGATGGTTTTTAAATAAGTTTGGCCCTTTACTCACGTTTGAAAGGTTTCATAATGCTTTAAACGTTAGACAGCTTTCCATAGATTATTTGTGCACCACATGCTGAAAAAGGTGAACAGAATTTTTGTAGCTGCATTAAAAGGCATTTTTATTAAATAGCCATATGTTCCACCACCATTCACAAGGTACACAACACATATTGAACAGTGGAAGAGAACTCAGCAGATTTTTGCTGATGGATTTACAGCTTCATAAGAAAAATGTTCTTCTTTGAAGCCTGGGAACATGTCTTCTAAATAACGATTCTTCCCTTAATGTATCCTACTAATGTTACGAATGAATGATGGATTGAGGAAAATATTTTCTAAAGAATGAACATAAAGATACCCTGCACCTGCACCATAGGGTGTTTTTCTTGGATAGAGAAAAGGAGAATAGGCCATGTTCTTCACTATTCTCTTTCTATTCAAGGCTAAGTGTATAGGATATTGCATAATGTTAATAACAAGAAGTTCACTGGTATAAACAATGGCAACAACAAAAGTATACAGAAAGGAACTGAGTGCAGATAAAACAAGGGGACGTGCTCAATTCTGCTCGACATGAGGAAAAAAATCCCAGAACAGTAAGGGGTTTGCTTGAATGGAATAAAAGTACACAATTTACTTAAGCTACCTCCAGTTATTGATAGTGAATGGATTATGATTCCATGTAATGCAGACAGGCTCAGACCTATTGAGGTTACCGGGATAGGCTCAGGCCAGTCACTAATGCAAACAAGATGTAACAAATTTGTAAAAGAAAATGAGCTGGAGACTCATCTAACTCATCTCTGTATAAAAAAAAAATTTACATGGTTCAAGAACGGGATGGATTGGTCTAGGTTTTGATCACTGTGAATACCAAAGACATTAGTCCAAAACTTATTTAACAATTAAATGCATGATATATTACAAGCTGATTCCTGATAAATTTCTAAAGTACATTAGAACATTAGTCTGATGGGACTTTATCAGCAGATAGATCATCATGCTGATGAGTGAGTTGAATGAATGGGCCTTTTGCCTGGGGTACTAGCCAAATATGGGCCATTTCTAATCGGCAACAGTTTGTTACAACTTAACGAACCCAACCTCTTCCTTGTCTCCCCCTATCATTGATATCCTGTCGTAAAATTGCAAATTGCTCACAAAATAGAAGTCTTACATTTTAAATTTAGATATACAGCACGGAAACAGGCCCTTCCAGCCCACGAGTCCGTGCCGCCCAGTTACACCCAATCCCCGTACGTTTTGAAGGGGGGGGGTGGAGGGGGAAACTAGAGCACCTGGAGGAAACCCATGCAGACATAAAAAGAATGTGCAAACTCCTTTCAGACAGCGCCAGGTTCACATGCTGATGCTGTATCCGTGTTACGCTGACTGCTACGCTAATCGTGTCACCCAACGGCATGAAAGAATTGGGTGTGGTAGAGTGGACCAAGATACTTTTGCTATCAGCATTCTATCCTCAGATGAATGTTGCAAAATTAAAATATAATCAAACTGTAATTCTGTCAGAAGAGACTCGCAATTCCAAAATGTATCTGAACACACCCCATGTCACCAGAACAAGTATTTTCAGCTACAGTACTTTATGATTCCCCCAGCTCAGAGTCGAAAAATAACCTTGTCAAAATCAGGGAACTGCTAAAAGAAAGATTTATAGGTAAAAAGAGCAAAATTGATCACAACCTATTTAAACTCTTGAGGTGGTATTTATTTTTTTAAAGTGAAGCACTTCACAAAAGGTGTTATTTTTGAGAAAAATGAGTGAGATTCAATCCATTTTGTGTGAGATTTTCCAGATATGTTTAAAATATTTCAGTGGCCCCGGAAGGCCCAATTATTCACGGGCTTTACATAAGTGTCAGGTGGTGGAAGAACACTCCTGGGTTACAGAAGACAAAGTGACTGTTCCCATCCTTGCTCCTGGTATTTTTAGTTCTTGCTTATTTGCCACAGAAGTTGGCCTACCATTCAGTAAAAATATTGACTTTCTGTAATTAAATCAGTGCTGAATGAGCCACTCTTTTCTCAAATCAAAACTACATACGGGGTTTGCTGACCAAGCACACCTGCTCGTGTGCTCGCCAAAAAGAAAGCCAGTCCACGTGAAGGATTGTGACCACAATCCATATCTGTCGCATACTCTCCAAGTGATCTGCTCAAGAGCAGATAAAACATAAGCCCGCTGTGGGACAGCGGATGGGCAGGGACTGATTAGGGATATTTGTGCATGGGAGATTGTGTCCCATGAATCTGATGGAGTTTTTCGAGAGGTGGATGAAGTGGATTGATGATGGCAGGACGTCGTATATCTGGACTTAAGCAAGGCCTCACAGTCATTGACGACATCCCACAAGGTAGGTTAGTCTGGAAGGCAAGATCACAGGGGAGCTGGCCCGTAGGATTCAAAATTGGCTTTGTGGAAGGAGTCGGAGGCAGAAGTGGAGGGACGTTTATTGGATTGGAGGCCTGCAACCAGTTTTGGATCCATTGGTCAGTTCTGGATCCATTGTTGTTTGTTATCTATTTTAATGATTTGGTTGGCAAAATGATTAACATGATTTGTACAGAGGGCACTAAAATTGATGCACAGTTCCTACCACAGCAAGACATATACGGTAGATGCCATCTCATTGGCTCTGCACAAAACCTTGGAATTCTGGGATGGCAAAGATGCATACAGCAGAAGGCCTCTCAATGACTAAAGATCAGGATTCAACACTATCAACCCCTCAAAATTAATCAACAATCTCCCAGACCTGGGCCTCAATAATGCACTGTGTAATTGGATCCTGGATTTCCTCACCTCCAGACCATAGTCACTAATGATTGGCAAGAACATCACCTCCACAATCTCCATCAGCACCAGGGCACCACAAGGGTGCACACCTAACCCCTTGCTCTACTTTCTTTATACCTGTGACTGCATGTCTCGGTACGACAACAATAGAGGTGATGAGACGTCATACAAGAAGGAGGTTGAAAACTTGGCTAAATGGTGTATAAACAACAGCCTCTCACTCAGGAGATGATTGTGGACTTCAGGAAGGGAAAACCAGAGGTGTATGATCCAGTGATCATTGGGGGAGAAGAGGTGGAGAGGGTGAGCAAATTTAAATTGCTAGGAGTCACTATCTCTGAAGACCTCCTAGACCCAACACACTAATGTCATCATGAAGAAAGCACGTTAGCACCTCTACTTCCTCAGGAGTTTGCGGAGGTTTGGTACGACATCAGAAACCTTGGCAAACTTCTACAGATGTGACATGGAAAGTGTGCTGACTGACTGCATCATGGCTGGCATGGGATATCAATAGCTCCGAGTGCAAAAAATATTGGACATTGCCAGTACATCACAGGTAAAGCTCTCCCCACTATCGACAAAATCTATGTGAAACACTGCCGTCGAAGAGCAGCAGCAATTATCAACAATCTGTACCATCCTGGACAGTCTTTCTTCTCACTACTGCCATCAGGAAAGAGGTCCAAGTGCCACAAGACTCATACCACTGGGTTCAAAAACAGTTGCTACCCCTCCACAATCAAAGTCCTAATCAACAGACTCATTCAGAGACTCATTTAAAGACTTTACTTTGCACATTATTACTGAATATTTCTCTATTTTGTATACACATCTTTTCCTTCAGTGCAATTTATACTTACCGATAAGTAGAAATTCTGCCTGGCCTACAGGAAAAAGAATCTTAGGGTTATATGTGATGTTATATGTGATCTTAGGGTTATATGTGATGTTATATGTGTACTCTGACAATAAATCTAAACTTGAAGATGAAAGTGGCAACGCAGATGGACAAGGTGAAGAATAAAGCTTGAGATACACTTTTATTACATTTTATTAAGTACAGAAGTTGGGAACTCATGATTAAGTTGTACAAGGCATTGGCGAGACCACAACTCGAGAAATGTGTGAAGTTCTGTTTGCCCGTCAATATCTGATCAACATCAATAAATTAGAAGGGGTGGAGAGGATGTTGCCAAGACTAGAGGTTTTGAGTTAGTTAGACCCAGAGGCTGGGTCTTTATTCCCTAAAGCAAAGGAGGCTGATGAGAGATCTTATACAGGTTTATAAACATGGATAAAGTGAACGCTCAGTCTTTTTTCCAGGGTAGATGACTCTAGAGCTAGAGAGCAGAGGTTTAAAGTAAGAGAACAGAGATTTAAGAGTGATCTGAGGGGCAGTATTTTCCATCCAGGGATGGTCCTTATCTGGAACTAACTGCCAGAGGAAAATGTAGAACATTTTAACATTTGGACTGACATATGAATAGGAAGGACTAAGAAACAAATCGACCAAAATGCAGGCAAATGGTACGAGCCCAGAATTCCAACTTGGTTGGTGTGGTCCGAGTTGGTCTGAAGTTCCTGTTCCATGCCAATGGTTTGGTCCGAAATCTGTGCCACTGTGGAGGCGGAAAGACCACAAGAGGCGAGTTCATGGACCCTCAGTGACCCTGATGGGGGAGGAGGTGGCTGTGGGGGGGTCGGGGTGGGGGGAAGAGTGCGAGTAATTAACTCTCTTTTGCATCTTTTTATCTCACTTTAAGGGGTGCTGGACACTTTCTGCTGATGGTGAATCTTTGCCTTTGTGTAGACTAAAGGAAATTTTTTGTCATTTGACAATAAAAAAAAGTCTTGACGAGTTTGATATTTTACTTTACTTCCATTGTCACCAAACCACATCTATTATTATATTACAGAACACAAGAAGCAGAAGCAGGCCAATTGGCCATTCAGTCCCGCCCCACCGTTCAGTAAGATCATGGCCGATTGGCTCAACACGTTTCTTCTCTTTCCTTTCCTCTTAAAGTTCAAAAGGACCATTGTTCTTTTTATTGCTGCAAACCACAAATTTATATATTCTCTACTAACGATGTAACAGTACAGGCTGAGTCACTGACGCTGTCGTTACATCACCTTTGAGTCTATCTTCCTCTAGAGGGAAGGTCCATTCACAAAACAAAATTTGCCACTGAAACATTCTTTGAAATTACAATTTACAGGTGTTCAATTAAGACCTCAATGAGGATGCCAAGGTAGTTAATTGTAATTGTAGGTTTCTTTTATGCTTCTCATATTCACAGTGCACAGCAGTGATACATTAAAAATAGGGGTCAGAATTATAGCTCCTCTGCAGGCACAAATGCTGCCATTATGGGCAGGTACTCTTGTTGAAAGAGGCCAATTCTATTTTTTCCATCTATTCTGAAAAAGACTGCCATAAATTTGCTTGAAAATTTAACCCTGATTGGATGGCTTCCATTCCAATTGTGCAGATAATTACAATGGGCTTCAAATAGGTCTTAGAATTATCCTTTTGCATTTCCCATAACCATACTCAAGCAACAACTTTTTTTCACTCTTTGTATGGCTTATTTTCACAGTAACGTTGCGCCCCTACGATTTGTAACTGTAAGTTTTCCCCAGTTACACATTCATCCAAGAGCAACTTAATGCATACAACTTTAGTATTTAATACATCATCTATACAATTGTTGAAGTCACTGTAACGTTTAATCTGAGTTTTAATTATTCAATCCACCTCATTAATTTAACATCCTTGTGGATGTCTGCATTCCTATTCCACTCATTCTTTCAGTCTGCTGGAGACAGACACAAGACGCTGCAGATGCTGGGATATTCCACAAGAACCAATCTTCAGGAGGAAGTCAGCAGCTTGAGCAGGTATCGGTGGGGGACGTATAACAAAAATGGTCAATATCTCGGGCTCCAAACTGAAATGACAATGATTTGTTTTCTCCCACTGACACTGTCCGACCCTCTGAGTTCCTCCAGCAGTTTGTTTTTGCTCAGTCTGTCTGCTACTTCTTAGCAGCTAGTTTGCCTCTGGGAAGAACTGTGGTTTACTATGTTAACATTATTATATGAATGTAAGTTGCTCCTGGAATCCAACCAAAAATTCTCATTCCTGACAACATTGCAAAAATACCACAAAAAAAATGGCTTAATTGCTTCTTCAGACTATTGCTGAATGTTAGATGTTTGCATAAACACCTGTTGTGTACTAATGCACACAGTCACTGCATTTCAAAGTAATTCATAGCAAGTGAATCACTTCAAGATGCCTTTGAGAGAAGTGATAAGCAGCTAACTGAGAACTCGTCTGTCTTTCACTTTACAGTTTATCATTATGCATCAATGAAGTTTTCCCATAACTTATCTTTCCAGACAGAATCATAAACCAGGCTAATCTTTTTCCATACCTTGAAATCACTAACTGATTCAGAAAGAAATGAGTTGGATTTAATGATCAGTCAGAGGACTGTAAATATTAAGGGTTGGTGCAATTTCCGAGGTGCTGGCATTGAACTGAGACAGTAAATTAGCATAATAAGGAAAGCAGCTCAGCCTAGCTGTGAATTGCTTCAGCATGCCTCCTCACATCCTCGCATAATGCCAATTCCATAGCACCTGATGCCTTCGGCACGACATTTTCCAGCGGTGAACCCAGGGCCAAAACGCCCGGCACATACAGCGACAGTTTAACACGTTCATTGAGCAGAAGAATATCCCTAGTGCACTAAAATATTTTTCATTTCCCACACCATCAATCTGTTGGGTTTTCGGAACACTTCATATTTGTTGTTACATTTAATGACACATTTGTTTCTGACCTCAGCTACTCGAGAATTATTTTAAGATCATTCAAAACTGAACGTGTACTCAAAACGTTGAATCATTCAACTCAAATCAGATGGAGAAAGTACTTCTTGAAAATCAGTTCTGAGAGGTCAATGGTTTTCTGATGGGGATATTTACTCCTGTATAAAATGAGGGCAGCCAGTTAATCAGATCAGCCAGTTGAGCATTGTCATAACAACAGGCTTGCACTCAATCGCCACTTTCAGGTGGCCAGAATACCCCAACGTAAAGCCGCCTAAAATACCCGAATGTGGCTGTTGGCAGGCCACCTGAAAGCAGAGAACCCTGACCTGAGGAATACTTACCCAACCCTCCTCGGGTAGGTGTATTCTCCACTTCCGAGCCCTCCCCCTAGGTACCTGAAAGTGGGCGGGACTACGGCCACAGTCGACAGGAGCTGGCATTTGCTCCGCGGCGCTGCCACCTGAACGTTGCTTCACACACACCTGCAGCCGGCTCCGGAGCTGCATTCACCCGGCGATTCCACCTGAAAGCGGCTGATGTTAGCAAGACTAAGGAACCGATTGTGGACTTCAGGAAGGCGAAAGCAAGAGAACAGAGACCACAAGCAGTCCTCATCGAGGTATCAGCAGTGGAAAGGGGAAAGAATGCAAAATTCTTGGGTGTCCACATCTCTGAAGATCTATCCTGGGGTTCCATGTTGATGCAATCATGAAAAAAGGCGGGAGGGGGGACCAGCTGAGGAGTAAATCTCCACAGCTGAAACAGACAAGTATAACACAACAGCAAGACTCTCAACAGGAAAACATAGAAAATAACGGGAACAAGAAGGAAGAGAATAAAAATAGGAAATCAAAGAAACAACAGATAACGAACCCAGAGGAAGACGACCAACACCAAGACACTTTTAATAAAAATAAGAAGAACAAGAATACCCAACAAAATAAAATAAACAACCCAACAAGAAAATTAGAAGAGACAGAGGTAAAGGACACAGATCCTGCAGTGGACTCAGAAGAAGAGGAGGAAGAACACAGAGAAATGGAAGATGAAGGGAAGGGCAAGTACATGGATAAAAACTTCTTTAAAGAACATATGGAAACATTAAAAGAATGGCTGACACAAGAATTCAGTGAAATAAAAAGAAGAATAAAAGGTCCAGAAGGAAAAGTGAATAGATTAGAGATGGTCATGACAGAAATAGGAAAAAGAGTAGACAAGATGGAAGAACGAGAAACAGTCATAGAGATGGAGGTAGACGACTTAAAAAAGAAATTGGAAGAATCTGATAAAAAAGTTAAAGAAACACAGGAGCTGTTAGCTCAGAAGATAGCTATAATGGAAAACTATAGTAGGAGAAACAATATAAATATAGTGGGCCTTAAGGAAAATGAAGAAGGCAAAAATATGAAAGAATTTATAAAAGAATGGATCCCCAGAGTCCTAGGAAGGCCAGAATTACAGGAAGGAATGGAAATAGAAAGGGCACACAGAACATTAGCCCCTCAACCACAACCACAACAAAAACCAAGATCCATTCTAGTAAAATTCCTAAGTTATACGACAAGAGAAAATATATTGGAGAAGACAATGAAAAAAATAAGAGAAGACAAAAAGCCACTGGAATACAAAGGTCAAAATTTTTTTTTCTATCCAGATATAAGTTTTGAACTCCTGAAGAAGAGGAAGGAGTTTAATGCAGCAAAAACAACCCTATGGAAAAAAGGTTATAAATTTATGTTAAAATATCCAGCGGTGCTTAAAATAGTTATCCCAGGGCAGCAAAGCAAACTGTTCTCAGATCTGGAAAAAGCAAGAAAATTTGCAGAACACCTACAAAACAGACAGAGATATAATAAGAACAAAAATGACAACAAACTATATATGAAGAAGAAGAATAAAGTATAAGTAAGAACTAAGAAGAGGAATAAAGGGAAGAAAGGAAGTAAGGAGAGAATTAAGAGAGTGAGCTTTGTTATATATGAAGATTAAAATCTTTTCTGGAGGGGCTGGGTGGGGAAGAATAAGTCACTGCAAAATCAGTTGACGCTTGCGAGCAGGTTCACAAATCCAAATGAAGGGGAGATGTGGTTGCCCGACAAGGGACAAAGGGCAACTCAGAGAAGGGTGGGACTATTGGGGTTAAAGGAATTTTAGATATGGGAATAGTGGAAATATTTTATGTTTTAGAAATGTTGTCTTACACTGTGTTCAAAAAAAGAAAACAGAAATGGATAAGAAGGGAAGGTGGTGATGAGGAAACGGAAAGGAAAGATAAACAAAGTATGAAATGGCCATGTTGAACTATATGACTTTAAATATTAACGGAATACATAACCAAATCAAAAGGAAGAAGCTGTTAAATTTACTGAAGAAAGAAAAAATTGATATAGCGTTCATGCAAGAAACACATTTAACTGAAGTGGAACACAAGAAATTAAAGAGAGATTGGATAGGACACGTAACGGCAGCATCATATAATTCAAAACCCAGAGGAGTAGCTATATTAATCAATAAAACTGTACCAATCAAAATAGAAGAGGAAATAATAGATCCAGCAGGGAGGTATGTAATGATAAAATGTCAGATATATTCAGAATTTTGGAATTTACTCAATGTATACGCACCTAATGAAGAAGATCACAAATTTATGCGAGATATCTTTTTGAAGATTGCAGATATGCAAGGGAATATACTAATAGGAGGGGATTTTAACCTTATTTTGGACTCAAACATGGATAAAACTGGAAAAAAGACTAACAGAAAGAACAAAGTAATCAAATTTATAATTAAATCGATGCAGGAAATGCAACTTTTGGATATATGGAGGAAACAACACCCAAAGGAAAAGGAATATTCATATTATTCGAGTAGACATAAAACATACTCAAGGATAGACCTATTCCTGTTATCAGCTCACATTCAAGGAAGAGTTAAGAAAACGGAATATAAAGCTAGATTGTTATCAGATCACTCACCCCTGTTATTGGCAATAGAGCTAGAGGACATCCCACCAAGAATGTATAGATGGAGATTAAACTCCATGCTACTTAAAATACAAGATTTTAGAGAATTCATTGAGCGACAAATTAAAATGTACTTTGAAATAAATACGGAATCAGTGAAAAATAAATCTATACTATGGGACGCAATGAAAGCATTCATCAGAGGACAGATAATAAGTTATGTAACTAAGATGAAGAAGGACTACAATCAAGAAATAGAACAGTTGGAAAGGGAAATAACAAATACAGAAAAAGAATTAGCAATAAAGGAAGATACAACTAAAAGAAGAGAATTGACAGACAAGAAAATAAAATGTGAAACACTACAAACATATAAGGTGGAGAAGAACATAATGAAGACAAAACAGAAATATTTTGAGCTAGGAGAAAAAACGCACAAAATACTAGCATGGCAGCTTAAGACAGAACAAACTAAAAGAACGGTATTGGCATCAAGGAAAAAGGACAAACAAATTACATATAACCCAATGGAGATCAACGAAAACTTCAGGGAATTCTACGAACAATTATATCAAACTGAAAACGAAGGGAAAGAAGACAAAATAGATGAATTTCTAACTAAAATTGAACTACCAAAATTACAAACAGAGGAGCAAAATAAATTAATAAAACCATTTGAAATAGAAGAAATACAGGAGATATTTAAAAAACTACCGAACAATAAAATACCGGGAGAGGATGGACTCCCAATAGAATTCTATAAAACATTCAAAGACTTATTAATTCCTCCTCTACTGAAAGTAATGAACCAGATTGAAAAAACACAAAACATACCAGATTCATGCAAAACAGCAATAATTACAGTAATACCAAAGACGGGGAAAGATCCACTAACACCAGCATCGTATAGACCAATATCTCTACTTAACACAGATTATAAGATAATAGCTAAACTATTAGCAAACAGATTGGCCGACTGTGTATCAAATATAGTAAAACTAGACCAAACTGGATTTATTAAAAAAAGATGAACAACGGAGAATATCTGTAAATTCATTAACTTAATCCATGCAGTACAAGGAAACAAAACTCCAACAGTAGCGGTTGCTTTAGACGCAGAGAAAGCCTTTGACAGAGTAGAATAGAATTATTTATTCAAAGTACTACAAAAATTCAACCTACCAGAGAAATATATTAATTGGATTAAAGCATTATATAAGGGACCATTGGCGAAAGTGACAGTAAATGGATATATATCAAACCAATTTAAATTAAGCAGATCAACAAGGCAGGGATGTCCACTATCTCCCTCACTGTTCGTGTTAGCTATAGAACCACTAGCAGAACTGATAAGAACAGAAAATAAAATACGAGGGATAAAAATAAAAGAGAAGGAATATAAAATCAGTCTATTTGCAGATGACGTTATAATATACTTAACAGAACCAGAAATATCAATAAAAGAATTACATAAGAAATTGAAGGAATATGGAGAAGTATCGGGGTACAAGATCAACGTAAATAAAAGTGAGGCAATGCCAATGAATAATGCGATTTCACAAAGTTTAAGGAAGAATCACCATTTAGATGGCAAACACAAGCAATTCGATACCTAGGTATACAACTAAATAATAATCTCGGCCATTTATATAAACTAAATTATCAGCCATTAATGAAAAAATTACAAGACGACTAAGAGCACTGGAAAGACGTACCACTAACGCTGATAGGAAGGATAAACTGTATTAAAATGAACATTTTCCCAAGGATACAATACCTATTTCAATCATTACCAATTCACCTAACAGAGAAATTCTTCAAGGAGCTAAAGAAAATAATAAGGAAATTCTTATGGAAAGGGGGGAAACCGAGGATAGCACTAGATAAATTAACAGAATGGTACAAACAAGGAGGCTTACAACTACCAAACTTTAAAAATTATTATAGAGCAGCACAATTAAGACACCTATCAGATTTTTATCAAACAAGGGAAAAACCAGATTGGACCAGATTAGAGCTGGATAAAATACGGGAGAAGATTCCTAAGCATATTCTCTATAACTGGGATGAAAAATTGGTGCAACGTAGGAATTGACCAGTATTACACCATCTGCTCAACATTTGGAAGAAGATTCATGTAGAAAAGAATAAAATAAATTATCAACTACCAAAATTAATATTGACACAAAATCAACTAATCCCTTTCACAATAAATAACCTTTCCTTTAGAAAATGGGAGAGAAAAGGGATCAAAAGAATAGAAAATTGTTTTTCGGGAAATAAATTATTATCTTTTGAACAAATGAAGGACAAATATAATATAACTCACGATACAAGGTTTGCATACCACCAACTGAAAACCTACTTGAAGGACAAATTGGGAAACAATTTTGAATATGTGATTACAGACACAATGATAATTTAAAAATTTATAACAAACATGTACATCAAACTGCAAGAAAAGGAGAACAAGGAAACAAACTGTAAACCTAAACAAAAATTGGAACAAGATCTAAACATAAAGATAAAGAATGAAACATGGGAAAAGCTATGCTCCGGAACCATGAGAAATACAATAAACACAAGGTTACGCATGATACAATATAATTGGTTACACAGGCTATACATCACACCCCAAAAGTTAAATAAATGGGACCCAACAGCATCGGACAGATGTTTTCGCTGTAAAAAGGAAACGGGGACAACAATACATGCAATTTGGACATGTGAGAAAGTGGAAAAATTTTGGGAAGATCTAAACCAGATATTAAATAAAATCACAAAAAGCAATATACCAAAAAACCCAGAGATCTTCCTTCTAAGTAATATAAGAAATAAAGAATTTGGACACGATTTGGATGGAGCACAGAAAAGATTTATTATGATAGCCCTAGCTGTAGCAAAAAAATGTATTACATCAACCTGGAAATTAGAAGACAACTTGAGAATACAACAATGGTACATAGAAATAAATAAATGTATTCCATTAGAAAAAATAACATATAATTTAAGAAATAACATCACAATATTCGAACAAATATGGGAACCATACATAAAATACAATAGAGAAATCCTACCATGAACCTCCACCAACTAAAATGACAGAAGGAGAAGACAACAAAATGAACTGACTCAGTATATAAAAGTAAAAAATAAAAATTTCTTGTTTATTTTATTCAGTGACAACATTGTTTAACAGATCTAATGTATCTTATAGATTGAACTTTGAATAAATGGAAAAGGGGGAGAGGGAGGGAGGGAAGGGAGGGGGGAAAAGGGGAAAAAATGACATTGTATATATTTAAGAGAAAAATGTCTGTATGTATTTTGGTCAATATGGTTTATTGTGTAAAAAATAGAAAATTAAAAAAAAAAGAAAGCAACATCTATCATCAAGGACCCTCACCACCCAGGCCATGCTCTCTTCTTACTGCTACCATCAGGAAGGAGGTACAGGAGACTAAGGATGCACACCTAACGTTACACAAACAGTTTCTTCCCCATCATATTTCCGAACGGACAATGAACCTTAAAGGCACCAACTACCTCTTTTTTTTTTTGCACTAATTATTTATTTTTTAAATCTTGTATTTATGGAACTGTAATTTATAGCAATTTTGCACCTGTGATACACAATGCCAGTGCAGTAAAGCAACACATTTTGTGACACGTTCATGACAATAAACCTGATTCTGTTCTATACCAGATTTAATTCAATGTTTGGTTCTTGTTTCAAATTGAAAGTACTTAAGTCATCATTAAGCACAGACGAGACATTAAAAATCGGGAGAGTGGCTAATGTTGTGCAGTTATTCAAGAAGTTATTCAAGAGAGTAAGGCCTGGGAACTAACGATCAGAGAGTATTCTGAGGGAGAAGCTATACATACACTTGCATGAGCAAGGGCTGATTAGGGATGGTCAGCATCATTTTGTAAGAGGTCATATCTCACAAATCAGATCGAGTTTTTAAAGATCTGTCCAAGAGGGTTAACATGACCAGAGCTGTGGATGTTGCACCTATGGTTTTCTACGAGGCATTCTATCAGGTTCCAGAATGTGGACTGCTCTAGAAGATTAGATTGCATGGGATCCATTGAGAGATAGCAGATTGGATATAAAATTGGCTTCATGGTGGTATGTTGTTTTATTTGGACTGGAGGCCTGTGACTAGTGATGTTCTGAGCCCATTGCTGTTTGTCATCTATATCACTGATTTAGATGTGAAAAGGTACATGGTCAAATCAGCAAGTTTGCTGATGTCACTAAGGTGTCTGGTATTGTAGATAGTGATGTCGATTGTCAGCAGGACCTTGATCAATTAGACAGGCAGACAGACAAATGGTTGATGGAGTTCAATGTGAGAAATGTCAGTGTGGATTTTGGAAGGTCTAATGTGGGTGTGGGATAACTGCTACTTTTCCACCAAGATGAAGATCTGAGTCTATGAGGCCTGCATGCTGAGTACTCTTCTCCACGGCTGGGAATCCTGGGTCACATACAGAAAGCAAGAACACTGCCTTCACACATTCCATTTCCACTGCCTCAGATGCATCCGAGGCGACTCATGGCGTGACAGAGTCACAAACATCCAAGTCCTGGAGAAGACTGGAAGTACGGATCTCTACTCAATCATCCACGCTCGCCGTCTGCTGTAGGCTGGCCACATTGTCCATATGAGGGACGACCGATTGACCAAATATGTCCTCTATGATGGGCTACCAGATGCTCCCCACCCTGCTGGCCGTCCACGTCTTCGCTACAAAGACATAATCAAGCACGATCTCCATGTCAGCCATACTGACTGGGAGGACCTCGCAAAAAAATCACATTGCATGGCGTTCCGCGATTCGCAACGGCACATCACCATGTGCCAACAACTACAAAAAGTTCTATGAGGGCAGAAGAGCTACAAGGCACTGTGTTGATCTATGCTAGTGAAGGGATGGGCTATGATGATTATGATAATGAATGTGGGTAGTGAATCGTATGGATCTGGGGAGTATGGAAGAGCAAAGGGATCCAGGACTACAGGAGGAGTTGCTCTGCTTGTTAAGGAGGACATTACTGCCGTAAGGTGGCAGGATGGTCTGGAGGGATCGTCCAGTGAGGCTGTTTGGGTGGAATTGAGGGGTGAAGGAGGCATGAGGGTGCTAATAGGGGTGTATTACAGACCACCAAAAGGGCCAAGAAAATTAGAAGAACAAATTTGTAGGGAGATAATGTATATGTGTGAGAATCATAAGGTAGTGATCATGGGAGATTTTAACTTCCCTCACATTGATTGGGATACCCATACAGTTAGAGGGCTGGATGGGCTAGAGTTCGTTAAATGTGTTCAAGATTGTTTCCTAAATCAATTAGTAGAAGAACCGACTCGGGACGGTGTAATACTGGATCTCCTGTTAGGGAACGAGGTAGGTCAGGTATCGGACATTAATGTTGGAGAACAAATTAGGTCTCGTGATCATAACTCTGTTAGTTTTAGGGTAGTTTTAGGGAAGAGCAAGGAGGGGCCTAAAGTTGAGGTTCTGGATTGGAGAAGAGCAAATTTCGAAGGAATAAGAAGTGATTTGGGGAGAATTCAGTGGGACAGGATATTTTCAGGTAAGGATGTAAATGAAAAATGGAGGATATTCAAAAAAGAAATTTTGCGGGTACAGAGTAGATATGTCCCAGTGAGGATCAAAGGAAAGGCTGGAAGTCATAGGGAGACTTGGTTTTTGAGGAATATTGGAAATTTGGTTAGGAGAAAAAGGGAGGTGTACAAGAGGTATAAAGAGCAGGGAGCTGAGAATTTGAAGGAGGACTACAAGGAGTGTAGAAGGAATCTTAAGAAAGAAATTAGAAAGGCCAAAAAAATGGCACGAAGAGGCTTAGGCAGACAGAGTAAAAATAAATCCAAAGGGTTTCTATAGGTACATTAAAAGTAAAAGATTAGTGAGGGATAAAATTGGACCCCTTGTAGATAGCAAGGGTAGGCTGAGTGAGAAGTCAGAGGAAATGGGGGAAATTTTGAATGATTTCTTTGCCTCGGTATTCACTAGGGAAAAAAATTATTGAACCAGTTGAAGTAAAGAAAAATAGTGGGGAGGTCATGAAGCATGAAAGGATAACCGAGGAGGTAGTGATGCTGTGTTGAAAAAGATAAAGGTGGATAAATCTCCGGGACCGGACAAAATATTCCCAAGGACACTCAGGGAGGCCTGTAGACAGAGAGTGAGGCCATTAACAGAGATATTTAGGATGTCACTGGCCACGGGGTTAGTGCCAAAGGATTGGAGGGTGGCGCATGTGGTTCCGCTGTTTAAGAAGGGGTCCAAATGTAAACCTGGGAATTATAGGCCCGTGAGTCTAATGTCTGTGGTGGGCAAGTTGATGGAAAGTTTTCTGAGGGATGGTATTTACAAATATTTGGAGGTACAGGGATTGATAGGGAGTAATCAGCGTGGTTTTGTCAGGGGTAGATCATGCTTGACAAACCTGATTGAGTTTTTCGAGGGGGTTACAAAAAAGGTTGATGAAGGGAAAGCTGTGGATGTTGTCTATTTAGACTTTAATAAAGCTTTTGACAAAGTTCCCCACAGGAAGTTAGGAAAAAAGGTGGAGGCATTAGGTATAAATACGTAGGTAGTGAAATGGATTCAGCAATGGTTGGATGGGAGGTGTCAGAGAGTAGTGGTAGAAAATTGTTTGTCCAATTGGAGGCCGGAGACTAGTGGAGTTCCTCAGGGATCGGTCCTGGGTCCACTATTGTTTGTTATATATATTAACGATCTGGAAGTAGGGGTGGAGAATTGGATAAGTAAGTTTGCGGATGATACAAAGATTGGTGGTGTTGTGGACAGTGAGGAAGATTACCATAGATTAAAAGGTGATTTAGGAAGGCTGGAGGTGTGGGCTGAGAAATGGCTGATGGAATTTAATACAGATAAGTGTGAGGTGTTACATTTTGGAAAGGCAAATCTAAATAGGTAATATGCATTAAATGGTAGGCTATTGAGATGTGCAGAGCAACAAAGGGATTTAGGAGTTATGGTAAATAGTACCCTCAAGGCTGATACTCAGGTAGATGGTGTGGTTAAGAAGGCATTTGGAATGTTGGCTTTCGTAAATCGGAGTATTGAATTCAAGAGTAGGGAGGTTATGATGAAATTGCACAAGGCATTGGTGAGGCCAAATTTGGAGTACTGTGTACATTTTTGGTCACCAAATTATAGGAAAGATAGGCTTTTTCAATTAAGAGTGGGGGAGATTCAAACTAGAGGGCATGGTTTAAGATTGAAAGGGGAAAGTTATAAGGGGAACATGCGGGGAAATTTCTTTACGCAAAGGGTGGTAGGGATGTGGAATGAGCTTCCGGCAGACGTGGTTGAGGCGGGATCGTTGGTTACATTTAAGGAAAGACTGGATGGTTACATGGAGAGGAGAAGACTGGATGGGTATGGACCGGGTGCTGGTCAGTGGGACTAGGAGGGTGGGGATTTGTTACGGCATGGACTAGTAGGGCCGAACTGGCCTGTTCTGTGCTGTAAGTGGTTATATGGTTATATGATATAGTACTATGGATTGTGTTACAGGCAGGTAGGGAACTTGGAAAATGTGTTACAGGTAGGTAGGGTGGAGAAAAAAAGGGCTTTTGGTCTTCATCAGTCAAGAGCATTGAACATTGAGTGTAGAAGTTGGGAGGACATGTTGCAGTTGTAAAAGATGTTGGTGAGCCCCATTTGGAGCACTGTGTCCTGTTTTTATCACTGTACTACAGCAAGGATGTTGTCAAGCTGGAGAGAGTACAGAGAAGATTTATGAGGATGTTGCTGGGACTCAGGGTCCTGAGCTTTCGGAAGAGGTTGAGCAGGCCAGGGCTCTATTCCTTGAAGCACAGAAAGATGAGTGACATATACAAAATGGTGAGCGGAATATATTAGATTTAAGGTGGTGGGGAGATTTAACAGGAACCTGAGGGCTAACATTTTTTTCACAGAGAAGTGGTGAGTGTATAAAATGGGCTACTAGAGAAGGTGGTTGAGACACGTACAGTTACAACATTTAAGAACAAATTGGATAGATAAATGGAGTTGATGGATTTAGAGGGATTTGGGCCAAATACAGGGAGATGGGACTAGTGTGGGTGGGACATTTTGCTTGACTATGCAAGTTGGGTCGAAGGACCTGTTTCCATTCTGTATGACTCTATGCGTCTACGACATACCTGAAGAAGTAATCGTGTTATTTTGGCTGTGCCAACACCAGTGCCATCACCCTCACTCATCTCCTAGGCAAGTGCAGACTACATTCTGGTGGGTGGCAGGAGAATCATCCACAGCTCTGCAGATGATGGTATGAAAGACCAGTAGGGGAAACTTGCATGTAATGTCCTGAAGAGTCCGCTGGCAGTAACAGAGGCAGTGCAGTTTTACACTGCAGCCTGCAAGGAGTCCGATTTTTTGGAAATTGATAGGCATATCTGTTAAAGTTAATAATATACAATATAGCATCCAATTGTATAAACAATTTTACACATTAATCTATGATGTTAGAGATGATTTACTGATCATAATGAAGAAAATCTTAGCACTTTCCAATGGGAAGTGGTTAGTTTAAATGCACGTACAGTATGCTCAAACAATGTGACAATGTCAAGGTGGTCAAGGCTTTCAACGAGCTTGGATGAAGCTTCTCTGACAACACATCACCTATTTTTTTTAATGGGGAAGAGGTTTCTGAGTTCTGGGAATCAAACAATGTTTTACTTCAGCATTTCGGTCTCAGCTTCAAGAACTCCCTCCCCCGTCACTCCAGTACAGAGTTACAAAGGTCAGCAGAGAAAAGAGTTAAATCAATGTCTTCTTTAGGTTCCACGTGATTTTGCCCTCAATCAATCACAGAGCCTTTCAACACAAAAGGAGAGTATTTAGCTCCGTCTGTCAGTTGGTGATCTCTGAACAACTAGCCCAAGTTATTATTTTTTTGCTCATACTTTCTCGAAAATGAGGACTTTATCAAGCAGTATTTAATGAAGAGTACTAAGATGGAGTGATAGACTTTATTTTGTGTGTACCTCGGCAAGATAACTTCCACATGGCGTAAGAATAAAAACTTGTCGTTACAATAAAACAGAAGTGCAGAGAAGTGTCACATAAGGCAAAGTTTTCAGGATATTGTGCGAAAGAGAAAAGTACAGCTGAGCAATGCGGGGCAAAACCTTGTTACAATGAGAGGTCTATCAATAGAAGGAAAGAAGCTGTTATAGAATCTGGAGGCATGTGCTTTCTGCCTGAAGGGAGGGGTAGAGTGTGACTGGAGTTGTAGAGTATGTCGAAAGAACCAAAGACTTGTTGATCCAAACCAAGGCTTTTATTAACTAAAAGACTGGAGCATATCACAAATAGGTTGACCAGTCCAGAATGACCTGATCTGGCAAGGAGCAATCCTTTAAGACCTGCCAGTAGGTGTGGGTGGAATTTTAAAAAATATGTTAGCTGTTTTTCTAAGACAGAGTCAATGGAGGGGAGGCTGGTTTGTGTGATAGCTTAAGGTCCATTCAATGCTCTCTGCTGTTTCTTGGGGTCTTGGCAGAGCAGTTCTCAAGCCTAACAGTAATACATCAGAACAGGATACTTTTGATAGGGCATCAATAAAAACTAATAAGGGACACGGAGGAAATGCTGAATTTCTGAGGAATGAGCGATGGAGCACTTTCTTGGAAACATTGTGTTTGTATCCTGTCTGTTCCAGGTTGCTTTCATGATATATGGCAGACTGTTCCATTTCCCAATAATTAAATGTTAAAAGTTTTAAAAACACATTTTGAGGAAGATATTTCATAACATGAACAATGCCAGCATTAAAATTGTAAATAATTTAAACAAAAGATGCAGTGAAAATAAGAGCTGAAAGAGTCAATAATTCATCTGAATACTGTGTAATAGTGTCTTAAATTGCAATTATGAAGTTTGGTGAAAAGTTTCGACAATCAGAGAAACCCTGAGATTGAATCACTGTATAAAACTCATCATGTTTGTTATTATTGTTCTTTATAGCTCCATTCATCTCAATTTTATGGAGAGGTTGGTTAAAAACCAAAAGGTAACTGAAAACTTAGTGGCATCCACAAGATGGGTGCTGTTGAAATGCCAACTTTATTCCCATTAGATATTTATTAAAAAAAAGTAATTATTCCTTACATGATCAACAACTATAAATTCTTCATTTTGCATCACAACATTTCTCCATCCTAAATGTTATGATCTCCAATTATCTATTCAACTCTATTTTTGTACCAATGGTGCCTACTCAAATTGAGATCAATATCCATTGTTATATTTATTTCAGAACCTTAACTGAGATCTTGTAGTTGAAGTATAAAAACATCCCAAGGCATTTCACCAAACTTATTTCAAACAACATTTAACACCACATGGAAATAACAAAAAAAACCCCGAACCCAGTCATAGAAACAGAAGTATTGGGAAATGGAACAGTCTGCTATATATCGGAGGCAGTTCATCATCAAAGCAACCTGGAACAGACAGGATACAGACACAATATTTCCAAGAAAGTGCTCCATCGCTCATTCCTCGGAAAACAGAAGAAATTCACCTTGGCCATGCTGACCATATTGTCAACCGATGCTCATTCTATTTGCCTGCAATTCGCCCACATCCCTCCAAATCTTTCTCATCCATGTACCAGTTTAAATTTATGACCCAAATCTGACAGTGTTCCACATGGATATGGTGGGCTGAAGGGCATGTTTCTATGCTGTACAACTCTGACTCCAAAACAGGTAGATTTTAAGGAATCCCTTGAAGGAAGAAAAAAAAGAGTCAAAGAGAGGTTTAGGAAAGGGCTTAATCAAGACATCCTGGAGTGGGGCAATCAAGTTCAGGAAAGAACGAGAGAAGAGTGCACACATCCGTGCATTGGAGGAGACAAGAGGTGGTCAAATAAGTCTCATTGGAAGTTAGGGCTATGGGAGCAATTTGGCACTTGTCACATCCAGAGTGAAAAAGGAATGAATGAAGGTTTCAATAGCAGATGTGGTAATGATCTTATAGAAATTGTACATTCAACAGCATATTTTGTGTTCAAATATGATACCACATTACAAACAATCTTCTCATCCATTTTCTTGCCTAGATATTAATCCATAACTATTGGGGGCTGAGGGAAACCAGGAGTTTAAATTTTTCTTTGAACTTTGTTTAAATTTTCATTGATCTAAGTTTTAGCTGGAATATGTGACATTTCAACTGATTTATAAGACATACAAGCTGAATTAGGCCATTTGGCCTATTGAGTCTGCCCCACCATTCTATCATGACTGATTTACTCTTCTTTTCATCCCCATTGTCCTGCTATCCCCCCAAAAACCTTGATTCCCTTCCTAATAAAGAACTTATCCACTTCTGTCTTAAATATACCCAATGACATGGTGCCTACAGCTGTCCACAAACACAAAAACCATAGAAAGGAAATGAATCCACATCTCTGTTCTGAAGGGATGCTTTTTGTATTTTGATGCCAGACTCACCCACTATAGGAAACATCCTCTCCACATCAATTCTATCCAGTCCTTTTGGTATTCAATAGCTTCCAATGAGATCTCCCCTCATTCTTCTGAACTCCAACGAGTACAGTTGTAGAGTCATGAAACTCTGCTCAAATGATAACCCATTCCAGGGATCATTCTAGTGAACCTCCTTTGGACTCTCTCGAATGACAACACATCCTTCCTTTTGATAAGGGGCCCAAAACTGCTCACAATACAAGTGCAATCTGACCAGTATCTTATAAAGCCTCAACTTTACATCTCTGCTTTTGTATGATATTTCTCTTGAAAATAATGCCTGTATTTATCACCTACTGACAGCAAGGTGAGTTTAGGAGTTAATTATTCTCAGAATTACAACAGCACACTATGTTGGGCCACCATGAGCACGTTCATTGTCAGAGTGATGCCATCTGGCATTCTGACCTTGATGAGACTTCACTTTCAAAATAAATCAGGTTGCACATGAATTATTGAAGCAAAAGAGCGACATCCTAGAATTTAATCAAACCAAGATTACATTTCATAATATTGATAATATAATAATATTAATGAAACCTAAGAAGATTTCAGATTTTTCTAGCTTTATAACTCATCAGTTAGTTGAACTGATCTGCTTCCCTCCTGAACTGCTCCAGGATGGTGCTGAAAATGATTGCATTGACCAAAAGATGAATGGAACAGAACGCCATGACAAATGCCACGAACCACTCACACAAAGTGTGCCTGCTGCTATAGGTGGAATCCTCCGTCATTTTTCTCCCCACTCCTGTCACTCCCCTGTTTAGTTCTCCTTTTGTTTCAGTTCTCCTATTCTTCTAATCTAGGGGTCTCCAAAGTGGTCGATATCGACTGCTGGGGATCGATGGGAATATCCAAGGGATCTAAAAATGCCAGGGGGGTCAAAAAACACTGGGGGTCGATTGAACTATCGGGGTCAAAAGAATTGTAGGGCCCAAGGTCCCCAGTCCTGCCCAGGAGCCCGAGGTCCATGTTCCCCCTGGGAGCCCGATGTCCCCGCTCCTGCCCGGGAGATGGTACCATACCCGATGTTGAGAATGGAGTCGTGGCCTGTTCCCCCCCCCCCAACCAATGCTGAAGACTTGGACCCAGCCCTGTTTGACATCTTCCAATCCAGAAGCAAAGGTTGTTTTTAAATTGTTATTGTAATCACATGCTTGCTCAATTTATATATTTGCTACTTGGCAATTGGGGATGTTGCAACAAAGTTTGGGTTGTTGCTGGGAGGCCCGGACACCATGCATATGGTATGCACTTTCCCTCACCAATACAGATATATATGGAAACTGCATATTTATTTATTTAATTTTCATGCCTGGAGGTCTATGAGGGATCAAAGATTCCACGAAGGGGGTCAATGGTCCAAAAAAGTTTGGGGATCTCTGTCCTAACCCGTGGCTTCTTCCATAAATGCTCTGAGTGTGAATAATGGCTTCTCCGGCAGCTGAGACATCAACACTGGGTCCGTTAAAAGATCACGCTTCCACAGGATCCCATTCTTCGGAGCCTCTGAGGCTGCAACCCTCTCACAAGCTTGCTGTGATTTGTGGATAATTTATACTACAGCGCTCTGCAGTTTATCAACATTCAGTCAACTCTGATGAAATGAAAAATCCACCATCGGAAATCAAAATGCTAAAATTAAGACAATAATACAATAAAATCTGTCTTTTTCTGCACTCTCCTCAAACATCCAGACAGTTGAGTAAGTAAAACAACCTGAGCTTCAACTAACACCTGTTTTCCAAACAAATTATTGTGCCATGTTTCTCAATAGGTGTTTTGGGTCTTCAAGGCCATAGCCCCTTGCTGAAACATCTTGTCAGGGTTTAAAATCAGCTGCACCTGTTCGGGGACTTCGCCACATGGCCCAAAATAATCAAAGCCATTCTCCGCCTGCTGTCTTCGGAAGACTCACCTCCAGACAGTACAGCTGTATGTCATGCTACTCTCTGATAAATGTCGGATCACCAGAAGGAAATTGCCGAGGTAATTATGCCTTTTGAGATCCCAGGAGAAAAACTTAATTTGGCCTTCACACTATCCACCACAATACGTTGTGCAGATGGAGATCGTTTTCTCTAATTTCACCGACTTTTGTTCAGAGGCTAAGGGACAAAATACCACATCTTGCTCCCATCACTTTTTATACAGTTTGCACAGGTGTCAGTTGATGGCTCCAGATCAGAGGGTTCGAACGAATCAATTATTTCTGCTGTAAAGGCAAGTTCGTGTCAATGAGCAGGAGTTTAGTATAACTCAGACCAAGCAGTGAAATGGAAATTACAGATATGATTAGAATTTTAAAGAGTACTTCCACAGCCTGTTAAAAGTTCCTTTGGATGCTGCCTCCAGCAAGCTGGGTAAAAGGCTTCCGTCAATACTTGCCAATTGAACTCTACAGATCTTTGCTTTAAAACGTCATAGCAAAACGTGCTGTACAAATCCATTTACAAACTGGCAAGAAAGAAATCAAAATACCAGCAAGCTGGTCAGAATTTATCCCAAGGCTTTTTGTATCTCTGATAAACTTATTCAATCTCTTCATCTTGCTTAACTTGCGTAGTTCTTTGCACTGTAAATGTGGCACGTTAATCTTGAATCCAGATTGGAAAACTTTGCCATGTATGGGGATAGTTAGCACCCACTGTAAAAAAGATTGTGTAAAGTAATTGATTTAGATGTTTTTTTCTGCCCTTTTATAATGGGCAATTTCATAAAATCACAACAATTCCCAAGGTTCACGTTTAAATCAGGGAATGATTACAATCAGCTTCACTCGTAAAAGAATGTGCTGAGTTGGCAAAGAATTGCATTTATAAAAGGACTTGTTAGTCAATTATACTTTGCAATGAAACCAGCCAGGAGTTACCAGAGGGAAAGAAAAGCACTGAGTGTGTGCAGAAATCTCTGATGTGGGTTTTCAACATTTCTCCAGTGACATTGGTACCACAGAAGGATGGTTTGAATGCTTAACCCAGCTAAATGTATCCCTTCATAACGGCTACACTAATTATGAAAATAATCAGCTTGTTTGGTGATGCATGGTGGAAATTAGCCAAAAAATACTGGATCACACTTTTGCCACATGGAAGAGATGAGATACAAATACATTGAAAAGTTAGGTATTACTTTGCTTAATTTCATGGACTAGTCTGCACAGCAAATTCAGCTGGCATCCTTCAACCACAGCAAGTGGAGAAGATGGTAGTGGCTATGGGCTGAAGGAACATGGCACAAGGCTTGGATTCAGCTCAACGGCATGGCGACAGCATCCAGTTTCGCACTGGATTCATGGCACTGTTTGGAATTCCTGCCTCCCAGCAAGCTTTTACACAGTGGGGAGAGAAGTAAATCCTGTCGCATGTCCATCACAGCAGCGGCAGTGGTGGAGGAACCACAGGAGAGTCAACATTATTGGGAGGATAATGTCAGTAAAGGTCAGTAAGAGTGCAGCACGGTCACCCGGGTTGTACTGGGGGCCAGGACAGTTACTGAACCTACCAAGGCTGCTTTTACCACCACATTAAGCAACTGTCCCATACACCTGCCATTGACCAAGAGGCTCCTGGAATGCCAGGAAGCGGCCATGAAGGAATCTGATTTGCCTGTTACGTTAAATCACGAGAATCTCTGATTGACCCTTGTCGCGATTAATCTTATTACTTTGCTTCTGCCATGTTGTCTGTGAATTTTTAAATCCAAAATGATGATAGAGAGTGGGAACTTTTTTTGATGTCTGGATAGCATGCAAAACTAAAATTTTCAACAAATCTCAGTACACATGACAGTAACTGAAATGTTGGAGTTAAACTTTAGTGAGGCAATATCATGAACTGCTTTTCTGCAGATGACTGAAGAAGGGATTCAGGAAGCAACGAATAAAGAAATTTGACACGAGGGGCACAACCGAGAGAATAGCTGCCCATTGATACAGCATATGGATGATATATGGTTCTGCGGCTTTGACAACCATGCTGCTGTCTCTTCTGGAGCTGACGAGCTGATGACATATCCCTATCCACAGTCAATGCCATTTTCTACTGTGAAATCAGCTCCAGGTTCCCACGTCACAATCAATGCTGGACTTTCACATCCCTCTCAATACTGCTCCGGCAACAGAGCTCTGAGTGCTGTCTTGGTCCTCTGGTTCTCATAACCTTTTCTTTTGATTTTGCTATCTTGTTGTCATTCAACAAAAATGTATGTTGGAAGACCGGTTATCAATGTTGGCTATTTGACAAATTGGATATACTCAAAAAAACCAACTCATCCTGAGGACTGCGATATGATCTGCATGGAGCAAATACTAGGCCCGTTGGAATAAATGCATCTGCTAAGAAAGAAGGTTCAACAATGTTGAGCATCTATGAGAATATTCTTGGCATCTCATAGAGAAAAAAAGTTTCTAATAAAATTATCCTCCCGGAAGCAAGGATGCCAGGCAGCCCTATATTAATCTGGTACACAAGATGCAAGGGGTCAATAACAAAACAGATAAAGCATATTTGGATAAGATCATGAAAGCGCTACTACATGCAGAAAAATTCTTCCTCCCCTCCCTCCCCCGGCGTTGCATTCTTTCAATGAAATAAATTTTGTACAAATGCACTTGGTAGGCATGGATTGGATAAAAAGTAATTAGAGAATGTTAAGTGCTTTAGCTTATATCCCAACTGTGTGTTGAGACCAGTAACTGCCCTTTAACTGCTTCTGCCAGCATCTGACTGAGGCAAAGCACGTGCATTAACCTCTCCAATGTGAATGAATTTGTTGACGTGCCAGCGCTCTCATAAAACAAGTCAGTCTCTGGCAGAGCGGCACCATGTTGTAGTGGCTCTTTCTTCTACACACCAACTGTTCAAACAACCTGCAGCACCAACATAGTACCAGCTTCTCTCACCAAACAAAACTCTGACATGGGGTTACAATATTATTCTGGCTCATTAAGGAAGCCACCCATATTATACCAGCCAGTTTTTGAAATTATCGTTAGAAACCATCTGGGCACCAATCCCGTTGAGAAGGCTTTGATATTTCAATCCGAGTGCATCTGATAAATCAAATTCAAGTCACGTTGATTCATGCATATCCTTCCAAATGATGATGCAGTTGATTTTAATAATAAACCAAGGCCCTCCTCATTATTACTTTTGTTTATTTCTCTCTCTCTCTCTTTCTCTCTCTCTCTCTCTCTCTCTCTCTCTCTTTCTCTCTCTCTCTCTCTCTCTCTCTCTCTCTCTCACACTGCACATAAAAATAATTTAATAGTTGTTTCTTTCCTTGATGAAAAGTTCAAACTTTGTGGATTGGGACAAGAAGCTTTGCAATCTGGAACAAGGAACCAAACTGCAGTCACGTCACCAGTACAAAAAAGGGCAAGTGATAAAACAGTATCAGCTATAAATGACATGAATGCAAATGAAGCTTGCGTGACTCGAGCTCGCTCGCCTCCTCAGTCGAACCTGAGCCGGCTGTCGTGCCACAAAAGGGACAGCAGCCACATTTTTCTTGATTTGTGCCAATATTTCATCGGTGTCTCAACACAGGCAGCAGAGATCATTGGACAGAATTCTATCTCTGTCAAAAAAGCAATCCAGTAAAATGCATTTTTACCTTATGAGAGCCTGCACCTCTTTCCTAAAAAAATATAATTTACACTTCTTCCATAAAACACTGCAATCTTCTTCCCACAAATCGCTTCACCGATCCCAATAAATGAAAAAGGCCAAAAGAATGAAAATGTGTAGAATTTATTGGTTTCCATTTTTCAAGCATGCAATACCTCCCAGTTGCATTAAAAATTAGATTAAATTGACTGGAGCTCAGTTAACAGAATTATGCCTTTCATTTTTAAGACTGGGAGAGAGAGGAAAAAAATCACGTTTTCAAAATAAGCCCTCCATTGGCTGATGGAAGTGATAATGGATCTTTTGGATTAAACACAAATAGATTGAGCTTTTATCATACTTTTCTGACCAAGTCAGCACCTCCAAAATGGTGCTCATTAAGCACATTAACCAAGTGCCATGCAATGTGACAAAGGAATGACAGGGAAAACTGCTTCAGGGCTGAGGACCCTGACCTGAAAACTGTCAAAGAACAAAAGACTCACATCTGTGGCTGCCTTATCAGTGCCCTGTGACTCCTAGGAATTCATCTCTGTAGAATTCCTCATTATTTATCTCATGACCCTGTATACCAAGGGTATCCTGAAACAGAGCGAAGCTAATAAATTAGTGATGATTGTGGGATGGTTTGGTGCACAGAGGCAGGATGGCTCAGTCCCTAGCTCGGCACACAGCAGCTCGCCTGCCTTCGTCCACTGCTGCTTATCCTCTTGTAACATAATCCTTCACTTGTAAGTGAGGAAGACACAGCTATGCCCTCCAGATGCAGCCATTAACCTATCACTTTATTCAAGTATAGGCCTCAAGGAAAGCCAGCCAGAGAAATCACTCTGTTCAGTGAATAGGATTATATTCAGTGAATGATTACATTCAAACTGTGCCCTCTGCTGCCAATCAGCCAATGTTAGGACCATTCTTTCCTCTGATTTAACTCTGTGCCTGTTAAATTGTAAAGGGATTGATTTGTGTAAAACCAGAGTGTATCAGCTTTTGACTTGGCAGATGCATCGTACATATAGATGAGAAAGAAAGATCAGATGAGTGGGAATGAAAGATGACCTAGTGCCACATGGCAAAGCATTCTGGGACTCGACAGTTCTGCTCCATGTCCCCCATTATTACCTTCTGAGTATTTCTGTTCAGAAGGGAGCATGAAGTATCACAGAGTGCAAAATAGGTACAGCTACAATTGGTTGAGTGAGAGAGTATGGACATAGCACAGTAATAAGCATTTGTTTCAGTCTGTGACCCAGCAATACCATCCCTACCATACATCTTCTGTTAGAGAGGCCGTACAGTATAAAATTAACTTCCAGGCATAACCAAACCTATACTGAGTGCATCATGTGTTAAATTAAACTGAAAATCAATTAGAATACACATTCTTACATCTCCTCAAGAGGAAATACCTCACAGACTTGGCTTATTAGCCGTCTTATTCATTTTAACTGACAAAAATCAATCATATCCAAAAGAAACAGGAAAAGCAAAGGTCTTGTTATTTCATTCCGGGGTCTGCAGGGCAGATGGAAGTCAATCAATGCTCAGTTGCTTCCTCAAATTAGAACAAAAGGTTTCTTGGTATTCTTGGAAAAAGGCATTTTAACACAAGGGGCAACATTCTGCTCCAGGCTCTATATTACCTAAACTCTGAGTCACTCTGTAGTTGGAGACTTAAATTCTCACGTGGCAAGTTCAACCTTTTAGTGAGCTACTTTCGAAACTGACCTTGGTGAGGTAGACAGAGTCTGTTATTTTTTAAAACTGTACACGAACAAAACCAAATTCTGCACATTTTCAATGCACCAGTATTTGCAAGGCGACAGGCTATTTTAAGCTTTGTAAATGGCTGTGAACCACAGATCATTTGAAAAGAGATTATGCAATTATGAAACATTACTCATTCAATTGCTCATTATAACAAATGAAACTGCATAAAAGTCTAATTCTAAGTATATAAATGTCATTGAAAAGTAAATACTCTGTGAGGTTTCTATCAAGATAATAATTGTTCTTATTCAACGTGTTGGTGCTAATTTAAAGCTAGCCCCAGGCTAGTAATTATTCTAATCCTCAAATGATTAAGCCTTTCTTGCTATTTAAAACAAATAAACAAGATATGATCTTCCAAATTCTTTGAAGATGCTTATCATTCCTTTCAAAGAGTTCATTAAAGGTGATTTTGAGAACTTCAAGGTGAGGAATGTTACGTTGAAGAACTGAACATTGGTCACACAGTATCAGCTTCAGGAATTCATAGATGAGATATGTCAAAGCCTAACAGACCACAAAGGTCCCCGTGGATTAGTGGTGCAGAAACTCAGCAGGTCACACAACATCCATAAAAAAGAAAAGTTTAACCATCATTTTGGTCCCCATGGGTATCAGTGTGATTACACAACTGTGGCGCAAAGAAAAACTGAATGTCTGAGTGAAATTGCTGATTTAATGCTTGTTTAACTGCAAATTTCCAAGTGATAGCAACTCCACTCAGAATTTGCTTTAACCAGGCGAAAACTTTTAATAGAGCTCATACATCTGACAGAGTGGGCAGAAGGATTTCAAATAGAAGTAAGAAAGTATCCTCCCATTCAATAACATGAAAATATAAATCAGACGAACAAATATATTCATGGCAGTACGTTAATGAAATAAGTTAATGATTTGTTGCAGTGGTAATAGAGTGTATTCACATTCCAGTGTCCATTATACAGAGGAATTATACAGCCTGTTTATAACTTGACAAACAATTTTATTATTTACACAAAGCTTTTACCGACTTTGGATAGGAAACTGCCTCTTTTTTTTGACAGCGGTAAGGAACAGCCTTTATTATTAGCACAATATACAGTTATTTACTGATGATACCATTAATAAGGCAGCTTTCTTCTATGGATTGTCATTCCCATCAAGAGCACATTTATGTGCTTCTAATTAAAAACATCCTCATTTGAAATGGATCTTAAATATCTTTAACTGTAATATTTTGCAATTTTTGCTACATCAGTGAATTCACAGTTTATTCAATTAACATTATGATACAGCAGTTAATAATACTGTCTCTCCTAATGCCCAGGATAAGACAGGGAATGGAGAATCCTAACCCCAGAATCCAACATTGCTCATCTTTCAGCCTCTGGACATCGAACGATGTCTGACAAAGGACAGCAGTGAATTTTCAACTTCACTAACATGACTAAATCGAGTCCAAAACATTTCTTAAAAAAGTGCAAATTTGTTCATGCAATTTTGCTTATCTACAATGTCTTTAATTTAAGCATAAGGCGCGGTAACAGGCCATTTCGACCCACGATTCCGTGCCGCCCAATTAACCTACATGTCGAAGGGTGGGAGGAAAGCAGAGGCCCTGGGAAAACCCACACTATACTAGCCATTCTCAACCTTTTTTTGGCCTTGGCCCCATCCCCTGTGGAGCAGTCAAGGTTTGTGTGCTTCTACTGACTACATTTAAAAAAAACATTAACAATATATATGTTATGTGAGGTGAAAAGAAAACAAGGCTTTTCATTTAATGCAATGCAGCTTCTGGTGGGGGCTAGTGGGCATTGGGGGCATAGGGCCCCCATTGAGAATGGCTGTACACCACAAAACACTGGGAGCTAGAGGTTCAAATCTGGAGAGAGACTGCTGAGGTCTGTTACTGTAGGTGTTTTCAACTTCCACAACATTGACTGGGAATGCCAAAGTGTTAGAGGATTGGATGAGGTGAATTTTGTTATGTATGACCAATAGCACTTTCTACAGCATACCACTGCAGTAGCCTTTGTAGGGAGGGACAATAATGGATCCTGTACTTGGTCAGGTAACTGAGCTATTGGTAGGGTAGCACCTTGGGACCAGTGACCCAATTTTATTAGTTTAAGGTGGTTATGGAAAATGATTAACACTGGTGCTCAAGTTAGAATCCTATATTGGGACATGGCCAATTTTGACATCATTAAGCAGAAATTAACAATAGTTGATTGGATGCAAATGTTAGAGAGTAAGAGTATGACTGCCAAACAGGAGGGGTTTAAGAGTGTGATAAGAAAGGTCCTGGACAATCATGTTCCCAGTAAAGGGCACAAATGGCAAGGTAAAGGAGCCCTGGTTAATAAGTGATACAGAGGCAGAGATGTAAAAGAAAGAGGAGGCATATATCAGATTCAAGGGAAGGAGTTTAAGGAATGCCGGAATATTGTAGGAGCATAGTGAAAAGGAAAATAATGTGCTAAAGGAGGTTTTGAGATGGCAGCATGAGGGGGAAATCAAAAGGATTTTTTAAGTACATAGGAGAACAAAAGAGACATGAGGGAAAGTTCCCTTAAGGATCAGGAGAGGCCAGGTTCTAATGTTAGTGGGAGTGAGCGCATAAAAAAGGCACCACAACCACTGTTCCTTGTGTCTCATGGGCTGGCACACATTTTGCAAACTGCGCACAAAGGAAATGAATGTGCACACAAAAGGTTAGTTACCTAAAATAATGTAGTTCAAAGTACAGAATACAAACTTAGCTAAATACATTACTTCATGCCAAAGTGTTTTGGCTTGTAAACAACACATAATTTGCAGGTAGCCGATAATTTGAGGTTCTGTGAACTCTTCCAACATTAGATATTTTTTTTAAATTGCAACTTACACCTTTTATCATTAAATTTTCATATGTTTGAAAGCCTAGGAGAAATAAATACATTCAGAGCTATTCCTCCCCAGATGCCAGGGGCCAGACCGCTTCCCCTGAGCACATTTCCCAAAAATGGCGGCACCGCCCTCCCCCCACCCCCCCCAAATTGTGTGTTCTCTGCTCAGCCTCCCGCGATGTGCCGGTGGGGCACCAGCGCGAGTGCATCACAGGACACTCACGACATGCCAGTGGGCCACCAGCACAAGCACACCATAGGAGCTCCGCAAGCACACAGCTCAAAAAGGCACCACCTCACACCCACCCCGCACCCCCCATCTATGCCACTGGGAGGGGCATCTATGTGTAGATATTAATTGTAAAAATTTATTTACTGTGGAGCAAGATAAACGGGGTGGAAAGTGCAAGAGGTGGCTTCAGATAACCCATGCCTGCATCAACAGTGAAGAAATGTTAGCAGTCTTAGATCACATCAAGACAGATAAAGTTCTGTGTCCAGAGCAGATGTATCCCAGAATATTGAGGAAAAGCAGGAGGGAAAGTTTTTATTAAATACTAAAGTCTGCAGATGTTGTGATTGTAGAATAACACAAAAATGCTGAGGAAATCAGCGGGTCACGCAGCATCCACAGGAGGTAAAGATGTATAACCAACTTTGCTGGCCTGAGGCTTTTCTTCAAGGTGTGAACAAAAGGCCAAGCAGGCAGGCATTTGAATGAAATGGTTGGATTGAAGGGAAGAAAGGACAGGGGAAGGGGAACAGACCAACAGAAAAAACCTCTGTGGGGCATTAGAGGTCGCAAGGGGATCTTACTGAAGTCTATAAAATTGTGAGGGGCACAGATAAGGTGAATAGTGACAGCCTGTTTCCTAGAGTAGGATGATCCAAGACAAGGGTGCATAACTGTAAAATGAGGAGGTGGGAATTAGAAGGGATACCGGTGGGTGGGGGGCGGGGGGCAGGCAGTGGTGAGCATATGGAATGAGCTGCCAGTTAAAATGGCAGACACTGGTCTGTTAGCTTCTTTTAAGAAACACATAGATGGGAGGGGATTGGATGGGTATGGGACTAAAGCAGGAGGGTACATTGTTTGGCATGGACCAGCCAGGCTTGTTTCCATGCTGTAGTAAGACTCTAGGACTCTAGAACCGTGTTATCCTCAATTCTGGAGTCTTTTGATGGCTCGACTTGAAAATATTTGCATCTGCTGTGACAAAATCAAAGTTCAGATTTATTGTCAGAGTACATAGATGACATCACATACAAATGTGAGATTCTTTTCTTGCAGGCCAGGCAGAATTTCTACTTATAGGCACCTTTAAAAACTCAAGAAAAGATACGTATACAAAAGAGAGAAATGTAAACAAATTGTGAAAGCAGAAAAATTAAATTCTCGAGAATAAATAATGTGCAGAGTCTTTAAATGAGTCTCTGATTGAGTTTGTGGTGGAGGGGGTAGCAACTATTCCTGAACCTGGTGGTGTGTGTCTTGTAGTACCCATACCTCTTTCCTAATGGCAGCAGTGAGAACAGAGTGTCCTAGGTGTTGTGGATCCTTGATGATGGCTGCTGATCTCCAACGGCAGCTTTGCATGTAGATTTTCTCGATAGTGGGGAGGGTTTTGCCTGTGATTCCCTGGGCTGTGTCCACTACCTTTTGCCGGGCTTTCTGCTCAGAGGTATTGGTGCCCCCATCCCAGTCCGTGAGGCAGCCGGACAGCACACTTTCCACTACACATCTGGAGAAGTTTGCCAAGGTTTCCGTCGTCACACCAAACCATCGCAAACTCCCGAAGTTGTAGAGACGTTAGCATGCTTTCTTTATGATGCCATTAGTGTGCTGGGTCCAGGAAAGGTCCTCTGAGATAAGATTTACATTTTATCACACTCTCTATCCCTGATTCCCCACTGGATTGTACACCTCTGGTTTCCCCTTCCTAAAGTCTATAATCAGCTCCCTGTTCTTGGTGACATTGAGTGCGAGGTTGTCGTTAGTACACCATTCAGCCAAGTTTTCAACTTCCCTTCTCTATGCTGACTCATTGCATGTTTTTATACAATCCGGTACCGTGGTATCGTCAGCAAATTTGTAGATGGTGTTGATGTGGTACTGAGTCACACAGTCATAGGTGTAAAACGAGTAGAGCAGTAGAACAAAATATCAATGCTACGACAATTTCAAGGAGAGTTAATAATCCACAAGCTTCTGCAGTTTTTTCTTCCTCCATGGCGTTTAAGGTAAAAGCTCCTTTGTAATCTTGCAGTAAGTTAATGAATAAACGTGTTGCAGTGTTGGACCCATAAAGACAAGGAAATTCATAGCTTCAATTGCTGGTTAACTCAGCAATTACTGTTAGGCTGGAAGAAGGGTCATTGCTGTTGACCTCAGTGCCACTGAGTCATCCAGTGATTTGAAGTGAAAGATATTACTGAGTCAATCTCAGATGTGCTGAATCCCATAGTTGACGACGACTATCACTGCACATTCCATATGACCTCTTTGGAGTGACACTGAAACTTACTTTCACCCACAAATTACAAAGTTGAAATGCTCAAACTTTTGAAAACAAATGCAATATTCCACTGACATTTGCGAATTTCCTCGCCTGCTATTGCTCAAGGAAAATCAATTTATTGTTTTTGTTTCGGGGCAGACAGAAGCCCACCACAAATTGCAGAACTGCATTTTTCACAAGCTACCTGCCTGTCCATCAGACATCTCCTACCCCATCTGTGGACAAGTCTGCAGGTCCCATTGGCTCCGCTGATTGTTTCAGATCACTCAGAACCAAAGTGGAAGCAAGTCTTTCATGGTCCTAAGTGGACATACTAAGAAAGGAAGAATTCAGAAAAGGTAGAACTACTGTATTAGCAAAACAAAAATAAAATCAAATTATTCTCATGTATATGGAACTATTCAAACTTTGGATAAAAAAAAAGGTTTAAAGGGGTTCAGCTTCAGTTTTATTCCTGAGTGGGCCCTATCTCGGATGATATTTACAACATGCCAGGCTTCATTGAACCTTAATTAGCAGCAATTATCAAGATAAAACAATCTCTTTACCTTGGAATTGGGAAATCGACACCAATGTCCCTTAATGTGCTCAGTAACTGCAAGTGGGTGTGACCTCAGTTGCCATCTGAGATTAAAAGTTGAACATGAATTGGCTCATGAAGGAGATTCAATGACATTTGACTCAATTTAAAAGATGAAGAAACCTGAATGATAATGTTCTCCAATATAGCACAACGTTCAGCAAAAGTATTTGCTGTTTGTAGTTCTGTCATCCCTTATCACGAATCTCCATCAAAAAATGTTTTTAATAACCAATACACTTTTCCCCAAAAAAGGATTCACTGTGTTTTTGAATTGTTACTGGCAAGGTCGGTGCACATCAACTTTGAAGTCAGAGCCAGATTGCAACCTTGGTAGAGGAGTGACATTTCCCATTGACACTTTCCTTTACAGATTGTGAGGTTCTATGACAGAGCTTTGGCAAAATGTCACAAGACACAACAGTCGATAGCACTGACAGCTTGTAAACCCAGAGAGTAGGATTCTGCTAAGGATTGGCTTCCTCCCAACGACTCATCAAGAGCAAGTCACCTCCCAGGTTGGTGTAAACTGCTACTCCCTAATTCCCAGCCTTTCAAACATCTTGCAGAAACTTCACAAACCATGCAGTAATCCTGGCATTCTTTGCACAAAATGAAGAAGAACGACTCCCAGCAGAACCAGAAAACATATTTCTTTTCATTCTTGCTCACATCAAGCACATCTAGTTTGATTTTTGTTTCTGGATATCACTTGATAATAATAACCTGAATATTCAATTTCTAGTGAGAAAAATAAACAACAGGATTTTACATTTGTTATGTCGCAAATAACGTCTGAAACATTGCATGGTGCACTGCCAGCATTTGGAAATGATTAAAATATGTCCATCAATAACAACAGCACACATAACGGGAGTCAGGTCAACTGTACATCCCTATACTCTGGTGTTACATGTAGCTAAAGTAGAACTCACATTTGAATCAGTCAAAAAAAACCTACAAAGTCATTCACAGAGCCGACAATTGGACACATAGGCATCTTTCTTTGGAAAAAAAAATCAATTTTAAAAGCACTGAATAGCATTACAGAAACCGCCAGCCACAATAGCCCAGCAGGCCTCCAAAACCTTTCACGACTATTCCTCTGCCCCTCCCCTTTCAGAAGGACGATGTAAGCAAAGGAGACCATCTCAAAAATGCAAATGATCTGACCACACACACAAACAAAAATCAATGAGGTCAGAGGGACATCCTTTTGAAAGACAAAACTCCTGTCCTGTCCAAAGGCATCTGGACTCTTCAATAACAGTAAGCCTTGGCTAATTTATTTGCAGTTGGTAAACCATACAGATCTGGCCGAATGAACTAATTGACAAGTTGGTATCAGTGTACTATTATTTATCTACTACCCTTTCGGTAATGATTCAAAGATAAAAATGTTTCTGTTGAACTGAGGAGAGTAAATTATTTCATTTTCCTATTTATAAGCAATCTCCTGCCAATATACCAGTTACTTGAAGTCATCCACAGAGAAAATGAGATCAAATGTAAATTCTCCAAAAACACTCCAAGTTTGATTAGTTTAACTTAGCACAGACTAGGGACCAGGCCTGAGCCTTTACATTTCTGTGTGATTAATCGTTAATCTGTTAAACTATCCAGTAAGATTTTTAAGAAATACATCATGTTTATGAAAACTATATAACTAATGTGATACTGACTACCAGCTAACAAGAAAAGTTTCAGAAGAAATTGAAGAATCTTGTTTTGCGATTTTAAAAAAAGCTGTATATGATACCCTGCTATTCCTGGTAGGATCCAAAGATTTATATATATTTATGTTGTTAAAATTACAATGTTCTTGAAGTAGGATTTTTTTGTAAATAATTATGCAAGTCATCAAAAAGTACCAGATCTCAAAATGACATAACAAAATAAGAAAAAAAACAGACTTACTCACAGTAAAATTAAAAAAGAAAGTAAATCTTGCAGGAGGACAATTTGTTGGGAGAGGGGATTAACAAAAGTACATAGTTTTGTACAAAAGTATATAAAAGTGTTAAATCTCCAGCAATAGTATGGCTCATTTTGGTCAACTAGTCCAGCAGTTTGAAGCAAGTACAACAGACATTCTGTACGAGTGTACATTCCTCGCGATTTTACCGCTTAGCCAGGCTTTGTATGTCGATACAACAAAAATCCAAACTGCACTTGAGCCCTTCTTCACAATATTTTAAATGCATTGCGTTGCAAACTTGGACTCTGCTGAATTCCCTTGTCAACAGCAGGACTCTTCGGACTAAGAGGCTCAGTGTTCTTATTCTAATACCTTGCTAAGGGTGGACATTGCAACCTGAATTTAATTTTGATCAAAGCTTTTGTTCTGTATGATGGACAAGACATTTAATGAAGTGGAAGTCACATCATTTCAGCCTTCCTTTTCCCATTTTCCTTTGAATGAGGGTGTAGCTGTTAATGGCCCACACAACATTCAAATATTTGTTCATGTCGGTAACCCATGGAGACGCAATGTCTGGTTCCTTTGCAATAACCATCCACGCAGCCTGGTGAGACACGATTAAAGCCATTCAACATTAATTCTTCGGAAATGTAACTGAAGGGTGGCGGCTTGCAGGACAACTGAGAGTTTTGTGTCAGTGGTCAAACAATAACTGCAAGGTTGAAGTTGTATCACTTTTTTGGCATTGCCGAAATAAAGAACATGTTTGAAATGACATATTTACTACCTTCTATTTAAATGTCTTTCAACAGCAAAGTCAGGATGACTAAGGAGAGTTCCTGCCCTTTTCCTGCACACATTCTAGTATGTGACGTAAATTATAATACAAAGTGATTAACTCTAAAATAGTGATTCTCAGCATTTATCTTTCCACTCACATAACACCTTGAATAATCCCGTACTAACCACTGAGATCCTGAGGGATAGATGAGGCTGAGTTTGAAAGGCGTGTTCACGAAGTATTCCTGACCTTGTATGTAGACCGGCCGATGAGAGGAGAAGCCATACTAGATCTAGTTCTGGATAATGAACTTGGTCAGTTGACAGACCTCTCAGTGGAGGAGCATTTTGGTGAGAGTGACCACAACCTCCTTAGCTTTAACATTGCAATGGAAAAGGATAAAAACAGACAAAATGGAGAAAGGCTGATTGTGAAGGGACGATGCAGGAACTATCGGAAACTGGGAACTGCAGCTGATGAAACAGTTGAGGCAACTAGACAATGAAGAAGGAAGCATACGTTAGATATAGGAAGCAGGAAACAGGAAGGGCTCATGAGAAGTATATGGTAGCCAGGAAGAAGCATAAGAAAGGACTTAGGAGAGCTTGAAGGGGGTATGAGAAGGCCTTGGGGTGGATTAAGGAGAAACCCAAGGTATTCTATGCGTATGTGAAGAACAGAAGGATAATGAGAATGAAGGTGGGGCCACTAAAGGATAAAGGAGGCCTGGAAGTGCAGGAGGTTGGGTAGGTCCTAAATGAATACTTTGCTTCAATATTCAAAAGAGAAAAGGACTTTGATCAGGGTGAGGTCAAAATAGAACAGGCTCAGTGTACTGGACAATATGGAGATTAAGGATCATTAAGTGTTGGGTCTTCTTGAAAATATTAAGATTGATAATCCTGGGGGCAGGACATGATATGAGGGGAAAGACAGCTGGGGCAGTAGCTATGATCTGTGAATCCTCTTTGGCTGCAAGGGAGGTGCCGGAGGCTTGGAGAATGATAAATGTAGTCCCCTTGTTTAAAAAAGGTAATAGGGAGAATCTGGGAATTATAGCCAGGTGAGTCTTACATCAGTGGTTGTAAACTAATGGAGAGGATTCTTAAGGATAGGATCTATGAGCATTTGGAGAAGTCCAGTCTACTCAAGGGTAGTCAGCATGGCTTTGTGAAGGGAAGCCTAATTGAGCTTTTTGAGAAGGTAAGAGAAGAAATTGATGAGGGTGGGGTGGTAGATGTGGTCTATATACATTTTAGCAAGGGTTTTGACAAGATCCCCAAGAGAGACTCATCCAGAAAGTCATGAGGCATGGGATCAGTGGAACCTTGGCTGTGTGGATAGAATGTTGGCTTGTAGGAAGAAAGCAGAGAGTAGTAGTGGAAGGAAAGTATTCTGCCTGGAGGTCGGTGACTAGTGGAGTGCTGCAGGGATCTGTTCTGGGACCCCTGCTCTTTGTGATTTTTATAAATGACCTGGATGAAGAGGTTGAAGAATGGGTCAGGATGGAGGAGTTGTGGATGGAGCTGAAGGTTGTTGAAGGTTACAAGAGGACATAGGCAGGATGTAGAGTTGGGCAGAAAAATGACAGATGGGGTTCAATCTGGATAAATGTGAGGTGATGCACATTTTAGAAGGACAAACCAGAAAGCTGAGCGCAGGGTTAATGGTCAGTTACTCAAGAGTATGGATACACAGAGGGGCTTTGGGGTTCAAATCCATACATTCCTCAAGGTCATCACACAGGTTGATAGGATAGTTAAGAAGGCCTATGGGATGCTGACTTCATTAATGGGGAATTAAGTTCAGGAGAAGAGAAGTCATGTTGCAACTCTACAAATCTCTGGTAAGACCACATTTAGAGTATTATGTTCAGGTCTGGTCACCTCATTATAAAATGCAGAAGCTTTGGAGAGGGTGCAGAGGATATTTACCAGGATGTTGCCTGGATTTGAAAACATGAGGCATGATTAGTAGAACTTGGACTTATCTCTTTGGAGCGTAGAAGGATAAGAGGAGACTTGATAGAGGTCTACAAGATTATGAGAGCCAGCACCTGGTTCTTAAGGCAGGAACAGCAAACACCACAAAGTTAAGGGAGGGAAGTTTAGGGAGACATCAGGGCTAATTTTTATTTTACACAAAGAGAGTTGTGGGGGCCTGGAATGCCTTGCCAAGGATGGTGGTGGAGGCTGAAATGTTAGGGATGTTTAAGAGACTCTTAGACCGAAACATGGATGAAAGAAAAATCGAGGTTTAAAGGAATTATATAGGTCGGCACAACATCGAGAGCCGAAGAGCCTGTGCTGTGCTGTAGAGTTCTAGGTGAATGGGAAAAAGGTTGAGAACCAAAAGCTAATTCTCAAATTCATCTCTCACCCAAACCAATTAGTTTTGGCCAGCAATGAGTACTTGGAACTTTCAAAGCAACCAGTCCAACTAAACTTTGTAATCAACAGCTCAAGTTTGGTTGCACAAGAAATAATTTGGCACAAAACAGTAAACTCAGAATATAATGGCTGTGATCTTGTTATTGCATGTCACAGCTTGCCACTGCTAAATGAAAAATCTTAGAAACATGAATTGAGTTAAAATATCTCTGTTATATCACCAGTATAGAATGAATCTGGCAAATAATTAGAAATGACTGGAGACAGAAGATTGTAAGTTACAATGTTCAGGAAATAGTTACATTGTAGAAAAAGTTGATGTAGAATTGGAGTATGATTTAGGTCAGATCACTTCCTTTCAACAGGCTTCCTTCCCTAAGAACAACAGACCAAATGAATTTTTACAACAATCATGTTTCTTGCACGGTCATTTTTATTGTTTTTGAGTTTTATTTTCATAGGTTATAAACTGAATTCAACTTCTCAAATTGCAATTATGACCCTTCAACTTTTGTTCTCTCAGTCAAGGGCCCAGTGAGATCGCCTTTGTCTTGTTTAATTATGATAAAATATCCTCCACACTGCTCTTTGAAAAGGTGGGGTTGGGGCCCATTCTTCATCCTGACCCATCCTTCAACCTCTTCATCCAGGTCATTTATAAAAATCAATCATGACAAATGATTGATCAAGGAATGAAATGGATGGTGTTATGACATTGGAATAGACACCCTTCAGATAAAAACGTAAGCTTGGATGCAAAACCCAGTAACAAGAAGCTGGTGTGTCTTCCTGATCAACCTGAGACATTGTCCAAGGAGAGGAACTGATCCGTGGACAAAAGAAACCAGATGATTTGCCGTTACAAATGATCAGTAACAATCCTTGTAAATGACTTTCTACTTACTTTCTACTCTCATTTTCACGAGTCATCTTGACTCTTGAGTTATTTTGTTATTTTAAAAACAAGCTGAGCTTTTAAAAATTAAAACACACATCTATTCATTTTACAAGGTGTTGAGATTGTTGGCAAGGCCAGTGTTTATTATCCATCCCAATCATCATTTGGAAGGAAACAATGAGGCACCTTTGTGAAACATTGTGGCTCTTCACATTAAGTTTCAGGGTTTAGAGAATTGTGATACATTTTCAGTTACTTAGAGAAAGATTTGCATTTTTACATAAATTCGTAATTTCATTGGCTTTAAAGTGGGTCATTCTGAAGTTTGACCACTGACTGTTTTTAGTGCAGAAAACATCGTAGCCAATTTGATTGTTATTTATGTTTTTTAGATAGAATCTGCATGATTTTATCAGTCTGAAGGAAGTCGGAGATCTCGGCATTGGTCGTTCACACAAGGAAGACCAAAACTCAAAATCTCTGTTTCCTTTTGCGAGCTTAGACAGCATAACAGAAGTGCGGTAATTAAAGAGGCAGGACTAGCAACGTGCATCATTAATACACTGTTCACGGACTGCCTGCAGTTACCTTTAGACAGCAGGCATTCCGGAAAATTTACTAGGAGCTAAAGTATCAGAATGGGAGTGGCTGTGTGAAAAACATAATTGGCTGGCCAGGCCACTACTGTTAGCTCTCGACTCTTTCTTGAAGTTCTGCCAAGGGAACTCTTTACACCAACTGAAAGGTCTTCATTTTAACATATCATCTGAATAATCTTGTCTGACAATTGAGTGTTAATTTATTCTGCGGTTCTCAGATCTCTGGAAAGCAACTTGAATCCAAACCTCCTCCCTCAGGAGCACGATGCCACTAAACCATGACTGACACCATAAATGGATAAGATGCAACCTGCTTTCTTCCTGGAATAATGAATGTATTGGACTTCCTCATACAAGGAACCTGAATGTAATCCTCATGGAATGTGATATTACCCTTCACTAAATTAATAATTCGTGTTGCATTTGTTTTCCAGCAGACACATTTGGAATGGATTCTTGCTACTTTGGATTCAAAAGAAAAGAATTGAGCCGTAATTTTTTGTTTTAATTTCTACAAAAATGCAGTATAAAATGCACAATCAATCTGCCTGTGAATAATTTTATTTCAGCCTTTGCCTTGCTGAATAAACATAACTGCCATCTGTTTAGCAAAATAATGCTGTGACTAACACTCCATAAAGGTCTCAATAATAACAACCATGTAAGCCAGAAATTCATGCTTCCAACCAAAGTGGCTGCTTTCCGTTACCAAAGAAAACAATCTCAACTTTTAATGTTTAGCTGGTCTGAGGAGGTTCAAACTTGCAATTCTCAAGGGAATGTATTACAGGTAATCTGAAATCCTCTGAAGATAAATCTTATTGAAGTAAATCCCATATTTTCCCTGCTTATGCTATTATTTTATTTTACTGATCTGATGTCATTGCTATTTTATCAGCATAAATTGATGCTTACCCGGTATTCTCACACATACTTTAACCTATCCTTGTATCCTTATATATGGGTGTCTTTAAATGATGCCTGTATTTTGTTCAATGTGTTTACATATTTTTATGACTCAATTCAGCAAATTATATTTTTATAACTCATGTCAAATGTACACAACTCTTTCCTTGGCATTAACATAATGGTTTCAATTGCCAGAAATGAATTCATGGTGATTCCTAAAAGTGCAGATTCAGAGCTGCACGCTACAAGGACGATCATGAGGACCTGGGTTAGCATCTGGATGAAAAGCTAATAAAAAACGATTAGTCAACAGCAAGTGTTAGGAAGTAGCTCTCACAGTAACTCGGGTGAGAAGCCATGATTCTCAAAATGAAAAGCAGTAAATCCTGCAGCATTCACGACTAATTAGAGCTTGATTTTCCTACTTGAAAAACTATGATTAAACAGTGTCTAGGTCATAATGATTTGTAGCCTTGGCAGCCTTACTTGTTCAGGAATGAGTCATCCAACCACAGTAAATATAGTGGAGCCTTGATATATATATTTTTTAAATTAATTGTAAGCATTATTATTCAGTATAAAACGTGGTTAAGACTTTCTTTATTCTTGAGCACCATTAGCAATACCAAATTACCCCAAATGCCCTTGAAAGGGTGGTATTTCTTTAACCATTCATTAAATGATACCTCCCAGGGGGTTCTAGGATTTGACCCAGTGACAGTGAATAGATTTCCTGATCATGATGTTTTATAATTTAGAGTGGGTATGCAGCTTGTGGTGTTCCCATGAGACTATTCCACTTGCTTTTCATCACAAATAGTTGTCAGGGGTTTGGGAGGTGCTGTCAAAATACCTTGGTGAGGCGTTGCAGTGCCCTTCGCAGATGGTAGAAACCACACCCAAAGTAGTGAAGTATGCGAACTTTCAGGGCGGTCGACGTGGTGCCCATGAAGCAGGCAGTTTCGAGTGTCGTTGAATCTTCAGTGTTTCAAGTATTCCATCAAACCTGTACCATGGAGATGGTGAAAGACTATGGGGGTGCAGAGGATGGGAGATTGTGTGGTGTGAATGATTCCTGTCGAGATCTTATAGCAAACTGATTTAACTTTGGGGTATTTGGAAACAGGGTTGAACAAAACAAACATCTTGATCTAAGACTTGAGTAGAGTGAGGGTCACTGATGAAGCAGGTGAAGATGATTTAGCATTGGACACTGGCTCACAATCTCACCAGAAGGAGTGCTATCATTCAAAGGTTGGTCACTACCACTGTGTCAAATATGCCTTTCCCACAGCCACTTCATTCCCTTCTTCCCAGAATGCATGCAGTGTAAACTGCCCTGCAGGCCTGCAGGCATTCCAAGACCAACTCAGGTCATGATGTGCATTGAGTACTCTCATTTTCTTAGTATATGCTGTACTGTAATTTCTTTAGTGTTGTCTGCTCTCTCCTGTGGCCCACTCTGCCCCGGCGGTCTGCGCCTGCTCTCTGTTGCAGTGGGCCGCTAAGCCTAACACTAACCCTAACCCATCCCTACCCTGAAATCCCACACCTCACTCTAACCAGAACCCCAATCATAGCCCACATCTAACCCTAAGTGGCAGTTTATAGTGACACAGAACCTCTGAGAGAGGAGACCAGTGAACATCAGAGTGATGATTATCCTGCTGCCTGCATATTGACAAACTAACCTGAACCCGGACCCTAACCCAAGATTTGACAGTAGGACTGCCAAATTGTGAGGAAGCTGGACTGTGGGTTTGTCCTCAATTTGAATAGTCTGAACCCCACTGCCCTGCTCCCCCACTGACAGCCCACCACCAGCCCCCAACGATAGAGATTAGTAAGGGATTTCTTAAGTTGGTATGTGAGTGAAAAGAAAAAATTTGAAATCTTCTTCTTTCGATCAACATTTGCAGTAGATTTTCCCATACTCTTTTATAAATTGTGTGCCAATGTTTTATTAAATTGTGCGTGTATGAATATGTCTTATTAAATTATGTGCGTTTTTCCCACGCTCTTTCATAAATTGTGCGCGTGTGCTTTATTCCCGCTACGGTTTTCCCACGCTCTTCTATTAATTGCTATATGTTAATAAAAGTAACACTTGATAGCAAACCCTTCTGCCCAGACTCGTCTCTCACGAACCTGACCTTTTCTCAACACGACAATAACTAGTGCGGGGACTTATAGTGTTACTGTCAGCATTTCTCACCACTATCACCCTAATTTCAACTTGGCATATAAAACCAGGGGAATATTTTTGAGCCATTTTTTGGGAAAAACAAGTGGGTCTAACATGCTGTCAAACACGGTCTGTTATATGTGACATTAGATGTAGACACTGAGTTACATGTCCCACCCCTTTTGTTCGCGGAATGCTGTCTAAAATCGCGGACTGCTACAGAGATTTGCCGGGATATCAGAGGCTTTTCATAATGGAAAAATCCCATGAGAGCTGTGTTTAAAAAAAAAGACAATAGAAATGCAGAATTATGCTGAGCTGACCAGTGACATTAACGGACTGCAAATTAATATATTTTTTTTTAAAAACATACTTCCCTGGAATAGCTTGTTGTGGAACACATGCACTTAGATAGTGTCAGAATCCTGTAGATATTATGTATTCATGTTGTCATATCACTATGATTTTTTACACAGCCATTGTGTTCTGGGAAATTATTCCCCAATTTCCAGAACGCAGTCTGTATAAAAAGATCGGAAGTGAAATGAGGGACTCATTTCCAGTCCCAAATTTTACCTCCTGCAGCCCTAGTAAATTTTTCAGAATGCCTGCAGCCTAAACTTAACTGTGGGCATTCCAGAAACAATGGGGTAATAAACAGCAAGTCTTTAATTACCACACTCCCAGTATGCTGTCTAAATGGAGATTTCAAGTTTTGGTCGTTCGTGAGTGAATGGCCACTCCGGAAGGTAGTAAGACATTTTTGAATGGAAAAAAAACCATAAATTCTACGAAAAAACGTAACTGGGAGGGCAGCAAATTCACTGAAGATTGGCTTCAGCAGTAGGCACTTGTACACAGCCGTTGAGGAGAAAATCTTTGCAAATTTTCTGCTCCGCTGGCCGAGTCAAAATGTCAAGATAGAATTTATTACGTAAATTCCGTCCAGTAATTCTTCCACCAGGACCCCTACACATTTTTACGCAGTGGCTGCGGTCTAAATTGACCGCAAACACTCCTTAAGGAAGGGGCTTAATGAATATGACGTTCCCTCTCCGACAAACTCCGCAGCACAGGAAGGCTGTGTAAAAGTGTTCAGTGACAGAAGCGACCTTGGTGAATTACCCACGTAACCCTCTTGGCTGCTGCTCATTTCTGCCCTCACAGAGGATGGTGATTTTCAAGGATCTCCCTTCTCTTCTGATTTATCCTATTACCCACCACTATTCATAAATAGTTGCGGTAGGGAATGCTTGACCTGTCGGTTGTAGGATCTCTTGTCTTAGTGCTTACTGTTTGTAGATTTGGTTGTTTCGATTTCACGCAGTTTTGTACTGTAACTTTATGAGCTTGGGATCTCATGTTTAGTTCAGCGTTAGTGCTGTCCTGCCATTCTTCATCACTCTCTGTAACAAAACTGGAGAATGAAGAATTATGTTGAGCCGTCAATTGGTTGTGGTGGAGTTTAATTCCGTTGTTGATGATGACCCACCACATCTGAGGGGTGGCCATTTTAGTGATGGTAGATTTATTGATCTCCATGCAGATGTGCTAGAAGTATTTTCTCATGAACTCCGTCAACATCATGTCCACCCAGAACCCTGATGATGCATGCAATAAATGAACAGCTGGTATAAAACCAAACCACACAGACTGAAGTCAAAGTTTTGACCATTTCCGGTGATGAACAGATAGCGATAGCAGAATTGGTCCACTTAATCAAGAACCATTCACGGATGTGGCCCTTCCTGGTAAATATATAAGTGCAACAAATAATGGGACAGTCTTCTGATGTATCACCATAGTTGAGAAGCTGTATTACATTGTGAATTTTTACTTAAAAATTGCTGACAATACTGACACACATGGGGAATGGGCAATTTGAACTGTAATGGAGAAAAAGTAAAGACCTTACAGTTCCTCAGGGATTAGGTCTCTGGTGTGTGCTTGCGAGTGTGTGTGTGTATGGGTGTGCATGGGTGTGTAAGACACAGATCTATAATAAGAGGTCAGAGGCCAATACCACTTTGTGAAGAAATAATTAACATTGAACAGCATGCAGACATACCTTGAAAATTGTAAGAAATAATATTTATATTGCAAATCAGGTGAAGAAAACTACAAGTGACAGTTGGTCTGCCAGAAGTCAATTTTCTTTTTGGGTTCCCATCGCCCAGTTAAAGTACAGGGACTCTATCATAATTGGTAATCAGATATTTATCAACAATTCATCCTCAGCTCAGATGCGCAAAAGCTATCTACATATTATGAAATTATGGCACTGCCATCAGGCAACCTAATCAACATTCTATCAGTGGGCAGTGCTGCCCTCCTGGGGACAGTGGAAAGATCCAAAGGGACGGTGACCGGCGGGGACGAGACTGCCTGGGATGGCGACCAACTGTCCGGGATGTTGACTGCCTGGGATGGTGATGGGTGAGGATGGTGACTGCCTGGGACTGCCCAGGATGTTGACCGCCTTGGATGGTGACTGAATGTCAGTCTGTTGCAGAATAAAATATGGCCACACCACAGCAAACAAAGAAAAAGCATAAACAGTAATGTGTGGAGACAGGTGAGATGTAAATTTACCCTTCCATATTGCTAAATAAATTGGTTTACTATAAGTTTTATTTGTGAAATACATGTGCTTGTTTATAGTACTAGATTAGTTGTTTTAAATTTGCAGTAGACCTAATACCAAGAAAGAGGTAGGGGGTGGGTGTGTGTGTGTGTGTGAGAGTGAGTGAGTGAGTGAGTGAGTGAGTGAGTGAGTGAGTGAGTGAGTGAGTGAGTGAGTGTGTGTGTGAGAGTGAATGTGAGTGAGAGAGTGTGTGTGTGTGTGTGTGTGTGTGTGTGTGTGTGTGTGTGTGTGTGTGTGTGTGTGTGTGTGTGTGTGTGTGTGTGTGTGTGTGTGTGTGTGTGTGTGGAGCACTAGGGATGGAGCCTGGGAGCCAAGGGGGAAGCAGCCTGAAAAAGTTTGGGAACTACTGCTTTAGTTGATCCCCACCACTGAACAGTCATCATCTATGCCAAGCAGCTCTCTACAACAAAAGGAATTCCCTCGTATAGTCATGACATCATTTTTGCGATGTAACATAAAATTAAGCTGGTATTTAACATGGATATTACAAAGGCTTCCCACATCAGCATTGAGATGACAACATGTCAGATTCAGTCACTCGACAGTACCAAGGCCTTCATTTTGGCTGCTTTTTACAATAAACCATTAATAAATTGAAAAAGCACTTGGCTGGACTAGGTTTTACACACAACTGCAGATGTTCCACATCTCATGATTCCTGAGAAAATAATGCATCAAACTAATTGATTAGCAACTTGGCCCTAATGCCTAAACCTTCCTTGCATAGCACGATGAACCGCACCTATCACGATCGTATGCAATGTGTTTGCCTGCTCAGAGAAGGAAGAGAGCACGCAGTTTTGTAGCCTGATACTCTTTCTACATATACACAGCGGACAACTCTTTACTTCTGATTTTATTTTTATAGAGGACAATGTTTATAACACATGGGTGTAACTTAAATCTCAATGTTAATTCTGCACTCAGCCCATTAAACGGTTCTTGCAAAAAAGTAATTGCTCAACTCTGATGTGACTTTGGCCAACTTTAGACAAGCGAATCAAGTGATTAATTTGTATTCAGACATTTTATTTTTGACTTAAACATTTTAAGGAGATATTTGAGCTCTATCCCACTAACGTTTAACTCCATGCACATTGCACTTGTTCTTAACGGACTAATTTTTCAAATCATCTGATAAATTACAAGAGGAATGGAATTAATTGTTACATTCATTGTTTTTATAAATTTAGAACCATACAAATAAAACACATAATGAAACAATACAAATACATATGGCGTATTAAAAGAAATAAGAAAACCTCCCCAATCATTACATTGTTCATTTCTATTCTGTTCTCTGTTTCCACGTCGACACATGAAAATGTTGTTGTACTACCTTAATAGGATCCAATTACTGAATCAAAGAATTGTAAAGCATAGAATGTGGTCAGTCATCCAATCAAAATATTGGTAAGAAAATAAGTTTTCAAGAGGACAAAAGAAGATTACAAAGTATGACTGTCACACAGACTGCCACTTAGTGTATATCATTTGGCAAACAAATTACACTTGGTTCCTTCATGCAAATCGCTGTAAAGAAATTGGCCCTTGTACCAATCCTTGTGGCATCACACTAATTACAGCTCCTCAACCAAAATATTAACAATTTAGACATCCTCTCTGTTTTCTATCCATTAACTGATCTTTCAGCAGGTCAATATATTGTATTCAGTACCTTATGCTTTAGTATGTGCGATATTATTAATAATTGCTTGAATGACATACACCAAATTTCTGAAATTCCAATTACAGGTACTCCCCGACTTATGACCGCCTCGACTTACGTCCATCCACACATATGACCGAATTTTTTAAAAATATCATATACAAATATAAAATGTACACAGTTTATGTTGTATTTGACAAATTATAAAAGGGATACAGGGCATGTTAGAGCCAAAATGTGCATACTTATCTTGTTTGCCGGCATTCTGGGGTCCAAAGGCTAGGCACGGCCATCTTGATTCCTGTGCGCACGCGAGAGTCTTCAGTTGGCATATGTGCAGTGGATTCCCCTATTGAATATGAGCTTGTGCATGCGCGATGGGTTTGCCTATTGGAGTTCGGTTGGTGCACGAGCGGTGGGTTCGCGCATTGGAGTTTGGTTGGCGCAGGCATGGTGGGTTCGTGTATTGGAGTTCGGTTGGGGCATGCGCGAGAGTTAAGGGTGCAAATTCGATATCGTCAGGGCGCTTAACTCTCGCGCATATACCAACCGAACTCCAATGCGCGAACCCATCATGCCTGCGCCAACCAAACATTTGCGCATGTGCACAGGATTCAAGATGGTCGCGCCCAGCCAATGGACCCTGGGAGGCCGACTACAAGGTAAGTACCACATTTTGGCACTTATATGCCCTGCATCACTGTTAGAGTTTGACAAATACAACAAAAATCTACATTGGAAAAAAAAGATTTGTGTGTAAAGTTTGCTTTGAGACTTTGGTACTCAACGTGCGCGGGCAAAATTTCAACTTATGACTATTCTGAGATATGACCGATCCTTCAATCCCAATTACAGTCGTAATTTGGGGACTACATACACACCAAAACCATTTACTTATTCTGACAGTTACAATAAAAAAAACTAACCTTTGCCAAACATGACTTAAATACCAAACACAAATCTATACGGCACTGTACAACCCCATCATTATCTTCTAAGCAATCTGTCACCAGATCTTTGATAATAGATTCTGGCATTTCTCCACAATTACAGGCTCATTGGATTATGATTTTCCCTACACATAGTTTCCCCCCCCCAACCTAAAATAGTGGGGTTCAATTTTTTACCCTCCAATCTGTGGAAACTGCAAGAATCTGTGAAATTTTGGAGGGTGCCAATCTGTCCATCTATTATGTGTCTAAAGCTGCTTATCTATCAAAACCTGGGACTACAAATGATCAGGTTCTGAGGTTTTATCAGCTGAAACTTCCAATAATTTATCCAATTCTTTTTTTCTAGTTGTACTCATTTCTTTTCTTTCTCTTTGAAAATATTTTTATTGATTTTAATGAAGAACTTATAAAAACAAAAAAGATACAATTCAATATGATGACATGGACAGTTACAGAAACTAAATAAGACATTCTGTACAACATTAACATACATAAATTGAAAATCATATCCATAATTCATATTCTAAATAATATATGCCTTTTTTATAAAAAATCTCTGATAATGCAAAAAAAAAGTAGAGGACTACCTAACCGCATTGCCAGATGCTAAATAAAACTAGTATTAAAAGAGAAACAAAGGTAGAAAAAAAATATATAAAGAACGTGGAAAAGATACAAGTCAGACAATTTAATATGTGCTCATCTCTGTCACAGTTCCTGGTTTGTCTTTGTCAGCTTTGCCCAGACCTATTCTCATCTTCTCCACTATTTTGGCAGGTGTTCCGTTTCTTCTTCCACGAAGGCATAAAACAAATACTGGTTTAATTTCTTTGTGGCTTCGTTAATATTAAAATAATCTCCTTCATTTCAGTCATTATTCTAATCTTTTTCTTTTTGCATACCATTAGAAGCTTTTACTCCCTGCTTTTAGATTTCTTGACAATTATGTTCATACTCAACTTTTCCTTTTCTCATCAATCTCATCCATCTTTTGTTGAATTCAGAAAGGTGTCCCATTCCTCATACTTGCTGCTCTTCTTGCCAATTATATCTATTTTGCTTTGAACTAATATTCCCTTTAACTTCTCCTGATCTGGACAGCTAGATCATTTTTCCTGAATCAGCCTCATCAATACCACTTTTATTATTACGCCAATGCCCTTTTATGTTAGTACCTGGTCTCACCTCATAGTCCATTTGCCCCTCTTGAGTTCCTTTTCACTCCTCACTGTGAGCATTTTATATTGAGCCTTTTTCTTCCTTCTCACCATGGTATCCTCTTTTTTTTAAAACTTTCCTCGCAATGCCCTCTAAAACCACCATTCAGAGGTCTCTGGTTGGCTGCCCCCTCCTCCCTTTCCACTTGTGGGAATCTGCCGGTACTGTAAGCAGCTATATTCTCGGGACCAGTCCACATCTCTGATTGCCTGTCTGTCACTCCAATAATCTTGTCAACACTATATTAGGAATGAATGCCAAAAACAAGAGAATATAAAGGTTCTACTGCAGAGATAGTAAAGGCAGTAGTTTCTGTTGAAATAAGCAGTCTATTTTGAACAAGGATTATAGTGGATCATGTGTAAAAATGATGACATATAATTTAAAAAATTGTCTTCTTTTTTACTGTCATCTGGCTGAGTGGGATTTTATTGACTGGTTCCCGTCTTATCGATCAAATCCTGGCAAGAGAATCATGGGCAATGCCTTCCTGCGTGTTCCCACACTACTGTCCTTGGCATCTCTTCTTTATGAATTTACCCCCTTGAATCCACCCATTTCTCATCAATTCTCCTGGGCAATATCATCCAAAAACACTGCACTAATTTCCATATACCACTGACTATACTCATCTCTACATCACCAAATCAGTTCCTGGCAGCCCTTAGGCCTCTAAATTGTCACAATTACCAAGCAGCACTGAACTTTCCACAAATTAAATGTTAGGAAGATCGAAGGAAATCTCTTCGTGCCACTCACAAATGGCACTCCCAATTCAGCAGTGTTTTCCTTTGTGAATGTCTGACAATGGCCAGGCTCTTTGCAACTTTGCTGTCATATATGACCCCAAGATTAGATATGGACAACTTATTTGTGTTGTTAATAAGAATGCACGTTACCACCTCCAGAACATAAGAAAGAGGAGCAAAAGTAGGCCATCTGGCCCATTGAGCCTGCTCCGTCATTCAATAAGGGCACAGACAATCTGGCTATGTACCCATAATCTTCCCCATTTCAGCACCAGATCCAGCTCTGAAGGAGGTACCAAGTTTGCAGATGCCATGACAGTCATTGGCCTCATCAGCCACAACGATGAGTCACAATACAGAGACGAGTTGGAAAACTTTGTGAAATGGTGTGAGAATAACAACCTGAGTCTCAACATGGACAAAACAAAGGAGATGATTGTGGACTTCAGGACAGCCAGGGATGACGAACCTCCACTACTTATTAATAGCTCAGCAGTAGAGCTATCAGAGTCCACTTAAGGAATGACCTGTCCTGGACACATAACATCTCCACACTTGTCAGGAAGGCACAAGAGTGACTGCATTTCCTCAGAAGACTGAAGCGGGCAAGGCAACCGACCACCATACTGTCAACTTCCTACAGGAACTCTATTAAGAGCATCCTGGCCAGCTGCATCACTTTGTGCTATGACTGCTGTAGGGCATCGGTAAGAGGATGGTTATTTAAAAAGGACTCGCAACATAAGGGAGGTCCCCTACTATCCTGCATGCAGTATTTTCTAGTTACTCCCGTCGGGAAAAAGATACAGAAGTATCAGAACCAGAACCACTAGGTAGAGGAAAAGCTTCTTCCCACAGGAGTGAGAATGCTGAAGGACTGCTAAAACAACTCTTCATGACTCTACTCTGTATTAAGAATACTCATTTTAATATATGTACATATGTATTATGTATATGTATTGTTTGTCTGCATGTGTGTTATGTCTGTACATTGTTTCACTGGGTTGTTCTGGTACAATATGATGACAAATAAACTTGAACTGAATCCCTAATCCATGTTTTTCTTACCCCTTTGCTATTTCATCAGTTACCTGCTGGGTTTCCCTCATTCCATCCTCTGTAAACATGAGATCATCCAAACTTTTCTATTCAGATCCTAACCTGAATTAGGATATATTCGGTCATCATCCCCAAGGTTTCTGTCTTGTCTTTGCTCCTAATTAATAAAATGCCTCACTTATAAAATATCTTCTGTGGTGTTGAGAACCCTTTTTTGGGGTTGCAGCTCCCTGCCACTTTAATACTTTCCATTTTAACTATGAAACACTATATTCCTCCAATCCAGGCCTTGAATGGAAGTGCTTTCCCCATACACCCATCCTCCTCCCCCCACCGTCTGCCCTTCAGTTGCCTCGGCCATAATCTGGAATCTCCTGACAACACCTTCCTACTTCTGTTTCCTTCTCTTAAAATGTATCTCAAGACTTTTTTTTGAACCAAGCTGCTGGTCAATCAGGCATTCTTCGGGCTCGTTGACAGGTTTGTGGGAGAACATTAAATGGGCCATACAAGTTCAAGTTGCTTCTGCTGTTGTTGCTTTTACAATGGAATGAGTGTTTTTACAGGTGTAAGGAAACTGGCCCAGTCAGTCAACTCACCCTGAAAGATTATCTTCTTTCAGAATGAAGGGATGGCTCTGCTTGCCAAATAAACAATGAAGAGCCTGGTATTCGTCGCAAGTATTAAATTTACTCTCACAGGATCAGTTTTCACCCGAAGAAAGTTAGAATGTGGTGTGCTTCCACCGTGGTGTGACAAATCTTAAAAGTTTGTGTTTGAATGAAAGAATTAGATACGTTTTGCACTTTATTTTAAGATTTTTTTTATTTAGTGGTAATTTTGACAGTTTCTGACATTACTCACTGCAATAAACAATCTCTGGCACTTTTATCCTCTGCCTCATTATATTGTAATAAGTTAACTGTCATCAACATCTTCAAGAAAATTCCAAGTTCAGCAAATAAGAGTGAAAGGGTCTCATTTGTACAGCATCTAGTGGTTACGTGAATGATAAGTGAACCTGCACTGAAAACAATGACGCCTTGCATTGGATTTTGTTTGTCATGAAGTATTTTTCGAGGCAACTTAATTCAGTATCCCATAAGTGTAAGAAAGACTTGATGAGCTTCAAGTGTCTCTTTCATCAGTTTTGACTTTGCCTACATAAAGTTAGTTGCAGTTCTATTTATACAGTAGAGCAATAGCTAAGGGAGCATTCTACTTTCAGGAGATTGATTGCACAGTTTAACCATCTTAACAAAGGAAGATATATTTATAAGGATGCAAATGTGGTTCAAGCTTACCTTATCACAGAAATAATTTTTACAAAAATGCCATTCTCTTTCACAATCTGACAAAACTAGAAATAAATGTATCCTTCCACACCCAGCTCAAGAATGAATGACTCATTGTCCTATCAGTTTGTTTTTTCTTGTTGGAAATATTTGCAGAAATCAGGCACATAATGTCCTTTAAGAGCTCGAGTTTTCTGACCTTCCCACCTCAGGCATCAGAGTTTTATAGTGGGATGCTATTGTAAAAGGTCAGGCAGACATGAGCACTGCAAGCTGGTGAGCTAATTGCTTCTTCCTTCTGTTTCTGTCAAACCCCAGTGGCCAGATTTTGCTGAGAAGTTTACTAGTTCATCTTCATTAGTTCCACCACAATAGTTAACTCGTTAAACCAGGCTGTACAACAAACAATTAAAACCAATCCGAGCAAGTTAATCACTTGAGGATTGTGGTAATATTATTGCATCCAAAATAAGTACAAGACCTTTGAATTGTTGATGTTTTATTTCAAGGACAATGAGTCTTAATGAACTATCTCTGTCTGTGCACATTTGTCAGTTAGAACTATAAGATTATATCAGTGCTGTCTATGCCTTATCGCAATATTGCAGGTGACACAAGATTCAGATCATCACCTAAGATTTCTTAATATTGCCCTGTACCACACTACAAGAATGCATCCAGTTAGGGCCTGGAATACATTATTTGTCCAAACAGATGTCAAGGCCATTTCTAAATCAACCTCTAAAATGTTAAATACATTTGTTTGGAGTTTTCTTCCATTTTTTAAAAATTTACAGATGTAAATACTAATTGTTACACTAAACAAAGAAACAGGCTTATTTCTGAGTTTTACCTCCCATTAAGTCCAAGCAGATAGTGCTGGATTAATATTCCTTCGTACGTACATACACACCTCGTTTATTATTTATTGCCTTGTCCCGAAACAAAAATTGACAGAAAATCAGTTTTGACAGGACAAATTGTTAATTTAGTGATCAAAAATTTCCATTTTAAACTCTTAAATCCATCTATATTTAAAGAATTTAAGAAGCAGCCATTACGTTGTAAGAGAAAAACAAACTGCTGGAGGAAATTAGTGGGTCAGGAAAGAGATAGTTGATGTTTCAGGTCAAGACCTGCAGCAGTCTAGGTGGTATAAAGGGCAGAGTCAGGTTGGGGGATGAGGCAGGACTGGCAGACGGATAGGTGGGTCCAGGTCAGAAGGGGGTGGATGGGCAGATGATGCCAATTTGGGGGAAGGGAAGGTGGAGATGGTGATAAAGACCAGGAGAGACAACAAAGGGCTGCAGATTATGTAATCTGATAAGAAAGATAAGTGGTGAATGAAACAAGGAGGGGAGAAAACATGGGCAGATAGAAGCAACGAGGAAAGGGGATGGGGGTACTAATGGGAGGGGTTTGTGGGTGATGGGCAAGTAGGGCCTGGTGGGGTGGGGAAAGAAACAGTTAAAAGAGATGTGCAAGAAGACCTGGAATGGATCCTTTCCCCAGAAGGCTCCATCTATCCAGCAACCTCCCTCCCCCTCCCCACCACCAACTGTAACTTTGCATCTTCTGACTCACTGCACCACCTCATCTCTAATCACAGCTCTCTCCCCTGTATACTCTCACTCCCGATATAGGGTCTCAACCCAAATGTTGACTTACTTTTTTTCCACCCACTGATGCTGCCTGACTCGATGAGTTGCCTCGGCAGTTGGTTATTTGCTCTGACTTCTTGCATCTGCAGACCCTTGTGTCTCCATTTACCTACTTTTTTATGACTTCAGTTAATGTATTTGTAATAATATCCAAAGTCAAAAGGCTTAAGATAAAAAAAATGCACTCAACCCTTTAGCATTGCATGGATGTGACGACTTTAATTCTGTTCCTGACAGCAGCAGGCTTGGGTACGAATGTGCAATTCCAATGTCATTTTTCATTTTGACAATTTAGTTAACAGTGAACCCCTTCCTACATAAAATCAGAATTCAGGATCTAGTCAAAGGAGTTTTTTCTCACTGTCTTGGTGAACACTGACTGGACTTATCATATAACTAATACCATATGAACTAAACAACAGCTGACATTGTTCCAATTAAATGTGCCAATGTCCCTGTGCTGTTTGTGTGCAGGGACAGGGATCAAGAAAAGAGTCATTTACCCATAAAATGCATACGCTGAATGATTACACAGAAGAGTGGAAGTTATTAGAGAATTTGAATTTGGTTGCATTCCCCTGCCAAAGAATATTAATTGTCATTGATCTCCATGAAGTACTCATAAGTGAAGTCTGACATGGATCTGCAAGAGATGTTTCCCTAACTTTATTAATGACATTGTTAAGTATGTATTGTATGATGACATTGGGCCCTTATGACCAGATTGGGCAACAGCTTTCTCCCCCAAGCCATCAGACTCCTAAACTCCCAGAACATTTGTGGATAGGGTACTGTGGACTGTTACAACATACATCTTGATATTTTAATTTTTTTTAAGGAGTTTAACTTCTATTCTAACATATTTATGTATATATGCCTCCCCGGAGCATCAGATGTTCGGATCTGGAGCTTGGGTCGCCACTGATTTGGACTGGACTCTGTGCGGAAGCTATAGAAGTGCCGGAGGCGAATTTTGTTCCTCTCTCCCTGACTGACTGTAAGTCTGATTGTAAGAGGCGCTTAGGCAATTTCTGCTGGTGGTGAATCTGTCTGCCTTACAGCAGGCAAAAAGAAATTTCATGTAATATGACACTGTTTTATTACTATGACAATAAACTGAATCTTGAATATGCTCTGTGGTCCTGCAGAAATGCTACCTCGTCTTTACTGTGCGAGCACGGTATGAAAGTGACTTGACTTGATAACAGAAACAGAGAAGCATCACTTGTTGTAATTTTTCTTTCTATCTCAATGTTTGAAATGAACTAGCAAGTAAAATGACCATCTTGTGAGTCTCTTCAGTTTGTTCATGAAAATGTGCACAGCAATTATGCTTTTATGGCATGCCAAATATAGCAAAGGCTATATATCCTAATGACACTTGGCAGCAATGCAGTAGAGTTATGATTAAGGGTATTAACTCTTTAAGGCAAGTAACTATAGTATAATTTTAATGCAATTATTCAACTGACAATGTGGAACAATGTGACAATCTGAAGCACAAAAATCCATATTTGGTTATTTACAAATGAATAGCCTCTTCACAATCATGGTAGAAAAAAAATGAGATACTGAAAGTCTGAAAAATAAACAGAAAATGCTGGAAATTCTCAGTGAAGGGGAAACCCCTAACCCCATCCCTAACATCTCATGGTGTCAAACTTTCATCAGAACTTGGTCAAAATCTTGGAATCTCTTGACAACAAATATTACAAAATCTCTGTGTGGCTCATCAATTTCTTGAGAACACCACCAGTGTTGACACCCTGCGAATATGTAAAAAACACTTATAAGTGTATCTGAACACAGGAGTGAAAGGTAAGCCAATACAGGAGCTACCGACTTTCGATTTTTTGCAGTTATGATGGTTCGAATCTGTATTTTCAATTTTGAGTTCCGACCTGTTCCCGTGCTTGCGATATGCGGTACGTTACTTTCTCACGATGGCAGCATCATGTGAGAACATCATACAGCATGTGAAGCTGACTCAACCACGCTCTCAGTCTCTGTAGCATTCATGCAAACAAATGCACTGTAAACAACCCATCAAAAAGGGCAGGTGTGGTATTCTTTCTCGACACGATTTTTTCGACTTACAATGGGTTTGCTGGAATGTAGCCCCACCATAAGTTGAGGAGCACCTGTAGGAAGAATCAATTTATACCTTCAGGAGAACCAGTTCAAAGCAATTAAGTGATCAGGTACATACTTCTCAAATAATCTTATTTGTTTGTCAAATGTGATTGTCAAGATAGGCTATTGAAAGCTTACTGAATTTTGATCAGTTTACCAGCTCTTCCTGATATTTTTTGGCAATTTTGTCTCACTCATTTGGGCCTAGTACATAATTTCAATCACAAGTGATTGTAGACATCTGTCAGTGAATAGCTATTCAGTACAGAAGCCTTTTTTTTTCATGCCCTATTCACATCCTAACAGCAGTTAGGCAGATGTTCTCGTTATCTTATTAATATTCTATCAAAGAATCAGAGAAACGTAACCTGTTATAATTTTTCTTTCTCTCTCAATATTTAAAATGAAGCAGCAACTAAAATTACCATCTTGTGAGTCTCCTCAAAAACCTAAGCTGTTGTTGTAAAATTCGAAAAGAACTTTAATGAAAGGTTAGGGCACTTTGGGGTAAACCTGAACCTATGATAACAACTGATACTAACTTCAGCCAACTACCTGAGCCAGCAAAAGGGAAATTTATCCAGGATGTTCGTCCATAAAATTCTACCGTTTTGTATGTGAGTGAGGAATGAGTGAAGAATCAGGCCACATTGCCAACAATTATTCAAATGAATATCAACCCCGCCCCCCCCCCAACTATATAGATTCACAACTCTGAGAGGAGTTTCAAAATGTGCCAGCAAATGTTGAAAAGTACCCCAGAAACAGCCCTTATTTTTGGACCAGAAAGAAAAGAAAATGTTCCACTAGAAAAAAAACTTTTGCTGTTCTTTATTGCACCCAATGAGAATAGAAATGTCAGTGTATCATATATTCACAGAATACACTGATTTATAATGCAGTCAGAGTCAAAACTGTAACACATTGGCCACCAGTCAGTTCTCAAAATATCCCTGATATATGAGAATTAGCCTCTGATGTAGGTAAAAAGAGTGACATGGCCCTTACAAAATATAAGGGACTTTTTCTGATTGCATGGTTTCTTCTACTTCCTCCTCCTCGACCCACTCCTTCAAATCAGGGTGCCACAGACATTTGCAGCCTGAAATTGTTCAAGATACCGCACCAAGGACATATTTGAGGAGTCAAAATCCATCTTTGAGCAACATGAGAAGGGACCTGTCCATCTTTTTGGGCCCTCTTCCCGTCTGATGGAAAACTGAGATGACTGATAGAACTGGGCATTGATCATGATTCCAACATCCACAGTTCTTGAATTTCCCCCACCTTCTGGCTCACTCCACCATTCAGTAAATTAATTTCAGATCTCTTACTCAGCTTAATTTAACCACCATAAAAATTTTAAACCTTTGGACTTCCATCATTCCAACCAGTCTAGAATATAAAGGTGTGGCCAATGCAGTGTTAGGAAGGAATTATCTTGGAATGCTCATCTTCACAGCTTCTCTATCCAACCCAATGCATATTTCCATTCAACAGCAGCTCATCCTTACATGAGCACATCTTCAGGAATAAAATAGCAAGCAGGAAGAGAACTGAAAGAGACACTAACATTAGAAACATGTGATCTTGCAAATTTTTGGGGGGGAATTGTCAAGTTCCCCCCAAAAAATAAATACTTGAAAAGCAAAATTTGATTGTGAACGGACAAAAGTTGAGAATTGCAGAAATGGGGCTGGACTAATCCCAGGATACACTGGTCACAAAATTTTCCAGTAATCAATCACATTATTGCTCAATTAAAGCTACTGTGATCATGTCACAATCTTTAATTCTCTTGCTCACCATCAATCATGGGCTTGAATTGTTCGCTTGACATTTGGTGTCAGAGCAGACAACACAGGAGAAAGAGATTCAAAATGGAATGAATTAGGTTCCCACATAAAATCAACTCCAAGTAAGCAATATTTGATATTAATTATCAGTGGCTGTTATTTTTAAGTGTTCCATTCCCCTCACACAATAGAGGTTTAAGGCTCCATCTTCATTTAGATCATGTCAAACAATACTGAGTTAGATGTACGACAATTAGCCTCAGTGATTTTTGGTTCAGGAGATGATGTGTCTTTACATGTGTACACATTATCTATGATATGAATCACACATATGATATGAATCAGATAGTATCAAAGAAGAGAAGTAGCAAGGACTGAAAGTGATATTAATTATTACATTTCTAAAATAGAGAGCAAATAATTAGGCCAGATAGCAGATCTTTTGAACAACATTCCCACATAGGTAGAGCTTTTGGAAATGTTACTATTTTACAATTTTGGAGGCTTGCATAATAAAGACAAAGGACTGAAGTATTGATCTTGCCACATCTGACTTACTTGCACTTTTTTCAATCACTTTTCCCCCCAAAAATCCCTTAGAAGTTAAAATATGATCTGAGAAACAGTCTTCAAAAATATGACAAATAGAAACAGATGCAAGGCACACATATCATCCTCATCTGGTTCGCCTAAAGCCCAATGCAGTGAGCATTAAATCTTCCAATTTCAGGCAAGCCCCATGTCCATCCAGTTCCACTGTTTTCATCTATCCTTTACCTGCTCCCATTTTCACTTTTCTCTGAACCACCCCCCCCCCTCCACCCACTGGTCTTCTACCCTCCCTGTCTCTCCACCTCTCCTGCTTTCATTTATCAGTTTCCTACTACCTCTTCAACATTCCCCAGCCTTCCCCAACCCCTTTTTATGCTTGCTCTCTCTCCTTCCCACTTCAGTCTCAAGAAGAAGTCCCAGGCCATTTCTCTTCATGGACCCTGCCTGACCTGTTGTGTCCCTCCTATTGTCTGATCATGATTGCAACGCCTACAGCTCTCGTATTTCTCAGGGCCTTCTGCTTTGCACCACCATTCAGTAAGTTAATTTCCAATCTTCTACTCAGCTCAATTTTCCCACAATATCCCCTTATCCCTCTGTTCCTTTGGCACATAAGAATCTGATGCATCCTGCTGTCTTGGGTTGAGAATCCTGAAGGTTCACAATCCTCTGAGTTAACTCAGTGCTTGACCCCTTGCCTTGAGACATTTGTTCCAGACTCCTGACTTTCCATTACTGCCCTTTCAATCTTTGCTTTGGATTTTGTACATGGCAAGTAAATGTCGATCCATTCTCCTCAATCTATTCACATTACTGGAATGAATCTAATGGACCTTATTTGACACCTCTAAAGGTAACTTTATCCTTTCCTAGGTGAAGAGATCAAAAGATAATTTTAAAGCACATTCACATGATGCTTTATGTAGAGCTTTATTTGTTGTCACCCTTACTAATGTATCTTTATTTTCCTTTGTCATTATAATCAAATTAGTCAGGCACAACTTATACACAACAAGCCAGCTAATGACAGCTCTCCATGGTGTTGTTAATGATCCCACAATACATCAGTAATGTTGTCTGGTTGCTAAACTTTCTCTTTTGCTAAATAAACATTTAATTACATGAACATTTAAGTTAATCATGCTGTTGCTAAGCCAATCATGTCAGAAGAATTCAATTGCTTCCAAAAGCTTTGTTGTTTCACTGATGGCACGAATAATGCGGTTCCTGCAAGCAGATGTGCATTGGTGGCAGGTTATTGGAGGATGCGATGGGACCAAGAGGGGTTAGGGAGAGCATTGGAAGGAGCATTTGTGGAGTGCAGAATTCAGAAAGAAAACAGTCAGGCAGAATGCCGAGGACAGCATGGTAGAAGAAAAGTAAAGGGGGTTTCTCCATTCCAAATGGAGTAACTGGAACCTTGATTGATTCTCCAATCATATTTTCCTGGAAAATAACAAAGCTATAAGTTTTAAGTAGAGGTGAGTGTGTCTCAGTTGAGTGTTATTTTTCCTTTTGCCTTTTCATCATCTGATCCTAACAACCTCATACAAATGTACACAGAGATGTCGGTGAGAGGATACGGCTGACTGGCACATTCCAAGCTGTAGAGTAACGTGCTGAGGGATCCACTGAGGCCTGGCACAGCCTACATGAGTGCACTGTGTGGGAAGGACCACAGTCTAGAGTCCTTTTATCTCTGAACGTTGAAGGGCTTAGACCGAGGAGAAGCCCCGTCAAGCAACAAGGGGGAGTAGCGACAAGGTGCCACAGTGGTGGCAATGGCGTATACAGAGAGCATATGTAACAATGCTACATACAAAAACCAACGTTAATCAATGTATTGCACAATGTTGGGGGGTGGGTGGGCGATGGGTCTTTGATAAATTCTCAAGCACAGAAAAATGTCAGGGTTGTGAAATAATGCAACACGATTTGGTTGATACCACCATCGAACCTAATGATCTAACAATTTGCTGAAATTTGGAAAAATCCAAAACTTTTGTTTCCGGGTAATTCTGCCTCTAAGAATAGTCACAGGGCTTCAAAGCACTGAAATAATTCCTTTAGCCCAACATATCCATGACCAACAAGTTGCCTATCTGAGCTAGTCCCAGTTAACCCATTATCTTCCAAAACATTTCCTAATGCATTCTTCTCTGAATGTATTTTAAATAATCATGAACACATCTACCTTTACTCCTTCCTCTTACAGCTCTTTCCATATACCCACTAGCCTTAGTGCAGAAAACCTTGCCCCTCAGGTATCTTTCAAATCTTTTCTCCTCTCACTTTAAACCTATGCCCTCCAGTTTTCGACTCCCCTACTCACAAAAAAAAAGACAACTATTCACTTTATCTATGCCCCTTTTGATTTTATATATCACTCTGTTCACTGCTCAGCCTCCTATGAACCAGGAAAAGATCTCCCAGCCTATCCAGTCCCAGCTTAGATTTCAAGCCATCCTCAAGAATATTTTCTAGTTTAATTATATCCTTCCAAGATTAAAACATAAAACAGAATGTCACTGTATGGGCCCTTCATCCCATAATTTTATCCCAATGTACACCTATTCCAACATCAATTTAACCCTTCACAACCTCACAGCCTACAACCTTGTATTTTCCTTACATTTATATGCCTAACTTTTCTTGGAGCTTTGTTGACCTCACCAAAGCCTTCGACACCGTGAGCAGGAAAGGGCTTTGGCAAATACTAGAGCGCATCGGATGTCCCCCAAAGTTCCTTAACATGATTATCCAACTGCACGAAAACCAACAAGGTCGGGTCAGATACAGCAATGAGCTCTCTGAACCCTTCTCCATTAACAATGGCGTGAAGCAAGGCTGTGTTCTCGCACCAACCCTCTTTTCAATCTTCTTCAGCATGACGCTGAACCAAGCCATGAAAGACCCCAACAATGAAGACGCTGTTTACATCCGGTACCGCACGGATGGCAGTCTCTTCAATCTGAGGCGCCTGCAAGCTCACACCAAGACACAAGAGAAACTTGTCCGTGAACTACTCTTTGCAGACGATGCCGCTTTAGTTGCCCATTCAGAGCCAGCTCTTCAGCGATGACGTCCTGCTTTGCGGAAACTGCCAAAATGTTTGGCCTGGAAGTCAGCCTGAAGAAAACTGAGGTCCTCCATCAGCCAGCTCCCCACCATGACTACCAGACCCCCACATCTCCATCGGGCACACAAAACTCAAATCGGTCAACCAGTTTACCTATCTCGGCTGCACCATTTCATCAGATGCAAGGATCGACAATGAGATAGACAACAGACTCGCCAAGGCAAATAGCGCCTTTGGAAGACTACACAAAAGAGTCTGGAAAAACAACCAACTGAAAAACCTCACAAAGATAAGCGTATACAGAGCCGTTGTCATACCCACACTCCTGTTCGGCTCCGAATCATGGGTCCTCTACCGGCATCACCTACGGCTCCTAGAACGCTTCCACCAGCGTTGTCTCCGCTCCATCCTCAACATCCATTGGAGCGCTTTCATCCCTAACGTCGAAGTACTCGAGATGGCAGAGGTCGACAGCATCGAGTCCACGCTGCTGAAGATCCAGCTGCGCTGGATGGGTCACGTCTCCAGAATGGAGGACCATCGCCTTCCCAAGATCGTGTTATATGGCGAGCTCTCCACTGGCCACCGTGTCAGAGGTGCACCAAAGAAAAGGTACAAGGACTGCCTAAAGAAATCTCTTGGTGCCTGCCACATTGACCACCGCCAGTGGGCTGATATCGCCTCAAACCGTGCATCTTGGCGCCTCACAGTTTGGCGGGCAGCAACATCCTTTGAAGAAGACCGCAGAGCCCACCTCACTGACAAAAGGCAAAGGAGGAAAAACCCAACACCCAACCCCAACCAACCAATTTTCCCCTGCAGCCACTGCAACCGTGTCTGCCTGTCCCGCATCGGACTTGTCAGCCACAATCGAGCCTGCAGCTGACGTGGACTTTTACCCCCTCCATAAATCTTCGTCCGCGAAGCCAAGCCAAAGAAGAAAAATGCCTAACTAAAAGTTTGTTAAACCTCCCTATTGTACCAGGCTCCATTGCCACCCCCAGCAAGGATTTCCAGGCACCCACCTCTCTCTACACAAAAAAAATAACCTTTGACGTCTCCCCTAAACTTTTCTCCACTTCTCTTAAACAGATGTCCTCTGTTATTGGCCGTCGCTGCTCTGAGAAAAATATACTGGCTATTGTCCCTATCTATGCCTCTCATAATCTCATACACCTCTTTTAAGTCGCCTCTCGTCCTCCGTCGTTCTAAGGAGAAAAGTCAAAGCTCAGTCATCCTTTCATCGTAAGACACATTCACAGACAACCTCCTGGTAAATATTCTCTGCAACCCCCTCTAAAGTTTCTTATAATGGGATGACCACAACTGAACACAACACGCGAAGTGTGGTCCAGCCAGAGTTAGAATTATACAATGCTGAGCTGTAGAAACTAGGAGAGATATTCGGCCAGCACTGAGATCTGGATGCAGGGATCCCAGTGCAACTACAACGAGGATAAAAGAATGATAATAAGGTAAAGCTTAAGGTCCAGTTGCAATGGATCCTTTTTTTGTGATCTTCAAATATGTGATCGTATGTGAAACAGAGACGATAAACTATCCAGAATCACTGTAGCAAGCCTCTGATCTCCATTACATCTTCACTCTCTTCTCCTCGAAACACTCTTTCATTTCTGCTGAATACTACAGGATCAATAATGGCCGTGGAGGAGAACTGGATTCAAAATAATTTGGTGGCACAATATTGTATGTAGTAGAAGCAATGGAAAGTTGTGAACTTCTTTCACATTCTCCAAATTATTTGCTTCCTTCCTTTCCAACTCTTTTCAATGCTTTGGGTGTTTTTCCTTTGGTATGGATGGTAAACAGGATGGTTTAAATCATTAGAATTGTCAAAAAAAAAAGTTCTGCCCCATCATCAAATATATCAGAATCAGAATTTTTTGTCATGAACATGTCATGAAATTCGTTGTTTTGCAATAGCGTCACTCAGATTGAAACCATTTATTACAAAATAAATAAAAATAGTGCAAGAGAAAGGAAAGGACAAAGTAAGGCCGTGTCTTTGGTTCATTGTTCATTCAGGAATCTGGTGGCAGCGGGGAAGAAGCTGTCCTTGTGCCGCTGAGTGCTCATTATCAGTCTCCTGTACCTTTTCCCCATTGGTAGCAGAGTTAAGAAGGCGTGGCCTGGCTGGTGGGGGTCTTCGAGGATGCAGACTGCTTTCTTGAGATGTCCTCGATGGAGTGAAGACTGGTGCCTGTGATGTCGCAGGTCAAGTTAACAACTCTCTGGGGTTTTCTTGCACTAAGCATTCGCACCTCCATACCAGACAGTGTTGCAACCAGCCAGAATATATGTTAATATTATAAGTTAAGTAGAGAAAATATTGACAGTTATCTTTTAATGATTGTCCCAGTGAAAATGGCAGATTGCTCATAATATATTAACATAAGTGATGACATTGAAAATTCAGTACATCAGAATATTTCTGTTGAAAAATGTCTGTGGGGGATATTTTTGCTAATACATTTAATGAGAAGGCAACACATAAGACTATCTTGAAAGCTTATAATTGGGTGGATTACACGTTTTGTCCATTTTGAATTTTCACAGGGTAAAGCTAGTCTTAAATATTGGTGTAAGGGGAAATTTCCAAGTAACAATGAATGAGACAGGGAACTAGAGATAAAATGGCTATACTTAGCTGTCATTTGGTGGAGCCAGCTTTGAAAGTACTTGTGCCATGACCCGGGCTTTCTGGGGAAGGGTCAAGGTGTTAGAGGCTTTAAACAAGGTAAAAGAGGGAAATGCCACAGGTACAGTCACGTCACTTTCAGGTGACCAGAATACCCGAATGTAAAGCCGCCTAAAATACCCAAAAGTGGCTGTCGGGAGGCCACCTGAAAGCAGAAAACCTGTCCCCGAGGAGCACTTACTCAACCCACCTCAGGGAGGTATAAACTCCGCTTCCGAGCACTCCCCCTAGGAACCTGAAAGCAGCAAGACAAAGCGACTAGCAGCTTTCAGGTGCCTAGCAGGGGGCGGACTGATGACAGTCAGCCAGTGATCCAACTCCCCACTGCCTGACAGCCCCCCGGCGTGGGACTACAGGGCTGGAGCAGCCGGCATGGGACTACAGGGTCCCGCGCCGGCCGCCCCAGCTCCGTAGTCCCACGTTGGCTGCTCCAGACCGTAATCTCGCGCTGGGTCTGTCAGGCAGCGAGGAGGGGGATGTCAGCAGCAGGGAGGGGAGCTATCAGATGGCTGCTTCTGCCCCGACTCAGGAGCTGGTGTTTGCCCCGCGGCACCTCTCCCCGCTGCAGACCTTTCAGGTGGCAGAACACCACCTTCAGTGCTGCCACTTGAACGTCCCTTCGCAGACTTCTGCAGCGGCTCCAGAGCCGCATTCTCCCGGCGATTCCATCTGAAAGCAGCTACAGAATAGGGCAGGGCCAGGTAATCAGGACTACTGCATTTCACCACACTCAGCAGGTCAGGCAGCACAAATAGAAAGAAAGAGTCGATGTTTTGGGCCCAAATCTCAATTTTGCCATCTGAAAGCATGTCTGCACATGTTCCATCCAATTCAGGAAAACATTGCAGTGCTCTGTCCTCTAACTATGCACAACCACCTTAAAGATTCACCCAAAGCATGGAGCTTCATTGACTGTTGAAAGGAACAGGTTCTAATCAGTCCCAAAATTAAAACTACTTTCTTCGTTCTCTCACATGACGCACCCTTCTGCGCATTCAGTTTACAGCTGGATATCATTTCTTTCAGGGAGGTTCAGGTCTTGACAAGAAGTTTCCCAACATGATAAGTGCAAAGAAAACATGACTCTTTGCATTCCTGTCTTTTTAAACAACCAAGAACAGGGTGAATCATTCCTGATGCTAAGGATCTAGCTAACTTGCAGATACACAAACCATCAATGTGCCAAGTGGAGCAGATTGAAAGGGGGGAGTGACAAAGCTGATGCGATACATCTGCTGACTACCTGCACCAATAATTTCTTTTTTTCTGCATTATTGCCTGCAGAGGGGCTAACATCCAAACGTCTCCATCACCAGCAGATGATCTTCAACGAAATGTGTAATCAGGAGCAGGCTACACCATTTATCCACTGAGAAAACATAACCAGAAAAGGGGGATTTGGAAAATATCAATAGTGATCCAGTTTTGTTAGACCACAGCTCTCAATTAAAAATATTGATCTTTAATTCAAACAAGTCTAAACTCCATTTTATAACCAAAATAACAGTCAGCTGCCACTCAAGTGGAAAATAAATCCACAGAGGGTTTTCCAGCAGTTGTATCAACTTTTTACTCTGTCTTTTCTTTGGCTTGGCTTCGCGGACAAAGATTTATGGAGGGGTATGTCCACGTCTGCTGCAGGCTCGTTGGTGACTGACAAGTCCAATGCGGGACAGGCAGCCACGGTTGCAGCGGTTGCAAGGGAAAATTGGTTGGTTGGGGTTGGGTTTTGGGTTTTTCCTCCTTTGTCTTTTGTCAGAGAGGTGGACTCTGCGGTCTTCTTCAAAGGAGGTTGCTGCCCGCCGAACTGTGAGGCGCCAAGATGCACGATTGTAGGCGAGATCTGCCCATTGGCAGTGGTCAATGTGGCAGGCACCAAGAGATTTCTTTAAGCAGTCCTTGTACCTCTTCTTTGGTGCACCTCTGTCTCGGTGGCCAGTAGAGAGCTCGCCATAGAATACGATCTTGGGAAGGCGATGGTCCTCCATTCTGGAGATGTGACTCACCCAGCGCAGTTGAGTCTTCAGCAGCGTGGATTCGATGCTTGCGGACTCTGCCAGCTCGAGTACTTCTATGTTGGTGATGAAGTCATTCCAATGAATGTTGAGGATGGAGCAGAGACAGCGCTGATGGAAGCGTTCTAGGAGCCGTAGGTGATGCCGATAGAGGACCCATGATTCGGAGCCGAACAGGAGCGTGGATATTTCAACGGCTCTGTACACGCTGATCTTTGTGTGTTTCTTCAGGTGGTTGTTTTTCCAGACTCTTTTGTGTAGTCTTCCAAAGGTGCTATTTGCCTTGGCGAGTCTGTTGTCTATCTCTTTGTCGATCCTTGCATCAAATGAAATGGTGCAGCCGAGGTAGGTAAACTGGTTGACCGTTTTGAGTTCAGTGTGCCCGATGGAGATGTGGGGGGCTGGTGGTCATGGTGGGGAGCTGGCTGATGGAGGACCTCAGTTTTCTTCAGGCTGACTTCCAGGCCAAACATTTTGGCAGTTTCCGCAAAACAGGACGTCATGCGCTGGAGAGCTGGCTCTGAATGGGCAACTAAAGCGGCATCATCTGCAAAGAGTAGTTCACGGACAAGTTGCTCTTATGTCTTGGTGTGAGCTTGCAGGCGCCTCAGATTGAAGAGACTGCCATCCGTGCGATACCAGATGTAAACACCGTCTTCATTGTTGAGGTCTTTCATGGCTAGTTTCAGCATCATGCTGAAGAAAATAGTAAAGAGGGTTGGTGCAAGGACGCAGCCTTGCTTCACGCCGTTGTCAATGGAGAAGGGTTCGGAGAGCTCATTGCTGTATCTGACCCGACCTTGTTGGTTTTCGTGCAGTTGGATAACCATGCTGAGGAACTTGGGGGGGGGGGGGGGGGCATCCGAGGCGCTCTAGTATTTGCCAAAGCCCTTTCCTGCTCACGGTGTCGAAGGCTTTGGTGAGGTCAACAAAGGTGATGTAGAGTCCTTTGTTTTGTTCTCTGCACTTTTCTTGGAGCTGTTTGAGGGCAAAGACCATGTCAGTAGTTCCTTTGTTTGCACAAAAGCCACACTGTGATTCTGGGAGGACATTTTCGGCGACACTAGGCATTAGTCTATTAAGGAGAATCCTAGTGAAGATTTTGCCTGCAATGGAGAGCAGCGTGATTCCCCTGTAGTTTGAGCAGTCTGATTTCTCGCTTTTGATTCTGTACAGGGTGATGATCATAAAGGTCCTGAGGCAGCTTTCCTTGGTCCCAGCAGAGCATGAAAAACTCATGCAGTTTGGTATGCAGAGCTTTGCCACCAGCCTTCCAGACCTCTGGGGGGATTCCATCCATACCTGCTGCTTTGCCACTTTTCAGTTGTTCAATTGCCTTATATGTCTCTTCCCGGGTGAGGACCTCATCAGCTGTACTTTCACACCAGCGTAAGGTGCTGCTAATATGTTGGTTATTAATGCAGTACTGGACACCTAAGGACTTCCTATTTGGTTTGACACTCAGTGAGGTCAATCCAGAGAGAACTTGCTCCACAATTTTTAAGCAGTAAGCTCTGAGTAGTCAAAAGAGGAGGATGGTTAACTATGAATGAACTACTCCATTTGCCTCCAAGCAAAATGCTCCAGGTGCTAGAAATCTGAAATAAAGTAGAAAATGCTGGAAATATTCATCAAGAGAAACATTTTGGACCAACGACTAACTGGAAATATTGACTGTTTCACTCTTCCAAACCCAATCTATTAGCTATTTCCAGCTTTTTAATTTAATTTTATTCTATTCACCTATTTTGCAAATGTGTCCAGATAGCTTGTTCAGAACCAGATACAAGCCTCCACAATTTGCATTGCCAATTACTGTATCTAACATTGTTTTCAGTTTTGTTTACCCCCCCCCCCACACCACCCCCCCCACAACATTTTCTCCAGTATTCATATATTTTACAAGGAAGGTGTCTATCTGAATTAAGTGGCTATTCCTGAGTTGGCCAGCACAAAGCAATGATCAGGGAGGTGGTCATAGCCAATTATGAGCTGGTCGTGAGGACACAAGGACATCAAGAGCCCTGAGAAAAGAGCAGAACTCCTATACTTTTCACTCAACAGGACCATATCTTAAAAATTAATCAAGAAGGTAGAAATCGAGGTGGTGAAATGCTCTGCATTAATGAATGTTATTATTTATGTGAGGTATCTCGGGTGCCTAACTTAAGTAGGAATAATCTTCATTTATATGAAGCAATTCAGAGCTTCAGTATATTTCAAAATGATTATGGTCAGTTTAATAACTTAAATGCGATTGTGGTTCTGGTGTACATATCACCAGAGTCATTTTTCACACTGCAAGAGCTCATCATTAGAGCTGAGGTAGCAATTAGATAACTTTTTATCATTTCTGGCAAAGGGAAAAATATTGGCCAAGTTTTCCATTCATTTCCCCATCCACTTAAGAGATCCATAAAAGGGCACTTATAAGCAGTCCTTATACAGTAATGCACTGATGCATGAGCCTAGGTGTGTAGGTCTCATCGATGAACTTAAACCTACTGACTTAGAATCAAGAGTGCTGTCATTCAAGCCAAATCAGCCATGTTGGGGGCCTAACATTTGCTATTAAGGGACACCGGTAAAATTGGCATCATGCTGGTCCTTGACAGGCAGGTTCATAAAGCAGTCACAGTCATGTAGCTTCTGTCAAAATGTCCCAAAAAATAGTTTTTGATTGTGAAGCTATGCTTGAAATTATGGAAGAATAAGCAAATACTCTGTCTCTATATTCAGTTGTCCTTTCTTTTTAAAATATTTTTATTGATTTTAATAAAGTTTAATACATTTTAATAAAATTTAATAAGATAGTATAGTTACATAAACTAAATAAAACATTCTGTATGTCACTTACATAAATTATAAATCATATCCATAATTCATATTCTAAATAGTATATACCTTATTTTTTTTTAAAGTAATAATGAAAAAAAAGGAGTAAAGAAGAAAATAGCAGAGGAGAAAAACTCAAACCCCTTACCTAACCGCATTGCCAGATACTATATATGACTGGTATTAAAAATTGTCTTTTTAATGCACACATTTCCAGTTATATCACATTCTATCTTTAATTTGTCTCCATCAAAATTAACTGTCTATTTATACACATGAAATAAATAGTCAACATTTTATTTGTATTGGGCAATATATTTTGTAACTTCCTGCAGAAAAGGGGTATAATTCCTGCGCTCAACATTTTATTCAAATGGCAATACTATTTAGTATTTGAGTTGGCATTTTTATATATACTTTTAATTAATATATAAAGCCCAGAATTCTTCCAAATGTTTCTCAGCTTCTCAAACAGCCCCATTTTAATTTTCTTTACTGGAATCCAGTTACAAGTTTTTGGAGTAAAATTCATTTGGCGCTCTTCATCCTCCCACTCTGTGCATGTGACTGAAGCACCTCATTTGTTGTCCTCCAGCCCTCTTCATCCACAATGCTAACTTCTTTTTACCAGCAGATCAGACTTTATCGGAATCAGGAGGAAATATGCCCAATATTCCCCTTCCTAACCCAGTGCTCATTGTAACCCTGCTCTTCACACATTACAGGGAAAGCATTTCCCATTTTATTATTTAAAAGGTCCATATATATTGTATTTAGGGGAAAAGAACATTTGCTATTCTTTGTGTTTACGAAGTCCACACTAGCTCCTCTATTAGAGCCTATGTGAACCATTTCTATTGAGTGGGCCAAATTTATATTTCAGTGTTAAATGGAAAATAAGTCAAATATCAGAAGTAAGAAATGCTGCTTAGAATCATAAGGTTGGAACCTGATCGCTAATATATGATTTCTTTAACCCCAAGAGCCTGATGAAATCTAAATTCCTTCAACACTCTCTTATGTAGGTACTAATCTCCATGTCATCTTACCTTCCCCCCCAACCCCCCACATCCACAGGAAATAATAAAACATAATTTTAGTATTTGTACGTGTTTGTAAACTGACCAGCCACCAGCAAGCTACAAGGTGGTAATTCACTAACCCTCCATTAATAATGTCATAAACTATCCAGCATCACTCAAGATATTTGGTTACGTCAACAACATCCAACTCCCGGATTCAATTACTTTTTTTGTGTAGACTAGTGGTTCTCAACCTTTTTCTTTTCATTTACATACCACTTTAAATAATCCCTATGCCATTGGTGCTCTGTGATTTTATGCCATGATTAATTTTATTGTATGAAATTTCAGGAGATCTTCAAGAGTCTATTTTCATAATTTTGATGGTATCCCAAAGAGATTCCTAGTCACAGTGTATGAATAAGCCTGTGGCAAACCTTGACGACCATGGGTGAATGACTTTGCAGATGGAGAGATGAATGCTCATCCAAAACTTGACACCCACATCATACCCCAAACCAGGACTGTTTACCCATTATCTTGGCCTTCTGGAACCAAAGGTTTCATTGAATAATAGCTTCATTTCATAAGAGTATCCTTAATTTGGTCCTACTTCTCTTGCTGGAAAATCAAATTGCAACCAAGAACCCTCCTCAAACTCGTCAATCCTCTGACATCTTGCCTCACCATTATGGCTTCAGTTAACCGAACCCTGATCCTAAAATCTTGTCACTTTACCTTCAAGACCATTTTAAAGCCCAACGCATTTCACAAAGTCTTTAGTCAACCTTCCTCTCTCTCTTTTGTCTATGAGCTTCATGATTTTAAAATTCCTCCATCTGATACCATCGCCGCTTCGATTACATTGAGAAAAATAACCTCAGCTTCTCCATCCATTCAAAGTTCCTTACCTCCTGAATTATATTAACCAATCTCTTCTGAACCCCCTCTGAATCAGCCATACCTTTCCTAAAGTGTTACAGAACTACACTAGAACTAGACACAATAGCCCCACCCTCATAAGGGGAATATATCAAAGTATAATTTCAACATAAGCATCATTTTACAGATGTAGCAAAATTCTTATCTCTAAGACAATGCTACTCATAACTTATATAGCACCTTTTTAAAGGATTTACAGTTATCTTCAAAGTTTGCCAATCCAGGATTATTAAAGTTATATGTAAATGACAGGAAAACTTCCGGAGACATTTCCCAACAGCTGGGCCATCTCTATGAAAAATAATAGGTAGGCAACCCAAGAAATAATTATTTGCTTCATAGATTGTTATTTATCTGGGGTGTGGTCCCCTTATTTTCAGTGAGAAATCATTAATAGACTAGTTTCCTACACAATTACAATTTGTTTTGTAGGAGGTTAGAAGCAAAACCTAGTGCTTGGAATAATTTTTACAACAAACCTGGTATAGACATAAGTGAATCACAGTTCACCAGCTCTGTGACAACACCTACTGATGACAACTTTTACTTCCAGATTCATGATGAAAAGAATTTAAATTCTCAGTTTGTTTGGGTCCAGACTCCTCTACAATAGTCCTTCCCAGAGTAATTGCATTAAAATTTGCACTTTGCTTGTTTGCAGATTTGTTCTAAATCTTCTCATGAAATGTAAGATTGCAAAATGACAGAAACATCAATACTTTTCAGAAATAGGCATTAACAAAGTTGGAGATCTCGTCTGCTCTTGAGAAACCTGAAATAAGTCTGTGCCTTTCTATCGTGGTTTGCCACACTCTGTTACAATAATCACTGAAAATTCTGAAACTTTTACGTTCAACAATAACATCCTAAATCACTGTTCAATCTACTATTGTGCAGGCAAAATTGGATTTCCCTGGCTATAGACGTAACAGAATCGACCCATGTTTGCATGCTTATAAAGATTAACCACCTTTCTTTAAATTTATTATTCAAGGGACTTCATTGTCACATTGATTGTCCATCTCTAACTGTCCCCAGACTGAGAAATCAACTACATTGATGGGTCATGAGTTCACACCATAAACAGGTCAGTAATAAACTGATAGATTTTCTCAACAATCCAATATAGCCATTGTATATGAGACAAGTATTTCATTTTTAAACTCCAGTTTTAGTGAATCATTTGAATGTAATTTCCGAGTTGCCATGGTGGGATTTAAATCCCTGTTTCTGGATCAATGCTCCAGAACTCAGGTTGCTAGCTAGTTAACTAAAATACCACACTCTCATTGTTGTATTGTTTTCACTTGAGATATCACATTTACAATTGATGGCAATAACCATAAATGTTAGATATTTCTTGGTAGTTAACTTTCCCATATCTACAAAAGGGATGAAATTATGTATATGGCAATAAACTCTATTCATTCAACTTTTCCATTCTTCTAAATAAACTTTCTATGTTCCTGACAGAACAGCAGAAGCTGGTCCACTAGTCAATAATTCCAGGCATTACAATTAGAGCTGCAAATAAAGCTTAACTGTGTTTGAAAAAGGTACAAACCTGACAGACACATGTGCACAAGGTATGGATACAAGAGATACAAACCCATTCTTTGTTTCATTTCTAGTCAGAGAAACTGAACGAATATGGATTCTGTCTGTCACAGCACAAGGTCTACCCCTTTACAATGAAGAAGCCATTCCTGAGAGACATTTACCAAAGTGTTCAGATGAATTGTATCAAATTTATTTTACCACTTGGTTTGGAAGCTGTTCAGCCTCCTGGCAGGTTAATAATAGGACAATTTTGATGCCCATTATGCTGTGTTAATAGAATGAACTCCTATTATATTGCAAGCAAAGAGGACTATAAATGAAAACTGTGGGGTATGAGGATATAGGATTTCCTAATGCACGTCAGCTTCCATTTTGAGGCCATTATCGGGCTTGCTGATAATGTTTTCTTCATCAGCCTCCTCTCTGTTCTCTGCTCTACTTTACTGCACCCTGCAACTTATTCTGGCACAGTCATATCTTACCCTGCAGTGCAATTTTCTTACAAGCATGGACATAGTGTAAGCAAGTTCAGCCCAAGTTCCCCAAAATCAATCCATAATCAAATAATTTCTGATATTAATATTTAATACATCTTCAGTCTGCAGAACAACTCACAAATTCCTGATAATAATCTACTAAGATACTGTTTCTGAGGTTTTGGACGGATTCATGGATGCATCCATGAGATTGGATAGTTTTCAACGTGATCACCAACTTCCAAGGAGCCTGCCGTGGAAGTTTCCAGACTATTCAGCTTTATGCAAGATCATAAGATGGATCCAAACATAACAGCCTGTAGAATAATCCTTCAACTTTGCTCTCCTAGCAGCCTTGCAAAATATATTAAAAATGTGTGATCTGATACACATGATTGGAAATTAGTTCTCCATACATGCCCAGATTTCAAATTTGTGTTCGTACTGGACACAACCCCAACAAGTACTACAAAAGCAGACAATAACGTCTGTCCATCAATTCACCACAATGAAGTGAAAATGTTTCCATGAAGAGTTCTGCTTTACCATTAGTCTAATGTAGCATTTCCACAGCAAGTAATAGAAAGGAAGGGTGAAAATGTCCATATTTTGTTTGACTGAAAAGTGAAATAGAAACACTCCTGGTAAGAGTTAGAGCTTCAACATAAATGAGATTAAGATTCATTTTATTAAAATGAATAACTCAATGTAGAAATAATTTTCCTTTCTATTTAAAAAAAATCTAATTATTGGGAAACACTCAAGATATTAATTTCCAGAGTTTTACCTTTGCAATCATTTTGCTACCCTGCATTTTGATTAATTGCAGTTGTCCCAATATCAATTACTGTGGGAAGCCTGCAGAGAAATGATCAGGCCACAAAATAGGCCTTAAAACTCTTCCTATACTAACAAAAATGGGGAATTGATTTAAATCTCAGTTCACAATGCAAGTATTTATCCCAAAATACAAAAGGTTTGAAGGATCTATGGGTGCTAGCAGACAGTAACTTCAATTAGTGTGATTTGTGCTTGATAGCAGGCCACAAAAACAGCCCCCCTACCCCAAGCAATGCCATGACAGCAAATTACTAGCAGGACATGATTTGCTCAAAGCCTCCTTGAGAAAGCACAACATCTTCAACCAGCCTGTGAGAATCCTGGCCCATGACCATCCAAAATAGGAAAAGAGATCTTGGATAGCACTGTGAAACCCAAGCACCAGGAGCACACAGGAGCCCAGTGAAAATTGCTCCGTCAAACAACTTTTACCTCACCTGTGGCAGGGTTTGCAGATCCCACATTGGTCTCATTAGCCAAAGAATCAGAAAGTTCGCAAGACATCCTCAACCCTAGTGCCTGCCTATAAAGATCAGTACACTTACTTTACTTGACACCTGCAGAGCACGTCGAAAGAACCAAAGACATGTTGATCCAAACAAAGGATTTCATTAACTGAAAGACTGGAGCATATCACATGTAGGTCGACCAGTCCAGAATGACCTGGTCTGGCTAGGAGCAATCCTTTAAGACCTGCCAGTAGGTGTGGCTATGCTCTCATCCAATCACAATCATCCTACACTACAATTTGTACATATACACATTGGTGATAGAATCTGTACTATCACAACACAAAAGAGAGGAGAGCCTCTTTTATGCAGAGGTTGAAAACTAGTTACAGGGATGGGTTTTCAGTCTGAATTGTGTAATGGAGAAAGTTTGGGAGGAACTTGGTAAGATTACAGTTTTTTTTTCTTTCTTTGGCTTGGCTTCGCGGACGAAGATTTATGGAGGGGGTAAATGTCCACGTCAGCTGCAGACTCGTTTGTGGCTGACAAGTCCGATGCGGGACAGGCAGACACGGTTGCAGCGGTTGCAGGGGAAAATTGGTTGGTTGGGGTTGGGTGTTGGGTTTTTCCTCCTTTGTCTTTTGTCAGTGAGGTGGGCTCTGCGGTCTTCTTCAAAGGAGGTTGCTGCCCGCCGAACTGTGAGGCGCCAAGATGCACGGTTTGAGGCGATATCAACCCACTGGTGGTGGTCAATGTGGCAGGCACCAAGAGATTTCTTTAGGCAGTCCTTGTACCTCTTCTTTGGTGCACCTCTGACACGATAGCCAGTGGAGAGCTCGCCATATAACACGATCTTGGGAAGGCGATGGTCCTCCATTCTGGAGACGTGACCTACCCAACGCAGTTGGATCTTCAACAGCGTGGATTTGATGCTGTCGGCCTCTGCCATCTTGAGTACTTCGATGTTAGGGATGAAGTCGCTCCAATGAATGTTGAGGATGGAGCGGAGACAACGCTGGTGGAAGCTTTCTAGGAGCCGTAGGTGATGCCGGTAGAGGACCCATGATTCGGATCCGAACAGGAGTGTGAGTATGATAAAGGCTCTGTATACGCTTATCTTTGTTTGTGCATCCGGTACCGCACAGAAGATTACAGTAGGTTACATACATACACACATTTTAAAACAGATCTTATTTGAAATACTAAGAATTCATATTCAGTAACATTGCAGAAACTTTGGAGAATGGTATGCACATTTCACAAGTAGGTGCTAATTGAAATGACATCATGAAATGAATAGACCATTGTCTTGGAGGAGACAAACTGGCTGTTTGCAAGTTCCTACAGAGTGCTTACAGAAAGGTCACTCCGGGGTTTTGTTTACCTAAGATAGCTTGACCAAGAGGGAGAACTCCTGTGGCTTGGTGAAGAAGGTGGGAGTTTTTGCAAGTGAGAGAGTCACATGGGCTTTCTGGCAGTGGGTAGTTGGGGAGAGAGAGAGAGAGAGAGAGAGAAGACAAGCTCTCTCAGCCAGTGTGTGTGTGACACTGAAAGAGACTGAACAGTCATGGCTGAAACAAGCCAGGAAAAGCTGGTGGGAAACAGAAAGCTCCAGAGTGCAGATGTTTCTCTTAGAATAAGGGGAACAGAAAGGAACTCTATGGTAGCCTGAAAGAAAGAGGTTACCATCTGGAGAACCCTGATGGGGCAAGTTTAATCAGCGAGACATTGAGGTGACTAATGGTGGTACCTCAGTTGTGGAACAACAAATATCTCTCTCTGCAAACCCTACAAGAACCTTCCCGAGTGGTAAACATTTACCTTTCGAGCACCAAAGCCTGGTGAACTTTATACATGTTAAATTTTGTCCACAGTATAAGAATTGCCTTCATCCAGAGAACTTGGAAGAAGGAGAAGTGAGATTGAACTATGAACCAAATAACTTTTCTTATACTTACACACACATCATGCACATGCGCTTAGAATTAGAAGGGGGTTAATTTGGGTTAGTTAAGTAAATAGAGATAAGTTAAAGTTTGATTTTATTTTCATGTTTAAAGTTAATTAAAAACAACTTGTTTAAATAACCATTTGTCGTGGTGAATATCTATTGCTGCTGGGTTTTGGGGTCCTTTGGGCTTGTAACATTAAAAAAAAACAGGTATGGAGTTAATAATAAATGAAAAATCCAAGAAATAGGATCAAGGTGACTGGAGTGGTGTGAAGGATGTGTGTCGTGTAAGTATTTGATGAAGCACAGCATAGATGAGAATGTGTGGTAGAATAAGAGAAATGGAGAGTTCAGATGCACAATCTTAAATTTGGTGCACTGGGGTCAGGGGATCCAAAAAGAAAAGGGTCGGGCTAATGTGTGAGAAGAGCAGAATATAGAGGGCAAGGCAAAGTTGAGAAAGTTGGAATTAATGAGTAAAGAAGAAGTTGGGCAACACTGCCAATATTGGAGTGATTGCGTTAAAGAAGGCAAAGCCAGGTCCAAAGCATTCAATAACATTGTGCTAGTTTAGCGTCAGATGGCTAAATCTGCAGAACAGCCTCAGTTTTCTGATGATCCCTTCCTATTTGATAAACCATAAACTGAAAGTGGTCAAATTGTTACGGCTGTAATGCTGCACGATATGCGCAAGCAGATTTATTTGGGAGATTAAGATTGAATGTGATGTCTTTTACAATTGATTAGTAATTCATTATTCATCCAGGATTGAGCATAATAATCAGAATGGGAGCAAGCAACCCTGGCCTTAAAATTAGGAATAAATCACTGCCTTTGGGAAGAAAAATGGGAGGAAATTGTAAAAAAGGCACTGCAGAGTTAAAAGTCTAGAACATTAACAGAGTTCCCAGAGGACCACATGGCTAATACCGAGATTACTGTTAGTTTCTTTGTTTGCCCACTCTGCCACTCAAATAGCAATCTGCTTTCTTCCAAGCACGTCTTCAAGGGTCATTTTGACAAAGAACCTGCCCAATTTTCTAACACTGTTAGACTTTCCTTGACTGACAGTCCTGCTTGTATGTGAATTGAGATTGATAACGCGATACAATTCTCAGAGGAACTGCAAGCATGACTGTGCATTGTCGGAGGGTAATGAGGAGCCTTTTCTCTTGTTTCATTGATGCAATTAAGGACCTTCCTAATTTACAATGTTGTGGAATTTGTGGATTTTTTTTCTTTATTAGAACTCAATCATAACATCCGGGTCTCTCCTCATACATTAAATCTCACTCTCCAAACACTTGGTCTGAAAGGAAGAACGAAAGAGAGCAGATAAATAGAAAGAGTGCACAAGGAGGAACTGGCACATGTAGGCCCTGGTCAGAGATCAATGGCTATCAAAATCCAGGAAAAAGGGTGGGAGCAATGTATTGCCTGTGAAGAATTTGGGGTGTTTGTGGTTCCTGCAGACTGGTGCACGTTGCACTCAGGACTGCAGTGGGCCAAGTGTTGATGGCAGGCAAAGGAGGGAAGCCCCATAGATCCCCACCCTCCTTCTTACCCCTCTCCCATGTCATCAGTACTGAGTGCCACCTGCTCACCCTCTGGTCCTGCCTGACAGCTGAGGAAGGACTGCAACTGGTTCTCGGCAAGGCAGCAGCAGAGAAAATGTTTTTAAAAGATGTAAAAAGTGGTCAAGTAGTTGAACCTGAAAGGAATATGACTCGTAACTCTTGTAAATTAATGTTATCAACAAAAGAAAGTCAAGATTATGTTCCTGTGGTTTTATGTGTCTTGTTCACAACTCATCTTACAATTTAGGAAGGCCTTTAATATGCGCACTGGATGATGTTTCAGCAACCAATTGCCTTTTTTGTGGTCGATTCTGTAAGAAGGCAACTGTGCTGACAATGTCGGCATATTATTTGGGCTTCAATCCAACAACCACAAAAGGCATTAACAAAACACTTAACCCTACTTTTTTTTTTCATGTGTGTGAGCTGCTTTGTTCCACTGAGAAATCATGTGGTTAAGAAAATGAGACTGTCCCAAATGTTCTGTTAGAAAGGCACAGTGGCATAAGAGATGGAACCCAGAACAGAGTCAAATTGAGCATCAGCTTGTGAAACTTAAAAAAAATAGAATTACTGACATGGAAGTGTCATGCAATTGGGCTAAAGGTTCTTTGAACATGTTTCTGAAATATTCAAAATCAATAAACCAGATTTGTATGTCTAAGAACCATAGAATGCTATTACTGACAGCAGGATACCAAATAACACATTGACTGAAGGTGTAAATGAAACTTTTTTTAATATCCCAGCTCATCGCCAATAAGTTGGTTCTGTCAACTATTTGTAGGTTTCACTGTATCTGCTCCGAAAACAAACTCATGTGATCATTCATCACCACTGACAGGATCATTAGGAGAATCTATCAAAAAACATTCTTGGATATTTGTAGGTGTCACACAACATTGTTCAATTCATCCACCACAATGGTGCAAGATAAAGAATGCAAGCCCTCCCAAGGTTACGAACACCCAACTTATGGACACACACATGTGTTTGGGAGAGGGGCAGTGTGGGTGGGAATGGATCTGGTGGCTGCTGTAGAGCTGCTGGAATATATTTCCACGTGCCTTCTGTCATCCATCCTCCCTCGAGCCAAAAACCACTGGGGTTCTGTGATGAGCACGTGCCGTTGGGTCAGCTCAGAAGCCTTACTCACTCACTCTCTGTGACCACTCTCCATGCACCTCCTCTATCCCCATCACAGGTATTTCTGTGATCCTCTCCCACACATTGTTTTTGAGAGCAAGAGACTAAGGAGCAAGATTTGCCAGTCTGCCCCATTAAGTCTGCTCCACCTTTCGAATTATGGCTGATGTAATTTTCCTCTCAACACCATTCTCCTGCCTTCTTGCCCTAACCGTTGCTTCCTGACTAATCAAAACCCCATCAACCTCCACTTCAAGTTTATTTCCAACTTACAGAGAGTTTGGGGTTACAAACTTCTCAGGATCAGAACCTTATGATATCCTGGGGAATTTCTGCATTGAAAATTGGAGAGACTACACAAAAAAATAAAGTTAAAAACAGCTCAAACTTGACTAAACACAGCCAATTCACATGGGGGAACCTAAGTTAATATGATTTCTTTGATTCCTAACTAATTAGGCAGGCTCTAAGCTAAGTACCGAACCTGAGTGAAATAATATGTAAAGGGCTGGGCTGATGGAACCCAAGTTCTATGACTTGCATGTCCAACCAAATTTGACAGAATATGACAGTAAGTGAAGTTACTTGAGCCCTCCTGCGCTCGGGTTAGATCAGCTGCTCTGTTGCAAATTCCACGTCCCTATCACACTATATAATTTTCAATGAACTCGTACGGAAAGCAATTTCACTCAGCATGTCAGACAGCATTTGTGGAAAGAAGAACAGAGTTAATGTTTCAGGTTGAATCCTCACTGATTCCTGGCACTATCTGTAAGGAGTTTGTAGGCTCTCCCCATGTCTGCGTGGCTTTCCTTCAGGTTTACTTCCACCCTTCAAAATGTACAGAAGTTGTAGGATAATTGGTGTATTTGGGGGGCAAGTGCTCATGATCTGGAAGGGCCTGTTCCTATGCTCTAAGTCTAATTTTTAAAAAATTAAGACTGAGAGAAAGATGGATAGAGATAGGGCAAAGGGAATATCTTTGATGAGGTGAAGTCATACTCTATTGCACTCCGGTCAAAGTGTTCCTTTCCTAATAATTACTCTCCTGCTGAGATAATTTATTAGCCATCCTCCATTTATGACCACGATTCCCATTCACTTAAGCCTTATCATCCCTCTAAACTAATTCCTATGTTACCTTCCTCGCTTCCCATCCCCATTACCAACTCTTCTTTGAACCTTTATCCCTTCTTGTTTCAGTCTCATATTTTTCCTTGACCATTAGGAGAATCTATCAAAAACATTCTTGGATGTTTGTAGGTGTCGCACAACATTGTTCAATTCAACCACCACAATTGAGCAAGAAAAAGAATACAAGTCCTCCCGAGGCTATGAACACCCGACTTCATCCAAAATCGATTTGATCTGAGTCTTCACCATTCATGTGGCACTATTCACAGATGAAAATAACATTTTTGTGTAACTGTAACTATGTGAATTCAGGATGAGATAAATGAAATAACATTGTCCAAGGAAACCCTTGGCTTGCACCTGCATCACAACCCATCCCAAGCACAATTCCAGATGTTAATAACAAGAAACCCTGATGTTGGTCTCTTCCTAGTTCACTTTGTCACAGGTTCACACACTTTTTTCAATCTACAGAGTTCCAGCCTTTGCAATAGATATGAACTTAAAAATAAATATGCCAAGCAAGGGATCCTTTCACTTTATTTGCCTCCTGTTTTTGGATCAGACTCTCCCATTTCCAAGTACATTGTCTTCTATAATGTGTGTAACCAGGCTGTGAAGAACATACCAGGAACTTAAATTTGAGTGGGCTTAGGCTTCTACAGGCACACAAGGGCAGAAGTATTTCAGCATTTTATTGCAGAACCTAGCCCCACAAGCAGCCCCTGTTTTTGTCTATATTTACCCTTCACATGAGAGTAGAAGCATATCTGGATCCATTCTCAAGTCCCTCTCCCACTCCTTTAATTACCAATCCAAACTGACCTGAATTTTGACTTCTCTCCCACCTATTAATCCTGAAAGTGAATACCACAGCCTCGCAGCTCTTTGTACCAACAAGTTCCTCCTCCACTGTTCCAAATCTCTTACTACACATATCTAGCACTTTGGCAGGCAGTGACCAAATACCTTAACTTAATCATATTTTGTGTCTGCCACTCCCATTTCTATAAAAAAAATCAGACCTCATTAATCCTTTTTGTTGCTTTAATGTCTAATCAGAACTCCCAGAAAACACAGTAAACATGACTTAAACTCTGCAAAAGGATATGTCCATCTGATGTACACACACACTCACACACACACTTTCACACTCACAGCCCCTCCCCCAAGCCCCTTCATTCTGGCTTAAGTTGTCAGACATCTTTTACTAAATGTTACTTCTTCCCATCTGATTGGAGGAGTCTCATGTTTTCTTTTTTTTTTTGAAGACTTTATTTAAAATTTTATTACATGAATACAATAGAGAATTACATTTAAAGAAAAATTTTTTAAAAATTTAAATGGTATGATTACAATATTACATCAGAAAACTACACAAAATAACCCCCCCCCGTAAATTGTAACTCAATATTAGTAATCTAACTTAAAATTAGTCCAGAGTCTCATGTTTTCTGTTAATAATATCAATAATAAACATAAAATGGAGGGTCCTTTTGTTGAGAAAGTCCTTGCAAACATTAATGGGAACTGAGAGCCTTCATTAAAACTAAAGAATGCATACTATGACATAAATATTCTTTTAATTGCATATAATTGGATATTATTGCAAATTTATTTAGTTGCATTTTGCAGGGATAATTATAAAATAATTATCAATGCCCTTGCAGCAGCGTAGGCAAGAGATAGAGACCCAATCACAGGCAGTGTTTCAGCTTGAAGTGAGTAGGAAATAACATGGAGGGAAAGTTTGTGTCAAGATGAATGCTACTTTTCATTGGATGACCCTGAAAAGCTTCAGTTAAGTGGGAGACTCTGTCCATTCCTCATTTCACCTTTCCATTATCTGTTTGTATAGGGTGAGGAAGGCCAATGTACCAAAAGGCTTTTTGATCACCCGATCTACTTGTGGTGCCACTTTCAAGGTACTCCTCAATCCCTCAGCTTTACAACATTCCCCAGATCCCTACCATTCACTATGTAGGTCCTACTGATGTTAGACCTCTCAAAATCTACACCTCAATTCCATCAACCATTCCTCTGTCAAATGCCAAACCAATCAAGATTGGCTGCAGTCTTTTTATCTGCAACACCAGACACTTTAGTGTCATCTGCAAACTTACTAATCATTTAAATGCTTTCATTTAAATCATTGCTATAGATGACAAATGCTATGCATCCACCATTGAACCCTTCAGTCTCAAAAACAACCTTCCACCATCACCTTTTACCATGGATAAGTTCTATCCATTCTACTATCTCTTGCTAGATCCCATGCGATCTAGCCTTCCAGAGCAACCTACCATGCAGAATACTTTGTTGAAATTCACATGTACAACATCTACTGCTCTGTCCTTATCAACCTTCTCAGTCAATTTTCAAAAACCTCAATTAGATTTGTGAGACATTACCTCCCATTTACAAACCATGTTGACTATCACAAATCTGGCCTTGCCCATCCAAGTGCATGTATTTCTCTCTCAGAATACTCTCTAGCAACATAACAGCCACTGGCGTGAAGCTCACTGGCCTGCACTTCCCAGGCTTTACCAAGCAGCCCATCTTGAACATAGGCACAACATTTGCCACCCTCCAGTGTTTGTTTTTAATAATAACTCATAAATCTCAGCCAGGGCACCAATAATTTCTTCTTTAGCTTTCCACAGTATCTTTGGATATACCTGATCAGACTCAGGAGATTTGTGTACACGTTAGGACCTTCATCACTTCTATAAATGTAATGCTAACTATTCTCAAGACATTACCTTTGACTGCCCCAAGTTCCCCAGTCATCATGACTTTCTCCAGAGTAAAAACAGAGAAATACTCATTGGGACCTTGCCCATCTTCTGCGGCTCCACTCAGAGTTGATCACATTGATTCCAAAGGGGTCCTACCTTTTTCTCCGATTACCCTTTATCCTGGTCTTCTGATTATTCTTAATGTTATCTGTCTGAGGTAGCTCCTGTCCCCTTTTTACTAATCCTGATTTCCTTTCTTAGCTGGCTCCAGCCATAGTCTTCTTCAGTGATAAAATACAGCACCGCTGAAATCAGGCAGAACTCAAGGATGCTTAGTCATCGAGTTCTGGATAATCTGAAATGTTTGGAGTTGTGCATCTGTTGGAGATAGGAAGCTACAATTATAGTCAAGCTGAAGGAACTTTATAGAGAACAAGGTTCCAGATAAACCACTTCATCTTGCAGTAGGAATACACTTGATCCCAGCTACTTATACCTCCCCCAAGCCTCTTACTTGCTGTTGACCAGAACCTGAATTTTCCTTGTCATCCAAGCATCCCTACACTTGCATGTCTGACCCTTCACTTTTACAGGAGTGTGCATGTCCTGGAGACTTGTAAAAACAGGTTGAAAAACATCCCATTTTCCCCATATTCCTATTCTTTTTAAAAACCTGTTCCAATTAACTCAAGCTTGTTCTTGTCTTGTACCTTCAGAGCTGGCCTTGCCCCAGTTCTGAATTTTAACTTGTGGGCCTGCCCAGTCCCTCTCCATAATTATCTTAAATCTAATAAAAATAATGGTCACTGGTCCCAAAGAATCATCAATGAAAACTTCATCCACTTGCCCTTCCAAATTTCCCAAGACTAGATCAAGCCCCTTATGGGGCCCTCCACATATTTCTAGAGGAAACTTTCCTGAATACATTTGGAGATCTTCAACATACTTTTCACATGAAATAACACTTGGCAAATCATCCTGGCCTGGATAAAACACAGAACCAGGCAGGCTTGACTCAGTCCAACTCAAGCCCCCAACGAAGGATCAGGTTCCATCCGGCTCAGGCTGGGTGTCCATATTCTTCAGTGTTTCGTCTAATTTTAGGGAGGTGTCTTGTCCCAATCTTAAAATCAAAATGTCGAGAACTTACTAATGAGTCAGAAGTAAATACAATTCGGTGAACTGGATTTTTATACAAAACACCATCTTTTCAATAATGCAAGAATTAGAGCTTCCTCATACATTGAAAAATTCAGAGTATTTCCTTGCTGTGGTACTTTTCCAAAACAATATGAAACAAATTTCTATAATAAAAATGCTTGAAACAATCGGTGGCCTATGTAATACTTGTGGATAGGGAAAAATAATTAATTTTTAAGGTCCGAAGATTCTCTGTCAGAACTGAGAAGGTGAGGAAACGCGTTAGTTTTAAGTTGCAGAGAACATAGAAAGGGATGGTGGGACAACACTTCTGACAGATAGACATATTCCCATCTCTCCTGCTGAAATCATTCATTTCCATCCTCCAGACTTACCTTCCTCTTAGTCCTCTATTCCCATTCCCCTCTATTCTACCGACCGCCCATTCCAGTCTTTTCCCTCCATCTCTCATGTGGTTTCTACCTCAAAATGATTCAACAGTCTTGTCCCATGAAGTACCAAAGCCTGCTCTTGTCTTCAAAACATTTTTGCACAATGCAAAACCTGAGACACTTCCTGCCTTCTTTTCTCACTTCTGCCCTCGTCTTTCAACCTTTAAACTTTATCCCTTTCCAGTCTTACTTTCCACCTCCTCTAACCTCAACCCCTCCTTGCTAATCCATCTTCCAGCTAATCCAGTCTGACCCAAGTATTTGGCTTGACTACCCACATGCGATAACTCAGCCAATGTCGAAAATTACAAATTTGTCAACTGTAAACATTCTACATCTGCAGGATTTTCCATCTGTTAGCCTTGGCTTAAAAATTTTTGTCAAAATGGAAATTCCTACTGATAGAGCCAGTTCAAATGAAATGTTGCAGATTTTTCACCATCTAATGTTATAAAGGGCCTATGGGCTTCCAGATAGTTCACATTTACTGTTTTATTTTGGAATAAGTGCAACTAGTATTTACACAGGCTTGTTCAGTGATTAAACATTGTCTGGTGAGACCAGATGAAACACACATACACCATTCTGCACTCAACGGTGCTTAGTAGTGGAGTGTCTGGATAATCTGTAATGCTTGGAGTTGTGTGTCTGTTTGTGACAAAGAGCTATATTTATAGCCAAGCTGAAGAAACTTCATTGAGAGCAAGATTCTGATAAATGACATCTTTCAGTAAGACAAGGATAATTTTCACCTATTTTATACCTGAATCCATTTTGCCATAATTTTGAATTGAAATTGCCGTGTTTTCGTAATGTAGTAACAATTGACATTCGAGTAGCATCCGAATCAATCACACTCCAAAGCAGAAGATTCCTGTCTTTTAAAATTGATTTTCAGTAATAACTAATTAGTTGCATTTTTGTGAATTTGAATGCAACAAAATCCAAATCCTCATTCAAGTCACCTTCGTACCCAATAAATTGTTCGCATTGTTTATCAAGCACTGACAAGATGCAGCTCAGAATCTATTTGCATCAATTCGTGTTTCACCACAGTAATGAAACATTTGTGTACCTCATCAAAACAAGGAGCAAATGAAAGGACAATAATTTGCCAAACATCTTCCTCATCTTCTTAATTATTTGCATAACAGAGCAGAGAAACAAACGATGGTAAATTAGCATTGCAATAATTTTTTGATTGAAAAAATTTGCAATTTTTTTTGGTTGAAAAATTTACAAACAAAGTGGCTTTAAGTGCCATTATTCCTGTGTCAGAACTGATGAAGGGCACAAAATAGTAACAGAGTGAATCATATTATGGGTTTTTTTTTGTTATATGTTCCATTCACACTCAGGTATCTGGCCTTCAAAATGTTTGGATATCAGGGAGGTCTGCAAAGAGGGTCATTCCAAACAAGAGTATACAAAGCAGACATAGCTCTAACTTATTAAAAATAATAAATTCTTTACACTCCCATGTGGTTTCTACCTCAAAATGATTCAACAGTCTCGTCCCATGAAATACCAAAGCCTGCTCTTGTCTTCAAAACATTTTTGCACAATGCAAAACCTGAGACACTTCCTGCCTTAGACGCTGATGCTACTGAATAAATATCATAAAGAAAGTTTGCACACAATACTTTCCTTCTGAACTAAAGGAGTAAAAACTTATCGTCATTACTGGATGCATACTGAAAGATTCTTATTATGCTTAAAGGGTTTAGGAAGGCTCGTCTTTCATTCCAGCTTTGTCTTTGTTCAAGGGAACAACGAAACATACTTTCTCGCTACTGTATTATATTATACAGAGGCAAGATGTAGTTGAACTGAATCCCCTACCTCCAGAAACTCTCTGCTGTTTGACAGTCACTGCCCAACACCCCTCTGCTATTCATTTCTTTGACGTCGCCCCCTTGTGGCTCCACACATTAATGTCTCAAAGAAGCCACTCAATTATATCAAATGATTTCACTTGCCACCACAAAGCAAGAGGGACTCGCCTCTTCAACAAAACAGACGAGCAGCTCTCCTACAAAAACAGAATGCTGGAAGTACACAGCACCTCTGGAGACAAGATGTGCAAGTTGATGGAGAGCCCCCATCGTGACCAAGAGGGAACAGGAAAGATTGCCAGTACATTGGAGACCTTCACATACCCCTCATCCACCATTTACTGAAACATTTTCTAACTTCTCCAATACCAAAGATTTCTTCAGCTCTTCTGCAAGATCAAACTATTTTAGCTCGTATCACCACACATCTTTCTTGCAAGAACTCCATCAAATCCCAAGATTCCCTCTCAACCCAATTCTGATAGCACATTAACTTGGCATACAGTTGAATCCCAGCCAAATCTTTTTTTTAACATTGCAACCAGATGCTGGCACATGCTGACAGACTTTGATGTTTAAAACCATATTCACTCTGTTGCCCTCTCCCACTGTGTTCAAAACTTCAGTTCATGACCACACATTATCACAAGAAATGGTTTCTCCAATGTTCTTCAAATATCTATCTCAATCTTACACTCAAACCCATTTATCTCTATAAACCAATTTATAATATCCTCCATAGTGTTTGCGACAAAGATATTTTTTCCTTTATTTTGCCCTGTGCTCCACAATTCACATGTGATTAAAGTCCACATTCCAGATTTTATTCAACTTATTTGTGTACATTTTGGTTTGACTATGTAGGTATTACAGCACTTTTTATACATAATTCCCCCTCATTTCAGGGCACCATAATGTTTGGGACATTTGTCTTCACAGGTGTTTGTGAGTACTGTTAGGTCTGCTTTGTTCGAGAATGAGTGAGTCAGACACCAGACTGAGTCGAAATCAAGGTTCTTTATTACCAGATTATAACACTTGCAACTAACAGTGTTAGTTGGAGAAGGCGCATTCTCCCGATATCAGCAAGTGGTGTTTTTTTTATACCTCAGGACACGTACTTAGTAAATTATCATACCATTACATTGTCCAATGAATAAGCTGTTGCTACCCTTCTCTGTTAGTCTGCTGCACATCATCTTGTTATTGCCACACTTATCTTGAGTGTACAAGGTCACACCTGCATCCTGTTACTCCTTAGTACTGGGTGACTCCTTCTCCGGTCCCAACTCATGATGTTTTTACCTTACAGTACTCAGGTATGTTTAATTGCTTCATTGGTGCAGATATAAGAGATCGAGGCTTGCTTCTCAGCTTTGATCACCTTTGGCACTGTAGTTGCCATTTTTGAATATGAGGACCAGAGTTTTGCCAATGAATGTCAAATAAGCCATTTTGAGGCTGAAAATCAAGAATAAACCAGTAAAAGGCATCACTCAAACCTTAGGATTACAAAAATCAACAGTTTGGACCATCATGAAGAAGTAAGAACATACGTAGAAGCAAATGGACTGGTATTCCACAAGGACCTCTATGCTGATGACAGAGGAATTCTCATCATAATGATGGAAAACCTCATAAAATATGTCCGACAGATTAGAAAGATTCTTAAGGAGGCAGATGTGGATATGTCAATAGGTGCTTTCAAACTGCAACACCCGGATAGCCACACTGGGACATGGGTATGATTACTGGGTCGCGAATGCAGGATGTATCTTTCAAATTGCCAACCTGGCAATTTAAGGGGGATCGCCCCCCCCCAACAAAGATGCATTGAGTGACACGTCACACATTCATGGGAACTATTGGCCAGTCTCCCGTGATACCTGCTGTCAATAGCCATCCCCCCCGCCATCAGACCCCTGTCAGTCGCTATTCCCCCCGTCAGTCACCACCCCATCAGTTGTCTCCCTCTCTCCCTCCGTCTGTCACGCCCCATGGACGGTGGGGGGGGGGGGCGGTTGCTGCCATGACATGCTACTCCAGTTCGCGGCGACACCTCCATGCCGCTGGAACTGCTCTGACGCCAGCAGCACGGGGGATTATGGGTAAGGAAGACGGTCATTGTTCCCGCACTCCCGCACTGAGCTGTCGCCGTGAACTGGAGTGGCATTCGCAGCTGTCACACGTCGCGACCCCCACTCTCCCCCGATAGTAGCAGCGGCTTCTCTCCCCCAATCGCAGTAGCGACCTCCCTCCCCATGATCGTGGCCCCCCCATGGCATAGACTTCACTCCCCCCCTCCCATTGCAACCCCCGGTTTACCCCCACCGAAGCAACCTCTCTCCCCCAAATCATTGTCCGCAGTCTCCCCTGCAGCAGCGACCTCTCTTCCCCCAATCACAGCAGTGGCGCCTCAGCCCTGTAACACAAGTGCGCAAGCACTGATGTCACCAGAGTAACCAGGTCAGCCATTTCCCTTTTCAAACTGCCAGAGCAGTACACCCAGGTAAGTTTTACTGGGATCCCTGACCACCTCTGAGGTAGGGACCCAGTTGGGTTCTGATTGGGTTGATCCAGTTGGACCCTTTCAAATCGCCATATAACTGGATCACCAACCATGCAAATTGCTTGGGGGGGGAGGGTTGGACTAATTTTAAGTTAGACTATTAATATTGTGTTACAATTAACGGGGGGGGGGGGGTTATTTTGTGTAGTTTTCTGATGTAATATTGTAATCATACCTTTTTAAATTTTTTTTTTCTATTTTTCTTTAAATGTAATTCTTTATTGTATTCATGTTATAAAATTTTAAATAAAATCTTCAAATAAAAAAGCATGCAAATTGCCTGGTTAACCCCATTTTACGTGGCAGTTTGAAAGGGCCTACTGACTACTGTCTGTAGAAATCTTCATGAACAGAAATACAGATTCTACCCTGCAAGATGTAAACCATAGTAAATGTGGTTTGCTTTGGATCTTGGGCAGTTCCTTTACGCCTCCACACTTTGCTCTTGCCATCACTCTAATGCAGGTTAATCGTGGTCTCATCTGTCCACAAGACCTTTTTCCAGAATTCTGCAGTCTCTTTTAAATACTTCTTGGCAATCTGGGCATCCTGTTTCTGTGGCTAACTAGTGGTTTGCATCTTACAGTGTAGCCTCTGTATTTCTGTTCATGATATTTTCTGCGGACAGTAGTAATGGACATAATCACACATGCCTGCCTGCTGAAGTGTGTTTCTGATCTGTTGGACAGGCATTTGGGGATTTCTTTCTTCATTATTCTACTTTACAACAAATAAAGGTAGATAAATTCCCTTGTGCTGGATATGATATTCCCTCGGACCTTGAGGGGGACCAGTGTAGAAATTGCAGGGGGCCTGGCAGATATATTCAAAATGTCCTTTGTCAGGGGTGAGGTTCCAGAAGATTAGAGGGTAGCTCATGTTGTCCCATTGTTTAAAAAAGGCTTCAAAAATAAGCCACAAAGTTATAGGCTGGTGAGCCTGATGTCAGTAGTAGGTAAATTACTAGACAGAGTTCTGAGAGATAGGATATATAGGTATTTGGACTGACATGGGCAGATTAAGGACAGTCAGCATGGCTTTGTGCCTGGTAGATCATGTTTAACAAATCTTGTAGAGTTTTTCGAGAAGGTTACCAAGAAGGTAGATGAAGGAAAGGCTGTGGATGTTGTCTACATGGACTTTAGAAGGCCTTCAGCAAGGTCCCACATATGGGAGGTTAGCTCTGAAGGTTAAGACACTAGGTATCCATGGAGAGGTTGTAAACTGGATTTGTAATTGGCTGTATGAGAGAAAACAGAGTGGTGGTGGATGGTTGCTTCTCAGACTGGAGGCCTGTGATTAGTGGTGTACCTCAGGGATCTGTGTTGGGACCATTGTTGTTTGTTGCCTATATCAATGATCTAGATGATAATGTCAGAAATTGGATCAGCAAGTTTGCTGATGGCACAAAGATAGGAGGAGTGGTGGACAGCGAGAAAAATTTTCAAAGCTTGAAGAGGGATCTAGACCAACTGGGAGAATGGGCAAAAAAATGGCAAATGAGTGTGAGGTGATGCATTTTGGAAGGACAAACCAAGGAAGGACATACATAGTAAATGGTAGGGCACTGAGGCATGCAGAGGAGCAGAGAGATCTGGGAATACAGATACATTGTTCCCTGGAGGTGGCGTCTCAGGTGGACAGGGTTGTAAAGAAAGCTTTTGGCATCTTAGCCTGTATAAATCAAAGTATTTAATATAGGAGTTGGGATGTTACATTGAAGATGTTTAAGACATTGATGAAGCCAAATTTGGAATATTGTGTGCAATTCTGGTCGCCAAACTACAGGTAAGATATCAATTGGATTGAAAGAGTGCACAGACGATTTACTAGGATATTGCCAGGTCTTCAGGAGTTGAGTTATTGGGAAAGATTAAGCAGGTTATGACTTTATTCCTTGGAGCGAAGAAGAATCAGGGGAGATTTGATAGAAGTTTACAAGATTATGAGAGGTATATACAGAGAGGATGTGAGTAGGCTTTTTCTACTTAGATTGGGGGAGATAAATATAAGAGGTCATAGTTTTAAACAGAAAGGGAAAAGGTTTAGGGGGAACATTAGGGGAAAGTTCTTTACTCAGACAGTGGTGGGAGTGTGGTGAATGTTGGCTCAATCTTGAGTTTTAAGAATAGATTGGATAGATACATGGATGGGAGAGATCTGGAGGGTTATGGAGTGGGAGCAGGTCAGTGGGACAAGCAGAATAGTGGTCAGCATAGACTTAAAGGGCCTGTTTTCTGTGCTACAGCGTTCTATGGTTCTATGATGAGAATTCTTCTGTTATCAGCACTGGAGGTCTTCCTTGGAATACCAGTTCCTTTGCGATTACTGAGCTCATCAGCATGCTCTTTCTTCTTAATAATGTTCCAAACTGGTGATTTTGGTAATCCTAATGGTTGGGCGATGTCTCTTACTGTTTTATTCTTGTTTTTCAGCCACATCATGGCTTCTTTGACTTTCATTGGCACAACCCTGGTCCTCATGTTGAAATATGGCAACTACAGTCTCCAAAGGTGATCCAAAGTTTACAATAGAAGCAAGCAACTTATATCTGTAATTAAACATACCTGAGTACCCACAAACACCTGTGAAGCCAAATGTCCCAAACATTATGGTGGCCTTAAATGAGGGGACTATGTATCAAAGGTGCTGTATTTTCTACCTGGTTAATCCGAAATATGTACAATGACCTTGAATAAAATCCAAATTGTGCACTTTAATGACGTAAATTGATCACAAATTTAAAATATGGAGGACAGGGCAAATAAAGGAAAAAAATCCCTTTGTCGCAAACATTATGGAGGGCATTGCATATATATCCAGAAAATGCTGGAAATTCTCAGCGGATTAGGCAACATCTTTTGAGAGAGAATATTTTAGACAACTCTCAACAGAGAAATGGTTGAAGTGGGGAGAACAAATAGGTGTGTGTTAGGGTGGAGACTGGGAAAGACTGCTGGCTGAAAGAGAATGGTTGAATAACAAAAGCCTTGTCTGGGACAGGTGTGAATGGGCGATGAACCAAATCTGGAATATCAGAGAGAGAGAGAAAAAAATGACAGCTAGAAATGATGAAACCAGATTAAAACAACAAACTGCTAGACGAATTCAGCACATCCTGAAGTAAAACCCACAACACTGCAGACTCCGTGGTTGAAGTAAAAACACAATACTGGAGAAACACAGCAGGTCAAACAGTGTCCTTTATATAGCAAAGGTAAAAATACATAAATGACGTTTCGGGCTTGAGCCCTTCATCAAGGTATGGAAAAATGTTGGCAGGTGTCTGAACAGAAGAGTGGGGGGGGCGTGGTCACAAAGGCAGGAGGTAATAGGTGGAGGGGGAGGGAGGGGACAGCAGCGATCAAAGGAAGGCGGGATGGCTGGGTGAATAGAGAGGGAAGGGTGGGGAGGAGAGCTGGAAGGGGGAAAGGAAGAGGGGGAAGAGGAGAGCAAGAAGTTAGCACATCCGGAGACAGTCTCAACCCAAAATGCTCTCCTTCCCATTGCCCCTACAGATGTTGTTTGATCCGGTGAGATCCCTCAGCAGTTTGGCGCCTCTAAAACATCAAATTGGATGATTATCGGAATTCTGGGTTCAGTGTTAAGTCCTGAAGCTGGAATGTGCTCAGCTGGAAGATGAGGTGTTAATGGTGAGCTTCATTAGAATGGATTACAAGGCCAATGACTGAGAGATGAAATTGGGAATGGGATGGAATTCAAACCTGACATAACTTTAAATCGGCTATAATTTTTTTTTCAGTTTGATGAACGATCTTCATCCTGAAATGATCCCTGCTCCTCTCACCGCACAACCTGCCTGATTGAGTCAATCGAACCCTTTGTGTTCATTTCCCATTTCCAGCACTGAAATCCTTTCCATAATCCCACCCCAATTATTCCACAGCACGATACATTCTCCACTTCTCAATTACTGCTGCAATAAAAATCCAGGTCATCCTGTACTTTGGTCAGAATGATCCCAAATGAATGATGTAATTCCACCAGGTTTCACGAAAAAGGTCATGGTAAGCTGGAAGCTGTTAAAATGACCCAGCTACTTCTCTGGAACTGCACAGCAGGAAATTCACATCAAATTAGTAAAATACAGTTGATGTCAATCTTCCGTGGATTTAAATTGAAAAACAAAAATTGGGATTAGCCTGCATGTGATAATTGTTAAATTCATTGGAGATTTACATCTGACCTTTACATAGATCCCATTAGAAATGTCCTTTTCACAATTCCATAAAAATTTAAGAACTTTTTTTTTACAGAAGAGGAAAAAAATGGTTCGTCACTAGTTAAATTAGAATGTTTGCTTTTATTATTACTGATTTGCCAACATTCCAATTATTAGAATAAATAAGCAGTCTGCAATATCCAGCTGATCTGAGCTACCACAGCCATTCACAGACCATGGAGAAAACCAAAACATTTTTTTGGATCAGATCTTACACTGCAGTTAAATGTCAGTTGCTACAATTTGTTCACAATTGCAAAGTTAAATAGTCTCAATATCACCAAGCATTCAAATTTCATTTTGATATTGACATTACTGGGATTCAGTCAATGGACTTCAAATTAATATTATACCAATATTCAGCACTACTGTTGGTAGTAATGGAAGGAATTCCATATTAAAGGCAAGAATTATTGCAGAAAAGGGATTTTAAAAATTTAAAATTCTTTACTTTTTATTTAAACTCCTGTGACCACAGGGTCTGATCGGCAGCAGGCTTGATACCAGGCAGCAGACTCCAAGGGAGCAGCGGACCAGCACAGGGCACCAGTAACTGGGAGAGCATCCCCCATTGAGAAGTGGAAGCAGAGGAGATGACCCCAAGGATGGTGGTGGACCAGCGAGGAGCTCTGCGGCTCTAGGACACACACAGTCAGTGAGCTGTTGGAGACTTGTGTGCGAGGAACACACACGCAGACTGCAGGCTGCTGGCAGCTTGAGCTTGCAGGACTCACTCCAGGCTGCGGGCTGCTGGAGGCCGGCTCATGAGAAGCAGGTATCAGAACCAGGATTTGAGAGGATGCTGGGGGCAAGAAGGACTCCAAAATGGCTCTGTGCGCTGAAGGCTCCCTCATTGGGTCGGAGGTTTGGATCTAGACTCAGGTTGCCAACGGTTTGAACTGAACTGGAGTCTTGTGCAGCTGCAGAGGTTGCTGGAGGTGAACCCACGGATGCACAGCGACTCTGAAGATTCTCGTTTGCTTCTCTTTTACTGACTGTAAGGGGTGCCGGGCAATGTTAATGGTGAATCTTTGTCTGCAATTTTATGTAATGTTACATTTCTGTTTTATTACATGACAATAAGTAGTATCTGATCTGACCGAGAATGCAGTGGGCTGGAATTTCTCCAGTCTATATGAGGACAAGTTTCAATAGAGGATAGGCAATTCAATGCAGAGCAAGTTGTGGCCTGAAGTGCATCAGTGGGGAGAATTGATGATGAAGCAGAACAGGAAGTGGAAATAAAATTGAGGAATAGAGAAGGGGAATAGCAAATCTGTACAGTATGGTTTCTGAAGTTCTCGATTAAAAACTACCTGAGTCAACATCTCACAAACTAGAAGAGGGTCATTTCCATTACTCTTCCTGAAAAATAATTGTTCTCTAATTTCTAAGATCTCTTGAGCCTTGTTATTTCAGAATCAGAATTTATTGTCATGAACAAGTCACGAAATTTAGTGTTTTGTCACCATGTCCTGTAATCACATCAATATGTCCTGTAGTTTGACATTCTTACCCAAGTTCAGTAAACTCTTTAATTCCATTTAATTTTTCAAACCAAGACTGCATTCCTTGCAATATCCTTTTCCACAATGAACATAATTATTGAAGCCTCAGAACCACATGAAGCTGCAAGAAAACAGCCAAGGTCTACTGAAGCAATGAATTACACATTGAGAAAAACCACCTTCTGCTGTAAATATCAACAGGCAACTTAGTACATGCAGGGACAGAGGTTACAGTCTATGAACCAGATATAATCTAGCATGTTGTGTATAACTATGTATATTCATTTCACAACAGCTTCTAGAGAACTGTGTTCTGTTCTGACAGAATGCAGACACAAAGTTATGCTGATAACTCTCCAAAACACACATCCAGCATTTTCATAACACTTGTCCATGCATGTCCAATCCATTCTGGAATCACTCTGGTCTTCTGAGGATCATAGATTTACTTTTTCCATTTTTAATGGAGGTGTCATCTTAAGGATCTTTGTTATAGCTTGTATTCTTTGGCCAATATACTCCAATTGCTGCAACAGAGGTTACTCCTCTCACAAGGAAAGAGCATGAAAATGAATCCAGATTACTGACGTTTGCACTGTCACTGAAGGTACCAGTGTGGTGAGAGGAGGTTGCTGCTCTGCACAGACATAGTGCTGGCATTGGACATTTTTTTAATGGTTGGGCTCGTTCCCCCTTTTTTTAAAAAAAATCAGCATGATCCCAGAAGGATTTCTGTATCTACTTCCCAAGATAGATGAGAGTCGGGAAAAAGACCTGCTGCAGATATTGAAAACTTGCTTTCTTTCTACCTGGCAAGCACCTTTCTGGTTGAGGATTCCTCCTTGAACAATGCACCTTATTTGTATTTGTCCATTAACACAACCAATTTGTCCAAAAATGAGTCTTTTAAACATCTATCTTCCTCCCTTAGTGACAATAAGTGCCAAGAACCTCTAGTATCTTCAACTGTCATTGTATGACATTTTCTTAGAGTTTGAATGCATCTGTTGACTTTCCAGCCTTATAAAAATCAGCAATCCCATTAGAATATCCCAACATTCCCATTGCTAAAAAAAAAATCTATGGTGGTCTTGACTGTGAAACTGCAAGATTTTCTTTTTATCATGTCTCATAACCTAAAATTGAAATTTTTCAAAAACAGCAATAATGTGTGTATTTACATAAAACAAACTTTCTCACTGAACCTCAGCACATGTGACAACAAACTTAAACCAGAGCTACAATGTCTTCCTTTATTCCACTAGCTTTTTTTAAAAAAAACCCAAGGTAATCTATACCACCTCACACCATTGACATATCCCCAACTCCATCCACTAACCACTTCCTCCCACAAACTATCCTGTTAGTAATTCAGTCAGTCACAGCAGATTTGCATAGAATGTAGGCTTTGGGTAATGAATCATGCATTTGATATTGACATTTTAGCCATTCCAATTAGTGAGCTGCAGGCCATTAATACACTACACTGATGTTTTAAATAAATCTCACTGCAATCAAAATGGGAAGGTACGAAAAGAAGAACAAACGTGTGTACTAAACTGAATCTAATTTATCCAGTCCTTGCTATCACCTCTCTGGCCTTCCGATCAATGGTGTTATATTCTCCATAGATCACCACCTCATCCTTCAGTTAAGACATCTGAAATTGAGTTCGAACTGCTGGCTTTGGCCTGTATGGAGCCAGCTGCCTTGAGCGATGGGTATAAAACAAGCTTGTTCCGTTGTCCCAAAAACCTCTAAGCTAATTGATATTTTGGCAAAATGCTACCTGCCAGAAGGGGCTCCTGTCATGAACACCTCTGGAATGAAGAGAGTGTCATGCCACACTGGGTCTGAGTGGGTTGAAAGTACAGTACAGTGTAAAGGATGATCTAATACTCGGCTGTCAGCAGCTTCATTCTCTTGCCATCACCATTCCATTCATTCCCTATGATTTAACTCTCCAGTGGACTGATTCCATTTCCACTGAACAATCACATCACTAGCACAAATCTGCTTCCAGGTTGTTAAACTTTCTCTGTTAACTTATATTCTTAGAATATTTTTCAGCAAAGTGGTCCATTTTCCCTCCACCCGTTTAGCATATCATGACTATAGGCCAATGCACCGTTGTACTGAAATGCGGAGAATTTTGATGTGTTATAACAATGTATTCAGAGGACAAGATCCTATTCTCTGTAAATCAGAAACAATGGTGAGAGACTACTGCTGTCATGTATCCTTCTAACCTACTGATGTACAGAGGAACACCTCTGTATTGCATTCCATCATGGAAAGAGATGTTACTTCATTTAAAAATGTTTTCTATAAAGAACAATTCTACACCACCCAGGTTCACACACAATACTGCTCTTGCTATGAGGATTTCAACCTCACTTGTAATGATAACTTCTCGTTGATGAGTGAGGAAGCAACAGCTGTTTAAGAGCTGAGTAAGTAATTTCTAGAATAATTAGGCATCACATTTTCTGCTGTCTGTGCAAAATATCCAAAAAATATTCAACAGAATTCGCAGAGGGCGAGGTGAATTATGGAAAGGTGGCAGGTAGTATTAGATTCAAGTTGGTATTGCCTGCAGGCTGTTGTACAATGCTGTTCATTTGTTTCTTACTTTTAAATCCCATCACTTCATGATGTGATCCATGAGATAGCAATCAAAGTTCCTCCTTCGTGTACAATAGATTAGTGTCAATTGACATATCTATCTCATGCCTTTGATTTCAACTTTTTATTTTCAGCTATCACATTGTTTATTACACTTTGCAAAGAATTCATTGCTCTACTGACTGATATCTATTTATCTTATACGATTTGAGCCACAATCCCCATTTCATCCAAACTAGATAATGGGTCAACCCCATAATGCTTCAAGTACAGAACAATCTCCACCGATTAAGTAACCATGGAACACTCGCACTTCTATTGGTAGCTGGTATCTATTCTTGAAACGGGAGAAAGGGTCTTGTGGGGGGTGTTGATTTCTTGAAGCGGTAACTCATATTAAAGTTAACATAATTCATCTCTTTCTAAAAAAATACATTTCTTATGGAAGGGGAACGACAAAAGAGAATTAACTTAATTACATAAAGACATCTTACTGACTGGTGGAAATCCTGCTCCATCTGACAATTTAAATTCTAAACAAATTGAGTGGCACGAGTTGAGCATTGTCAGGTAGACAATGAGAAAAGTATAACTAACCTCTGAATTGGCCAAATTAGGATTTGACTGACATAAAAGAAAGACATCTTAAGAAGTTTCATCTTCTGTCATAACTCCATTAATAAGTAACCATTTCTTTGTATCCTTCAATGCATCTCTTTCCTCATAAAAGAGTTTGTCTGCATTGCTTCAGGTTTTAATTTAAGTTTGGGTGTATCATGTGGAATTTTTATCAAAGGCCTCAAGTAAGTCAAGATACACCAATTCATAGGCCATATCAGAGGTAATATTATATTGTTAAGTATGTAATCATACAGACAATTTATTTGTTGACAAATCAACACTGCCCTGCACTTTGCACAGAGCTTTTGTAGCTCAAAATGCCTTTCAGAGACAATGTAAATTTTACAGTATAGAACCACAGAGTCACGTAACAAGGAAACTACCGCTTAAGCAAACGGTGTCCATGCTGACCGTCAAATACCTGCCTATTCTCAGAATCAGAATTTACTGTCAAGAACAAGTCATGAAATTCGATGTTTTGTGGCAGCGTCACAGGGAAAATGTTCATATGATAAGCATCCTACAATATTACTAGTAAAAAATTAGTGCTCAAAAAGTAAGGCAACGTCTATGGTTCATTGATTATTCAGGAATCTGATGGCAGAGGGAAGAAGCTGTCCTTGAGCCTTTGAGTGCTTGTCTTCAGGCTCTTGTACCTTTTCCCCAAAGGCAGCAGGTTGAAGAAGGAATGGCTTGGGTGGTGGGGGTCTTTGAGGATAGAGGCTACCTTTTTAAGACACCGCCTCATGTAGATGGCCTCGATGGTGCCTGTAACATCACAGGCCAAGTTAACAACCCTCTGGAGTTTATTCTTGTCCTGAGAGTTGGCCCCTCCATACCAAGCAGTGATGCAACCAGCCAGAATGCTCTCCACAGTACACCTGAAGAAGTTTACGAGAGTCTTCAGTGGCACCCCGAATCTCCTCAGACACGTTGCAAAGTATAGCCGCTGGCGATCCTTCTTCATGATTGCATCAGCATGGAGGCTCCAGAACAGAAATATGAAGTTCTTGACCCTCTCCACGACTAAGCCCCCGATGAGGATTGGAATGTGTTCCCCTGACTTCCTCCTGAAGTCCACAATCATCTCCTTGCTTTTGTTATCATTACACCATTCAGCAAGTTGATCTACCTCCCTCCTGTTCACTTCCTCATGGCTGTTTGTGATTCTGTCAACAACTGTGGTGTCATCGACAAACTTGTAGATAGCATTGGAATTGTGCTGGCCACACAGTCATGGGTGTATAACGAGTAGAGCAGTGGGCTAAGCACGCATCCTTGGAGTGTGCCTGTGTTGATAATCAGTGAGGAGCTTCTAATTCGTACTCATCCACCTACCCAACACCTGGCCCAAAGCCTTGCATGTCATGGTGTTTCAAGTGTTCATCTAAAGGGTTTTGAATGTTGTGTGATTACCTGCGTCTTCTGCCCACTGTGGTAGTGAATTCCAGAATTTTACAGGACAAAAATCCAACAAAAGAAAATTTCAGAATGTTTTGCACAGAATAACTGGATATTAATTTTTTTTTAAATTTTAGACACAGTGCACAGTAACAGGCCATTTCAGCCCACGAGACCGTGCTACCCAATTAACCTACACCCATGGGGAAAACTCATGGAGAGCATGCAAACTCCTTACAAACAGCGTGGGTTTCAAACCCCGATGCCAATCACTGGTGCTGTAAAGGCGTTGCACTAACCACTACCCCAACAGCGCTGCCCCACTTTCTAATTTCTAATGGACATCATCAGAGTGACTGAAATCCCCATGACAACACAGCAAGCATCCAAATCGCACTAACACCAAGAGTGACAAAAGAATCTGATCTTCACATTGAGTGCAGGTCAACAACATTTTGGAGAGTTTGGCTTAAATCTCCACCAAATATTCAATGTCATAAAACCTGCAGCAATTCACATGGTGAAAGTTTTGATTTTCTGTGTGCATTGCAATGGATATGACCCGATTCATTAATAGTACCCATCTCCTATCAGAAACAGTTTCACTCTAAGCCCCCACACTGAATGTGTGATTCATTCAAAAGACTTTCTATTCTCAGCAATGGTGAGGGAAAAAAAATAAAATAATGAAAAAGGGCACCTGTTTCCTGAAAGTATGGAGGTCAACTCTCCCTGACTACTTATGTGTTCCTTCCATAACAGGAATATGATAAACTAGCAGAGGGCAAACAATAGACCATTTGCTGTCAGGAGAAGGAGTCGTAACTGAGGGAGTTAACTTTAAAAAAAAAGACTTTATTTTATTCTGTTTCATAGGTTTAGCTAAACAGTAAATTCTGAAAATATAATGTCAGATTGGAATTAACTGAAGTCACTAAGCCTTAGCGTGTGAACAAGCTGATTTAATGCAAGTGGGTACAATTGTTAATTCCTTCAATAATCATGTCATTTTACCGATGCATATTCAAGTTGCCTATCATTCTGGCAAACACATATTCAGATTTTATTAGTTGCTATTATTAAATTCAAATATTCACAACATTTATTCTCATAACTTTTCATAAATTTGAACTGACAACTTCAGCCCTGGGGTTGTGTCCCTCTAACCCAAAAGTGGCATGCTCCGAAGAACAATTGCCGTCATTGCTGAATCATGGCATAAAAAAGTATTCCAATAATCAAATGAAGCTGGTGTGGAATTTATTATGAGTGTCATTTAAAATAAAACTTCCCTCTTTAACCTAACAGCTAAACAAATGGACCCTAGAAATTCCTCTATGCCTGGAAATTCAGCAAAGCACAGCCCTCCAAGAGCACACTGCAGCAAAATTCAACAACACGTTGTGAGCCACGTATTAGCCCAGGTGCTTTGTGCTCTGAAATGCCTTTACTGTACATGCTGGGCGATAGCAGATCTGGATTATGAATTCGCTATAAATTGCTGATGGAGAAGATCAGCCTGACAAAAGAAGAGACGGCTTACATTTAAAATCTTTACATTTTAAATTTTATTTACGACACCGTAGAAGCCGATTCCAGCCATTGTCACTTGCCCAATAACATTACATCCAATTAAGCTACTACGTTTTGGAGGGTGGGAGGAAACAGGAGCACCCAGGGAAAACCCACACAGGCCACATCACTCCTTACAGACAGCGCCAGATTTGACCGTGGCTTATGGGTGTTATAATAGCGTTGTGCTAACCTCTAAGCTAATTGTTGCTTTGGGACTTTAGTGGGAAAGATTGGGGGGGGGGGAGCGGTTGCGGCACCTGAAGGATATGCAAAACTTTCCTCTTTGGAGCTAGCTTTCACATATACCCTCCAAGTCCAACCTGAAACCATCTGGGTGGGGTGAAAATGATCAAAGTTTTAAAGCAATACAACCCAGAAATAGTCATAGAGTAAGACAGCATAGAAACAGATCCTGTGGCCATCAAGTACATCAATCCCACCTCCTGGCAATCAGCCTGCAGCTTTCTATGTCATTGTATTTCAAATGCACATCCACTTCTTAAATGTTCTAACAATACCTATCTCCACCATTAGTATGAATGCAAACACACCAAATAATACAGCTGAATATTATAAGAATCCAAAAAAGCTTTGTCTCACTATCAGTCTCCAACTGCTCAGTCATCAATCTATCACCGCATCCTCATTATTTTCCTGATCATTTCATTTTTCCCTTTAACATTTCAACCATCTCCTTCAATGTTTTATTCTTATCCTGGTGTTCTCATCTCAACTGATGTTTCTCTGCCAATATGCCAACAATCATATTGGTTATTCAACTTTTGATTTTTTTTTTCTTAGCTACACGAGGTTCCTCCAACTTTTCAGCCATTTTAATGGGATTGTTCACAGCCACAATGACATGCCCAACTTTTTTTTCCCTGATCAGGCAACATGTTAGGCACCAAGTTCAGAGGAAGTTGTCCCTTTAATATTTTGGTGATTCTTCTTTTGATTAATTTGCCATGATCTTAAACAGATTACTCCTTCCATACTCATAGGCTAATTTAACATGTCACCTTGCCGCTGATGACTCCGATTAGTCTGGTGAGAATTGCTTGATCCAGACTAGAAGGCAGATACTTTTCTCAGCCTCATCATCACCCCAGAAACCTATTTTCGACACTAAAGATGGCTGTCTTCTCCCAATTCCACGGCTTCCTTGAATTCTTAAGTTTTCCCTTAACCTTGGCCTATCGCACGAGCGATGCCCCCACAGACACTGCCTGCTGCACCGTGATTTAACCCATGGACAGTGTCAGTAATTTAGGCATTTCCCAGTCTCCTCCACAGGCCCTATTTTATCTGCTTCTCGTGTCCTGTGGAAAACTGCTTCTTTATGAGTGTGTCACTGTTTGTGCTGTAGAAATATCACTGATTTGGTGCCCACACATCATTTGATGCCGCTGCACATTTCCAGGCGCAGCCATAGGTTAGAACCTGAGATGCATAAAGAACTTGAAAGGAAAATTGACCGCAGAAATCGATGAAGTATATAACCAATTTTCTTTAACAAATCTTTTATTGAGGTTCTGATGCATTGAATGCATTAATATTATGCTTTGTGATAGAACACCAGTCCTTGCACTTCAAAGGAAAAGCTATCTGTTTCATTATCCTTGTTGTAATCGAACCAATATGTGGACAGTTATTGAAATACATACAACTGGCACCTATGTTGGGTTAGTTAACAAGACACCAATTGCTTCAAAACTAGACAGCTAGACAGCTGAAGTTTAAAAATGTTCAGAGGGATATTTTTTGAGAGTTAATTTAGACTACTTTACTGCATGATGCAAACCAAAGTTCATGCACCATCAAAGCTGAACTTTAATTTCAATGTTACCGACCCCTGAGTTCTCACATTTAAAGACAAACACCAGCCGGAAGGTCAACGGTTTACTTTGGAAGGACGAGAGGAGAGGGGAGAGGTTGCTCACTAGGACATCTTCGTTTACTTCATTCTGTCAGATATTTCAAGTTAGAGGAAGTCAGATGATATTAAGATCATGGGAACTCCATCAGGCCACATCTAATTATGCTTTTTTTTGTTGACCTAAGACATTTTTGGCGATAACTGCCAAGTGCCTCAGAATAAAAGCAACACGTCTCTACCCATGAAACAATGAATGGTTAACAAACCGTGGCTATTAAGTTCCAGAACAAATTTCTCCCACAAAATATTGTGTTCTTACAACAGTGAGGTAATTACATGAATGCTGAAATCCATAAAACAAATCATCCTTATTTTATGTAATTTCTACAAATATATATTTTTAAAAATGGAATTATATGCCATTATTGGGCCTGTATTTGTTTGCCACTAATGCTTTTTGACTCACCATTTCATTCTAAAACAGTGGAAAAATGCCTCTGTTATAGGAAATACATTTCTGGCATGGCTGAACATTATTGTCAAGAGTGATATAAACATCAAGGACAATGTATTATATTGTAACAAAATCTTCATGATTCAAAACAGACTTCAACCTTGATGGTATTTATGCAATAATTCCATCCAGATTTGTAGGAATATGAATCAACTGAACCACACGAAGGTTCTGTCCAGACATGAGACATAATAGACTGCAGATGCTGTGATTTGGAGCTCAAAATAAACTGTTGTTAGAACTCCAGCTGGTCGGGCAGCGTCTGTGAAGACTAAAGGATTATCAGTGTTTCAGATTGAGACCCTCCATCCTTCCGCCTCCACAGATGGTGACTGATCTGCTGAATTCATCCAGTAGTTTCCATCCAGATACTTGCCCCAAAATTTGCGATGTGCAAGTAAAGCTAAGTTTAAATTAGCAAAGGGAAGGAATTGATTTTCTGGTCAAAGACAAACTGAAGAAATGACTTGTTAAGTGAGCTGGAATGGAATGAAAGATGCATATCACTTCGTTTGCAAATTCTTTTGCAGTAGAAATTGAAAGCCCCTTGATTTCCAGCTTTCCTAATTCAAAACTACTTTTGATGATCTGTTTTTCATTTCATGTGACTGTATGACAACCTTCCTGGCAAAAGATAAATTATCAATGCAATTATGATACTCAGATTTGAAATTGGAATGATGTAACTCCATCCTTGGTATTTGCACACATTTAAAAATGGTTCACAATCACAGAAAGCTCTTTAAAGAGGATTAAATGGAGTCCAATAATCAGATATCTTTTAAATTTAGTGAATCATGCTCTTTTTCCCACACCAGTCTAGACCTCCACTAAGTTGGCAAGAAAGAACAAGCTTCCATTTTAACCTCTCCAGAAATGATGTCACTTGATTAATCTTCATAAGAAACACCTGGGGGGAAAAAAAACCAAGAAAGAATCTTTTTTTTGGCAAGGTGCATACCTGCTTATTTCATAATAATTTTCAAGAAACAGACAGTCAATAGTTAGATGTAACATGGCTACCATCAGCAAAATGTAATTAGTTACAAAATGGTTGAACTGAGAAATGATTTTACTTATATAAAAGAATTGTAACCTAAAATAGCTGCGATTCCCTTTCCCGTTCTCAGTCGTGTTGGCAACGAATGATGTAGATTTAATTTCTGTCCTCTTAGATGGAAAAATTGGTATCTGCTTCTAATAAATATAAAGCAAAAAATGCAGAACATTTCCAAAAGATGCAACCATCCAATAATGGAAACAATGAGTGATTACGGCATTTTCAGGGAGGAACAAGTCTTGAAAGTGAAATTAGAACATTGAATTCTGTAAAAGCTCATCAAGTCAGGCATCTTGTGCAGACAAAAGCACCTAGAGTACCTAGAGTTTGAAATGAATATGCCTTCCAAGTTAAGTACCAGTTCATCTGGTCTCCTCTACATTAGTGAAAGCAAATGTAGAATGGGTGAATGCTTCACAGAACAGCCCCGCTCAGTCTTTAAAAGTGGGCCTGAGCTTCTTGGTGCCTGTCTGTCACTTTAATTCTGCGGCCCACTGCCACACTTAACCCTATTTATACTATTCCAACAAAACCCAACGAAGTTTGAGTAACAGCTTCTCATCTTCAAGCCGATCTCATTGTCGATCTCAGGCTTGACACTCAACAGTTTCAGTTTACCTCCCTTTCCTGAGACACTCAGGGTATCTGGAGAGAATGGGACAATGATATTAGAGATAGTATGATTGTTTTGAATGGTAAAGCAGGATCAAAAGTCAAAGTAGCCTCATACTGTTCCAACTTTGCCATGTTTCTAAGCAAACTGCCCACTAACCACACCAAACCTCCCAAGCATTGCCTAACCAGGAGAACCATGCAGATGAGCAAGCAAAGGGAATATGAGATGAATGAGCAGGGCTCCACACAAAGTCAGAAATGAGGGCTACATTCTAAATGGCCTCAAGCTCATGGACAGTAAAACCAGAGCCCTTGACCAAACACGAACAGATGGAATGCTGACAAAGACAAGTGGCAGGTGAAAGCAAATTAGGAGATATTGCAGGCATGGAATAGTAACTGCTCAGGTAGGTAGTCTTAAGTTTACATCATGTTGCCAAAAGAATGGCCCAGCTTCATGAAACTGAAGGGGACAGGGATGGAATCACTGGCAAGGGAATGAACTGAAAATATTAGCTTTTGGTATTCCCAGGATTAAGCTGGAGGAAACTTTGGATCAACTGGATGTCAGAAATGCAACCGATTTGAAAATACATTTGATAAAGGAGTTGCTGGAGAGGTCTTATAAGCACATTTCTTGCAGAAACATGTGTTTTCAGATGATGTTGCAGACAGATGGGACCAAGATCAGATCCTTGTGGAAAACCAGTTAGAGGGTAAAGGTGTTAAATGACCAATTGCCAAGTGAATCTCTGTAATATGTGGATGAAGAATAGAACCATGTTTTTATTTAATTTCCCCTTTTGTGTTAATTCAGAGCCCTCAACTCTCTGAGTTCCCTTTTTAATAAACTTCCAAACTGCTGGTCAATTGAGAAACACAAGGGCAGATAGATTATCCTTGTTACAGTCACACAGGATATAATTTGTGCATTTTCTGTACTCTGCCAGCGATAGCAAGCTAATTAGAAGGATGCAAACATGTGCTGTGAAAAATGAGCATAGATGAGCCAAGGTTCATTCATGAATTAATCCTAATTTGAGCAAGATTGTAGAAATCAATCAGCCGCCCTATTGAGGTGGGATAGAGTGGGGAATGGGAAATTGAGAGGATTGAGGCAATTATAACAGAAAATTAAAGGGAGATATTTATTCAGAAGAGGCTTGTGTTAAGGACTAGCCATTAATACGAGGACTTTAACAGAACACTGCAAAAAGAACTATGTGCAGGGTATGCAAATAAGCTGGAGACTGATAAGTCAGTAGAAGCACATTCAAAGTCAGGTCCACATCAACAGTTATGTCGCCTGGAAAATGTGCCAATGCAATATATAGCAAAGTAAGTAAAAGAGGACCCAGTAGTTTAAAGGGAAAATGAACTTTGTACCAATTCATAATTTCTGCATCAAATTATGCATCTGTTAAATAATCAGTTTTTAAACAGTACAGACCAAATTCATTCATTCTCTGTCTTCAATTCGCACCCAGAGCAGAACACAGCATTGGTAACCAAACAGCAGAAACCAACCTTGAACTTTCAAAGCATGAAACATGTTCAGATATAACACACAGGATTCTGTTGACACTGTGGTTAAGTGAAAAAACACACAAATGCTGGAGAAACTCAGCAGGTCAAACAGTGCCTTTATATAGCAAAGGTGATGATACATCACCAACGTTTTGGGCTTAAGCCCTTCATCAAGGTGTGAGGGAACATGAGAGATGTCTGAACAAAAGGAAGAATAGGGGAAGAGGGGGGTGGTGAGGGTGGGAGGTGATGGGGGGGGGGAAACACGGCAGGAGGGGATGGAGAGAGAAAGGAAGTAGGAACTGGAATATCTAGTTAAGGGGAGTGAGGGGGGGTGAAAGCAAGCTTATTAGTGGAATGCAGTAAACTCAATGTTCATGCCCTGGGGTCAGGGTGGGGTAGTGTGAAAGGCCATAGACAGACATGTGAGCTTGAGGGTGTGACTCAGAATTGAAATGGTGGGCTATAGGGAGGTCGCTTTTGTGGCGGACGGAGAGGAGGTGCTGGGCAAAGCGATCTCCTAATCTGCGACCGGGTCTCTGCGACGTAGAGATACCAACTTTAAAATCCCATTAATTCTCAGAGAGGTCTCTGCATTCATCAATCCTTTTGTGACAAATTATGAAGCAGTGGACTGAGCTCTCAACCACAGGTCCTTATTATTGAGGATTTTGTGAAGTCATATCAAGTGACATCTCACAAATTGTTCACAAATTTTTCCTTCTCTGCTTTTTTTTGTAATGGTTTCCGACAATAAACCTACACCAGTCCCACCTCCATTTAAAGTATGATAACTGGGCTCACTGGAGAATGCAGGGATTAAAGAGGTGGGGACTCCTTCAGTGGCGTTAAGCTAAAGAGAACAATGTGTTAAATTCTCATAGTAGTGATTAAAAATAAATGTTCATCCAGGCCTTAATAATATAATAAACCTCACATGACAACTAATGCAAAGTTCCCACCTTACATGTCCCAGTATTTCTTAGAACTACAGCTACATAAGCACAGCTCTGAGTGAACAATGAACAGCTTCCCAGAGGAAGGTTTTTTCTTTAGTTTTCTAGGGATACCATGGGCTGGTTGCATTAGACATGAAAACTAATTGAGTATTTCAAGTGGAAAGCATAAATGGGCCTGAAAGATGATGGTACTCCATGTTGGGTCATCTTTTTCACCAGCTTTGCTGGAAGTTTTATGTAAAATTCATTTTTCTTCTTTTTGAGAGCAATCATTTCCCCAGCTTTTCCTGCTAATACAAGTAATGACATGCTGACGGCAAAGTAAAATCAAATGAAAGATTAACAGAATGAACAGAGAATCATCCAAGTGAAAGAAATAGAGATGGGGGGGGGGGGGGAAATTGACTAGCTTTCATAAAAGCTCCATTTATAAACCCTGGAACATACCAAATCACTTTTCAGAGTGAGAGACTTACGATGTCAGGGACACAACAGCCAAGTTTCACTGAGCCAACTCTTCACACAGCAATGAGGCTTTTCAAACAGCCGCGTAAAATGGGGTTAACCAGGAAATTTGCCCAGTTAGCGCCCCAGTTAGTCGGCAGTTAGAAATGGCCTGACATGGTCAACCCTGTCGGAATCCAACCGGGTCCCTGCCCTGCCTCAGAGGTAGTCAGGGAACCCAGTTAAACTTATCTAGGTTGTGTCCACTGGCAATTTGAGAATGAAAATGGCCGACCTGCTTATTCCAGTGACGTCAGCGCTAGTGCACATGCGTCACCGGGAAGCCAGCTCCAAACATTCGGCAGTACTCCCGGTGAGTACGTGGCACGTAATTGCGGGGGGTGAGATCCCTCTTAAATCGCCGGGTTGGAGATTTAGTGGGTTGATTTCCCCACCCCCAGCGATTTAAAAGATGCTTCAATCACCTTTGCCCCAGTGATCGCATCTGGGTCCCAGGAGGAATACCCAGATGCTGCAGTTTAAAAGGGGCCACTGATGGTACAGTAATTGAGGGTAAAATATTAACCACGTCACTAAAAGGGCCTTCTAAATTTTCTGCAAATCGTGCCCACCTGGGAGGGGCAAATATGGTTCTCAACACATTCCAATTTTACTGCTCCCAAATGAAACCACATTATTACCTTGTTTCTTTCTGGGATTTGTGATTTTTTTTGGCATTGTTTGTTACATTCTGCAAGATCTGTGCTTTGCTATTTGTATTGCACAACAATAAACGCAGTCTGGAGTTAATTTGATGCTGCATTAAAATATTTTTTTTTCATTTTGGAAATCAAATTCCATGAACTGAAAAACGTAAGATTTTATATTCAAACATCCATGGTGAGATTCCATTGTAGTGTTCCAGATCACAGTCTTCTTGCACATGGAATAAACATTAATTTCAGTGTCAGTCATGGCTGAATGCCAAGTGCATTGTTTTCTAATCAGAAATTTGTGTTTAAATTCCTTTCAATCACTTGGCTGCAGTGGTGCAGCTAATAGAATCACTTTCTCTCAGTATCAGAGGCCCGGGCACAGAAATGTTCAGTCTGCCAGGAGCTTGCATGTGTTTCCGGTGAGCACATGGGTGTCCTCCGTATGCTCCAGTTTCCTTCCGCACTCGAGAGACAAGCGGTTTGGTGGGTGAATTAGCCATGGTCAATTGTTACTTGTGAGAGGAATTGAGATAAATTAGGGAAAATAAAAATGGGATTAATGTAAATGGGTAGTTAATGGTTGGTGTGGATACGGTGGGCCAAAGTGCCTGTAGCTGTGCTATATTTTTCAATGACTGTTTAGTCTTGGCTGGGATTTTGGTGCACTGCCGAGAGAACGCTGCACTGCCAGCAATCTCATTCTTCGAATTAAATATTAACCAAGCCCTCTTTGGTCTTTTAAAGAGGATGTAAAAGAAATGGAGAGCATTGGGGTGCCCAGTTTCCAAGCTGATTTGTAGAAACATAGAAAACCTACAGCACAAAGTTGTGCCGAATGTCACTATCTTAGAAATTAATAGGCTTTCCCATACCCCTCTACTTTTCTAAGCTCCATGAACCTATCCAAAAGTCTCTTAAAGGGCCCTAACATATCCACCTCCACTACCATTGGCGGTAGCCCATTCCACGCACCACCCCCCCCCCGCATTAAAAAACTTACCCCGACACCTACTCCCTGTACCTACTCCCCAGCACCTTAAACCCGTGTCCTCTTGTGGCAACCATTTCAGCACTGGGGAAAAAACCTCTGACTATTTACATGATCAATGCCTCTTCATCATCTTAAACACCTTTATCAGGTCACCTCTCATCCTCCGCCACTCCAAGGAGAAAAAGCCGAGTTCACTCAAACTCTTTTCATAAGGCCTGCTCCCCAAACTAGACAACATCCTTGCAAATCTCCTCTGCACCCTTTCTATGACTTCCACATCCCTCTGGTAGAGAGGCGACCAGAACTGAGCACAAGTCTCCAAGTGGGGTCCAACCAGGGTCCTATATCGCTGCAACATTACCTCTCAGATCTTAAATTCAATTCCACAATTAATGAAGGCCAATACACTGTATACCTTCATAACTGCAGAATCAACCAGCGCAGCTGCTTGGAGCATCCTATGGACCAAGACCCCTCAATCAACTGCACTGAGACAGATTATCCAGTCAAAATATTGAATGAACAATAATAATTACAACTTGGCAGCATGAGATCAAGTTCAGTAATGGTGCATGTGCAAATATAGCTTAGTAAATCAGCTAACAAGCACTTTAGCTACAGAAGGTGTTCCTAACTAACCACCAATATTGGTACATTACTGACCAAGGATTTTCTACCCTTAATTAAGCAAACATTTGTAAAATATCGACTAGACCTCCTCAAAAGTGGACTCTATTTAACCAATGATCACATTGCCACTTCCATTTATATAACAGCAATTATAAATTAATAAGTAAGATTAGAAAGAGCGGGTAGGATGAAGGCCAAAAGCAGCCAAGAAATCCAGCAAGGTCAGGAATGCAGAGGCCCTGTAAAGTTTAATTCCATTTTTCTTGGATTCTAGGTGCCAGTGAGAGAACCTAATCACTGAAAGTTCATATCATGTAAAGCACCTAATCTCAAAATACAAATGCATTACTTCTTCAATCTATTTGATTGAGTAGTTAGAGTAAAGAAAGTTAGTCAGGAGATCTGGACATGCCTATATTCAGATGTTACCATGGCTTATTTTCATTCACTCAAAAAGGTAGATAGAATCTGAATTTTAAAACTGAAAACTGATCTCATTAACAATGCAATACACTAGCAATAATGGCATGGTTTTCAATGTGTGAAGACTGGCAGTTACATTTCTTTGAAGAGCAATGGGCTCGAAGAAAAGTAACTACAAATTTGCTGCAAATTTTAAAAAGTAGTTTTGAATGTTTCACATAATTCTCAATAAGCAATTAAGCACGTGTTAAATTGTTCGTGAGATCAGCTTTAAGATGTTAAATTCAGATTCCATCTGCTCTTTTGAGTGAATGAAAGGATTCTAAGGTAACATAAGAAAGTAGGAATAATGCTTCAAGAAGGTCACATTGGTTCCATGCCAAAGAAGAATATAAGTGATGAGCCTAAATAACTGGACATCAACCCACATGAAGTGTTTTGAGAGGTTGGGCCATGGCTCACATCAACTTCAGCCACCTTCGACCCTCTCAAACTAATCCTCCTAAACAAACTAATCCCCAAGGTACATGACCTCGGTCTCATTGCATTCGGATCCATGACTTTCTATCCTATCCTGCAGGCAGCAATGAGTGGGGATGGCCCCATGGTCACCGGAGCACCACAAGGATGTGCACTCAGCCTTCTGTTCACTCATAATTATGTGGTCAAACACAGCTTTAACTCTATCTATAAATTAGAAGACTTAGACAGGATCTTTAACAATGACAAAACAGAGTACAGAAGAGAGCTTGAGGGACTGGTTATAGAGCTGGTATAGACTCCAGGAGGGGTGATACTCAATCCCCGGGGCAGAGGTAGAGATAATAGACCACTTTCGTTGGGGAATACATCTCCACCCACATGTCCTGGTCCACCTTCATCAACGCAATAGCCAAGGAAGTGAAGCCTGAGAATTTTGTCACATCACCAGCATTTCTTGACAACCTCTACAGATGCACCATCGAAAGTATTCCACCAAGATCGATCACCGTGCAGTACTGGAACTACTCTCCCCAAAATCGCAAGAACACAGAATATTGTAAATAAGGCTCAGTCCATCACACACACTCCCAGCCATCAAGTTATCTGAGACTCCCGCTTCCTTTGGAAAAGCAGCAAACATACCACCCCAGCCACTCTCTCTCTCCTCCATCACCAATTCCCCCCACCCTCCATGCACTCCCCCCCCCCCACCCAGGCGTCAGGCAAAAGATTCATGTGTAAGATTACACACTACCAGATTCAAGGACAGTTTCTTTCCTTCCATCATCAGGCCGCTAAATGAACCCCAAAATTGCCTTTACTCTGTACCAACTTTTGACAGTGTCTTATTTATTGTACCATTTATGATATGTCTTGCTAGTCTGCCCAAAATAACAAATCTCTCACGCATTTTTGATACACGTGACATTCAAAGTTGTTCCTCTTAGTTGTGGTTTTGGCTCTAGTGAGTGAGCCATCCAACATTACCTCATCAGATTGCAAGGAGAGATTGAAATCAGATTGATCAGTTTTAGATGTGGCGAGGATGTAGGATCTTTCCTACATTTAACGTGGTCTTGTCCAAATGTGAGACCTTCTTGGGTGTCTGAAAGTAATTTTTTTTTACATCAGGTTACAGGATTTCCATTAAATCCTGATCTGTTTTTATTAGGAAATATTGAAGGTGCAATTTCTAAATTGAAATTATCAATTTATCAATTCAAATTTGCTCAATTAGCATTGGCAGATGCGAGAAAATGTATTGCAATTACATGGAAATTGGATACATCTTTAACTCTGCCAAGATGGCACACTGAAATTCAAAGTTGTATCTCTTTAGAAAAAAAATTACTTACAATCTAAGAAATATGTATTCTATGTTTTTACAAATTTGGCGTCCGTATACTCAGGTAATAGGATTAAATTTATAGTGATATACTTTTTACCCCTCCGGACCTGCAGAATCTTCCTCTATATATTTGTGTTAGAACTGATGAGTTGTACTGCACGACATCTCTCTCTGCAATCCAAGATTCTGTTATTTTTATATATATGTATGTACACACACACACAAACATATATATATATATATATATATATATATATATACCTTATTTTTCAATATATTTTTTTCTCCTTTTTTTGGGATGAGAGGTGGGTGGGAGGGAGGGAATTTGGGTTGGGTTTTAAACCATTGAATAAGTAATCAATTTGTTCTTCTTTGATATCTATATATTATAATAATTGTAGATATTGCATGCATGGAGTATTAAATAAAATATTCAAAAATAGTTAGCAGGAGGTGGATTAAAGTGAGAAAGTAAGTGTCAAAACGTGCCCCATCATGCATACACACATGTTGTAAAGTGTTGACACAGCACAGGTGATGACAGAATCTCTGAGCTTTTAATGTAGAAGATAAAGGCTGGTGGAAAGAAGGAAGAGAGAAGAATACTTTCCTCACTGATTTCCAGACAACATCCATTATTTCTTTTGATTACTTGTCAGAAATATAGCGCAACAACTTTGCAGCAAAGTGAAGGCAGATGCATTAGGATGGTATGTGAAAACAAATCCCACCTGTTACTGAATACAAAAATATTTAGGATTACAAAGGGAGACATTCCATTCAACTGAACTAGTTATGCATACATGTGCATCATATTTCAGACAAGCCTGCTCCTAGCTGGCAATGATGAGCTCTCCTGTTGAATATGTATATGGAATTGGCCACTGCTGCCATGCCAACATGACAGCGTATCTATTTCCTTCATTTATACTTCGAGTCCACTTGTGCAAATGGGATAATGTACAATTGGTTTGCTGCTTCATAAAAAAACATATGTTTAATTATTTTAAGGACCACAAATGATGTGGTTGGAGAAGCTCTTTCAACGAGTTCTTCGACAATAGCCAGTGAATCTAGGGCAGTGGTTGCTGACTGGGTTTTGCAAGTCAGGCTCATCACACCAGACACAATTGATTTACCTTTTAACAATAAAGAAGCATTTATCATTCCTGTCAAGATGTAACTTCCAAATAGTTGGGGTAGTGAGAACAAAAGACAATCTCAGGACCTCTTAATTAGTATACAAAACACGCTACCAACTTTACAATGGTTACATGGAGACATTGAGCAAATAATTGCTGGAGGAACTCAGCAGATCAGAGAGCATCCACAAGTAGAAGTGGTCAGTCAACATTTCAGGTGTGAACCCTTTATCAAGACCAAGAGAGAATAGGTGAAATAACATATATAAATGGGCAAAGAAGTTGAGGTCCAGAGATGATAGAAGGTGTGAGAGCTGGAGAGACAGGTAGAGGGAGAAGCTATTAGGAAGAGGGGTGGGAATAGAAAAGGAAGAACAGGAGTTGGTAAAGAAGAGATGGATCAGTGGATGGGGTTACCTAAATTTATAAAAATCAATGCTGATCCCACTAGGTTGAAGGCTGACAGAGGAATATGATGCGTTGTTCCACAAATTTACATTTAGCCTCTCCTTGACAATGTGCATGTCACTGCAGGAATGGTTTTGGAGATATTTAAACAGTTGGCTACAGGAAGCTCAAGTTTCGGCCCACAGAGAGAGTTTGGATGCTTGGCAAAGTAGTCACCCAATCTGCATTTTGTCTCACCAAGACTCCCGAGTCTGCCCTTCCCACCCCACTCCCCTTAGGCACTTTGCGCTGTAAGCACAGAAATGGCAAAGCTTGTCTCTGCATTCTCTCAGCTTCATCCAGGGCCACAAACAGACGTTCCAGGTAAGGCAGAGCTTCACATGCACATCATCCATCGTAATCTACTGCAGCCAGTGTGGCCTCCTCTACATCAGTGAGACCAAAAGCAGATTGGGTGACCATTTCATGAAACACCTACGCTCTGGTTATCGGTCTAACCTTAAACATTGATTTTCCCAACTTTAAGTAACACCACCCTCATCTGATTCCACTGTTTCCACCTCTTCTTTGTCGACTTGCACTTTTTTCCTCTTTAACTTTTCTTTCCACACCTTCCCATCATAATGGTTTATTCCTCTACAGCATCTGTCCTGTACTCTATCACTTCTGTCTCCTTCCATCAATTCTTTCCCCCTTTATACATGTAATTTCACCAAGTTATTCCAGGACACAATTTCCATTTCATGTGTGTACAGGAAAACATCAATCAGCATCCAAAGTGTCAGGAGCATTAAAATCGTTGACAGTCTTGGAGTGCTCAGAGATAACATTGTCTATGTGCAGGACAGGAGGGCGGACACCTGCCTGGTCAGCTTGGACCAGGAGAAAGCCTTCAATAAAACATGGCACATGTACATGATGGATGTGGTCTCCAAAATGGGCCTTGAGGAGGAAATCAAAATTGGACTCAAATGCTCTATACAGGCATGCATAGTGCAGTTCAAATCAAGTCTGGGTCACCCTCTTACCTGTCTTACTTGTGTGCTGCATAAAGCCCTTTGTCCATCAGGAAGGACTAGGACATAAAAAGGGGTGACTCTGCCAAGCAGTGGAGGTGCCCAGGTGAAAGCTTCCCCGTAGATGGACAATGTCACCATATTCTACTCAGATCTATGATCAGTCCGCAGACTGATTGACATCTAAAACCTTGAGTTGGCATCATATACCAGAGTTAACAGGAAAAGTGAGTCAATGCTCTTTGGAATCTGGCCTGACTGATGCATCATCCTCTTCACAGTCAGGTCTGACTAGCATGTAACAGAAATTAGTAGATAGCAAAGGCCCACCAGAAATTAGGACTATGGGAGCAGAGCTCCCCTTCAGTAACAGGAAAGAACCTGATCATCAGGTGTGAGGTGCTCTCAGTACTGCTGTACTTGGTGCAGGTGTTCCCACCGCTTCTTTTTCAATCCTGCAATCACCCGAGTGGTCTTCCAGTTCACCTGGGAAACAGGATGGAATGGTTCCACCAGGTGGCTCTGCGAAAGTCACTTGAATCTGGGGGCAAGGGGGGGGGGAGTCACGTGATGGAGTAGTGGCCGGACGGTGAACTCCAGCCCTCTCCAGAAAAGTCGGGAAAAACAAAGGAAAACACAAAGGCACAGAAATAAAAGTTACAGAAAAGTGAGTATAAAGGTGGAAAGAAGATGGCGACAAAAAAAGAAAAATCGAAAGCAACGGTAAGAAGAGAGGAAGAGAAAACAAAGGAGGAAAAAGGTGAAGGCCTTACCTGTCCGAAGAGGCCCGCTGCGGAGAGAGAAACCCGCTCCCTCAGGTCAGTAAATAATGGACTACAAAAATGGCTCGCTGAGCCGAGTAAAAGTGCGCAACCGCGCATGCGCGAGGAATCGCGCATGCGCGATGCGAATGAAAAAAAACACACCGACGGGAGGGGGGACCAGCTGGGGAGTCGATCTCCACAGCCGGCAACGACAGCTGCAGAACACCTGCAGCAAGAAGAGACCACAGAAGACAATAGAAACAAGAAAGAAGAGAAGGAAAGGGCACCAAAGAAACAACAGATGGCCAACCCAGAGGAAGAAGAAGAGGAAGAGGAAGAGTACAGTGAAATAGAAGAAGAAAAGAAAGGCAAGATAAAGGATATACTTTCTCTTATTAAAGGATACATGGAGTCATTTAAAGAATGGCAAACACAGGAATTTAAGGATTTAAGAAAAAGAATAAACAACACAGAAGAGAAAATGAATAAAATAGAGATGACCTTAACAGAAATGGGAAAGAAAATGGACAAGATGGAAGAGCGGGCAGTAGCAGCAGAAATGGAGGTAGAGGACTTAAAAAAGAAATTGAAGGAATCTAATAAAAAAACTAAAGAGACACAAGAACTACTAGCTCAAAAAATAGATACAATGGAAAATTATAACAGAAGAAATAACATAAAGATAGTGGGCCTTAAGGAAGATGAAGAAGGCAAGAATATGAGGGAGTTTATAAAAGAGTGGATCCCTAAGACCCTAGGATGTCCAGAACTACAGCAAGAAATGGAAATAGAAAGGGCACATAGAGTATGGGCCTCTAAACCACAACCACAACAAAAACCAAGATCTATTGTAGTAAAATTCCTAAGATATACTACAAGAGAAAAGGTACTGGAGAAGACAATGGAAAAAGTAAGAGAGGGCAACAAACCACTGGAGTATAAAGGGCAAAAAATCTTCATTTATCCAGATATAAGTTTTGAACTCCTAAAGAAGAGAAAAGAGTTCAATACAGCAAAGGCGATTTTATGGAAGAAAGGGTATAAATTTATACTAAAGCATCCAGCGGTATTGAAAATATTTATTCCAGGACAACAAAACAGACTATTCTCGGATCCAGAAAATTTGCAGAACAATTACAAAAATAGACTGAGGGAGGAAGACGGGTAATGAGAGTTAAAATGATCACGATTGATATGTATGTGGGTAAAGACAAAAATAGACTGAGGGATGAAGACGGGTAATGAGAGTAAAAATGATCACGATTGATATGTATGCGGGTAAAGAGGTATAAGAGTGAATAGAGACAATGTGCATATGTGAATGTATCTGTACTTAGAGGAAAATATAGATAGTATAGACAAGAATTAATAAGGGAAGGTAATGGAATAGAGAGAATAAGGAGGGAATTAAAAGAGTGACCTTTGTGACATATGAAAAGTGAAATCTTTTCTGGGGGGGGTGGGGTGAGGGGAAATAGCGGTCACTGCAAAATCAGTTGACGCTTGCGAGTGGATTCGCAAATCCAAATGGAGAGGGGAGATGTGGTTGTCCGACAAGGGATAAAGGACAACTCAGGAGGGGAAGGGGAGATTGGGGATAAATAAGATAGAAATAGGAGAATAAGGAAAATGTTGGATGTTGTAGGAATGTTGTCTTATAAAGAGTTGAAAATAAGAAAACAGAAATGGAAAAGGAGGAAAGGTAATGATGGGAAAACGGAAAGAGAAGATAAACAAAATATAAAAGGGCTACGCTGAACTACATGACTTTAAATATTAATGGAATACATAACCAAATTAAAAGGAAGAAACTACTAAATTTAAATGAATAAATGTATTCCATTAGAAAAAATAACATATAGGTTAAGAAATAATATTGAAATATTCGAACAAGTATAGGAGCCTTACATTAAATACAATAGCGAAAACCTACCGGGGACAAACATTACCTAAGTTGATGGAAGGAGAAGGAAAGAAAAGAATGGACTCAGTAGAATTTCTGGTGTATTTTTGTTGAATGACAACATTGTCTGACTGGCTTAATGCAACCTAGATTGTATACCTAAAATGGATGAGGGGGGGGGTGGGGGGTGGCTTGGGAGGAGGGGGGGGGAGAAAAAGTCACTGTATATGTGTGAAAAAGAAATAGTGTATATCATGGCTAATGTGATTTATGGTGTGAAAAATAAAAAATTTAAAAAAAAAATAAAATAGAAAAAATCTGGGGGCAAGGGCGTACCTAATGGGCCCTTTACCTGATGAGGGGCCATTTCATGTGCAGCTGGCATCAAACCAAAGCTTAAGGGGATCTGGTGTTGCTATTCCTGCCCCAGATGTTGCAAAAGATGGGTCTGGCTCTATTGCCATGAAATGTCCTGTAAGTTGGACACTGCCACATTACCTATCCTTCATGCATAAGTTCTTACAGTCAAACACCACAGGTCCATGCAGATCCTGAAACATCCTCCAGATATCTAGCAGACTGTCCAGACCATTTGGCAAAATGTCTCATCACCAGAACTCCCAGGATCTAGCCTGCTGGCAGTGAGAGGAGTCCTCCTAGTCATATATGACTAGAAATTCACTGCTCAAGGCAAATGGGGAGGAAGCAATCACCCACCTCTTTACAGACTGAGTTTCCTAAGCGTGTATGGAGAAAGATGCAAGGGTGTCTATGTGGTTCATCCCGAACGGCAAGGTAACAGAGGTCTCTCTGATTTATGGGCTGTTCCCAGGAGCGCACACAGAGACAGACATCCAGTGCTGCTGGGACTTCATCAACTCAAAAAAGGATACTCTTTGGTCTGTCCGAAACTTGTTCATCTTCCAGCACAGTAAGATAACGGTGAGAGAATGCTGTTGATTGGCACATTCCAGGCTGCAGGCAATGGGTTTGTGGGAAGGACCACAGTCTAAGAGTCTTCTGCTATCAGGCATTGAGGGACTGAAATCAATGGGGAAACCCTTCAAACATTGAAGGGCTGTAACCCAGGGGGGCACAATAGTAGCAATGTAGTATAATTAATGGCTAACACTTCAAGATACAGTATTGAAATGTAATTAAAGTTTATTTTTGGGAAAAAATACTGTGGGAACTACAGTGCATTCCAAAGCTTCTGAAAGTCAAATCAACGGGCAGCAAGGTTGGCGTAGTGGTTAGTGCATCGTCTTTACAGCGCCAGTGATTCTGACTGGGGTTCGAATCCCACGTTGTCTGTAAGGAATTTGTACATTCTCCATGTGTCTGCGTGGGTTTTCGTTGGAGGCTCCAGTTTCCTCCCACCGTTTGAAACGTACCAGGGACTGTAGGTTAATTGGGTGTAAAGTGGGTAGTGGTGGGGGGGGAGGATTGTGGGCTGAAAGGCCTGTTATCATGCCATTTAAATCTAAATTTAAATACTTTCCCTTCATTCTTCACATCTTCCAATCTCTCCTCCTTGACCATCCAACAATGACATTATTCTGATCAAAGTAATCATGAGAAATGTCCTCTCCATTGCACATCCATTTTTCCCCTTCAATCCAACGTGCGAATATTGACACTAGTGTTTATGCCAGCCTTCAATTCTGCCTCCAGTCACAGCTGTCCACCATTCTGAACCTAGCCTTCCAAATAAGCACTGGTAGACACATGCTTGAGAACAAAAGTGCTCAACTCCCAGTCAGTTGCTCCCAAGGTCTAATGGTGCTGTAAAAAAATTTCTAGGCACATAAATCTTATTTTGCACATTAGAATGAAAAAACAATGTTCTCAGGGTTGAAAAAGTGGCACAATGGCACATTCTAATGATACTTCAATAAAGATTTAAGACAATAATAAAATTATAAATTCTGTTCCCATTTCTAGCCTCACCATTTTCCCTCCTCTGTTAGTTTTAATATTCATGCCAGCCTTTCAGCCGGGTAGCAAGAAATCTTGATTTAACATCATGAACACAGCTCCTTGTTTGACCTCAAGCAGTGCAATAAATTAATTTCAATCCCACCCCAGCCCTAAACATGTCATTCAACTTCTCACATCCAACCAAACAACTCAGCCAGGTCAAACCCTCTAATGGAAAATGAATGATCTGAAGTTAATTAAGAACAGGACTGAAATTTGATTCTCTTCCCCAATATTCTTCTCAATAGACTTACTGAATCTTTGAGCTTCCCATTAAAAGGTTGATTATGGCAAACTCGCACGACTTAGAAACCCATGTTTTTTTCCTGAAAATGCTTTCTTTTCAAATTTTGACTGTACTTTTCTAGTTTTAACAATAACTGCACTTGTCACTCATGGTAGCAGTTAATGTAGTTCTTAAAAAAAAAAGAAATGCCATTTTAGAGGGTACATAGCAATATTGCCAACTGTGTATCAAGGTATGACCTTTCGCAAGCTTGTAATTCAAACACACGCTCTTCAAATGCGTGATTGCAGAAAGACAGAGTTCAATTTCTGACATTATCTCTTCATCTATTTTAATCCCTGTTAATAGTGGATTAATTAAGAATCCAAGTAATCTTACTGAATTCTACGCATTTGATATCTCGTAATCTGATTATTTTATTCACATAATATCTCATAATGATGCACATATATAGAAGAACCCTTGAATATTTTATTTTTGTTTTTTTTTCAAAAAATAGACGTGGTAACATTTTAAATATACAATATATTAAACTTTTTTTCACAAAGACAACAAACAAAAACAAAAAAGTCCCTCTCTCCCCCACCTTCCATACATCCAGATCAGTTCACTGTCAGTGCTTACATATTATTTCAGTACTTTTTTTCCCTATACATTCATTAATTTCTTGCCACATCCTAATCATAGGTATTAGATAGGGTGTTATCGGTCTTTTTCTTTGATAATTTGACACTCCATTTATAGATAAAGCCATTTGCTTCCCCATCCTCCATTGAGTCCATTCCCATTTGAACCCAAGATGGGGGTTGTCTTCAGTGAAGAAGGCTGCAAGAAATCTACCCTGTGTATCTAGGTAATATTTTTGGAAATCTGGAAGTCTAAGTCCTCCCAGCCCTTAGTCCTATGTCAGTTTTTCCAATGCAATTCTTTGTACTTTATTATTTCAAAGGAACTGCCTATTATGGTTGTTTAGTAGCTTTAAACAAAAGTTTTTGGGTAATGATTGAAAAAGGTATTGCAATTTTGGCATCACTTTAATTTTGATGTGTTAACCCTTCCTACTAAAGTAATCGGTAAGTCTCTCCATTTCTGTAGGTCTCCTTCTATCTTTCCAAGATGAGGAACATAATTTAGTTTGTACAGATTTTGCAAATTATTGACAGTTGCTATTCCAAGATATTTTATTCCATCCATTTTCCATTTAAATTTACTTCCTTTTTGATATCTTTCATATTCAAAATTTTTAATGGCATTATCTCAGTTTTATCCATATTTATTTTGTAGCCTGATATTCTTCCATATTTTTCCAGTGTTCCTTGTAATTTTTCCAAAGACTTAGCCAGTTCTGATAGGTATAGTAGCACATCATCGGTGAATAGACTAATTTTGTGTTCCTCTTGTCTGACTTTGAAGGCCTTTATCCCTTCTTATTATCTCTGCCAGTGGTACAATCGCTAAAATAAAAAGCGCTGGAGACAGGGGGCATCCCTGTCTGGTCGATCTACTCAAGGGGAACACCACCAACATCTGATTATTTGTTATTATATAAGCTTGTGGTTTATGGTATTAATCAATTTATAAATGTTCTGCCGCTATCAAATTTTTCCAGTGTTTTAAATAAAAAGGGCCATTCCAAACAGTCAAATGCTTTTTCCACATTTAGGGAGACAGTAATACTTGGATTTCATTCAGATTTAGCCATGTGTATTATATTAAATAATCTTCCTAGACTATTTGAGGAATGCCTTCCTTTAACAAATCCTGCTTGGTCCATATGTATTAGTTTTGGCAAGTATTGTCCTAACCTATTAGTCAATGCTTTCATGAGAATCTTATAATCAGCATTTAACAGGGATATCGGTCTGTATGACAAAGTATTTTGTGGGTCCCTATTCTTTTCCAGTAACACTGTAATAATTGCGGTTGAGGATGACTCTGGGAGGGTCTGTGTTTCCACTGCTTGGTCCTGGACATCCATTAAAAGGGGTATTAATAATTCTTTGAATTGTCCATAAAATCCATGTTCTCCCAGTGATTTATTAGCCTATAGGGTGCCCAGGGCTTTTTTTGATTTCTTCCTTTGTGAAAGGAGTACCTAATTCTATCCTTTCTCTCTCTTCCAGCCTTGGAAGTTCGACATTCAGCAAAAATTCTTCCATTTCATTCTCATCTAATAATTCTGATTTGTATAGTTTTGTGTAATATTGTGTAAAAGTGTCATAAATTTATTTTTGCTTATGCACTAGAGTTTCTGTTTTTATAGCATTAACCATTCTTGATGACTCCTCTGTTTTAATCTACCAAGCTAAAACTTTGTGCGCCCATTCACCCAACTCATAGTTTGTTGTTTAGATTTCAATATAGCATTTTGAATTGTATTATATCTTAGCTCTTTATTCTCCAATAATCTGTATTCTTCTTGTAGTCCTGTTCTTTGATTTTTTTTCTAATTCTTTAATATCCTTCTCCAACCTGTTTACTTCTGCTCCCTCTTAAAATTCTTTGTAAAGGATATAATTTGTCCTTAAATATGCTTTAAGCGTGTCCGATATCGGAAATTATTTCTATCTGTCTATAAATTCGCAGAAGTCTGTACTTTTAAGCAATGTAGTATCGAGACGTCATCTGTAAACATTCTCTTGCTTTTCTATTATTGCTATAGTTAATATTAATGGAGAATGGTCTGATTGAAGCCTCACTAGATATTTTGTTTTTATCACTCTACTTTTTAACTGGGCAATATGAAAGAACACTTCATGGATTGTGCTCCTGCATACTGATCCATAGTTTCTGTAAGACAGAAGGCCGGTTTTCTAAAATTATATTTGCATAGGGTTTAAAATAGCCAAGAACAATATTCATATTCACTCCCTTTCTTTTTCAAAATTTGTGTTTCTAATTAGAATTAATCCTTTTGCTTTCATGTAAGTAATTTCCAACTTAGTATTGTCCATATTTGACAAACTAAACGCCGGGTTGATGAGGTGCCTGTACTTTATATCACATATTGACAGATAACCGATAAATCTTTGGCCCTTGTGAACTATCAGGGAAAATCAAGTGGAGCTATAGAGTCACCAAGGACTTTGTTCCGATCAGTACAAATCTGTGCAGCAGTTGTGCTCACAGGAGGAAAAGACTGACTCTGCAGCTTGAAGCATTATGTCACCACCTCCATATCAGACATTACAGATGATGCCATGCTGTTCATTTATCAGAACACTTGGATAATCATCCAACAGCATTCTCACACCAGTGCTCATCTCCCCAAAGGAGCTCACTGCTGTTACACAGGACTGGCTGCCTGGGTTAGGCAGATCCTGTGGGTTCACAGTTGGCATGCTGAATAGATCAGTATTCAGAGGGAAATAGTTTAACCCTGGGAAGAACAACTAGTTGAACCAATTCTCTTTCAGGTTTGATTGCAATAGGTTTGAAGGTGATTTTGCATAAATTTGGATCTGAATACATAAGAATATTAGGTATTTTTATAGGTCTGTTTATCATTATATAGATCTGCATTTCATTTCTCATCCATTGTTTCCAATAGTATAACAAAACAAAACCCTCAGCAGGAATTAGCAGTCAAATGATCGGAGACTGATTTTCTCCCCTTCATTTATTTATTCACCAAACACAGATATCGCGCCAACACCATCTTTCATTGTTCATCTTAAATGGTCTCAAAATTGAAGAAACAGTTCAAAGACAACCACATTTTTGGGGTTATATTGGTCATTTCTTGTAAGGATAGCAGATATCATCCCTTGAAGATCATTAACATCAGATGGATTTTTTTTAATTTACAGGATTGCACATGCAGTTCCCCCAGTACCACAAATTTTGCAGTCGAGTATCCCGCATTTTGGGATATTCCAGGTGTCATCCTGGGAGATTGGCCATCCTGACCACTGATTCTCCCCTGCAGGTAAATATATCCAATGGATTTTTTATAACAATTAAGTGTTTTCATGGTTCCCAATACTGAAAATGATATTTTTCTCTCTTCAAATTCCAGATTTATTTAATTCAATTTAAATTCCCAGCTGCCATGGTGGAATTTGAATGCCAATCTCTGGGTCAATGCTTCATAACTCTGCCAGCTAGTCCATGATCTTAACCATGATGCTACAAAATGCCCCATCAGCAATGTGGGGTATTTCATCCACAATGGGGTCATAATGCAGCTTGAATTATTTGAATTAACCTTGTGAGGAGCACAAAGTATTTATTTTTCTTTAGTATTAGCTCTGCTTTCTGTGTGTCTTAATGCAATGGGTGATTTGAAAGGGACTTTTTTAAAACTTTAATACAACAGATATTTGCAAAATGGCAAAGAAATCTAATATTTCAAGAAACAGTACAGGAGGAGGAGAAAATCCATCAGTATTAAGTTACTGCTTAAGGCAAATTTTCATCAACAATGACACATACAGTGAGAGATCTTGTACTAACCCTAATCCACATTTTAAATTTTAAAATATATTAGTTTGAAAACAGCTGTTGGGAGGGAATGACCTTTTGTTCAGCATTAGTTTAAACTTATGAGTTGATTTTTGAAATATTTTTGGGCAGCATGCCAGGAGGCTTACATAAGGAGATAAATAGTTGTTGTTAACTGCAAATAAATGAATGTCCATATTAGAATGTTTAAAAGAATATATTTTTTTAAGTAAATTTAAGAAAGAAAAAGAAAGCATGACCAGAATGTTGGAAGATGCTTCGAGGAGCATTAGGTTCAAATGTGGATACAATTGAGATTGGAGAAGAAGAAGGGTATGCCAATAAAGATGATTGCGTAGTATCTGAGTTTATCAGGAGCCAAGGGAGGAGGAGGGTTAGACACACAATAACTGTGAAAACCCAAAAATAAAGGGATGAATAAAACATAAAGAAGAACCAGCCTGCTAAATACCTGAGGCATCCTGGCAATGGTTCAGATGAGAAAGCCAAAATTATAGCAACAATGAATGCCAAAGGCGGCCTCAAAACGCCCAGTTAAAAATCTAGTCCTGCGTTGAGCCTGAGCCATTTTCAAATATTGTTTTAGAGCATTATTTCATGCAAGTGTAATTAAGATAAACATTGCTAATTTATCAATTGTGGTTTTTTGGAAAATAAAATCCTCGACATTGCACAGGGAAGCTCAGCTCTACCTGGCAGCATGTGTAGGTTAAACAGGAGAAACCAACAAAGCATTTCCCATATGCAAAATCAGTAACAGGCAGAAAAAATTACAAAACACCAAAGAAATAAAAGATAGAAGCAATTTCTTGGCAAATAAAATTGCAATTACACATTTTACACAAAATAATCACAGCTCAAATAAACAGTCAAAAATAAATGGGTAATCAAATGGATTCCAATTATTTCCATTGCTGAAAGTGGCCTAAAATGAATCTCTGGGCTGGTACGAGACTAAACAGGTTATTAGCAACATAACAAGTAAATAAGACACCAAATTACAACTAATTGAATAAAATAAGGATGCAGGACCAGGTGATGTACCGTAGCTACAAGATGTGGGAGCTGGTGGACCCCATTGTGCTTCCAGGTGACCACATCTGTAGTAATTGTTGGTTGCTCGAGAAACTCAGCCTCAAAGCTGATGACCTGGAAACTGCGCTTCAGACACTGTGACACATTAAGGAGGGGGAGAGTTTCCTGGACACTGTGTTTTATGAAGGAGTCACACCCATTAGATTAACTGCTTCCATTTCCACAGGGTTAAGTAGGTATGACTTTTAGGGAAGTAGGCAGGGGAATCCAAGAGGTAATTCTGGAAAAGTCTCAACCCTCCAGCTCATCCAACAGGTCACAGATTTTTACCCCCCCACCCGTGCAGGCAAGAGTGGGGGCTGGAGCAGGGATAAATGACCTGATGGTGGTACTGTGGTTCAGAATGCCATTCAAAAGGGGGGTTGGGGTAAAAGAAGTGCAATGCAGTGGTAATAGGGATTTATTTTCCCCCAACATACGGCCCTCGAGCCCACACCACCAATTAAATAACAAGTCCCGTACACTTTGAAGGATGGGAGGAAACGTGAGCATTCAGAGCATACCCACACAGACACAAGGAGAATGTACAAACACCTTACAATCAGTGCCGGATTTGAATCTCCATCGCTGGTGCCGTAACAGTGTTGTACTGACTATACCGCCCATTTGCACTGTTAATTTGTGCTGTTATTCTTTCAATTCTTCTAGGAACACCAAGTCACTGTCAACGCAAATAACAAAATAACCCTGAAAAAGTAAACAAAAGCTGCTGAGATTACTGGCATATCAGGAACCAACGACAGGGAGAAGAACTGCGTCAACATTTCAGATTGGTGAACTTTCATCAAACGAGACAGAAAGTTACTCAATCAGCATTATTTCTAGCATTTTCTGGGGTTTTCTTTCAGCTTTTTTTCATGTTCAACCAATGGTCAACTATTGGAAATGGGCATGACTCTCTCAGCCTGTCTGGTCAGCAGGGTTTTCTTTCCTCACATCCGCAGAAACCTTCAATGGCTAAGTTGCACAGCAGTAAATCAACTCAGTCTAGCAAACTTCAAACTGAATGACTTATAGCTGTGCAAAAATAATTGACTACTTACCTCACCCGAAAGCTGTTACAAATTTTATTCCCTTGTACAACACACTATCTTTGACTTCCTCATGGGAATGGACCACAATCTCATTAATCACTAGAAATTGGAATCAACAGGAAAGAAAAGTCTAACAAAATAAGAACCATTTCTCTGAGTAGGTTATCAGCAGTTTAATTAATCTCAACCAGTTCTTCAATAGTAGATTGCAAGGAATTCCACTGATTACACGAGACAACAATTTTTCCCCCCAAAAAGTTTGCTTCCTGAAAAAAAATTGGGGATTATGCGTAGGAAGTTGGAGAAACATTCAATTAACTTTTATTGAATTTAGCGTCTTTATTTGCATAATCGTGCTGACACATTGCTGATCCAAAAATGTTTTGCCGCTGATTTTCGTTTGTACTCAGAATCTGTTGCCTATCATGTGAATTATGTTTTTTTTAGACTGCAATGTCCGGAAAATCAGGGGAAAAAATTAATATAATTACTGCCTGTGTGGTCATTCACACAGGACACCTTTATAGCCTGCAAGTACCTGAGTGCAACAGTCCCAGTGGTTGGACATGCAGTAGAGTAGAATTTTCCAGTGCAGTTTACACTGCAGGCTTCCTCCAAAATGTTGTAGGGATCCTGCAGGAAAAATCACGGTGCAGGAAAATTGACTCAAAATTCTTGCACATTCCTTTATAGACGGCCTGTGTAGCAGCAAAATTCCTTGATTGTACCATTATATGCCTGCAGTCTAAAAACAATCATAGTCGGCCAGCATTAATGGATTTCAGTTGCACCGCTTTTCCATGGTCACAATGTCTTGGTGAAACCTTTCACTATTTTTTTGTCACTGACGGCACCAAGATCAGCAGGGAAGAAGTCCAAGTGAGAATGCAGAAAATGAATTTTCAATGACATCTTGTACTTCATGGTTTTGTATGCTTGAAGGAGGCTTAAAATGTCAACAAATCACAAAAATAGGTTACATCTTTAAAAAAAAGGTACGCGATAGGAAAGTTTTTCGTGATCCGCAGTCCAAAATCCATAAAATATACCCAAAAGTGTTCAGGAAGCAAATTCTTCAGTGTCCACTGTTATTTTGAGCTCCATCTGGCCCATACTCAAGTATCAGGCAATAAATCCAAGAGATGGTGAGGGTAACCTGAACTGGTCATTTATTTAACATGTATAACCCGCAGCAGTTAGTGTTTCACCAGCCGTCATTAAATCGATGCCAAAACAGAGACAAAACTCACAAGAAGAGGCATTTAAAATACATTATGTCTTCTGAAAAAAAAAACCTGAAAATATAAGCAGTTTCTATCAGGCTTCTTGCCACATATTGCAGAGGTCAATCTAAGAAATGCTTATCGTAAAAAGAAATTCAATTCCCTGTCCAGGAGGAACTAGTTAATCTCAATTAGAGAAGCAATGGAGCCATTCAATCTGGCTCACATTCTGAGACTGGAGCATTCTACTTCTGCCCTGTATAATGGGATCTTTAATATATAGAAGCTCCATAGAAGATGCTAAAAAAGGCAATTACGCTTTATTCTGATGTGTCCTTTGGTAGGATTGCAATTCAACGTACAATATACAGATTAAAAATATGGGAGGAATGACACGGAATGTTATGCTACTGTGCTCAGGTTACTGTGCTTGAGGAAAGGGCAGGACAGAGGAATATTTTAATAGTTTAACAAAAGAATGCAAGTAATTTGATAATATCACTATTTGTGAGCAGAAAATGGGTGCCAAGGTTTAATCTCAAAGAAAAGAGTAACAGGCAGTCATGACATGAGACTTAATTTCTGCATTATTATTGAATGGAGCCAGTATTACATGGCAATTAGATTAAAGGATATGGTAAATAAGATCAAAAATTAAGCAGCTTCTGCATCAATGCACACTCTAAAAATCCATAATGTTATTCCACGGAATTCTCAGTCTTTCTATGGACTTTATGAAAATGTATTTTTATAATGCTGCTCGCAGACAAATGTAATTAGCAACGAATACCCATTCCTGTGTGGATTTAGTTTGGTGTCTACAAGTTTCAAGTCTATCCACATTTACTCATCCCTTTATTACATTCAACTATGCCCACCTTTAGGATTTTTAGAAATAATTATTCAGACTCATTAATATTGAAGTAGTATTCATTTCATTCTTAAGAGTGACAAAAATTGATTAGTACAGCAAAACATGTTGTACTGCTCCTTCACCTTCTGAAACCATATTATCCACATGAATAACTATGTTTAAGCATAAATTTCAAGCGGTTAAAAAGGGATTGATTCCAACCTCTCATCAAATGAGGAAATTTTTCAAATAAATTAGGAAAATCTTGCTGTGACCCAATGGGCAAATGCATACATGGTGCTTCATTTCAACATTCTCATTTCATGGGTGATTTGATAGGTGGCCCGTTCTGTTCAGAGTTCAGTGCTGAATCCGTTACCAAAACGATACTTCAGAGGTTTGGACCAATGTGGCAAGCTGAAGCTTTTGCAGATTCCTTTATCTCCCACTGTTTCCACGTTTTGAAGTACATGATAGCAAGATCATTGCTGAAGCCAAACAACAAGTTGGAACAAGAAAAGAGGTAATAGCCTCCAGAAAAAAAATGTTAACTCTTCACTTCCATCATGCTCTCAAACTGCTCTACTAAACCCAGAGTTGTAAAGTTTTACAGCATGGAAGCAGCCCAACTTGTCCAGGCTGATCAAGTAGTCTACCCCATTTGCCTGCATTCAGCTCATAGCCCTCTAAACATTTTCTATGCGCGTACCTGTCTTAATGTTTTTTTAAAACATTACAATTGTACCTGCCTCTGGCAGCTCATTCCATATACCCACCTTTCTCTGGAGAAACTCAGCAGGTCAAACAGTGCCTTTATGTAGCAAAGGTAAAGATACATCGCCAACGTTTCGGGCTAGAGCCCTTCATCAAGATGTGGGGAAACATGAGAGATGGGCGTGGCTCTCGCCCAAAACGTTGGCGATGTATCTTTACCTTTGCTACATAAAGGCACTGTTTGACCTGCTGAGTTTCGGAGTCAACCGAATCCTGTGTTTTACCTCTGTGTAAATGAAGGTGCCTCTCGGGTTCCTTTTAAATATTTGCCTTCTCAACTTAAATCTATGCCCTCTAGTTTTAGCCTCCCCTACTGGGGATTTAAAAAATAGGAACAATTACTTTATCTGCGGCCTTCATGGATTTACAAAACCTCCAGAAGCTGCCTACACTCCAGGAAGAAAAAAGCATCCCATCCAGCTTTTCCTTCTAATTCAATCCCAGTAACATTCCTGCGATTTTTTTTTTCTGCTCTCTCTTCAATGACTACAGTGGATCCTCTAGCTCTAACTGCCTGGACCACAGCGTCTGACAGGCAAAAAAGAGAAACTAAAAAGCAACCCAACTGACAAAAATATATTCAAAATCATTCTACTGACCTTAGGAGATCACCTTGCACACCCAGTAGAAGAGAGAAAATGGATGAGTGGCATCATGTTTAGGAATGAGTATGGTGCCATTCTCACCCATGTTACTGACTGGTCAGAAAGTGCATTGCTTTCTAATGACAAGGGTCCATCACAAGTCGTGCATACAGAGTAATGATGACTACTGGTCATCAAGTTCCTTCTCCATTGATGAGAGTTAGATTAACAAAAATCATAACCTTTTCTAAAAATATTCTGTACTTTCTTTCCTACTCTCGGATTCTTTTCTGCTGGTCTTTCATACACTGCCTTCTTCCGCCATTCCTCTAGCGCACTTCCCTTATTCGTCTTTGCACCCATTCCTTCCATCTCCCCTTTTCGATAAATTTTCGGTGATTGATTCAAGTCTGCCTGATCAGTGAGAATTGTAAAATATTCCCCACTATCCATTTGACCAACCACTCTTAATTCATGGACAGATCTTTGCAAAAAGGAACAGCAATCCTCATGTACCAAGAGTAATTAGAATTTGATCCATGCTGATATCCATCAAGAACACAGCATCCACTTCAAATGGATCACCTTCCAATATAAATGGTGAATCCTTGGGCTGTTGAGCTGAAGAATCGTCATGGGAGGCAAAACAAAATAGAAGCTTCCTTTATGCCAGCACTCCAAGTGCACACTGCAGGAGAAAAATGGGGGGAAGCATCAATCAATGTTCTCCTCTTCTAAACTGCTCTCCCACCATGCATGCAGCAATATAAAAATATCAGAAAACCTAAATGTTCTGCTCAGCTTCAAACACTTGTGCTTAAAATTTGTCAGACTCAGCTGTCAGACCAAGATTAGTGGAAGCATGCAAGTCATTCCAGGTAGCTGCCTCAAGTAAAACACCTGCCTTGGTGGCCACAGAGCAGTCAGCACATGGGCAGAAAGTTCCCTCGTGACTTGCGGTCTGTCAGTGAAAAATAGAAAAATGTATGTTTTGCTATCTACTCTTAAGCTTCACAGTTGAATAGTACCTAAGGTTTAGGTAGATAACTAAAACACTGTGCAAACCAAAAAAAAAGTAATTTCATGCAGGAGGGGGCAGGAAAGATTTTGTTTGCCATCACGAGCTCCTGCAATAAATAAAACTCAGGGCAGCTTTTGGCAGAGATGAAATATATTTCAGCATCTACCTTTTGTTCATCGGTTCACCAAGGGTTTTTAGCTCGAGGAAAAATGCCTTAAGAGGTAAAATATGGACATCATAATTTAGACAGGTCTGTCCAAAAATGCAACAGGAGCCCAATGTTCAAATGAAAAATGCTCAACCTATCAATGAGACAAAGCGTTCACAAGAAGTGCTGGCAAAGCCTCCACCATAAGCAAAGTCAGGTCACAAAAATAGTAGGGTAGATTTTCCTCTGAGCACTTCCAACAGTAGTACACACAACTGAGGTAGGCAAACTGATTATCCATAGCCATTAATGAACTTCTCACACATTTGAACCAGCTTAACGATCATAGGGGACCTAAGAATTCTGCTGGCCACCAGAAAGAAATCAGCTAATTCAGGTACAATACCATGGTAGTTAAATTACTGAATTAAAAACTTAGTGACTTAAACTATTGCTCTGTATATACCCAAGTTCAAATCCTAATACTGCCCCTGGGGAATTCAATATAAGAATTTAGGAAATCTAGAATAAAAGTGAGTATTATACCAGAAGTAGAGACCATAAAATACAATTGTAATATTGTTAAAAATGTGCATACTTTGAAATGACTAAGTAATTGACTGAGTTCTAGGCTAAATACCGGTAATTGTGAATAATAAACCAATATTGCCCACATCCTTTTACTGAATAAATAATTGGAGATTAATTAGAAAAAAATTAGAAAAATTAACCTATTTTCTGCCGGGCCTTAAAATTTCAGATTCATTCGTGGGTTTCAAAGATTGCTTGGTCCTATTTGATATAAACAGGATTATTTCTTGTTTAACATTCATCGCTTAACCACAGTCTTGTTTAAATGCGATTAACATGAAACAGTTACTAAATCCTTATAGACTTTGTGGTCTTTTTCAGACAGAATGAGGGACTATGAGGAAGCATGATCTTCTGAAATTACATATTGCAGAGACATTATTTTACTTTTTTTTTACACGAAGGCTTTGAATTGTAACCCAACCATCACTGTTGTCAGCTCATCATTATGACTGTAATATCATTCCCCAGTAGATTTATTTTAAACCCCATGAAGCCATATCCCTGACAGATGACCTCTCTAGGTATAACAGTGAACAACGGGTCATGGTAAAAGCATCACAGATCAAAAAAAGATTCATATGGATAACCTTCCATACTTACTAAAACTTTCAGATAACCAGGCATATCTTTTCTACTTGCAAATAAGCCGCACGGTCAGCATAGGGATTGGCCCAGTGTTAGGGTTCAAATCCAACGTGCTCTGTTATGAGTTTGTATATTCTCCCTGGGTCTGTGTGAGTTTCCTCCAGGTATTCTGCTCCCTCAAATACTTGCAGGATTTGTGGTATGTTTGGGCGGCACGGGCTCGTGGGCTGAAAGGGCCTGTTACTGTGCTGTGACCAAATTAAATTAAATAATCCCCTGTTTAATTGAAGAGCTTTCTTCTGCCCATTCTTCATAATTTCCTTCATTTTATATTGCAGCGGGGAAAGCTTAGAAGATGTTTCAATGATTAGCGTAACGCAGTCATTACTTTGTAGATCTTGCTGGCATTAATATTGAGGGAGGAAAGTGGGACAACAGAAACACTTTTGAGTTGGAGACCTCCAGCTTTCAGTGAAAGATCTCCTTGTCACACAGAATGGCAGTGGTCTTACAGCACCACAGAGTGAACATTTATTTTGTCACTCTGATCCTGAATAAGGCATAACGAAGCAAACTTGTCAGCTGGCAATGCACTTCAACCTCCGACCTCAGCTCACCAAGGAATTCTTTCACAACCCCAGCAGCCTCCATCGGGGTGGGGGAAAATGTCCCTTTTGCAGCCTACTGCCTTGTTCCTTCTTCAATGGTGGCATGCAGGCTTGGTCAAGCCTCACAATCCCACAGACTTAATAAACCAACCATTTTTTATGTTGATTTGATGGGTCCTCACCCTGGTTTTAAGAATTGCTTTCACATGCATTTAGTTGCTGAGAGCCCTTCCATTCTTGCCTTGAATTTGATTAATTTGCACCATTCATGAGTCTATTTTTACAACATAATGGGAAAGAACTGGCTTTTAGTCAATGTACAAGCAATTTAAATCGGGACCCTTCGTACTTTTGCAAAGGCAGCCATTACTGACTTGTTAGCACTTTCTTGGAACAAAAAGTGAAACTTATGTCCTGGCAATCAAACTGTACCTGCAAAGGCTGCAGTTCTGGACTTGGATGGAGACAACACCTGTAAAATTCAAACAAGCAAAAGCTTCCTGAAGTGCATTCAGATGCAACTCTAAGTTGTGTACATGCTGCAGTGGTAGTTTTGCCTCTTCCACCATCCGCCAGCCCTTTATTTGCAAAACTAATCAGCACATCTGCTATTCTTTCCTCTCATTCTCAAAAAAAGATCATTTAAGAGTACCCAGTGAGGTTGAGCAAGATGTGAATGGAGTCCCGTGAGTCTTAAGTAGTCTCAAAAGAGGCCCACGATTGTAGGTTGAGCTCAGCTGCGCATGAAGGCTTTTTCAGAGATGGGTGGGCACAAGGGGTCTTATTTTTTCTTTTGCCATTTACCTGACATTGAAACTGCTGAATGGAAATCCGATCTATATCCTATGATTTTTTTTTAAATAATTCTAATTCTTTGTCCAATAAACAGGCAAATTTATTCCTGTAAATTCTGCAACATCAATATGTCTTTTTCTAATTATCTAATCATTCAGCTCACAAGGCAGTAGCTGTTGATATTTATTCCAAAGACAATGCTATTTTAGATTATTTCTCTGCATAAGCAGCCCTCAGCAGTAAAATACCCACTGCAATGTGTTTAATTTTTACCTTTAAATCACCCACAGTAGCTAGTTCTGCAACTGGCCTCCAGCGCACGTTGTAGCATGTCACATAATTAACTGTGATTAATGCACCATTTTAAATGTCAAACAACAATAATTTCATAACTGGCACCATGTTTTAATGCATTTTGAAAAGCAGGTGGCTCGCCTCAATGCCTTTACATGCACTGCCTGACGGAACGCAAGTTTGACCTGGCAAACTCACTGAGCCAATCCCTATGAGAAACGGCAGTGGCTTGTGGGCAATCATCTCAATCTTTTGTACCTTCCGATGAAAGCATGAAAAAAGCGTCCACTTTTAGATCATGACCAAGTCTTGGCATTATCCCTAGTTTGATTTTTATTTCTGTCCAAAATAACAATTAATTAGGACAGTCATTGTTTCTTTTTCCCCAATTACAAAGACTCTAAAATATTGCCTTTCAATATTTCTTTTTAAATTAGTTTTGTGCTTGTCAGGATAAAGATTATTGACACAAGCACTGAGAATACTATGTCTCTCAAGGGTCCTCTTTGGCAGTCTAAGATGTTTTGAGTAAAGTCATTTTTGCTGTCCCTCACCAATACCCTCTAATGAAACCTCAGGCATTATTAGACCAGTGTGACCTTTTCTATTTCCCATGCCAACCGCTTTGTGACCTTTGAAAATGAAATTGATATTTAGAACCAAATTAGGAACACTTTTTTTGTCAATGCCTAAATATCATTAAGAATTGGAATTAGGCAGATTCCAAGTCACAGATGGTACTTCACAACCAGCAGTGAGGAGTAGCTTCTAACCCTTTTTGGAGACAATTTTAACTTAATCTACCCCAGGAAAGGATTAAAGTTAGGTACAGAAATAGAAATGGGACACTTTTGCATATTGAAAATAATCCCATCACCATTTACTTCATGAAGGTTTCCATCCACCACCTGTAAAATATATAGTCTTTCTCAAGGATAGTCAGCACGGCTTTGCAAGGGGAAGACCTAATTGAGCTTTTTGAGGAGGTGACACAAGAAATTGATGAAGGTAGGGCAGTGGATGTGGTGCATGTGGATGTTAGTATGGCATTTGACAAGGTGCCGTGGTAGGCTCATTCAGAAAATCATGAGGCACTGATCCAGGGAACCTTGCCTGCTTGAATTTGGCTTGCCTGAAGAAAGCAGAGGAATATTCTCTGCCTAGAGGTCGGGGATGTAGCATTCCACAGGTATCTGCTCTAGGACCCTTGCTCGATGTGATTTTTATAAATGACTTGGATAAAGAAATGGAGGAGTAGGTCAGAAAGCTTGCAGATGACACAGACTTGGTGGTGTTGTCAATAGTAGAAGGTTATCGTAGGTTGCACCACATATAGGCAGGATGCAGAGTTGGGCAGAAACTTACCAGGATATTGCCTAGAGTGGAGAACACATCTTATGAAGCAAGGATGACAGAACTAGGGCTTTTCTCTTTAATGAGAGGTGACTTAATAGAGGAATATAGGATGAGGTGAAAAGCCAGCACCTTTTACCCAGGGCCACAATTGAAAATACTAGAGGCCATCTGTTTAAGGCAAGTGGAGCTAAGTTTAGAGGTAAGTTTTCAAAAAATTCAGTTAGTGGTGGGTGCCAGGAATGCATTATTTGGATAGTGGTGGAGGCTGGCACAATACATTTAAAAAACTACAGGTGCCTAACCTTTTATCTGGAATTCTGAAAACCAGCAACTTCCAAAAACCAGCACTTTTTCGGTAGATGGAGTTTGGCATCAAACATGACCCGACGCGACCCTAGCTCAACTCCTGTGTATCCTGTCACGTTCCACTGCTTTATAAGCACCTCTGAATTGCCTATCCAGCGTTGTGCAGCTTTCAGTCAGCCCAGTGGCAGTTCAAAGGCCGTCATCACAACCCATTATCCCCCACACAGCTGAAACCACTGTCCCAGTGTCAGCGCAGGGGAACCGAGAAAGGGGCCATTCTCCTGGCGCTGATACAGTGGAGCGTGGGAGAGAACGAGAGATGACAGCGCAACTTGGTCAGGCGAGGTGGGGGAGAGACAGCAGCGCAACTCAGGCAAATGGGGGGGAGAGAAGGCAGCGCGATTTGGGCAGGCAAGAGGAGGAGAGACAGCAGCACGACTCAGGCGAGTAAGGGGGAGAGACAGCAGCACGATTCGGATGGGTGAGGGGGAGAGATGGCAGCGCAACTTGGGCGAGCGAGGGGGGGAAGAGACTGCAGCGCCGCATGGGAGGGTGAGCCGGCAGCGCATCTCTGGCAAATGAGGGGGGAGAGACTGCAGCGTGGCTAAGGTGGGTGAGAGGCAGTAGCACGACTCGAGGGAAAGGGGGGGAACAGCAGTGCAACTCAGGTGGGTTCAAAGGGACAGAAATCAAAATGATTCCGAAATCCAGAAGATTCCGAACAACGGCATGTGTCTGGACCCAATGATCCTAGATAAAAGATTAGGCATTTGTATTAGACATGCACATGGATGTCAGAAAATTAGAGGGTTACGGGTGTGCATTGGGAAGGATTAGATTTGGAATAGGTTTATTTATATCGGTTCGCACTGTACTTGGTGAAAATGTTCTATTCTCTACAAATGTGGAGCACAAACTTGTTTTGGTATCCTGGCCGACATTTATCATGGCCAAATAAAAGTAAAATAGATTACGATCCTCAGAACACTGCTGGCTGTAGGGCATGATGGAGCCAACAAATTAACTACTGTATCGGAAAAGTTATGCAAATTTTATCTTTACCATGCGACTGATGAAAGGCTTCAACTGCTGCCTTCATCAAATGCAGTAGTGAAGCCCTCCCTCTCAGTAAAATCAGGTCAGAAGTTCCAGGCTTTTGGATCATGCAGTATGTCATTAAAACTCACTTGGCCGTTGAGATATCCTGTGCTTATGAAAATGCTATAAGAAATGCCAGTTCCTTCCTCAAGTTTGCTGAGCTGCCCCAGCCAGTTATAATTCATATCTTTATTACTTAGAGCACACTGGAACTCTCCAGTGTACTGATACCCAGTGTATTTTATGACATCAACTGGAATAAACCATTCAGAAATACTGAAAAGGAAGGAGCCTAAAATGTTATAAGCTACCTGCCAAATACCACATCCCACACCACTCAATGGTTTTATGTACATTGACCAACTGTATTTCCCTGTTACCTGGTGTTGCATGGACCCACAATGAGCTGTAGTGATGCTTGCACAGATTTCACAACTTCGCAGCAGTATTGTATTGATACAAGGTCCCCAACATTGCTGGTGTTTCCCACCAAGATGACCTGATTCATCCATCTTTGTCATCACGGATGAGACTGTATGAGAGTTTATAGTCATGTATATTATCAGTGCATTGTACAGATACACCACACAGAAACACCAACATTAAAATGGCCACAATATACCATGAGGCAGAGAAATAGATAATAAATATATAAGGATTGGTAAATAAATATTCTTAGTTGAAGGTCGTGTAAAAACAAAAGTGTCAATAATGTAGACAAATCTTTTGGTGGTCCCAGAGTAGTTTATGGTTGGATGGGGTGATGAATGAGTCTGATAGATATTGGGGGGGGAAATAAACAAGTTTCAGAATCAGTTCACTGCTGGTATTGTCTGCCAGTTTTGTGAAAATAGAGAATGAATGATCAGAATGATAATTTTTTCTTGATTCCACTATATACCACTATATCTCAAGCTGAGGGCTTCTAAAATTTTGTGCAGTTAGGTATCTGAACAGGAGTGCATGAATGAACTTGTTATGAGCAAGTGAAATCTATTTCACAAAGGGCATGATTCACATTACTACGGACAATAGAGTGTGCATGATAAAATCTGGTAGCAAGTATTCTATCTTAACCATCTAAGTTTCAGGTTATGTTGATTACATGTCTTCAAGTCACCCTATGGCCATTCTCCGAATCGTCGAGCAATATTTCTTCCTGAGGAATGACCTAGGTTCAAGGCAGGGGCTGTTTGTATTTCACTCTGTGGTTTGAATATTAATGTTGAACCTCATGCTGTTAAATGTTTGCTGCCTAAATACACTGTTGAAATTTGTCGTAATGCCATTGGCTTCTGGTGTAAATAGCAGGAGGCTTTCAAAATGGAAATATTTGAAAACTGGATGATTTAAATATATCCTGCTGGAAGCATAAATGACAACTGTCACATTTCACACTGGGGTAACAAAAGAATACAAAGAATGACATTTATCATGGTCAAAAGGGCAAAAAAAATCATAAAATATTGTGTACGAGGACAATTGCTCACTGAGAATAGAGGGAAAGAAGAAATTATGGTACCTGTGTTCCTTCAGTAAGTGTGTTATAAGGTCATGCTAGCAATATAACAGGAAGATTACAGTTTCAAATATCTAAAAGCACAGAAAGAAGACTGTGGGCCGCTTTCTGATACCTCTCTCACATCTCAATTAAACCCTTACAGGGAATTTGCCCATTCTCCAAAATAGTCTCAAGCTGACTTCCCCTCCTCAAAGGAATTACCAGACAAAAAAAAAATCATTGGGATCAGTTCTCACTTGGGAAGCAAAGCTGCCATGTTGTTCCCTCATGCATAATATTCATTATATTCTTCCATTCACTTTTGGAATTATTTGCTCCCCAGCTGCCAATTAAGTCATGGTAATCTGTGTACCTTTGGATTTTTTAACAAAAAAGCCAAATCGCACTTTGCCAGAATGAGTGAAGTACATGATGATAAATCAGGTTTTCTCTTGCCTCTCCCTACAATGTCTTGCAGCTCACTTAACAAAAATAATTCAGCATTTGGATTTCCCATCCCAGATCAAATTAACGCCAACAGTAATTATTATTAAAGCTTTGCAGAGTAGAACTTTGCGATGGCCATTCATAATTCATTTTGTCATCTCGCATTTAACACCACGTCTGCTCTGAGCCCTCAGTCAGCGAGTGAAAAGTTGATTCCAAATTCACTGAAAAAAAATTAAGTTTTGGTCTGGATATTAAGAAAATGCATTGCATTTCTAGAATGGTACATAACAACCTAGAAGTGAGAGTTGCACATTCAATTCCATAACAAGCTCATATTCTGTCTGTGGAACTCAGATAAACAGTGCTACACAATCTGATATCTAGACAATTCTTACTAATCTGGCAAATGCACAATGCATTTGGGAAATTACAAGTATGTTGTTAAGGTGAAAAAGCTAAAGTAATCTAATACACAAGGTGTACAAGTGAAACAGCTAAAACGTGACAGGTGACACAAAATACCATTCAAAAGACAGTGATAGGGACCTGGGAACACAAGCGAAAATGTTTCAACCATCTCATTATTAAACCATATAATCTAGGAAAAACCAAACAAACGATACAACTGGATCACCGAGGAATGAAATTCAAGCAAAAGACTGTGCAATGAATGAGAAGCAAGTTTAGGTTTTTCTCTCCTTTCTACTATCCAGTCAACAGATACATAATTGTGTTTATGACATTGTCCAGGAATTAGTCCACCTTCTTTGCAGTTGCTGCATGCCTTATATTTAATGTAGATAATCATCTAGTCATAGGACAATAACCACACCTCCTCATACAATGCCACCATTATCATGTGAGACATCTTGCATAAAATGCAGGTGCATTATTTCAGCTGAGACTACTTACCCTCTTTCCATCTAAAGCACCAATTTGCTGCAGACCATGACTTGATCTTCCCACACTTTGGCAGGAACCCCGCTATCCCATTGTACCGCTGGCACCAATAGATTGCTAAGCCAATACCCCAAATTTTAGTCACACTGGAAAACATGCCATTTGCTTTTTAGAGAATCATCTCCAGCGATTCAATACCTTTGCTTTCTTTCCATCTAATGACTTCAAAGAGGAAAGAAAATAAACCATTTAGGAATCAGTGGAGAAATATAATAGTGAAAGACCAATATGAGTTCATGCTCTGAACATCTTTTGCCACAATGGTCTTATAGCTTTGTTGCAGCAACTTAGATTCTCCATTCCTGCTGACTCCCAATAGAATAATAACTAGTATGCCGACAGGCAAGGCAGTCTTTTCCTCTCCAATAACAGAGCCCTTCATTTTTAGGGAAGAGGCTGGCTTTGCATTCTTAGGAGTGTCTCTGACAAGTCCTCAGTCGGTTTTTACGCGACAAGTTTTTAACGTAAAAAGAATCTGACAGTTTACATAAGGGACGTGACCTCATGATTGCAACCCCTGCCTCTCTGATTTTCCAGATGGAAACAGATTAGCCTCCAGCTTTCATCCTTGAACAGGAGGGGCTTTTTTATTCTTCTGCCATAGCAAAGCTGGTAGAAAAAGTGATCTTCATGACTATATAACTCACACAAAAGCATGCATCACAAATGTCTGCTAAACTCTATCCTCCACAAAGCCCTCTTTAAAAAATTAACAGAAAAAAAGGTTAATCTTGAAGAGAAAGGGTGATGGCAGAATTTAATTCAGTTCAATGCTTTCCTGAAAGTTAACACGGAAATTATTCCTCCAGTCTCTGCCCCCAAAAGAAAAGGTGTGAAAGTATTTCACAATAATCCCCAAAATGTATCAGAAAGAGAATAGCTTGAGAGTTTGAAGTTAATTCTTCCCCAATAAAGAAAATGGTAATAGAAAGACATGGGTGGCTAATCAAAGAAGGCCAAAAGGTGAATGCCTACCATGTGAGCACATTTCCCACTTTTCCTTAAATCATAAACTGAATAATCAGATTAGAACTGGAGGGACAAAAAAAAGGATGAGAGGGGACATGTAAGCACCATCTACTCTTTTTAGAAAAGACATCTTCAGAAGCTGTGCATTTCTCTATTTCCTCACCATAAGCAATTACCTCATTATTCACTCTAAGTGCATCACCATAGCAACTCAACAAAGAAGGAAATCATCCCCTTGGCTCACTGAAACACCTCTCATTGTCACATACCTTTATATAAACACACACAAATATATATCTCTAATTATACAACACAAATTACATTCTCTTTTTATCTATTTTCATGCAGCACTTTTTTTGTGTGCACACATTGTTAACACTTGCAACTTCTAGAGAATCTTGACATTAACAAGAATTACTGTCAAAGATATTAAAACTCATGTCATGTTTCAAAGTTTGTGCCAAGACTGAGGAAAGGTCACCTCAGACCAATGTTGGCAGGTCAGGAAGGTACAAATTACAATTTGACCTTCAACCATTTAGATGTAAATGTGAAAAACTGATTTGAGTTTGCTTTGCTGAGTTTAAGCCTCAACAACGCCAACCAAAGTTGTTAAGGACAGCCAAGCTGTTCTAAAGAGTTTTCTCACGATGGGTTGTGTTTTTGCCAGGAACAAGTTCTATATTAATTGCATTCATCTGCTGCAGGAATGTGTTTAAATAAGACTGAGAACTGATTGCAGTAAGCTAGTGACCTTGGTCACCACTTGCATTGTGCATGCCTAGTAAGTGGACACTCTAATTCAAGACTGGGGGTTGCAGATCAAAGCAATGACATCAGCAAAAGCATGGACCTATGCTTTCTGTCACTTCCTCAACTTAGCAAGTTACCTGGGCTTAAAAAAAATTTGTTTAAAGCAGATCAGTGAAGTAAATGATAAAATGTCCTCATTTTCCAATTCATTGCTTTTACTTTAAAGGTTCTTGCTTCAACATAGCTCCTTTGGTGTTGCTACCCAGTTTGTTTCACATTTGAGCCGTGGATTGAAAACAGACAGATTATTTAAATCTGAGGCACTCTAGTTTGCCAAGGGAAGTAACTCGTCACTCTCTCTGTCCAGATTGCTTAATTCACAAGGTAGTTTTTTAGTAACTAACCCATTATGGAACTTGCAATATTGTATTGCAATGAGTCATATAGTTCTCATCAGATTTTTAAAAAAAGCTTCAGTACCAAGAGCAGAAGGCAAAGTAAGTTTGCATGCCTACACCATGATCTTGCATTATCAAAACTGTGGCACCTTTTGAATAATCCTAGCATTGTTAGTAAACAAAGTAACTCCTGGTGGGATTTGACCTTTCTAAATAGAAACACATTAACTTAGTATTTGTGTATATTTGATATGATTATGAACAGAGAATTGTCAAATAGGTTCTGTTATTCAGTTTTAATATTGTGGTAAACCATAATATGTACGTGTTGTAGTCTAGACACGCCCCCCCCCCCCCCCCCCCCCTGCTCACTGTGCCTATAGCTCCTCCCACAGGGCTGCAGTGCTCCAGCATTCCCAGCTCAGTCCACCATGTAGCCAACCAGGACAGGTATGGCTCCTGTTTGTTGTGAATGAAAGCCTAACAGTTTTGGCACAACTTCTAGTCTTTGGGAGTTATTGATAACGCATCACAAATATCAAAATTACAGTATGTAGATCAAAAGCAGTTCATCATCCAAACATTCAGTGGTCAACTTTAGGAAACCCAGTCCTGGCACTTAGCTCCACCAAAGAATAAAGCATTTTACAAACCTACACAAACAAACATGCCAAGGTTTATGTTTACAGTAAAATGAATGGAAATAGTTTGATAACTGCAAAGGGTATACACTACTCACAACAAAGGACATGGCAGATCAACTGCATGGCCCTAGTGTTCACAGTCAATCTAAATAGTTGACACACTCTTCCAAAGAACGTTCAAGCATAGCACATATGAGCTGTACATCATAAAAATACACTGGCTATTTTTCATTGACATAATGGCTACCATTATCCAAAGGTTATTCTGTGAATTACATTGTAATAAGATCTGGTTCACAGCTCCAGAACTTAAGTAAAAAAAATGTAGAAATGTACAGATGCAACAGATTAGAAGTCGAAACTGAAAACATTCAATTGATGCATTGTCAGTTCTTTCATTTGTAAAACAGCTTTCTCTTATTTTTGAAAGTACCTGGTTGGCATTTTTTCAAATCACATCAACTGTTGCCCTTTTTAAACAATGCCATACTTCAATAACTTAAAGGTGAACAGCAGGATCTTAGACATCAAGGCGATTCAGCAAAAGCTTGATAAAATAGCGAAGCCACAGTATTTAGCTTCTTAATCGTCAAATAATGGGACAGTCTTAGCACAATAAATATAAAATCATAATAAGAAAGAAGCACAAAAGATAGCTGATTCACCGCTATCTTCTTCAGAAGCAGGGTAGGAGATGACTTGCTTCCCATCTAGTCCTGTGATTCGGAGATGGCTGATATCCATTAGATTCCGCTACAAGTGGGACAGGTATTGCTTGACTGGAGAATCACTGATGGTTTCAGTGATTGTGGCCTTCTTGTGTCATTTGCAAAGAGCCTTGTCCTGCTGAACTCGTATGTGAGTGGGAAGAAAATGTTTGTAGACCACTATTTGAATCATACCTAATTGACTCATTATTTGCACAGTTTCATAACTCCAATGGAAATGGGGCAATGACAATTTTTCTCAAGCAAAAGATTTCAGTAACAATTGGGTCTGGAGCAGTGATTCTTAACCTTCCCTTCCCACTCACATAAGCAATCCCTTACTAATCACAGAGCACCAATGGCAGAGATATTACTTAATGTGAGTATGTGAGTGGAAAGAAAAAGGTTGAGAACCACTGTCCTAGATGCTCCTTCTCCAGGGATCCAAAAACCTGATGAGGATGTTACCCTTTGTCAAGGAGGCAGGGGAACATTTCTTTGTCCTCTTCGGAACCTCTGCTTTGATAGAGTTGAGGGTAGAGTGCTTGTTTCAGAGGTCTGATGTTGGACATATAGACAAGATTGATGTCCAAAGCTGGATGTGTGTGATGGGACCACCAACGATGGGAATATTGGCTTGGAGAAGATGCCAACATTATTCATCTGCCCTGCCAATGAACTTGAATGATTTTGCAGCTTTCATGGTATATCTGGCGTGTAAGACGACCCCTGTTTTTCAGGCTTTCTGGACCTTCCAGGAACAACCTAAAAAATTTTTTACAACACCTCAATTGCAAGTAACAAAGCTGTAAATTAAGTAGGTAAAAAATAAACCTCAGCCTGCCAGACAGCAGCAGCAACAGCCCAGTGAGCTGGAGCAGCGACATTGTGCTCCTGGTGGGAGTAGGGACCCCAGCCTACCAGGCAGGAGTGGTGACAGCGACCTCAGCGTCGCAGGTAGGGGCAGTTATGGTGGCGCCCAGCAGTGGGGAGGTGCTGGAGAGTGGCAGCTGTGGAGAGGTGCTTCCAGCATGGACTTGTATGTCGAATCGACATCAATCTGGCACTTTCGGTGAATTTAAAGTCTCGAAAGTATATCCAGTGTATGTCAACATCCACCCCACCCCCCGAAGAATTTTTAGGGTTTCAGACTCAACTTATACACTGAAATATATGGTATATGCATTTTCTACTTTTCAAATCATGGATATGACTTTTCCAAATGAGAATGTTATATGTTGCAACCAATTATGCACCATCTTCCACATTTACCAGGAAATAGAATTGGACCCTCTCTGCCCAACCTTAGTTGCAGTAAAACCGCTGTAGCTAACGGGAAAACTAACCGCTCATATCCAAGTTGGATACACTTTTATTCACACAGCTGTCGAATCATAAGTGAGCACACCAGCTTCTTCTTAAAAACCTCAGTTCTTTCCCAGGAAGTTTCAAATTATATTGTGAGTTAATTTTGGTTCAGCAAGGGTTCATTTACATTTTTGTCAAATTAATTTCATAAAATGCAAAACCAAAGAGTGACACTCAGTTGGATACTGTACATGTTGTGCAGTTAATACACAATATGGATAATGACCATTCTATTTTCTTCCCTTTTCTATCCTTTGTACAAGGTGTGGATGCATGCTGAGAGAGGACTCACTCTTTCAAACGACATATGGATTTTCTGAGGAATTAAAGCTATAGTGTATTCCAACAGCACAAGCTCTAACTAACTTGGGCAGATTCACACAGAAGAATGCCTGAGAAGAGGGGATGACAGATTAGACTTCATTCACATCTCAAATGCCAAGGTAGTTAAGGGAAATTGTTTTTGGCCACCTGCTGGCTGGGAAATAAGTGAAAAGTAACACTTACTCATTTACAGGGATTCCTCCCTGTGTATTCAGAAAATAAACAACTTGCTGAGAGATAGATTGGCTTCTAGTCACTAGACTAACAGCAGCAGGATCTGCGGTGCCAAGGATCAGCAGGCAACCACCAAGGAAAAAAAAACGAAATGAAAGCCAGACAATGTGTCAAGGAAGACAAAATGGTCAGAAATTTCTCCTTCAAAAGCTTGTGGACGAAAAATGTTCGAATGATATTGGGGCGAAATTAATATTGTAGCAGTGTACGAGACAAACAGAAGTTATTTTAATTGTTCTGGAAAAGTTTTGGAGGACAATATATTCACATGCAAAATCACATGCTTTAGATATTTGTATGTCTAAACATGTTTTGTATTGGTAAAGGAATGCTCCAAGCATCTATACCGAAGGCATTTCAAATGACTTTACTGTACACAGAAATGCACCACCCATCCATCCACTGTTGGGTAACACAGTCTAGTTTTGAGTGAGACTTCAGTTATTACAGAGAAATAGTTCTAAACAATTTTCTTTCACCAACTTCCTTGTCTGAGGACTAGAAATGTTATTTATGAATACATGTCATAAATAACATTTCTGGTCCTCAGAAGTTAAACTCCCCTCTTCTTAAATTCTGTTCTTGGCAACAAAAAAAAAATGAATACGCTGCTCCTTGCTTTTTTTTTTAACATAAAATAGTGCAAGTAAACAGATTTTTCTTAAGCAGCTTTATACTGCTAAATGTTTCCAATCTGCTTTAAATTTTAACCTCAAGAGGAAGAATTCCATCCTTTTGGTACAATGGCTACTGTGACTAGGTGGGGTAAATAGCGGATGAATCCCAGATGGACAGTGAGTAGAGAAACACAGAAGCCTCCAAACACACACCACTGACAGGAAGAAACATTTCACAGGCAAAAAAAAACCCTGAATGATCAAAGAAAGGGAATATGTCTTTAATTTTCCTTTATTTCAATCTCAACTGAACTGCACCCAAAAAGATCAAGGTGGGATTCCCTTTCCATTAAGGTGTTTCCATGCCTGCACTTTAGCGTGCCCTTTGCTCTTTTGTAATTTGTTACAGATTGTTACTGGTTTCCATTTAAAAGGCTGGTCACAGCCATCAATTGGAGGCTTGTTTATTGTTTACATTGGCAAATTTCATTAATACTAGAAGCACGTGAAAGGATTTTTGTCTGATGCAATTTCATAGTCAGAAAATTCAGATTTTGGTTGATTGGGACATTCTCAATGCCATCCTTTCAGTAAGATGACATGTAACGTGCTGAACAAAGTTGGTTTGAGAATCTTTTACATTTTAGGAGTGGACGTTTAAAATATGGGTTGTCTTTACAGCACTTTACATCAGTGCTTAGCAGCTCAAAAGCACTGAAAAGTTAACAAATAATGCTTTGTCAAACAATTAGGGTTTTTAAACTGCAGGCACATAATGGCACCATCAACAAAATTTGTCGTTATGTGGGCAGTCTAAAAAGGAAAGTGCAAGAATTTTTAGTTAATTCCTGTCCCGCAATTTATCCTACAGGACCCCTACTACTTTTTGGGGGAAGCCTGCAGTCTAAATCGCACCGCAAAACTCACCTCATGGATTTGACATCCAGCCGATGACGAAGGCCACGTTGCTCCATGTAAAAGTACCAGAACTAATGCGCACAGGAACTTAAGGGGTGCAGTGTAAACGACCACAAGGTGAGTAATTATGTTAATTTATGTTACATTTTTCACAGATCTTTTCAACATTGCTGTCTAAAAAACACTTGTTATGTTTCTTGGAAGCAAACAGTGAGCTGGGAATCAGGTCTTTCCTTTCCATTGTGAATGCAGGTGGTCACTTCTCCAGCTACATGTGGGTCAAAATACTCTTTCAATTCAAATTAAATTAATTGTTGATTGACAGTATCCCCTACCAGAAAAAAAACGGTGTCCTTCTCATCTCAATGTAAACAAACTATCAGTTTGTCAGAATTCAATATGGCACCAGGCTCTGGGCTCACTTGTAATTTTGTTTAATATGTTTGAAGAATTTAATCTGGGAAAGAACTACATGAATATCATACACATCAATCTCAGTGTAAACTGTCTTCATAAACAGACTGTCTGATATGGAGTTTTATGCTGAAAGTTGAGGTTTGTTCCTTGATCTCATGGTTCTAGTTCCAGTGTAGAAACCAAAGGCTAATGTCTGTAAAAGCAAACTCAATTTGGTGTGCAGCTCCCCCGCTCTCTGTGCGTTGGAGACCACACACCCCCCCCCCCCCCGGGGTGACGTTCTCCCCTCTTGTGGTGACACTATCTGCTGTCTGCGAAACCCTCCTCCTCTGCGTGAGACCATCGCTCTGTGTGACTCCTCGTCTCTCTGCAGTCATCTGCATCTCTGTGTTGCACTTCTTCTCCCTGGGTTCGACTCCCCCTCTGTGTGTGGGAATCGCTCTCTTGGTGCGTGGCTCTCCTTTTCTATGCATAAATCTCTCTCTCTCACTGCCTCTCTCTGCGTGAGAGCCCCCCTCTCTTTGTGTGAGGCTTACACCACCCCCCACCCCCCACCCCCACTGAGACATTCTTCCCCTCTCACTGCTGTCTGATTTGGTTGGCTAAAGTTATTTTGTTTCGATTGTGACTCTTTTTTTTCCTCCTTTCTGACTTGTATGTTTTTTTATTGTGTTATTTTAATGACTAACTCATGATTTTTGGTGCATTTCCAGATTTGAAGATACCTTCCCTGACCTGAAATGCATCACTGTATTCATTCCATTTATTTATTTCATTTATGGTAGCATCAGTACGGCCTGCTGTTCAACCACTGACACATCATTGGGACCGCGCATGGTAAAAAGTTGCCCATCCCGATGAAATGGAAAGTAGTTTTTAAATGTGAAGTTCTCTTCATGCCCATACCATTCTGAAATACTGCACAGGAACCTTGCTCTGAAGCATCTCTTTAGGCTTGACAGGTGTCAACATTTCTTTGAAATACCAGAGACATTTTCCACAAAAGGATCAGAGACTTCATTGCTAAATTGTCATTCTGCAATTTCAGTGCCTGGTCCCAGGACATGTGTAGCTACATTTACCCTCATTCCTTGGATATGAATGGGTAATTTGTTATCACATCTGGTCAAGGCATTTGCAAATGAACGAAACAGGCGAATCCCATTACAAATTGTGGAAATTAAATTTAGAATGAATGCCCATACTCAGCTTGTTGGGAAGCCAATGAATTGTAGCCTAGAGTACAAGGCTCTAAGTAGTCAAGGGTATTAATATGCTATTTTCAACAGTGCGAAGAAAAGAGAACAAGTTTACAGCCATTGAGGGACTGAGACTATAGGGAAAGCCCTTCAAACAACTGAAGGGGTGCAAGCTCAGGGAACCACATTAGAAGCAATGGTGTCATGATTAGCTAACACTGCCATTTATATGGCAATGTGACACTAAGAAGGTATATTTGTATATACAGTTTATTGTGAATAAAGTTTATTTTGAGAGAAAATAGAACAAGTTTACAATAACCCGTGTTAGGTGGAATAATACCTCCATTGTTATGTGTTTTTGTTGGTCGGATTCCAAATACGGTAGGTTGCCTTTGGCAGAAATATAGAACTGAAAAGATTCTGCAAACACATAACATCAGCCATTATTGTTGATATGAACACAAGAGCATTTACCAGTGGTGTAAACCAAGTCAGGATGTCCTCAGGCTAATGTGCTTAATCCTCATTTTGGTATTTCTTGCAAACAAGCAGTAAACTACTTCTACACAACAGCAGCTAATGGCTGTAACGTGCAAAATTAAATATGGCTACATGATGATGGTTTGGGCTCAGAAAAGCACAAATGATGTAAATTCCAGGTAACACTTTCTACAATTTAACATATCATCAACAGTATGTACAACCAAATGTCAGAAAGAATCAGGACTCATTGATTAAATCAGCTTATTCACTAGATTGAAAGAAAAGGGGGAACTTTGATATTACTAAAATAAGGTAAACTCTCACATTTCATGTTTCCAAGTGTAATTTGAGCATTGCAAGCACCATCTTCTTCACATTTTAACGTGAAGGCACTTTTAAAGGTGCTTAGCTCTGCACCCAATTTTATTTGAGCATATGCCCATAATCCTTGCCATTGACATGTCAAGGTATACTGGTCTCTCACCACCAAATGGAACACTCAGGATTTCTTCATTGGAAGTCATGCTGTTGCAGGTCTAATGCACAAAGGAAATGGTTCTAAATGCTGGTCTTTGCCATCACCACCCAAAGGCAATTAGCTAGGAGGGTTAAAAAAAACTTTAAATAGCAGTTTCTCTGCCAACATGCTCTTACTATGGTGTTTTCTAAAAAAAATGCTGTGCTCATGAGAACTTGATAACATGAGGAATTTATTTCTGCATATTTTTCAGAACTATTCCCATCTGCTTGATTCACTGAATCACCAGTCATCAACACGGCCTCTGGTTCATATTCTTATTCTCGATCCCTCAAAGGTCTTGTCCCTCTGGTTTCTATAAACTCCTCCAGTCTTGTGCCCTCAGGTTCTATATCCCCATCCATCCTCAATGTTAATTATTCCACCAGAGATAACCATGTCTTCAGCTGTCAAAATCCCAAACTGGAATTCCTTCCATACACCCCACTACCACTTTCTCCTCCTTTAAATAGCTCCTTACAACATATTATTGATCAAACTTCAGTCATTCTTTCGTGTGTCTCCCTGTGTGACTTTGTGTTAAACTTTGATGGTTAACACTCCTGCAAGGTGCATAAATATGTTGAAATTATTTTTGTAAATACAAATATTTGTTGCTTTATCCACGTACTTCCTTGTCCTACATTACAACCAGCCGATTGTCTAATCTACACATTCTATATTTCCCGCACTGAGCTTTTACATTCCTATATCTCCGCAACAACTTTGGGTTCTTTAAAATCATATCTGATGCACCATCAATTACCACAAAAGACTGAGATTGTGAAACCGATGGGCTTTTATTGACTATAGACCTCATCGTCTGATCGTGGCAGGGTGAATGGGGAGCATGCAAAGGGGTAACGGGTAGGATCGACCTCGGGAGGCATGTCCAGCGGGCGGTAGCCAATCACAGTATAACAGTGGGTTTACCAAACCGCCTTAATTTATTTAGGCTTGTATCTATTTCTATTTTACAATTTTAATTTTTTTTTTAAATGTAGGCATGCTGGACGGTAACTTGCACTCTGACCCATGAGCTGAAGCCACCCAAATATTCCAATTTACCTGTAGATTTTGAAAGGTGAGAGGAAACTGGAACACCCAGAGAAAATCCACGCAGACACAGGAAGAATGACAAATTCCTGACAGACAGCGCTGGATTTGAACCCCAGGTCACTGGCACCGTAATGGCATTGCGCTAACTATTAAACCAACTGTGCCACCAAATCTACTTGAAAATTTTGCAAACAAGTTGTCATGGATCACAATATCTAAATGGCTTTACTGAATCTTACATCAGAATCTTACTTTGCTTCAACTATTTGTAAACCCTGAAAATGCAAATGATATGAACCAGTCATCTGACAAGGAGTCTGTCTGGGTGTCCTTAATCATGCGGCAGAGCACGATGACCATAGAGTTTTGACTAAATGTGCACCTGAAAGGTGCAGCAATGCTCCACTTTCCTACATTTTATTGCTGAAAAAAATCACCATGTCCCCATCATGGTCCCCATGCATTTGCTTCCTCCCTTGCATTCATTTCCTCCATCATTCTCTTAGCTAAACCAAAATTGAAATACCCTTCACAGCTCAGTAAATGAAAATTATACAGCTGTCAATCTGTAATGAAACTAAAAATACTGGAAAAAAACTCAGCTGGTCAAGCAGCATCTGTGGAAAGAAAAATAAACATTACACAGACTTTAGAACTTTAGCAAAGGAGCTTAACTGCCTCTGAATGGTCCCATTATTTCACCCTGTAATCTCTTCCACCCAGTGCTCTCTCCCACCTTCTCTACTGTGTAGACCAGCATGTTTCAGTCACTCAGTTCTGATCATCTCTGACCTGTTTCGAATGATGGGAAGAAACTAGAGGCCCTGGGGGAAACCCACACAGATGCAAGGAGAGCGTACAAACTCCTTACGGACAGCATGGGATTTGAACCCTGGTCCCGATCGCTGGCGCTGTAAAGGCTAGGTCAACCATACCGTTACTCTTTTCAGAGATGATGTTTGACTTGCTGAGTTTTTCCAGCATTTTCTGTTTATACTGCAGCCCGTATAAACAAGGCTCAAGGCAAAATGTTGAGTGATCCAAAGGATCATACCCCCCCAAAGATTAATTTTCAGCACCAACGTAGTGTCATGCAAAATCTGGTGGAGCCGTTTACAGCATTTTTGGAAGGAGCTAGAATGATGAGAGGGATCAGGGCTAGATTTGTACGAGCTGTACACCAGTGTGTTCAACTGACAAAAATTATGCTCGGTAAAACTCAAATGTTTATTTCCCACATTTCTTTACAGTTTACCAAAACAAAGAAACTAAAATATAACACAGTGGATTCATTATTCATGAAATAAAACCTCAAATTTTACAATTTTCCTTGTTGACTATCAAGGAAAATTTATGTGTTGGATCAGGAATTAGGTGGCACAGAGAGACAGAGGGTAATAGTGGAAGGGTGTTATTCAGCCTGGAGGCATGTGACCAGTGGGGTTTCATGGGGACCGGTGTTCGGACCCTGTGAATGAAAAGTTTGCAAATTACACTAAGATTGGCAGTTGTGCCCAATGAAGAGGGCTATTAAAGAATATAACCTGATATTGATCAGTTACAGATATGGGCAGAGAAATGGTAGACGGAGCTTAATCCAGACAAGTGTGAGGATCAAATGTTCATGGCAGGGCATCGTTATGCAGAGGGATCTGGGGGTCCAGGACCATAGCTCATTAAAGGTAGCCACGCAAGTAGATGGGGTGGTAAAGAAAATGTATGACAAGCTTGCCTTTATTGGTCATGGCATTGAGTATAAAAGTCAGGAAATCACATTGCTCTTGGAATATTGCTTACAATTCTGGAAAGATGTGGAGCCTTTTGACAGGAAGTTGCCTGGATCAGAGGCTATGAGTTATGGGGAGAGATAGGATAAAATTAGGTTGTTTTTTCTGGAGCATGGGAGGCTGATAAGAGATTTATAAAATCATGAGAGACATTGATAGGCTGGACTGTCAGAATCTTTTCCCAAGGATAAAAGCAGCACACATGAGAGAACATGTGTGTTTTAGGTGAGGAAGTTGAAGGGAGATGTGCAGGGCAAATATTTTAACCACGGAGAGTGGTAGATACTTGGAGTGGGCTCCAGGAGTGGTGGTGAAAACCGATATAATAGAGGACAAGTACCCCTGATCTGAAATCCTCCAAAATCCAAAACTTTTTTCATCCGTAGTCCCACTAGGCAATAGAGTTCAGAAATCCTGATTGGAAAACAGGACGTAGCAGACATAAGTACTGCATTATTGAGTGTAGATTTTTCAAAATTTGCAAAATATGTCTACTTCAGTTAATTTGTACATATATAAATATTTGTATTGTAATGTGAATGCATGTATCTTTAAATCTGAGTGAATGGGTGTATTTGTTAAAATGGTATTGGAAAATCTGAAACACTTCTGGTCCCATGCATTTCAGATAAGGGGTACTCGACCTGCAGTAGAATTTAAGGGGCTTCTAGATAGAAACAGGAATAGGAAGCAGCTGAAGGAGGGGCAACATGTTCGGCACAGATACATAGGACAAAAGACCTTTTCCTGGGCTGTTCTATGTATTAATTTAAACTCAAGGAAGGACTTATCCTAAATTGAAATTCAACAAACAAGGGGAGCATCTTGTGCAACAGTGTAGCTAAACTGGCACTTTTTATTTTGTTCCCCAACTGTTTAAATATGGATTCTTCAAGGAGATATCATTAAAACACAATATTTTTAAAGAGTCATTAACTGACAGTTATTACCCAAAAAGAGATAAAAACATAAAATGTGAAATATTATACCAACTCAATAACATAATACCCAAAAGAAAAATAAGCATGAATTATGCAGAAGCTGCATTTACTGCAGTGGAGCTATGGACTTGCAGCTGTAAGAATGTTTTCCACTGAATTTTAAAACACTAGAAGGTAATAAATAAGACAAAATATTTTACAGCACTTGGGAGTTGTGGAATACTAAATATACTTAATATGGAGGGAAGGTGATGCAATTAAAGCAATTTAACACTTCCAAGGAAATTGATTTAGTAGAAGTGAATGCTTCCCTATTGGCCTAAATGGAGATCGGGGTGGTTAAGTTAGTGAAATTTTCATTACCCTATTCAGAAATAACTTTTTTTTAAAAAAAGCGATCAGCCCAGGTGCTGTAACCTACAGAGAGACACAGTTCACTTCAAGGACATTGTACATCTTGGTTAGTGTGGTTTGTGCAACGCTATTACAGCCAGCGACAAGGAATAAGAACCCAGCACCGTCTGGAGGGAGGCTGTATGTTATCCCCGTGTCTGTATGGGTTTACTCCAAGTGGTCTAGTTTCCTAGCAAATTTCAAATATGCAAAGATTACAATGTTAGTTGGTCACCTGGGTGTATTTGTGCGGTACAGGCTCGTGGGCCAGAAGGGCCTGTTACCGTGCTGTATCTCTAAATTTTAAAATAATAAATCCCCTTATCTGCCCATCTGCAGAAGTGGGCTACTTTCTCAAAGGGGTGGAGTTAAGTGTGAATTGGTTTTAACCAGAAGCAGCTAGAAGCTTTGAGGAGCAATTTCCAAATTAGGACATACAAAACATTTTTTTTTTAAGTTTCAAAGTAGCCGGGCAAAAGGAAAGCAACAAGAGCCAGTTAAACTCTGACAAGGCGCAAGCCTTCTAGTCACAAGTGGCTTGTTTGCTTTCATGCTTTAAGACTATAAAATATTTTCAATGTTTGTCAGACACAGAGTACATTTCTACCAAATGAATGCAAATCTTATTTACGGTCTACGATATTTGAAATTTATGACACAGCTTTAAATGAATAACAACAGAACTCTGCGTACCCCAACTTCCTCCGCTCTCAGTCAAACTCGGTTGAAATCTCTGCTAAATAATGAAAATATTGCTTGCGATTTGAATGACCATATTCATTCATTTCTTCCGCTGAACCATTCTCTTCTCGTACAGGATCTGGAGGCAATTTAGAAATGTTCTTCCTTTAGATACTCCAGCAGTACAAATATAGAAGTATCCTTTCTTTAAGAAAAGCAAAAGTCAAGCTGAGATTGCAAGACAAAAGACAGGAAGTTAACCTTCTCCTGTTTAGGTCTCTCTTATAGCTGTTACCCATTACAAAAACAAAAAATTAATTGATTAAATTTAAGCAAACATCATTGTTACAAATGTGCAAGGTTTTAAATTTCATAGCAATGTCACCTTAACACTTAACACATGCTTCCAAAATTAATAATAGTATAACAACAGAAATTACATCAGTGATACCATTCCCAATGAACAGATTAAGTTAATCAGTTTTATTTTAATCGGTATTTTTTAAAATCTTCTGAAAACCTGCATTTAAAAAAAATACGTACTTTGTTTAAAAACTGTAAATAAATGAGTGGTCATTAAGTTTTCAAGTCCAACCCACACATCAGATCCTGCTTTCCATGAGCTTATACAATTCTGAGTATTTCTTGAAGCGGTGACAATTAAGTACCCTTTCTCGTCTTCCCCCCACTCTCACCCTGGATAATGATAAACGTGCTTTCTAGTCACACTCTAACAACACTTGTCAGACATTTCAAACACGACCAGTTCTGCAGCTTCTAATTTATCCCATATGGCTCCCACTCCCATTGGTGCTGTTCACAATTTCCTTCAGAGTTCACTTTGATCCAAAGTAAACAATTATGGAAGAAAAGGCCCAATTCAGATTGCTGTTAGCTGGGACTCAGTTTCCCTTCTCCTCAATACCCCTCTTCCAAGCCTTAAAGAAAATGTGGCCCAATGTGCACTGCAGACGGAAGGTCTTCTTTATCTGGGAAAGCTGAAGAGGGAATATGGAGAGTATTACAAAATAAAGTTTCTATTAAATTGCAAGGCAGAGAAATAAGTAGTAAAACCAAGCTAAATTGTCAAGTACAAACGATTGAGGCTCACCATTTTCCACTGTGATACATAGCAAAATGTTAGAGTGGATTAGTAAAGTCAATTTTGTGGACTGTAAATCATTAACAAAGAAACCACCCATGTTTTGATAAGACAGCAATCTGGAGATTTTGCATCATATATGAACATGTACCTTTCCTAGTTGTTCAGTATAACACAATGATTAATAAATTTCTCTGTTTATAAAGTCAAATGTTAAAGTCCATTCCAAGCACCCTTATTTATACATAGTGACCACAGAAATTCTTATCCTGGTGTCATGGTGGTAATGGTTTGCACAACACTATTAGAGCACCAGCAACCAGGTTTGAATCTGGTGCTTTCTATACGGAGTTTGTACGTACTCCCTACATCTGTGTGGGTTTACTCTGGGGGCTCTGGTTTCCTCCTACCCTTCCAAACGTACCGGGGGTTGTAGGCTGATTGGTGTATTTGAGCGGCACAGGTTCGTGGACAGAAGAGCCTGTTACCGTGCTGCATGTTTAATTTTAAATATAATTTTTTAAAATCTACATATAACAGTATTAAAACATTCTGTACAATTCTATGATTTGTGAATATTTAAATCACAAAATATTCTGCACTGACCCCAGGCTGTTTCGTTTCTCCCAAACTGACTTCGCAATTATAAACTGATGGAAATGGCACCATGCCGAGCAAACAGATTCAGTGTATCACATTAAACTATATAGTTGAATCATTTCTGCATATCATTCACTGAAGACAGCTCTCTTTATGTGCTACTTTCTTCACATTTGTTCTTGAGGGTGGATTTGACCAGAACTTTGTGGAAATTTCTGTACTTTTTCAATTAAGTGACAGGTGTGAACAGTGCTATTTTGAATATTTTATCTTCTCCCAGGGTAATACCATAGTATATTTGTCATTATTATGACATCATGAAAGCACGTTGCTGCAATAAATTGTGCAGCAAAGGAATTAATCATTTCCTGGGCTTCAGAGAAGAAGAAAAAAAAAGCAGCAGGCTAGTGAGACTCACTCCAATTGAATGAAGTAGAAATGAGTCCCCATAAACCAAAGAGGACGACTGCAAGCAGCCAGTTTGGTCCATTACATTTGTGTCTCCTATCTGATCAGGCCAGAGAAGGCTGCAGAACATCTCCAAAGGACAAATGCTGGAAGAGGGACTGACAGCACCTGATGGGAGCCTGAAGACAAACAGCCCGCTGTACGGAAACAGCTTTTCCCCGCTGCCATCAGATTTCTGAATGGACAATGAACCACAGACACGACCTCACTTTCTATTCTTTTGCACAAATTTATTTTTTGTCTAAATATAATTTATAGCAAATTTGCACCCGTAATGCCGCCTCAAGACAATGAATTTGTGATATGTTTGTGATAATAAATTCTGATTCTGATCACCTCTCCTTTGTCTTGCTGCCAATTTCATTTTGGGAAAGCCCAACATCAGGCACCAAACGTTTGATCCAGAGTAGAACCAATCTTAGATCTTGCATTTATGAAATTACAAGTACTTCACTCCACATTCTCTTTGGAACATTTAGTTTTATACATACTAGTTCATCGCACAATGTTTGTTCAATTGATTAAAACATTTTTTTCATGGTTTTGCTGTATATTTCTCATTATTTGTGAAATATCAATGCATTCACTCAGCAATAGCTCAATCCTGATAAGGGAATAGGTCTGCAAAATCTGAAACCGCTCAGTGTAAGATTGGTTAGGGAACCTAAGTTAGGCATCTTTCATTCCAAGGCAAAGATTGCATCAGCAAATGAGAGAAAATCCCTTGATGAGTTTATTTATGATAATAAAAAAATCCTCTAGTTCTTTTGATGAATATTCTCACCAGTTTACATAATAATCTGTGTCTCGTACGTCAGATGCATCTTGAACACCAATGCAATTAGAAATTTCTGTCAACATGGCTGCCTCATACGACAAGGGGGAAGGCTTTGCCTACTGGTCATATTCTGCTAAACTGGCAGTTCAATGAACCATTTTAAAATACTGGTAGAGCTGTTCACACTGGACCAATGTTAACCGGTTCTCTGCACCCTTTCATATTCACCACTCGGCATCACAGAGCAAAGGGGGCGCCTATCCACCAGAGGTGATGTCCTACATACCCCGCACCACCCCCCCCCCCCAGCCCTGTCCTGTTCACACTAGGCGAACCAGTTCGCCAGTTCAAAATGAATCGTCGATGATGCCACCTCCCTAGGCAGTTTATCCCTGGGGCAATTTGACACCTGTGCGCCAGTTCGCGAGTTTTCACACTGGCATGTTAAATGGCAGTTAATTATTGGGTGAAAGAGGCTTTAGAGATTGTGGTATTGCAGCCACCTAGTTTTTTTTATATAACCTTTAAAAACCGTCAGGCATCACATGGCGGGGGTTGGGGGGGGTGGTCATTTATTCTATTATTGGTTACCATTGTGAAATCAACATTTGCTGCTGGTACCATTCTCAGCACAAATTTTAACACCACTGCATATTCATTCATTTCTGCATTACACTTTGGCATATGGTCAGTGCCCAAGAGAATATATCACTGAAGCTAAAATAATAACAAAAAAAGAGCATTTAATAGGTACATTCAACTGTTGATAGAACACTATTTTTAGGAGCCAACAGCATCAAATGTTCTATAGCAGCAAAGAATGCATTTTCATGAAATCCCTCTGCCCATTTTTTAAAAATTAACACATAAAATATATGAACTAACACTTAATTAAATTAAGTGACAAAGGAATTTCATCTGAATGTGTTAATACGGCATAACACAATTTCAACACAAATGCGGAGTAATTTTCTGCCTGCTGTTTTAACATGCTGAATAATGCACGTGTTAAATTCAATTCTGTGCTTTTTTTTTAAAAAATATAGTTGTTAACCCATTTAAAATAAAATGGGTTAATAAAGAGATTAAATAGTGCATACAGGAGTTTAATGCAAATGCCAAAAATAGCACTGAGAGGAAATTAAACCCCCAAGTGTTTTTATATTGTAATGAGGTGTGTGCTACAGTGAATGTCCCAAAACAACACACAACGTAACGTGAGAATATCAAGAACCACTTTGAGTAGCTTTCTGAATGAAGCCTCTGTTACCTTCGATATTTAGAATGAGGCCAGGGTGCTTTTCTGAAATGAGCTTTCCATCAAGGATACAACTTCTTAGGCACAACTCATTGAGAAATGCATGTGCTTAAATTAATATTTTCAAATCATGAAGCTTGCATGTAACCTTACAAGTCAACAAAAATTGAAGTTTTTAAAGGGTTTAAAGTAGAAGGAAAGAGAAAAACAAGACGGATAATAAGTGTCAAAATGACACTCATCTGTGCTATTGTGTATTGAGTAGGCAGTGCATCAAAGGTACTTTTGTCTTTGCAAAGTCTTAAGGTTGGGGAGTCACACTAAGGCACCTGTTCTAATGGATGTTCCTTCCAGTCTTGGAGAATTCCTTACTCAAAACATCAAATGTCCTTGTGCTCATTGGCAGCAAAAAACTCTTTGATCTCTTCCCCCCATGTTATTAGCATTAACCGCCTGACTAACACAGCCAAATCAGACAGAGGCATATAATTTGGAGTGAAAACTAGCTTCCACACAGCATAGATCTCTGACATAAGAATACTGTGCTCTGGAATGAATCAAAAGAGTTTATATCCGTTAACCCTGAGGCTGGTGAAGGAGGATTCTGTCCACTATATAATGCTAGGAAAGATGACACCATTCACAATATTTCAAGGGGAAGTGAAGAATAAAAATGTCGGAAGTGTGCTCAGGAATTGCATCATTTGTTCTTACTTGCAATATTGTTTAAGTTTTTCTTAAACCAAGTAATTTAGAACGTATTCCTTTGCATGAATAGGATAATCACATTAACAATTCTGGGTTCCTTTCTTAATCAAATTATTTTTAAACAGCTTTTCCCCCGTGGGCTGTTCGGGTGAAACACAAACTCTCAAATCTGTCGAAAATTTCACCTCTGATCAAAACGCGATACTTCACCATCTATTTTTTTCACTCAAAGGCAAAATGGATCCGTCTAAGGAGAGCCATCATCACTTTAACATAGCAAACATTTACAGATCTCTCTCCGACAGTCCACATGAAACAGCCGCGAAAAAGGGTCCACAGCTTCGAAAGATCTTCGAAGGACCCTTGCATTTTAGATTGGCATTGGATAATGCAAATTTTGAGGTTGCAGGTCAAGGATTTTTTTTTTTTTTGTTATTAAATAAATGGCCTCAAAATATTAGTTGCATATTTTGAAGGCTATGATTGTCACATAGGAATTAGAACTCAGCAGAATACAATGTGACTGCACTCAGTCCCACTGTCTCAATCAGAAATACTTATCATCTTGACTACTCCTAAATATTCAATCTTTCTGAGCGTTCTTTGCATAATCACACAAGCATGAAAGAGGAGATATGACAGATAGAAGCCAGCAAAAAAAAAAGACCAAGAGTCAGGAATTGATTTGTTGTAGTCGCTCCCTTTGAAATGGGCAGTAGCAGAAAATGTAATAAAGCTGATATTTTCATTGAATGTATTCCAACACCACATTTGACTTACTTGGTTGACTTGATTTTTTTTATTTCCTTGTTTGAAGAATAATTAAGAAAGTCCAAATGCAGATATTTGTTATGATTGGAATTAATGGTAAGATTCAATTTACACTGCACTTTCTCGAGTTAGGAAATGAAGCAAAGGAACTCACTTAGAGGAACTCAGCTGGGTTCAAATCAATTTACAATCAAAATCCTTAAGAACCTCCCAGTTTACTGTTTAATGGTGTTTTCAATTCACTTCCAATATCAGTCCATCTTCTCTGAGGCAATTTACAATGATTTTTTTTAAATTTCATTCTTTATTCCAGAACTAATTTGTAGTTTAAAAATATCCTGCTTTTGGAAGATAGCACTATGTAAAAATAAATGCTTCCGTTCTTCATTATGCATTTTTGTTTGTTTTGCAAATTAAAATTCTTTTGTACTTTTGTTAGTTGCTACATTTGTTCTATATCATCAGTATTAATTATTTCAACTGATTTCACTGTATGCCTTATACCATACTTCTTATTTTCTTCCAATAAAATTAATGAAGGAAATTCATTCTCTGCCAAGGAAAACACTGAACCACATATTACCCAAGACTAAAAATTAAATGACCATGGCTAAAGGATAACATAACATTGCACTTTCTTATTCTCTCAACTGGACAGCCTAGCCAACAATTTACCTAAATTCTCAGCTCTACTCCAATAGTGTCACTTTGAGAAAATAATTCCTTAAATGTAAATAAATGATTTGAACTTAACATTGTTTAGTTACTGAAATAACTGTGTTACCCTCCCATTATTCTCAAAACAAGGTCTGTGTCTGCACTTTAAAAATCTAATTCTGTTACTAACCAGTCTATAAATCAGCTTCTGAATCTGATCAGTTATTTAAATGTTTAAAATTACAGTAAGTGTTGAATTACAGTTTGAATTGAGAGTATAATTTTCCTGGAATTTTATTTTTCCATATAATGTAAGTACTGATGGAGAGCCACATTATTTTTTGGACATACCAAGGGTTGCCTAATACAGATGAATGTGACAATTAACTGCAAGTTTCCAGAGGATAATGATAGGATACTGTTTTGTGAATTAAAGATTTGCTATTTTACAACAGTGCTGCCTCTTTGTCCTTTTGAAATACAATTTATATGTTTTTATTAATTTTAAACCATTGTTGTATGCTTGCAAATTCATTTATGTTTATATATTGAATTTATTTTGTTTTAAAATCAGAAGAAAAATTAGGAATAAAATTATAGAATGCTTCAGAATTTACAAGCATAATATACAAAATTTAAAAATATGTTTTAAATATAACTAAAAATGTGTCCGTTTAACTCAGATGCCAGACAATCTTCAATGATCCATCTTGCATGGTGCAGTCTAGCATTAATTTATAAGATCATTATAAACTGCCTTCTATCTTCTCAAAGCGCACAAGGGCATAAATTAAATAATGTGTCCTTTTATGCTGTAGTTAGGGATATTATCCAATGAAATATGATTTCATTGAAATTAGAGAGTTGCTGCCTGTCAGGGAAGAGTACGTTTCCCATTCCGCCACTTGCGTGCATGCAGCTAGAATTTATAGCACGAGAAATTTTAACGCTCCAATGGGTTGAAATGGCAACTCGAGCATCGATCGCGCTGTCTGAAACAAATTTTAAAATGGCTTAATCTGCCCTGATGGATGAATGGTTTTGATTTCCCATTGCAGAGAAACTTGATTACAAAACATATTTCAAGTCTTTCTCTATGTGCAGATAATGATTCATTAATCAGTGCTTTCATTAACCCCCTACTGGCATAACACAGTCCTGTATTTTTTGGAAGTGCAGTAGGGAAATGAATGTACAGAAAGTGACACATTAACGGCAGCAACTCCGATATTCCTCCCTGAAACTTAATTATCTGCTTGTCTGTGGTGGTTGCTAGGCTGTATTGGATTTTCAGCTGATTGTAATTTTACTACGGAAAAAAAAACTGTTTTATGGTCTATGAGGACACTTCATTTTCTACTCTTTAAAGAACTGGACTAATATTTCTGCATTGCTTCAATACATAGTGGAAGATTGTCTAAATTCAGTTATTTAGCATGGTTTAGTCCTCATCATTATTTGCTCAAATCTACATTAACGATTTTACAAATTACATCTTTTTTAAATTAATGGGAGGTTTTTACCTTATATGATAAATTAATTCACTGTTATGCCATAAAAATAGTGCAAGCAAAATCCTGGAACATTTTCTTCTAGTAAAGAAATTTATACATTAATGAAGTATTGGCTACTGTGCTGTCCAAAGAAGAAAAACACAATAGGGTTAAGGTATTTTTTTTTAGATTATTCCTTTATTTTCTTCAGAATCTTTTGAAGCTCTTCCAGTAATTTTCATTCCATTGGCTCCATTCAGTTGCCGTGAAGATGATGCAGCAAACTAACCTCAAAATGAGCAACCATTAGGCATTTTCCTTGACCGCTTGCCTTGTGCGATTGTTCCATCAAACATTAGCAAAGCGTGCAGTTAGATAGAAAATGCTAGTAGGAGTTAGAGGAAAATGCACCTGCTACTTAAGGCTGAGAATACATACAGGAATTTTATGTGAAGATAAGGATGTTGCTTTGCTACCTGTCCTCTCCTGTCACTCCCCAGCGTTCAAAGCTCAAGACCGCAATTTATTTTGACAAGGAATGTTGTGTGTGGTGGCTAAGAATGCAAAAAAAAAAGGTAAATGTTCTGAACTATGATTGTGAAATTCGTTCCTGGTCTAGAAATGTGAAAATCAAAATACAGTTTTTAAGATCCTCTTTTTGGAAATTGCACAAAAGCAATAGCTTTCACATCAAGAAACCCATATCAATAGCAAAAATTTGTAAGGAAAAACAGTATTATGCTTAATTTATTTTAGGATTTACTCCAGTAAAACAGGCATTTTTCACAATGACCAACCAATGCCAAATTATATTTTGTGAGAGAATTCATCATTAAATTTTTAAAAAAATTAAGCTTGTCTCAAAAATGTGTTTTCTTTAAATCCTGGTGCAATAATTTTACAAGCAAAATGGTCCTTATTCATGACAGTAATTAAATAAGTCACTACCTTCCATGATTTTTTTGATGGAAAAATGTGGCAAATACTTTTCTTATCTATTGGACCATGTTCAAAAATCCTACGTGATACCAGTATGAAATATTCAAAGCAAGACCTTAATTTAATTCCCTCCATCTTAATGAAAACGATTCCCTCTGCACAAATATCACTGAAATCCAAACTTCTCCATAAAATCATGTCAAATATTATGAAAAGATGTTCATAGGACAATCTCGTAATGTGCATGGGTCAATAAAATGAATTAAACCATGGAAAAATAATTTCTGCAATTTTCACACGATTCGGAATAGCTGGAAAAGGGTGACATTTTTATCAATGGGGTAAAGAATCACAGACATTTAAAAAAACTTTTTTTTTCCCCTTTGTGGTCTGTGGCCTTTCTTAACATTCCCTAATTTGTATCAGTTAATAATAATGAATGGGTTTCTGAACAGGGTTTTCAACCTTCTAATGCAACTCAGATTTAGACCACTGAATTCCTGATAAACAGAGATCTACATATGCTATGCTCTGAAAAGCACTCGGAATTAATCATTTTATTTATAGTTGTGATTTTTTTTAAATGAATTTATAGCTGTGGACCCTTCATAAACAAGTCCTTTATAAAGAATTTGGATCTTCTCTTCAGTCTCCTTTTTTTGAGTATTATCTTACTGCAGTACTAAATTACACTTTGACAAAATTTAGCTGTAAATTTTTTTTTAAATCATGTTGTCTTAAACTGAGAAGTTCCACTGTAAAATGATACAGTAGAGTCTTGCTTTAACATAAAATGTGGCAATATTTCGATGCAGATTTATTTGCAAACAAGAAAACTTTGATTATCCATTTTTTTTCCTCCTAAAGCAAAATGGCAATGGGCTATACAAAGAAACAAAAAAGAATTGCCGACATTTTGTGCCCAGCAACATTGGGATAGCCACTAGTGGAACCGTTGCCTCCCTTACTACAGATGGCTTGGAACTATGAACCAATATATGATCTGACTGCCATAGTCATTGTTATGTGTCAGGTCCTGTTATATTTGGATGGTTCCTTTCTCTACTTCTAGCTGTGCATGTAGGGCTTATACACGCAAACGAGTGATTGCTGTACCACCACATCACTGCAGCGCAATGCCAGCTGACTGACTTTATGCCTCAATGTACATTTTCATCACATTACTTCTGCTATTCTAACTCTTCCAGCTCTGAACACCATCAATTATGCAAAAGAATAACAGAGCCATGGCTTTGAGATGTAACATAAAGGACGATTATGAGTGTAAATAATTTAGACACCTGCGTGCCATGCTCCTTTTACCACTGATACTAGCCCAGTGCAAGTAATGCACCGACAGGGCAAGTACCTCCTCCTAATGTACTGACAGCTCCCAGTTTTACTTTCAAGCCAGCACAAAGTTACTGCATTATTCAGTCAGTAGCCTCTTGTCACTGATGAAGTTCACTGATGAATTTCCTATTCATTGCTTAGAGGCAGAAGTACAAATAAAGATTAATCCAAAAAAAAGGGTCCTTTTTAAATAAAGGTCCAAGTATTAATGTGGCTTCTTTGGACATCAATAGCAATTTGTGTGAAGTATTACCGCACCTTTCTTTGTTAAGAACTAAAAAGTAAATCCCGTGCCCACATAGCAAGGTCCTCAAATCTCCCCAGACTTCGAAAACACAGCTGCAGTCACGTCACTGAAACTAATGGGAAGATTGCACGTTACCGATCAGTTCTCAAATTTTTTGGTATCCTGGGCTGAGATCACTCTCGGTAGTTACAAAATTTTTTAAAAACGGGTTGGTCTCACACTACCTCAGAAACCGAAGTACTTAAGCTATTTTGTTTCTTTAGAACCTGCAAATTGAAAGTATATTTGTATGAAATATTTTAAATTTCATGGATTGATACAGCTGCATATTATAATTGCAGTTGTAAAATCTTATTTTTAAACGTTCAAAATAAAGTTAGCTTTCTCTCTATTTGATGTGCAAGGATTTTTTGAATTGCCACTAAAAGAATATGAATGTGCAATCTGTTCCTACTTTCATCCCAGTAGAACAAAAATTTTCAATAAAAACAAATGCTTCTAATGGAGTACAAACAAAATTTACAATTCTGTAGTTTATTAAAATATATATAGTCACATGCCTATGGTTAAATCTCCAGGAAATGTATAAATCATCTTATAGACTTCGAATCTATGTTGGATCTTAAAGATCAACAATAAGTTTATCAATGGACTCAAGAAAATTACAAGCTCAAATCCTTGCATTATATTTTTATATGCATGCTGTAGAATTAAAAGATCGAATAATTTTGGAAATGCATTGTAGGCTCATTAACATTTGTAAACACAATGAAGATTCAATCTTTATAGTAGAAAACTATGAAAAGAACTGGGAATTTATTAAAGGGGTTATACCCAATTTCAGTTTGTGATGGTTGCCTTGTCAGTCGCCAGGAAGTGTACAGAAATGCAGAGTTGTATTCCCCTGGAGAAAAAGATGTACAATTTAAGGAGGAAATATGGTATATTTGTTAGGGTGTGACAACCCTATCTGCAACACATTGGTATGCAGATGTAATTATACCCCTTCTGAATAAAGGAAATGCAATAATCCGTGCCAGTAGTAGATTGAGTCATGGCATAGATGATGTGCTCTTGTATTCTGTTCCTTATCTTTTTTATTTGATACTTCTTTGGGTTTTCTTAAGTTCCCTTAAGGGTTTGTGACTTCACCGATATTTGGTTCTTTGTATTTGTTTAATTTCTGTAATTTTTTTTTCTTTGTTGCATTAGGTTATGGAAAGGAGGGAAGAGGGGTGGGGGAAAAATATAGACTCTATATGTTATATACTATTGTTGAGAGAGATTGTTTTGGATTTGTACGAGTTTTAGAGAATCATAAATAAAATATTCAAAAAAAGGATTATACCCAAAGCACTAACCTCACCTTTTTTACAAATTGTAACATCTTCTATCATTAATTCATGGTCAATAAAACACAGCATATTTATTAACATTTGTAAAGGGAAATTATAGATATAATGGTTATGGTGCAGACCTTGCAATAGAACTAGGATTCTTTTTTACTCCCAAAAATTAACCTCTCCCCTTTTCACTTGCACTGTGGTTTTCTTGTGCTACTTTTTCCTCAAACAATTTTTTTCATGGGGAGTGAAGACAATTTTATCTGCACACGAATAAATTTCTAAAATTATTTTTGATTACTGCAATCAGAATTTAACAGCTATATGGAAAAAAAATGCAAAAATATATGGATATTACAGGGGTGTAAGCTTTGCCAATTTAGACCATGTCTGAAAAAAACAACCTTAAACAAAACAAATGCATTTCTCTTTCATTCAACCATCAAATACAAAAATTATTTTCATCAGCTAAAGCTTAGATTCTAGACAACAGGAAAAATTGCACCATTCTACAATGTCAACTAGGAATCTGTTCACATTTCTTTAAAAGGATGTTGTGCAACATTGTGTTTTTTTTATTGTACAAAATAAAGCATGAAATAAAGGAAGCAGATTCCTGAAAAAAACTCTGTGCATGTCTCACGTACTACAAGGTCTCAAGGATCTTTTGTGTTTTTATTGGCCAAAAAACTCTGATCATGCCAAGGAAATTGTGTCAAGTCTTCCTTCACAGATCAATAAATGGACACAGCTCCAACAAGGCCATATATTCGAGAATAACACAAAATGATGGAAAACCAAACAGAATTTGTTTTAAAATGCAATGGTTCCTCTAACGAATTGTATACAAGGAAGCAGCTGCAACTTTGATCAAATAGATAAAAATGTGTATTGATGTAGCAGCTTTCAATGAATCCCTTTCAGTGGATTCCATGCTATTTTAGAGCTAATTAAGTATTTTTGAATTGTGATCCCCATTGTAATATCATAGCAAATTTATGAATAGCAGGCTCCCCTAAACACTAATGTGAAGATAACAGATAATTTGCTGGGTGATGCTGAATTAGGGCATAATCAATGACAATAAAAACATCAGGAATAACTATCCTTTTCTTCCACAAAGACCTAGATCTTTAACCCTGTGCCCTGTGAGGATTCCATTCCCTTCTCTCAACTCCTCTGTCTCAGTTGCATCTGCACGCACGATGAGGACTTCCATATCAGATCTTCGGAGTTGCCCTCCTTCTTCAAACAACATGGCTTTCCCTCTACCACCATCAACTCATGTCTTCCATCAAACCGCACATCTGCACTAGCCCCCTCCACCACCACGTGCAACAAGGACAAGATTCCCATGATCCCCACCAGCCTCCGCATTCAGCGCATCATCCTCCGCCATTTCTACCACCTACTACGTGATCCCACCACTAGACACACATTCCTTTCTCTGTCTTCTGCAGGGACCACCCCCTCCATGACTCCCTTGTCCACTCCTCCCTCCCCTTGGTACCTCCTCATGGTACCTACCACAGAAGATGCACCACTTGTGCCCGCACCTCCTCCCTCACCACTATTCGGGCCCCCAAACAGTTCTTCCAAATGAAGCAACATCTCACATGAATCTTCAGGGCTCACATGCAGCATCCGGACCTCCTGTTGTGGTCTCTTCTACATCGGAGACACTGGGCGCAGACTGGGAAATCCTTGGCTATGTCCACTACAATAGTGTGGATTCCCCATCCCATTCCCTTGCTGACATAGCTGTCCATGGTCTCATGCACTGCCAGATTGAGAACACCAGCAAACTGGAGGAACAACGCGTCATCTTCCGACCGGATGGCATTAATATTGACTTCTCTGGGTTTCGTTAAACCACCCCCCCTTCATTTCCTCCCCGAAATGTCTCTCTCCATTTTCCATCTCCTTTCACACAGGCATAATCAATTCTCATCTCTCCCCTTATCATCTCCAATTAACTCCTTTGGTTGGTCTGGACCCCTCCCCCAGCCAACACTGTCTGTATTCTGAATTTTTTTTTGTTCATTCTGCTTGTTCCTTGAAGAAGGCCTCAGGCCTGAAACATCAGCAATAGATCTTTGTCTTCTATGGGCCACGAAGACTAGCTTAGATCCTTCAGCATTTCAGTGAGCTTCTACTGGATCTTTAACATTCAACTGAAATAGTCATCAGGCCCTCAATTTTGTTGCCTCGCCTAAAATACAGTATTTAAGTACTGCAATTAAGTATTAATCTCGATTGAATATTCAAGTCTTTTGAGTTGACTGGACAGAGGCTCAGAGGCATTAGTGCTACCTATTGAGTTAAAGCTGACATTGAAATGCTTAGTGCTTTAGGCTTTCAGGAATACTAGAAATAAATTACACTTAGCCCTTTAACCCAAATTTAAATGACCAGAAACTTTATTAACAGGTGAGTGAAGGATAGCCACCCCGCACACACACACACACACACACACACCCCACACACACACACACACACACACACACACACACACACACACTTGGATAAAGATTTTGTTGACAAATAAACAAGTTCTTGTTTTAGATTTGAACAGTCAGGTGTACAGTTTATTATACATTTATGTAATGATTTTACACTCATGCCTGCAAAACCATACTTCCATAGCCAAATTACTTATTCAAGCAAGAAAAGTAATCATTGACTAAATTTGTAAATCACTGCACACATTTCTGCAACTAGTACTCTTCTATATACTAAACATTATTATATATTTACAAACAAATTACTTAAAATAAATGAATTATTAGCAAAGGACAAGTTTCATCAAAATGTTGATTAGCTTGGTCAAGGCATGCTTTTCCCCAGACATCCTTACACAAAGTCATGATTAAAAGTTTTTACAAAATCCATAGCATTTGACTTTTTCTATAAATATTTTATTTTTGGTTCCATTCTGGTGGGGGTTTGTCTTTCGATCTTTTTAAAATCAGCATTTACCCACACAAGTTATTGTCAGTATTCCTATTTTGAAGGCCACGTGGAACATTCTTAAAACAAGAAAAATTAAAATGCATGTTCTGCAAGGCTGAAATGTGCTGCCATTATGGAGTTTTGTCAGTCGGAAAAAAAACTGAAGACAGATTTTTCCTGGTAATGCCTTCCAGGGAATTTTTAAAAAGTTTTTGAATGAGTTGAAATTGAATAATCCATGCCAATAAATCCTCAAATCATACCTTTCACTCAATAGATTTCCATAGCATACTTTTTTTCAAAGCAGTATGGCTACTGTTTACATATTATAAGCCCCTTGAAAGCCAGGTTTTAGCCACCTTTCAAGCACTGTGTGAAAGAATCGCAAAGTGGATTGGCAGGGCATCTAGACTTATCCACCTAGGAAGGTAGCCTTAGCAGTGGAACATAGCCAGCTTTTTTTCGGTTCTGTGTGTACATGCAAGTCAGTTTCCCAAGACGGGTCATACTGCGGCTTTGCAGTATAAAAGGGGCTAATAGATACACCACAGTACTAAAAGAGTTCAAAATCCAGTTAAAAGAAATACAAGCTCACTTTCTAATAGACATCTCTGATTTTGAGATTTAACAAGATTAATTTGCTCAAAAGATTACATGCCAAACAGTAAGCAAGACCCTTCATCCTGAAGTGATTTAAGACAATTCAGTTACAGTTCATTCCATTTGTCAAAATACTGGCAAACCTTTTCTTGGTAACCTGTCAGTACAAGAGCAACACCTGCTCTAATGATAAATTTTGTAACAAACTCAACAATACACTTAGTAAACATGAGCAAGAATTTCTTTATAATTAAATTGATACAAACATAAATATTCTATGGATGTGAGCACACATGCTCAACCATTTTTAAATTCAAGTCCAGTTGGTTGATAATAAATTGATGTATGTTGGCTGATGTGAGCTTGGGATCAAATTGCAAATGCAAATCATGAACTAAATGGTCATGTTTGCATCAGTGTAATTTGGAAATTATTTTACTTTGCTCTAACTGTTGGTAATAACCAAAACTGCAAATGCAATTCTGATAATACAATATATTACTACAATGTCCATCTACTCTGATAATACAGTTCATCACTATTTTCACCCAAACTCAATGGAAGCAGCCCACGAGACACAAGAATACATGGTCAACTCCAGAAACCTGGATACATTACTCAGGTTGACCTTACATTACCCTTCTGATGTACTGCTGCATTGTTGGAAATTCTCACCTTCCAATGCAACCATTAAGGTCACCTTTGTCCTTGTAGATCAATGTCAAAGATCTTGAAGCACTTTTTAATAATTGTTAGAGTTCCTCTGGTGCGCAGTTCAACTTTTAATACCCGATCACAACTAGATAAGCTGGTCATTGATCTCACTGTTGTTTGTAGAGCCTTTGTGTACACTTAATGATTAAAAAGTCTAACATTCCTATGTTTGGGAAATGTGCCACTGAAAGGCAATTTCTACCTTTAATATTTTCATTTATTATTGTTCCAAAATATCTGTCACTTACATCAATAAAAATGCAGAGATGCTGAAGGAACTCAGTAGGTCTCACAGCACCCATAGAAGGTAAAGATATATAACCAACGTTTCAGGCCTGAGCCATTTTTCAGGGAATGAGTAAACATCAGACAGGCACCTGAATTAAAAGGCTGGGCGAGAAGGGAAGAAAGGGCAGGGGGAGGAGCACAGACCAACAGACAAAGAGTGATAACTGGACATGGATAGGAAGACAGGAGAGGAAAGGTGAAAATTGATCTGAGGAAAGGAGGAGAGAGAGAGAACAAGCAAAGAAGAAAAAGGGATAAAAGAGGGAGGGGGGAGGTAACAGATATCAGAGGTTGATGTTATTGACATCCGGTTGGAGGGTGCCCAGATGGAATGTGGTGTTGTTCCCCAATTTGCAGGTGGTCTCAGTCTTGCAGAGCACGAGACCATGGACTGACATCTCTTCAAGGGAATGGGGCAGGAAATCCTGCTATTGCAGTGGACAGAGCCAGAATGCTCAATGAAGCCATCTCCCAGACTGCGTCCAGCCTCTCTGATGTAGAGCACAATGGGAGTACTGGATGCTGGAGGTAACCCCTGCACATTCACGTGAAGTGTTGCTTCTCTTGGAAGGACTATTTGGTGGTGACGGAGGAGGTGTGGGCGTAAGCGTAGCACTTCCTGCAGTCACGGGGAAGGTGCCAAGTGGGTGATTGGTGGGGAAGGAGGAGTGAGTGGGGTAGTCATGGAGGGAGCGGTCCCTATAGAAGGCGGAGAGGGGAAAATGTGTCTGGTGGTTGGATCACATAGTAGGTGGTGGAAATAGTGGAGGATGATATGTCCAATGAAGAGGCTAGTGGGGTGGTATGTTAGGACAAGGGGAATCCTGTCTTTGTTATGTATGGGGATGGAGGGGCTAGAGCAGATATATGGGTAATGGTGGATATGCATGAAGGTAGTAGAGGAGAAGCCATGTTTTTTGAAGGAGGGGGATGATAGAGCATGGAGGACCTCATCCTGGAAGTAGATGCTATGGAGATGGAGGTATTGTGAGAAAAGAATGGAATCCTTACATGGGGCAGGGCATAAAGAGGTGTAGTCGAGGTAATTGTGGTTTTGTAGAAAAACTTTGTTGAGAGAGTTTGTCTCCTGAGAATGAACAAGAAATGGAAGAGTTTTGTGAGATATTGACCAAGAGAATTTGAGATCAGGGTGGATTTTGGCAGCAAAGTGGATGAAGTTGACATGCTCGTCGTAGGTGCATGAGGCAGCATCAAAGTAGCTGTCAATAAAGAGCTGAGGGGCCTTACCTGTAAAATGGATTATTCCAGGTAGCCAACAAAAGGCGGGCATAGCTGGGGCCCATGCAGGTGCCCACGGCTACCCCTTTGATTGGGAGAAATTGGGATGAGTCAAAGGAGAAGTTATTCATGATCAGGACAAAGTTCTGCCAGCCAAAGAAGGGTGGAGGTGAAGGGGGACTGGTTGGGTCTGTTGTCAGGAAAAATATAGAAGGGTTTTGAGGTCTTGGGTATGTCACTTACACTGTGTGGTTTTTGTTCTATCACTAGAATGATAGTATGATCCATCACTAGTGTAGTTCCACACTGTGACTGTGACTACAGCCAGACATCGTTGATTACTGAGGGATCTTTGCAAGGAAAATTACAATCAAGTCACTAGTGCAGCTAGTGTTATGCTGCAACCAACACAAAATGATATCATGATCCATCTCAGATGCACCTACACAACATGTTGCTCTGATGTATCACCGGTCTACTTTCACAATGAGATATTTCAATTTATCAGACCTATACCTGCACTATGTTAATTCATCAACATTAGGAATATACAATATATGCCCACACAAACGAACAATAAACACATGTGCCCTATACTGCCAAGATATAATCTAGAAAGGCTCTCATTCCACAGGATGAAAGGTTTTCTTTCGCTATTGAAGACTGTTACTTGTTCGACCCACATGCATATGGTAGGTTGAAATGGCTCGGACTTCCAGCTGCCATCACCTCGACAGCACTAAGTCCAGCCACTCACACAGCACCAGAATAAGTACTTCAAGCACTCCAGCTTATTAATCCTCTGAGGGCTCAAGGACTTTTCAAGCTTCTGTGAAGAAAATGTGGTTTGTATCGTCTGTCTGTTAATAAAAGAATGTGATAAAGACAAAGCACAGAGCACACAAAAGGTGAGTAGTTTTGGATTGAAAAGGAACATTTGGAGCTTTGGCCTTACTAGATGTGGGGCAAAGAAAAGCCCCACAAAAAAATAAAATCCTATTGCTCTTGTGACCCAGTTAGAGATCTTCATGGATATTAAAGCAGCCGCTTACATGAATAAAATCTCCAGCTGCTACCATTTATGAACTTGAGTGGACAAAGGGGAAAAACGAAGGCTAAAGGGGTAGGTTATTCAAATAGATTTTACTGACAGCAAGTCAACAGCTAAGTCCCCAGTAACCAGCTCAGTCTTTCCTGCCTTTCCCATGGTATTTTCCACCCAAAAAAAAGCAAACTAATTCCTTCTTTCATTGTTTCTCAAGCCTCGTCAGCACATGATTGAACAGGGTGGGGGCAGCCTAATACCCGAGGTAAACCTGAGAATGTGTTGACATATTACAAAAACAAGAACTAGCTTTTCTCTGAAGTCTGATCCATTTTTCCCACCCCCACCCCCCTCCACACACACAAACTGGCCTCCTTCACTCTCTTCAAAACTGCTGATGTGGAGGCCTTGGGACAGTTTGAGGTCCTGCTTAAGATCCATTCATCTCATTAGTTTTAAGCCGATTAATAAGAATGGCCAGTTTGCCCTCTGGATATTTAAGTGAAGAAGTTAGCTGAAAGATCTTAACGGAAGGGTTTTGTGCTCAGAACAATGATAAGGTGCCTTTCTAAATCCTTCATTGCTCTCCTTGGGATTTTGCAACCAAATGAATTGTAGTTAGTCAAATCGAGTTCTTTGTGCAATCAATTTAATTTGTCATACATGGTAAAAGAGAAAAAAAATAAGAGGTAGTGTGATTCATTGCAATAGAAATTCACCCTCCTTTGTACACATCCTGCATGTTTGTGGAACTTTACTTCTCCAATCCGATTCTGTTACTTATGAAATGTGGAAATACTTAAGTCAGTGTTCAATGTGCATGATATTTCAGAGAGCATTTTGTATGCACCAACAGCCAGTAAAATTCTTCTTCCATCATATTTCTGCTTTGAACAGTAATTATAGCGAATACAACCATAACTTCCTTCCATGCCTACTTAAAATGAAGCTCTGATGATCATTTTTTTTCCATGTGACATTTTATTTTTTTTTTAATTTGGAAAGATTCGACGAAAATAATTCTAGGATTAAATGTGCGCTAGATACACCGCTGTGTATCACTGGAGATGCAGCAGTCGCATTTTTTTAAAAAACAATCGGCTCAAGACAAGGGAGAGATGGGAAAATGGAGCCTAAACACAATATCTCAAATGATTTATATCGCGAGATAAAACTAAGGCCATGGAAAACCTGCAATAAGACTGCAGTCACATACAGGGTCACAGAATTCTGCAATGTCTCTCCATTTTGTGAATGAACCTGCAAATCTAAGTGCAAAAAAAAGACAACATTTCATCAATACAAAAGAATCTGCATTCGTGCAGCTGAGTATGAAACTTATTAAAAAGCATTTCTCCACAAAAATTTTAATTCTATATTTTCAATGTATGCAAACAATACAACTAATGTTTAACATTTCTCAAAATGCAGGTTTACAGATTAAAAGCTGGAGTGAATAATTTAGGGTGTGCGATATATAATTTTAAAGTAATCTTGGTACTATCTAATTTTCACAATGGGGAGGTTTAGATTTTTTTTATTATCTTTCTCACTGTCATAGGACACTGAAGATGAAGTAGGAGCATGGGTTTTATTCCATTGCTCCACCAAATACATCTTTTATTTTTCAAACTGAAGTGAACTGACGAAATGGAGCACTTTTGGCACCATTGCTCTTTGAAAGCCATTTACATGCACAAACCAAATCAAGGTTGTGCTATGGGCTTCGATTTAAAGCTTGGGTTATGTGGCCATCAAAGATAACCCATTTTAATTGAAATGCACTGTCTCTTTAACAATCACATCTCAATCCTCAAACATTGCATGGCAAATCGCATAGAAGTCCCCTCTCCTGCACCCATCTCTTGTATCCCCTAATGATTCCTGCTGTATTGTAGGATGAACCAAACCGAATATAAAACACTTTTCTAAGATTTTACTTCTGTAAGCCAAGTACCTGTCAGCACCACCACTATGGAGATGGATGGAAAACTGATTCAGATTTATTGGCAGAGTACATACATGACATCACACACAACCCTGAGATTCTCTTTTCCTTCGGATTCAACAGAATTAATTAGTAATGCAAAAAATAAACTGTACTCAGCATAAACAAATAGAAGAACTGAAAACAGATAACAAACTGTGCAATACAGAGGGAACAAAAGAAAATAAAGTGCACAAGTAAGTGTCCTTAAATGAGTCTCTGATTGAGTTTGTGGTTGAGGAGTCTGACGGTGGAGGGGAAGCAGCTGTTCCTGAACCAGGTGGTGCGAGTCTTGTGGCATATCTACCTCTTTCCTGATGGCAGCAGCAAGAACAGAGTGTGTGCTGGGTGGTGTGGGTCTTTGATGATTGCTGCTGCCCCCCTGATAGCAGCGTTCCTGTAGGTGTATTCAATAGAGGGGAGGGTTTTGCCTGTGATGTCCTGGGTTGTGTCCACTCCCTTTTGGAGGGCTTTATGCTCATGGCCTTTGGTTTTCCCATACCAGACCACGATGCAGCCAGTCAGCACACTTTCTGTAGAAATTTGCCAAGGTTTCTGGTGTCATACCAAACCTCCACAAACTCCTGAGAAAGTAGAGGTGCTGATGTGCTTTCTTCACGATGCCATTGGTGTGCTGGGTCCAGGAAAGATCCTCCGAGATAGTGACTCCCAAGAACTTAAATTTGCTCACCCTCTCCACCTCTGATCCCCAATAATCACTGGATTGTATCCCTCTGGCTTTCCTTTCCTGAAGTCAACAATCAGCTCCTTAGTTTTGGTGACTGAGTGAAAGGTTGTTGTAGGTGCACCATTCAGCCAAATTTTCAATCTCAATCCTGTATGCTGACTTATCCCCTTCCTTTCTTCAACCCACTACCGTATCATCGGCAAATTTGTAGATGGCGTTATTGTCGTACCAAGCCACACAGTTGTAGATGTAACATGAGTAGAGCAGGGGGCTAAGAACACAGCCCTGTGATGCTCTGGTACTGATGGAGATTGTGGAGGAGATGTTCTTACCAATCTTCACTAATTGTGGTCTGGAGGTGAGGAAATCCATGATTCAATTACACAGTGGGGTGTTAACTCCCAGGTCTTGGAGTTTGATGATCAGTTTTGAGGGAATGATGGTGTTAACTGTAGTCAATAAAGAGCATCCTGATGTTGGCATCTTTGTTGTCCAGGTGCTCCAGGACTTTGTGTAAAGCCAGTGAAAATGACATCTGCCTTTGACCGGTTTCTACCATAGGCAAACTGGAATGAATCCGTGTCACTGCTCAAACAGGAGCAGATCTGCCTCATCACCAGCCTTTCAAAACACTTCATCTGTTGATGCAAGTGCTATGTTGTTAAGGCAGGTTCCTGGTTACTATTTGGTTAATCCCACCAAATAGGCTCTACCTCAAGTGATTCCAACGATTCTGCCCCACGATCAGCTACAAACTGGAAACCAAGCTTGCGATTCTACCATGCTGTGCAGCTACCCAGTTAACACGCTGGGGAATTTAGACTGCAATCGCTTTCACAGCTGAATAACCAACTGTGCTGAAATACTTTCAGGAAATATTAAGCTATCTCTGTGTATATATATATATATATATATATATAAAATCCAAATGTGTGACAGCTATTGATGCCTGCTTGAGAATTTCCCAACTCAGAAGCTAAAACTTATATTTCAAACCAAGAATGGCGCAAATCCCTCTGCTGCAACCATCACACTCATCCGCTCATTGTGGTTCAGTTGTAATTCACATCAAATGAAAGTCTGCAGCTGTAGCACGAGCGAGACATTGGTTCTTATGAAATAAAATCTCAGATCAATCAGAATTAGATGTGATCCATATATTCCAAATATTTTAACTTCATACAATGTTAGCTCATGTTGCAACATGTCACAGAGGATCAAACTGAACCTGTTCACACTTGGCCTGTACAACTGGCAATTAAATATTTGCAAATACATGAAATGAAGAACAACTGGCACCATGGATTCAGTATTTAGTGAACAGTGGTCATAACATAGAAGTAAATAAATAGTCTTAATCTGCATTGTTAAAAGTATTCCTTTCGATTAGCAAAACAGCAATCTCCTTTTGCATTTAAAATAGAGAAAACGGGGCAGCCCACTTACTACAGTGCCAGCGACCCTGGTTCTAATCTGACCCTGTCCATAAGGAGTTTGTACGTTCTCCCAGTGTCTGTGTGGGTTTTCCCCGGGGGGGGGGGTTCTGGTTTCCTCCCACTGTTCGGAAAGCACCAGAGGTGTAGTTTAATTGGGTGGCACAGACTCGTGGGCTGAAATGGTCTATTACTGTGTTGTTTGTCTAAATTTTAAAACAGAAAATACTGAGGCCCATAATGTAAAGCAGCCAGGAGTAGGGATGAATCAGAAAGCTGAGTACTGAGATTATGCATCGGCAAGTTTAAGTTTTAAAGGACACGATGGAAGAGAGGATTTTTAATTTTTTTTTAAAGCACAACGGTTTCAACATCCAAAACAAGAACAAGGAACTATAATTAATTTTGAATCCTGACGATGTAGGCAAGAAAAAAAATGCACGCAGTCCAACATTCTTGTCGCTTTGATGGAATAAAAAAATTAATTTCACATGACCTCTGAATATTGTAGTATTCACAATGAAAAGTAAATGATGGTTTTAATTATGCCTAAAGTACGGTATTGCAAAAAAAAACTTCATTTGTTTGTATAGGAAGTAAATCACAAGTCAGAAAAATGACAGAGAGCTAGTTAAGCGAGGCAAGTTTAATGATGCTTAAACAAATATTTATACACAAAGTAATTACTGCCCAGCAAACAATATAAATGTTAGTTAACATACCAGCACAAATTAAGTATCGGACAGCAACATATCAATAACATTTTGAATAACTCTGGTTAATACCTCAACAAGGAGGAATTCTACAGTTACAGTCCCATAACACACATTGGTACTAAACCAAATAAATGAGAAGATGAAGAGGATGTGTTTATCATCCCACAACAAATCCCAGCATTCTGTCTCCATGCTTTCATGATGTTCAATATTTAATTGTTACTGTTATTAGCTTCACATGATGGCATTACTGCTGGCTGACCTGATGCTGCTTTAACCTACCTGTGCACAAACTCCAAACAGAAAATCCGATTTTAAAAGACAGGCAAAACACTCATCTATGTAGCCTTTTCTTTCTCAACCTTCTGTTTTTTTTTAAATTGAGATGCCAAATGTTTAGCACTTGGTAATCGTCATCACGGCTCAACAATGTGCAATTCTATATAGTTTATCTTCACATGACACCAACTTCAGAATGAAGTTGACAATATTTTGGTGCACCTAAATTGAACTAACAATTTGCAGGAAATAAATGTTGTAGCTATTAAATAAATGCATATCAGCAAGCTTATTCAAAGCTGAAAGAGGACTAAAAACCCTGTTAAATAACTTGCCACATGTTTATTCCCATTCCCTTGAATCAGTGGTTTTCAAACTGTCCTCTAAACTCATATTCTACCTTAAGCAATCCCTATGCCACACATGCTCTGTGATTAGTGTAAGGGGTTGCTTTGAAAATCACTGTTTTAATCATACCCAATTGATTCATTATGTGCACGGTTTCATAACTCCAAGGGAAATGAACCAATGACAATTTTTCTCAAGCAAAATATTTCAGTAACAATTGGGTCTAGAGCAGTGGTTCTCAACTTTCCCTTCCCACTCACATATCACCTTAAGCAATCCCTTACTAATCACAGAGCACTGATGGCATAGGGATTACTTAAGGTGGAATGCAAGTTTCAGGACGGCAGTTTGAAAACCACTGCCTTAAATTATCCAATATATCTGCTTTGTAAATGTGACTAACCAGCTCCAATCGAACAAAGCGCTTGTATTTTGTTGCATCTTTTCAAAAGCAGTATGGCTTCAAATATCTCTCAACTACAAATTCTAATGAGATCACATTCAGCTTCAACAGAACACATTTAACTGAAACAACGTGTACTTGCAAGCCCGCCAAACATTAATGTACTGCAACGATTTCCAAAATATTGGAAGGGGATTATTGAACTGATATCTAGCAGGGCTCAGTACTTCTCCAAAGCGTCAACAGCAGAATTGGCTGCTTACCCGAGAATCAAGAATGAATACTTTATTTACATTTAAACCTGCCAAGCAGGCCACTTCAAAGGTTAGTCATAATAATTTCCAACCTGATTTAGGTGCTAATGTGCACACAATATAATTCACATTTCTGAACAAAATGAGAAAAAGATACATAATCTTTAGAACACTATCCATCTTAATTAAGTCACAGACCCAGAGTTTTACAGGCATAGTACAAGGCCCCTCTCCCCAACGTGTCCACTCTGACCAAGCTGTCGACCTAACCTAGTCCCATTTGCCCTTGCTAGCCCACAATCCCCCTAAATCAGTGGTTTTCAAACTCCCCCCCACCACTCACATACCACCTTAAGCAATCCCTTACTCCAGAGAGCCCCTGTGGCATAAGGAATATCTAAAGTGGTATGTGAGTGGAAAGAAAAAGTTTGAAAACCACTGCCCTAAACCTTTCCTCTCCATGTAACTCCATAAATGTCTTTCAAATGCTCTATTTATGCCAATGAAAATCAATCTAAGATCATTTAAATTTAGCCAAATCTTTCTATCCAGGCTGATAATACTACGTGCTTTAATCCTGGCCAATAACAAAAAAAGGGCAAATGTTAAGTGAGTCAATTAGCTCCCTCCATTTATAAATACAGTCTCTCCACGAGGGCGGGTGTGTTTCACTATGTGAAAGGTTCTTTAATTCAACACATGTTCATGCCTTTGTAGGTTTTACTTTCCTTCAAATTAAGTCCTTACAAGTTCCAATGTGTTGCCTTTTTTAATTCCCAACCTCATCGCCTTGTTGCCCTGCATCCTTCTTATACCAATTCTGAGCTTTTAACACACACATGGGTCTGGTGTCAATTATGGAGCAGAGCCCCAAGGCAGAACAATAGCAGCTTTTAATTTGCTGATTCCTGCTTTCAGAGTGGTCAAAGCTCTGAGACACAGTCAATATTTGCTAGAGTTTGATGGAACCGTTTTATAGCTCCCTCCAAGTGGAAAAGCAGCAGGGAGCTAAGCCAGTGCTTGGGCTACCAGAAATATCAGCAGAACAAAAACAAAACGTTAAAGAAAATACTGCCCCAGACGACAAAAGACACACAGACTGCAGACGCTGGAAAACAGAGATACTGAAAAAAACAATCTGCTGGGAGAGCTCCGCAGGTCGAGCAGCATCAGTGGGAGAAAAGCAGTCAATGTTTCAGGTCAGAACCCTTCATCAAAGATGCGAGCCGAAACGTCGACCATTCGCTTTCTCCCACTGATCCTGCTTGATCCACTGAGTTCATCGACCAGATTGTACTTTGCCCCAAATATTATCAGGCTGAAATACTGTCACGGTGCTCCCTAGAATATAAAATCTATTCAAACAATCAAAAGAGCAAGGATAAAAAGTGTAGAAATATCACTAATTCCATTTGCTGACTTGCCAGGAACTGATTGTGCACATGACTCCTGTATCACAAACTAATTTTCTCCGCTTTCTCCGACAAATCTGCTGGACTTTAATGACTGGTTTTAACAAATTAATGTATTAAATTGCATTGGCAAAAGGGAGGCAAGTCTAATATCAAAAGTCAAATCCATCTAATGGGTTTTATATTCATTCACTAATCAAAATCCATGGACTACTTAGAAAGTGAAACTGTTAATGCATTAATATATTATTTATACAAATCTTCCTAATATATTAAAAAAATCAAAATGTGCCCATGGATTAAAAAAAAGGAAAGACAAATAGATATGTTGGCTCGTTTTCTGCAGAACTTTGTGTCTTGAAATCAAGACCTGGACACAATGGCAACCATTTGCACCACAAATAATTTCATTCTTAATTATTTCCCATGGAAATTCACCTTTTCCCCAATGACACACATTCCACAACAATCACATCAAGTTATTCACATTGGAGCATTGCCCAGCAAATTAGGTCACATTGGTTAAAGGTACATTGGGCACTCTGGGAACAATGGTGCCTTGGCAGGGATCCTCCCAACAAAGTTGGGGGCAGCCAGACTGAGGAACCCAATTCAAGTAGGCTCCTTTCGTTTTCTTTAATTTGCCTACTCTCCTCTGTCTTCTTACTAACTTCCCACCTCATTATCACCAGGGCCCTGATTTCTGGGCAAGCAATGATCACAATGACAGGAGAATTTAGGCAGCAAAATTGATTTATTTATATATATTTTTAACGTTGTGAATTGATGGACATCAGGGAAAAATTTAAGCCCATTTACATTATTGTCAAATTCATAATCATAGAGAGCCCATTTCCATGCCCCCCATTTGAATTGTCATCAGTTTCAAGTACTTGTAAATAACACAACTTTTAAGATCTAAACCAGTGGTTCTCAACCTTTTTCTTTCCACTCACCTACCACTTTAAGTAATCCCTATGCCATCGGTGCTCTGTGATTAGTAAAGGATTGCTTAAGATGGGATGTGAGTGGGAAGGGAAGGTTGAGAACCACTGCTCTAGACCCAAGTGTTACTGAAATATTTTTCCTTGAGAAAAATTGTCATTGGCCCATTTCCTTTGGAGTAATGAAACTGTGCACATAACGAGTCCATTAGGTACAATTAAAACAGTGGTTTTCAAACTTTTTCTTTCCACCCATATTCCACCTTAAGCAATTGCTTACTAATCACAGAGCATCTAATGCATAGGTTGAGAATCACTGATCGAAGCTGAGCCAAATAGTCTCATTCATCTGTAAAGTTCATGTGAAGTGCTGTTACAGATGCATTACTGCCAGTTAGATACTGTTGCCAATATAGTGACTGTCAATAGAAGATGGCTCAAGTTTATTTGTGTAGTTAAACTAATCTCGATGACAAATCTATCTCACTTTTACACAACTGAATGGGCATTTTGTTTTACTTGCAATGCTCTCAATCTGTTTTCTGGAGGCTTTGATGAATATGTACAGGCATGAAATGTACGAGAATTCTGAGCCTTCATTACATGCAAGGACTTGTAAATTGGATCCACTCTTCATGTACTCCTTCCCCAACTTTGAATTTTCTTTCCTTCTGTCATTTCTCCAAAAATGACACAATATATTAGTATCTAATGGAATGGTTCTGTTGACCATAGCCTACTATTAAACCTTTACAATCCAATCTTGATCTGATAAGGTAGTGACAATACCTTTTCTGATATCCTGTTTGGATAAATTTATGGCCTCTCCAGTTGTACATACTACCAAGTTTCTTTCTAAACTGAAACACATCATGCAGAATAATCAATATTTTAAAAAAAAAACCACATTACAGCTTTCGAGAATCACTATGGAATGTATTTTTTTTCCCTGTCTTCATGGTCTGACAATTATAATTAAAAAACATTTGGCCAATATAAATTTTCATTTTCTATAATAAACTTTAACTAGATTGAAAATAACAACAATATCTGGTTGTCTGAAATTATCCATGACTCCCTGCATTTCAGCAAGTCACATCTTTGACTACCGTAAACTATTAAGCAGCCACCAATAAATGCAATTGGTCAATTTTGCAATACAACATCTCCATTTTGAAAGCTGTATTCTTATTGGAAAATGCACGACTCGTACTATAAACATATCGTCAACCAGTTACGAGTGTAAAATAATAAATAAAAACAAGATTGGTTTCTTAGATTTTTATTGTTAAGCTTTGTTTGTTATTTTACTCCAGTCACGATTTTATTCCCGTTGCAAGGTACATTAGTTTTAACACAGGAGCAATCTCAGTTACTGAAAAATGTAAAACTACAAGATGTTTTATGCATTCTGATTAACACGCCAGACATTAGTAACACATGGGAGTGTCGACATGAAGAGCAACAATCTCCCTTCAGTCCTCACCAAGCCATTCTCTTGCCCTTAATCAGTAATCATTTATTGGTTTTGAAGGGTATTTTCAGTCCTAACCAAGCCATTCTCTTGCCCTTAATCAGTAATCATTTATTGGTTTTGAAGGGTATTAGACTCACAAATACAAAGCATCAGCAAAAGTGTTCACAACCCATCAAGAGTTCATTGCAGCTTGTGCAAAGAGGAACTGACTCTGCTTTGCCCTGTACTCTGAAACTACACAAGGATCTCCATTTTGAAAGTAGCCACTTGTACATAGTTACCTCAATCAGATCTGAGCACGTGTGCCCAAAGGTCATTCTGTGCAACTACTCTCGGGCACTGATTCCAAAATGCAATAACTAAAACCAATTTTCTTTCACACAGATCACATATATTTAACAAAAAAATTACAGACTAAAAATCTTAATTTTTCTGGTATTGTTACATGAATGTATTTAAAAATATTTGTTCCACTGCAACTTAAATGAACAAAACATTCATTTGTAACCCACCACAGCCCTGCCCCTCACTGGTGACTCCAACCCATTCATTTCTTTGTCCTATCCTTGTGTGATCAGAAAGAAACACTCCAGACTCCTCTGGGGCTAGACCAGTGGAGATGTGGAACTAAACTGCTGAGCCTTTGCCATCACCAGTCTCCTTCACAACACACAGCAGTGTTATTATACTTCTCTGGGCTGTCCACGAAGAAGCACCTGTTTGCACAGAAAGAGGAAATGCATTGTTCATTAGGTAAAGATTCTGCAGCTTCCTTAAATTAAAGATACTCAGGATTTAGGAAAGAGGCCTAAAAATGACTGTTTTAAGACTTTGGTGAATTAATCAAGTAAAATTCACCTTTCAGACTGATCATTGCTTTCAGTTCTGCTGTCCAGTACTTTGAAATAGCTTGCTTCTTGGGAGTAATATATATGGGTGCCAAACTAAATCAAGAGTAATGCAATTGCCTGAACTCAAGTGCAAAATAAACAAATTTGAAGGGTCAGCAAATTCCCAGACATTGCCCGAGGTTTTAATTAAGATCAGGAAGTTTATTTCTGGGATCACTACTTTATCAATATGCAAAGTTGGTAGGTATTAGTTCCAATGCACACTTGTGAGCAGGGTAGTTCCTGTGTTAATCAGAACTCCAAAGAACCATCACAGGAGTTTTGAACAGAACACCATAAACAATAAATAGGGGAGAAACTAATCTCAAACCTAGAGACCGCAAGGAATCTTTGCAGAGGGAAAACACTGAGGGGTAGAGAACTTTTTCCCCAAAAGGCATGAAACTTCCTTTAGTGCAGATGTCGTCATTATAAACATGTACTTTGTCATGTTTTTTCCCCAAATGACAAGTTTAACAAAAGTGACAGCCCGGTGTGTAATTAGTTTTCATTGTTCCCCTGACAGTCATTGCTCACAGCAGATCTTTGTTTTTTCTGCCTTAAATATTATGGAAAATTCTCTTTTGACAAACTGCTACATAAACTAAAAGGAGTGCTGACAGACCATCATGGGTGTCAGGGAAAGGTGGACTGCCAAAGTGGATTTTTTTTTTAAAATGGGGACTGGACAAGAAAGCCATTCTAGTTTTTCACCAAATCACAGTCAATGAAAGCATCTTGCATACAATTTCTGAAACAGCAGGGATAAAATGAAATTAGGAAGGTGGCAAGTACAGTCCCCAGGTTACAAATGAGATTCATTCCTTGGTCTGTCTTTAACTTGAATTTCTAGGTAAGTCGGAACAGGTACATATGGTTCTTATTTAGCGTCAGTTGGTCAAATTTCTTGAAATTTGCATCAAGGGAGGTTTGTACAGACCCTTTCCTGCAGTAGATTTAGGCTTTGGAAGCATAGTTACAAGGGTAAATAGCCATGATCCGTCTTAAAATGGCAGACAGCCGGCATTCTCCTTCCTCGAGCCGACGAACCACTGAAACCACGTGCAATCTAGTCATAAGTATGGGTTGTTCGTAAGTCAGCCATTCGCAACCTGGGGACTTTCTGTAGTAGGTTTTAAGCAAGTTGAAAGGCAAAGAAAATTTAAGAATGACTTGTCGAGCTTGGAATCCAAAGAATGATCAACAATGATGTGAAAAGACAGCCAGAATGCAAGAAACCCACGTCACAAGAACAAGAGATCAAAGAGAGGGCAATATTGCTGGAAGAGATTGCAGGGGTAAAGAGGAATAAAACTCCACCAACACTGACAAAGAAAACATTGCTTCCTCATTTGATCAGGTCCACGTCAGTGCTGTGAAAAGATAAGACTGTAAATGCTATTTACCATTAATTTGAAAGGGTAATTGCAGATATTTGGGATCAATGATCAACATGCATTTCTTTTTGTAGAGGAAGGGGAATTTGGAGGAAAGACGACAGTTTGCAAAACAGAAGAGTCAAGAGGGTTTAAAAGAAAAGATGGGGGTCATGACAAAACTTAGCACAGAAGGAAGCAGTTCTTGAAAGGAAAGAACCATCCACAATCTCAGTAAAGAACCATCCTTCTGTCAACTTCCCTGACACATAATTAGTTTGCAATATTTATTTGCATTATCAAGCAATTGGATGTGTTTGTACAGTATCTGATAGCAAAGTGACATGGGACTATTAGAACCTGCTGCACATGTACTGGAATGTACAAGGAACGGCTGCATTAGTGTATTAATTTACTTTCCTTAAGTCAACCAATTTACAACTGGCCTAAATAACTGCAATTATTTAAAAAGCATTTGCACTAACTGTAACTGCTTTGTTACTAAAAATTCTAATCAATATTAGCACAACTAATGATAGAAAGAAAAATGCATGGAAATTATTGAAAAGATGCTTTTGCATCAAACACTCAGGTGAAGGCAGTTGCTCATAAATATTTAATCCTGGAATGAGACAAACATGAAAAAAATCTAATGCATTTTTTTTAAAGAATCCATATAGGTGAAAGTGTTCCTTTTGATTGTTTTACATCTCCTCTTTGGAACTCAGCAAGATGCTTCCATGTTCTTACTTCTGACTGTATTTCACCGATTAAGAAATTCATTCAAGATATCAGTATTGCAGAAATTTACACAGAAGCGCTGGAGAAACTCGGTCGATCATGCAGCATTCACAGGAAGCAAAGATATATGTCCAATGTCTTGGGCCCGAGCCTTTCCTCAAGGTATGAATAAAAAGTAGGCAAGTGCCTAAATAAAAAGATGGGGGTAGGAGATAAGAAGGGGCAAGGGGATAATAAGGAGGAGCACAGGCCAACAGTCAGATGGATATGGGTGGGAAGACAGGAGAGAAAAAAAAACACGCTGGGAGTGAGCGGGGAGAGGAAAGCATAGCAGAAAAGCTCATTTGATACAATTACAGCAAATTGTTGCATATAGCTGATCAATTTTTAAAAATTTAAATTATTTTATCAAAGTCTTTATTCCTCATATTATCAGGGCTTTGCCACTTGCAAAATAACTTTTCTTCCCCCCCTTACAGGGAAGCACAAAATGGTGCCTTGTCACATCTATGCCTTGTTCATTGCTCATCTAATTTCATATTCCATACAAAGATAAGCTACGTCTGGTTGGCTTCTCGTGGCTTGGAAAACTTAGGCAGTCATCGAGCACAGGGACAAGCCTTTCAGTCCATCAAGTGTGCACCAACCTCTTGTCTATGCAAACCCATCTTATTCTCCCCACATTCCCCCACCCACCCCAATTCTACCATGCACCTACAAACCAGGTGCAATTTACAGCAGCCAACTAACCTACCAACCAACATATCTTTGAGAACCAGGAGAAAACAGACATACCTATGGAAAACCCACATGATCGTGTAAACCACAAAGATAGCAGCAAAGGTCAGGACTGAAACCAGGTTATTGGAACTGTGAGGCAGTAGCTCTGCTAACTGTGTTATTCAGATGCCTCAAGCATCATATGAATATCGTGCAAATGAGCAAACGCCATTGCACAAATTGCATAATTGCTTCACCTTAGTTAAAATTATATTCAACAGAGCTTTAAACTGAAGTACCCAATAAATATGCACGATATGCTAATAGAATATGTAGGAGTTTTCAAATTCGTACAGGTCTATTTGCTTACATTACTTGAGATAAGAGACAACACAAGACTCACACATTTGCCAAGTTTCTGAGGCAAGAATTTCTACCTCAAGATCCATTTTGTGTTTAACAACAATAAATCTGCGCTCATCCGTGCCAATGAATAGATTCCTCGATTCCATCATTTCCCCTTTCCTAATTTTCTCTCATCTCTTACACAGTAAGCCCTGAGTGAACTCCTTAAAGACTAATCACATTCATTCCTTTACTCTGCACAGCATGGTATTGTTAGATTACCAGATCCACAGCAACAGGGTGGCAGAAAAGACTCCTCTTTAGCTACACCTCACCAACCAGGATGCAGCATCTGGGTGGATTGGAATGCAACCCCTTCGTTAATATATTTGCAGATCAGAATGGAAAGAATTTATCTCTTTTGAGGGAGAGGGGTAATTAACCTCCAATAAGTTGCTCATCAGTTCCCTTCTCTCTGGTGTCAGTAGCCTCTAAAACATTGATTAGACCTGGTTTCTCTCAGCTTCACACAAAAGAACCACATTGAAGGAGCTGGGTTTCCTCCTGTAACAGTCACTGGATAGAGACAAAGCCATAAACTTTAACTAAGCACCAAATAATGAACTGCAAAAACCCTTTTCTGCTGAATTTTACAACCAGAAACAGAACACATTTATGAGCAGCAGCAGGTCTCCCTCCTCCCCACCCCCCCCCCAAAAAAACCACAATCACAATCTCCTGGAAGTGTTGAAACAGTGACTCAAACTTTCTCTCACAAATAAAATGCAGTCTCCCACCCCACCTTAATAATCACCATTAACCCTGCTGACATGGACCATCTCCAGCCAGCAAGATGCATTCTCTTATTTCTATTGCTCATCAGTGTATCCATGTCTCAATTAATATTTCTAAAAGATCCTTGCTCAGAAATAGTGAAATTGAAAAGACAAGGACAGTAACAACACAATGATTTGTTTGTCGTGAGTGCTAAAGGAACAAGGCATTCAAAGAATGCCTTAATTGCAAGAAGCTTTGGAATTTTTAATCCTCAAAGCAGTTATTAAATTTATCTTGTTTATGTTCAGTCAATAAATATAACTTTCCCTTGTACTTCTCTTCAGATTTTTTTTAAAATTTACTCATTTGTGGATTTTATCAATATAACAGAGAAACAAAGGAAAACAACTCGCTTCATTTTCTTGAAAAATCATTAACATTCACTCAATTGCAAGCAGAAAAAAGGAAGATTTAGTGTCATTTCAGGACATGTCCAGTAAAGTGTCAGGATACACTAAAATATTCCACTTAATATTCGATGTTAAATATTACTGATAAACAATTCCATTGCCATTTCTTAACCTATTTTAAAAACAATATTACAATGAGATTAGGAACAGTTCTTTGCATCAATACAAAGTTTTCACATTATTGCTTATACTTTCCCAGTTTTCTGGAAAAGGGAAGGATGAACAAATCAATTAACCAGCACATCTGAGCCCACCCTGGAAAGTGTTTCAACCACTATTCAATTGCTCCAATACTGCTCAAAATCATAAAGACTAAAAGCTGCATCACACAGCAATGGGTTTTACGTCTTTTGATCTCTCCGCACAGCACAATATAATATTTAATATAAACAGTTTTAAACAGAGTTCCAAATGGTTACTTTTTTTTATGGATACTTGAAGTGCCATGAGGTAAAAGGCCAATTCGTGAAAGGTATTACACTGTAGTTTTCTTTGGTAAAACATTGTTAAACCCTACAAGAATATCAGAGATCTAGTAAGTACAACGAACAATGGGTGAATCGAGTGGTTTTTTTTAAATTATTCCCAATACAACACATTTAGACCCACTAAGGAGAAATCAGTGCCTTCAATCATATCAGCCCAGATGAGGAAATTCTCCCAATAGTTTAAAATCCAATTTGTAAGCTGGAAACACGTTCTTGCCTCGCAGTCTAGTAAATGCAAAAAAAACATGCCCTGTGACCCAAATCCATTTGTTCATCTCAGCTCAAACTAGGACATGCGTTCGAGGTTTGTATCTCTGCATTAGCAAAATAGGAAAGAGGGAATATTGCACAGGACATTCCAAGTGGGACAACAACAGAACCTTAAAGAACGATACAGTATTAGAAAAATATAAAGTAATGAAAGTATACAAATCGTGACGAAAAATCCAAAAATGCTTACAAATCAATGTAGTCGTTCACAAAGAGCGACAGATACAAGAAATCTCTCCAAAAGAAAAATGCAACTCGTTGATTTATGGGGGGAGGTAAAAAGGATGAATTAAATAGAAGACAATAAGGGAGTGGCAGAGAGTGCAAAGTTGATGAAATAGATTTATATATAATTTGTGAGCAGTACGGTAAAAAGAGGATTACACACACACATAAAACCACACGAAGCAGGAATACTTATAAAACAAAATGACAGAATCAGCCCAAGTGAAGCACATCGAGCAGCACCAACCACTAATTGGGTGTTTGAGCTACAGAACGCTACTTTAAACGAAACAATAAAACAAGCGCTATACTTGGAGAAAATAATAACGAATTTGAGAAAAAAAATCGTTACACCAAGATTAAAAATGATAAAGGGGCATTGTTTATTTGTTTTCAATCGTTCTATTTAGTGGGTTCTTAATAGATTTCAGTCATTTATGGGGCAAAATATCTTCCCCTTGCCAACTCGAGTTCAGTTTGATGATTGGATTTGGAACCATTTAGCCCATTAAAGTCCTGGGGTCAGGATTTTGCCCAAGTATTGGGGGGGGGGGGGGGGGCAGAAATAAACCAAGGGCAAACGAGGGCAGGGGTTCGAAAGATTTGTATTTGCGGCAGTCACCGCAGTAGCAGCTGGAACCGTCCTCCCCTCCCCCTGAAACGGGAACCTCTCACTCCGTCCCTCCTGAACTTTTTGCTTGGTTTAATTCACGGATTCTTCATTTTTTTAAAAAAAAATTAACAGAATAACCTGCTATTTTTTTTTGTTTACTTTTGAGACGTAAACTTGTAAGAATTGGGAAAGAGGAGTGGACGGGTGGGGTCTCCAGCATCTTCCAATTGGAACCTGAACCCAATGCGCTTTCATCGGAGAAAGGGTTCAAAGCAGACCGGCATCCGTGGAGCACCCGCTAAATCTCCCACCGTATCCAGGCGAAAGGACGCGTTGATGCTATTAAAAACACCCACCACCACCCCCCAGACCATCTGTGGATGTGGTCGCTGTGGCACGGACGGGACGGCGACCCTGTGGATCGGATGCTGGGAGCCGGGCCCAGCCTCGCACTGCCGGCTGGAAACTGTCTCCTAAGTTTCACTCCAACTTTAACGCCTCTCCCAACCCGCTCACAAGAACCAGGAGGCGCCAGCTGAGCAACTCTCCTTTGATTTCCTTCCAATTTCCCTCCAGTCTAGCATCTTTTTTTTCTAAAAATAAACCCTTTAAAAAGCCGAGCAGGTCGACCCATCCATGTCAGACCCTTTCACACGAGGAGGAGTGTGTGGTGGGGGGGGGGGATTCGCACCGCTTGACCACAGGGTCCCGGCCGCAGCGTCAAGTCCGTCCCGGGGAAGAAGGAGGAGGAGGCGACTTGACTGCTCGCAGTTCCCCCACCCCCCAGCACATACAACACGGGCGGAGTAGACAGCGCCGCGGCTGCAGTCAAACCCCCTCCCCGGACGCGCGCCTTTGAACCGGAGCCGGCGCCTCGTTGCCGTTCAACGCACTTCGCCCGGTCCGCGTGTGCCTGTCACCGCAGCGAGAAGCACCACCTGAAAACGGCTCTTCCCGATCACAACCGCCGCTGCACCCGAGCCCCCCCCGGTTCCAATCAAGCAGCGTCACCCCCAGAGTTGGCCGGAAAGGTGACCCGAACCTGTGGAGCCAGTAGTTTGTCTCCCTCCCAATCCCCCAGCAGCGTGTGTGACTTGAGGATGAAAAGAGCCCGCGGCGGCGCAGCTTCCCGTCGCCGCGGTGCAGCCGGGCCGCGCTCACTCCGCCCCCCGCGGCCCGCTCCGGCGCGCCTTACCTCGGGTTGGTGCTGTTCCAGTAGACGGCGTACCGATCGGCGACCACTTTGCCGGGCTCCTGCGACCAAACGCACATCCAGAGCAGCAGGAAGACGACAAGTACCTCCGAGTTGATCATGGCTGCGGAGAAGATGAGGAGAACCCGCCCTTTAAAGTCTCTCTCTACTCTTCTTCCAAAGTTAAAGCTTCAGACACCCCCCCCCCCTCTCATTCAGCGTCTTCAGATAAATCAGCCAAGTCCAGCAATGGGAAGGAAAGAGCAGTGTCTGTGCAGACCACGTCAAAGCCAGGGACCTGGCGGAGATTTTAATTCATCGGAACACGATGAGAGGCAGTGGTCTGTGAAAGCAAATCAAACAATTACGAATTCCCGGGCAGCAGGGAATGAGATTGGCGCAAAGTTCTGCAAAACGAGGTTAAGTCCGCAATCTGTATGCAACTGGGGCAGCGATCAGCCAAAAAAATAAAGTCGGTGCAGAGAGCCAGGAGGAACGGCGTGCGTGGTTGGTGCTGCTGGGAGATGTGTGAGAGAGATCGATGTTTTAAATGATATGTATTCAGTTACTGGGAGTACAGCGAGAGCGGCTGGAGATTCCCGAGGCGACAGCATCCAGGCAATCCGTCACAGCATCCTTTTTTTCTTGGCCTCGCCCACCCCTCCCCAAACCAACTCCCCCTCCTCCCCGTCCCCGACTGAAAACGTGGTTTGCAGAGCTGGAGGCAAGTGGCCGATGCGGCTTTGCCCCCCCCCCCCACCAGTGCAAAGCAAACGCAGCCGCCCCTCCCGTACGGCTGGGGGGGAGGTAGATTTGGTGGGGTGTGCCGGGATCCGGAGTGAAATCCGAGTCGGGGGTGGTGGGGGGGCAGAGACTGCGGGATGAGGGTGCCGCCGCTTTCATTGACAGTCTTGGCGGCTGTGTCTCGCTTTGGAGGCGGGGCCGCTCCGCGGGAGGGAGGGGGCGGAGATTGCAGCCGAGGAGTGGGGCGGGTCGGCCCGGCTTCCGACCTCCCCCCACCTTCTTTAACCGCCCCTCGCGATCGCCGATAGGCTGGCCCTGACCCCACCCCCTCAGCCTCTCCGCCAATGCGCGCACTCGTCCAGATGCCGCCCAAGTCCAGCCGGCTGTCACCTCGTCTCTCCTCAGCAAGCATCCAGCGTCGCCGTGCTCTCACCTTCTCCAAGCCGTCGCCCAAACTCCCCGCGGCCCCCCTGACCTTCTCCATTTGCCCGCGTCGGGATTGCGCTCTGACTTCACGCCAACAAACTCACCTGTTCCTTCACAAGCTCGGTGAAGAGGGCGACCTCTCCCCCCCCCCCCCCCCAACTCCCTCCCCCCGGGCGCTGGGGCTCATTGGAGGCTCGCTTTGACTGGAGGGTTAGTTCACGTCCCACATCATTAGTTGTCAATCCTTTCAAAATAAAGTCACCCGGCGGGACATCCTCCACTTGTCACCGGCAAACGCAGCCCGTCCATCGAGTGCAACGCTGTGCCGGCTCTGTCCGCTTGCCGGGACGGGAGGACGAATTTGCCTGCTTCCCCCCCACCCCCTTCCTCAGCCGGCCGCCGTGATTGAATTGACAAGTCGGCGCCGCTGGTTCGACGGCTCCAACGCTCCCCCTGGCGGCCTCAGCGCTCGCTGCAGCACAACTCGACGTCCCCGGGCGGAGCGTCCAACTCGCCAAAGAAAGTCTGGTGGATGTGTCAACGATATAAAGCCCCAAAGCTTCAAATTCCACAGTGTGCGTTTGGGGGGGGGGGGGGGGGGGGTCGCCTGCAATTCTGAGAGACAGTCGTCCTCTGCATTTGCTTGAATCCCCGCTGGAACACGTTCACGATCCCAAGGACCCGGTATTGGTCAGCCTTCTTTTGCAGTGGTCGATGGAACGAAGGTATCAAGAGCCAGTTTCAGCCGAGTCTTTGATCTGCAAATAAAACGGGGAGACGTGGATAATAAATACTCAAAAGTGCAGGAGTAAGTCCAGAGAAGGCAAAGATATGTTACCAACGTTGCACTGGCTTTGATTTGAACTGCTGGACAAAGTATACATAGGAGATGCTTTTTATATGTCCTGCTACGTTTATTTTCAGTGAAGTGAACAGGAATTTGAATCGATGGAGGTAAGGGGGGCAGATGGATCATTGCTGGAGACCAGTTATGTTAAGTAGCCTGATTCTGTGACTTCACGTGGTCGAGAAATTGTAGGTATGTGGCTGGAATTCTTGCAGCAGTCACCGCAAGAAGGCAACAAAGAACAGTGGAAATTAAGAGACGATGGTAAAGGAACCCAGGGTTAACGATCTGTGCTGACCAATTTACCGAGGCATTCATGGATATCTTCAATATCTCACTCCAGCAGGGCGTGGTGCCCACCTGTTTCAAACTGGAACAGTTATGGAACAGTCGGACTTACCTCAACAGTGATGGCGATGAAATGTATCAACTCCTGTCTGAGCAGTGACATGGTTCACCTATCATGGAAACGGGTCCACAACAGATGCCATCTCACTGGCTGGACCCAAAGCCCTGGAACACTTGCACAGCAAAGATGCATTCATCAGGATGCTCTTTATTGACTACAGTTTGGCATTTAACACAGGGTTGGTGCCAAGAAGGGGGACATTCACAAGCAATGATCTCCCACCCGCTTGTGGCCATTGCATACCCCACCCCCCCTCACCATTGAGGTATTGTGACCCACAGCCTAGAGTCACTAGCGTCTAGCATCACAACAGGATTAATGGCCATCTTTGTTACCCATAATCCCCCACACAGCTGGAACCGCTCTGCCAGCGCCAGGGAAACATGCATGCCTGTCGCTCACAATGCATCATGGCAAGGTTGATGATACAAAGCAGGAGAAATCCCCGGGGGCCATGGGTGAGGACAAAAGGGCGAGGAGGGTCGAAGGCTTTGCATCCACCCTGCAGTGCCGAGGGCCAGTCGAACCGGCACCTGTCTTCCTCACTGATGGAAGCTGTTCCACTGCGCTGCCTCCATACCTGTCAGGGAGACGCACAGAGGAGGTTCATGGTAAGCAGCTGGTAGCTCTGTATTTCTACTTTATATAATTTTTGTATGTATGTGTGCACATGCGCACACACTGAGCTCTGGAGAAATGCTGTTACCTCTGGTTGTCTATGTACAGACAGATGATAATGAACTGAACTTGAATTGCAGTGCAGAGAAAGAAAAAGTATTGCTTCTAGGACTGTTTTATCGCAGTCTACAAACAACACGAACGAGGGTCATAGAAACCCTTGGAACTGCTCTGTGAAGTTTACACCTCAGACAGTGCTAGGAATGAAGGAGACCAGGGCACATGGTCAGAGACCGGATGCCAATGCCGGAAGGGAGCTCACAGGCATGTGCAGGGCAAGACCATCTCCACACCTTGCACCCCGCTGAGTGAGTTTTTGAAGGTCATGTTGTGCCCCCCATAGTTACCCTAAAGCCTCCCGCTAATACTTGTTCTGGCACCAACCCTGATTTAACACCATCATCCCCTCAAAAGTGATCAGCAAACTCCAAGACCTGGGAGTTAACACCCCACTGTGTAATTAGATCATGGACTTCCTCACTTCCAGACCACAATCAGTGAAGGTTAGTTAGAACTTCTCCTCCACAATCTCCATCAGTAATGGAGCTCCATTGGGCTGTGTTCTTAGCCCCCTGCTCTACTCACTTTACACGTACAACTGTATGGCTCGGTACAACAATAACACCATCTACAAATTTGCCAACGATACCACGGTAGTGGGTTGTATTAAGGAAGGGGATGAGCCAGCGTACAGGATGGAAATTGAAAACTTGGCTGAATGGTGCACCAACAACAACCTTGCACTCAATGTCACCAAAACTAAGGAGATGATTGTTGACTTCAGGAAGGGAAAACCAGAGGTATACAATCCAGTGATCATTGGGGAATCAGAGGTGGAGAAGATGAGCAAATTTAGGTTCTTGGGAGTCACCGTCTCAGGGGATCTTTCCTGGACCCAACACACCAATGGCATTATGAAGAAAGCACGTCACCACTTCTACTTCCTCAGGAGTTTGTAGAGGTTTGGTATGACATCAGAAACTGGCAAATTTCTACAGCGGTGTGGTAGAATGTGTACTGACTGGCTGCATCATGATCTGATATAGGAGCATAAACCCTCCAATAGGTAGTGGACACAGCCCAGGACTCCACAGACAAAACCCTCCCACTATTGAGTACATCTACAGGGAATGTTGCTATTGGAGGGCAGCAGCAAACATCAACGATCCAGACTATCCAGCACCTGCTCTGTTCTCGCTGCTGCCATCAGGAAAGTGGTACAGGTGTCATAAGACTCACTCCACCAGGTTCAGGAACAGCAGCTCCCCCTCCACTATCAGGCTCCTCAACAAGTTTCTGATTGAGTTTAATCAGAAATTTATTTAAGCACTTTTACTTGTGCACTTTATTGATTTTATTTTGTTCTCTCTGTATTGCACATTTGTTTACATTTGTTTAGAGTTCTTTTATTTGTTTACATGTTTATGCTACCAATTAGTGGTACTCCTGCTGCGCCGCAGGAAAAAGGAGTCTTAGGGTTGTATGTGATAGGTGTGTATTCTGACAATAAATCTGAAATCTGGTCTCCCTGGATTATATGTTGACTTCTTTGAATCTTCCTTCAGGATCAACGATGACTTCTTTTCACTAAGGTCTTGAAGATTCTGAGTTGGCAAATAAAGACAATATGGAACAGCAAACTCTGGCACAGATGGGGCAGAAGGTGGGTAGGTTGTGAGATAGTGTGCTCCTTCTGCCAGTTCCCGATGTATGGTTCTCAATGCCATCCTGAATGGTGTTCTCCACTTTGAGCAATCATGGACTAGAGGCTTCCGGAGGTCAGTAGTGGTGTTCCATTTCTTCAAGGAAGTGTTGGTTATATCCTTGATTTTTTTTTTCTGTCCGTCTGGTAATCTCTTCCTATGACAGAATTTGGAATAGTGTGTCTGTTTTGGGAATTGAATATCGTGACCAGCTCAAAGCAACAGATGGAGAGTATTTTGGGCCTCAAAGCTAGAAATGTGTTGTACCTAACAGTTCAGAGCTACAGTATGCGAGGAAGCTTAAATACAAATAGGCAAAAGAAACTGAAACCAAAGAAGAGCATGTGCAGTCTTCGGCTGTAAAGGTAACAGTGGTTCTGAAAGTCCACATACACCATTTTGGGTTTAAACCGTAACGGGTTAGATCAGAAACAATCATTTTGCTGACCTGGTAGATTTATAACAAGCTACAGTTGACTTCCATGCTTGGACAGAATAATGCAATACTTTCTCAATGCAGTCGTCAAGGCACAAGGAAATTTTCCCACACTGCTTGATCCTCTCCATGTGTTTTCACATGTTTACCCGTTCCCCTACATCTTTTATTTCAAGAAGATGAGCATCTTTATTTCCAACAGGAAATGCCTGTACTCCTACATTTTTCTAGTTGACTGTAACTATAGACATAGGCACATGATCCAGGGGGCGGGGGGAGGCAACTGCCCTCCCAAATTTGGACAAAACAGTGGGGAAAATTCAAGCAGAGCAAGAAGAAAAAATAAATCTGACAGAGAAGGCAAAAAAATAAACAAGTTAACAATAACAGCAGCCCTGTTCTGCTGACCATCCCTCAGGCAATGTCCTGGTAAATCTCTGAACCCTCTCAATTGCTGCCACATCCTTCCTGTAATGATGTGACCAGAACTGAACATAATATTCCAAGTGTGGTTTTACCAGAGATTTGTAGAGTTGCAACATGACCTTACTATGGAACTTAATCCCCCTATTGATGAAGCTCAGCATCCCTTAGGCGTTCTTAACTGTGCAGCGACCTTGAGGGATGTATGGATTTGAACCCCAAGGTCCCTCTGTTTATCCACACTCTTAAGTAACCAACCATTAACCCTGTACGCAGCCTTCTGGTTTGTCCTTCCAAAATGCATCACTTCACATTTATCTGGATTGAATTCCATTTGCCATTTTTCTGCCCAACTCTGCATCCTGTCTATATTCTCTTGTAACTTTTGACAACCTTTAGCTCCATCCACAACTCCTCCAACCTTCATGTCATCCACAAACTTACTGACCCATCCTTCCGCCTCTTCATCCAGGTCATTTATAAAAATCACAAAGAGAAGGTCTCCCAGAACAGATCCTTGCAGCACTCCTCTAGTCACCAACCTCCAAGAAGAATACTTTCCTTCCAATACTACTTTCTGCTTTCATTCTACAAGCCACTTTTTATCTACACAGCCAAGATTCCACTGATCCCATGCTAAATCTATGTGGACCACATCTACCACCGTACCCCTCATCAATTTCTTTTGTTGCCTCCTCAAAAAACTCAATTCGACTCATGAGGCACAACCTTCCCTTCACAAAGCCATGCTGACTATCCTTGAGTAGACTGTACTTTTCCAAATGCTCATTAAGAATCCTCTCCATTAGTTTACAAACCACTAAATGTAAGACTCACCAGTCTATAATTCCCAGGATTCTCCGTTACCTTTTCTCATGTTACTTGAGGTTACCTTTTTTTTGCCATTTTCCAATCCTCCAGCACCTCCTCTGCAGCCAAAAGGGATTCAAAGATCATGGCTACTACCCCAGCTCTCTCCTCTCACTTCCCACAGCAGCCTGGGGTATATCACATCTGGCCTTGGGGACTTATCAATCTTGATGTTTCTCACAAGATGCAACACTTACACTTCCTTAATCTCCACATTGTCCAGCTTACAATTCAATTTCTACCTTACCGTGATCAATGTCCTTTTCTCATTTAGGACCTCCTCTACCTCCAGACACATGTTGCCTCCTTTATCCTCTTGCGGCCCCCACCTTCATTCACGCCATCTTTTTCTTCACATATGAATAGAATGCCTTGGGATTCTCATTAATTCTATAAGCCAAGGCTTTCTCATGCCTCCTTCAAGCTCTCCCAAGGCCTTTCTTAAAGTCCTTCCTGACTACCATATATCTCTCATGAGCCCTTCCTGTTTCCTGCTTCCTACATCTAATGAATGCTTCCTTCTTCCTCTTGACTTGTTGCTGCACTTGATTCATCAACTATGGTTCCCCTTTCCAACCATATTTTCCTTGAACCCTGCATAAACGTCCTCCACATTAGTTCTGTACTTTCACCCTTAAACATCTGTTACCAATTTCCTGCCTCTTCCCTTCAAAATTCACCCTTCTACAGTTTAGCAGTTTCCCATTTTGACTGTTTTTATCTTTTTCCATAGCTATGTTGAAGCTAAAGGAGTTGTGGTCTCTCTCAACAAAATGCTCCCCCACTGAGAGGTCCTCCATCTGGTGAGGTTCATTCCCCAGAACACAGTCCGGCCTCTCCTCTCATTGACCCATCCACACACTGTGTCAGGAATCTTTCTTGAACACACCTGCCAAATTCCGCCTCATCTATCCCTCTTGCAGTCAGTTGGGCCAGTCAATATTTGGTAAGTTAGAGTCACCCAGAACGACAACCCTGTATTTCCCACTCCATTCCAAAATCTGTCTGCTTATCTGCTCTTCGGTATCCCGAAGGCAATTTGGGGGCCTACAGACTACTCCCAGCACAGCGATAGCTCCTTTTCTATTTCTGACGCCCATCCGCACCGACTCAGTGGACACTCCCTCTGCAGTGTCCTCCCTTTCTATAGCCGTGATATTATCCCTGAACAGTAATGCTACTCACCAGTTTTCTACCTCCCATCCTATTCCTTTTAAAATGCCTAAACCCTGGTACTTGCATCAGCCAATCCTGCCCTTCCTCCAGCCAAGTTTCAGTAACAGCCACAACATCGTAGTTCCACGTACTGATCCTGCTCCCTAAGTTCATCCCCTTTATTCCTAATACTCCTAGTGTTGAAATAGACACATTTCAAACCCAATAACTGACTCCCTTTATGTTTTGTTGCCTGTCCTTCCTCACCAACTCATAGTATCATGCTTTTGTTCTTCTACCCTCATTTCTTCTCTCACATTCTGATTCCCAATCTCCTGCCAAACTAGCTTAAACCCTCCCCAACCTACCTGCCAGGATATTGGTTCCCCCTCTAGTTCAGGGGCAGTCTGTCCTTCTTCTTTTCATCCCAATAATGTTGGCTATATGCAATAGATCAGGCAGCATCTGCAGAGAGTGTAATATTTCAGATGGGTTAACTTTGCCACTCCCACCACCAGTGTTCCCCAACCTGCTGAGAGTTTCCAGCATTCTCTGTTTATTTTTCAGAATTTCACCTTCTGCTTTCTTTTATTTCTCAAATTTAGCTTAACCTTTTCGAAGCAGACAAGTGGCTTTCATGCTGTAGAAATAGGAGTTGAACCATGGCTTCTATTATATCGTGTGGACAGTGTTGTATGTCTAAATTAAAAAGTTGACCGTCCCTGTGCTAGTGGATAAGAATAGACATTGGATCAAGATTTCATCCTCACAATCTTCATGTGCTCTATATAGCAGAGTTGAGCATTCCGAGACAAGCTCCCATCCATAACTTTTATCTTGACCTCCTCTTTATTATTTCTCTTCTACATTCCAGTGTTAATGGTGGACATAATTCAGCACTTTGATTTTATCTTCATTTCCTAACAATTATAGTTTCTTCTAAACTTTTAAAAAAACTTTTAGAGATATAACAGAGCCTTCTGGCTCTCGAGCCAGTGCTGCCCAAAATACACCAATTAACCTACAAACCCCATACGTTTTTTGTTTGGAAGGTGGGAGGAAACCAGAGCACCCAGAGGAAACCCAGGGAGAATATATAAACCCCTTAAGTCCCGCATTCCAACCCAGGTCGCTGGCACTGTAACAGTATTGCGCTAAACGCGCTTCAAGGTTACTTGAGGTTATTTGTCTTGTAGCTGAAGGCATTTGGCACATTACATTCACAAGACTTTCAATGGCATGTTATAACTTAAAACTCCATAACATATATCACAATCAAAAATGTATAGAACACAATGAAGAAAATCTCATGGAATTCAAATAGTAATATTTACATATATTAGTTCTTAAAAATTCATCCAGACTTGTACACTTATTTCTAATGGCAGCAGCTCAGATGCTCTGCATCACATTTGTCTCCAAGGCATAGAAGCTCATTTTGAAGATTGCAGTCTCTAAATCTGTCCCATTTGTACATAATTTAGTGACAATATTTGAGAATAACAGGAAGGTCTCTAATACCTGCCTCTAATTTCTAAAATAAATTAATTAATCACTTATCTAAGTGTTGTCTGAACACTGGTCATTGAGCTGGTATGTTTCAAAAAATATATGCACATTGAGATCGTTCCAAAAGACATAGAATGGATAACCGTTTATTGAATAAATGATCAAGGGTAAAATGAGCAACATTTCAAACTCATGTCATGAACTTTCAAATCATGGATGGACTGATGCAAATCGTCAGCCAGCTGGAAGTCATGAGCTGCCTATTAAACTTTTAAAAAAGGCAATTTTAATTAAACGTCTGCCTTTTCTGCTTTTATTTCCTCTATCCCAACAAAAAACATGTATTTTTAATTTGAAAACTTGTAAATCCTATGTACTTATTTCATAATAAAAGAAAAGAATGCAAAATATGTAATGTATTTGTGGCTAACACTTATTTATTGATAGGAGTATATGGTATAGTAGAGTATAGGCCTCAATTTAAGCAAAAGTCTCCAAGTTAGATTTAGCTTCAATCTCCAATAACTCTATTACAAGGAATCATTTCAACCAATGACAATAAATATGAGGCATATATTTTTTTGGCAACCGTCTACTGGTTATTTCTTGATATATCTACAGTTATTATTTCATCATGGCTCACTGTCTATAGTAAATGTCATCATGGATCAAGAGCATGGAACATATCAACAATTTGGCGCCTACATTGAAGACCATTGCAGTCTCATAAACTAAATAAAACCTGCACCAGAAATGAAACAGTATATTTTCTGAACAGTAGAAGACGCCACACAGTGATGTCAAGGAGGTAATCAAATTCCAGAACAGTATGATAACTATTAACCTTTGGAGCTTCAGTTTTGTGGTTTGTGATGTCATCTGAACCACTTGATTAGATTCCTTCCTTGTAATCACTGTATTTAAAGGCCCTCGAATTGTAAAGTGGGTTCCAGGGCACCCTTAGTATCTGAACTCCTTTAGGTGTTTTCTATTTTGTTTGATATACAAATAAATAACACAAGTTTGGATATTTAAAAATATTTTAAAGAAAATTGCAGAAGGCACTCCATACCAATAAAGAGGCAAAAGGCCACAGATACAAATCAATATATTAACACTGGATATTAAAAATTCATATGTTCAGCATTGTTGCTATAGTGTGGGCAAAGAAGAGTGCAGACTGAGTCAATATGATTAAAATCCAAAGGTAAGTAATTTTTTTTAATGCATTGACTTACAAGATATAGGCATTGCCAGCAAGGTCAACATTATTTCTCATTCCTAATTTCCCAAAAGAAGGTGACTCGCACCATCGGGTTCAGGAACAGCTGCTACCCCTCCACCATTGGACTCCTCAATGACAAACTCAATCAGGGACTCATTTAAGGACTCTTACTTGTGCACTTTATTGATTTTCTTTTTGTTCTCTCTGTATCACACAGTCAGTTTGTTTACATTCGTTTTTTATTTACAGTTCTTTTATTTGTTTGCATGTTTACACTGTGTACAGTTTCTGCCGTGCCTGCAGGAAAAAAGGAATCTCAGAGTTGTATGTGATGTCAATAAATCTGATGAGACCTTTCTTGAACCAATGCAGTCTTTTTGGTTAAGGTACTCTCACTATACTGTGCAGAGTAGGTAGTTCCAGGATCCCATCAACACTGAAGGAATGGCAATATTTCCAGGTCCTGATGAGGAGGGGAACCTGTAAGTGATGATCATCTCCTGGGCCTAATGCCTGAATCTTGGTGGCAGAAGCCACTGGTTTAGGAGGCATTATTTGAACCAGCAGCTGGTGATTACAGACAACTAAATTATAAAAGGGAAAAGATGAGAAACATTGTAGTCTAATTAGATTTTAAAAAAATAAGAATAACAGAGCTGTTGTTTTAAAAGAGTTTACTAGTGAGCATAGAAGGAACATGTAGAGAAAGGGGAATTGAGTTCCAAGAGTACATGCAGCATTGCAAACACACTACATTAGTAGGGCTTCATTAAGAGGAGTTTCTAAATCCGATTATAATTAGTGATTGTGATTAAATAGCTGCTCTAATTGTTTGAGAACACCTTGGCAAAGTTTCTAAGAGTGGATTAGGGATTTAAAATTTAAAATCCAGTTAGATAAAAGGATAATTTAGTGCGAAAGATGGAACATCAGTTTGGATAAACAAATGTTTTGTAAAAGAGAAGAACTAACTGGGTCATTTGAAGTGAAAGAATAATTGGCAACAGAACTTTGGTAGAGAAAATGTAAAATGTTTAAAAACATGATCGCAAAAGTCCCAAATTTTAAAAAATTAAATACTGTCATTCTTTAGAATGCCATGGATAAATAAAAACGTTAGAAATCAATTAAGATTGAAGAACATTTTTGAATTATAAAATAATAATATTGAAAAAACTAACTATGACTTTGAGTAAATTAAGTTTAATATGGGAAAAGAAAATCTCAGAGAAAGTATAAAAAACTAAGCCAAAAGATATCAAAAGGAACACTGAAGGGCTGTGTATTAGTAGAACATCCCTCCTTAGAGCTGAGGATTAACTTTACACGTGAACAAAAATGGCAGAGGTATCTAACTTTAGTAAAAAGGAGACATAACAAGAAATAAATGTTTATATCAGGGTAAAGTAGGTAAAATTATGGTGGCTAAATGTGTTAGTATCATTTTGAAAGCTTGACAAACCTTGAAGAGTTAGTTAAGGAGTTAACAAATCCAAATGAGGAAACAGTTGTTTTAACAAACATGGACTCAAGGGAAGCCTTTGAAGAGCTCCAGTTGAAATATTATTATATAGGACTAAGGGTATGGAATAAGGGTTGGGAGAATAATAGACCTTAATAAAAACTAGCAAAAAGGAAAAGCGTGGAAGAGGAATTAACACCACTTTCAATGCAGTTCTTGAAAAGAGGTAGTGTAGCTCATTAGGATTCTGTTCTGGATTTACCACTTCTCTATATATAAATTAATAGTTCAGATGTCTTTTTAGAGGGGACTGATGAAGTGCACTCCAACAGTACAGGTTGCAGATTAATCAACAGGGAGCACACATCACGGGGAGGGGGTTCCACACTAAAACTGGAATATTGGGCAGTAAGTGTATTTTAGTCCAATCCATATTCTGGAACTTGAGATGAGGACATGCATGTGAGATCATCCATCTGTTATCTTTACACTTTTTCATTACTGAAATGGAATAGATGTTATTTTTGGAGATGGAATGCACTCTTCATAGTCTGGTTAGACATATTAGTATGAGATGGTAAAGTATGACAATATAGGGAGAAAGGAAAATAAAGTAAGAAGATACATAGGAGGAAGGGGAATAATTTAGAGAAAGAAATTTGTTAGATACGTACAAAGAACTGTTATGACATATTGAAGCGTTAGAAAATAGAAAAGAGAAGATTTAGTAAGTGAAGTTAAAGTCTGACTCAAAAACATCAAAGAAATAGGAGCAAGGTGGGTTGTGTTCGCTCAGGATCAGCATGCAAGAAGTTCCAGCCTTTCTATTTTTATTTTTTAATTGCTTGGAAGTTATTTGACAAGCCTGACTCAGGGAGCACTCAGATGGCTTGGAGCAAGAGGAACAAACAAATACGAGTGCTGGGAAGGGCGAGCAGGAATTCCACGTTTATTGATTGAACCCAGACAGATAATGAAGCAGACTGATAGTATTTAAAATAATTGAATGATGGGTCAAAATTGTAAGAAGAAATATGTTTTATGAACTGCTCTGTGGAGCACGGGGATGGTCTCATGTGGACAGGAATACCACTCTTAAAGCCTCTTAACTTTCTACTAGCTTTACTTGCCTACACTTACCTGCAGGGCTTTCCAAGACCTACGTCTTACCTAGGAGGTAGTTCAAATCTGACGCAAGCTGTCCCATCATCACATTTAAATATTTGGATGCCTGCCTCCAACTCTACCAGCTGATTAAAAAGATAATATCATAACATTTCATTTGATGTCAGCCCATCTGTTTTTTGGGAAAACATTAAGTAAAATGAAATGGGATTTTTAAAAAAAAAATTTCTCAATTGAACAACGAAAACTTCAAACAATCCTATAATAGATTGGGTAATTATTCATCAATGTGCAATATTAAAGTGATACCGCCTAATTGGTCGGAAGTGAACGAAAACAGAATTCTGCACTACCTCATCAAAAAACATTAGATGCTAAATCAACTGCATGAGTCCGCTGGTTTTGGCTCTGGTTGCATTGTGTTAACTTCAGCATGGCCAAGACCAAGGGAAATGGCTTGTTTGCCATTTATTATTTATTTACCAACCAAAACAATAAAAGAACATATTTTCTCATTCTTTTGCTATTCTGTTGACTTTGGAGGTTGGTTCACCCTGGAGTTTCCAGCAGAAATCAGCTCACTGTGGCACAAAAAGCCTTGCTTGTTTCACGTGAATGATATCCCCTCACTCTGTCTATGTGGAACAAGAAAACCATCAGAGCCCTAAAGTACATGTTAGAAGTTTGGAGAGTTATCCAGCCGATGCCATCCCTCTATACTTTTCATTTTCACTCAACTGCCGATGAAACCCCCTTTTTGAACATGCAGATTTGATTGTTTCCTCCCTCCTTGCAGGTGCTGAGTTCCAGAGGACACCTCATTTTAATAATCTTTTTCCTTGCACTGACTCTATCTTTTGCTCATCACGTTAAATCTGTCTCCCCGGACCTTGGTCTGTTTGATATTGAGAGCAGCCATCCTTATACCTATCTACATATATAATGAATTTGTACAGTTTTATCAAATCTCAGTTGGTCCAAGTAGAACAACCCCAGTTTTTTTTCTGGTCTAACCTTGAAAGCTGAAATCCTGGAATTTTTTTTTTCTTCAGGCTCTTTGGGACTTCCATATCCTTTGTGAAGTGCAGTAACTCAAATTGGATGTAATGCTCTATTTGTGGCCTACCCAGTGTTTTACAAAGATTCAATAGAATTTTCCATGCTTCTGTACTTCAAGCCTCTGAACCACAGGATCCCAAATACCTTCCTAATTGCTCTTAACATTTGTCTTAATATTCTTGAAAATTTATTCAATTATACTGACAGGTCTCTCTGTTCCTGCATTCCCCGTTGAACCTCTGCCATTTGAAATATATTGTCTCCCTTTTTTTAATCATAAATTTAATCACTTCACACTTCTGTGTGTTAAAGATGAACTGCCATTTGCCCACAGATTTTCCTCACTGTTCACCTTACTTCTAAATTTGGTGCTACCTGCAAATTTTGAAACATCACCAAAAAGCCCTGTCCCCTGGCTAATATCGCCATCTATCATTCACCATCTCCTTCTGTGTATGAGACAAATTCATATTCTTGTTGCCACTGACCATTTTATTTTGTGGGCTTCAATTTCCCCAAACAGTCTCTCCCTTGTGTCGTTTACAAAACACCTTCTGAAAATCCATACTGAACATTCTTTTCATCAATTTTTTAAATTACTTTATCAAGGAAAAGTCAACAGTGTTTGTGTTGGCTCACCTTTACCAATTCATATTTCTCAAGGGATAGATTCAAGTTATTTCATTTGTGTTAATCTTTAAAGTTAAAATCTTTAGCTATAAAATATATATTTCTTAGTTAAGTAAGTTATAGAGTTAAATATATTTTTTGTGAGGGAATTGTGGGCTGGATACAGGACCACACAGCACATATACAGAGAATCATTGTATTCAGAGAGAGAATTCATTCTCAGAGTCGACACATCTGGAAAGCAGAGCCATAATGGAACTGAAGTTTTCTTAATTGAAACTCAAGGACTATGCGTGGTTTCTTAAAAGCATTTTTTTCATTGGTATATGCAACATTTTGATGATGTGGAATCATAAAACTACTTAAGCCTCTTGAAACAGGAGTGAGGTCAAATGTTGTTATGGATGTAAATGGTTTGGAAAAGGTGAAAGGATTTGCAGAAATGAAACTAAAACTGTGGTGATATTATGTCACATGATAATATCAGAGAACTATATACTGAAGGCAGAGAGACATTTTAAATGAGAAACTGAAGACTGAAGAAATTTGACATCCTGGAAAAATAGGATTGAGGCAGTAATCTCTAGAAAGAGAGGAAGATGCTGGTCTATATTATCCTTATCATAGGAGATACACAACATAAGTGGCTTTTAAATAAGTAATATCACTTCTGACTGCTCCTATAAGAAAAGAGAGGCAGCCTCATGTGCCCAGAAGATGATCACTCTTGTTTAAGAAAAATTAATTGTGAAGATCACAGTTCTGCAACCCTAACAAGAAAAGGGAAAACTTGTGAAAAAACTCATGAAGAATATCTCTCTGAAAGAGAGCTCATCAAGAGATAAGTGAGTTTAAAAAGATTGAAAATATAATGATTAAAAGTGCTTTATAATTATTTCTGAACCACAATTTTAAAAGATCCTATTCAACAAGAAGTTTGAATTGGACTTTAAAATTGGCTTTTCAAACTCAAGTTTAAACTGAAATAGTTTTGAACTTTAACACGCACACACATATTTACATTTGCACGTAGTGGGGTTACATTTTGAGTTAAGTTTAGAGATAAGTAAAATGTTATGTTATTAATAGTTTAATAAAAACCTTTATTTTGAATTTACCATTGGCTGGTGAATTTTCCATGGCTGTTTCTGTGTTAGCACTACTAAGGTTTGTTAGATCATAGTTTCTTTTTTTTCTTTTTCAATCTTTTTATTATTATTATAATTTATAAACACATACAGTTCAAAGAGATATTAAAAAAAATACATAGTAAGTAATGAATTAATACAGAGATATTAAACAATAATATTACAGAATAAAAATATATCATAAAAAAAAATTTTGATCAGTTTAGGGTGTGAACTATCTCTAAAAAAAAAGATATAATTAATAACAATATATGAAAAAAGAGAACGATCATAGTTTCTAAACTGATAAGGTTAAACTAACCTGGCATGCCTTTACACCCTTGTTGAGCAAGGTTGTCACATTTGCCATTCCCTCATGTGTACATGCACTGAAACATTATGTCATGCAATTTTACACTCTCCATCCTCATTCCCTCAACAATCTTAGATGGATGCTGTAAAGAGCAGATAAGTTATTTACTTAAAGTAGAGCCAGTGTTCTGAGCACATCAATTTTCGACTCATAATTTATTTCTACCACCATCCTTCTACTGAGATTTGACAATATCACCTCTGTTTATAAGGACAAAAACAATGTATTCATTAAGTAAAGAAAAACTATTAAACTATTGGCTTAATATTTATTGTTTATATGATGCTGGAGTCTATAATCAAGGAAAAAAATAAAAAATCACATTGGAAAGATTAATCTAATCAAATCAAGTGAATATTATTTAATAAAGGTAAATTATGTTGACAAATTTGATTGAGTTCTTTAAGGATGTAGTAGAGTCAATGGGGGAGGGCTGTAGATGTAGGGTACTTGGATTTAGAAAAGGTATTTGGCAATGTGCCACATAAAAGGCTGATACACAAGGTAAGAGCTCACCATTATGGGGGAGGTGTGTTGGAATGGATTGAAGAATGGTTATCACATGAAAAAACAGATTGATAAAATAAATAGGTTTCTTTCAGGCTGGAAGGATCAAACAAGTGAAGATCCCCAGGCATCTGTTCTTGACCATCAATTAAGGATGTGGGGCAGGGAGCAGAGGGTAAGATATCAAAGGTTGCCTGTGATGTTAAAATAGATGGGGGGGGCGGAGGTGCATTTTGAAATGAGGATATTTGGAGTCTGTTGAAAAAATATAAATTGTGTGAGTGGGTGAACACTGGACAGATGGATTTAATGTGCAAAAGTATGCGATCATGTACTTTGGAAAGAGCAATCAAAAGGCAGACTAATGGAAATGAGTGAAGCACAGTGGGATCTAGGTGTTCTTGTGCATGAATCATAAATAAGTTAGTAGCCAAGTGCATCAAGTAGTTAGGAAGGCAAATATGTCATGGTATTAGACTTGTCTGGTGAGCAGATCACAAGGTAGTGGATAAGTTTTAGCGAGGCATTGTAAGGGTAAGTCTCAAGCAACCAGAAAATACACGTATCATTGAGCCCTTTAGGTGTTGGGTAGCAAAGATTTTACTGTATAACATGAGTCTTTATTGTAATCGAGTTTAATTTTAATTTAGACATACAGCATGGTAACAGGCCATTTCAATCTTAATTAATTCTAGATCTAAACTGATGCATTATAATTTTCTCCACCAATTATACCTCAAACCTCAAAAGATACATAAAAATAAACCAGAATTTTCTGATAGGTGCTTTAGGTGTGGTATAGATGTTGGTACCTTTTTACATTCCATCAGGTTATGCATGAAATTAAGGCCCTTTCGGATAGAATTGGGGAAGTGTTGACAAAAATTGTGGGGGTGAACTTCCCGCTAGAGCCAGAATTGTTTCTTCTGGGGAATTTGGCAGTTATAAAATTTAACATCTCCAGAAGTACATTCTAAATTTATTCAAACTGCATTGTCAATAGTCAGCAAATGTATAGCGGTAACATGGAAATCTGATTCCCTACTTCACACTGATCATTGGAATATGGAAGTGCAAAGTTATATTCCCCTTCAGAAGATTACTTAAAGTCTTAGGAATAGATATAGTATGTTCGCTGAAATTTTCAACCTTAAATAGATTACTTAAATGCCCGGATTTTATAATTTATTTTGATATTTTTCAATTAGTGTACTCCTTGTTAGAAATGTAATACTTTTAAAATGATGTAAATGAGATATTGAACCCTACTCCTGTTGCTTTTTCTTTCCTATTTACTTTGTCTCCCTCTATTCACTGCTGTCTGTCCCCATTTCTTTCAAATCTGGGGAGGGGGCACTGAGAGAAGATGGACTCTCCTTTCCTTTTTATTTTTTTTCCGACCTTATGAATGTTTCTGGTATTCTATTCAATGTATTATTGTTATTATATTAATTGAGTCCTATATTCCATAATTTCTTAAAACCTAAATAAAATATTTTTAAAAAACTGAACACAATACTCCAAGTGTGGTTTTACAAGAGATTTGTAGAGTTGCATCATGACTGCTCTACTCCTGAACTCAATCCCCCTATTAATGAAGCCCAGCATCCATAGGCCTTCTTAACTACTCTATCAACCTGTGTGGTAACCTTTGGCCTCTGTTCATCTCCACTCATAAGTAACTGACCATTAACCCTGTACTCAGCCTTCTGGTTTGTCCTTCCAATATGCATCACCTCACACTTACTGGGATTGAACTCCATCTGCCACTTTTCTGCCCAGCTCTGCATCCTGTCTATATCCTCGTAATCTTTGACAACCTTCAGCTTTATCCACAACTCCTCCAACATTTGTGTCTTCTGAAAACTTGCTGACCCATCGAGGGGGTGTGGCCATGCAGAGGATCTGAGCAGACGTGTTTTGAAAGAGCTCTCTATAAAAAGTATTAAATAGACAGGTTGAAAGCTCAAAAATCAGAATTTCATCATCAAAAATGAAAAAACTGACAGGAACTTTGAGTGAAAGCCTGATGGTATAGCAAACATCCTGAATACGATGGAAACTTTGTGCACTAATTTTACGAGTGTTGAATCAGCGAAAAGAGACATATCAGAAATTAAAGAAAACATGGAAGATTTAACAGAGCAAATAAATGAAGTGGAGGCTGAGTTGGACAAAACAAAAGACAGGCTCAAGGCTCCAGAAGAAAAAGCCAAAACATGGGACACAGACAGAAAAGGAATGATGGAGAAGATTGATCACATGGAAAATGCAACAATGTTAGAATCATTGAACTGAGAGAAGGAATCGAGGGGAAATACCAGATGAGCAGCTTTAAAACATGGATCCCACAAATGCTGGGACAAAACAAGTTAAATGCAAATCTCCAAATTGAAAGGGCTCACCAGATCCTCGGACCCAGAAGAACTGGGAAATAATGACCACAACCAGTCCTGGTAAGACTTTTAAGTTACGGGAAGCAGGATGCGATCTTGAGAGCAATATCCGAATATTCAAAAAATAATAATGGTTCATTGGTGTTGGGCAATGAAAAAGTAATATTTTTTTCAGGACTTTAGCCCTGACTTGGTCAAGCAAAGAAAAGAATTTGATGAGGAGAGAAGCAGCTGCAATCCAAAAACTTAAAATATTCAATGATTTACCCAGTGCCGCTGAGGGCTGATGTCCCAGAAGGTAATCGAAGAATTTTCAAGAATAAAGAAGTGGAAAAGATCTTATGAAAGTTTTGAAGAGATTTGAGCTGCCAGATAAGAAGATTGAAAAGACCGTTTTGGAATGGGACTAACTGAAAGATGTATCTTTTTTTTCTATTTTGTATTACTGAGCCATCTTGTTTTGCAGCTAAAAGAAAAATCACTGTAATATACACGGAGAGCTCTGGAAAGAAGGAAGGTGGTGAGGAAAGTGGGAAGGTGGGGACCCAGATTTAAGGGGAAAATAGTGCCTGGAGAGGAGTGGTTTTAAAAGTTGGTGCTAAAGGGAGGAGTTCTTCTCCTTCAGAAGATTCCACAGGCTTTTCTCGCAGGCTTCCAGGTTCTATTGTTTACGTCACTGTCAGAGCTAGGGATGTGTGTGTGTGTGTGTGGGAAATGTGCATGTTTCTTAAAAGGGAAATGTTACAGTATAATTAATAAAAGTGGAAAGATTTTATTGTTATGCAATATTTGTTTGAAAAATGATATGGATAAAACACTAACATTTATCAGTCTTAATATTAGTGGGATAAACGGGCTGGTGAAAAGGAAAAGGTTCTTGGCATACCAAAAGAAATTAAAAGCAGATGCAATCTTTCTACAGGATACACATCTTACCAAATTGCAACATGATAAATTAAAAAAAGAATGGGTAGGACAAATAATATTGTCTTCTTTTAGTTCAAAGGCAAGAGGGGTAGCAATTCTAATTAACAAAAATAGACTAGTATTAATAGAAGATCCAGTGATTGACCAAGCTAGAAGGTATATAATGGCACATTTTAAAATGTATGGAGAAGCATGGATATTTATAGCCCAAATTATGATGATGAAGGATATCCCCTAACCAAAAGAAGAAGGAAGACAAAATATATTGGTCAGAAAAGATTTTAATTTTTGTTTGGACCAAATACTAGATAAATCTGTAAGAATAGTAATGAGGGCAAAAGTGGCAAAAACCACAATTTTGTTTATGAAGGATCTAAATCTTATCTATTTATGGAGACAATTAAAACCAGTAGAGAGAGACTACTCCTTTTACTTAAGGGTACATGATTCACATATAAGGATTGTTTATTTTTGATGTCTGAGTAGAGTGATCAAAACAGAATAGCTTGCAAGGCTATTCTCTCACCACAAGCATTAACTATTCCAATAATGGAAAAGTAAGAAAATGTATACAGATGGTGTCTCAATACCATGCTACTGAAAAGAACAGACTTCTGTGAGTTTATAAAGAGACAGATAGAAATATTTTGCAAAGTAAATCAGCCATCTACTAATACAGGTAATAGTTTTTTGATATGGGGCACACTCAAAACATATTTGAGGGGACAAATTATATCTTATACAAAGAATATTAAGAGGGAATATATGGCAGAAGTAAACAGTTTGGAGAATTCCCACCTGAGTTTTACAGTCATTTCAAAGAATTATTAATACCCTTAGTGGGACTAACTGCAGAGTTCAAGAAAAACAGCTTACCAACTACCAACTGTTTTTTAAATAATCATGCACCTCATATAGGGGAGTGATGTCAGCACACCTCACATAGGGGAGGTAAGTTAGTGCACTGCAGTCATTGGCTCTCTGGCAACATGCCAGCAGGGAAGCAACACGCTCCGACAACCCACATGGGTCTGCCAATGCAGGCTTCTCCTGGGCAAAGAAGGGGAGCCCACACCATTCAGTTCGGCAATACTGCCTGTCCAGCTGTGCGGCCACTTGGTCCACCACATCACACCCCTGCCCCTGAATTGTTGCATGGTTGCAATGTCACAACTTTGGGTATTTTAGAACGGCATCACCTGGCGTTTGGGAGATGGGACATGCACAAGTTCAGCAATGTCCATGTGTGCAGGCTTCAGTCTATCTCATGTTAAAAGTTCTGGTCGACCACCAATGTCCAATAGCACCATAGATCCATCGTGCTGTAGCACTTTATAAAGCCCTTCGTAAGGTTGCTGCCAGAGTGTAGTGTGGGATGATCATTTAACAAAGATGTAAGAAGTAGAGTCGAGAGCAGCAGGAACGTGTGAAGGCGGTGAAGTTGCTAGAATCAGAGCCAGGGAACCCATCTTATTTCTTAGTTCTTGTAATTCCTCTGTAACCGAGGATCTATCTTTGGCTGGAGAAGGAGTGATGCCTGCCGGTACTAGCAGTGGAGTGCCGTAAACTAATTCTGCTGAACAGGTCTCCAGGACGTCCTTGGGTGCTATTCTAATATCCAACAGCACCCATGGTAACTCATCTGCCCACTGAGGCCCATTGTCTTGCCCGGAAGGCTTGTTTCAGATTCCAGTGGAAATGTTCCATTAGCCCATTAGCCTGCAGGTGATACTCTTAGTATGATGTAATTGCATACTGCAAAGTCTTGCCAGGTTTGCCCACAAGGTTGAAATAAACTGAGTTCCCCAGGCACAGATTAGATGGACTGGTACTCTGAATTGAGCAACCCAGGTTGAGAGAAAAGTCCGAGCACACATTTCAGCCATGATGTCCATCATTGGTGTAGCTTTGGTTCTTAGCTGTCTGGCAGGAGAGGCATGTTCATGCCCAGTGAGTGACGTGCTTCCTTAAGCTATGCCAGACATATTTTGAGAACATAAGCTTGACGGTTGTGCGGATAGATGGACAGGACAGGCCGCGAATGTGGTTGGAAAGTTTTCTCTGCCAAGACAGTGGGATGATTGGTCAATGGTGGCCAGTTGAAATATTACAAATTATGTTCTTAGTTTGGAACATCGGAATGTTCAGGACGTCGGCTAAGAGCAGGTCTGTAATAACTGTGTAGAAAGTTTGTACCTCCTGGTCCTCTTGTTGAGCTATTGTGAGAGCCCAGAGATCCAGCCCTCCTGTAATCGCATTGGCCTCTGTCCTAGACAAGGCATCAGCTACAACATTGTCTTTACTGGACAAATGCTGCACATCAGAGGTAAATTCAGAAATATAGGCTAGATGCCTCTTTTGACATGCCAACCAGGGATCCATAATCTTGGCAAGGGCAAACGTTAGAGGCTTATAGTCAGCAAACACAGTAAAATCCCTGCCCTGGAGAAAATATCTGAAATGTTTGATGGCCAGATAAAGCACTAACAACTCCCAGTCGAAAACACTGTACTTTAATTCGGGCGGGTCTAAAACTGGCAGATGAAAAATGCCAGGGGGTGCCAGTGACCGCTGATTTTCTGTTCTCGGACTGCCCCCATGGGAATGTCTGATATGTCTGATGTGAGCACAAGCAAGGAGTACATATGGGGGTGGGCCAAAGTGGTTACCTTTGAAATTTTGAAAGCGCCTCGTTTGCTTTGTCAAATGCTTCTGTGGCCTTTGTAGTCTGGAGCAGTTTTTTAGGTTTGCGGGTGAGGATATGGAACAAGGGCTTCATGATCCTGGCAGCTGCTGGGATGAACCTATTATAAAAGTTAACCATTCCCAGGAATTCTTGTAGCCCTTTAACTGTAATGGGCTTTGGGAAGGCCCGAATGGCTGATACTTTGTCTGGAAGTAGGGTTGCGCCTGCATTCGAAATCCTGGTCCCAAAAAGTCAATTGTGTGTTTGCCAAATGCACACTTTGCAAGGTTGATAGAAAGATCAAAAGATCAATCCTCTGGGACAATTGTTGCAGGTGTTGTCTGTACTCTTGTGTTGACTCACTGGCCACTAAGATGTCATCAAGGTAGACGAACAGGAAAGGCAAATCTCTTGTGACAACGTCCATTAAATGTTGGAACATCTGAGCCGCGTTCTTAAGGCCAAAAGCCATCCTCAGAAACTCAAATAGACCAAATGGAGTAATAATGGCCATTTTAGGGATGTCCCCTGGGTGGACCACCTTTTATTAAGTCTACCTCCGAGAAGATATGTTTGCCATGGAGGTTAGTAGCGAAATCTTGAATGTATTGGATACCTATCCAGCACAGCTGCGCCGTTGAGGCATCGGTAATCTCCACAAGGTCTTACGCCGCCAGATGCTTTGGGCACCATAATGAATGCCGATGCCTAAGGACTCTTGCACCTTCGGATGTTGCCTAGTTCCTCCATAGTTTTGAACTATTTTTTGGCCTGTAGAGGCTGGTCAGGGGTCTGTGTGCCTTGGAATATAGGGGAGGATTGGTGGTGGTTACGTAGTGTTGGACAACATGATGTGGAAGATCTAAATGGAAATCTGGTGTAAGTAGATCAGGAAACTACTAATAAATTTGCAAAATCATCGGTGCCAAGTGTTTGCACACAATGCAGTCTTGCCAGCGAATGTGGTGGTATGGACCAAACAGCGCCCTTTCACATCTACCAATAAGTCATGTGCCCTCAGGAAGTCCACTCCAAAATGGGCTGTCCTATGGCCACTAGTGTGGAAGTCCAGCAGTAAGGTGTGTCACCTAATACCAGTTGATTCCCGCTCGAAAGAAGATGGTGGGAAGATGCTGAGCTGTGCTCCAGTGTCAACTAGCAGTTTGCATCCCTGCCGAGGCCATCAGTGGCAATTGGCGTTGTCGTTTCCCTGGGAGTCAACCACATAACTGCCCAGTGGCACACAGCAGCAAGCATTCCTGCCCCACTTCCTGTGGTAGAAACATCACTCACAGTTCTCCAATGGCTTTTTCTTCCTCGGTAGCTTGTGGAGTGCCATAGAACTGGTGGCTGCATTGCCTTGACTATCCAAGGTGACCTGTTCAAACTTTGCCACGGGAGGCCGTGGTACCTTGTGAAGTCTATCTGCCTCCTTCGCCACTTCCCTTGGTTTGGAGAAGTCAGAAGAAGAGAGCAGCAGGACGATGTCACGAGAAAGCTGTTCCAAGAAGGCTGTAACATTAAGCAGTTGAAATGGCCATCTGCTAATGCAAGCATTTCATTCATCAGTTCTGACGGCCTTCTGTCCCGCAAATCATCGAGGTGGAGTAAGCGTGTGCCTCTTTCCAGGTCAGACGTGCCAAAAGTCATGAGGAGGTGTGCCTTAAAAGTACTGTATTGATCTTCCTCGGGTGGGTTGTTGATAAAATCATCTGCCTTGGCAGCAGAATCTTCATCTAATGAGGCGACTACATGCCAGAATTTGATGGCTTCATTTGTTACGTTCCTAATGTGGAACTGGGCCTCAGCCTGCTGAAACCATAGACGTGGTCTGTGAGGCCAGAAGGTGGGCAATTTCACAGCCACCGCGTGCAGCGCAGTAGTGGCATCCATTCTGCAGGCTTTCTCACTATGTTGCACTGTGGGGGCTCAAAAGACGTTGAGCACCTTTCGGGGGGGGGGGTCACCAATTTCGTGGGCCCAAGAAAGACAGCGACCAGAGAAGAGTCAACTACCAACTGGTTTTTATTTTATAACAATTTCACACCTCATAAAGGGGAGTGATGTCAGCGTGCTTCATAAAGGGGAGTGATGTCAGCGTGCTTCATAAAGGGGAGTGATGTCAACGCGCTTCATAAAGGGGAATGATCTCAGCGCGCTTCATAAAGGGGAGTGATGTCAACGTGATTCATAAAGGGGAGTGATGTCAACGCGCTTCATAAAGGGGAGTGATGTCAGCGCGCTTCATAAAGGGGAGTGATGTCAACATGATTCATAAAGGGGAGTGATGTCAACGCACCTCATAAAGGGGAGTGATGTCAGCACAATTCATAAATGGGAGTGATGTCAGCGCACCTCATAAAGGGGAGTGATGTCAGAGCACTTCATAAAGGTGAGTGATGTCAGCGCGCTTCATAGAGGGGAGTGATGTCAGCGCACCTCATAAAGGGGAGTGGTGTCAATGCGTCTCACAAAGGGGAGTGAAGTTAGCTCGTTACAGAGTCATTGTCTCTCTGGCAGCATGCCAGCAGGGAAGCAACACGATCTGTCAACCCACACGGGCTTCTCCTGGGCAAAGAAAAGGGAGCCCGCACCATTCTGTGCCAGCCACTCGGTGCAACGATTCTGCCTGTCCAGCTGTGTGTCCACTCGGTCCGCCACAATATCCCGGTTAATGGATGTTCTGGACCAAGCAGTAGAAACACAAATCCTCCCAGAATCATTCTCAACCTCAATTATTAGTGTTACCAAAAAAAAAGGGACCCATTAAAAACTTTGTCATATAGACAAATCTCTATTAAATACCGATTATCAGATACTAGCAAAAGCATTGACTAATAGATTAGGACAATATCTAGCAAAATTGATGCATACAGAGCAGTTAGGATTTTTTAAAGGAAGATATTCCTCAAATAGTCTAGGAAGATTATTTAATATAATACACATGGCAAAATTTGAACGAAATCCAAGTATTACAGTCTCTCTGGATGCGGAAAAGGCATTTGACCATTTGAAATGCTCCTTTCTATTTAAAACACTGGAAAAATTTGGCATAGGCAGAACATTCATAAACTGGATAAAAACTTCATATTATAGATCACAAACTAAAATGATAACCAATAAACAGATGTCAGCGGTATCCCCCTTGAGAAGATCCAGTAGATAAGGATGCCTCCTGACTCCAGTGGTTTTTATTTTAGTGATTGATCTGCTGGCGGAAATGATAAGAAGGGATCTGGATATAAACAGCTTCAAAGTGGGACAAGAAGAACACAAAATTAGTCTATTTGCCAATAATGTGCTACTATACCTATCAGACCCAGCTAAATCTTTGGAAAAATTACAATACTAGAAAAATATGGAACGATATCTGGTTATAAAATAAATATGGGCAAAAGCAAGATAATGCCATTGACACATTAAGAATATGAATAAACCAAAAAGGAAATACATTTAAATGGAAGGTGGATGGAATAAAATATCTTGGGCTTGAGGCTGTGGAGGAGTGGGAGCTCCATCAAGGGGTGCATGTGGTCGCGATTGGGGCCAATAACATCATTCTCCACGACACAGCCGAGTACAGCCAGGCGTGATGTGCGGAATACACGTTTATTTTTGTTGTAGGTGAGGTTAAGGGTGCCTGGAGGAATTTCTGGAGTTGGCATCATGGTCTTGCAAGTCTGGCCTCAGATAGTGACATTGTCGAGGTAGAGAAATGTGGTCAGCAGCCAGTGCTCATCCACCATTTGGTCCATCTCCCTCTGGAAGATAGAGACTCCATTGGTGACCCCGAAGAGACCCTCAGGAAGTGCGAGAGGCAGCATCCACTTCGAACAGTGTTCTGATGGTCCTCCTGGTGGATAGGAGCTGGTGGTGTGCTGACTTTAAGTCAGTGGTGGAAAATACCCGATATTGGGGGATTTGATTTACCATGTCGGCTATGCGAGGGAGAGGGTGCGTATCCAGTTGCGTAAACCTGTTAATGGTCTGACTGTAGTCGATAACCATTTGGGTTTTTTCTCCACTCTGAACCACCACTACCTGAGCTCTCCAAGAGTTGGTACTGGGTTCAATGATCCCTTCGGTCAGGAGCCATCTCACCTCTGATTTGATAAAGGCCCTGTCCCCAACGCTGTATGGCTTGTACTTAGTGGTGATGGGCTTACAGTCGGAGGTGAGGTTGGTGAACAGAGGGTGGGGGGGAATCCCGGAGGGTGGAGAAGTCACAGGTTGCACGCGGGGTTGTGGATCATGGGTTGCTGGTTGGACACGTTCGTAGGGGAGGGTGGGCAGTTTAAAACCTTTGGTTGTAGACCGTGAGGGGTGGATGGGACCCATCATATGACATGGTGCTACTCTTAAAGTGGCACTGAAAGTCCATCCCCAGTTGTACGGCCACACAGAGCTGTGGCATCACAAGCAGTTTAAAATTTTTGTACTCTGTACCACACACGGTCAGCATCAACATGCAGTGCCATGGATGTCTGCCGAGTAGAGGCCATGGAGACTCTGTAACTCACTTGGTATCACTGTGAGGGAGTTACACTGCAATATGTCGGGGTGGATGAAACTCTCCGTGCTTCCACTATTGAACAGACAGCCCATCTTGGGCCCATTTACCTCTATGTCCATTGTTAACCTGGCGAGCTGATGAGGGCTGCTTTGCTCAAGTATGATCGAAGCCAGAGTAATGTCGCTGCTGACCCATTGGATTGACTCATGGTCTAGTAAGATGGCACCCTCAAGATGGCTGCCCAAAGGCGCACAGGTAGTTCTGTTGTTCGTCGGAAATGGCATCAAAGACGGTGGCAGCCAATATAACTGGAGGTACAGCGCTGGCATATTACCAACTGAGATCCTACTTGAAGGATAAATTAGGAAGCAATTTGAGTTTGCCAGAGGGAAGTAACCTTGAATATGTGATTACAGATACAATGTTAATCAAAAGATTTATAACAAATATGTATAGTAAACTGCAAGAAAAGGAGAATGAGGAAACAAATGGTAAAACTAAACAAAAATGGGAACAAGATTTAAATATAAAGATAAAAAAGGAAACATGGGAGAAATTATGTTCTGGAACGATGAGAAATACAATAAATACGAGGCTACGTATGATACAATATAACTGGTTACACAGACTATACATTACACCTCAAAAGTTAAATAAATGGGACCCAACAGTATCTGATAGATGTTTTCGATGTAAAAAAGAAATGGGAACAACAATTCATGCAATCTGGACATGTGAGAAAGTAGAAAAATTTTGGGAAGATCTCAATCAGATATTAAATAAAATAACAGAAAACAATATACCAAAGAATCCAGAGATCTTTCTCCTAAGTAACATAAAAAAACAAAGAATTTAGAATTGATTTGGAGGATGCAAAAAAAAGATTTGTTAAGATAGCTCTAGCCGTAGCAAAAAAATGTATTATGTCAACCTGGAAATTGGAAGATAATCTGAAAATACAACAATGGTATATAGAAATGAATAAATGTATTCCATTAGAAAAAATTACATATAGTTTAAGAAATAATATTGAAATATTCGAACAAATATGGGAGCCTTACATTAAATACAATAGCGAAAACCTACCGGGGACAATCATTACCTAAGTTGATGGAAGGAGAAGGAAAGAAAAGAATGGACTCAATAGAATTTCTGGTGTATTTTTGTTGAATGACAACATTGTCTGACTGGTTTAATGTAACCTAGATTGTATACCTAAAATGGATGGGGGGGTGGGGTGGGGGTGTGGCTTGGGAGGAGGGAGGGGGGGGGGAGAAAAAGTCACTGTATATGTGTGAAAAAGAAAAAGTGTGTATCATGGCTAATGTGATTTATGGTGTGAAAAATAAAAAAAAAAAGACGGTGGCAGCCCCGTCAGAAGTGACATCGTCCAAGTTAGCGATGGCCCCCATTACCTGCACGCAGGGCTGCTCGGATTAGAAGGTTGCTTAGAATTGCATACCTTCGTGTCTTTTCTTGCTGCATAGCTTTCACCTGCAGCACTTTCTGGGGTGCTTCTGCTAGCCACAGAAGTAGCACTTCGGATACTCGCCTGTGGCGGCAGTCAGGTTGGGGCATGGGGCAGCCTGCGATCTTGTGTCCCAAGATGGCTGTACCCACATGGCAGCCAGGTTATCAGATGAGAAAGAGACCAGGTTGCAGAGGGCTACTTCCATGGTTTTAGCTAGTTCCACGGCTTTCTGGAGTTTCTGCTCACCCTGTTCTAGCAGTCGCTGGAAATCTGATGCCTGTTACACAGGCATCTTGGATCATCTCCTCCATATAGGCTTCTGCTGATATGCCCTTGCAGCCGCAAGTCCATCTGAGGTCTCATAGGACCTGAAGGTAATCTTTGATTGGCTCCCTGGATTGTTGCTTATGTGCATCTAGGATGTGCCTGACGTAGACTTCATTCACCTGGGCCAGGTACTGGCCTTTCAGAATGTCCATTGCTTCAGTAAATGCCTTGCAGTCTCTGACCATCGGGTAAACATGGTGCCCTACCTGTGAGAACAGTAAGTGCAGGTTGTCTGCGTCGGATTGGACGATTGTGGTGGAGACCTGCAGAAACATGTTGAAGCAGTATAGCCAGAGTTCAAATTTATCAGATGCTTCTGGTGACTGCAGGTCAATTTCCTGCCTCTCTGGCCTCAGCAATTTGTCCATTCCAAAAGAAATATGGTCATAAAATTGATACGCTATCAATAACTCCTGAGACTAGAAATTTCCTGACTGACAGGCTTTTATTGCCATAAACTGATGGCACATCTCATGTTGCTGGCCAAAGACCCAAGCTTGTTCTGGGGGATTGGCATTGCCGCTTTCATTAGTGGAATCGGTGGGGGGGGGGGGGGGGGGGGGCGGCGGAGCCAATCATCAAGGGGCAGGTCAGTTATACACATACAAACAGTAATAGAGTGGATCCACCACACAAACCTCTCCTGGATCCCAGCACAAGTGGTCCCTAAACTTCCTCCACATTGGTTCTGTGCTTTCACCTTTGAACATCTGTTTCCAATTTACTCTCACTAGTTTCTGTCTCATCCCTTGGTATTAGCCCTTCACCAGTTAAGAACTTCCCTAGTTTGTCTGTTTTCATCCTTTTCCATAGCAATGCTGAAGCTAAGGAGGTTGTGACCATTCTCTCCAAAATGCTCCTCACCGAGAGGTGCACCACCTGACCAGGTTCCATTACCCAGAACTAGATCCAATATCTGTGATGGATTATATTATATTTTATATTATATATAGATATGTTTTTGAAGGCGATAGATTGTGGGAGTAGTGTCAATCACAAACAAACACAAACACTTCACAAAACAGATCTCATTTAAAATGCAAGAGCTTTGCTGAAAGTGAGTCATGCAGGCACCGAGAGCCTTTGCAAAGACAATAAAACAAGGAGACTGCTTTGCTAAAGAATGTCAAAAGCATTTAGATGTAAATAGATTATTATTTTGAAAGCATTAGATGAATGGACTCAGAGGTTTGGGACTGTGCTGCAATCTGTCTGGATGCAGTTTGCTGTTCTAAGCAGGTTATGTGGTTTTGCAAGCAGAAAGAGAGGGAGACCAAACAGGTTTTCTCTAAGAGGGAGAGAGAACTTGTTTCTGCAGACATGATGGCAGCTTGTTGAAATCCCATTTTGAAGACGGGTTGTGAGTTCTGAGTTCAGCCTGTTGAAAACCCTTGTGGTCCACACAAAAGGAAATGGCTGGCTAGCGGGTTTCACCTGAAGTAAGGAACTCTGTGGTGACCTGCTGAAGAAGAGGTTATAATTTGGAAAATCCTGATGGGGCAAGATTCTTCGGCAAGACTCTGAAGTGACTGATGTAAGTCAATCAGTTTGTATGTGTCCAACTAGGAACTAATTTATTTCTGAAACCAACAAGAACCTTCCTGAGCAGTAATCAATTTAGCACCAGATCTGGTGAAAATTCATAAATGTTAAATTCTGTGCACAGTATAAGAATTCCCTGATACCGGTGAACTTGAAGGAGTGAGAAGTGAGATTGGACTGTGAATCAAAGAACTTTTCTGAACTCACACATACATTACATACATGTGCGCTTAGAATTAGAAGGCGATTAAGTTAAGTTAATAGTAATAAGTTAAAGTTTGATCCTGTTTTTCTGTTTAAAGAAAATTAAAAGTAACTTTTGTTTAAGTAACCATTTGTCTTGGTGAATTTCTATTGCTGCTGGGTTTTGGGGTCCTCTGGCCCCATAACAATAGCCTCTCCTCTCATTGGCCAGACTACATACTATGTCAGGAATCCTTTTTGAACACACCTGACAAAGTCAGCCCCATCCATCCCTCCTGCAGTCAGGAGATGACAGTCAATATTAGGGAAGTTGAAATCACCCTCAACTACAACCCTGTATTTCCTGCACCATTCCAAGATCTGTCTGTTTATCTGCTCCTTGGTGTCCTGAGGGCTATTTGGGGGCCTATAGGCTACTCCCAGCACAATGAATGCTCCCTTCCTATTTCTGACTTTCACCCACACCAATTCAGTGGACAGTCCCTCTTGCAGTGCCCTACCTTTCTATAGCCATGAAATGCACCATTCTCAGTCATTTCAGTTACCAGTATATGAATTGTATTGTACTGAGGGCCCAGTATTGATTTCTATGATAGCCCACTAATGAATCTTATCTAATTTTTTTTGGGACATGTACACCATTGGCACCATGACAGACATACATTTTCTGCTTTTGACCATTGTTCTAACAATTATTAAGAACGTCCTGATAATCCAAGCTCTCTTACTGCCAACTTCACCGGAGTTTAGCAAGTACTGTATTGGCAACTGGAGAAGAATCCATAAAGTTTGCCTTTGTAGCCAAATATAACTTGTATCAATCAAAGGTCATATACTTTGGCTTAAAATGTTTTGTTGAGATTTGAAAGATTAACAGATTGGTTCTTAAGGGAGAAACCTATTCCGTCTGCTTGGATTGATTAGTTTCTTCAGATTTTGAACAGTGGGATTTCAAACAAATCCCTGTGACAGTAAAATATACCAGCAGCTGCTTATTAGAAGCAACATAAAATCATTCTATGTCATGTTATTCAGCTGGTACTTTACCTCTGCATTTGTCTTTAATCTCTTCAGATAAAGGGGGGAAAGGTGATTCTTGAATAATTGGATGATTTTACAGCTTTCTGCAGGCATCTTGGTAATTGTTCAATCCCCAGAGGCATTGAAGAGAAATGTCTGACTTGAAAATGGACCCAAGAGGATGTTAATGCTTCTGAAATCTTTGGAAGTGAATTTGTTGAGAACTATAGTACTGGGCCTTTTGTTATTCAAATTGATGCTGGGGAAATGTTTCTGGCTGGATAAGAATAATTTCGAGAAGAGTTTAACTTGGGTAAGTACAGAACAACAGCGGAAAGGCTATTGCTGTTAAGCATTAGAAAAGTGTAATTTATGGATACATGGATAGAAAAGTTTGAGAGGAATATGGGGCAAATACAGGCAAATGGAACGAGCTCAGATAGGCAAATGTCAGCATGGACACATGTCAGGCAAATGTCAGCATGGACAAAATGGCCTGCTTCCATTCTATATAAACACATATGACTCTACCTTAATATGACTCTATTTTACTAGAGTCCGTACTTATGGGTCACAGGCCATAATTGTGGTGTAATCAAATGACGAAAAACCCTGGATTTTATGGGGTGAATTTCCAAAGTCTCTCTTCATAATAACTTGAATGGCAGAAACCCCAGAAAACTGCATTCATACTTTTTAGATCTTCCAACCATTATGTTGGTCACTATGAGAAATTGAATGGAAATCATCTCATAGATCTATTTAACACGGTAGAATATCATAAAAAAATTTTGGCAGCACATTGGTGCAATGGGTAACATAGATGCTTTCAAATTTCAGCATCCAGGTAGCCCCCCTGAGACCAAGGTGCAATTACTGGGTCATGGGTGAAGGATGCGCCCTTCAAATTGCGGGCAGATCTACCTGTTAAATCACCAACCCAGCGACTTAGGGGGATCCCACCCCCATGATGACACAGTGTCACACACTCACGGGAACCATTGGCTGTCAGCCTCCACCCACCGGCCGTCAGTATCCTCCCACCCCCCACCCCGTCAGACGCCGCCCTCACATCAAGCGCCGCTCCCCCGTCAGTCACCTTCCCTGTCAGTCGCACCCACCGTGTCAGTCGTCAGCCCATTAGTCGCACACCCCCTCCATGTCAGTTGCCTTCCCTGTCAGTCGCTTCCTCCCGTCAGTCGCCGCCCCATCAGTCGCCACCCCTCTGGTCAATTGCTCCCCCATCATTTGTCCCTCATCCAAGCAATGTGCCACTGACGCGAATGGGGGAGGAGTGTGGTTCACGGCGACAGTTCAATGAGGGAGTGCAGGAGCAATGGCCATCTTTCTTACTCATTATCCTCCATGCCGCTGGAACTGCTTTGCCAATCCGAATCAGAGAGGCTTTTGCAGCAGCGGCCCATTGTGCCCCCTCCCCGCAATAGCGGCAGCGACCAATCTCCCCCTGATCGTGGTAGCGACCTCTCTCCCCCTGATCGCAGCAGTGACCTCTCTCACCCCCAATCGTGGCTCCCCACTCTCTCCCTGATCGCAGCCCCTATTTCTGCCTGATAGCAGCAGCAGCCCCTCTCCTCCTGATTGCTGCAGCAACCACCCTTCCTCAATCATGGCATCGACCACTCTCCCCCCAATCATGGCAGTGACACCTCAGCCAGGGGTTTCTCTGTGATGCAAGCAACCAGGTCAGCCATTTCCCTTTTCAAACTGGCGGAGCAGGATGCCTAGGTAAGTTTTACTGGGTTCCCTAACCTCTGAGGTAGGTCAGGAACCCGGTTCGGTTCTAACCGTGTTGACTCGGGTTAGACCCTTTCACGTTGCCATGTTCCAGGGTCGCTAACCATGAAAATTGCCCAGTTAACCCCATTTTACATGGCAGTTTGAAAGGGCCTACTGGTACCTCGCAGCAGAAGATCCAACAATTTCCCTTCCTTAATCCCAACGTTGTTCACCACGCAAGCTTGTTCTATTTGGGCCTTACCCTGATCAAGGTCTTTTTCTCTTGTAAATACTGAAGCAAAGTATTCATTTAGGACCTCCCCAACCTCCTCCACCTCCAGGAACAGGTTGCCTCCTTTATCCTTTATCGGCTCCACCTTCATTCTCATCATCCTTCTGTTCTTCACATAGGCGTAGAATGCCTTGGGGTTCTCTCTAATCCTTCTTGCCAAGGCTTTCTCATGCCCCCTTTAACTGAACAGATAAGAGGTGAGAATTATAGGAAAAGGGTAAGTTACAGGTAAATTTATTTAGTAATATCAGACAGTAGCATTGTTGGTATTTATCCATATTAGTGATGTGCTTGGAGTGCCAGATGTGGGGACCCAAGGAGACTCTTCTTCTTTCTTTGGCTTGGCTTCGCGGACGAAGATTTATGGAGGGGGTAAAAAGTCCACGTCAGCTGCAGGCTCGTTTGTGGCTGACCAGTCCGATGCGGGACAGGCAGACACGATTGCAGCGGTTGCAAGGGAAAATTGGTTGGTTGGGGTTGGGTGTTGGGTTTTTCCTCCTTTGCCTTTTGTCAGTGAGGTGGGCTCTGCGGTCTTCTTCAAAGGAGGCTGCTGCCCGCCAAACTGTGAGGCGCCAAGATGCACGGTTTGAGGCGTTATCAGCCCACTGGCGGTGGTCAATGTGGCAGGCACCAAGAGATTTCTTTAGGCAGTCCTTGTACCTTTTCTTTGGTGCACCTCTGTCACGGTGGCCAGTGGAGAGCTCGCCATATAATACGATCTTGGGAAGGCGATGGTCCTCCATTCTGGAGACGTGACCCATCCAGCGCAGCTGGATCTTCAGCAGCGTGGACTCGATGCTGTCGACCTCTGCCATCTCGAGTACCTCGACGTTAGGGGTGTGAGCGCTCCAATGGATGTTGAGGATGGAGCGGAGACAACGCTGGTGGAAGCGTTCTAGGAGCCGTAGGTGGTGCCGGTAGAGGACCCATGATTCGGAGCCGAACAGGAGTGTGGGTATGACAACGGCTCTGTATACGCTTATCTTTGTGAGGTTTTTCAGTTGGTTGTTTTTCCAGACTCTTTTGTGTAGTCTTCCAAAGGCGCTATTTGCCTTGGCGAGTCTGTTGTCTATCTCATTGTCGATCCTTGCATCTGATGAAATGGTGCAGCCGAGATAGGTAAACTGGTTGACCGTTTTGAGTTTTGTGTGCCCGATGGAGATGTGGGGGGGCTGGTAGTCATGGTGGGGAGCTGGCTGATGGAGGACCTCAGTTTTCTTCAGGCTGACTTCCAGGCCAAACATTTTGGCAGTTTCCGCAAAGCAGGACGTCAAGCGCTGAAGAGCTGGCTCTGAATGGGCAACTAAAGCGGCATCATCTGCAAAGAGTAGTTCACGGACAAGTTTCTCTTGTGTCTTGGTGTGAGCTTGCAGGCGCCTCAGATTGAAGAGACTGCCATCCGTGCGGTACCGGATGTAAACAGCGTCTTCATTGTTGGGGTCTTTCATGGCTTGGTTCAGCATCAAGGAGACTACCAGCCTCCCAAAGGACTACATCTGTGCCAGGTGCATTGAGATCCAGCTCCTTAAGGATCATGTTAGGGATTTTGAGCTGCAGCTTGATGACCGTTTGATTTGGGGAAAGTGAGGAGGTGATTGATAGTAGCTATGGAGAGAGAATAGAGAATACCTCTGCAGCAGTCCCCCTCGGAAATCGGTATGTCATTTTGGATACTGTTAGATAGATTGACCTGACAGAGGAGGACCACAGCAAACAAGTCTCTGGCACTGTGCCCGGTGCTGTGGTCAAGAGAGAAGGGAGAAATACAATGGTTATAGGGGATTCATAGTGAGGGGAACATACAAGAGATTCTGGCAGTATGATAGGAATATCCAGATGGTGTGTTGCTTCCCTAGTGCTGGGGTGCGGGATGTCTCAGATCGAGTATTCTAAGGGGAGTGGGCGAGCAGTCAAAAGTCTTTGTACATGTTGGTACCAATGACAGAAAAAGAGAGGAGATCCTGAAGGAAGATTGTAGGGTGTGAGGAAAATAATTGAGAAGCAGGACCTCTAGGGTGGTGATCTCAGGATTTCTGAGAATGCCATGTGCTAATGAAGGGAAGAATAGGGGAATTAAGCAGATGAAAGCATGGCTGAGATGGGTGCAGGGGACAGGGTTTCAAATTCTTGCTTCATTGGGATGTATTTTGGGGAGGTATGACCTATACAAAAAGGATGGGATACACCTGAACTCAAAGGGTAGCAATTTCCTGGTGGGGATGATTAATATAGCTATTAGAGACGGTTTGAACTAAGTTTGGCAATAGGGAGGGGGGTGGGAAACCTGGGTGTTAGGGTCAAGAAAGAGGAAAATAGAAAAAAAGTCAAAGATACTTTGCAGCAAAGATGACATAAAGGACGGGCAGGTGAAAAGATAGGTTAAGTTTCTGTACAATAGAAATACAGCAAAATTGGAAACACATACTGGTCTACAAGTTCTGCCCTTAAATGCACATAGCATTACAAATAAAGTATATGGCCTTGTACAACTATAGATTAAAAGATATGGCGTGGCCATCACCGAGCCATTGGTTAACTATGGACGAGAATGGGAGATGAATATCCAAGGGAACACAGTCTATAGGAAAGATAGGCAGGTAGGTAGATGGGGTAGTGTGGCCCTGATGGTAGGCAATGATAGTAAATCACTAGAAAGAAGGGTCATGGGGTCAGAAGTGGTAGAATCTTTTTGGGTTGAGTTAAGAAATGGCAAGGGTAAAAGGACCCTAATAGCAGTTATATACAGGCCCTCAAACAGCATCCGGGTGGTGGACTACAAGATACAGCTGGAAATAGAAAAAGCATGTCAGAAGGAAAATACCAAGATAATTATGGGGGATTTTAAAATGAAAGGGGATTGGGAAAGTCAGGAAGGTACTGGATCTCAGGAGAGAGAGTTTGTTGAATGCCGACGGGATGGATTTTTGGAGCAGCTTGTCAATAAGCCCACCAGGGGGTTAGCGGTTTTGGATTGGGCGCTGTGTAATGAACCTGAGGTGATTAGGGAATTAAAGGTAATGGAACCCTTAGGAAGTAGTGATCATAACATGATTGAGTTCATGTTCAAATTGTAAAAGGAGAAGCTGATATCAGGGGTGTCAATCTTTCAGTGGAACAAAGGAAATTACAGTGGTTTGAGAGAGGAACTGGTCCAAGTTGACTGGAAAAGTAAGATAGATGGAGGGGTGGCAGAGCAAAATTGGATGATATTTCTACAAGAAATAAAGAAAGTTCAGGATAGATATATTCCAAAATAAAAGAAAATTATGAATGGAAAAATGGCACTAATGTGACTAACAAGAGAGATTAAGGCTAAAATAAAAGAAAAAGGGAGGGCATACAAGGAAGGAATAATTAATGGAAAAACAGAGGACTGGGAAACTTTAAAATTTACAGAAAGAACCTAAGAAAGTCATTAGGAAAAAGAAGATCAATTATGAAAGGAAGTTGGCAAATAACGGACAAAAGCATGCTAAGAGTTTTTTTTTAATATGAAGAGTAAAAGAGAAACCCTGGTAGATATTGGACCAATTGAAAATGATGCTGGAGAAATTATAATGGGTAACAAAGAGATGACAGAGGAACTAAATGAGTATTTTGCCTCAGTCTTCACTGTAGAAGGTGTTAGCAATATACCTGATAGTCAGAGATCTCTGGGAATAGAATTAAATATGGTCAAGATTACTGGAGGGAAAGTGACTAAATCTTTCACCTTTTACCCCTTAAGCCATCTCTCACAATCTAAGTGGAAAGACCCTACTCTCATCCTCTCTGTCTATTCCCCTCATAATTTTGTACACCTCTATCAAATCTCCCCACATTCTTCAGGGCTCTAAGGAAAAAAAGTCCCAACCTGTTTAATCTTTCCCTTCAACTCAACTCCTGAAGGCCCGGCAACATCCTCGTAAATCTTCTCTGCACTCATTTGATCTTACTGATCTTTCCTATAATTTTTCTACAATTTGTCCCTGGTAAATTGTTCCACCCCACCCCACCCCCCCCATCCAAAATGGTATACTTATTGTTGAGGGAATGGCCACAGGGGTGCTCTGCACTGTCAGCCCAATCCCCTTTCCTCTCCTAACAGTCATCCAGCTACCTGCCTCCTGACTGTCTCCCTGAAGCTCCTCTCCATCACTGCCTCTGCCTCCCGAGTGATCTGGAGTTCATCCAGCTCCAGGTCCACTTCCCTAACTCAGTCTCAAAGGAGATGCAGCTGGATGCACTTCTTCCAGGTATAGTCATTGAGGACAGTTATGCTTCATCAAAGCATTCCACTGCCCTAGCTGGTGTCCTCCATTAACTATTCTTAGTTTAAATACAAAGGCCTTACCTGGCCTTACTGGAAACAAGCTCGTCCTCAGCCTCTGTTGACCAAAGCCTTGCAAGCCAAAGCCTCAAAGTCCCACTCCTATCCTGAACAACTCACACACTGGCTGCTCCGCTTGAGCTTCCCCTCTTTTTATTTATCACTACTCCTTATCTGTCGTACCCACCCCCATCAATCACTGAAATTTCCTCCACTCCCTTTTTAAATACACTCACAAAAAGCTCTGCCAAGTCCTTCATTCCTCCATTTCCAGGACAGTCCTGAAATTACAATGGCCCCAGTCCTCTCTCCATTCCATTTTTAAATTTGTTTGAGGAGATTTGTCATGTCACTAAAGACTAGCAAATTTCTACAGGTGTCCATGGAGAGCATTGTGACAGGTTGCCAATACACTGGACAGAGAAAGTCTACAGAGAGTTGTGAACTCGACTAGTGCCATTATGAGCACCAGTGTTCAATCCATTGAGGATATCTGCAAGAGATGGTGACTTAAGAAAGCAGCCATTATCCTCAAGGACCCTCACCACCCAAGCCATGCCCTCTTCTCACTGCTCCCATCAGGAAGGAGGTACAGGAGCCTGAAGACGAACACCCAGTAGTACAAAAACAGCTTCTTTCCCTCTCCCATCAGATTTCTGAATGGATGATGAACCACAGACACAACCTCACTTACTCTTCTTTTGCACTAATTTATTTCTTTTTAAAATGTAATTTATAGTAACATTTGCACCTGCAAAAACAACAAATTTTGTGATATGTTCATGACAATAATTCTGATTCTTGCTGGGGTTGTGAGAAGGAAAAACGTGGGATTAGTTTAGATGGGTGAAACATAGAAACATAGAAGATAGGAGCAGGAGTAGGTCATTCGACCCTTCGAGCCTGCTCCGCCATTCAACGAGATCATGGCTGATCTTAAAGTTCAGTACCCCGTCCCCGCCTTCTCTCCGTAACCTTTAATACCCTTATACTGAAGAAATAGATCTAATTCCTCTTAAATAGATTTAATGAACCTGCCTCTACTGCCCTCTGTGCAATGAATTCCTCAGATTCACCACCCTCTGGGTAAAGAAATTCCTCCTCATCTCGGTCCTAAATGGTTTGCCTATTATCCTCAAACCATGGCCCCGGGTTCTGGACTTTCCCATCATTGGAAACATCCCATCTGCATCTATTCTGTCTAGTCCTGCCAGAATTTTATATGTCTCTATGAGATCCCCTCTCAATCTTCTAAACTCCAGCGAGTATAATCCCAATTTGCGCAATCTTTCCTCATAAGTAATTCCTGCCATTCCAGGTATCAGCCTGGTGAATCGCCTCTGCACTCCCTCCATTGCAAGAACATCCTTCCTTAGATAAGGTGACCAAAACTGCACACAATACTCCAGGTGGGGTCTCACCAAGGCCCTGTACAGCTGCAGTAAGGTATCCTTGTTCCTATACTCAAACCCTCTTGATATGAAGGCCAACATACCATTTGCCTTTTTAACCGCCTGCTGTACCTGCATGCTCGCCTTCAGAGACTGGTGTACAAGTACCCCTAGGTCTCTCTGCACTTCCCCATCTCTTAATCTATTGCCATTCAAATAGTAAACTTCCCTCTGGTTTGTATTACCAAAGTGGATAACCTCACATTAATCCACATTGTAGTGCATTTGCCATGTATCTGCCCAGTCCCTCAATTTATCCAAATCACACTGGAGCTTCCTGACCCCCTCTTCCGTGCACACAACCCCTCCTAGCTTAGAGTCATCTGCAAATTTGGAGATATGATATCCATCCCCTCATCCAGATCATTAATGTAAATTGTGAACAGCTGGGGTCCCAGTACAAATCCCTGTGGCACCCCACTGGTCACCACCTGCCACTCAGAAAATGAGCCATTTATCCCAACTCTCTGTCTTCTACCTGCCAGCCAGTTCTCAATCCACATCAATACTTTGCCCCCAATCCCATGAGCCTTGATTTTGGAAGCCAGTCATTAATGCGGGACCTTATTGAAGGCCTTTTGGAAGTCCAGGTACACCACATCCACTGGCTCTCCCCCATCTATTTTACCTGTCACCATCTCAAAGAATTCCAATAGATTTGTCAAGCACGATTTACCTTTTGTAAATCCATGTTGACTCTGTTCGATCCCTTCTCTGCTAGTCATATGCTCTGCTATTACATCCTTAATAATGGATTCCATCATTTTGCCCACTACTGATGTAAGGCTCACCGGCCTATAATTCCCCACTTTTTCTCTACCCCCCTTTTTAAATAGTGGGGTAACATTAGCTACCCTCCAATCCATGGGTACTGATCCTGAGTCTATCGAGTTCTGGAAAATAATTCTTAAAGCATCTGCTATCTGAATGGCCACTTCCTTAAGTACCCTAGGATGTAGATTATCAGGCCCTTGGGATTTATCTGCCTTCAATCCCATCAATTTCCCCAAGACCATGTCCTTAGAGATACTGATTTCTTTCAATTCCTCCCTTGCATTAGTCTCTATGTTTCCCAACATCCTTGGGAGGTTATTTGTATCCTCTCTTGTAAAAACAGAACTAAAGTAAGAATTTAATTGGTCTGCCATTTCCTTATTCCCCATTATATATTCCCCTGATTCCGACTGCAAAGGACCTATTCTGGATTTCACCAATCTTTTCCTCTTAACATATTTATAAAAGCTTTTGCAGTCGGTTTTTATATTTGCCGCAAGCTTACTTTCGTAATTTATTTTTGCTTTCTTAATTAATCCCTTTGTCCTCCTTTGGTGCATCTTGAACTGCTCCCAGTCTTCGGTTGTGGTACTTTTTTGGCCAATTGATATGCTCTCTCTTTTGTCTCTAATTTCCCTTGTTATCCACGGTTGAGTCACCTTTTTTGGTTTATTTTTATGCCAAACCGGTATAAACTAATTTTGCAATTTCTCCATTAGATCTGTGAATGCTTTCCATTGTCTATCCACAGTCAACTCCCCCATAAACACCACCCAATCAATCTTACTCAACTCCCATCTCATACCATCATAATTCACTTTATTTAAATTCAGGACCTTAGTCTAGGTTTTAATTTCATCACTCTCCATGTCGAGTGAGAATTCGATCATATTGTGATCGCTCCTACCCAAAGAGCCTCGTACAACAAGACTGTTGATCAGCCCCTTATCATTGCATAATACCCAATCTAAAATGGCCTGCTCCCGAGTTGGTTCCTCGACATATTGGTCTAGATAACTGTCCCGTAAACATTCAAGGAATTCCTCCTCCTCAGTATTTTTACTAATTTGGCTAGTCCAATCTATATGCAAATTAGTCTCCCATGATGACAGCTGTTCCCTTATTGCACGCTTTTCTAATTTCTCTTTTAATGCCTTCCCTCACCTCTGCACTACTATTTGGAGGTCTATATACCACCCCCACTAACGTTTTCCACCCCTTGCTATTCCTCAGTTCTACCCATATAGATTCCGTATCTTCCGAGTTGATATCCTTTCTGACAATCGTGTCGATCCCTAGATGTGCTAGATGGCCAGCATTGATGAGATGGGGTGAAAGGCCTGTTTCCCTGCAATTCGACTTCCCAAGGGGATGAGCCCCTTGGGAAAATTATAGTTAGCATTCAACATGGCAAACTTTGTTGTATGAGAGCAAAATGGCTACAAACACCTAAAGTTTTCAGAGAAGATTGGAAAACTTTGTGTTGGAACAATGTTTAAGAACTAGGAGATCAATATTCTAATATTTATAAATCAAACAGAATATCTTGCAATCCAATGCATTTAATGTCAGCAGAAACTCACTCTTTCTTGTTGACAAAATATCATAATATTGGACAATGTGATTTTTATGGGATTAAAAGCTACAAAGATAAGTTGCATAGTTTGAGAGCTACTGTTGCAGATATGGCAGGAGTTCTAGGCACCATGACATATGCATGCATTTGTGGAGTTTCCCATGTCATCACTTTAGAACGCTTCCACCAGCGTTGTCTCCGCTCCATCCTCAACATCCATTGGAGCGCTCACACCCCTAACGTCGAGGTACTCGAGATGGCAGAGGTCGACAGCATCGAGTCCACGCTGCTGAAGATCCAGCTGCGCTGGATGGGTCACGTCTCCAGAATGGAGGACCATCGCCTTCCCAAGATCGTGTTATATGGCGAGCTCTCCACTGGCCACCGTGACAGAGGTGCACCAAAGAAAAAGTACAAGGACTGCCTAAAGAAATCTCTTGGTGCCTGCCACATTGACCACCGCCAGTGGGCTGATAACGCCTCAAACCGTGCATCTTGGCGCCTCACAGTTTGGCGGGCAGCAGCCTCCTTTGAAGAAGACCGCAGAGCCCACCTCACTGACAAAAGGCAAAGGAGGAAAAACCCAACACCCAACCCCAACCAACCAATTTTCCCTTGCAACCGCTGCAATCGTGTCTGCCTGTCCCGCATCGGACTGGTCAGCCACAAACGAGCCTGCAGCTGACGTGGACTTTTTTACCCCCTCCATAAATCTTCGTCCGCGAAGCCAAGCCAAAGAAAGAAGACTTTACCACACATCGTCATCGTGCGCCAGAAGCTTGCAGAATAGGCCGATTGAGATCTCAGTCAGTGCGCCACCCTTATTTGACACCAATTATTCCAAATTGATGCCTTCAAAACACAGCTGGCTTCATCCGTTCAGAGGAGATCTTGGAGTTTAGCAGCAGGAAAGTCCAGCCCCACCTCTGTCAGTTCAAAGTATCAAGTACAGATCACCAAGTTTGTTTGGGATTGATCCACCAGAGAATTACTTGCAGCAAAGTATTAGCTGGTCTTTGGTCACTGTTTCAGGAAACTTAATACAACAATGAAGCTGTACTAGGCTGTATTCTGACTTCTCACCAAATCCACAGGCGCTGTCAGATAAGGTGAAAATAATGAAAGAGAAAGGGAGAGAGGGCATCGCTGCTTGAGAATCTATCCAGGGAACAGTTACAATACATATATTTAAGTGAAAAAATCTCAAGGAGATTCTGCTCCTCTAGGGAGGTTGAGGGCAGCACAGTTGGCGTACCTGTTAGTCCAACACCTTTACAGCATCAGCGATCGGGACCAGACCAGAGTTCAAATCCTATGCTGTCTGAAAGGAGTTTGCGCGTTCTCCCTGTGCCTGCATGGGTTTCCCGGGGGCTCCAGTTTCCTCCCACCTGCTTTCGCTCCCCCATTCTGTTTTGCCCCCTCTGTTAATGAAGCAGAGACACCGCCTTACCTTTCGCGCACTATTGTTGCTACAATTTTTTTTATAGTGATGTCATAACATGGTTGCTCTGGTAATGCTGCTGCAAAACCCCAAATGACTTATTCATGACAATAATTCCTGATTCTGATTCTTACCCTTCAAAATCTCACCAGGAAGGTAGGGTGTAAATTGGGTGGCCGAATTGTCTGTTTCACTGCTGTATGTCTACATTTTTTTTTACAAATTTAAAATTTAAAATATTCACATAGACAAGCTGACTGATGCAGCTGTAGAACAGGGCCAGTGACAGTGAAAGTAACAAGGAGCATCAATTCCTCTGCCACTGGGATGTTTCATGCTGGAGCTGGGAACATCAGCAGTGCTTCACAAGTTTCAACATGTCGCTATAATGGGAAGCTACAAAGTCTTTCCGCTCCATCTGAGTCTGCATGAGAATAGGAGGCAGTAAGTGTCGGAGGGAGGAACGGAGGCAGTGAGACGAAGAGAAGGGGGGGGGGGAGGACAGACAGGGCAGAACCGAGACAGAAGGGACAAAAGAAAGGGAGCGAAAGAGAGGGGGCAAAAAATGGAGGGGATGAAATGGAGTGGGAAAAACAGAGGGGGCAAAAGAAGGGGCAAAAGGGAGGGGACAAAAGAGAGGGGGAAAACAGGGCCAAAACGGAGGGGACAAAACAGAGGAGGCAAAATGGCAACCTCGCCCACTTTTATTGGTCTAGTATCCTATTAACTTGCGGCCCCTCCTCAATCTCTCCCCTCCTTTTTATGCTTGTTATCTCTCCTTTCCACATTGCCTGAAGAAATGAGGGAGGAGGGAAAGGGACAAGGAGGAAGTAGATGAATGGAGAGAAGGAGGAGAAAAAGTGGGGAGAGAGAGAGAAAGAGGGACTAGATCGGAGGAACAGAGGTGAGGAGAGAGGGGGTGAAAAGGAGAGAACGAAAGAATTAGGGATAAGGAAGATGGAGAGAAAGAGAGGGAGAGAGGGGGAGAGAGAGAGAGAGAAGGAAAGTGAGGGTGTAGAGGGGAGAAGAACCAGAGGAGGAGAGGGAGATAAGGAGGGGACGAGCGAGAGTTTTCAGACGACTGCACTGAGATTAATATTCACTGGTGTGTGTAATCCAATTTACATTGTAGCTTTACACAGCTGATGCAATTGTTTGTCAATTTATATCCACCCGTGAGAGTTTGTTAAGAGCAGGTTAACTGAATATCTACTGTATGTCAATACTTCTGCTCACTTTACCATTTATATTTAATAAAGCTTTCTGTTTGTAGCCTAAGCCACATGTAGAACAAAAGTATTTTAATTTACATACTTTCAAGGTCAGCCATGGGTTGATGAAGATAAATATGATAAATAAGGAAACAATGTTAACAGAAATACTCTGACTGATTCCTAAACTTGCGACCAATTAAAGAGATATCCCTCTATTTCAAAGGGAATTAGCTCATTTGAGAAAGTGGGTTTAACTGCTGAACCGGGAGGTCATAGACTGAAATATTAACTCTCTTGCTCTTCCCACAGGATCTACCTGATCTGCACCTTCTCTTTGTTTTTATTTCTATTTCCAGCAACTACAATTTTGTTTTACTTTTCATTAAACCACAACTTAATTAATGGACGTGACTGAAAGTCTCTATCTCAATCAAATCCCTGGGGAAACCAGGGAAATAATTTTGGCTCCGTTTGGAATATAGTCAATCTGAGGTTAAATCTGTGTGAATGTTGTCATACAACCAAGTGTTAATGAAAATGTGCTCCAGATTTTACTTAAAGAAGCTCAGAGATATTAAGTAGTTTTGAGGGTCAGTCATTGGGGCTAAGTCATTGCAAGAAATTTAACAAGAATTGGTTTTGAACCTCAACCTGGAATTATCCCAGGAATTACCTCCAGCTTGACTCCCATCAAAACGGACGTGCCACACCAAACTTTTTTAAATTTGCTCTTGAAAGGGGCAGCATCTCTGTTCATTCTTTTGAAGGTGATGCTATTGTCATAGCTGTGGGGTCAGATTGAGCAGGGCTATTCCTGAGGCCAACAGTTGCCACTTCCCAGGTTCAGTCTAAAGCTGGAATTAGGCAAATGCCACATGTGGAGTGAGATGGAGAATGTGGGCCTTATTGCTGGATTCAGGCAAGTACAGCAAGTTGCCTGGACCTCATCAATTTAGGTAAAATAAATAGACTTCAACCTTTGCAATTATTATCCAAGCTTTCTGTGGGCATGTCGTCGTCTTCTTCTTAGCCCGATAAATTCCAGCAGAATCAATACTGGAAGGACACCAGCAGATATTGGTGTCACTGAGGGGTGTGGGGGGAGCAGGCCCACCAGTTGACACTTTCAGAGGGGGTAACATCAAAATGGCAGTCTCTAAAATTTTTGTGCAGAGTTTCAGCAAATATGTGTTTTTTTAATAAAAATATCCCCTTCGTTAGTTATAATGAAAAAAAGACATTTTTCATAAGCCCAGTGTAGAGCTCGTCGAAAGAATCAAAGACTTGTTGATCCAAACCAAGGCTTTTATTAGCAAAAGACAGGAGCTCTTCACAGGTGGCCGACCAGTCCGGAATGATCCGACCTGGCTAGGGACACAACTCTTTAAGGCCCAGACAGTAGGCGTGGCTAAGCTCTCAGCCAATCGCTGTAAGCACAGTCTAGATACCGTAACTATATACACTATATACATTGGTGATAGATCTGTACTACCACACCCAGCTTACATGTATTAATATTCCTACAAAGCTAAAATTCAATGCTAATTTACTTTTTAAATCTTCTATAATGCGTTCCGGTTGAGCTGTCATTATCACCCGATTTCAATGACACTTCGAATCACATGGTTTCGTCTGCACGGTCTACAAGCACACGCTGTTGTTTTTGTTGCTGCTTGTGTTTTTATAGTCATCGGTTTTGTTAAATTTTCTGGTGTTGTAGCTAAAACATTGTGGGAATTAGTATTTGTGAACCTATATCAATAACTTATTTGAGAATGAAGTAGTATGATATTGTAATTTAAAGATGTAATTTTAATTTTTCTAGTTGTTTGTCTCACCACCATTGCCATTGCATTTAGTGATATACAGGAATTACATTTTGCAAGTAACATGAGTATAAAAAAACATTACTAAGGTTTCTGTAGGGTCTGGTATGGGAAGAGGTCCATGGTGGGGTGGGGGTGGGGCGATACCATGGGTTACTGCACTGGGTGACACCCACCCTAGTGACGCCATGGTGTGAACATGTCACCCTATAAATGCCAGCAAAATCAATACTAGAAGGGCACCAGCAGGGGGAAGATCCTCTGGATTTTCAGATCTATTGCAGATGGAGAAGAAACTTATTTTGGAAATCCAGCTTTAATGCAGGTTCATATGCATCTCAACAGGACTAGAGGGAGATTTACTACATGGGAAGTATTATCAAAGGGAATATGAATCAGAATTTGGACAAAAACCAAAATTTTGAACAGTTGGCAACTTCGCTGGCTTTGAGTGAACAATCCCAAATTAAGGAGGTCACTGTGATGCCTTCTCATTCAATAAAAAAGGATAAAACTGGTGGTTCCTATGATGTCTTTATCAATCTGGTTAGAAAGGAGTTGACCCATGAAAATTAAATCAATCCTTGGTATGAAACTAGTTGGTTGAATTATCCCAGGCCAGCAGTTGGCCTCAGCTCCAGACATATACAAAAAAAAACTATGCACGATTGTCTCAAACTTTAAGAGAGATTGAATATGGGTAACAGCACATTGAGTGAAGCCACCCCTTGACTTGGCTGTAACAGACAAAATTCTATTGACACATATTGCCAATTAATACATGAATAATGAACTGTGGGCACTTATTACAATCAATTTGCATATTGGCATAAGGGTGCCCAATGCAGATAATATTTCAAGTAGGGCATTTTTTTAGAATCTAATAAGTGGCTGCAAAATGATCAGATCAATGGTGTAGAATATGATTGTAGATTATTTGGCAATTTTAATTGTTGAATTTAATAAGTATACATCCAGTTCTGATCGCCATGCTTGCACACGCATTATGAAATTTCTGGGTTTTTTTGGCATCCTATATCATTGTGCACCCAGACATATCAACCATTGATAAAACGCTGCCATTCCAGTATCCAACCATTCCAAATCATCAAAAATTTGAAAAGTATATTCACTTTTATCTCCTGTGAGAAGTATGTGCTGAATACTTTAAATAATCCTGAATTTGAACAAATCAGAATGCTACCCATCTTAACCATACGGCAAGAGTTAAAAGTTTAATTCCAAGCACAGCAGTCACTGCAGGAGTATTCTGTTGTCTTACTGCATATCTTATCAGATGCTCAAAAAAAAGTACTTCATAATTGCTTTTTAATGGGGAACGGAATCTGCCTGAACTCTCTCCTCGGCAGTTCAATGTCTGCTGGGGATTTCAGTTTGATGGAAAACCTCAAATTCCTTTATATTTTGGAGGCACTGATTTTTCCTGAGGTGTCACTGAGCCATAGGGTTATTCAGTTTAAAACAGGCCCATTGGCCTGGCATGTCCGCACCAACTATCTATACTAATCTCCTTTTCAGCATCGTCCATGTATTTGTGATTCAAGTGCTCATCTAGATATTTGTAAAATATCCTGAGAGTTTCTGCCACCATCACATGCTCTAAACATTTTGCTCCAGACCTTAAACCTAAACCCTTTGGTTTTAGACATGTGTGTGTGTGTGTTCTATATTCTAAATTCTGTCTCTGCCATTTATGCCTCAAACAGGTCACCCCTCAACCACCTCTTCTCCATGGAAATCAAAGCCTATCCAGACTTTTCTCATGAATGAAATTCTCATAAATGGAATGTTTCATTTATGACCAACATCCACGTGAATTTTCTTTGCAACCTCTCTAGTGTAGCTTCCTACTTCCTATTATTACATGCTCCCATTTTGATTTCATTTTCATTTGAGTGCAACTGTCATTTTAAGAGTATAAATCAAGCTGCAAGCCCTGCAAGCTTTGGAGATTGACTGTGGCTGACAGCAGAATGGGACAGCGCGTACTCAGTTCTCTACTTCTGAAGACAGAGTTAGTGGGTCTGGAAACTATAGGTGCAGAGATCATGTGACCAACATGTTCAAGAAACAGTACACTGTTTGATCAGGGGCCATTTTAAAGAGACAACACAGGAGCAGGAGCCCTTTGAAGTAATACTGTGCTGAAGTGGCCTCATGTGTAATAGACAATTTGTCTGATCACTCCCTGTAAGAGTATACTCCACCATGGCCAAAGGAAAGGTCACTTTTGAAAGGGACTTCGTCTACCACACCGTGACCAAAAGGAAAGGTGACCCACAAAAAGGTTCTGATAGCAGAGAAATGCATTTGGATTGTGACCATTGTGACGGTCATTTCAGCTGACCCACAAAAGTGTTCTGGAAGGTTTATGAAAATCACTCGCTTCATTTCCCCTGTGCCAGGAAAAGGGAAGTTTTGGATTGCCACTCGTCTGGAAAGGACGTTTCTTGGAAGCAACTCAACAATGGTTTCATGAGTTTACAACAGTCTATCACCCTGATCTCTCCCACTTACTTCAGGGTTACTTCTTTGCATCAATTTAAAGCCTGCATGTCAACACTGGATTTCTGAGACTGGACTTTGAACTGACATTCCAGAATTAGACTTGAACTGTAATGGTTTGGGATATTTTCCAAACACACACGCGCGCGCACACACACACACACACACACACACACACACACACACACACACACACACACACACACATACGCGCACACACATACGCGCACACACATACAAAACAAGTTGGGGGTTACGTTTAGGTATGGTGTTATATTATTGGTAATTAATATTAAAAATAATATTTTAAATATCACAGTCTTGGCTAATTTCTATTGCTGCTGTCAATACTGTGGCAGCCAGGAATGCATATAGTAATCCAGGGTTGCCTGAGGTTGTGAAGATAGAGGTAACTGATTTGAAGGGTTCAAGTAGTGACCACCCTGGACACACGTCAGTAATAAAACAATGCAACTTATTTACAAACGAGAAACATATACAGAACAGAAGATAGCACACCCATACACAAACCGATGTCACGCAATCACAACTGACATGCAGGTAAACCTGAGCTACTAGTACCTTTGGAAAGTATCTAGAACTACTGAACATTAAAATAAACTACCAGGATAAAGAGGGGATTCTTCATTCAGCCATGAGAAGAGCTAGAGAACATGAATTATGAAGGGGATAAGATGTTTTTAAAAAAAATCCAGATCTGAGTCAAACTCTACTGAAGAAAAGAAGAGATTTTAATCCAGTCAAGAAGATTCTATATGATAAAGGTTATTGATTTGTTCTCTATTATCCAGCTACTCTGAAAGTATTTCTACCAGATCAGCAGAATATGTTTTTCACAAGTCATGTACTGGCTGAAGAGTATGCGGTGAGCTTGTCTAAACTTCAAGTAACAAAAGATGCTGATTTGTTTCAATGAATATGATGTATAAGTGTGAGGGGGGGGGGGGGTGTTTTCTGAGGAATTTTCTGAGGAATGGACTTTGTTAAATATATATGCACCAAATACAGATGATCAGAAAATTTATACAAGACACCTTTTTGAATTTAACAGATGTCCATGAAAATATTTTAGTAGGATGAGATTTTAATTTTTGTTTGGATCCTTTGCTTGGATAAATCATCAAGAACAATAGTTAAATCAAAAGCAGTTAAAATATTGTTATTTTTAATGAAGGATTTAAATTTAATTGATAAATGGAGAAGGATACATCCTAAAGAAAGTGACTATTCCTTTTATCCTAATAGATTTGATATATATTCTAGATCAATTTTTTTGCTGTTCGCTCAAAAATCAATCAAGATTTTTAAATATTGATTTAAAAAACAAGAATATTATCTGATCATTCTCCATAATTTATTGAATTGGAATTTGCTGAAAAACGACACTCAGTACAGCGATGGATTGAAAAGGAAAGACTTTTGTTCTTTTATAAGACAACATGTAGAATTGTTTTGTAATATAAATTTACATTCAACAAAAGATAAGTTTATTATTTGGGATTCATTAAAAGCCTATTTATGAGGACAAATTATGTTATACTTTAAAAAATAAAAAGGAATATATAAAAGAAATAACATTATTGGAAAAATAAATTCAAAAATCACCTTTAGAGAATAAATATAGAAGTTTAACTAATAATAAATTACAATACAATACAATGCTAACATATAGATCAGAGAAAATGATATTGCGGTCTGAACAGAAATAGTATGAACTGGAACAATCCCATAAAGTTTTGGCTTGGCAATTAAAAGCAGAACAGACCTCTAGCACAATGCAATGCAACAGAATAATGGTGAAGTGACATTTAAACCACAAGAAATAAATGAAACATTTAAGGAAGTTTAGGAAAAATTATATATATCTAAATTGTTATATGATGAAGCAACTATAGATGAATATTTGTCACAAATGGTACTACCAGGTTTAACTGAAATAGGTAAAGATGATTTAGATAGTTTTTTTTTACTGAACAAGAGGTCTATGAGGCACTTAATTGTTTACAAAATAATACATCTCCAGGAGAGGATGGGTTTCCAGTTGAATTTTACAAAGAATTTAAAGATTTATTGATTCCTCTATTTATAGCCCCTTTCACACTTGCAAGTGATCCCAGGAATAAAATGCCAATCAGCCTTTGAAGTGGCAAATGTGAAAGCAAAATCAACTCAACGCCAGAGTCAGATGATGTCATCTCACACCGGGGATTGATCACCTTGACCGGCATCTGCAGACACAAGTGTTGCAATCGGGCAAGTGTGAAAGAGGTCATTGCATTGTGGGATTGAAATGACCCATTTTTGCGTGAGTGCAGGAAGAAAATATTAAAATGAAGGTATCAACTTTGCCATGGGAAAGTTTCAGTGGGGGAGAGAGTGAGAGAGAGAGAGAGAGAGAGAGAGAGAGAGAGAGAGAGAATAATTAGCAATAAACAACAATAAACAGCAATTGCAGACAATTTTTGAAGTGTATAAAAATTGGTAGTACTATAGTGCACTATTTATAAAGACCATGGGGAAAAAGTAATGGCAGACTTGACTTCCCAGAATGCTATGTGGAAGAGAAACCCCTCTAAGAATGCTCCATTTATGCAGCTGGGCATACAGCCCTTTTTCTGCAGCATGGAATTCTGGAGGGCAGGTCCACTATCCTTTTTCCCATGGTATTTATAAATTGTACGCAATAGGACTACCAACTTTCCCACACGCTGTATAAATTGTGCATTATAGTGTACCAACTTTCTCATGCTAAATAAATTGAGTGCTATAGTGCTACCAACTTTCTCACCCTGTTTAAAAATTGTCTGCAATAAATATTACTATTTATTGCTTGCACTTTCACACATAAAGGTTTATATAGGTTGCCACAACAACAACAGGAGCTGAAGGGCTGTACATAAAGCTTAATTATGTTATAATTAGGCATGATTAATTTTGTTGAAATATAAGATCATAATACGTTGATCAGGATTTAGGGCAGGTCTACCATTGCTCGATGACACATGATGACACAGTACAAGGTACAACAGTCCTAATCCCAGGGATGGCTCCTTGCAAGTGTGAAAGCGTTCACTGTCCCAGATATGAGCGGTCAAGTGTGAAAAGTCAAACCCCCCCCATTCCTATCCCAGGGCACTGAACAGCCAATTTAGTGGGATGGAATTGTGAACGGGGCTTATGAAGGTAATAGAACAAGCTTTTAAATTACATTATGTTCCAGAAACATTTTCAATGGCAAGAATTATGGTTATTCCTTAAAAAGATGGAGATCCATTAAAACCAGCTTCATATAGCCTCTATCATTATTAAATGTAGATTATAAAACTGTATCAAAAGTATTAGCAAAGAGGATTAATGATTATCTTCCTGAATTAATAAATATGGAGCAGACAGGTTTTGTTAAAAATAGACAAACTTCAGAGAATATAGAAAGGTTACTATTTGTTACGAGTCCAGAAGACCCCAAAACCCAGCAGCAATAGAAATTTACCATCACAAATGGTTATTTTCAATTAAAAGCCTATTTAAGAGAGAAATTAGGATCTGATATGATTTTTAAAAATCGTACAGATTTAGGACAGATTATTGTTGATGGAATGACTAAAAAAATTATTTAAATAGCATACATGTTGTTACAAGAAAAAGCACCGAAATGAAGTTTGTTTATTTCAAAGGAAAGATGGGAACAAGATTTAAACATTACAATAGATCAGCAAGTTTGGCAAGATTTATGTAAAGAAATTATATCCAATACTATTAATGCAAGATATAGATTGTTTCATTATAATTTTTTACTTCAATTGTATATTACACCTCAAAAGTTAAATAGATGGAGATCAGATATATCAGACCTATGTTTTAGATGTGGAAAAGAAGTTGGAACTTTTGTTCATTCCACATGGTCTTGTTCAAAGGTTAAACCTTTTTGGATTTCTGTTAGTAGGTTTTTACAACGAATTATTGGTGTTGTTTTTCCTTTAAATCCTGAATTATTATTGTTGGTAAATTTTGAGAATATAACTCTAAAATTATCTTTATCATATTTTCAATTGAAATTTGTTAAATTAGTTTTGGTAATAGCAAGGAAATGTATTGCTGTTACTTGGAAATCAGATGTTTCATTAACACTAGGAAGAAGGCATACAGAGATTCAAAGATGTATTCCTTTAGAAAAAAATTACATATCATTTAAGGGGTAAATATTCTGTACTTTTACAAGTTTGGAGCCCGTACGCCCGAATAATTATATTAAAATAATAATTTTTTTTCTTGGTTCTGAATTCTCCAAACCAGTGGAGTTTTCCCTAAATGAGTGATAGTCTTTGGAAAAATGTTCCTTTTGAGACCCTTGAGCATCATCTGAAGCAATCCAAATTAATATATAATTATGTTATCATATAGTTTAGATTTAGATTTTGGTTATTGGGGTTAGTAAGGGTTAGGATGGAAGGGTTTAGTTGGTTTTAAAGGTTTTTTAAAATTTTGTCATTTTTTAAACTAGTTTTAATAGTTTTTTTCATTTTTTTCTTTACTATATATTATCATCATATATTTGTAAACACTGTTACATTGTGATTTGATACTAATTGTTATAATTATCATATAAGTGTTGATTTAAATAAAATATTTTTTTAAAAACACAAAAAAAGCTGTTGGTGGATCTGATATTTATGGACACAAAAGTGACCTTTGACCTACTTCCTGCCTGACCCTTTGTGAGGTGATTCTCCGTGTTTTTTAATGTTGTCCTGAAAACTCCCCCCTCTTATAATCGTTCCTGTGTCAGTGATGACCTTTTCCACCACCTTATCTACCTGTGCTTCCACCTTTAGGAGATCCAGTCTGAGACACCTCTCTATGTCTTAGTGCTCCATGAGGCTTTAGCATCTGTCTATGCTCTATCCCTATTTGACCATCACTTGCTATTTACTGGAACTACATTCCATCCAGCATTGCTCTGCCCATCTTATCTTCTCAAGAATTCATCTTGTAGCCTAAGACTACTCCCCTCACTGTCAATAATACCCATATTCAAATCATCTGCAAACTTGCTATTTGTACCTGCTATTCCAGGGTTCGAATCCAGCTCTGTCTGTGAGAGGAGTTTGTACTTTCTCCCCGTGGCCTGTGCGGGTTTCCTCCGGGTGCTCCACTTTCTGCTAATTTGGGTCCAATTGGCTTCTACTATGATGTAAAATAAAATAAAAAATAAAACTAAAATATCAATCCAAATCATTAATGTATATAAGACATAGTGAGCATCCCAGCACTGATCCATGTGGCTAGTCACAAATATCCAATCACAACAGCAAACCCTCCACCATCATCCCTCTGCCTCTTTATACCAAATTAATTTTTAGATTTGCCAACTTGCCTTCGATCCCAGGCTCTAACCTTATGAACTTCTGTCAAAGTCTCACTGAAGTCCATGTAAACTACATTAACCTCTCTGACCTCATCAATATACGATGTTATATCTTCAAAAGTCATAATCAAGTTGATTAGACACCTACTCCAGCAAACAAAATTATTGCTGACTATCCCTGTTTTCCAAGCATTGCTTGGACCTCTCCCTCAGTTGTTTTCCAATAACTGATATTAGACTCCCTGCCCTGTAATTACCACAGTTATTCCTATGTCTTTCTTGAATAAAAGTACTATTTTGCTCTCCTGTAAACAAAAGTTAGGATTTATCATATGTGTTGATTTAAATAAAATATTTAAAAAAAAACATCTATCCCTGTGACTGCAGGAAATGCTACATTTGCACCCATACCTCTTCCCTCACCACCATTTTGGGTGCCAAAAATCCTTCACACTTCACTGTGAATTTGCAGGGGTCATCCATTGCATCTGGTGCTCCCTTTATGGTGTCCTCTGCATTGGACAGACTGGGAGATCGCTTTGCTAAACACCTTTGCTCAGTCACCTGCAATAGTGTGGATATCCCAGTGGTAACCCATTTCAATTCCCCACCTCATTCTCATGCCGACATCTCTGTGCATGGTCTCATGCACTGTCAGATCGAGACTACATGCAATTTGGAGGAGGAACCCTTCATCTTCTATCTGGGCACCCTCCAAACAGACGTTATTAACAATTACTTTTCCGGTTTCCTTTAGCACCCCTCCCCCATCTCTTTCTTTTGCTCTAGCTTGATCTCTCTTTACCCTTCTCTCTCCTTTTCCCTGTGTCCTTTCATCCAGCTCTGTATTCACAGAGCCATACATCTCCCCTGATCAATTATCACCTGTCCAATGATCGCCTTTTGCCTGTTGGCCTGGGTTTCTTCTCCTCCGACCTTTTTAATCAGATGCCTGCCTGCTTTTGGCTCATACCTTGAAGAAGGACCCAGACCCGAAACGTCTTTACCTCACATGGACGTGGCAAGACCTGCCAAGTTCCTCCAGCATTTTTGCGTTTTAAGGCATCCATTACCTCCTTTTTAAAAGTAATGTTCTGGAATTTCACTGTCACCTCTCCAAATTCTCCAACTACAATTTCCTTTAGTAGATAACAGATGATAAGTATTCATTTAAGACCTCAACCATGTCTTCTGGCTGCACGGACAGACGGCGCTTTTTGTCCTAAAGGACCCCTCTCCTCCTTCCTGCTACCATTTTTGCTGTTAATAAACTCACAAAATGAGGTAGCTCAGATGTCAGTGGCCTCCTGTGCTTCATCCAACCAAGCAAGTAAACTATTTTCAGAGGTTTTTACTGCCAAGCACAATTCTGTCCTTTCAGAAATAGCTTGATTCACTGAGGACACTTGGATAACAGCTGGGAGCAAGTATTTTTCTGGTTTTCTTTCCCTTCCTAACCCACTGCTGGCAATAAGTGGTCCCTGTGCTAATGAGAGTCTATTGCAGGAGCAATGTTGGATGTTCAGTTATTTGGAACCTCATTTCATAGATGACCGACTTTTTTATATTATATCTGATTAACATAAATTATCTGAGTTGAACTCCCAACCGGTTTAGTATGTAACTGCAATGTTCAATCTGCTGATAATCAGGCCAATAAGTTTCTCCTTTTGATCCTACATGTGAATTAGCAGTTATTGGAGGAGTGAGTTGGAGAGGCATGCAAGAGGTTATGCAATAAATCTCAGCAGCTCGGAACATCCGATATAGCCACAGCAAGTAGACTTGAATCATTAAACATCTAGACTCAGATGGAAAATGCATTCACAAGGATGAGGTATCACTTTGTTACGGGGGTCTACAGAAGCTGGTTAGTTAACATAGCTGCTGGTTGTAAAATTTAGATTGCTTGCTCTTTTCAGAGATTGGATGGCTCGATTCGTAGGAACAAACGAAATAGCAGCAGGAGAGGTTCACGGCTGACCATCTCCTTCAGTCCCATTTTACTCCACTTTACCCAAATCCTCTGGTTCTCTTACTGCTCAAAAATCTATTTGGAATGAACTGCCACAGCCTCTGGGGGGGGGGGGGGGGTACAACATTCCAAAGGCTCACTTCCCTCTGACTATTTGCACAGTTAATGTTGCAGTTAACACAATGGTGTCAGCAAGCTGGCTAATTACAGCAGCAGAGAATCTACCTGTAAGGCATCTGTACATACGTACGTGACTACCTAGGTTTCCTCTGGGCACTCCAGTTTCCTCCCATGTTCCAAAGATGAATGGAGTTAGTTGGTTAATTGGTCACAAGGGTTAGGGTTAGGGTTAGGATTTGGGCAACATGGGCTTGTGGGCCAGAAGGGCTTGTTACTGTGCTGTATCCCTTAATTAAATACATAAAAATAAAAAATTTCTCCTCATCTCAGTGCAAACAAGCTTTCCCTTTATCTTGAGGGATCTTTGATTTGCCAGTCATGGAAAACATCCTCCCTTATAAATCTGTCAAGGACAAGGATTTTGTAAGTACTGATGAGTTTTCTGCTCATTTTTCCAAAATATACATTCCATTAGACTCAAAGAAAACTTATTGAAGTGGATACCTTGTTTTGTCTTTCCTGTAAACATTCATGATTGATGCAAGCAATAAAGTTGAATGAGAAAAAGTGGGGTTACAGAGATGTCTTCTGTTGAAATGGAACTCCTAGGAGGGCCAGGCTCCAAAAAAAATGTTAAAAAAAAACCCCACAGAAATTCCAGAAGAACTGGAATTCCAGAAGATATATAACTTAAATTTCTGGCCTAATCAAGGTATGAGCAAAAAACAGAAAGGGTGGGAAGAAAAAGGGCAGGAATAGGGAAGATCCCCACTATTAATCAAGTCTAGTATATTATCATCCGATCCGACCTGGCTAGGGACACAACGCTTTAAGGCCCAGACAGTAGGCATGGCTTAGCTCTCAGCCAATCGCTGTAAGCACAGTCTAGATACTGTAACTATATACACTATATACATTGGTGATAGATATGTACTATCACATTCACCCCTTCTTGGAGAACCGACCCTGGAAAAAAAAACGAGGGAGAGAATGAAAGGAAGGGGTAGGTTAAGGACTGTAGCGGTCAGGGGGTCTGACCATCTGGCGTGACCACCGTGGTGACGGGATTGGGGTCGCTGGAGTGGTGTCGCCAGCGGGCTCGTCGGGTGCGACCGGTCCTTCGCTTAATTCCCCATTCATGTTGTCGGCAGGGTGGCCCGGGTCGTTAGGGTGCTGTTGGTCTTTCTGTTGCGGCACGGAGCCTGGGGAATAAAGAGTTGGGGAAGGTTGGTTTGGGGGGTTTGCTGGGTCTACCGCGTCCTGAGCTAGGTCCCGCACTGAAACAGTGTCCTCCCGCCCGTCTGGGAACTCAACGTAGGCGTAATGCGGGTTCGCGTGGAGTAGAGTCACTCGGTCGACCAAGGGGTCGTTCTTTGAGTGCCGGACGTGGCGTCGCAAAAGGACGGGGCCAGAGACGGTGAGCCATGCCGGTACAGTGGTTCCTGATTCGGATTTCCTCGGGAAAAGGAACATCCTTTCGTGGGGGGTGGCATTTATTGTGGTACATAGGAGGGAGCGGATGGAGTGTAAGGCACTGGTGAGAACCGCCTGCCAGTGAGAGGTGGGGAGACCTTTAGACTGGAGAGCCAGTGTAACCGCTGTCCATATGGTGGCATTCTCCCTCTCGACCTGGCCGTTACCGCGTGGGTTATAGCTCGTGGTCCTGCTTGAAGCGATACCACACTCCAGAAGGTACTGTTGCAGCTCTGAGCTCATGAATGAGGACCCCCTATCACTGTGGATGGAACTGTGGTACCCGAAAATGGCGAAAATACTGTGAAGGGCCTGTATCACTGAGGTGGCAGTGGTGTCTGGGCAGGGCACAGCGAACGGGAAGCGGGAGTACTCGTCGATGGCCATAAGGATGTAGTTATTACGGTTGGTCAACGGTAGGGGCCTCTTAAAGTCTACGCTAAGACGCTCGAAGGGGCGGGTGGCTTTGATAACGCGGGAGTTATCCGGACAGAAGAAGTGGGGCTTGCATTCAGCGCACACCGAACAGGCTCAGGTCATGGAGCGGATCTCCTCGACTGTGTAGGGTAGGTTGCGCGCCTTCGCGAAGTGGGCAAACCTAGTGACCCTTGGATGACAGAGCGCCTCATGGAGTTTCTGTAGTCTGTCCATCTGTATGCTGGCACACGTCCCCCTGGAGAGCGCGTCAGGCGGGTCGTTGAGCTTACCAGGCCGGTACAGGATGTCATAGTTAAAGGTGGAGAGTTCAATTCTCCATCTGGCGATTTTGTCGTTTTTTATCTTACCACGCTGGGTGTTGCTGAACATGAAGGAGACCGCGCGTTGATCAGTCAACAGTGTAAAGCACCTCCCAGTGAGGTAATGTCTCCAACAACGCACCACTTCAACTATGGAGGTACAAGGACTGCCTAAAGAAATCTCTTGGTGCCTGCCACATTGACCCCCGCCAGTGAGCTGATATCGCCTCAAACCATGCATCTTGGCGCCTCACAGTTCGACAGGCAGCAACCTCCTTTGAAGAAGACCACAGAGCCCACCTCACTGTCAAAAGACAAAGGAGGAAAAACCCAAACCCAGCCCAAGTACAACCTGACAAATCAGGGTTCTCCAGTCCATGGGAAGAAGCTGTTCCTCAACCTGGTGGTGCTGGCTTTATGGGTTTATGGGTTTGGGTTTTTCCTCCTTTGTCTCTTGATTCACTTCCCTGATGGGAGTAGCAGAAAGTTGCTGTGTGCAGGGTGATAGGGGTCTTAAACAATTTTGTGCGCACTCTTCAGACAACGATCCTGGTAGATCACGTAGATAGCGGGGAGGCAGACTCCAGTGATCTTCTCTACCACTCTTAAAATCTTGTGGATTAACCTCCAATCCACTTCTCTGCAGCAATCGTACCACACTGTGATGCAGCCAGCCAGGACGCTCTTGATAGAGCTCCTATAGAAGGTTGACATAATGGTGGCTGGTAGCCTTGGCCGCTTCAGTCTTCTCAGGAAGTGTAGTCGCTGTTCCATCTCCTGCACTGCCAGACTGAGTCGATGTGCAAATTGGAGGAACAACACCTCATTTTTCATCCAGGCACCCTCCAACCAGATGTCATTAACTTCGACCTCTCCAGTTTCCATTTGCCACCCAACACCTCCCCCCACTCATCTCTCTCTTTATATCTTTGTATTCTTTCCACTAGTACTCTCTCTACCTCTATAATTCATTTGATTTATGTGATGCGTGGAATCAAACTCTGAAGTAAGTGCCAGCAAAGAAGTTGCCTTTACACAAAAAAAGTGCATGATTTCTTTCAATGTTCCAAAAATCAAGCTGGTGTGATTTATTTGTATTCTGTGATGAAATTTGTATGATTGAAACATCATAAAAACAAATGATGGCATTGCCAGGGTTGCTGTAATAGCAGTGTGGTGTGGACCTGGGGAGAGCGGGGAGCAGAGGCACAGCACTCCCCCCATGGGGTCCTACCTCCTAGTCCTACTGCTGATGGCAGGCTTTAACCGTCCTGTTAAAGTTGCTGATGGTATTTTCTTTTAAAATCTTGCGACCGCAGGGTCTGTGCCCAAGATGGCAGCACCTGTGCTGGCAGCATTACGGGGGGGGGGGGTTGTTGCAGACTATGTGGAAGCAGAGGACTAGAGCAGGACATGTGAAACCGGAGAGCACACCCCTATTTGTGAAGGACAAGCAGAGGAGAGGACTCTATGGGACAGTGACCAAGGGAACGGATCAGTGAGAAGCTTTGTGGATGAAGAACACATTGGCGGTGGACTGGCGACAACTTGAGGGGAGGAATCCGCAGAGGCTGGGGGTTTCTGGCGACTGGCTGCAGACTGGCTGAAGGGGTACCAGATATTGGAACCCTAGATATGAGAAGGTGCCGCGGGCACAAGGGGGTCCCGAGGGGCCTTGGATGCTGAAGGCTTCCCGATCGTGGCCTAGGTTTGGACCTGGAGCGCAGTTTGCCGATGATTTGAATTGATGGCTGTGTGGTGCACTGGAGGCATATACATGGACACTCAGTGAATCTGAGCAACTCTCTTTTGCCTCTCTTTAAGTGCAAGGGGCGCCAGGCAGTTTTTTACTGATAGTGAATCTTTGTCTGTCTTTGAGCAAATTAATTGCAATTTTGTTATATCACATCTGTTTTATTACATAACAATAAAAGAATCTTGAATCTTGAGTATCTAATTAAGCTCTTCCACGTCACCTTGACAACACATTAACTGGGTTTCAGAACATTTACAGCCAGGATGGGGATTTTCTGGGCATCTAGCTCCAGTGATAATTAGCTGTGAAGCAGCAAGTGTGTTTTCGGTCTTTTTATGAAGTGGAGGGTTAGCAAGAAAGTGGTGCTCGCAAACTCCTGAATATTGTGGTTTTGTCGACCACTAGGTTTTGTCATCCCATTCCCCATGCAACAACTGGTCAAAACATTCCACGAATCACTGGCTTATTGATGTGAAAGAGCACAGTCAGCGTAGCGATTAACGCAACACTGTTATAGCGCCAGCAATCAGGGTTAAAATCCGCCGCTGTCTGTCTCCCCATATTGGCAAGGTTTCCTCCCACCCTTCCATAATATACCTGGGAGGGGGAGGAATCCAGACCTATGAAAGATGTTAATTGGATATGATAAGGGAACCAGGTAAGAATTTATCATGTTTGTGCAAAAGGAGAGGGAATGGAGGGACAGATTGAGAAAGGTGATGGGAGAAGAAGTGGGGGGGGGGGGGGGTGGGTGGGGGGGGGGGTTAACGAAAGCCAGTGAAGTCAACATTATCTGGTTGAAGGATTCTCAGTCGGAAGATGAGGTGCAGTTCCACCACTTTATGGGTGGTCTCAGTCTGACAGGGCCTGAGACCATGGATAGACACGTCAGCAAGGGAATGAGATGGAGAACTGAAATGGGTGGCCTCTGGGGGATCCACACTATTGTGGCAGACAGAGCCAAAGAATTTCAGATACTGTTCTTGAGAATGAAAGAAATGCTGGGACAGCTGGCAGGAGGCACAAGCATAAATGTTGACTTCAGGGAAGCTTTTGAGTGAAGGAAGAGAATTGCACACAAGCATGATGGCAGGAGGCTCTGCTAACTTTTGTGGAGAAGATCAGCGCAAAAGATCAGAAAACATGACAGTCGTAGGAATGGTTGAGGTTGCGGAGAGTTGTAAAACAGACAAGAACTAAGTTATTGTGCTGGGAGATGAGGAAAGTTCAGGAGGTCAACGAGGGCAAGTATTTAGTTCAGTAGGCTCAGAGCAAAATAAGAAATACTGCATGTAGGCAGTAGGAACTGTTTAAAGGAAAAGGCTTACAGAGAAAGAATCCCAGATATTCTACTTCCAAAATATCAGAACCTGAGTGGATTTTTTTTAGTCATTTGTCAATGATTAGATGATGTTCTCACTTTAAAAAAAATTAAGAGCACAGGAGACAATCTATTGCAGTTATCCTATCATTTTAGTAACAGTTTAATAATCCGAAATCTGGCACTGGCTTGGCCACATAGTTTAATTTCCAGGTGGTGTCAAGTTGACTTACGCTGAGGCAATGGTAGACGTACGGCAGTTGGTCTCAGTGCTGCTGCTACCAGATGTGGAAAGGTATGATAGGAATTGACCTCCCAAATGTGTCTCCAATATTTCATCAAATGTCTCCTCCTGGACATATCAATGACACTTATACTGACACTGGTTGAATCCAACATGAGAATCTTCAGAGTAAAACAGCATGGATATCCTGTGTAAGTTTGATCTGATTACGATCGGCATTAATATTTCTTCTCTCCACTTGAGAAATATAGCCACTGCATTTCATATACAATTAGCTTTCTTGAATTTTCACTTATAGTATAACTAGGCAAAATTAAATCTAATTATACGAGCAGTAATTGTACTTCCCAGTTTTGACTAGATTTTAAAAAATTTTATGATGACATTGTCAGGCACAAAAATAAGCCATTTTTTTCTTCTTTGTCTGTGGTGAACACAATCTATTTTAATTTTCCTTTTCAGATGCATGTTTTCACAAAAGTTATCATGACATAGCCTTTTATTTAGTACGGTGTTTTATCAAAGGGTCTACAACAGGATATCCAAAGGACGTTTGGGCGCATATGCAGTATATTCCAGGGCTCATGATTTTATTAAGATCCTATAGGAAAGTGTGTATGCCTGGGAGGTGGGAGGCGATGGGATCAGTCTGCTTCATGGTTCCTCACGGTCAATAAAACTGACTGATTCTCCCTGTCAGATCTCTCTGAGGGAGAATATGTATTTGGGGAAGCGCTGGTACACTTTCAACATAACAATGACCTTCCAGAAGAAATATATATATTTTTTAGCCTTTATTTTGAAGAATCCAATTGAAAACTGAAACCGGACAGGCAAAGTATGATGTTTTAATGCAGCTCAGTGCTTTGTAATATTACTTGGCATACATTTAAAAAAATGGTAATCCTTTTTCTCCCCATGGTACTGTAGTTCAATTTAATGGATCTATCAAAATCAATAAATGGTGACCTAGATCAGTGGGAGTTTCTATTTGCTCATTTAGATGGACTTTAAAAAGAGGAAAATAATAAAAATAACGTGATCGCAAAGATGTATTTCTACATTTTCATTTGTTACACTGAGAAAAGCCGCCTTTGAATTTTAACTCTTCAAATGAATATTTTATTTCACCAAACTAGAACAACAAACACCATCTGACTGTACAGTGCGATAGCACAATAGTTTGTTTAGAGAAGGCATCAATGTTGACTCAGCAAGAATCAACAATTCCTCAATTATTTAAAAAAAATAATTTTACCTCTACTTAAAAATGAATGCACTGCTTATCTCAGGGCATTTAACCTTTTTTGATGCATGTGATTATAAACTGAGCAGACAGGACCCATTATTATCTAATACTAAATACGAATGGAATCAATAAAACGAGATTCTAGCCACATGTCCAGATGCTACATCCATTGCCTTGGTGATAAATGAGGAAATAAATGCACGACTATTATGAGTGCAACAAATAGAGATTCAAATGGAGAGCCCTATAAGGTTCAATCACTTACAGTATAAAGGATGGCCATTTGCTTTAAAGGTTTCAGGACAAACAGGTCAAATCCTTCAATCAATGTCCTCAAATATCCATTGCAAAAAATATGGGTCCATTATTAGAATTAAATCTTACCATTTAGGTGTGAAAACATTGCCATGGTTGCTGTCTTACTGAATCTCAGTGTACTTTGTCATCCAACTTCTTGAACTCCTCTTTATACAGTTGCTTTAACAATTGTACAACATGATGTTGAAGCATAATTTCACATCGCCAAATAAGGATGCATGGGACAGATAACCAGCAGTTTAGAAATAAAAAGTTTTAACAAGTACCTTAAAGGAGAGATTTAGAGAAGATTGGGTTTTAACAAGTACCTTAAAGGGTAGATTTTGAGAAAGAATTCCAGAGTTCGAGGTCATAGCAATCAAATTCAGGATGAGTCTTGAATGGAGGAAGCGCAAGTATTTCAGAGGGTAGTGTCGTATGGAAGGTGATTTCAAAGATAGACAGGGGCAAGAACATAAAGGGGGGGTATGAAATTAATTTTAAAATGTGGCTTTTAAAATGTGAAATAATAGACCATCGCCTTCCCAAGATCGTGTTCTATGGCGAGCTCTCCACTGGCCACCAAGACAGAGGTGCACTAAAGAAGAGGTACAAGGATTGCTTAAAGAAATCTCTTGGTGCCTGCCACATTGACCACTGCCAGTGGGCTGATATCGCCTCCAACCGTGCATCTTGGCGCCTCACAGTTCGGCGGGTAGCAACCTCCTTTGAAGAAGACCGCAGAGCCCACCTCGCTGACAAAAGACAATGGAGGAAAAACCCAACACCCAACCCCAACCCACGAATTTTCCCTTGCAACCGCTGCAACTGTGCCTGCCTGTCCCGCATCGGACTTGTCAGTCACCAACGAGCCTGCAACAGACGTGGACATACCCCTCCATAAATCTTTGTCCACGAAGCCAAGCCAAAGAAAGAAAGAAGGCCAGTCAGCATAGACCTAATAAGAAACTAAGATTTGAAATCTGGTCAAGACCACTAACAGCTTTGGATAACTTGAATTTTGCAGAGAACGGAAAGAGGAAGGCTGATCAGGCAGGAATTTGAAAAGCTAAACTAGCATCTGGTTACTCTTATACAAGCACAGTACAACCCAGTCACATCGGACTTAACACGACTGATATTAACAACTGTGTACAGACATAAAAGCACAGTGCAACCCAGTCACATCGGATTTAACACAACTGATATTAACAACTGTGTACAGATATAAAAGCACAGTGCAACCCAGTTACATCGGACTTTACACGACTGATACCAACAACTGCGTACAAACGTAAAAGCACAGTAAAACCCAGTCACATTGGACTTAAAACTGTGTGCAGACTTTTAACGACCAAAGATTACAATACACTACCCACTGTTCCTTGAATAATGTGGGCACAGCTTCAGTGCTATCTACAACACTAATGTACAACAAACCCAATCCCTGTGTAGTGCACACCTGACCAATGACTCCTCCAGTGTGGTTCATAGTTTGCCACCTGGAGTAGAGCAGGGTTTGTGTCAAGACCAAAGAACAAAAGAGGAAGAGCTACTCCATGTGGTGGACTTTAAATTACTGCAAGCTGGAGGGACCAACCCAGGTATTCACTAGGTGATTAAAGGAGCCAATGGTCAGGTGTGCACGAATGGGTGGGCGGAGTTCAACCTTAATTGGCAGGTGATGCAACTTCCAACTAGGTTCCAGACGGAGAGATCACGTGGCTCTCCATAATCCACATTCTCGCCAGGTTCCAGAAGAAGAGGTCACATTACACATATCTATTCAAGTCTTTAGCCATGGGATTTGCAGGCACTGGAGGTTACCTCTGGACATGGAAAGGAATTAGGGTGAAAGGAAGTCATTGCTGTGGGCGCTTTCTCAACACACCATTGCTTTGGTCAATTGCCAGCCAAAGTGGGATATCATCCACAAAATCTTTTCTCAGCTTTCTATTTCCATCTCTGAACTGCGAGAACCTAACGGAACAGGGTGGCACAGTTAACGAAGCAATTAGTGCAATGCTGTTACAGATCCAGCAACCCAGGTTTGAATTTGGCACTGACTGTTAAGGAGTTTGTACTTTCTCCCCATGTCTGCATGGGCATCAACCGGGTGCTCCATTTTCCGTCCACTGTTCAAAACGTACCGGGATTGTAGGTCAATTAGGTGTAATTGGGTGGTGTAGGCTTGCGGGCCGAGAGGGCCTGTTACCGTGCTGTATGTCTTGCTTTGAAATTTAATATTTAAAAATTTAAAACAGGATATCAAATATGAATCCCTGTGCTTTACAATACTTCATGCAAGGCTGCAAAGCGAGTGGGTTTGACAACGTTGGCGCTGGGAGTCAGTTCCCCAGCTGGACTGCCGTGCCAAGCTCAATGGTTGGCGATTGAGAAAGGTGGTCAGAATGATTTCCCCCCCCCCCCCCTTCAGAAAGTTGTGAATCTTTGGCATTGTATTCTCTGAAAGAGTGCTGGTTCTTTGATGAGGAGGAGTATATTCAGCCAGAGATCAATAAAACTTTGAACGCTGAGGAAATAGTTTGGGTTAGAAATAAGAGGCTCAACGTAATAATGATTGATCACCTATCTCATAAAGGATCAATAGTGAATTAAATCAATGTGGTAAATGGTGTGACAAATCTTTAATGTTTAAAACTACATGAACTGTATCCTTAATGATGCATGTTATGTATTCCCAGTAGAACAAACAAGATTAAAAGGAGATTTAGTAGAGATACACAATTTTATACCAGTCCTGATAGGATTCAAGGGTGCAGATTTAAAGTGATGAGCAAAAGAAGCCTGGGAGATGTGAAGAAAAATAAATTACTCGAGGGAGAGGTAGTTCCAGCCTTTCCTGCCTCTCCTTATCTTTCAAGCCTACCAGTAACCGTATCATTCTAATTAATCTTTTCTGCATCCTCTTCAGCTGAATGATATCTTTCCTCTGGCAGGGTGACCAAAAGCAGTGCACAATGCTCCAAGTGCAGTCTCACCAATATTCTGCACAGATGAAGCATGACATCACTGCCACTGTACTCAGTGCCCTGACCAATTAAGGCAATCGCGGTATCTGCCTTCTTCACCATTCTGTCTAACTCTGCCTCCGTTTCCATGGAACTGTGCACCTGTACCCCAAGTTTCTTTGTTCCTCAACACTCTGCAGGCCCCTACCTATCACTGTGAAATCATGCCCTTGTTTCACCTACCAAAGTGCACTTGTCTGAGTGAAATTCCATCTGCTGTTCCTTGGGAGACTTTTCCAACTCAGCTAGTTGTAATCTCAGATAGAACTGTCCTCTGTGCCACCAATTTTGCCTGATGGAATCATTTCTATCCAGGTGTCTCATTATTTCTTGCTTAACGATAACCAAGGATTTTCCTGACAACAGACATAGAACCATAGGACACTACAGCAATAGAAACAGACCACTTTAACTCTTCTAGTCTGTGCCAAACCATTTTATTTTGCCTAGTCTCACTGACCTGCACCAGGTCAATAGGCCTCCATACCTCTCTCATCCATGTATCTGTCCAAATTCTTCTTAAATATTAAAAATGAACCCTCATTTACCACCTCAACTGGTAGCTCATTCCACACTCCCACCACTCTCTGTGTGAAGAAGTTCCCCTACACTTTCCCCCTTTTACTCTTAACCCATGTCCTCTGGATTATATCTCACCCACCCTCAGTGGAAAAAGCCGATCTACATTTACTCCGTCTATCCCCCTCATACTTTTAAATCGCTCTATCAAACCACTCATTCTACGCTTCAGGGAATAACAGCCTAACCTGTTTAACCTTTCGCTGTAACTGGCCTTTAGTTAACTACTTTTTGCCAAGTTGCTTTTTCAAACAGTGATGTGACTTTAGTTGTCTTCCAATCCTCCGCCACCTGCCAAGAGTCCACATAATTTTGATAAATTATCACAAATCTATGGACTATAACTTCCGTAAATTCTTTCACTACCCTGACATGCATTTTATCATGTCCAGGAAATTTATCTATCCTTAGGCCCACGAGTTTGTTCAGCACTGCCTCTTTAGATATAGCCATTGTATCAAGGTTCTCGCCTCCCATCATATCCATAGCATCTCTCTTTGGCATGTTGGACATATGGTTCAACTTGAAAACTGACGCATTCAATGGGCAGCACGGTTAACATAGCGGTTAGTGCAACACTACTACAGTGCCAGCAACCTAGTTTCGAATCCAGCACTGTCTGCAAGGAGTTTGTATATTCTCCCTGTATCTGCATGCATTTCTTCTGGGTGTTCCAGTGTCCTCCCACTGTCCAAAGATTGTATGCGGTTTGTTGGTTAATTGGTGTATTTATACAGCAGGGGCATATGGGGTGGAAGGGGTTGTTATCGTGCTGTATCCCTTAAATTTAAAAAAAAAATGTCTTTCAAAGCCTCAGCTATTTCCACATTGCCCAAATAATAATTCCCACTTCTCATGTTCTAAGGTTCCAATGTTCACCCTAGCCACCCTTTCCTGCTCTATATCAATATAAAACTTTTACATTATGTTTTTATATTTTGTACTAGTTTACTTTAGTAATCTGTCTTTTTTATTGTTGCTTTTTAAAGTTTTCCCAAGCTTCCTTTTCCCACTTCTGTGGTGACTTTTTACATGAGCTTATAGTTTGATATCTTACTTTATCTCCTTAGTTAACCAAGGCTGGCTCCCCCTTCCCTTACTGTCCTTGCTTTTAACTGGAAAGTCTTCCACTGATCATCAAGCTCTATAGGCTTTGTTCCCTGTCTACGCTAGCCAAATCCCTCGCTCATCCCGTTCAAGTCTCACTCATTAAACTTTAATACACTGGCTTTGGATTGAACTATTTCACCCTTTATTCAGATAAGAAATTCAGTCATACTGCGATCACTCTATCCAAGAGCACCCCTAATGACAAGATCACTAATTTTACCTGTCTCAGATCTCAGATGGCATGTTCCCTTATAGATTTGTAACATGCTGTTCAAGAAAGCGATCATGGATGGCAGCAGGGGTTCTTCTAAGATTGCAGATCAGGTGTTACATTCAGACAAGAGGGAGGTGGCAGCACTGGACGGGGCATGGTGGTGGCACTATTGGATGCATACCTCCTTATGCCGGAATCATGGTGACACCAAGCTTGTCATATTGCAAAATGTTTTACTTCTCCATGACTGGTATTATCAAGTTAAACTAAAAAAAACTTGCCTAACACACATTTCCAGCTGGCAAAAGTACCATATGCACATATGCATGGATACAATAAGGGACAATCTTACTTGACAAACCTATTGGAATTCTTTGAAGAAGTGACAAGCAGGGAGATGCAGTGGACATTGTGTATTTGGATTTTCAGCCCATGGTATAACAAGAAGCAAATTAGCAATGATAGAGCATTGGCTGATTGGCAGGAAGCAGAGTTAGAATACAGGGATCATATTCTAGTTGGCTGCCAGTTGCTGGTGGTGTTCCACAGGGGTCGGTGTTGGGGCCACTTCCTTTTATGTTGCATATCAATGATTTTGTGGCCAAGTTTGTAGATGATGGAAAGGTAGGTGGAGAAGCAGGTATCATTGAGGAAACAGGGAGGCTGCCGAAGGACTTGAACAAATTGGGAGAATGGGCAGAAGTCCATTGTCATGCAGTTCGGTAGAAAAAAAAAGCCTAATTTATAAATGGGGAGAAAATAGAAAGTGCCCAGATGCAAATAGACATTGGAGACCCCATGCAGGATGGCCTGTAGGTAAATTTGCAGGTGGAGTCGGAAGTGAAGAAGGCAAATGTAATTCTGACATTCATTTCAAGAGGAATAGAATATAAGATCAGGAACATGACGCGGAGGCCTCACGGAGTACTGTGTGCTGTTTTAGGCTCCTCGTTTAAGAAAGGATGTGCTGAAGATGGAGAGGGCTCAGAGGGAATTCACATGGATGATTATGATAGGAGGAGCGTTTGACCCCTCTTGGCCTGTACTCATTGGAATTTAGGAGAATAAGGGGATCTCACTGAAACATTTCGAATGTTGAAAGGCATGGACAGGATAGATGTAGAAAGGTTGTTTCCCAAGGTGGTAAAGTCTAAGGCAGCAGTCCCCAAACTTTTTAGACCATTGATCCCCTTCTTGGAATCTTTGGTCCCTCATGCACCCCAAGGCATGGAATCCTTGGGGTGATGGTGGTGCTGGATGTGGGGGGGGGTGACGGTGGCACTGGATGGTGGGTAGTGGCAGCACTGGATGGTGGGTGGTGGCGGTGCTGGCCGGGGAGAGTGCTGGTGGAGCTGGATGGGGTGGTGGTGGTAGCACTGGATGATGGGCAGTGGCAGCACTGGATGGTGGCTGGTGGCGGTGCTGGCCGGGGAGGGTGTTGGTGGAGCTGGATGGGGGGATGGTGGTAGTGCTGGATGGGGAGAGTGGTGGTGGCACTATTGGATGCATACCTCCTTCTTCTCTGCTCCAATCTTCTCAGTCCTTTGTCCTTTACTTATGAAGACACCAATGCCAAATGCAACATGGCAGCAACCAAGGCCAGCTCTCATCAGAGGTTGGCCACCCCTGCCATAGGTGCTATTTTCCATAGACATGCCCCTGCTTTTGACAACAAAAGTTTAATCGACCACTCCGCCTCTGCCATTTATCAACCCCCTTTTCACCCCCTGGCACTTATCAACCCCTTGGATCGATATTAACCACTTTGGAGAAATCTGGTCCAGGAAAAAAGGGTACAATTTCAGGATTTAAAGGCCTCTGCCTAGAACAGAAGGGTATAGGAATTTCTTCAGCCAGAGTATAGTAGATCTGTGGAATTTGTTGTCATAGGTGGTCAGGGAAGCCAGGTCATTGGGTGTATTTAAGACAAAGATTGATAGTTTCTTGATTAGCCAGAACATCAAAGGTTATGGGAGGAAGCCCAGGCAGCAGAAATGAATGGGAAAATGGATTAAATGGCAGGGAAGAGTCTACGGGCTGAATAACCTATTCCTGCTCCTATGTCTTATGGCATGAAAAAAATAGAAAATAGGGGTAACAGCACCAAAATGGAACTTGATATTCTGTAAATTTAGATTCAGGCCTTTTATTTTTCTGTGATTGATCCCTTCTTCATTGTCAGCCAAGAATCTACTGAAAAGAATGTTATTAACAACATTAATTAACAATTATGTCCAAATACTTCTTTTAATAGCAAAGTGAAATCTCCACTTAAACTTGTCAAACTGTATTTGCACTTTACGCCCTGAAGCGTATTGATTTTCATCTAATTGGTTTACAAGATTTTGTATTTACGAAGTACTATATACAGAAAACTAATTAGTTCAGACAATCTGATGAGTAAACTAAATAACATTTGTGAATAATTATTCACTGTGTTAACTATTTGTAGAAAATACACATGCAAAAGGTTACATTTCAAGTAAATATTTGACCTCTACAAGGCTTTTCACAATCTCATGTCATTTAAAGTACTTTATAGCCACAATACATCTTGGCTCCTCTTCCCTGGTGCACTTATTTTATCCTTGATCTGAGACACAATTGGTATTCCACATAAAAAAATATTGATGCCTTTATGTAATGCAAAAAAATACTGATACTGGATATGTGAATTATTATAAAGTTATTTGTCACAAAGTATCTTGCATAGTGAGAAGGGTTCTTCTGTGAACAGATTAAGAGGTTATCTCTAACATTCATACAGAGCACAATTTATCAAATATAAGATAACAATGAAAAAGAAGGTCAATTCACACCAAGTAAGGGTAGTATGAGAGCTCTTTAGTGGGGAATATTCAGAGAAGAATCTACGTGTAAGCCTTTTGGTATGTGCTTTCACACTCAATGGGAGGTGGGAGAAGAGAGTGTGTCTGGGGTGCAAGGGTCTTTTAGTTAGTTGGCTGATGTAGATGGAGCCCATGGAGGGGAGGGAAGTTAACATTATATTCTCAGCTGCATTCATAATCTCTCTGTAGCTTCTTCCAATATGGAGCAAAGCATCTCCCATTCTATGTGTGACGCATCCAGTCAGTATGCTTTCGATTCTTGGCCATCTCTTCAACATGATGATCCCAGGTCACATCACTGGAGATGTTTATTCCTGAGGAGTTGAAGCTATCTGTCCTTTCAACTTCAGAGCCCAGCAGAAGGTACTCAGCAGTTCAGAAAGCATCCAGAGAGAGAGAAGCAGAATCAATGCTTCAGGTTGAATCCCATTAATCAGTGTTTTTGCTGCCTGACTTGCTCAGTATTTCCAGAATTTTATATATTCATTGCAGTCTTATATTTCTTTCCAAGTATCAACATTCCATCAATTCAAAGTAGGCATACATTTAAAAAAAAATTAGTTGTATTGACATAAAGAAATATTCATTTTCTTATCAGAAATTAATAATTTTCCTATCTTCTGTGGTCATGAATACACAAACAAGCAGCATTTAGCCTCTCAACCTGCTCTGTTGTTTAATAACATCAAGATTGATCTGATTTTCACCTCAGTTCGATATTCCTGCCAAGTCTTGTGACTTTCCGTACCTCTATTCATTATGTATCTATCTACCTCTGCTTTAAAGATATTTAAAGACCCTGCTTCCATTGTCTTTGGAGGAGGAGACTTCCAAAAACTCAAAACCAATTGACAGGATTGTTTCCTCATCGATATGTTAAATAGAAATTCCTTTATTTTTAAACAGTAGCTCTTGGTTCCAGCCTTTCCCACTAGAGCAGTGGCTCCCAACCTTTTACTTCCCACCCACATCCCACCTTAAGCAATCCCTTACTAATCACAGAGCACTTATGGCATAGGGACTACTTAAAGTGGGATGTGGGTGGAAAGTAAAAGGTTGGGAACCACTGCACTAGAGGAAACACCTTCACCACTCCACCCTATCAAAGCCCACCGGCATCTGAGATGTTCCTCATGTCCCTCTTTTGGGGATCGAAACTCAATTTGAGCTGCTTCTGGTGCATTCAATAAGAAGCCCAATGCCAGTACAGTCCCAATATGGCCTTTTCTGTGTTCATCTGAAGCATAACCTCCTTATTTCTGGATTTAATTTCTCCAACAATAATTTATAACATTCTGTTGGTTTTCCAAATTACTTGCTGAACCTGCCTACCAGTATTTTACAAACCTTACACTGCAGTACCCTTCGTATCTTAGAGTTCTGCAAGCTCTATGTACTTTAGCTAAAACAAACAATTACGTGGTTTTTTTTCCTGCGCCATACTCCATTTGCCTGATCTTTGCCAGGACTGCGGTAGGTAAAAACGAACAGCCTTGAAATGATGCCTGACCTCGCTTTGACATTATCCTAGCTGCAGAGCAATCACTTGCAAACATCTTTTCACTCTTTTGCATTCATAAATGCTTTTCCCTGCAACATTAACAAGGCTAATGCCAATGAACATTTTCATAATCCTAATTCTAATGTTAGAATGACATTGATTCTATCACAATGAACTTTGATTCATCTTCTGCTCTTTCAAGCACACCTTTGGATAGCAAGTATTTTCCCTTACTATTCCACAAAGATTTGCAGGCAGATACGGTAGATAATACTGAATTACGGGCAAATATTGTAAATCATACCACACTTTGAAATAAGAACTTAGAAATGTATTTAATTTTAATTCCAAACTCAATCTCTTAATATAACCCAACAAAAATTCTGTGGCTAGAAAATGTCTGGCAATTACAGGTACGCGATCCTTTATCCGGACATCTAAAATCCGGAAAGCTCCAAAATCCAGCTAGTAGGGACCGGCGGTTGGGGAAGGCGGCTGAGGGACTGGTGGTCAGGGGAGGTGGCCAAGGGACCGGCGGCCGGGGGAGACTGCCGGGTGGCCGAGGGACTGGCGGCCGGGGGAGCCTGCTGGGTGGCCGAGGGACCGGCAGTTGGGGGAGACAGCTGAGGGACCGGCAGTCAGGGGAGACTGCTGGGCGGTCGGGGGAGGTGGCTGAGGGACCAGCAATCAGGGTGACGGCTGAGGGACCGCAGTTGGAGGTGAAGGCCAGGTGACTGAAAGGGGTTTGGGGTGGATACGGCAGCACAATTCGGGTGGGCTTTCCGAAATCCAGAAAAATCTGAAATTCAGAACACACTGTCCCCCAAGGGTTCCGGATAAAGGATCGTGTACCTGTACTTGGAAAAATGAGGCCAACTTGAGTATTCAGAGATGGCATTTGGAAATGAGATCTTGTATTCCATTGGAAAAGATAACGTATAATTTATGTAATTATTATTCTTTTTTTGTTAGAACCTGGAGCCCATATATGGATTATATGGGGTTGAATTATTAATCTCCTTTCCACACATTAGTGGTGTCATTCCGAACCATGGCAACTGATTGATGAGATTTATGTTATGTGATCTCCTCTTTCTTTCTTTTCTTTTTTGGGGGTAGTTTAGAGGGGGGTGGGGAGGGATGGGTGGGTTAGGGTAGGGGGTGGGGGGTTATTTACACAGAATATATCATGTATGTACTCTGTTTTTTCTTAAGTTGTATTTTTTTCATTGTATGGTTTATCCTGATTAATAAATAAAATTTTCCAAAAAAAAAGAAAAATTAACTTCTGTTGGCCCTGTCAATTGAGCTGATTGGAAGAGGCAGTTGTCTTCCCCCTTGCTCCTTACTGACAGAAGTTCACTCAGTGATTGAACTGAGGTTTCCACAGAGCTTGGTATTCGTATACAAGCAGACCAGAGATATTCTGCTTCACCTTTGCAATCAAGCTCAAGGCACAGTTAATTTGGTACTGGCAGTCATCCAGCACCAACTCACCAAATATACTTTTAATTGTTTGCAGGCACTTAATATAAAATGAGTGAAAACAGGAGATAGGATGTTGGGCTTCATTAATAGGGGGATTGAATACAGAAGTAGAGAGGTCTCTACAAATCTTTGGTAAGACCACACATAGAATGTAATGTTCACTTCTGGTCACCTCAATATAGGAAGGATGTGGAAGCTATGGAGAGGGTGCAGAGGAGATTTACCAGGATGTTGCCTGGATTTGGAAACAAGTCTTATGAGGCAAGGTTAGCAGAGCTAGGACTTTTCTCTTTGAAGCATAGAAGGATGAGAGGAGAATTGATAGAGGTCTACAAGATTATGAGAGGCATAGATAGGGTGGACAGCTAGCACCTGTAACCTAGGGCAGGATCAGCAAACACCAGAGGACATCTGTACAAAGTTAAAGAAGGGATGTTTAGGGGAGATATCAGGGATAAGTTTTTTTTACAGAGTTTTGTGGGTGCCTGGAATGACCTGCCGGGGATGGTGGTAGAAGCTAAAACATTGGGGCCATTTTAGAGACCATTAGGTAGGCACATGGATGAGAGAAAAATAGAGGGTTATGGGGTAGGAAGGGTTTAGTACATTTTTTTTCGGAGGGAAATATGGGATCAGCACAACATCGAGGACCGAAGGGTCTGTACTGTGCTGTATTGTACTATGTTCTTCCTTGAATTTCAGAACAGATTGGCAGGTGGTTACAGATATTATCATTGCATTATAAAACCTTCAAATATTTCAAGTCATTGCAGAAGAGTCAGCAGGAAATTTAAAATTTAAAAACTCTGCTCATTAAATTTTCATGGTCTCAACACAACGGGAATCACTGTTCTGTGGAGTATTTTATCATTTTTCTCTGCACTTACCAGTGTAACTTTCATTCTGATTCTCAATGAGATATTATTTATTCAGTTCCTTTTTGAAAAAGTTAATTGACAGTACAAAGCTATTTTGATGATTCTCTATTCAACACAGGATTGAAGAAGAAAATCTCTCTGATCTCCATTTAGCTTAGGGGTCAACAGATTTGAACTTGTCCCCACTTGTTCTGTGATCACATCGACAGACTCAGATTATCTTCAGCTTCAATATTTAAAAAAACACAACCAGATTTCTCTCAAACTTAAGTTCAAAGAAAATAAATATCATTTAGAAAAATTCACAAGTTTGTTTCAAATACTATGCAATGTATTAGGAATGGAGATTGCCAAATATGTAACTTCATTTCAAGTTATAGTCAAACATTCCTGAGATGCACAGGAACTGATCTGCTCAGGACCGCAAGCAACTGCAGAGTTGTGAGTGCAGCTCAAGCTGTCTCACTAACCTACTACCCATACATTGGCTTGGGAAAGCAGACAACATAGAAAAGGATGCATCTCACCCTGGCTACACTCTCTTTCTCCCTTTCTCCTCAAGTTTGAAAACACACACCTCCAGATTTGAGGACAGTTTCTTTCTGCCTGTTATCAGACTCTTGGAAGAATCTCACATTTGTAAAGGATGATGCCTTGTACCATTGAACGATACAAAATACTGTATTTTTGTTTCATTTGTGACATCATGCTTTTATTTTTGCACTACCTGTGTGTCATGGGTCCTCTACCGGCATCACCTACGGCTCCTAGAACGCTTCCATCAGCGCTGTCTCCGCTCCATCCTCAACATTCATTGGAGTGACTTCATCACCAACATCGAAGTACTCGAGCTGGCAGAGTCCGCAAGCATCGAATCCACGCTGCTGAAGACCCAACTGCACTGGGTGGGTCACATCTCCAGAATGGAGGACCATTGCCTTCCCAAGATTGTGTTATATGGCGAGCTCTCCACTGGCCACCGAGACAGAAGTGCACTAAAGAAGAGGTACAAGGACTGTTTAAAGAAATCTCTTGGTGCCTGCCACATTGACCACTGCCAGTAGGCTGATATCGCCTCCAACCGTGCATCTTGGCACCTCACAGTTCGGCGGGTAGCAACCTCCTTTGAAGAAGACCGCAGAGCCCACCTCACTGACAAAAGACAAAGGAGGAAAAACCCAACACCCAACCCCAACCAACCAATTTTCCCTTGCAACCGCTGCAACCGTGCCTGCTTGTCCCGCATTGGACTTGTCAGTCACCAACGAGCCTGCAGCAGACGTGGACATACCCCTCCATAAATCTTCGTCCGTGAAACTAAGCCAAAGAAGAAAAGACAAAGACCTGTTGTGCTATGTAAAGGTTGACATGCCTGGATAGCACGCAAAACAGGATTGCAGCCCATCCAATTCAATTCCCACTTAATTAGATTTGATATTATTTCTCATCTGCATTCCATTCTTTAGAAATGTCATCAAATATCAGGATTAACAAGTCACTAATGCCTGACTGTATCTCACCAGTAGTGTGACTGTCTCAACCTCCGCCTGATGGCTTACAACTTTGGCATTCTACATGAACCCAAGTGGAGTGCTGATTCCACAACCTCTCCATTGCAAAAACTTCTGCCTCTGTCATATCAACTCTCTTCCTCGGGCCACCTGATGGTAAAAGTCTTCAATACATAAGCTTCATCCATTATTTTCACTGTAACAGTACTCTCAAGACTTGCCTCTGATCTTTCAACCTTCATAAAAATGGCATCCATAATTCCACTGTCTATTTGTAAACCTTTCATCTCCTCACTTGTCAGGAAGGCACAACAGTGACTGCACTTCCTGAGAAGACTGAAGCGGGAAAGGCTACCGGCCACCATTATGTCAACCTTCTACAGGAGCTCTATTGAGAGATAGAGCTCTGCAGTCTGTTAAGATTGCTGCAGAGAAATGAATCGGAGGATAATCCACAGGGCCATAAGAGTGGCAGAGAGGATTACTGGAGTCTTCCTCCCCACCACCTACCCCCCTCCCGCCCCCATTGACGTGATCTACCAAGATTGTTGTCTGAAGAGAGTGCGCAAAATCATTGATGACCACTTCACACAGTATCTTTCAGTTGCTTCCATCGGAGAAGAGATACAGGAGTATATACAAGAACCAGCACACCAGGCTGAGGAGCAGTTTCTTCCCCATTGGTAGTCAGAAAGCTGAATGACCAAAGGAACCGCTCACACTAACCATTCGAGACTCTCATTCGTACAAAAGCAGTATTTATTTATTTGTAAACATAAAATATTTGTCCTGTATATGTATTGTTTGTCTGTATGTGTGTTAGGTTTGGTTGTGTGTTTTGCACCGAGAACTGGAGAACTCTGTTTCGTCGGGTTGTACAATCAAATGACAATAAACTTAACTGGACTTTTTTTAACTCATTCTCTATTCCTGTGGTTGTACCACAGCCCAGCTCCACCTGTAAACATTTCAAATTTAACATTGCTATTTTCAAATTCCCTCTTGAACCCAACCACTCTGGCCTCTCCAGGATCTTCTGCTCCCTTTTCCTCACCACTGACATGATTAACATCAGTTGCCCAGCTCCAAAGTTTGAAGATACATCCCTGAACCTCTGCTGCTCCTTTACAATGTTCCTTGGAATCCAACTCCTGAAATGTTTAGTCACTTGTTCTAACCAATCTTGCTTGAATTTTGTTTGATTTGCTTACCTGTGAAGATTGTGATATTTTGCTCCGTTAAAGATGCGATATAAAGAAACCATCGTGGCTGACATCCATCTTGAATTGACAGGGTATTTTCTGTATGTCACTTGAACCCTCTCTTAAACTCCTGCTTCAGACAATATACTTGCTGATGAAAACCAGTGTCATGAGAGATGAGCGGGAAGGATGGAGTCCAAAAAATAACACATCAGGAGATGCCTGTCAATTTTTTGAGTAATGTGAGCACAGCAGAATGAAAGATGTGGTTAATTATCTACAAGCCATTTGTCTATGATAACAATGATTAATAAAGATAAGTGACATTGCAGTATGTACCAAAAAATACAACAAAATAATTTTAAAAATACACAATATTTTGTACAATAAATGATCGAAAAAGGTAGTTTTTAGCTAAACGCATTTTTGAAGTGCATTAAAAATTATGGCAGAGGCATACAATATTAATAATTATTCCAACAGCACATGACATTTAAATTGAGGTTGCATTCTTTCCCTTTCAGAACCGGTGTGAAAAAAAAAAATCTGTTTGAATGGAAAGTGGTTTCTCATTTTGAACTTCATCCAGGAGTGAAGCATTGAAAGTCTGCAGACACCGTGATAGAAGTAAAACACGATGCTGGAGAAACTCAGCAGGTCAAACGGTGCATTTTATGTAGCAACGGTAAAGGTACATCACCAGCGTTTTGGGCTAGAGCCCTTCACCAAGGTTTCCACTTGAGCCACCTGGTACTTGGCGATGAGGAGAGGTAATACTGTGCCTTGAGCTTGATTGCAAAGGTGAAGCAGAATATCTCTGGTCTGCTTGTATATGAATACCAAGCTCTGTGGAAACCTCAGTTCAATCACTGAGTGAACTTCTGTCAGTAAGGAGCAAGGGGGAAGACAACTGCCTCTTCCAATCAGCTCAATTGACAGGGCCAACAGAAGTTCATTTTTCTTTTTTTTTGGAAAATTTTATTTATTAATCAGGATAGATCATACAATGAAAAAAATACAACCATATATTCCTGCATTTTATTTGAAAATTCTATTGTTATTATATTCCCTCAATTAAAAAAAAAGCAACAAAACTTTAACCTAAATTATTTAACTTTGCTAACCCATATCCCATCTTGAGAAAGATATTAAATTGTTGTGATGCCTTTTAAATTGGATAAGCCAGAAGATGTCAGCCATTAGCTAACAGTAACCCTCTTTCAATAGCTCAACCCATAATGGCAATCAATGGTACAATGTGAAATTAACCTGACTTTTTTCATCCTATCTGAGCCATCCTTATTGAGCCAACAATTTTCTAGCTCAACCTAACTTTTAATAAACATCAATCCACACTTTTAAGGCACAAGTACAGAGAAATTCAATGTCAATTTTTTACAAAGTGTTATGCAACAAAATCAATCATTTCTCCCCAAACTCGGTAACAACCAACTCCTTGTCAAATCATACCTCAATGAGGATCTCAGCCCCAAAACTTTGGTACTGTATATTTCGGTGTATAAGTCGAGTCTTGAAACCCCCAAAAAGCACTCAAAAATCAGGGGTCGACATATACGCCAGGAGGAAAGGAAGGAAATGGAAACCTTACATTCAACTAAAAAAAACCAAAAACTGCTCAACTTAGATTCGGCATATAAGATGACCCAAGCACCTCCTCGCTGCCGGTGTCACTGCTCCCCAACACCTCCCCATTCCCACGTAACTCACCCATATATTTTGCAAATGTAGAGCCTGAGGACCCCGCTCCTGCCTGGGAGCCAACACATAGCCGTGATTCCTGCACCAAGCACACTTGGGCAGTGAGGTGACTTCTTCGACGCGACGGCATCGCACCCGACGTTGAGAATGGAGTCACCGTCGCCAACTCCTGCTACAGCTGATGCTGAAGACTTGGGCCCAGCTCCATTTGGCATCTTCCCAGCCAGAAGAAAAAGTGTTTTTTTTTAACTTGCTTGCTTAATTTACAGATTTGTTACTTGGCAGTTGGTGTGTTGTAACAAAGTTTGAGTTGTTGCTGGGAGGCCCAGACACCAGTCTCCAGCATGTTCCTTGCAGAAAATTTGAGGGGTTGACTTATACACCCGATATATGATTAAAAACATGAAAATGAGGCTGAAAATTGGGACACGACTTATTTGAAGGTCGAGTTATATGCCTCCTCTGGATGCTGCCGGACTTGCTGAGTTTCTCCAGCACTTTTTTGTATTAACTCCAATCACAGCATCAGCAGACTTTCTTATTTCACAACAATCAACTCAAAGTTGTTTCATATCACTCTGGAAATTTAACGGAATTACCCAACAGGATCACCTTGGCAATAATGGAGCTAAATAAAAAATCTGCAGACGCTGGGGTCAGGTGCAATACACAAAAAATGCATGAGAACTTCCGCAGGTCACACGCTTCTACAGGAAGTAAAAAGAAACCAAATTTCGGGCCTGAGCCCTTTGTCAAGGTAAGGACAAAAAAACAGGCAGGCACCTGAAAGGGAAATGTGTTGGGAGAAGGTTGGGTGGGGGGAGGAGGGGTATTGGAGGAGAGGAGAGGGGGGAGGCATCTTATCAAATATTGCTCAATGCATATAAATGAAAGCCTGAGAGGAGGAAGTGGTCCGTTTTCCTACACACCTTTCTAAACAACCTAAAATAAATTGCTTAATCAAAAAGTGAAACACAAACTGGTCCTATTTTCCTTCTCTGTTTGGAACTGGGTTGGACAGGCTTCCTGCCCAACAGTGACTTACAGCTCAGGTTGGATGGAATTTCTGGCATCACGTGCCTTCTTGTAACATTGATCAGATTTCAGCAAAATGTCCATTGGGACGTCAATACAGGGAGTAGGGAAACATAGAAGATGGGGTAGGTCCTGCAGCCTATCTGGTCTGCTCCATTCATTGCAATCTTGGCAGATCCTTCCATTCAGCACCATTATTGTGGTCTCTCTAAATATCTCTTGGTGTGCTTTTCTTCCAAACACTAGTGAAACAGACCTAGTTAACCAATCTTGACTCAAATAACAGACCTGCCATTCCTTGAGACAGTCTAGAGGACCTCCCCTGCTCTCCTTTAATGGCAAGAATATTCTTTACAAATGATTACATAAGAAATATGAGCAGAAGGAGGCCATCTGGCTGCTCAAGCCTGCTCTGCCATAGGACCACAGAATGGGTCTTTCAGCCCATCTAGTCTGTTCCTGCACCCAGACCACACCCCTCTCATCCAGTGTCCATTTCTTTAGTGTCAAAATTGAGTCCACATTCCCTAGGTCAGCTGGCCGCTCATTCCATGTTCCCACCATGTGGTAAATTTGTGTCATGCTGTCAATCTCTCACTATGCTTAGTCTGCACTAATGGCATTGGACATGGATTTTCTCTACCACCAAGGGCACTCCCCTTGACTATAACTGTAAACACACCCATTATCATTGTACTATTGAGTTTCTACTAATAAAAGTATATGATATGGGTTTAACTACACTGTATTTGATCTCTTCATTATCTGGCACATCACACCACTCACTGCATAAAGAAGTTCCTCTCCATGTTCCCTTTAAATATTTCACCTTTTATCCCTTAACCCATTGCAGTGAACTGGGATTCACTGGTAGTGTGTTGTGCTGATGGCTGGTTCCACCCCCATCTGCTCATAAATAACCCTGGTTTTCTGCCTACACCCAGAACTCTTCTGAAGACCACTGTGAGACCCTACCCATAGTTATAAGCTAATAAAGAAGCATTTGTTCTCCATCCAGTTGTGAGAGCTTTTATGTACACTATATCCATGCCCCCTATTTCTTCTCTCACCCAATCTCAGTGAAAAAATCCTGCTCCATTTACATTTTTGCTTACCTCTATCAAATCTCCCCTCATTCTTCTACAATCCAGAGAATGAAGTTCTAATCTGTTTAACCTTTCCCTACAACTCAGTTCTTTTGAATCCCAGAAACATCCTTGTAAATCTTCCCTGCACTTGTTCAAACTCATTGATATCTTTCTGTAGTTCAGTGACCAAAACTGCACACCAAATTTGGCCTCACCAATGTCTCATACAATTTCACCACAACAATCCAACTGCTCATTGTCCACTACATCACCATTCCTTTGTCATCTGTGAATTTCCTGATCCCCACTTTACCGCATTATCATCCAGGTCATTGATGTAGATGACAAACAGCAATGAACTCTGCATCGATCTCTGAAGCACGTTACTAGTTAAGGCCTGTAGTTAGATGGGCAATCATCCACTACCACATTTCTGGCTTCTCCCACAAAGTCAATCTCTGACCCTATTTACTGCTTCATCCTGAATACTGAGCGACTGAACCTTCTTAGCCAATTTCCCATGTGGACCTTGTCGAAGGATTTACTGAAGTCCAAGTCGTTAACATTCACGGCCTTACCGTTATCTACATTCTTGGTAACTTCGAAAAACTCTCGGATAAATGTGATCTACCACCCACAAAACCATGTTGATTATCCCAAATCAGTCCCTGTCTATCCAAATACTTGTTCAGGCAGTCCCAGGGTTACGAACAAGATCCATTCCTAAGTCTGTCTTTCAGTCGAATTTGTAGGTCAGTCGGAACAGGTACATACAGTTCTTATTTAAAGTCAGTTTGTCTTAGTATATATTTTAGCCTTTCTATGCATACAAAACAATACTGTGAAAAACATTAAAGAAACAGTTTTTAAAACAGTTTAGATCAGGAAAAAAAAAACTTTAAATGGCAGACAGGCTTCTCCTTCCTCGAGCTGATGAACCGCTGAAACCGCGCGTAGTCCGTTCATTAGTAAAAGTTGTCCATAGGTCAGATGTTCTTATCCCGGGGACTTACAGTATATAGAATTTCTATTTTTTGAATATTTTATTTAAATTTTCCATACATTAATGACAAAATACAAAATCCAATAATGCAATCATATCAAATTCATTATACATGATGGTTTTATAAAGCCCCCAAGAGATTATCCACCCCAACCCTCTCCACCCAAATAATAACCCCAAGAGGGACATAAGAGAAAGATATTGAATTTCTGAGATGGGCTTGCATTCAATGAAATCCTGGCTGATCTGGCCGCAGACTCAGTTTCATCGGTGCGTCTTTTCTCCATAACCCGTAATTACCCCACAGTGCAAAACATTTATCCAACTGTGCCCGAAATGTATTAAAAAGGTAGCCTTCCCTGCTTCCTGGGGCAGAGGATTCCACAGATTCACTACTTTTGTCCTAAATATTATTATAATTATGATAATTATTATTACTTCCTGACAAAAATCTTAGAAGTGGAAATGACAGGTTAGAAATTAGCGGATTCCTAACTGCTGATTTTCATCCCTTGCCAGTCCTGGTCCCACTTGAAATTGGGTGGTTTTTCAAGCTGAAATGTCAATTGACAATTTCAATTGTGATATATTGCAGTAAACAAAGCTTTTGTTCCTCAGGAAGGAAGTCAGGCAGTCATACTGCATTGTAGCTAGTCACCTAACGAGAGCATGTCACTCATTTAGACATTTGGTTATAAATGAGGTGCAGACAAAAAACATTGGTGCTGTTGAAAAAATTAAGACGATAGCTTTGGGTCCCACCTATAAACAGAATGAACTGCAAAATTCTGCTTGCACTGGGCCAATTAAATTCTAATGGGGGGGGGGGGGGGTGGGGGGAATGGTAAAATCCCAAGGGGCATAGATTATGTGAAAGTTCAGAGTCTTTTCCCCCCTGGTAAAGGAGTCTAAAACTATTGGGTATAGATTTAAGGTGAGAGGGGTAGATTTTGATGTTCAGATTTTTCCACAGACTGGTAGTTTTATGGTTTGAGCTGCCAAAGGAAATGATCGAGGCTGATACAACCATGTAGTTCAGTTCTATATCCCGGGAACAAGCTCTTCAATCCATCTTATCCATGTTGACTAAACTAGTCCCATTTGCCTTCATCCAACCTATATCTCTCTTAACCTCTCCTGTCCATGTACAGTACCTGTCCAAGTCTTTTAAATGTTACATTTGTCCCTGACTCTAGAATTGGTTAGATTTAGAATATCAATGGGAAATCTCCTTCGTGATCAATACATTTTTGATACAATAGTCAGCAAAACATGGTTACAGACTCATGAATGGTTAATTTATTGAGTGGAATAATACATGAACACAAAATTGCAACAGTGTTGTTCTGCTAATATTTCTGGAAATGGTATTTATTGGGTAATTCTCATGTAACAAATCGGGAAGTAATTATCAACATTTCTTTTGTTGCTGGGTATAATTAAAGTTACAAGATATAGGTGATATTCATTGACCATCTCTCCAGCAAAATAAATCAAATCTATGCTACTGTAGGAACAATTCCTATTAAAGAAAATGTCCCAACCAAGTCATTTGGAAATTAATTTTTTTCTGGCATGAAATAAAAGATGAGATGACTAATCAAGCATTCCTTCCAAAAACCACACATAAGATATTCAATGATAACCTGCACCAAACCCAATTAGCCCGATGCATTAAAGTTTTGTTACATTTCTTCCCCCACAAAAATACTGAATGAAGCTTTGAAGCATCTTTCATTACACCCCATACCATTTATTCCCATTCAGCTGTCACATAATAGTTGTATTAATCTGCTCTGGCAGTACTCAGTTATAATTCTCAATCTCACTCCAAACCAGATATTTAAACAGCTCCTTTCTTTAATTAAAAACCTTCAACAATATTTCATAATTTGAGAATCTGGTGCAGGTATTCTCCAAATTGGATGGGTAATCCTTCTGATCTCAAATACTGCTGAAGGTTTTGTTAAAATTATTTGAATGTGAATAAGGTTTTTTTTTCCAAAATTCTCAATAAGAAATATCTATCAGCAATGGTTGTTATTGAATCAGTTGGAAATTGTCTATGCTTCTTGAAAATTAGGGAAAGGCTGCTTATCATTTTGCCAATTTATGCAAGAATCAACCATAACCCTGCAATGACAACAGAAATAGTAAGAGCGGGAGAAGAACTAATAGCACAAGCCACAATAAGAAAAAAAAAACATTTTTCAGCAGACCCAGGTGTGTAAATTCAGACAGGCCACCAGAAAATACTTTTAGAATGTGTTTTCTGACCAAATGTAACCACATTGAATATTTTAAAATAAGTTTTGCCCATATATATTTTGCATTAGCCTCACTTACTTTAGCATTCTTCAACATATGCAAATTAAAATGGTCTCCGGAACTTCCCAATGTCCCATATTTGGATTTTATGTTCATCGCTATTCAAAACGATGTAGGAAATCAGGGGACATTCAAACTCAAAAATCAGGAAGAAATATCATGTGCATGTGCGCGTGTGTGTGTGCGCATGGAGGGTAAGGAGTTTTCTCCATTTTCTACTTTAAAGGTGTAGGCATCTTTACAAATTAAATTATACCTTCATTGAGATATTATCACATTCATTCCCTCACAGAGGTATGTCAGTTATTGTAATTTCTATTGAGTTCTGTTACTTCAGCTACAAGTTAAAGCCACTTTGATTTCATGGTATTGATGTTTCAATTTGATGTGTGGTACATTAAAGCATAGATGTGACTTTAGATAGAGGTCTGCAAAATTATTCAATAAAACCAGAAAATATTGGAAAAGCAACAGGCCACGCTGCATGTTTCTTTGGCTTGGCTTCGCGGACGAAGATTTATGGAGGGGGTAAAAAGTCCACGTCAGCTGCAGGCTCGTCTGTGGCTGACAAGTCTGGTAAGAGAAACAGCATAAACCTTTAATCATAACTAGAAAATGTTAGAAATCAATCCTGTTTTAAGCTACAGACAAAGGGGCTGGGCTGAAGATAAACGGAATTTCTGTGAAAGGGTGAAGACTAACTGAAAAATGTGGTTGGGCTCAGAGAGGGGAGTGAAGGCTTATTAATCCAAGATGGTATGTGGAGATAAATGACAGAAAATAGGAAATAAACTGTAGGAACTATGATACAGAACAGAGAAGTTGAAAAAATTTTGAAAAAAAGTGAATGTTAGAAGTTCTGAACAGGGTCTGGCATCATCTCTGGAGTGATGGTGTCATCTTGTCAGAAGAATCCGTTCTGACGCAAATCAGAAATACTGGTCTTTGAAATTATTGCTTCAGTATCAACCCCGTCAGAAAATGGAACATCGTTCTTGAGTGTATATTGGCTTTTGAATGAACAATGAAGAGTGCCAAAGGCAGAAAAGTAACAATGGAAATGAAATGGAGATTTAAAACAACAGCTAGCTCAGGCTTCCCATTGTAGTCTTTACACAAGTGCCTCAATCTGCAGTTGGTTTCAAATTCGAGCATTTAGTACACTATATTTAAATAATGCAAGTAGATCACTGTTTTGCATGGAAGATAATGTTTGAGTCCCTGGATTACAGACTTATTTCCTTTCACCATCCAGGGATCCAATACTCCTCCCAGGTGATGCACTCATTCGACTGTAGCTTCTTCCAATTTGACACATTACTTTAAAACTCATGGTGTGGTCTCTTCTGCACTGGACAGATCAAACCTGCTTGAACAACAACTTCCTTCAGTCTCCATAAGTGACCCCAGGCTTCCCGCTGACCATCATTTCTACTTTGACTTCTCTGCTTTTAGCTTCGCACATTGTTTTAGCAAAACCCAATGTAAGTAAAAGAAACAGAATATAATCTTCCAATTAGACACCTTAACTCCTTAAGATGCACATTTCAACGAATTTAGATATTCAGCTGTTCCAGTTGCATCCAAATTGGCCAGAAACTTAATTTTTTGACGAAAGATCATCAAGAATGTGATCTCCATTCCTTTTCATAGATTATACTTTTTTTCTATTTTTTACTTCAGATTTCCAACATTTTCCGTGTTTAGTTTTTTGATTGAAGATCCTGATCTTCAAAGTTAGGAGTGAGCTGGGCAAGTAGGTGGAGTAAGTGGGAGAATGCAAACATTGACCATAAATGCAAAATAGCTATGAATAAGTTAATGGAGGCACAAGGAGATATTTGTTGAACAGCAAATTGTTTGGTCAATAAACGAGCTGAATCAGGAAGTAGCTGGTATAAATGTTTACATTAAAAGAAAATTTAGACTTATAGCATGGTAACAGGGCCTTTCGGCCCATGACCCCATGCCACTCAATTGATCTACATCCCTCATGTTTTTTAAACAGTGGGAGGAAACCAAAGCCCCTGGGGAAAACCCACGCAGACACGGATAATGTACAAACTCCTTACAGAGAGCACCCAGCTGTATCTGATGTTGGCTCATATTCCTGCGTTACTTCCAGTGAAATCAGTTTGTCACAACATGATGCATGAGGGCCTCTCCATCCACCAAGAACAGGAGCAGCAGCAAGATGAGTACAACCAAGATTGTGAAATTTCCTGCAAGCAATAAAGCTTTACTCAAATGTCAGGTCATTTTATAACTATTCAGAATGGAAGGATGCCAGACTATTTGAATAGAAAGTATGACCTGTTAACCCTGAAGTCGCAACCTTTGCCCATTGAACTAAATGCATGCAATGTTAGTTGTTGTGGAATCTAGGCAAAGTATTAGCTGAGGTTTCATTGAAAACATTTCTTGATGGAATTCAGCAATTAAATCATCCACATCAGTGATGAGCTCCAAAATTTTCATTCATATTTATCGAAGCAATCCTGGAAAATGGCAGAATCCCACATTAAAAAAAAGGAGACTTGAGAAAATCAGTTTGATTGAAAATTGACAAACCTATTCAGCATGAAAATGCAGAGGATCTGAGCCATGATGCACAGAAGCTTCCAGCTAGGTGTACCATGCAGTTTCTAGCAGTTATCTTAATGTGCTCAATTTTTGTATGGACTCAAAGGCCACATTTTTCAAGCATCTTTTCTATCTCCCAGATATCTGGTCCTCACTTTCAGCTGAGTCAAAAATCTTGGAAGCAGATCATCCAACTGGCCCGTTTAATTTACTATTACCCTATATATTTAAAACTCACACACATGTTTTTAGATTCCTACATTTTCCTGTAAAAGCATTAATCCCCAATGAACTTTCATATTTAAATACTGATACTACCTCTCTCTAACATCTGATAACATCAGTAATTCAGAAGCTGTTGACATAATTAATCATCTTACGCAAGAAAGCAAATAAATTCAAATGTATTTATTCTTCATTTTGCATCTCTGGTCAAAACGATCCATTTTCTATTACTGGTTAGCCTATGCTCCTCCCACTTTCTCCCTCCTCTCCTCCACCTTTTTATTCAGGCCGTGACCTTGACCTGTTTTTCCTGAGTGCTGATGAAGGGCTCTTGCTTTCACTTCCTATGGAGGCTGTGCCACCTGCTGAGTTTTGCCAGCACTTCTGTGTTTTGTGTAAAACTGGACAAAAGGTTTTAGAATTTGTAGTCTTTTTCATAGAACATGTCTGTTTCAAGTTAAGTCTTAAATAACACAATTTGGATTATTACCTTTCAGGACAGTTACATAATAAAGTGTTCAGGCATGATATTTACAACAATTGTATATCTGGCAAAAATTAATTTTATTTAGATTTTTGTGTTATAAAAATTGTCCTACACAAAGTAGTTCTGAACATCTGTGTAGGTAAAATAATGTAAAAACAATAACAAAGTACATCAAACATTATTGTACCTACTGACTACGGGTCTGGATTTAGGGGAAAACACTCCATTGATTCTCCTACCTACAGTGAAATCATTGCAATTAAAAAAAAATCAGTAGTAATCGATAATCTCAAGGATGGTGATGCTTAATGAAATGGAAATTAGTTTTTTAACCAATCTTATTAATAAATGAGATGTTATCTTAACAGGGATTAACTGAGAGAGGAGTTGTTAAACAAGACCATAATCAAATGAAATGATCAGATTATAGTCAAATTTGAAAAGTCCTATTACATCCATTAGGGGCTCAGATGTAGCTATCAGCAGAGAGTATGTTGTGGAAGAAACTTTTTTTAAAAACTTTAAATTTGCTGTATATACATCTCAGTAAGTTTGATTACAGCTGTTTCAAAGACAAAAAGACAAATCACGTGAAATAATTCAGAAAATAAAACGACTTGGGTGGCAATACTTCCTCCCAATTATTATTTTTCTTTAAAAATAAACTCCTTCCATGGACACCTACAAATCCATGATTTCAATCTTCAAAGGGAAAAGGTTGTCAGAAAAGGAAGAAAAAATGGAAATGTACTTTCTTTTTGTGGTTATTAATTCAGTTCAACGCATCTTAATATTTGAAGTCTCTTGCAACTTTTACTGTATTTAAGAATTTGAGACTTACAAGAAATGCACAATGCGTTTACACAGAATTATTCAAAGCATTATGATGCTGTTGAAGTATTAGGGATCCATCCCATCTGATAGGCTCGTTCCAGCGTTCGCTTGCAGTCTTGCATTACAGTGCTAAAGGTGATATGTGGATATTCTTGAACTAGACGCTCTACTGTCTCTTCATTCACCTATAAAACATAGATTTTATGACAGAAAAATATTAAAATCTTGATTTTTTTCCTTCCTTTGCTCATGCTGTGACATAGATCTGTAGGCAATGGTAGTAATAAACTAGGCACCTAATTGTGGGAGCTACTTTAGTTCAAAACCTTTGTTTTGTTCTTACCAAGTTTGTCCTTACGATCATTATATTTTTGCATGTGTACATTTTCCATTGGGGCCACTGGATCATTCTCGATTGACTAACTCTTCTGTTCCACGAGAGCATTAAAACTGGTACAATTCCGCCCAAGATTAGCTTGGTATTTTAACCCATGCGATGAATCAGTAAATTTACACTTTGACAGGCAATTAACTAATAAATCACAAAACTCAAATTTTCAAATCCAACAGACGAGTCCCCATAAAATGTTATGAGCCCAGAAGACCCATAAACCCAGCAGCAATAGATATTCACCAAGACAAATGGTTACTTAAACAAAAGTTGCTTTTAATTATCTTTAAACATCAAAACAGAATCAAACTTTAACCTAACTTAACCCCCTTCTAATTCTAAGCGCACGTGTATGATGTAATGTGTGTGTGTAAGTTCAGAAAAGTTCTTTGGTTCACAGTCCAATCTCACTTCTCATTCCTCTAAGTTCACTGGTTGTAGGTAATTCTTATACTGTGCACAGAATTTAACATGTATAAAGTTCGCCAGGCTTTGGTGCTCGAAAGGTAAATGGTTACCACTCAGGAAGGTTCTTGTTGGCTTTCAGAGAGAGATTGGTTGTTCCAGGACATCCACAACTGATGTACTTCCATCAGTCACCTCAGGGTCTTGCTGACGAAACTTGCCCCATCAGGGTTCTCCAGATGATAACCTCTTTCTTTCAGGACACCACAGAATTCCTTTTAGTTTCTCTTATTCCAAATGAAACATTAGACAGCCAGTCCTCTCCTCTTGCATGAACCACAAGGGCAGTGACTAGGCCATTTTCCACACTGGGGCTTCTTGCCAGCTTTTCTTGTTTCAGTTCCAGCTGCTCTTGCTGGCTGAAAGACAGAGTGATCTCTGTGTGTGTCTCTCTCTCACACACTGAGAGAAAACCTGTTTTACTTTCTCTGCTTACAAAACCACATGACCCTCTTACATCAGCAGACTCTCAGACAGCAGCGGCTCCAGCCTGCTCTTTCATCTGTTGCCTTTGATAAACAATAATCCATTAGTGATGTCTCTTGAACACTCTTCAAAGTTCTTGCAAAAAGGTGCAAGAAGCCACTATGTCTAACAGAGCTCCAGTATTTCAAATAAGATCTGTTTTAAAGTGTTTGTATGTGACCTACTCTAACAAATCTTTCCCAATTTATCTCTGAAAAACATTTATATATGCTCTGTCACAATGTAAAGCGGTAGATAAAACAAAGCCCTCAAAAATGGCTTAAAATTGTTTTGAAATTCCACGCAGTCAAACAGAGAATGTTCAAACCTCAGTGACAGGACCCTTGGTGACATGGTTATATTAATAACATTTTTGCATTAGCTTGAAAATCACTGCCTATTGTCCATCTTTATTTATTCACTGAATTCAAATCCTCAGAATAGCACTGTGGGATCTGAATATTTAGAATATTAGTTCTCTGAATTTTCTTTAATAAATTCTCTTTAACCTTAACCTGGGCATTAGACAATTGAGCAGTTACCATTAATTTTCTAGATCACATTTAATGTTTTTCTGTTTATTACCATATAACTTTACAGTTAAGACATTAATTTATTTACACTATTTAAAAGAACTGACAACCATTAATGTCAAATGCATAATTTTCAGCTTGCACCCTGGAGATGCCAAATAATGGACTATTCATTTAAATTTGACAATTTTAACAACTCAAAGATGAAAATAGTCTTTCCAATGTTATTAAAACAATCAGTTCTTAACATTTTTAAAATATAAAAAATATTTTTAATAAATTATACAATTTATAGCAGTGTATAAGCTTAATAGCCTACATAGCTGTGAAATAAATTATATTTTTAAAACAAGGTTGTTATCATGGTGTCTATAAAACCATTCCCCTAATCTCAGACAGGGATTAGGGATTATTTAAAAATTTTCATACATGTAGTTAGCAATTGGTAAATATAGCAACAATAAAATTCAAAAATCACAAGACATTGTACACACACACTCCCTTCTTTAACTCACCAATACCCCCACTCCCATACAAAATTATTTAAAAGTACAATAATAAAACTAAGAAAAAAAAAGAAGAAAAATTTTCAAGGATTGCTCTGGGATGCACAATTAAACACCCACAGGACATTAAACAATCTTCTAAATAGTCAACTGAGAGAAGAACTCTACAGGGCTCAATGGGAAGGAAGAAGGCTAATACATATTTATGCATAATATTTGAAAGAATATGCCATATTTAATTCTTAGACTATATGCAATTTTATCTAAAGGGATACCACTCTGAATTTCTGCATTCCTTCTTTCCATACCCAAATGTAAATCTGATTTCCAAGTCACTGCAATGCATTTTCTTGACACTGCCAATGCAATTTTAACAAATTCCAATTAAAATACTGATAATTTTAATTTAGGTCTTGTCCCTTGTATATTCCCCAATAAAACTAAATCTGAATTCTGTGGAAATGCTACATTAGTAACCTGCTCTAAAAAAGTTTCCTAAATCTTACCTTGGATATGACCATGTTGAATGCAAGAAAGTTCCCACCTCTAAAACATTCAATCGATATATCTATTCAATCTGTGCAGAGTAAGGTATAACTGATGTAAAAAATTATACTGACCTAATTTATAACTTACATTAATCTATACAGTACATTAAAATAATACAATATTCTTTTTCAAACTTTGCCAATATTATTGCCTCAAAATTTATTTAAGAATCTAAATAAATATGTAAGAAAATTCTTCTGGAAGGGTAAGATGTCACGAGTTTCTATAGATAAACTAACATGGAAGTATGAATTGGGAGGATTCCAACTTTTTATTTTAAGAATTATTATCAACCAGCTTTCTTACTTTTTTCTTTGAGGGAGAGAGAAACCGGGAATGGGTTAAAATAGAATCGTAAAAAATAGGAGAGAGAGTAGCAGAGGAATTTATATATAAATGGCATTCAAAATTAAAGGTTGGTGAAAAAAAACATCATTGTTGAAACAATTAATGTGTGGAATAAGATAAATGATGAAATGGGAATGAGGGGAGGTGCGTCGCCTTAGACACCATTATTTCCAAATGATCTTATTTCTTTTTCAAAGGATAATTAGTTTTTAAGCATTTGGTCCTGTAAAGGGATTAAGAATATTGAAGATTGTTATGAGTGAGATCAATTGCTGTCATTTCAACAATTAAGGGATAAATATGGGATATCTGGTAATGCTCATTTCTGTTATTTACAATTGAGAAGATATTTAAGAGAAAAACTGGGTGCAGTTATGACATTAGCTGTTTGTAGTGAAGTGGAAAATCTCATTAGAAAGGGTAGTATTAAAAAAAATTATTTCTATAATATACACTTTATAACAAACAGGAACTCCTAAACATGTTTATAAATCTAAACAAAGGTGGGAGATGGATTTGAATATTATAATTAATGAACGAAGATGGATGGAGTTATGTCGAGATTGTATGACTAACACTATTACTGTAAGGTATAGATTAGTGTTCAGTATAATTTTTTACATCAGTTATACATTGAATAGAACAAAATGAGATACTTATCCTTACCTTAACTAATTTCCTAACAAAGGATCACTCACAGAACCATAGGCAAAGTGTTAGATCATTCATCACAAGACCTGGCCATGTCCATGTTCCAGAAGTGCAAGAGACCCACCCAAGGTGGCAGCAAAATAGCATACATGCATGAGGGAGGCAGTGCTGCAAGTTCTCAACATTGACTCCAGGTCCTATGAAGTCACATGACATCAGGTCAAACATGGGCAAGGAAACTACCTTCAGTTTGGCATGTACTGACCTACCTCAGATGATTAATTAGTGCTCCTCAAAATTTCACAGCCTTTGGAAGAACCACTGAAAGTTTCAATGATATGTTTTACTGATCCAATATTAGACAGCGTTTAGAAAGCAGAATTCTAGGGAGCAAGATATTGATGAAAAAATCCTGTAATAGCCAAGATGGACTAAAAGAAGCAGTAGTTGATTTAACACCTAGAATGAAAAGACCTAAGGATACAGTATTGGAGGTCAACAGAAAAGTCTGCAGATGCTGTGATTGTAGTGCAAAACACCAAAGTACTGGAGAAACACAGCAGGTCATGCAGCATCTTGGGGAGTAAAGGATAACCAACATTTTGAGCCTGAGCCCGTCGTCAAGTACTTCTCAACAATGTAAGCTCCAGGAAATAGAGGCCAATTTTATGTAACTTGTCATCAAAATTTTACCCTTTCAGGTCTGGTAGCACTTTGATGAATCTATCTTACGTTCCCACCAAGGACGATAAATACTTCCTGAGACAAGATGACCCAAGTAGAACAATGTACTCTGAAAAAGACCGAACTGAAGCTTAGTCTAAATTAAACATAATATTGGTCCTCCCAATTTATGGTGCAAAGTATTTGATCCTCATTAATAATGATGCTAAATGGCCAAACTGTCAATGAAGCATTGGAAGATAAATTGGGAAGATATAATAACATCATGTCAGTGCATGCTTTAACTGAGGGGCATAAAATAATTGATTGGTCAAGGTATGTTTAGATAGATAAGAGTGGGACTACACATAGTTTCATCTTGGAGGTCATTCAAGCTGAAATGATCCAAGACACAGATGCTGGAATCTGAAGCCAACCAAACTCAGCAGGCCAACCAGCGTCAGTTTCAATAAAGCGCTTTAGCTTGAAACGTTGACCTTTCTTTTTCTTACATTGATGCTGTTTGGCCCGCTGAGTTCTTCTAGCATAGTGTGTTTAAGAAATGATTAGAGTTGGAGAGCGCAGATATTGTCATATACATCTTACTTGCTGCAGCTGAACAGGGACTTTTAAAGAAAAACGATAATAGTACACTACAAGGATGTGCCACTTAACGCCCATGATACATCCTGTGAAATTAGGCATTATGTTTTTTTTTTGAAATTTATTTATAGTATCTCCATACATTCATTTCAAATTGACTTAATATAATATTACATAATAGATACTAAATAATTTTCAAATTTTCACCCCCCCTCCACCTCCCCTAACCCCTTAGGAAACCACCTTGTGGTGGTTAATTCCCAAAAACCCAAATGGGTGTGGTATAAACCACAAGTGGCATATGACTTTCGGGAGCAGAAGTACCACTCCCTCCCCCCCCCACCCCCCCTCAGGCAGACAAAATACACGTATAAACCGAAAGATCATCATTTCTTATATCCATAAAACCCCGGTCCATCAATTTAACCAATCTTATTCATAAACTCTTTTTTTTGAAAATCCAAACTTGATATTAAATTTTGCACCCTTTCCACCCTCCCAACACTGAGTTAAACATTGTTTACAATCAATAAAAGCTTTTTTAAAAATTTTTTTTCAAGTCTTCCTGAATTTCATCCACTGAATTAAAACACCTCTGAACATCCCAGTTCAACACCGAATCTTCCATTCTTCTCAGTCTTAAGTTGAATTTGTAGCTTACTTTCAAAAAAAGTTTTTTCAAATCTTTTAAAATTTTCTTGAACATAATTCCTTCGGTCTTGATCTTCTAAAGCATCAATGTTATTCATAAGTTCTTTCTTCTATGTTTCCCAATTTAATATCAAATTTTCCACTTTGTCAATCTTCTCAATGTTAAGTTGAAATTATTGTTTATTTTCAAGAAAAACTTATTCAAAATTTTTAACTCTTCTTGGACATTGCTCCTTCGACTTTAATTTTATAAATCATCAATCTTGTTCATAGTTTCTTTCTACTGAGTTTCCAAATTTAATAAAGTTTCCGTTTTTTCCAATTTTCTCAATATTAAACTGATCTTGTTGTTTAGTTTAAAAAAAAACCTTTTCAAAACTATTAAAATCTGTTTGCAATGTATGCATACTCACAGATAATAAATTCACTTCCAATATTCCATCCAAAAAAAAATCACTGATAAACCTTATTGCAGGTCAAGGAGTTCCATATATATGTTTATCTTCAGAAAATATTTCAAATATTTCAAATCAACATTCGTCGCCATCTTTCAAAAAGGAGTCCGAAATCAACTTTAATAAGTTCTGTTCTTGAGAAAATTCCAGCACCAACTCCGGCTCTGTCTGGGCAAATAGGTCAAATTTCTTCCAAAGTCAAAGAATGTAATTTTGTTCTGTATTTATAGATAATAAGTTCATCCTTCTGATATTCCATCCAAAAAAAATCACTAATAAACTTTAATGTTATCTGGATTTTTAAAACTCACGGGCAACCAATGCCAATTACTGCAATTTATCTTCATAAAACATTTCAAATCAATATTCATCACCATCTTTCAGAGGGGTGTCCAAGGCCAGCTTATCCGACAGTCCAATTAATGAGCTCCGTTCTTAAGAAGATTCCAGCCTTGACTCCGTGGTTCTGTCTGGGCAAGTAGGCCGAGTTTCTTCCAAAGTCGGAGAGTGTAGTTTTGTTCTGTATTTGAACTCTATTTTCCTTAATCTTTGTTGCCATTTTAAACTAAAAACAATTGATAAACAAAACAAAGATTTTTAACAGAAAAGAAATATTCTTAAAACGGGTATTTATATAACTGCCTGGGGGAGACCGGGAAGGCACGTCCGCTCCCTACGCCATCTTGCCACGTCCCCCGAAATTAGGCATTATGTGATGTGGACATTGTGCGAACACCATATTATACACTTAGCAAAGGTATATGGGATACTGTAGTGCATCGGTAAAATTTTTAATGTATTTGTAAATAGGGATCAATGTGGGGACAGACACATGACTGTGGGGAGAGAGCGGGGCAGTGGTATTAGTGTGGGGACCAAAATAAGGCTGTGGGGAGAGAGGAGGGCACTGGGATCAGTATGGGGACTGACACAGGGCTGTGGGGAGAGAGACAGGCAGTAGGATCAGTGAGGGGATCGACACAGGTCTGTGGAGAGAGAGAGAGAGAGAGAGAGAGAGAGAGAGAGGGGCAGTGGGATCAGTGAGGGGACTGACACGGGATTGAGGGTAAAGAGATGGCAGTGGGATTAATGTGGGGACTGACACGGGGCTCTGGGGAGACAGCGGGGCTGTGGAATCAGTTTGGGACTGACTCAGGACTGTGGGGATATAATAGGCCAGTAACTGAATAATTATGGGATCACAGATGTATATGTGATTGGACATTGCCCGAACAGCCGTTGAACAGCACACAGCTGTAACTGAATAGAAATGATCAAAACAATTAACACATAAGATGACTTGCAACAGGAAAACCATACTTATTTTGATGTCAGAGCAGTCTACGATTAGTGTGTCTATGAATATCCATTTTTAAACCATTGTGCAATTTATTTTCAAATATTTTTCATGCTTCAAATTCAATTTCTCATTCACGCGAGTGAAATTAGAACATAGAGTGTAGAGGAAAACCAAGTGGTATAAAATAGCTGCTATTTCACAACTGCCTTGGACAAATTTTAACTCATTTATTTATTTATGAAAGGCTGAATTATTTATTTTTATTTTTTTTCTAAATGCATGAGGTTAAACTGACACAAAATCATTAATTGAAAAATCAGAGATGTATTATATACATGATAAAGGAACATAATAGAACAATGCAACATCAAGGCAAATTACAAGTGCATATTTTATGTCAAAATACTCCATAATATATCAGCAAGCATGGTTATAAATCTCAAATGAATAAGTTCAGAGAATGTTGAACAGAAACTGCTTAACATATCAATATTGATGATGCAAAGGGTACAAGATTCCAATTTCTTAAATGATGGAAAGAAATTGGGCATAAATAAATTGTGAAAATGTAAAATCAATGGTCAACCATGAAGATTAACATTGTGTACAATCAACTCTCAATGCCACCCTCGGGGGCAGTATCAGAATAATCCAGCTCGGTCAGTTGAATAATTTTATCTTTTTTTTTCACACAACTTATGTCAAGATACATAAAGTGGCTGATAAGAAATTAGAGCCCTGAAATGGATGAATTCTTAGCTTTGCATATGTGTTCCATTATGTGGCTGCTGAGAAGGACCAATGTTTGAAATTGATTTTTGAATACAATGTAATAAAGGATGGAGGACAATGATTGAAGAGGGCAGGTTAGAGAAATAGCCCAAAAACGATTTTACAAAAACATTATTACTTCATGAGTGGCTCGAATGTGGAAGGCACTGCTAGGGGCAAAAGCAGAGTGATTTAATTGTGGTATGTAAAACAGAGCTGGAGAAGAAAGAAGTTGCAGGCCTAGTGGGAAAAGGCAGGGAAGTGGGACAAGCCAGATAGTTGCTGCACACAGCCAGTATAAACCCAACAGACCAAATGGTCTTTTCCTCTGCTATGACCTTTTTGTTGTTTGGCAAAAAAAACAAGGAGATAATAAAAACTTAGGAACTAGAGGCTTATGTGAAATTCCTGGGAGGCTCAGCAGATCTTTCCTGGACCCATCAAACTAATGTCATTGTGAAGAAAGCATATAGGAACATAGGAAGTAGGAACAGGAGTAGGCCAAAATTGGCCCATCGAGCCTGCTCCGCCATTCAATACGATCATGGCTGATCTAATTTATGACCTAACTCCACCTACCTGCCTTCTCCCCATATCCCCTAATTCCTCTATCATGTAAAAATTTATCTAACCGAATTTTAAATATGTCTAATGAAGCAGCCTCAACCACTTCCCTGGATAGAGAATTCCAAACATTCACTACTCTCTGGGAAAAACTATTTTTCCTCATCTCTGTCCTAAATCTACTCCCCCGAATCTTGAGATTTTGTGTCCTCTCGTTTAAGTTTCCCCGGCCAGCTCAAAAAACCTTCCTACATCTATCCTATCCATACCCTTCATAATCCTATATGTTTCTATAAGGTCTCCTCTCATTCTTCTGAACTCAAGCGAATACAATCCTAGACAATTTAATCTTTCATCATAAGTCAACCCCTTCATCCCAGGGATCAACCTAGTAAACCTCCTCTGGACTGTCTCCAAAGCCAGTATATCCTTCCTCAAATATGGAGACCAGAACTGGACACAGTACTCCAGGTGAGGTCTCACCAGTACCTTATACAGTTGCAACATTACCTCCCTACTCCTGAATGCAATTCCTCTAGCGATGAAGGCCATTTGCCTTCTTAATAACCTGCTGCACCTGCAACCTAACTTTTTGCGATTCATGCACAAGCACTCCCAAGTCCCTCTGCACAACAGCATGCTGTAGTTTTTCACCTTTTAAATAATATTCAGTTCTTGTATTTTTCTTGCCAAAGTGGATAACCTCACACTTACTAACATTGTACTCCATCTGCCAGACCTTTGCCCACTCATCCAGCTTAACTATATCCCTCTGCAGACTCTCCACATCCTCATTACAATTTGCTCTTCCACTCAATTTGGTGTCATCCGCAAACTTGGCTACACCACATTTTGTCCCCTCCTCCAAATCATCAATGTAAATGATGAACAGTTGTGGGCCTAGCACCGACCCCTGCGGCACCCCACTTACCACTCTCTGCCAACCTGAAAAACTTCCACTTATCCCGACTCTCTGTCTCCTGTCAGACAATCAATTTTCGATCCATGCCAATATACTTCCCCGGACTCCACTTTCCTGTAACTTACTGATAAGTCTCTTGTGCGGCACCTTATCAAACGCTTTATGGAAATCCAAATATACAACATCAACCTGTTCCCCTCTATCCACCGCACCCATTATATCCTCAAAGAATCCTAAGAAGTTTGTCAAACAAGATCTTCCCTTTCTAAAACCATACTGTGTCTGCCTGATTGAACCCTTATGTTCCAAAGGTTTCACTATTTCATCTTTAATGACGGCTTCAAGCATTTTTCCAACTTCAGACGTCAAGCTAATTGGCCGATAATTTCCAGTCTTCTGCCTACATCCCTTCTTAAAAAGTGGTGTGACATTTGCTGTCTTCCAGTCTGCTGGGACCTGCCCAGAATCCAAAGAATTTTGGTATATGACCACCAATGCATCAACTATAACTTCTGCTATTTCCTTCAGAACCCTTGGATGCATATCATCAGGACCAGGTGATTTGTCTGGCTTTAGTCGCATTAGTTTCTCTATCACTACTTCCTTTGTAACAACTATTTTATCAAGGCCCTTCCCAACATTCGCATCCTTAACTCCGCACTTGGGCATGCTGGACATGTCTTCCACCATGAAGACTGACACAAAATATTTGTTCAATGCCTCGCCCATTTCCTCATTTTTTGCTACCAGTTTTCCTTTCTCATCCTCCAAGGGTTCTATGTTAACTCTGGCCATCCTCTTCTGTTTTATATATTTATAATTTTTTTTGCTTTCTGTTTTTATATTTTGTGCCAATTTACTTTCATAATCCTTTTTCCCATTTCTTATTACCCACTTTGTAACCCCTTGTTGTCTCTTAAAGTTATCCCAATCTTCCAGTTTCCCACTGCTCTTTGCAGCTTTGTACACCTGCGCCTTCAATTTTATACTCTCCTTTATTTCCATTGTTAACCACGGTTGATTTTTCCCTCCCTTGCTGCCCTTTTTCCAGACCGGAATATATTTTTGTTGACCATTACAAAATATTTCTTTGAAAATCTTCCACTGTTCCTCAACTGTTTCATCAATTAGCCTGTGCTCCCAGTCCACTCTGCCCAATTCCTCCCTCATCCTATGGTAGTCACCCCTGTTTAAGCATAATATATTAGTTTTAGATCTAACTATTTCCCCTTCCATCTGAATGAGAAATTCAATCATACTATGATCGCTATTTCCCAGATGGTCTCTGAGTATTACATAATTTACTCTACCTATCTCATTGCACAACACTAGATCCAGGAGAGCATTTTCTCTTGTTGGTTCCTTAACATGCTGCTCAAGAAAGCTATCACGGATGCATTCTATGAAGTCCTCTTCCAGACTCCCACGACCAACTTGATTTTCCCAATCTATGTGGAAGTTAAAGTGATGCTCTTTGTCCTTTTAATATCTAGTGACTTCTGTAACCTTTTCTTTTGATTTTTCTGCCCACTATTTTTCTTTGTAATTTTCTTAACACTATCAGCATGATGCTGAACCAAGCCATGAAAGACCCCAACAATGAAGACGCTGTTTACATCCGGTACCGCACGGATGGCAGTCTCTTCAATCTGAGGCGCCTGCAAGCTCACACCAAGACACAAGAGAAACTTGTCCGTGAACTACTCTTTGCAGATGATGCCGCTTTAGTTGCCCATTCAGAGCCAGCTCTTCAGCGCTTGACGTCCTGCTTTGCGGAAACTGCCAAAATGTTTGGCCTGGAAGTCAGCCTGAAGAAAACTGAGGTCCTCCATCAGCCAGCTCCCCACCATGACTACCAGCCCCCCCACATCTCCATCGGGCACACAAAACTCAAAACGGTCAACCAGTTTACCTATCTCGGCTGCACCATTTCATCAGATGCAAGGATCGACAATGAGATAGACAACAGACTCGCCAAGGCAAATAGCGCCTTTGGAAGACTACACAAAAGAGTCTGGAAAAACAACCAACTGAAAAACCTCACAAAGATAAGCGTATACAGAGCCGTTGTCATACCCACACTCCTGTTCGGCTCCGAATCATGGGTCCTCTACCGGCACCACCTACGGCTCCTAGAACGCTTCCACCAGCGTTGTCTCCGCTCCATCCTCAACATCCATTGGAGCGCTCACACCCCTAACGTCGAGGTACTCGAGATGGCAGAGGTCGACAGCATCGAGTCCACGCTGCTGAAGATCCAGCTGCGCTGGATGGGTCACGTCTCCAGAATGGAGGACCATCGCCTTCCCAAGATCGTATTATATGGCGAGCTCTCCACTGGCCACCGTGACAGAGGTGCACCAAAGAAAAGGTACAAGGACTGCCTAAAGAAATCTCTTGGTGCCTGCCACATTGACCACCGCCAGTGGGCTGATAACGCCTCAAACCGTGCATCTTGGCGCCTCACAGTTTGGCGGGCAGCAGCCTCCTTTGAAGAAGACCGCAGAGCCCACCTCACTGACAAAAGGCAAAGGAGGAAAAACCCAACACCCAACCCCAACCAACCAATTTTCCCTTGCAACCGCTGCAATCGTGTCTGCCTGTCCCGCATCGGACTGGTCAGCCACAAACGAGCCTGCAGCTGACGTGGACTTTTTTTACCCCCTCCATAAATCTTCGTCCGCGAAGCCAAGCCAAAAAGATCATTGACCCGAAAACTCACTGCACCATCTGATTTTTTACTTTCTCCTCCCAACATTACTTTTCCTATTTTCCACATCCTCAGGAGTTTGAGGAGCCTTGGGATGATATCGGAAATGTTGGTAAACTTCCACAGATGTATACAGAAGTGAAAAGTGTACTGATAAGCTTCATCATGGCCTGGCATGGGGGTATCAATACCTCCTAGAGGAAAGCCCTGCAAAAGGTAGTGAAAACAGCCCAGTACATTGTAATGATAGAGATCATGGTTGCAATGCAACTGATTAGACTTGGCTGCCATATCTGTAATGGAGACTTGCAGCCTCACAGCTTGCCTCATGATGCTGTTTACAACAACTTTAAAGTGAAGAACCTTTTCCTTCATCCATGTGTTGTCTAAGAACTCACATATACGAATACAGGATGAAACATGGTATCAGAAGTGGGATGAAGGAAATTAGCAGGAAATACTTTAAAAGGTAAAATCTAAAGTCAGCAACTGATCAGTGAAGAGAAGTTAACAGTGAAAATTGGAAGGATTACATCGACCAGCGAAACTTTAGCTGACAGATGATGTGACTGAAATTGGAACAGATTTAAACAGCATTTTGGATTGTATTTAGTGGCAGTCAGAGCTGATGAGAAAAGTGATCAAGTGAAAGCGTCAGTTTTCTTTCATGCCGTAGGTGATGAAGCCCTGGAGGTGCATAAAAACTTCACATTTGCTGCTGAAGGAGACAAAATGAAACTGGAAAAAAAATAATGGAAGTTTGAACCATACTGCATCCCGAAATGTAATGTGACGTTTGAGAGGCACAGATTTTTCATGTGTACAGAAAACAGAAGAAAGTATTGATCAGTTTGTGACTAAATTGAGAAACAGAAGCAAAATGTGTGAATTTGGTAGAATGACCGACTCACTGATAAAAGATAGACTTGTGTGTGGTTTTCCAGATAATAGTCTAAGGGAAAGCTAATAGAGCAAAATCTAAACCTGGAAAAAGCCATAGCACTCTGTAGGGCTGCAGAAACTGTAAAATTGCAGACAAAAGAGCTATTCAGTGAAACTAGCTGCAACGTGGATGTAGTGAGCAAGAACAGACATAAAATGTTTTACAAAAAGCATGCCAAAGTGGAAAGAGAGGCATGACCAGTAAACAAAAATGAAAGGGACAATCGAAAGCCATGTCGTCAATAGAGTAAACAACACCACCAAAAATGTCTCCAGCATATGGTAAAACATGAGATATGTGCAAAAAAAACAACCGTTATGCCTGTTGCTGTAGGAACCAAGTACAACAAACCAAGGTTCAAGCAGTAGATGTTGTGACTTGAAAACAAGAACGAAAACAGAAACTGGATGTTGAGATTAAAAGTGAATGACATATACATTTCAGTTAAATTGGATACTAGAGCACAAATTAATGTAATATCAGAGAATGATTTTAAGAAGATTAGACCCAGAACAAAAGTGAAGGTGACAGGATATTCAGGTACCAATATATCAGTGGAAGGAGAATGCATGGTCAAAGTGAAACACAAGGACAAAGAGCTCGAGCTTGCATTCATCATGATATCAAAGGATGTACAGGCCATACTAGGTTTAACAGCCTGTGGAAACTTAACCTGGTAAAAAGAGTCCTCATTGTGGAAAAAGAAGGAGAGACAGTCTATAAATGAACTCGTGAAGGAGTACAATGGTCTATTTCAGGGTCGAGGCTGCCTTCCAGGAGAACATACAGTCAGAGTGGATAAACGTGTGCCATCGATAATACATCCATGCAGAAAAGTTCCATTTGCACTTCAAAAGCAACTATAGGCAGAGTTGGACAGGATTGAAAGCCTGAACATGATTCAGAAATAGATGAGCCAACGGAGTGGGTGAATTCACTCGTTGTTGTGGAGAAAAAGAATGGAAAGTTTAGAATTTGCTTAGATCCAAGAGATCTAAACAGAGCAATGAAGAGAGAACACGCCAAGCTTCTGACATGCGAAGAAATCATGTCACAGTTTGCAAATGCAATGTTTTTCAGCAAGTGAGATGCATCATCAGGATTTTGGCAGTTAAAATTGGATGAAGTTCAGGACAGTGCACGTTTAATAGTCCATTTGGCAGATACGGATTCCTAATGTGACCATTGGGAATTGCCTCAGCTCCTGAAGGGGATCACAAAACTATCCATATGGTCTATGAGCACCTGGATGGAGTTGATACCTCAATGGATGACATCATAATATGGGGGAACCACAAGAATGGAGCATGATGAGAGACTAAGGAAAGTGCTGGAAGCAACAAGGAAAGCAAACCTGAAGCTGAATAGAGAGAAATGCCAGTTTGGGGAGACAGAACTAACATTTGTAGGAGATATTATTGGCAGTGAGGGCATCAGACCAGATCCCAGAAAGTCTTCTGCCATTGGGAACATCCCAAGGACACAATGCAAAAAGGACAAACAGAGCTTCAATGGAATGGTCAACTATATGTGTAAATTCATATCTAACCTTTCAGAAAAGATGGCTCCATTGAGAAGATTAACCGAAAAGAACATTGAATGGGAGTGGGATCATGAGCATGAAAAGTCATGGAGGGAACTAAAGAAACTTCTCACAGAGGAATCAGTTCTGAGGTTTTACAACCCAGCGAGACCCATCAAGATAGCATCAGATGCATCACATAATGGGCTCAGTGCAGTTCTTCTCCAAAAATATGATGACTTGCAACCCATTGTGTATGCATCACGCTCAATGACAGATGCGGAGACATATTCGCTCCAATTGAAAAGGATCTGCTCAGCATCACATACGCATGTGAAAAATTTCATCAGTTTGTGTCGGGACAAGCAATCAGTTTAGAGACTGACCAGAAGCCCTTGACTGCATTGTTCCAAAAGCCATTAAATGGGAGGGAGTCACGTGATGGAGTAGTGGCCGGACGGTGAACTCCAGCCCTCTCCAGAAAAGTCGGGAAAAACAAGAGAAAATACAAAGGCACAGAAATAAAAGTTAAAGAAAAGTGAGTATAAAGGTGGAAAGAAGATGGCGACAAAAAAAGAAAAATCGAAAGCAACGGTAAGAAGAGAGGAAGAGAAGACAACGGAGGAAAAAGGTGAAGGCCTTACCTGTTCGAAGAGGCCCGCTGTGGAGAGAGAAACCCGCTCCCTCAGGTCAGTAAATAATGGACTACAAAAATGGCTCGCTGAGCCGAGTAAAAGTGCGCAACCGCGCATGAAAAAAAACACACCGACGGGAGGGGGGACCAGCTGGGGAGTCGATCTCCACAGCCGGCAACGACAGCTGCAGAACACCTGTAGCAAGAAGAGACCACAGAAGACAATAGAAACAAGAAAGAAGAGAAGGAAAGGGCAACATAGAAACAACAGATGGCCAACCCAGAGGAAGAAGAAGAGGAAGAGGAAGAGTACAGTGAAATAGAAGAAGAAAAGAAAGGCAAGATAAAGGAGGTACTTTCTCTTATTAAAGGATACATGGAGTCATTTAAAGAATGGCAAACACAGGAATTTAATGATTTAAGAAAAAGAATAAACAACACAGAAGAGAAAATGAATAAAATAGATATGACCTTAACAGAAATGGGAAAGAAAATGGACAAGATGGAAGAGTGGGCAGTAGCAGCAGAAATGGAGGTAGAAGACTTAAAAAAGAAATTGGAGGAATCTAATAAAAAAACTAAAGAGACACAAGAACTACTAGCTCAAAAAATAGATATAATGGAAAATTATAACAGAAGAAATAACATAAAGATAGTGGGCCTTAAGGAAGACGAAGAAGGCAAGAATATGAGGGAGTTTATAAAAGAGTGGATCCCTAAGACCCTAGGATGTCCAGAACTACAGCAAGAAATGGAAATAGAAAGGGCACATAGAGTATTGGCCTCTAAACCACAACCACAACAAAAACCAAGATCTATTGTAGTAAAATTCCTAAGATATACTACAAGAGAAAAGGTACTGGAGAAGACAATGGAAAAAGTAAGAGAGGGCAACAAACCACTGGAATATAAAGGGCAAAAAATCTTCATTTATCCAGATATAAGTTTTGAACTCCTAAAGAAGAGAAAATAGTTCAATACAGCAAAGGCGATTTTATGGAAGAAAGGGTATAAATTTATACTAAAGCATCCAGCGGTATTGAAAATATTTATTCCAGGACAACAAAACAGACTATTCTCGGATCCAGAAGAAGCACGAAAATTTGCAGAACAATTACAAAAATAGACTGAGGGATGAAGACGGGTAATGAGAGTAAAAATGATCAAGATTGATATGTATGTGGGTAAAGACAAAAATAGACTGAGGGATGAAGACGGGTAATGAGAGTAAAAATGATCACGATTGATATGTATGCGGGTAAAGAGGTATAAGAGTGAATAGAGACAATGTGCATACGTGAATGTATCTGTACTTAGAGGAAAATATAGATAGTATAGACAAGAATTAATAAGGGAAGGTAATGGAATAGAGAGAATAAGGAGGGAATTAAAAGAGTGACCTTTGTGACATATGAAAAGTGAAATCTTTTCTGGGGGGGGCTGGGTGGGGGGAAATAGCGGTCACTGCAAAATCAGTTGATGCTTGCGAGTGGATTCGCAAATCCAAATGGAGAGGGGAGATGTGGTTGTCCGACAAGGGATAAAGGACAACTCAGGAGGGGAAGGGGAGATTGGGGATAAAGAAGATAGAAATAGGAGAATAAGGAAAATGTTGGATGTTGTAGGAATGTTGTCTTATAAAGAGTTGAAAATAAGAAAACAGAAATGGAAAAGGAGGAAAGGTAATGATGGAAAAACGGAAAGAGAAGATAAACAAAATATAAAATGGCTACGCTGAACTATATGACTTTAAATATTAATGGAATACATAACCAAATTAAAAGGAAGAAACTACTAAATTTACTGAAAAAGGAAAAAATTGATATAGCATTTGCCCAAGAAACACACTTAACTGAATTGGAGCACAAGAAATTAAAGAGAGATTGGGTAGGACATGTAACAGCAGCATCGTATAATTCAAAAGCAAGAGGAGTGGCTATACTAATTAGCAAAAATGTGCCATTAGGATGCACAAAAAAGATTTGTTAAGATAGCCCTAGCCGTAGCAAAAAAATGTACTATGTCAACCTGGAAATTGGAAGACAATTTGAAAATACAACAATGGTATATAGAAATGAATAAATGTATTCCATTAGAAAAAATAACATATAGTTTAAGAAATAATATTGAAATATTCGAACAAGTATGGGAGCCTTACATTAAATACAATAGCGAAAACCTACCGGGGACAAACATTACCTAAGTTGATGGAAGGAGAAGGAAAGAAAAGAATGGACTCAGTAGAATTTCTGGTGTATTTTTGTTGAATGACAACATTGTCTGACTGGTTTAATGTAACCTAGATTGTATACCTAAAATGGATGGGAGGGGGGGGGTGGGGGGGTGGCTTGGGAGGAGGGAGGGGGGGGGAGAAAAAGTCACTGTATATATGTGAAAAAGAAAAAGTGTATATCATGGCTAATGTGATTTATGGTGTGAAAAATAAAAAAATTAAAAAAAAACTTTTTTCTAACAATTAAAAAAAAAAGCCATTAAATGAATGTCCACTTAGAATACAAAGAATGATGATTAGGCTGTGATGCTATACACTCAATGTGGCATACACTCTGGGTAAGCTAATGTACACAGCTGTTGACACGAGAGAGCCCGCAAACACCAAAATGAATGAAAACACGAATACCTTCATGGACATGATCACAAGTGCACTGCCCATATCAGATGCAAAAATGGAGCTCATAAAGTCAGAGACAAACCAAGATGAAACACTGAGACAACTGAGAAAAAACATCTTGGATGGATGGCCCAACATGAAGCAGGACTGCTCACCTGATGTTTCAGAGTACTGGTTGAAGACATTGTCTACATAAGAAGTAAAATCCTTATCCCAAGGTGTCTGAGAAAAGAGATGCTTAAAAGGATCCATGGAGGACATCTCGGAATCGAATGTAAGAAAAGAGCACGAGAGGTGATGTACTGGCCAAGAATCAACAATGATATAACAAATGAAGTATCAAGCTGTAGAACATGCCAGAAATATCAAGCAAGCAATCCTGCAGAACCATTAATGCCACACCCAGCACCAAACAGACCTTACCAGAAGGTAAGAGGTGACCTATTCGAATGTCAAGGGAAGGACTATCTGGTAGTCACAGACTATTACTCCCTGTATCCAGAGGTGTGTAAACTGAACACCACCACTGCAAATGCTATAATAACAGGTCTGAAAGCCATATTCTCCAGACATGGTGTGGCAAGCGAGGTCTTCACAGACAATGGACCCCATTTTTGTAATTTAAAGTTCCGACAGTTTGCCAAAGAGTGGGACTTTGTACACACCGTGTCAATCCTCATTTTCCACAGTCCAATGGTCTAGTGGAAAAAATCAGTACAGACAGTGAAAAGACTGATGAACAAGGCAAAAGACAGTGGAACAGACTTCTACCAGAGCATGCTAGTATACCGCACAACGCCTCTCGAATGTGGTATCTCACCAGCACAACTCCTTATGGGATGTAGGGTAAGATCAAACCTACCCATTCAGGAAAACCTTGTAAAAACAAAAGGGGGAGAAAGTGAGGAAATTCGAAGAACAACAGAAAGAAAAGCAAAAGTATTTCTTTGAAAGAGGAACAAAAATCTGACCGGAATTCTACACTGGTGACCAAGTAAGGATAAAAGACAAAACAAACTTATGGACTCAGAAGGGAATGGTCCTTAGTGAAGTCCAACCAAAATCATACACCATTCAGACAGATGAAGGTGCTATTCTGCAAAGAAATCGTTGAGATCTTCTAATGGGAACAGCTACAGTAGATGGAAAGACGGATACTGTTGAACATCCTGAATGCACATCTGAGAAGACATCGTCTGAGGCAACAACTCAGATTCAAAGATAATCAATCAGGAGATCATCAAGACACATGAACCCTCCTAAGAGACTCATTGAGCAAGTTTTAAGGGTCCTGTATAGAATGAAGTAGTGCTATCTTATTCCCTCTTCAAGTTTTAGTGTCTGTAAATGTGAACACACAAAACAAGTTTAAAAAATGTTAATTTTGTTGATAATAATGAAAATGTAAGTTCTTGGTGTTCAAGTTAAAATTGCAGAGTTATACAAAGAAAACAATTTAGTTAAAAGTAAGCTCCTTTTGTTTTAAGAAAAGGAGATGTAATGATAGAGATCATGGTTGCAGTGCAACTAGCAATGCCTTACTGTTTGATTAGACTTGGCTACCAGCAGGGAGCTGACACACAGTATGAGATCTATAATGGAGGCTTATAGCCTCATGGTGCTGTTTACAACAACTTTAAAGTAAAGAACCTTTTCCTTCATCCATGTGTTGTTTAAGAGCTCACACACACGAATACAAGATGAAACATACGTCACAGTCAGAACTCTCCCCATCATTGAGAAAAATCAACATGGAACACTGCTGTCAGAGAGCAGCAGCAATCATCAAATATCTACACCACCCAGGACATGCTCTGTTCTCTCTGATGCCATCAGTAGAAAGATATAGGGGCCACAAGACTCGAAACACCAGGAAGAGTTGCTGCCCCTCCACCATCAAACTCCTAAAACAACAAACTCAATTAGAGAATCATTTAAAGGACTCTTACTTTTGCACATTATTTATCATTAAATATTTATTTCTGTTTTGCAGAGTTTATTTGCACTGCTTTTCTGTTTACATTTCTCCCTCTTGTATCTTTTCTTGAAGACAGTTTATTTTTGCACCACCATTATGGCCCGCAGGAAAAAGAATCTCAGGGTTGTATGTGACGTCATGCATGTACTCTGACAATAAATCTGAACTTTGGCCCTCATAATTCCCTTCATGATTTCAATATTGGCAGAGATGACAAAAGCCTAATCCAACTCAACAATTTAAATTCAATTATCTGCTCCCTTCCCCCATTTTAAGTGGCGTTATCTTTGAATTCAGTATGCTGAACCCAAAGTACCCAAAGTAACAGTTCAAATTTGTCTTATTTCCCTGCTGAACTGCAGAGTGCCAATCAGCACCCAAAGCTGAAGCTTATGCATGGTAAAACATTTTCAAAAGCAATGAATGGCACAGCTAATCTGTTTACTCCTAATATCCGATGAATGCCTCTCCTCCCCTTTGCTGAGAAAGAAATGGGAATGAACACTAAACAGACTCCAAAATTAAATTGAAAAGTAAAACATCTGCAGATGTTTATCTGCAGACACTGTAGCAGAAGTAAAAACACAACGCTGGAGAAACTCAGCAGTTCCAACAGCAAAGGTAAAAATACACAAACGACGTTTCGGGCTTGAGGCCTTCGTCAAGATATGGAAAAATGTCAGCAGGGAGGTGTGCTCGCAAAGGCAGGAGAAAATAAGTGGAGAAGGGAGAAAGGGGGCACAGCAAGCAAGGGGAGGGGGGATGGCTGAGTGAATGGAGAGGGAAGGGGGTGGAGACTGACAGGGAAGGGGAAAGGAGAGCATTTTAGCAGAAACCAGAAAAGTCAATGTTAATGCCATCTGCTTGGAGAGAGCCCAGACTGAAAACCAGGACTTAACTTCATGCTGTTCTTCCTCTTTTATTTTTAATGTTGACATACAGAACGTTATTATTCCTTCAATTTACGGGTGACCTCAGTGGAAGAATACATAAAGCCATGGACAGACATGAGTATGGGAGTGTGATGTAGAACTGAAATGGTTGGCTACTGGGAGTTCTCTATCACTGGTGCGGACAGAGCAATGATACTCATCAAAGTGATCTCCCAGTCAACGCTTAGTCTTTCCAATGTAGAAAAGGCCATAAATGGAGCACTGGATACAGAAATCAGTCCTGCAGATACACACGTGAAGTGTTGATTCACTTGAAAGGCCTGTTTGTGGCCCGAGATTGTGGTGAGGGAGGAGATGTGGACGCAAGTGTAGTACCTCCTGCAGTCACAGGGGAAAGTGCCGAGGAGGCGGGGAGATGAGTGCACGAGGGAGTGACGGAGGGAGCGGTCCCTATGGGAAGTGGAGAGGGGAAGATATATCTGGTAGTGGGATCCTGTGGTAAGTGCCAGATATTCCAGAGGATAATGTACTGCATGCGGAGGCCGGTGGGGTGGTATGTGAGGACAAGGGGAGTCCTGCGTTTGTTGCATCTGGGGGCAGAGGGGACCAGGGAAGATGAACAGGAAATGGAGACGATGCGGGTGAGGGCTGAGAGGATGGTGGTGCCGATGTACTCAGAAAACTTTCTATTCCCCATTAGCAAAATTATTTGCTGCTTAGGATTTAATAAAACCATTAAATAATCGAGAACAAGATTATATGATATGCATTACATTGCAAAACAGAAATGTTTATTTAAAAAAAGGTGATATTTTCTTTGTAGCTAATTTATGGAACTAATAGAGAAAGGAACTCATGGGGCACACAGCCTGTCTGCATGCCAAATCAAGATCAATTCTATATAAGGTGGCAGACAATGAGCATTTTGCCAATCTGAGCAATTGATTTTTAACAACCATAGAACGCTACAGCACAGCACAGAAAACAGGCCATTCTGCCCCTCTAGCCTGTGCCAGCCACCATCTCCCTAGTCCAACCAACCTGCTCCCATTCCATAACCCTCCAGACCTCTCCCATCCATGTACCTATGTAACTTATTCTTAAAACACACAATCAAGCCCACATTCACCACATCAGATGGCAGCTCATTGCACACTCCAACCACTCTTTGAGTGAAGAACTTCCCCCTAAACCTTTCCCCTTTCTGCTTAAAACTATGACCCCCAATCTGTGGAAAAAGCCTACTCACATCTACTCTGTCTATACTTCTCATAATCTTGTAAACCTCTATCAAATCTCCCCTCATTCTTCTACAGTCCAAGGTATAAAGTCCTAACCTGTTTAATCTTTCCTTGTAACTCAACTCCTGAAGACCCAGCAACATCCTAGTAAATCTTCTCTGCACTCTTTCAATCTTATTGAACTCCTTCCTATAGTTAGGCGACCAGAACTGCACACAATATTCCAAATTTGGTCTCACCAATGTCTTAAACAACTTCATCATAACATCCCAACTCCTACACTCAATACTTTGATGTATAAAGGCTAAGATAGCTTTCACTACAACCCTGTCCACATGCGATAACTTTCTTTGTTATTCCTTCAATAAATTCAACATCAGCCACATTTCTGTGTGAACACATACACAGCCCCCTTGGATCAATTGGTATCTGAAAGTCAAAAAATGAGTGAACATAATCTTCCTTTGATTCTGGCAGCGACTTTCACAAATTTTTAGATGTTTGTTACTTACTACTACTTTGGCTTGGCTTCGCGGATGAAGATTTATGGAGGGGGTTAAAGTCCACGTCAGCTGCAGGCTCGATTGTGGCTGACAAGTCCGATGCGGGACAGGCAGACACGGTTGCAGCGGTTGCAGGGGAAAATTGGTGGGTTGGGGTTGGGTGTTGGGTTTTTCCCCCTTTGTCTTTTGTCAGTGAGGTGGGCTCTGCGGTCTTCTTCAAAGGAGGTTGCTGCCCGCCGAACTGTGAGGCGCCAAGATGCACGGTTTAAGGCGATATCAGCCCACTGGCGGTGGTCAATGTGGCAGGCACCAAGAGATTTCTTTAGGCAGTCCTTGTACCTCTTCTTTGGTGCACCTCTGTCACGGTGGCCAGTGGAGAGCTCGCCATATAACACGATCTTGGGAAGGCGATGGTCCTCCATTCTGGAGACGTGACCCACCCAGCGCAGCTGGATCTTCAGCAGCGTGGACTCGATGCTGTCGGCCTCTGCCATCTCGAGTACTTCGATGTTAGGGATGAAGTCGCTCCAATGAATTTTGAGGATGGAGCGGAGACAACGCTGGTGGAAGCGTTCTAGGAGCCGCAGGTGATGCCGGTAGAGGACCCATGATTCGGAGCTGAACAGGAGTGTGGGTATGACAACGGCTCTGTATACGCTTATCTTTGTGAGGTTTTTCAGTTGGTTGTTTTTCCAGACTCTTTTGTGTAGTCTTCCAAAGGCTCTATTTGCCTTGGCGAGTCTGTTGTCTATCTCGTTGTCGATCCTTGCATCCGATGAAATGGTGCAGCCGAGATAGGTAAACTGGTTGACCGTTTTGAGTTTTGTGTGCCCGATGGAGATGTGGGGGGGCTGGTAGTCATGGTGGGGAGCTGGCTGATGGTGGACCTCCGTTTTCTTCAGGCTGACTTCCAGGCCAAAAATTTTGGCAGTTTCCGCAAAACAGGACGTCAAGCGCTGAAGAGCTGGCTCTGAACGGGCAATTAAAGCGGCATCGTCTGCAAAGAGTAGTTCACGGACAAGTTTGTTACACTTCTAAGGATATCACCGATGTTTTTCACATTTGTCTTTATTCCCTATACTGTGTTGCTTTGAATTTACTGAAAGGAAGTGAATGTCACTGGGAAGACCAATATTTAGCTTCCATTGTTAATTCCCTTTGACAAACTGTCGTGAATATTGTGATTTTTCTGTTGAAGATACTTGGCTAGGATTCAGTCCAAATGAAGAAGAATAAATTAACATTAGTGCTGTTACACCTCCAACAACAGAAGACGCAATTCAAAAGGGTTAAATTTTAACTCTATATTTATTAATGACTATTAACGATATAATGTCTTAACACAATTAATCCCACTACAAGTATTTATAGCAAATATACAAATATCATATAGTTATAAACAGTGTGTGTGTGGAAAAACGCAGACCATTTAAAAAATAAAAAAATCCCCCCAAAACCCCAGTCAGTCAATCAAGTAAGCCAGTCCAAAAAACGCAGTCCAGAGAATTCAATCTCAAAGTTCAACGTCCAAATTCAGTTCTTTAACTGATAACAAAGGATCTATTGACCGTTGGAGAAAGAAATGACTGATGTTGCATTGCAGCAAAATGATGAATCCTCACTTTTGAGGCATGTGCATTTCACACAGCTCTCCAGCTGTCCTCTGCCATTTCAACTGATGCTCTCTGCTTCACATCTGCATTCTCCCTTTGTTCTCGAAAGTTCCAAGCGATTGGCGAGTCAGCGCTCAGCTGTACCACAAGTTGGATAGAGTTCTTTGCAGAAATCGATCCTTTATAATGACAGTCCACAGTTCAAAAGGTCAGTCCATGCTCCATCACACCTCCCACCCACAGAGAAAATTTTGGTTTGTAAGAACAAATTTTTGTAATTAATGAAGGTGTCACAATATAAAACAAAACACTATATTCATCTACCAGCACACACAGTAACTAATTTCATTTACTAAGTTTAGCATCTTGAAAGACAGTCATCAAACACATTATCCTTTCACTTAATGTGTCATCATCAAATCATACACTTGTAAAATCAAACTCCAATTTAACAAGCGTCTATTCTTATTTTTCATTTTACACAAAAAATGGATTATGATTAGTACACACCATAAGCACTTTATGAGCTGTAAAAATGTAAACATCAAAATGTTGTATACAACAACACAAGAGCTAGCAACTCATTTTCTATAAAGGATTAATTTTTCTGATGATTATTAAGCTTCTTCAAGAAGTTGGATACAGGATGGTCAATATCATCATCATTCTTCTTCTGTAACAACACTGCACCCACAGCTTCACCACTGGCAACCACAACTAAAGAAAATGGTTTCTCTCAGTCAGGTGACTTAAGCACAGGTTGGTGGCATAAAATGGCCTTCAATTTTACAAATGCTTCTTGGCAACATTTTGACCAGACAAATTTTTCTCCCTTCTTGAGCAGTTTTGTTAGAGGGAGTGTAACATGTGCAAAGTTTTTACAAAACTTGCGATAGTAGTCAATCATTCCCAGGAAACTTCAAAGAGCTTTCTTACTAATTGGAACAAGGAACTCAGAGATAGTCAAAACCTTTGCCTCAACTGGTGCCAACTGCCCCCCTATTCTACGACATAACGCAGATAAGTAGCAGTCGCATTCACTTTTACTTAAATTAACTGTGAGGCTTGCTTTTGAAAGTCGATTAAACAATTCTTGTAATTCAAGGACATGCTCTTCCCACGTGTCACTACTTATAACTAGATCATCAGTGTGAGCACCTGTGTGGTTCAACCCCTGAATTACAGAGTGAATCAATCTTTGAAATGGCCCTGGAGCATTCTCCATTCCAAACAGCATGATACTGTACTCCTGCAACCCAGAAGGTGTAACAAATGCAGACATCTCTTTCCCTCTATCTATTAAAGGAACACACCAGTAACATTTCAACAAGTCAATTCTGGTAAGAATTTTTGCCTTCCCCACCTTGTCTATACAATCATCCACTGTAGGAATAGGATAAGCATCTGTCTTTGTCACAGCATTTACCTTCCTAACATCAGTACAAAACCTCACAGTTCTATCTGGCTTAGGCACTAAAACACAAGGTGAACTCCAATTTGAAGTAGACTTTCTAATGATACCATTCTTCAATATGTAGTCAATTTTCTGATCTACTAGTCTGAACTTTTCCATATTCATCCGATAGTGATGCTGTTTAATGGGTCTAGCATCACCTTCATGATAAGTTATGGAAATAAATTCTCAATTTTTAAAAGTAACTATCTCATTTTTTCCCCTTCTGAAGTTTGGAGATGAGCCAACTTTGTTTCCAGGTCCTTCAAAACCATGGAATTTTCCAACCTCGGGCTTATCAATTTTTATGTCGCATGAAACGTGTTTTATTTGTCTCTTCATTATTCTGGTCGATAACCATCACCTCTGACGAACGTTTAGTCTCACTGTGAGGCACCTGCTCAAAATATGGCTTCATCATATTTATGTGACAGACCTGAGTTTCTTGTCTGTGATGAGGTGTTTTAATAAAGTAAGTGACCTCATTAATTTTAGACTTAACTTCATAGCGTCCTGAAAATCTAGCCCTAAAAGGATTTGAATGTGTAGGAAACAAAACCAACACCTTGTCACCAGGTGTAAAATTCCTTATCTTTGCCTCAGATCGTACCAAACCTTCATCTCCTTTGCCTTTTCACATGCTTTATACAACTGATCTTTACATTTAAAGACATAATCCAACAAATTTAAATGCACATCATTATTCATTAAAGGACCTCTCACCTCATGTCCATAAACCAACTCGAATAGACTAAAACCAAATGATTTGCAGACAGAATCCCTCATTGCAAATAAAAGCAAATGAACTTCTTCATCCCAATCCTGTTCATTCTCAAAACAGTAAGTTTCATCGTGTTTTTCTGGGTCGAATGGAACCTCTCCAAGGCCCTTTGACTCTCTGGATAGTATTCAGAAGATACAATCTACTTAACTCTCAATTCATAAACCACTCGTTGGAATAAGCCTGACAGAAAATTACTCCCTTGATCTGACTGAATTTCACTTGACAGGCCAACCAAGGTGAAAATCTTTAACAAAAACTTCACAATTGCCTTTGCTTGACAGGACCAGCAAAAGCTTACAACATCCTTTCTTAAACTAAGCCAATAAAATTGTTTCATTGTCTTATCCATAGTTTTCTTCACCTCAAGGTGACCACCAAAGGGTGTGCTATCAGCCATAGTTATAATTTCATCCCTATAAGCTTTAGGGATCACAACCTGGTGCACTACTGCTCAATCTTAACTGGGGGAAACATCACGTGGTCTCCACTTTCTCATTAATACTCCATCTTTGACATAATAACCCACTGGCACTTTATTAATTTCCTCATCAGAGAGCCTTATCTCTCACTTCAGCAAGATTAAGATTCTCATTTTGCCTTGCTATCAACTCCTGACTGGATAGCGACAAATCTGTAGCCTTAGGTCTAATAAAGAAGATTTTTCAACCTTTACCAGGTTATTTCCACCTAAATGCTGTTTTTGACTATCACAGTCTGCAAATCATTTTTCACAGCCTTATTTGACATGACAATCTTTTTAGACATTGCTCTTGTTATAGCACAAGCGGGGTAAATACCAGAGTTCCTCTCTGACTCATCAATGACTGGCTTAGCTGTCATTCATATTGCAGGAACAACCTTCCCCTCCAAGTGATTGCCTAGCAACAGTGATACTCCTTTCACTGGCAAGTTCGACCTATTGTAATAGGTCCATTAATCAAGGCTGATTTTAACACTATTTTGTGAAAAGGAATTGGTTCAGAATCACCTCCAATACCTCTGAACAAATTTATTTCACCTGTGCCAATTTCGTCACCAAATTCCAAAATACTGTCGAATACTAGTGTCTGAGCAGCCCCAGTATCTCACAAGATTTTCACTGGTACTTGTTTTAACCCTTCTTTAGCTGAAACCAAACTGTCAGTTACAAAAGGTTGGAATATATCCCTAATTTTATCAGTAACTTTGGATCCTCCTTTGTTTCTATACATCTTCTCACTTTGAATACAAGCATTCGGTGCTACTGCTTTTTCTCTCTTTTACAGCACAAGACAACTTGTGATCACATGACCAGCCTTCTTAGAGTAGCGGCAAAGGGGACCTGAAGGTTTTTCCTTTACCATTTATCTTTACCCATAAAACTACTTCCAAATTTACTCTACTTAGGCTTATGTGTTAAAGCATATTCATCTGCTAAATTAGTGGACTCCTGCCAAGTTTTCACCTCCTGCTCATCCAAGTATGCTTTAATATAGTCAGGAACACACCTTTTAATCTCCTCAATTATTATCAATTCTCTCAATTGATTATAATCATTGTTTACACTTTTTGATGTGCACCACTGGTCAAAAAAACACTAACTTTTCAAAATAAAAATCTGTATAAGCTTGAGTTGTTGACTTTTTAAAATTCCTGAACTTCTGTCTGTAAGCCTCTCGAGCCAACTCATAAACCGGAAGTATAGCTTTTTATCACGATTTCATAATTAGGAACTTGCTCTGTGGTAAGGGCAGAATAAGGTTGTTGAGCTTTTCCTTTAATTACACTTTGTAACATAAGAGACCATTGGTTTTGTGGCCAATTTAAATTCACAGTCACTTTCTCAAAGTGCTGAAAATATTTATCTATTTCAGCTTTCTTGAATGGAGGAACTAACCTAATTTCTCTACTGGCCATAAACCCCTCACCATGACCAAGAATTTAATTTCGTGGCTCTTCATTTCTCTAATCTATTCCAGCTCATGTAGCCTAATTTTCTCCACTGCCTGCAGCTCTGGTATCTTCAGTTCCATTTCTATGACACATTTGTTTTGTTTCTCAGCTGCCTCCAATTCTAATCTCTTTAATTCCAATTGCATTTTCTCCAGAGTTTTACTCTTGGGAGACAGCTCTAACACATCTTTGTCAAACTTTCCTTCTTCTATATAATATTTTGCAATTTTCATCCAAATCTCCACCTTTTTCATATTTGGTTCTACTAAAGAAATTGCCAACTTTTTGGCAATAGTCACCAACTCATGCTTATTAGCCTTTTTCAAATTCTCAAGAAAGGGTAATGCTGGTTTGTTGTTGTTGATTTCACATACACACTAGCTTTTAATTATTTTTACCAAAAGAATTTTCTGGACCAGACTGGAATTCCATCAATCACCAAGCTCCAGCTTGATTCAGGCTCAGATGATGGATCACTAATCAATCAACCTCTAAGCTCCCAAGTTTTTTGAATCCTGGAAGAGCCCCCACTTTGTTACACCTCAACCCAGCAACAATAGAAGACACAATTCAAAGAGTTAAATTTTAACTCTATATTTATTAATGACTATTAAGAATATAATGTCTGAACACAATTAACCCCACTATAAGTATCTATAGCCAGTATACAGATATCACATATTTATAAACAGTGTCTATGTGAAATAACTAGATCATTACAGTCTGTGCCCAATATTCAAAAAGGAAAAATTCCCCCCAAACCCCAGTCAGTCAAGTCAGTCAGTCCAAAAAAACAGTCGATAGAATTCAATCTCAAAGTTCCATGTCAAAGTTCAGTTCTTTAACGGATAGCAAACGACGTCGTATTGAATGTTGGAGAGAGAGGAAATTCTGATGTTGCGTTGCAGTAAACTTATGAATCCTCACTTCTGAGGCATGTGCATTTCACACAGCTCTCCAGCTGCCCTCTGCCGCTTCAACTGCCGTTCCAACTGCTGCTCTCTGCTTCACAGCTGGATTCTCCCTTTGTCCTTGGAAGTTCCAAGCAATTGGCAACTCAGCATCTGGTTGTACCACAAGTCGCAAAGAGTTCTTTGCAGAAATCCATCCTTTATAATGACAGTCCGCAGTCCAAAAGGTCAGTCTATGGTCCATAACAGTACAAAAATGCCACTGGAGAAGTTAATGAGTCTGATAACTGATAAATCCCAAGAACCTGTTCATCTATATCCCACAGTTCTGAAAGTGGTGTCAATAAAGATAGTTGTAGTCTCTAGGTAATCAGCTTCCAACATTCTACAGAGCTACGAAGGGTTCCTAAAGACTGGAGAGGATAGCAAATGTTACTTCACCATTTAAGAATGAAGGCAGAGAGAAAACAGCAGTTGGCAAAATGCTGGGATATATAAAAAGGGTGTGACATCAAGCTACTTATATGATTGAACAGAGTAACATTGTTCAATGAAAGGGAAACCAAGTTTAGTTCATTTATTTTCATTTTCAGAGGGTGCATCTGGTAGAGGGCATGATGAGAAATTATGTTTTTGGATTTTCAGAAGGCTTCTAATATGATCCAAAACAAGAGATTGTTGAGCAAAGCTGAGGTACATGAAATTGAAGGTAATATAATAGTGTGGATCATGAGTTGATTAACAGGTGGAAAACAAAGAATAACATTAAACAGGTCTTTCTGACAATTCAGAGGGATAATGGACAGTTGAGTAACTGGGCAATAATACGGTAGATGGAGTACTATGTGGAAAAATGTGAGAATATCCCTCTTGGTATTAAAAACAGAAATGCTGAGTATTTTTTTTAAATGGGGAGAGATGGGTAAATGTTGCTAGAACAAAGAACAATCTCGTTCTATATTGGTCATGGAACAGACACTAAAGCCCATGCTGATGATGCCAATTTAAACTGATCCCATCTGCCTGCATAATTCAATATCCCTCCATGCTCTGCGAATATACACGTGTCTGTCTCAACATTTTTAAAATGTCTCTATTGCATCTGCTTCCACCACCCTCCCTGGTAGTGTGTTCCAGGCATCTAACAGCCTTTGTGTAAAGAAAATCTTACTTCACGCATCAACTTAAGCTTTCTCCTCTCACCTGAAGAGCATGTCCACTAGTATTTGACATTTCTACCCTGGGAAAAGATACATGCGACCCAGGGCACATTTTAAACAGATCATCAAGTACAAACATACAGCAGGCACTTAGCAAGGCAAGTGGTATGTTGATCTTCACTGATAAATGATCTGAACTCAAAGTATAGGTTTTTAAAATTACTGATGAGACCACACCTGGAACATCATATCCATTTTAGTGTCTGACCTTAAAAATGAAATTCTTGCTTTTGAGTGAGAGCTGCAAAAAAACACACCAGGTTGCTTCCAGTCTTTTGAGGACAGACTGAATGGGCAAAGCCTCTGATGTCTGGAGTTTAGAAGAATGAAAAGTGATCTCATTGAAGTGGATACAATTATTCACTGGCTCAGCAGGACATAGGAGCCCCGTTCTAGACTTTCCTGGCTGAGGAGCCTAGAATCAGAAATTACAGTCTCAAAGTAAGTAACGAGGAAAGACCACTCAAAAGGCAGTGAATCTTTGGAATTTCCTACCTCAGAGTGCCGATGAGTCTCCATTATTGATTTTATTCAAGACTGAGATCAATTAAAGCAGGAAAAGGTGTTTGTGTAGATTGGCCATGAATGGCAGTGCGGACACATTGGTTTGGACAGCCTACTCTTCCTGCTCAATACATTCTGGTGAAATTCCGGGAATTTGAACATGAAAGATCTGCATGGTGTTCGACTTGGAGTGCACCTGCAGGTCGAGAAGTCCCTTTGTCCTTCTTGGTGGTAAGAGGTCAGAGCTGCTGCCCATGTGAGTAAATGAAGTATTCCTACTATGTTCCTTGCTCTGGATAACTGCCTCTCTGTGAGCAAGCTGCTTCATTTACTTCACATAGTTATGCCTTTGACTTTATTTTGAGATTTTATGTGCTTTTAATTTTTATGTTTTATAGCTGAATTTTGTTTGCTGAACATCTGTTCATCTGTCTGAATTCACTCTAATCTATTTCTTTCATCTTTATTTAACAGTAAAAATTATGAGGAGTGAGACCTCTGCCCTGTCCTGCCATTTATTAAGACCATGGCTTATCTGATTATAACCTGAACTCCACATTCCCATCTACCAATTTTCAACCTTGCTTATCAAGTGCCCATCTACCTCTGCCATAAAAAATATTCAAAAATTCTGCTTGCGCTGCTCTTAGAGAACAGAGTTCTAAAAATTCACAACATTCTGAGACTAAAATTTTCTCTCTTCATTAGTTTAAATGGGTAACCCCTCATCTTCGAATCTAGTTCTAGATTCTCCCACAAGAGAAACAACCTCTTCATATCCATCAGGATCTCATATTTTTTAATCAAGGTACTTTCCACTTTTCTAAATTCCAAAGGATACAAAGCTCGCCTGTCCTCATGAAACAGTCTGCCCATTCCAGGCAAGATAAGATGACCAATACTTTACTCATTGATGTCCTAAATAAGCTAGACACTCTCATTTTACTAGGAAATCTTTCACCTTATCTTTCCCTGGTGGAATTGCATAAAATATATGAACATTTAATAAAATCTTACAGCAAGGTATTTTCCTTGCATATATACTGAAGATTAAAAACTCAAATCAGGTATCTCCTCCAGCTGTTATCCATTAGTTACAAAATAATCTTTTTTTTAATTATTGGTAGTCCTTTGGTTCAAAGAAGACACATTGTTGTGCAGTTCATCTGTGGACACGAAGGTGACTTTGTAGTTCCAGTCTGGAAGCGCAGAGTCTAGCACAATGGGAGCACTGGAAGTCTGTTGTAATAACTGTGGTTGCTGCTTTGTGACGTCGTTCACAGTTTTCCATCAATTTTTAGCAGTGCCTGTCTTCAAAACTGGTGTAGGCTTCATAGCACAGGGCTCATCAGCGAGTTCCGTCACCAACCACAGCTTCTAGTTCTTTTTACTGGATGTCACGGTAGTGTAGGGTTTCCTTCACAGCGTCTTTATAGTGCTTGCGTGGATGACCTTGAGATCTCCTTCCTGTCTTCAGTTCACCATAGAGCAGCTGGTGAGGTACACGGTGGATGTCCATTCTGATGACGTGTCCCACCCACTGCGTCTGGGCTCTGAAGATCATGGAGTCGATGCTGATGGACTTTGCACAACTCAAGACCTCCAGGTTGGAGACACAGTCTTGCCAACCGATGGCAAGGATGGAATGGAGGGTGCACGTGAAATGTCTCCAGTTGTTTGATGTGACATCAGTAGAGAGTCCAGGTCTCACATCCATACAGGAGAGAAGGGAAGACCATAGCTCTGTAGACTTTCAGTTTTGTGGAGATGAAGACATTGTGTTGATTGGGCACTCTGGTGCGCAGCCTCCGCAGAGCCTGGCTGGCCTTGGTGATCTCGCAGTCAATTTCTTTGTCCAAAGACCCATCACTCAAGATAATCCTATAGATCAAGAATCCTGGTGTGGTTCAGCATTTCAACTGCTCTGATTGAACATTGTAAAGATTCGGGGTGGGAGAAGTTGTGAAAATTTGTTCTGTAACACGAATTTAAGGTTAAATAATTTAAAAAAAAATGCATAATGGTCCACATAATGCTTGATCTAATCTTTCATCTGCACACTGCCTGCATGCTAATTTAATAGCCATATTTACCTTTTGTGGTTGCAATGGGACCTGTTGTATTGGAGGACTACAGAGTCCTCCACTCCATGGTCTTGTCACAAAGCAAACAGGACTGTAAGTGGAAACTAGGCATCAAGCTGCAACACTTGAAGCCAGGTCCCCAAAACCACCTTCAGATCAATTCATAGCTAAATGAGTTAAAAGTGTTCTTATAAATGTCCATATACAGTTTAAAAACAAATTGTTACTAATAATGCCTCTAAAATAATGAAAACATAAGGATTATGGCATTTGCCAGAAGTCAAAAAAATTACTTGAAAATGAGATAGAATTTTGAAATATGTGATTTTTGTTAACTTGATTCATTAGGTCTAAATGCTGAACTTTTTTAATGTCATGTTTGCATTCACAAGAGAGTAATCAACAAGCTAAAATTACATTTCCCAAAATGCAATAGTTTTACTAAGTTTTTACTTAGTATGTTAGAATAAACTTCAGAAGATGTTAAACTGGACTGTATAGAAAAGGTGGAAGGAAGGGAATCTTGTTATTTTGCCCCCACAGCTGCTGATAGATGCTCAGACAGTAACCTCCCTCGATCAAATCAGAAAATGTTCCCCTCTCCCCACCCAATAACCCCACCCCCCCAATCTTATTCTAAACCGAAAGATTTAAAAAAAAAAGACTTTGCTATTGGGATATATAATGCAGCCTGATAAGAGGAATGTAATAAATTCAATATAATTGTTAGTGATTTTAAAAAGACTTAATTCTTCAATGCTGACATTTACTACCCAGGATGTGAAAAAAACGACATTTGCTTTAAACGTCTTTTTCACTATATAACAGTTACTCAGATGATTTCAGATGGGGAAAAAAGGTCTTGCCGACACTAATTTGATTAACAATGAATTCTTTTGATGATTTTTATGACTCTGATCAATCTATTCTTCTTCCATTGTGGTGGCCTTGCCTGGAGCAAATGATAATCAATGGAGTCATACAAGTGCGTGGTTTCGCCTAGCCTTGAAAGAGCTCTGATCTTTTATAGATAGAACAGCGAACAACTCTGCAATTCTGATTTAACTGAACTGCAAATAACATGAAATGAGAAGAGGCCCTGACTTAAAGAAATCGGAAAAAAAGAAGCCCAAGCCACATTCAAAGGCCAAAATCTTGAAAAATTAAATATTAACTCTATTCAGCTTCCACTGACTTCTGCTTCATTTTGAAATACATCTCTTCCCATGATCAGCTTTACTGGGGAAGTTATACTGATCAGTCACCGCTTGTTGAAGCCACAATCAAGTGACCTATTGTAGACAACAGGAGTAGGCCATTTGGCCCTTCAAGCCAGCACCACCATTCACTGTGATCAACAACAATCAGTACCTTATTCCTGCCCTCTCCCCATATCCCTGGACTCTGCTATCTTAAAGAGTTTTTTCTAACCCTTTCTGTGTATATGTACTGTATATGTTTCATGTCTGATATGGTTTGATGTAGGCATACTTTCTTCTCAATAAATTTTAAGCATTCTTCCAAAATAATTTTGATTAAATTCGAAAATGTTTTTTTTACCATTTTCACAAAACTATTGCATTATAACTAAATTATCTTCATCAATTAAATTATTATACCTATCACTTCAATTTTGAGTCCTGGTGAAACTCTAAAAACTCTAAAAATGGAAATGATAAGTTAGAATATAAAGGGTTAGATCTTGCCCTCCCACTCCCTGACTGTAATCCTTGCTTCCAGTTTCCAATAATTGCACAATGGCTTGTATTCATTTATGAGCTTTGCAGGCTGATTGCACTGTCAGCAGACAAACCTGGGAAGGCAGCAATTTCTTCTATCAAAATTGTAATTGATTGTAATAGTTTTGAAATATACATAATGCTCAGAGATGCTTAAAGTTTAAAACTGAGGTAAACAACTAATTATGAACATCACATAAAGAGAACAAAACCGTTAAAATTAGCAAAATAATGTTTTGGCAAGAAACTAATTTTCTCTCATAAATGTTGAAATCTATGAGGTTTGGATCCTGCAATGGACCCAATTAGTGATTATTGAACATTTTTCCGGGGACCCCATCGCTACCTGGGTCAGGATTCGGTCCCCAGATGTGTTAGTAAATCTTGAATTCCACACTTCACGGTTTGCTCATAAGTCTAGGACCTTGCTGGATTGAATGGATAAATGCCAAAGTTTTTGATCACCAAGAGCAAAGTTTTACTGATTCTCAAAGGTAATCAAGCAAAATTCCAAGCTTGTTAAATGTCTGCACATTGCCACAATTCAACCAAGGCAGCTGGTTTTCACGTGCTATTTCCTTGCCTTCAGCCACACAGCATGCAATTATTTTATTAGCTCGAGTGAAAATTTAGATTCACCTTGTGTGGCTCACAACTTGTGCTTTTTTGGATTGAAGATTACAGACTAGAAACAAACTTGAAGAGTGGGACTGATGGTAAACTATCGATCAGTTCTAAAGTCATCTGAAGGAGTGATTCTTTTCACTGTCAATTGGAAGAACATTCCATACATTTGTTATGGGTGTTTTGAGCCTGCTTCTGTAACAGATTTGCATAAGATAATAAACAATGGTTGGTGCAACTGGTTCTAATTTTACCCTAAATTATTTATTTGGTCTGTTCAACAAGACATTACTCATGCCTCATGTATATATAGTAGATACAGTAATTACATGAATAAGCAATTCTGGTTTAAAATAATATGCCAAGGAAAATTTAGTTTATTTCTTTCATTGTCTTCACATTATGATGTGAAGGTAAAACAAGCTTGAGGATGAATAACAACTATATCCACGAGTTGGGGCTTTTTGAACTCTATTGTCAAGAAGAATGGTATTAAATGAATCATAAATATATTTACATCCAACTTTAAAGCACTTACCACAATTATTATACTGTTTTACTATTGGAACATTGCCAACTTCTTTCTGATGATCAACAGACCTTCTGATGAAGGAAAAACAACACTGGAGCATACTGGATATGCTCTGGGACATCAACCAGATAGAAAAAAAATGTTCATTTTCCCATTGCACAGGCAAACTGAGAGCAAGCTTAAATTGTTAGTCTTTGAAACATCCACTTTCTACCACTTTAATTTTAAATCTCATGACAAAGTTGATGGAAGACAATGTATCAACTCTTTCATGTAATGTTATTATCAAGTTTTCTTCACACCAGAGGTAGATATTCAAATGATGCACACTGATTAAACAAATCAGGAAAAATTGTTTTCCAGATAAGTGAAACAACAAATAGAGATTATGGATTTAAAGTTGACAAAAGGATTGAAAGGAAAATGAGAAATTATTGGACTGAATATACAAAAATGCTTCAATACCTTGAAGAAGGGCTCAGGTCCGAAACATTGGTTACGTAACTTTGCCTCCTACGAACGCTGCAGGACCTGCTGAGCTTCTCCACCATTTTTATGTATTTATTACAATCACAGTGTCTGCAGATTTTCTTGTTCCAAATTTATTACTTGGAATGCAGTATCTGAGAGGGCCATGGAATCAGATTTTATAGGAAATTTTAAAAGGTTGTAACTGTGTACTGAAAATCTTACAGTTACAAAAAAAAACTTTCTGCAAGAAGCTGATCAAATCCTTCAAAGTAAAAACACACAGTAAATGCTGGAGGAACTCAGCCAATCTCGTAGCATACATAGGAGGAAAAGATACGTTACCAACGTTTCAGGCCTGAGCCCTTCTTTAAGGTCTAAACAAAAAGCAAGGAGGCTTCTGAATAGACTGGGAGAGAAAGGGGGAAGAATGGAACGGGAAGAGTTCAGTCCAACAAACCAAAAGTGTTAATTGGATATGATGAGAGGAAAAAAGAGATTTGATTTTGGCCCTGCAAAAGGAGACAGAGGGACAAGAGAGAGAGAGAAAGAGAAAGAACACTAGAGGAAAGGGGACAGGGGGAGGAAGATGGAGGACAGGGAAAATGAAAACGTCAATGTTAATCCCATCTGGTTGGAGGGTGCCTAGATGGAAGATGAGGTATTGTTCTTTCAATATGCCGTAGTCTCAGTCTGACAGTGCATGAGACCATGGGCAGACATATCAGCAAAGGAACTCAAATGGGTGGCCACTGGCACATTCACAGTATTGCAGCAAACAGGGCCGAGGTGCTCAACGAAGTGATTTCCCAGTCAGCGCCTAGTCTCTCCAGTGTAGAATAGGCTTCAAAAGAAGCATCAAATGCAGTAGATGACGCCTGCAGATTCCCAAGTGAAGGGTTGCTTCACTTGAAAAGACTGTCTGGGGCCCTGAATGATGGTGAGGGAGGAGGTTTTGGTGAAGGTGAAGCATCTCCTGTGGTACAGGGGTCAATGGGAAGGGTAATGTGGAAATAGGACTCACAAAATGAACGGTCCCTGCAGAATGTGGAGAGGGGAATATGGGTCTGGTGGTGGGATCACACAATAGGTGGCAGAAATCGCGGAGAATATGTTGGACACAGAGGCTGGTGGGGTTGTCGATGAGGACAAGGGGAATCCTGTCCTTGCTGTGCGTTCAGGGGAAGGAGGCCAGGGCCGATACATGAGTAATGGAGGATATTGCGGGTGAGGGCTGAGTTGATGACGGTAGAGGGAAGGTCACGCTGTTAGAAGAAAGAAGACATCTCCGATAATCTGGCATGGAAAACCTCATCCTGGGAACAGATGTGACAGAGGCAGAGGAATTGAGAGAAATGAATGGAATCCTGAGAGGAGACAGGGGGGTGAAGAGGTGTAGTTGAGGTAGCTGTGAGAGTTGGTGGGTTTGTAGAAGTCTGTCAAGAGTGTCTCCCAAGATGGAGACAGATGTTACAAGCCCAAAGGACCCCAAAACCCAGCAGCAATAGATATTCACCATGACATGTAATTACTTAAGCAAAAGTTGTTTTTAATTATGTTTAAACATAAAAACAGAATCAAACTTTAACTAATCACTATTAACTTAACTACCCAACTTAACCCCCTTCTAATTCTAAGTGCACGTGTATGTAATGTGTGTGTAAATTTAAGAAAAGTTCTTTGGTTCACAGTTCAATCTCACTTTTCATTTTTCCAAGTTCACTGGTTGCAGGCAATTCTTATACTGTACACAGAATTTAACATGTATAAAGTTCACCAGGCTTTGGTGCTCGAAAGGTAAATGTTTACCGCTCAGGAAGGTTCTCGTAGGTTTGGAGAGAGAGCTGTTCCAGGATTTCCACAACTGAGGTACCACCATTAGTCACTCAATGGCTTGCTGATTAAACTTGCCCCATCAGGGTTCTCCAGATGATAACCTCTTTCCTTCAGGCTATCACATAGTTCCTTCCGCTACTCTGGAGCTTCTGTTTCAGTTCCGACAAGCTTCTCTTGGTTGACACTGTTCAGCTGTGTCTCTCTCTCCAACTGCCAGCCACATGTCCTTCTCTCTCTTACTTGCAAAACTCCCCCCTTCTCCAGCAAACAATAGGAGTTAGTCTTCTGCTCCCATCTGTTTTTTTTTAGGTAAACAAACCTCTCAATGACCTTTGAGTGAGCACTTTGCAGAGACATCAGAAATCTTGTCAAAAAATGTCCAACACAGATGACCTGTCCATTAATTTCATGACATAATTTCAATTAGCACTTACTTGTGAAATGTGCATAGCATTCTCCATAGTTTCTGTCAAATCACTGGATATAAATGCTTCAGTATTTCAAATAAGATCTGTTTTAAAGTGTGTGTATGTATGTAACCTACTCTAATTTTACCAATTTATCTCCCAAAAACATTCCTAAATATTCCATCACCAGAGAGATTGAGAAAATGGAGAGCATAGCTAGAGAAGGATCAAGTGAATTTTAGGTCAGGGTGGAAGCTGGCAGCAAAGTGGTTAAAGGTTCACAAGCTCATCATGGGCACTTAAATGATGCAGCACCAAACCAGTCATCAAATTGTCATCATATTCATGTAGTGGAGGCCCCTCAACACTTCCCCTGCTGCATAAATATTAGTAACCAGAAGAATCTGGCACTAACTTGAAAATGTTCTCTTTATCAACAATAATGGAGATCCAAGAGAAATGTACATCATTGGGATAAAAGAGCTAGAGGACAAAAATAAATCACTTATTTTGCATAAAAATGAATTCAAGTCCTCATGTCTTGTGAACCTGTATAATATTGAATGTTAACATTATAAACAACGATGATTGAGTAGAAGCTGTTTATCATAATGTGTTTCATCTAAATATTTGGTTCTGTTTTTATTGCAACAGAACTTGTAATTTTACCTGAGCTGACAAAATGGAATCATAACGCAGTTCATGTCAGAGTACAGTCACTCAACGAAAACTGAATATTGATGAACTAATTCCTTTTATTATTTTCCCACCTGCTTTTGAACAGGTCATTGCCATCGGGATAAACTCTTCAAAATAATTCACTTTTCTTTTTATCTTTTGCCCAAACTCATTAATTGGGCATCAGCCAAATAGCCTGTCATGGCACTGAATGTAATATAATGAACTGCATTGATGGCTTTGAAAGTGCAGAGTACAGAGAGTCGGAAACATTTCTCATGACATATTCACTACTTTATCTTGCACCATACTTAGTGATTTATGGGAAAGAGATACATTGAGCTAAATTGAACTTTGAAATTGATTCCTTCATATATGCTTGATCACAATGTTATGACAAATGTTTTGTGTTTATTTTCCATGGTCTTGCCATGACTTATTTCCTGTTATCTGTAACCGATGCTTCTTTTTCTTGTATCTATAGCGTTCACCTGATGTAATCATTAAACGCGATGCAAAGTAATGCAATCAAGAAAATTCTTGTGGGAGTCCATCAATAGATATATGGATTCACTTACTTCTTCTCCAAGACGAACACTTTGGTGACCATAATTCATTGCTAAGGTGCAGCACAGATGCCATCTTTCCAGAATAGAGATCACTAGCGTCACTGGGGAGGGGGGGTAGGGAGGCGTGGACTGCACCAGGTGACACCATCAGAGGGGATGACATCAAAATGACTGTCTATAAAATGTTTGTGCAGTGTTTCAGCAGAAATTTATTATTTTTTATAATAACAAAAACATTTTTTGTAAACCCAGCTTACATGTATCAATATACCTACAACGCTAAAACTCTACGCTAATTTACTTTTTGAACCTTTTAATGGGCTCCAGTCAGAACTGTCATTATAACCTAATTACAATGATACTTCAAATCCTGCTGTTTTTTTTTGTTGCTGCCGGAGTTTTTAGAGTTGCTGCTTTTATCAAATTTTCTGGTGTTTTCGGTACAATATTGTAGCAATTAGTATTTGTGAACCCATATCAATAACTTTCTGAGAATTTCTGATTATCCAAAATGCTTGGGACCAGACCTATCTTGGTTAAGCTGATTATTTGGATATTTGGGAATTTTCCCAGTAGCACCAGGAGAATATTTGTATCAGCTGTCGCCGATCCCCGAAACCTCCCCACGCAGTTGGCGATCCCTGACACCTCTCCGCCGCTGTCACAAATCCTGAGGTCTCACCTCACCTATAAGTGGTAGGAGATGGCACAGAGATTGTCCTCCGGCAGAATTTCAGCGACCCCGGGCAGGGGGGCAGCTAGCGGTTCAGGCGAGCAAGGAGAGAGTGCAGCTCGGGCGGACGAGTGGGTAAGAGCGGCAGCGAAACTCAGGCAGGCGGGGAGAGAGCGTGGCTTGGGCAGGCGAGCGGGAACAGAGTGCAGTAGTCAATTCAAATTTTGAGAATGCCACCATGCAATTTATCACAAAGTTGCAGTAACTCATGACAATTTATAAATAAATAATCAATGCTATCCTTTCCTTCAATGTGCAACCTGTGGACAAGTGTCTCCTTTGTAAAAGTGATTCCCTATAGCTCCACTAGAGCATAGTGGGTAATTTCTTTTTCAAATTGTGATGTCATATCTCACCCAAAAAAAAACTCTCGGATACTCGGAATTTCGGTTGATAAGTTTTCAGTTAATTGGAAATGTACTGCACTAAAAACAGGAGAAAAATAAAAAAAAAGGCTTCATGGTGGGGGTGGGGGGTGACACCAAGAGTACTATACTGGAAGATACGGACCCTAGTGATGCCACTGACAGAAATCTTAAAGTACAGTTGAGGAACCACTACACATATTTTTGCAAATAAATTTCCAGGCTACCGGCAGGATCAGTGAACTCTCCGACACCAACGTGAAAGAGGTCAATACTCCAATTACACCTAGTGGACTCCCATGAACTAGTGCTATCATTTTGGAGATGTTACCTATGCTACACCTCAGCAATACATTATTGTCACCATTTCAGTATTCACCATGGAGGACAGGTCAATCTATATAGTTAATGATAGACACCTGGAAGGGTTAGTCTTTCTTTCAACATTTTTGAATATCAATGCAATATCTCTGACTCAGTAACTGCCAATTCACATATGATAATGACACAGCATTAATTGTATAAGAAGCCAGCAGCACATGATTAAAGGGCTGGAGCGATATAATATTATGAGAAAATAGATCCTAATCCACCCAAAGCCTGATAAGCAGCATTCCACCTCAACAATAAAGTTGGCACTCCTGGACATCATTTTCGGTGGAAAAAGGGTGAAACATGCATATTCTGAAAGTGACCGGTGTATGGTTGGACCTTTCCTTCACTTTTAAGCAATGTTTGATGAAGACCAGGAAAAAAGGTGACAACACAAACAAGCTTTGCTCAGAAACTCTTGAGAACCATGTGAATGGGGGTGTGGTGAGATGGCGTAGAGACTAGACGTGTAATCCCTGTCCTCTCTGGTCAGACTTTTAAGTACCTGTTTTTTAACCCTTTATTTTTAATTTAAAAATTTTAAATTTTAGTTTGATATTTTGGTGAGCCATTATGGCTACTAATGTAAAAAAAAACTAAGTCTCAGTTACAAAAGAAAATACAGTTTTGAAATGTTGAAGAATTGGGGCGAAACGACTTGAAACAGCCTCGGATTCGATTTCAGTGATTCCCCAAGCCTCAACGATCGCCGGTGGGGACAAGTTAAAGTAACAGCCACTCACCAGTCTCAAGATGGCGCTGGCTCAACCCATTTTGCAGAAGAAGGAGCGCGCTCCCGAGAAGTCGGGCACGAGCTTGGAGGCTTGTCACAAAGAATAACCTCGTTGGAAGAGATGGGAGCGCGGAGGAAGAGAATTGTGACGCTAGACACGCAGTCTATAGCGACTGAGGGCTTGAGTAGAGGTGCTAATTACGGAGGACTCCGTAATTTTATTAATAAATGGTCTGCGGGGGGACAGCAGCGACAACCCCCTGAGGAAGTCGGGGGGTCGTCGCTGGGTGTCCAAACTCGCAGCAAAATGACTGGAATGCTGCCTTTTGAAGTACAACTAGAGGAGGACTTACCTTACTCTACCAGTGTACAGGAAATGGAAGAAGAGCTGGAAGAAAGTGAGTTACAAATTGCGGAACCGGATTCTGCATTCCAAATTGCATCTCAACCTGTTTATACGATGTTTGAAGTATTGCTTCTTATTTGGATATCATTACTGGTCAACTGAACCAGCTGGTTCAAACGAATACTGATATGAGCTCAGACCTAACTATGGTTAAGGCAGAAGCTAAAGAAAATTGGGAAAACTTTAAAAAATTTGAAGCTTCCTTTTCTGAATGTAAACAACAGGTACAATCTAATACAGAAACAATAGTAAAGGTGGAAAAATCAGTTAAAGATTTAGGAGCCCAGGAAAGAGAATTAACAAAAGAAAATAGACTATTTGGAAAATCAAAGCAAAGAAATAAAGTGAAAATTGTGTGTTTGCCAGAAGGTATAGAAGGTCAAGATCCTGTCAAATTTTTTAAAATTTGGATTCCCCAGATGTTAGGGGAAGAGTCTTTTCCTGATGGATTGGTATTGGAAAGAGCACATAGAGCTTTAAGAAGAACACCCTTACCTGGTCATCCCCCAAGAGCTGTGATAGTTCGCTGTTTGAACTGTTTGGATAGAGAGACAATTCTTCGACTTGCAGTTCAAAATGCAAGACAAAGGCAAGCTCTAATGATGGTTCAGAATAGTAGAGTTTTCTTCTACCCTGATTTGAGTCAAGATGTCATCAGACGCCAATGTGAATTTAATCCAGTTAAAGATGTTTTATGGCGTAAAGGTTACAAATGTGCTTTTCGTTAACCTGCTATGTTGAAAGTGTTTTATGGAAACTATCAGTCTTAATTCTTTGAGAGTGAGCATGAAGCAATGGTTTTTGCTAATTTGCTACCAGATGTCAGAGGACAAAGAAGTCCACCATTATCTCCTAAAAGAAAATCTGACGGTCTTGGAAATGGGGAAAAATGGCAGAAGTGGAAAGAACGGGAATCGAAAGAGTTCATCTACTCTTAAAATGAGTTCAACATCTGGACTGCAATCTCAAGGCTGAATTTTTTTTTGTAATATGTTAATAGTTTTGATTGGCTGGCTGGGGAAGAGGGGATTGCACTAATTTCTTTGTTAGTCATCAGTCACTAGTGGGTAATCCACACCCAGTTTTTTTAAGGAGTTGCTACCTTTTGGTAGTTTTTCTTTCGGGGTTTTTTTTCTCTTTTTCTTATTAACGAATATTATTTTTATTTGGAGTGCTTATATATTTTAATTTGGGGGTCCTATATATAATTTTTTTTCTTACTTTTTTATTATTAATTTTGTGATTATTTTTGGTATTTAGTAATTGTATTAGATATGTCAAATTTGAAATTTGCTATTTTTAACGTTCAGGGATTAAATAACCCAATCAAGCATAAGAGAGTTTTGGCATATATCAAAAAGATGAAAATAGATATTGCTTTTTTACAGGAGACACATTTGAATGAAAAAGAAAGTATGAAATTGAAAAGAGGGACTGGGTTGGACATGTGTTTTTTTTTTCATTTAACTCTAAAGCTAAGGGAGTAGCAATTTTAATACATAAAAATTTATCTTTTGAGTTACAATCAATGGAAATGAACGCAGGACATCTTGTTAAATTGAATTGTAAGATTTTTAATGAATTTTGGACTTTACTCAACATTTATGCACCGAATGTGGATGATGAAGCGTTTATTGTGGATGCATTTTTGCTTTTGGGACAAGCTAATGAAAATGTTCTGGTTGGAGGAGATTTCAACTGTGTTTTGGAACCTTTATTAGATAAATTTCCAAAAAATGTTAAAAAATCCAAAATGGCAATACAAATTCGAGCTTTGATGAAAGATCTTAATTTAGTGGACATTTGGCGACGTCTCAACCCAACAGAGAAGGATTTCTCTTTTTATTCATTCAGACATGAGTCCTTTTCTAGAATTGATTTTTTTTAGTATCGGCTCATTTACAGGGGAAAATATTGCAAGCAGAATATAAAAGTAGGGTAATTTCAGATCATTCTTTGTTGTATTTTACTTATGAGAATTCTGAAAAAATTTGTGCAGCTTATCGTTGGAGATTCAATACGATGTTGTTAAAAAAAGTGGCATTTATTGAAATTAAAAAAAAACCAAATCAATTTCTTCTTGGAAGAGAATGTTAATACCATTCAGAGTAAATTTATATTGTGAGATGCTATGAAAGCTTACTTGAGAGGTCAAATAATTAGTTACACTTCTAAGGTTAAAAATAATTATTTGACCGAGAGCCTTGAATTAGAGAAACATATTGATGAATTAGAAAAGGAATTTCAGAGAGATGTGACAGAAAATCAGAAAATAGAGTTGTCTAGATTGAAATTGAAATACAATACATTGCAATCTTATCAAGTTGAATGCTTGATTAAAAGATCTAAACAACGGTATTATTAATGGGGTGAGAAAGCACATAAGGTACCTGCATGGTAGTTAAAGAAAGAACAGGTATCAAGGGTTATTAATGCAGTTAGACGAAATTCGACTGTTACTTATAAACCTCGTGAGATTAATGATGAGTTTTACTCATTTTATAAGAAACTATATACTTCTGAGGAAAAACAGGAGAGTGGGTCGAATGATTCCTTTTTATTGATGTTGAAATTACCGGTATTAGAAGAAGATATATTGGAGCTGGAGGCTCCTTTTACTGATTTAGAAATTAAATTGGCTATGTTGGAAATGCTGAATGGAAAATCACCTAGTGATGATGGGTTTTCGGTTGAATTTTGTAAGGTATTTTATGAGGATTTATCTACAATGTTTGGAGATATGATATGACAGATTAATGAACATTATGATTTACCTGAATCATATTCTAGTACCTTAATTACTGTAATTCCTAAGAAGTACAGAGATCCGTTGAAGGTGTCTTCATATAGACCAATTTCTTTGTTAAACGTAGACTATAAAATAATAGCTAGAGTATTAGTGAAACGATTAGCTAGATTTTTACCTGAGTTGATACATGTTGATCAAACAGGTTTTATAAAGAATAGATGCAGAAAAGGCTTTTGATAGAGTTGAGTGGAACTTTTTATTTAAAGTTTTAGAGAAATTTAAGTTTGGTCCTTCTTTTATTGGTTGGATTAAAGCTTTATATAATAAACCAATAGCCATGGTATTGACAAATGGTCAGATTTCGGAACCTTTTAAATTAACCCGTTAAACTCGACAAGGCTGTCCTTGGTCTCCAGCTTTGTTTATGTTAGTAATTGAACCTTTAGCACAGCTGATATGACAAAATACACAGATACAAGGTATCTTAGATGTATTTTAGATGAGGAGAATAAAATTCATTTATTTGCTGATGATGTATTGGTGTATTTAACAAAACCAGCTCAGTCACTTTTACACTTGAAGGAGTGTTTAACACAAAATGGATCTTTGTCTGGATATAAAGTTAATTGGGAAAAAAGTGAAATTTTACCAATAGGTGAAAGGGATTATTCAGTTTATAAGAATATTATTAATTTGAAGTGGACTGATCGAATTAAATATTTGGGCATAAATGTGGATGTTGATTATCAATCTTTATATAAATTAAATTATGTACCGTTAATGAAAAAAAATCAAAGCTGACTTGATTAAGTGGAAGGATCTTCCTATAAATTTAATTGGAAGAATAAATATAATTAAAATGAATATATTTCCATGTATACAATATGTTTTTCAGTCAATTCCGTGTTTGCTTAATAAGAATTTTTTTCCGAGATTTAAATAAAATGGTTAGGGAATTTTTGTGGAAGGGTAAATTTCCAAGAGTAGCTTTGAATAAGTTAACTTGGAAATTTGCATTAGGAGGATTACGTTTACCACATTTTCAACATTATTATGAGGCAGTTCAATTTAAATTTATTAGTTCTTTAATGGATTTGGAATGGCCCCCTAGTTGGGCTAAAATTGAGATGGCGAATATCTTTGAATTTGAAATATATCAATTTTTGTTTCGGTGGAATATAAATTTATTACAACAATATAATGCGCCTATACTAAAGCATTTAATGAAGTTATGGAGACCAAGAAGAATCAGATGAAGAGCATGAAGATGGTCGAGGTTCAACTATCTTTCCTCATTAATGAAGGGTCAACTTCAGATTTTGAGAGAAGATATACAGAATATTGGAAGTGATGTGAAGGGTATGAGATCTGACATAATGAAGTATGCTGCACAAGTTAATAAAGTTAAAGAAAAAGTTCAGAGCGTGGAATTGGATGTGCAGATTGTTAAAAATGATGTGGATACTTGTATGGATAGAATTGAGAAGGTTGAAAGTTCTGAAATTGTTGCAAAAAACTGACATACTGGAAAACCATAGTGGGCGTAACAATGTTAAGATTGTTGGTCCTACAAGAAGATTCTGAAAGAAGTGAAAATCCTGTGGAATTTTTTCAAAAATGGATTCCTAACATTCTAGTCAAAGAAAATTTTCCCAATGGAATTGAACTGGAAAGAGCTCATAGAGCCTTGAGGAGGAAGCCACTGCCAACTCAACTACCCAGAACTGTAGTTAAATGCTTACACTATCAAGATAAAGAAAAAAAATTGAAAGTAGCGGTCCCAAAGACAAGACAAAATATGGGACAAATGATTAGTGATGGAAGTAAAATTTTCTTCAATGCTGATTTTTTTTTCAATCTAGATCGAACATTTATTGTGTTGGTCATTCTGTCAAAATGTAATTCCAGCCAATTTTTCTCCCCAGTTCTTTTGTTTTTTTAAAACTTTATTTATTTGAAAGATCATTATTAGTAATGCAGAATACATTCCATGAAGACAATTTTAAATGTATATATATATCTATCTATCTAAAACAAAAAGAAAAAATAAATAAATCCCCACCCACCCTCCCACCCCATCAGCCAGCTCTCTTAAGGAGAGCTAAAAATATATAAACAGAAACTAAGAATATATAATAAATCAAAATATATCTAAATGCATATATTCCAAATATGGTAACCACTTATTAACAAAAAAAAATTATCATGCAGATTATATGTAATTTTTTCCAAAGCAATACAAGCTTTCAATTCATTATGCCATCACATTATATTAATCACTATGTTATCTTTCCATGTACTTGGCACACATTTTCAAGCTACAGACAATGCTAAATATACAAAAGCAATTTGAAATTTATCCAACCCTAATCCCTTTAAAGCAGTGGTTCCCAACTTTTTACTTTCCACTCACATACCACTTTAAGTATTCCCTATGCCATAAGTGTTCTGTGATTAGTAAAGGATTGCTTAAGATGGTATGTGAGTAGGAAGGGAAGGTTGAGAATCTCTGCTCCAGACCCAATTGTTACTGAAATCTTTTGCTTGAGAAAAATTGTCATTGGCCCATTTCCTTTGGAGTTCTGAAACCGTGCACATTATGAGCCAATTAGGAGCAATTAAAACAGTGGTTTTCAGACTTTTTCTTTCCACCCACATTCCACCTTAAGCAATCCCTTAGTAATCACAGAACACTTATGGCATAGGAAATACTTAAAGTGGTATGTGAGTGGAAAGTATAAGGTTGGGAACCACTGATTTAAAGGAATCATATAACCCATTAAAAAAAGATGGATCTAATGGTAAGTTAATGTTACATAATTTTTCCAAAATCAACCTAATTTCTTCCCAAAATGGTTGTACATGAACACAAGACCAAACAGCATGTAAAAAAGTACCAATACATACACTACATCTAAAACAAGAGTCCAAATTACTAAAACCATATTTTTTCAATTTCTATGGGGTTAAATACAATTGATGTAAAAAGTTATAATTAACCATTCCATACCGCACATTCGTCAATTTAGTAACACTATCATGACACGTATCTGCCCAATATTCTTCAGGAAAAACAAAAGCTAAATCATTTTCCCATTGAAGCTTAACTTCTCCCATTCTGGTTTATCCATATTGTCTTGTAATACTTGGTACATAACAGAAATATAACCCCTTTTTGGTAAAGAAGAAATCAAAGACTCGAATTCCATCAATACAGGTAAAATCATCTCTCTACTATACATATCTTTCACCAAAGCTCCAAGTTGATAATAAACAAACAAAGAATTTTCAGCAATATCAAAACGCTCTTTCACTGATTAAAAGAAAGAAATTGTCCTTCTACAAAACAATCCTGTAATGTCTTTATACCCTTAGAATCCCAACTCTTTAAATGATTATTAAACATTGAAAAAGGAATAAGCTGATTGTTATATAGTGGAGTTAAAATTGACAATTTACCTTTTGGTCCTAAAATCTTACTTTTTTTAGTCCTTTCCTTTAATAGATGTTTTAATATCAGCATATTATATTCCCTCAACAAATTTACATTCCATCGAAATATAAATTGATGTGCCTCAACTTCAGAAATACAAGCCATCTCAACTTTAGCCCAACTCGGGGGTTGATCCAAATCCAAGAGTCTACTAATAAATTTCAACTGGCTGCTTCATAATAATTTTGATAATTGAAGCCCACCCAACGCATACTTCCAAGTAAGTTTATATAGTGCTACCCGCAGTAATTTACCTTTCTATAAAAATTCTCTCATGGCTTTATTTAAATCCTGAAAAAATCCCTTTGAGAGAGAACACGGTATTGATTGAAATAAATATTGAATACGGGGAATTAAAGTTAACGGAAGATCTTTCCATTTAATTAAATCTGCTTTAATCTTTTTTAATAAAGGAACAGAATTTAACTTATATAAAGATTGGTACTCAGTATTTACAATTATTCCTAAATATTTAATTTTATCTGACCATTTCAATTTTATAATGTTTTTATACTCTAAATAGTCTCCTTCTCCAACTGGCAAAATTTCACTCTTGTTCCAATTAACTTTATATCCAGATAATGTTCCATATTGTAATAAACATTCCCACAAGTGTGGCAATGATTATTCTGGGTTTGTTAAATATTTCAAAACATCATCTGCAAATAAATTAATCTTGTACTCTTCATCCATAACTCTCATCCCTCTTATCTGTTCATTGTGTCTTACTGTTTGAGCTAACAGTTCAATAGCCAATGCAAACAGGGCTGGTGACAATGGACAACCTTGTCGAGTTGAATGTGTCAATTTAAACGATGATGAGACTTGAACATTTGTCACCACCCTAGCAATCAGGTTCATATATAAAGCTTTAACCCAACCAATAAAAAATGGGCCAAATTTAAATTTCTCCAATACCTTAAATAAAATATCCCATTCGACCCTGTCAAAGACTTTTTCCGTGTCAAGCGCAACCACCATTGGATGGTTGGGCTGCTGTCGATATGCATTGACCAAACTAATCAATCAATGAATATTATCTGATGCCTGTTTGATCAACATGTATCAATTTAGGTAAATACTTGGCAAGTAATTTTGCTAACACTTTTGCTATAATTTTATAAATGACATTCAATAAAGAAATAGGTCTATACGAAGACACTTTCAACGGGTCAATCTTTTTTCGGGATTACATTAATTAAAGCACTAGAGCAAGATTCTGGTAACTCATGCTGTTCAATCACTTGTTGTAATACCTCCTCAAACACTGAAGATAAATCTTCATAAAAAGTTTTATAAAATACCACTGAAAATCCATCATCGCCTAGTGACTTCCCATTGGGCATCTCCAACATCGCCGCCTTAACCTCAAATTCTGTGAACGGAGCTTCCAGGTCCATAACATCCTCCTCTTCCAATGCTGGTAATGCTAACTTAGATAAATAAGAATCAATAGAACCACTATCCTGTTTCCCCTCAGGAGTATATAATTTTTTATAAAATGAATAAAACTGGTCATTAATTTCCTGAGGTTTATAGGTAATGGTTGAATTCTTTTTTTACAGCATTATTAGTCCGTGAAGCCTGTTCCATCTTTAACTGCCATGCAAGTACCTTATGTGCCCTCTCACCCAACTCATAATAACACTGCTTAGATCGATTAATTAAATGTTCAAATTGATAAGTCTGCAACATATTATAATGCAATTTCAAATTAGCCAAACCCACTTTTTAAAAAATCTTCTGTCAGTTCTTTCTGAAATTCCTTCTCCAATTCATCAATTTGCTTTTCTAATTCTAAACTTTCTGCCATATACTGCTTCTTAACTTTAGTAGTATAAGTAATAATCTGTCCTCTTAAGTAAGCTTTTAATGCATCCCATAACACAAAACGACTTTCTACTGAATTAGCATTCTCAGTCAAAAACAAAGTAATCTGTTCTTTAACAAAGGTAACAAACTCTGGTTTTTTTCAACAACGCTGTGTTAATTCTCCATCTATAAGATGAACGTACCACTTCTGAACTTACGCAAGAAAAAAATAATAAAGAATAATCTGATATAACCCTGCCTTTATATTCCGTCTGTAATACCCTTCTTTGTAAATGTGCCGATACTAAAACAAATCTATTCTAGAAAATGAATCATGTCGAGACGAATAAAAAGAGAAATCCTTCTCTGTAGGATTGACCCCTCTCCAAATATCTACCAGATTTAAATCCTTCATCAAGGCCACAATTTGTATCGCCATCTTTGATTTCTTTATACTTTTTGGGGATCTATCCAGCAAAGGATCCAAGACACAATTAAAATCTCCCCCAACTAAAATATTTTCATTATCTTGATTTAACAACAAAAAAGCATCTGAAATAAAACACTCATCATCAACATTAGGTGCATAAACATTAAGCAAAGTCTAAGATGCAGTAAAAATTTTACAATTCACCCTTAAAACCATTCCAGCATTTCCTTCCATAGTTTGCAATTCTAAAGGCAAATTCTTATGGATTAAAATTGCTACACCTCATGCCTTAGAATTAAATGAAGAAAAAAACACATGTCCAACCCAATCTCTCTTCAATTTCAGATGTTCTGCTTCAGTCAAATGTGTTTCTTGTAAAAAGGCAATATCAATTTTCATTTCCTTCATATAACCCAAAACTTGCTTTCTCTTAATAGGATTATTTAACCCCTGAACATTAAAAGTTGCAAATTTCAAATTAGACATCCTTATAAACTAACAATATAATCACTTACTACAAAATATTGCTCCCCTTATAGTAACTTAAGACCACTATCCCTCCCCTAAATATTTTTTTTTAATGTAAAAAAATTTTTTGATTACCCCCAAAACAACTACCCAGAGGTAGTAACACCCTAAAAAAACTTAGTGTGGTAAACCCCACTAGTGGCAGATGATTATCAAAGATTTCAGTGCTATCCACCCACCCCAGCCAGAAATACATCATTCATAAGTTTGCTGCTTCATCTTTTAATTATAAAGCAAGAGGTGCAATATTATTAATTTAATAAAACACTCGGTGAAAATTCAAGATGTTATAACAGATTCTGTGGGAAGATACGACTTGGTTTATTGTCAAATTTATTCTGAAATGTGGACACTTATGAGTATTTATGCACCAAATGTAGATGATGAAGACATTAAATGGGATATTATTTTTACATTTGTCAGAGTTGATTGAAAAAATATTAATAGGAGGTGACTTTAATTGCTGTCTTGAACCAAAATTGGATACATCAACTAAATTAGCAACAAAAACAAAAATGGCTAAGATTACAATGAGATTGATGAAGAAATTAAATTTAAAAGATATTTAATGTAGGTTGAATCCTTAGCAGAAAAACTATACTTTTTATTCTCATAGACATGCTTTTTTAAAAAATATCAGCAGTTGCAGGGTAGAATTTATTTTGCTGAATATAAATCTAGAATATTATAGGACAATTCTCCACTTTTAATGGTATGTACAATGGCTGAGAAAAAGAGTTCATCATATTGGTGGAGATTTAATATTATGTTGTTAAAAAGAGTGGACTTTTGTAATTTTATAAGAAAACATATTCAATTTTTTCATCATACAAATGCTGCTTCAGTAGATAATAAATTTATTATATGGGAAGCACTTAAGGCCTACTTAAGAGGACAAATAAGGTTATTCAGCCAAAATCAGTTGGAACAAGATATAGGAGAGTTGGTAAGAGAGTTGCAAAAGAAACCTTCTGAAGAAAAGACAATTAATTAATAAATAAATAAACTTCAATATGATACTATACAGACATATAGAACTGAAAAATTGATAAAAAAAAACAAAGCAGAAATATTATGAATTGGGAGAAAGCATACAAGGTTCTATGGCAACTGAAAGCAGGACAGGTATCTAGAACAATTAATGCAGTCAAAAAACATTCTGGGATTATTAAGTATAAGGAATTTTATTCCGAATTATATTTAATCAGAATCAGTTCAAGAAGAAAATAAGATTAATAAATATTTATCCCAAATAGATTTACCTAGTTTAAATGCTCAGGAGCAAAAGGTTTTGAATTCTCCTTTTGCAGCAAGGGAGGATTAGTTCAATATAGAGTAGTAAGTCACCAGGGAAGGATGGGTTTCCTGTAGAGATTTTATAAAAAAATTAAGGATCTTTTGATACCTCCATTTATGGAAGTGTTAAATGAAGCATTGAAAGTATATTCTCTGCCAGATTCCTTTTCGATAGCGATTATTATTGTAATACCAAAGAAGAACATTGAAACCAGCATCATATAGACCAATTTCATTACTGAATGCTGATAATAAGATATTAATCAAAGTATTAGCAAATAGATTGGAAAAATAATTACCAAAATTAATACATATGGACGAAACTGGATTTTTAAAAATAAGAAATCTGTGATAATGTGGCAAAATTAATCAGTTTAATACATTTAGTTCAAAAGAGGGGAGATTTGAGTGTTGTAGTGGGTTTAGATGCAGATAAAGTATTTGAGAGATTAGAATGGGATTTTTTTTCAAAGTTTTGGAGAAATTTGGGTTAGGGTCAATATTCATTGATTGGATTAAAATAATATATAAGAATCCTAGGACAAAAGTAGTGACTAATGGACAAATCTCAACAACTTCTTGGTTGACTAGATCAAGTAGACAAGGTTGTCCACTGTCTCTGGCTTTATTTATTTTAGCAATTGAACCTTTAACTGAACTAATAAGACAGGATTCAAAGATAATAGGTAGTAAGGAGAATCAGGAAGAACATAAAATAAATTTGTCTGCAGATGATGTTTTGATTTATTTAACAGATCTGTTAAATTCTTTGCAATAAAAATTTGGATTAAAAGAAGAGGTATCTGGTTATAAAATCAATTGGGAAAAAAGTAAAATTATACCCTTAGTAAATGGGGATTATGCACAATGTAAGAGAGTAATGGATTTTAGATGACCAGATGCAGGAATAAAATATTGAGGTATTCAAGTGGAACCAAATTTTAAAAAACTTATTTAAATTATTCTCCATTATTAAAAAGAATAAGGGAAGATTTGGAAAGTTGGAATACTTTAATAGGTTGAGTAAATTGTGTTTTTCAATTGATTCCTATAGAATTCCTGATAAATATTTTAAAGAATTAAATGCTGGAAAACTTTTATGGAAAGAAAAAAATTCCAAAGGTTTCTTTGGATAAATTAACATGGAATTGTGATTTAGGAGGTTTGCAGCTCCCTAATTTTATGAACTACTGTAACTATTATAAAGCAGCCCAGTTGCAATTTGTTAACATAATGTATAATTTAAATAAAATTCCAGCTTGGGTGTATATAGAACATAGTAAAATAGGGGAACCAAACCCACAAGATTTTATTTATAAATGGAATTCAAGATTGTTAACAGCGAAGAGAAAAACTCTATATTGAAATATTTAATTGAGCTTTGGAATAAGGTTGATAAAGAGATTGGTGGGGGAGGTTTATTGTCAAGAAAAACACCATTATTTCAGAATAGATTGATTCCGTTTCCATGGGAAATCAATTTTTAAAGATTTGGCAGTGTCAGGGTATTAGGAAGATTGAGGATGCTTTTGAAGCAGGAAAATTTATTACTTTTAATAGAATGAAGGAGGAGTTCAAGGTACCTGAGAATACTACACTTAATTATTATCAGGTTATGGAATTTTTATGTGAAAATTTTGGTCGAGAGCCGTTATTGCCAGTAGGGTCGGAGATATAAAGAAATTTATTTCAGTTATGTATAGGTTACTACAAAAGAAAGCCCAAAAAGTAAGGGTTCATAAATCTAGACAAAGATTGGAAGTAGATTTGAATAAACAAATAGATGAATGAGATTGGATTATGTAGAGAAAAATATGAAAAGTACAATGAATGTGAGGTATAGGCTGGGACAATATATTTTTATTAATCGGCTATATTTGACACCACAAAAGTTTTTTAAAAATTGAACCAGATCTTCTCGGATTTATATTTTAGATGTGGACAGGAAATTGGTACATTTTTGAATTATTCTTGGCAGTGTCCTAGAGTTGAATCTTTTTGGTTAGATAATTTATTGGAACGAATAATGGGGGTTAAATTCCCACAGGATCCAATGTTATTTTTAATAAGTGATATTAGAAGTGTTAAACCTAAATTTAAATTGAATATGTATCAAAAGAAGTTTGTTCAAGTTGCTTTAGCAATAGCAAAATAATGTATTGCCATATCTTGGAAGTCTGAAATAGATATGGGAATGAATAGATGACATGCTGAAGTGCAGAGTTATACACCACTTGAGAAAATTAATTTTAATTTAAGAGATAAATATGATATAATTTGGAAGATATGGTGCCCATATTTACAAAGTGTGGATGTGAATATCTAAATGAAGCTCTGACATTTCCTTTCTCTTAAGATATCAGTATATTAAAAGAAACCTTAAAGTAATAAGCACTCCTGTTGAGGGTCTCGTCTTCTTTTTTTTCTTTAGTAAGGGGATAGAGGGGGGAGGGGGGTATATAAGGGGGATTGTAGCTAGCTGCTCCAAGCTATGGCTCTGCAGAGCCTATAGTGCAGGAGAGGTTATAGCTGCGTGCAGGTTAGCTCAGAAAGAACACGCTGATCCCAGAAAGGACGACACGAACCCCAGTTGAGTGTAGTTAAAACTGATCTTTATTGGGCTCACAGGCCTGCTTTTAATCTCAAGATGAGGGGCGTGGTCAAAGCCCACTCAGCACTGATTGGCGTATTTGTGATGCGCTTTCCCAGTTAAGCTCTTTTGGCTGTGGCCAATTGGAGGGCAGCGCTGCAGGCCTCCTGTAGCCTGCTGGATCATCACATTGGTCCTTCATTTTGTAAGGCCCCATGGGGGAGCTGCGAAGGGCTACTACAGGATATCTTTATTCTTTCTTTTTATAAATGCCATATAATTTTCTACTTTTAGTGACTGGAACTTGTGAATAAATAAAGAATGACCACATGTAGAATATAGGGCTATTATGTCATTTCACTCCAGGCTCTCCATTTTCTTGGATTAGATCTTAATCTCCAATGATATGTAAATCTCATCGGCTTGCTTATACCACAGAATCGGCAGTAGTGCTTTCACTGTAATGCATTGTGCAATGATGAGAAAGTTGTGTGTGTGCTATCTTGGTAATTACAAAGGGTGGAAAATACACAGAGTCAGAAGAGATAATCTAATCTAATATATACCAGCAGAGGGGAGAAATTGAAATTTGATTTGTATTATTATTAATTATGCTATTTTTTAATGGTTTTAAATTTATAAATAACATTTAAAAAAAACAGATTTCCTAGATTAACAAGTTCACTGCATCAAAATTTTCCTCATGACTTTAAGATTGAAATGTGTATTGAACTTCTTCCAGGAACTAAGTTATTTGATCAGCAAGGTGGGTGTCAAAGGCAATCAATTCATTCAAATGAGCAAAAGTTTCAGGCCTACCTGAAAGTTAAAACTGATTAATAACATAGTTGCCTGTCCAGTGGGAAACAAGTACTTTTGAGTGAAGTATCACGGCCTCCTTGGAATAAATACTCCTGATGTTCCCAATTGTCCCATTCTCAGTTTGTCTGTTTTTATTTATGCTGAAACATTCTGAGAGACTTGGTAGAGCAGAAGCATTCACATTACATTTGTCAAAGACTCTGTTTAAAGCATCTGGAAAAAGTCACTGAAGGACAGAAATTACTAGACTCAGTTGTTAATGTGGAACATTGATCTATAAGTATCCATTACTGCACCTCCATTCCAATTTCATCCTCTTCACATACCTTCCATTCCAACAAGCAGTATTATACCTTCTCTTTTTAGTTTGGTCTTCATTATTGTTTTCAGAATAAATAATTCTGTAACATTATAGCATTGTTGATTACATGTGGCGTATTTCTTCCTTCTGCTGGTATATATTAAATTAGATTATCTCTTCTGACTCTGTGTATTTTCCACTCTTTGTAATTACCAAGATAGCACACACGCAACTTTCTCAGCATTGCACAATGAAAGCACTACTGCCGATTCTGTGGTATGGAAGTCCCTTTGCAATAAGCAAGATGAGATTTACATGTCATTGGAGATGAAGATCTAATCCAAGAAAAGGAGTGAAATGACATAATCGCCCTATATTCTACATGTGGTCATTCTTTATTTATTCACAAGTTCCAGTCACTAAAATTGGAAAATTATTATTCTCCATAGCTTGATTATACTTCATTTTGACAACTACAAAACTTACCAAAGAAGAAATGATGGCAGAATGATAACTGTATTGCTGTAATCCACCCTTGAAACACTTTTCTTTGGGATAGTATGGGGTAAATATATCAACTTTATGTGTGAATCCTTCTGTACACTGCTTAACTAAATAACTCAAGGATGATCCTACTTAATCTGAGAAAATGTTACAGAGGATCACCACAGAGGATAAACCATTTAATTTTCCATGTTGTTTGTAAGAAAGATTAGGGACACTCAGAAGGTATTTTTACTTCATGAAAAACACATTTTGAGTTGATAATAACATTTAGAGCATCTTTCAAAATATCATATCATTTCTCCAACAGACCATCCAATATTCTTATAAAATATACTCTGCCATCCTTATCAGTCTGCATATTCCTTGAGAGCATGACAAAACCTAACCTACTAGATGGCTCTAAATCAAGCGAATAAAGTATCAACATATATTCAAGATTTAATTTATTGCCATGTACACTAAATACACAAAACTTTCCTTGTTTGCATAGACAAACATAAAGCCACCAAGTACTCAAATCCCATAATTAAAACAAGATAAGAGAAACAAGAGAATTCTCTAATGGTAAACATTCTAAGTAATGTTTCATTGATCTTAAATTTCTTTCATGAAGGTTCTTACCTTATCACATCTCATAAGCCCCAAATACCTGAGGGACTTGCTGGTCTGTGAGATTTGGGTGGCTCCTTTATCTGTGATGTCTTTACACCAGCCGACATCCACTGTCTCAATGGTTGCACTATACTGCCCAATCGCTATCAATGCTGCAACAAAAAGGACCATTGTCAATTAGTTCTGAATACACAACTATTATAATTAATTTAGTTAACGTGATAGTTACCCCTGGCCAACATTCAACCAACTACTGACATTTACTGGTCTTGACTTCTGAGCTGGGAGGGTGTGCAGTTGGAGGTAATGAAGTCGAAGATTTTTCCCCTTTACTCAAAAATAAGCAACAACATTCAGCTCAATTTAAGATCATGAAGAGAACGGCATCAGGCTCACTTTACATCACAATTGATTCCAGATCTATCTGAATCACCCAGAGTTGTTTGACTAACCCTTCACCAAATAGTCAGAAGGAATTGAGGGAACAATGAAGTATAAAGTGCTTGAATTACAAGAAGGGCAAGAAGAAAGTAAAAATTCAGAATATACCTTGAAAGATTTTGTTATCTAATTAGGTGCAGATAAGAGGAGATAAATTATTTGCATTTATATACCTGAGTACTGTATCAGAATTATATTGTGAAATTCTTGTTATGTCAGTAAATATGAATTATTGCAAACACAGTAAAATGGTATAAACAGCAATTAGATAAATAACTAGTTAACCTCTGCTCTTCACATGGAACCATTACAGGCATCACTGTTCTGTGAAGGCTCCATACACAACTGAGTTTACAAGTTATTCTTTCTTACACAGTTGTGTTGTTTTGTACTCATTCAGTGACACATCAAAGCTTTAGTTTAATCAAATAAAGCCTCTGGAGTCAGGGTTTCTTTCCAAGAATTTCCTACGAGATGAGCTTTGTGATTGAATTATGAACCACCCTTTTTGTTACTTTACTTCACTAATGACCATTTGAAAAATTCTTTATTCTTGATGGCTATAGTTTAAAAAGAATTGTACTGCTGGCTGCAAGTCCAATGTCAAGATAAGTATTCCAGATCTAAGGCATTACAATTACATATATCTTTCATGACAAATAAAATCAATTAACTGCATAATTTCATCTTTAGTCCTTTATTATAGTACAGGAGTCTAACCTTTTATCCAGGATTCCGAACACTGGCAACCTCCAAAAACCAGCACTTTTATCGGTAATGAAAACACCTGACTACCTTGCTGCTAGCCCCCTGCCCCAGCTGTCATTCCTGCCCAGTTCCCAGCCGTCCGTCATCCCCGCCCCATTTAACTCCTGACGTGGCAGCAAGGCTGCAGCGCTGCTGAGCCTGGAGTTCACTCACGGCAGCGGCTGGTGATAGCTCAGTGCAGGAGCAATGGCATTCTTCATTACTCATAATCCCCCAGGCAGCTGGAACCACGCTGCCAGCGCCAGAGTGGTTCCAGGTGTGAGGGGAAATTTTGGGTAAGGAAGACGGCCATTGCTCCTGCATTGAGCCAGCTGCCAGCCACCACCTGCTTCTCTCCCGCCACGTGCTTGGGGCCGAGCCATTTTTCCACCGAAGGTAAGAGAAGGTTCCCCGCAGGGACGGGGTTGATGGAGACTTTAAAATAAAAAAAATACTCGTAATTTAATGGTCTTTATTTATCTAAATTAATTTAACATCCTGCACCCCCTGTTTTCAGCAATTTTGAACATTGCATTTGCTCAAAGGGACCCCATTTTACAATGATTCTGAAATCTGGAAGATTCTGAACAATCGCAGGTATCTGGATTAAAGGTTAGGTACCTATATGTAGTTCCTTTATCATAGTATGCAAATACTCTAAAGGCGTAATATCTGTTGTGAAATATTCTGTTGCGGTTTGGCAGCCTAACGGAAATGCCAAAATGAAATATTGAACTTTGAGGTTTTTGGTAACTCTACCAAAAGAATAGGGAAGCTCCAGCTGAATGCTACACCAATGCAAGCTTGAAGTCCCTGTCTTTCAGCTTTGCCTGGTTGGTACCTAATTTTTATATATGCCATAAAAATAAAACCCTAATTGAACAAGGGTTGGTCCCTTGGTTTGGGGCAAAATTCTATGACATAGGTAAAGGTTCCATTATTGTCATGTAATACATCATTTAGAGTGTAACATACATGAAATTCTTTAACTTTTCTCTACTGTAAGGCAGACAGAGAGTCGCCACTTTGTCCAGCGCCCCTCACAGAAACCTACAGCTCCTGGTGTTCATCAGTGGTCTCCCCTCCAATTACTGACCAGCCCTGAGCCTGCTTAGCTTTCGAGATCAGACAATTTCAGGCGTATTCAGGCCATTAGGTGCTGTAAGGCTGCAAATAATAGTGTTGTTTCACACAAACTTCGACAAGGATTCATGAGTTTTCAGCAATCTGATCACTCAGTCTCTCACCTCCTTCATAATTACTTCTGAGCATCAATTCTAAAGTTAGAATTTCAACACAGGATTTCTAAGACTGAATTTTGGGAAAGACTTTCCAGAATTGTGCCTAAGCTGTAATGGTTTGTGTATTCCACATGCACACACACACATACACACATCGTTGAGGTAAATTTAAGTAAGATGTTATATTATTAGTAATTATTAATAAATATATTGTTTTAAAAATAGCACTGTCTTGGTGAATTTCTATTGCTGCTAGTCTGCGACGTAACACCAGAAGGTCACACTTGTCATTGAATCTCTGATACTTCCCATTGATTCCTGATAGCTTAGCATCACTTTCCTAAAGAAGAGGTTTATTGGTGGAGAGACAATGTAGGCACATCTGTGCTTACTGCCTCTAAAGCATTAACACATGGAAATTCTTTAGACATGAGTAAGTTGATTGGCAGTAATAGGCTATATAAATAATGTCAATGAATATTATTTTTGTGTCCCTTAGCTGAATCATGCTGGGAAAAACGTCGGGGAAACAGCTATGTCCCCCACCCCCCCCCCTCGCCCCAGTTAATTACAGGTGGCATTCTTGCTACTCTGCAATGCTGGCATTTTGAAGGATGAGGTGACTGCAGTAACAAAGTTGAACCTTTTACGTCTTATCTCCTTCCCAGTACTGTATGTAATAGAATGATCAGACGCATTAAGCTCACCAGCACATCTGTCTCCATTCCAGATCTAGAGAGCCAGGAAAGGCTACATGGGTTAAGTGGTCACAGCAATATTTATGTAAAAGAAAATCATTCATCGAGTGACAGTGTTCTCTGGGGTCAGGTCAATACGCAACTCAAGAACATGAAATATCTTTGAGCATTATTTCTATGAAAATAGAAAAGCTTAATGTTCCTGGTACAGACTAAGGAAATGGAACAAATAAAAGTTATATATAACACGGGGATTTTGCATACCTCTTTAAGTTTATACATTCGATGTAATCTTTTAATATTCCAAATTTATTATGGATTTTATCAATTATTAATTTAGAATTCAATTTCAACCATTTGCAAGATACCAAACTTGTATATCTGGCAGACTGAATTAATTTTGCTACAGAAGGATGATTATGAAAAATCTTTTCAAAGTTATAATCATTGAGCCTCACAGAATGTAAACAGGCCCCTCGACCCAACTCATCCATACTGATCTCCCTGAGCTAGTCTTTTGGCCAAATCCTTCTACACCCTTCCTATATACACGCCTGTCTAAATAACTTCTAAATCAATGTCTAAATACTGGGTCGGAGGTTCGGATCTGGAGCTCGGGTTGCCAATGGTTTGGACTGGACTCTGTGTGACTGCAGGGGCTGTGGAAGTGCTAGAGGCGAATCTATAGACACTCGGTAACTCTGGGGAGACTCTCTTTTGTTTTTTTCTCTCTCTCTAACCTAAGTCTGACTGTAAGAGGCGCTTAGGCAATTCCTGCCAGTGGCAAATTTTTCTGCCTTGCAGAAGGTAAAAAGAAATTTCATGTAATATGACACTGTTTTATTGCAATGATAAACAAATTGAATCTTGAACCTTTTAGATGTCGTAATTGTACCCACGTCCACAACTTCCTCTGGCAACTCATTCCATACATAGTACCTATCACGCTCTGTGTGAAAAATTGCCCTCAGGTCCCTTTTAAATCTTTTCCTTCTCATGCATAGCCTGAAATGAGTCACCACTATTTCTGAATTAAAATAAAAATCTGCACATGACAGAAATATAAATTAATATCATGAAGTGCTGGAAATATTCAGCAGGTCAGGCCACTTCTGTGGGAAGAGAAATTATCATCATTATGGCCCATCCCTTCGCGAGCGAAGATGAACACGGTGCCTTGTAGCTCTTCTGCCCTCACAGAACTTTTTGTAGTTGTTGGCACATGGTGATGTGCCGTTGCGAATCGCGGAACGCCATGCAGTGTGATTTTTTTGTGAGGTCCTCCCAGTTAGTATGGCTGACATGGAGATCGCGCTTGATTACGTCTTTGTAGTGAAGACGTGGACGGCCAACAGGGTGGGGAGCATCTGGTAGCCCACCGTAGAGGACATCTTTGCGCAATTGGCCATCCTCCATACGGACAATGTGGCCAGCCCACCGCAGGCGGTGAGCACGGATGATTGAGTAGAGGTCTGTACTTCCAGTCTTCTCCAGGACTTGGATGTTTGTGACTGTCGCGCCATGAGTAGCCTCGGATGGATCTGAGGCAGCGGAAATGGAATGCGTTAAGGTGCTGTTCTTGCTTTCTGTATGTGACCCAGGATTCACAGCCGTAGAGAAAAGTACTCAGCACGCAGGCTCGTAGACTCAGATCTTCAACTTGATGGAGAGGTGGCAGTTATCCCACACGCGGGCACGAAGGTGTCCGAAGGTAGTTAATGCGGGAAGAGAAAAAGAGTTAATGTTTTAGATCAAAGAGCCTTTGTCAGAACTGGGAAGGAGACCAAGAGCGCTTAAAATAAACTTCTTCAGGAACTCAGTAGGGCCCAAGCAGCATCCATGGAGGGAAAGGGATAATCAATATTTTGTGTGAAGATCCTGCTTCAGGATTGAGTGTAGATAGGAGAGAATGATAATGAATTTACTGTCATTGCACAATGTATGCATGTATCAAAATCCTTACTGCTGCAGCTGAACAGGTTTTCATTAAAAAAAAACAATCATATACATTAAATTAAAAATAATACAATAATGGTCAGTATAAAGGGGTGAGAGGAAGGGGTGAGGTTGGGGCTGGCAGGGCAATAGGTGAACTGGATGAAGGGGCGATGATAGGCAAATGGGGGCTGGTGGAGAGGGGTGAAGTAGGGAGACAGTGGCTGGTGGGTGATAGATGAAATGGATAAGGAGAAAGAAAAATTGGGGCAGTAAAAGGAGGTACATGAAGCTAGGTGAGGGAAGCAAGGGGGGGGATATAGAAAAAAGAGGTTGGGAGGTTGGGAGGTAAAGGAGCGATGAAGGGCAGAAGGAACCAGGTAACCAGGTTGCGGGGCGGGGGGTGGGGGGGGGAGAGGAATGAAACTGGGTGACAGGGGTGTGGGCAAGGAGGAAACCAGAGAGAGAGAGAGAGATTTAATGTTCATATCATTGCAATTTTTTGCTTCGAGTTACAACATCTACAGTCACCTGTGTGTTGGGGAGGGGTACGTCTCCAGTGGATTAAACCTATGGATCTCTGGCGATGAGCTGTAAACAAGGTTGAAAAACACCCAAACTGCAGATGCTGGAATCCTGAGTGAACAAGAAGGACTCAATGGAGAGCATCCAAGGATAGAAAGGGGGCGGCACGGTTGGCAGAGTGGTTAGTACAACGCTGTTGTAGCACCAGCGATCGGGACCAGGGGTAGAATCCCGTGCTGTCTCCAAGGAGTTTGTATGTTCTCTCCGTGTCTGCATGGGTTTTCCTAGGGGCTCCGGTTACCTCCCACCATTCAAAACCTACCGGGGGCTTAGGTTAATTGGGTGTAAATTGGGTGGCATGAACTCATGGGCAGAATATTCTAAATTTAAAACTTTAAAAAAATTAAATTGTACATCAACTTCTTGCGTTGAGACCATTCAATGAGACTAAAATAGGAAAGGGAGATAGCAAATATATTAAAAGGGGAAGAAAGAGGTGGGAGAAATGATGATGCGGAGAGATAAAGAGGTGATAAGAGATTGGACAAATGAAGGTGGAGATGGACAGACAAGAAGAGGAAGAAAAAGTGTCTGGAGGTCCAAGCTAAAAATCCAGTTGGCTGGCTATTATAATTCCCCTGACCATTCCCACACTGACATGTCTGTCCTTGTCCTTGTCCATTGCTCAGATGAAGCCAAATGTAAACTTGAAGAACACATTGTGCAGCATACAAAAGAGCTGGAGAAACTCCACAGATCACATGGCAATCATAGGAAGTAAAGCGTAACCAGCATTTTGGGCCTTCACCCTTCGTCAGGAATGCTGCATGGCCTGCTGAGTTTCTCCAGCACTTCTGTGCTTTGCACAATGAGTTCTCCAAATTCACATGTGCAAGCAGCAGAGTTCTAGTTTTATTTGGACATCATGTTCATCCACAGACACGTGGGCCGAAGGGCCTGCTCCATTTCATAATCTCTGGGAAACACAAGAGATCTGAAAGCTGCTGATAAAACTCAGCAGTCAAGCAGCATCTGTGGAAGAAAATGGTCATTCAACGATTTGAATTGAGACCCCTTCATCTGTATAGGAGGGGTAGGCAATATGTGAACTGGCAATAGGCAGTGAATTCAGGTGAGGAGGGCCTGATTGGCAGACAAAGTCAGGATTACGAAGGAAGGGTAGATGCAGTGATACCTATGGGAGGAAATGAAGCAATTTGGATCCACTCTGGGTTCAGTGGCAAGCAGTAACAGATTACAGTTAATTAATATTTTGTGGCTAGACGTCTGCTACCTGCAGGGTTCCACAGAGCTCAATACTGCGTCCTTTATGCTTTAAGATATATATTTTGACTTAAATGCAAGGGGCAGAGTGATACAAAAATTGCCATGTGGTTTAGAATGAGGGGGAAAGATTTAGACAGAGATGGACTAGTAATTTGGGAAGAAAGGTAGCAAATGGAACTAGTACAAGGCAAGGGAATGTAACATATATATTGAGTGGTGTGGAAGAACACAGTGACATTCGATCCTGAAAGGTAGCAGAGCAGATTCATTATAAGGTTAAAAAGTCACAGGGGATGATTTACCTCAATGGTTGAGGCAGGGAATACAAGAACAATAAGGCTATGATTGAACTATATACAATGAAAGTTCGATCAGAGCTTGAGTACTGTCCACGGACTTGATCATTGCAAGAAAGGAAAGATGAGATTGCACTGGAGAAGGCACAGAAGTAAATCACAAAATTCTGTAGACACCGTAGTTGAAGTAAAAACACAAAATGCTGGAGAAGCTCAACAGGTCAAACCGTGTCCTTTATTTAGCAAAGGCCAAGATTCACAACCGACATTTCAGGCTTTAACCCTTCATCAAATTATGAGAAAATGCCGGCAAGCGTCCGAACAAAAGAGTGGGGGGGGGGGGGTGAAGGGGAAGGTGTTGGTGGCAAGGTGTAGGTGGAGAAAGGAGGGAGGGGATAGCAGCAATGAGGAGGTGGGGGGATGGCAGAGTGAAAGAATTGGAAAGATAGGAAGTGGGGGGCGGGGAAGAAAAGGCGAGCAGGTTTAATGGAAAACTGTAAAGTTAATATCCATGCCATGTGACTAGAGGGCACCCAGATGGAAAATAAGATGTTGTTCCTTAAATCTACGGATGGTCAGGGTGGGAAATTACATAAGGCCACAGACAGACATGTAATCTGTGGGTGGACAAGGTGGGTCAGGACATAAGGCCATGGACAGACATGTAATCTGTGGGTGATCAGAGTGGGACAGGACATAAGGCCATGGATAGACGTAATCTGTGGGTGGTTAGGGTGGGACAGGACATAAGACCATGGACAGACATGTACTCTGTGGGTGGTCAGGGTGGGACAGGACATAAGACCATGGACAGACATGCAATCTGTGGAAAGGCACAGAGGAGTTTTCTACAGTTGCTGCCAAATCACTAAAAGTGTCACAATGAGAAAAGGTTGGATAAGCTTGATTTCTTTACTCTCCAGAATACAGGTGCCCAGAGGAGACATAGGTCAGGTGTACAAAACTAGGAAGGTGCCTTGACAGAGAAAACAGGTGACTTGAAAACTGCCAAAATGGATTCAAAGTAGTTGAAGGAAGGTTGAGTGGTGAAATTGTGGATTTTTGTTTCACCTAGATGATAGTAGGCATCTGGAATGCACTGCCTGTAAGGCCATAGAGGCCAAACTCTCACCTTATTTAAACAGTACTTAGGCCTACATTTGCAGAGCTACGATGCGAGGGCTATGGACCTAATGTTGGCAATGGGATTTGATTGGTTAACCCTTTAATTTTGCACAAAAATGAAAGGCTGAATGGCTTCCTCCTGCATCCTAAAATGCTTCCTAACACTGTATCAGACAGGAAAACATTTCCTGCATTAAAGCAGCATCATATTAGACACCAGTTAGCCAAACAGAGAATATTATCCAGATTCTGTCATTTTATAATGTCAATAGTATCCACCCCCCGCTCTCTTCTGTAATATCTCGTTTTATATCACGAAGTTCCTGTACACAAATGGTGTTTCTACTTCTCCGCTATGGATTACACACGATCTCCTTGTAGGAAAAAAACCCCAGAATGTCCAAAGAACAAATTGCTCAGGTACTGGCTGACTAAACCCTAAGCAAAGAGGAATACCTGGAGCAGGGGTGCAGTGCTTACTTTTTGGTGCAGGAGCTCACCAAAAATAGTGACAAGGAGGTGCCAGAACAGTCCCCTGAGGTGCCAGAGCGGCCCCCTGACATGCCGGAGCGGCCCCCTGACGCGCAAGAGTGGTCCCCTGAGGTGTCGGAGCGACGTCCCTATGAGCTCCTGCAGCACTGCACCCCTGACCTGGAGTTTAACAAGCTAAAACCAGTTATTGACTCAGAGGGCAGTGTGATTTCTGCTGAAACTCTTTAGCTGATGTACAGCTCAATTGTGGTGATTTTGCAGCAGGTCCTCTCGTTACTTGGTTGAAAATGATGCAGAAATAGTAAGGTCAATATCTAGACTTGAGACAATTAGTTTCTGGATACATACAACAAAAAAGCAGAGAAGTACACTGCCTTTGTAACCTCCAGATGAAACTATTTGAAAGCACTCCTGCATGATTTACCTCACCCTAACCTCTGCAAGCAGAGCCTTTCAAGAATTCAGCCCTGTGTACAAACTTTCACCATCCTCTTCATCCCTGCGGTCACTGACACACAACGCCTCTGGTTAAAACAACATTTTGACTTTTAGCCACTCTGCAGTACTTACAATGGTCTTGGCCCTACTCTTCTCTACAAATACTTAAACCATACAATTCTTCAGTTTACCTGTACTTCAGTTTTGACTTCCTAATCATCTCCTATTTTAATACCTCCAACAGAAGTGCATGTGCCAGCAGGCACCAAGATCCTACCTGCAGAACTCTCTCCCTAAACCACTTTGCCTTCCTGTCTCTCTTTTCTTTTCCTTGAAAACTACTCTGCGCCTCGTGATAGTTTGTCAAAATGTCTGTGGAAAAGCTTATGATTAATCAGGATCAGAATCTATTGTCATGCACAAGTTATGAAATTCGGTGTTTTGTGGCAGCATCATAGCGCAAACATCCACCTTACCATAATATCTATACATCTATATCTATCTATATATATTCTCTTTGGCTTCGCTTCGCGGACGAAGATTTATGGAGGGGTAATGTCCACATCAGCTGCAGGCTCGTTTGTGGCTGACAAGTCCGATGCGGGACAGGCAGACACGGTTGCAAGGGAAAATTGGTGGGTTGGGGTTGGGTGTTGGGTTTTTCCTCCTTTGTCTTTTGTCAGTGAGGTGGGCTCTGCGGTCTTCTTCAAAGGAGGTTGTTGCCCGCCGAACTGAGAGGCGCCAAGATGCACGGTTTGAGGCGAGATCAGCCCTCTGGCGGTGGTCAATGTGGCAGGCACCAAGAGATTTCTTTAGGCAGTCCTTGTACCTCTTCTTTGGTGCACCTCTGTCTCGGTGGCCAGTGGAGAGCTCGCCATAGAACACGATCTTATATCTCTATAATAAAAATAGCAGTGCACGAAAAGTAAAGCAGTCTCTTTTGTTCATTGATTATTCGGGGATCTGATGATGAAAGGGCAAGTACAAAATTGCCAATGAGTGGAGAGAGTGGGGGCAGTGCCCCAAGATAGTAATCTGATGAGGCTATAGTCTTGCGCTAATATGGTCAGCTGTTAACATTCAGGATCCTCCTGGAAATGCTGGCTGATTGGAAGTCCCACACATGCTACCTAATTGATGACAGTCTTGCAAGGTCATAAGGGAGTAGGAAATAATCATGCAGTTCAATAATTGCTCTTTGGAGTCGAAGATGCAAAACGCAAAGGAGGAGCTGCCAGGAGCAACAGAATATCCATATTTAATGAGTTGAGAGTGTAACCAATAGAGAGCAGTGCACTGGAGATGAATCTATGACTCTAAGAAATGCTGAAATAGATCATTCCTTCTCCACAGTCAATTTAATCAAAAGGCAGCAGGTGGATGGAGGAGAATGAGAACAATTTAGCTGAGACCAACACAGCTGAAAATCAGGTGAAGGGAATCTAATGCATTCAACCATCTCATAATAATTTGCAATGGTTGAGGAAGATGTTGTCAGTGAGGCTGGAATAGGAGTTTATCAAGTGACCTTGATAACACACAAGTGATAACCAAAAGTGCTTTTTACTTTTTAGTAATATTCAGAAATGAAGAATTACTGATGTTAAATTAAGTAAAAGAAAACTTATTGTTAACAGCTACCCAGGAACATGTTACATAGACTGTTTGGTAAGTCGGAGGTCAGATCTGTGAGCTGTGACCATGAAAGTTGACAAGGGCAGAGCTGAGGATTTAGAGATTTCAGCTGGGCATTCGATAAAGTTCCGCAGAGGAGGTTCCTCTGGAAGATTAGATTGAATGGGATCTCAGGTGTGATAGCAGTTGGGCTAGAAAATTGACTTCATGGTAGAAAGCAGAGGATGATGTGAAAGGTTGTTTTTCAGACTGGAGGCCTATGACTGGTGGTGTATCACAGGGTTCAAGGCTGGGCCCACTGCTGTTTTTTCATGTATGTCGATGATTTAGATAAAAATGTGCATGGCATGATTAGCAAGTTTGCAGATGGTATGGAAGTCTCTGCTATATCAGATAGTAGAGTTGCTGAAGATTGCAGCAGGATCTGCAGTTGGGCAGGGAACTGGTTGATAGAACTTAATGCAGAGATATATGAGGTGTTGCATTTGGGTGGTCTAACATGGATCGGACCTACACAGTGAATGGTGGGGAGCTGGGGAGTGTAATAGAGCAAAGGGACCCAGGAGTCAGGTACATCGTACCTTGAAAGTGGTGTCACAGGTAGACTGGGTGGTCAAAAAGGCTTTGAGCACATTAATCTTCATCAGTCAGTGTACTGAGCATAGAAGATGGGAGGTCATGATACAGTTCCATGAGGTGTTGAAGGTTGTCATAGATTACCACAGGATGCAGAGTTGAGTGGAAAATAGCAGATGGAGTTCAATCTGGATAAGTGTGAGTTGAGGCACTTTGGAATAACAAACTTGAAGGCAGAGTACATAGTTAATGGTCGGATACTTAACAGTGTAGAAGAATAGAGGGACCTTGGGGGGTCCAAATCTATCAAGGTTGTCAGGCAGGTTGATGGGATAGTTAAAGAAGGCTTTGGTATGCTGGCCTTTATTAGTTGAGGGATTGAGTTCAGGAGTCCTGAGGTGATATTGCAGCTCTATAAATCTCTGGTGAGATCACAATTAGAATACTGTGTTCAGTTCTGGTCACCTCATCATAGGATGGATGGAAAGAGCGCAGAGGAGATTTACTACGCTGTTGTGTGGATTGAAAAATAAATCTTATGAGTCAAGGTTAGCAGAGCCAGGGCTTTTCTCTTTGGCGAAGGATGAGTGGTGACTTAATAGAGGTCTACAAGATTATAAGAAAGACAGCCAGTGCCTTTTTCCCAGGACAGGAGTAGCAAACTCAAGAGAACATCTGTATAGAGTGAAGGGAGGAAGGTTTATAGAAGAAATCAGGGGTGGGTTTTTTGAACACAGAGAGTTGTGCGTGCCTGGAATATATTGCCAGGGGTGGTATTGGAAGATGGAACAATAGGGGCATTTAAGAGACTCTTAGATAGGCACATGGATGAAATAATAATGGAAGGTTTTGAGGTAGGGAGGATTAGTTATTTTTTAGGTTTTATATATAGGTTAGCACAATATTGTAGGCCAAAGGGCCTGAACTGTGCTGCAATGTTCTATGTTGATGATTGCCCACTTGGAATCTTGTGTTCAGTTTTGGTCACCGTGTTGCAGGAAAAATGCTGTCAAGTTGGAGAAGATGCCAAGAAGATTTCTGAGGATGTTAGCAGGTTTCAGGGCCCTGAGCTTTAGGGAGAGGTTCAGCAGGTTAAGTGTTTTATTCCTTGGAACACTGGAGGAATGAGGGGTGATATTAAAAATCATGAGAGGAAAAGATTAGGTAAACACATAAAATCTTTTGCCCAGGAAGAATTGGGAAATTGATATCAAGAGGACAAAGGTTTAATATGGGGTGGAGAGATTTAATTTTTAAATGAAAATTAAACATGCAGCACGGTAACGGGCCCTTTCGGCCCAAGAGTCCATGCTGCCCAATTACACCCAATTGAATGATTACCCCTGGTACGTTTTCAACATTGGGAGGTATCTGGAACCCCAGAGGTTAACCCATGCAGACACAGAGTGAACGTATAAATCCCTTGCAGTCAGCGGGATTTGAACCCAGGTCCCGTTTGCTGGCACTGTAAAAGCGTTGCACTAACCGCTACACTGGCTGTGTTGCCCTTAAGGGGTAACTTTTTTTTTAAAAGAAGGTGGTGAGCGTATGCAACGGGCTGTGAAGGAAATGGGTGAGGCAGGTACTATTGTAACTTTCAAGAAAAAATTGGAAGGATACGTGGACAGGAGAGGTTTAAAGGGATATGGGCCAAACACAGACAGTTGGGCTCGTGTGGGTGCAACATTTTAGTTAGCGTGGGCAAGTTGTGCCAAAGGTTATGACCCTTCTTTCTTTGGCTTGGCTTCGCGGACGAAGATTTATGGTGGGGGGAAAAAAGTCCACGTCAGCTGCAGGCTCGTTTGTGGCTGACCAGTCCGATGCGGGACAGGCAGACACGATTGCAGCGGTTGCAAGGGAAAATTGGTTGGTTGGGGTTGGGTGTTGGGTTTTTCCTCCTTTGCCTTTTGTCAGTGAGGTGGGCTCTGCGGTCTTCTTCAAAGGAGGCTGCTGCCCGCCAAACTGTGAGGCGCCAAGATGCACGGTTTGAGGCGTTATCAGCCCACTGGCGGTGGTCAATGTGGCAGGCACCAAGAGATTTCTTTAGGCAGTCCTTGTACCTTTTCTTTGGTGCACCTCTGTCACGGTGGCCAGTGGAGAGCTCGCCATATAATACGATCTTGGGAAGGCGATGGTCCTCCATTCTGGAGACGTGACCCATCCAGCGCAGCTGGATCTTCAGCAGCGTGGACTCGATGCTGTCGACCTCTGCCATCTCGAGTACCTCGACGTTAGGGGTGTGAGCGCTCCAATGGATGTTGAGGATGGAGCGGAGACAACGCTGGTGGAAGCGTTCTAGGAGCCGTAGGTGGTGCCGGTAGAGGACCCATGATTCGGAGCCGAACAGGAGTGTGGGTATGACAACGGCTCTGTATACGCTTATCTTTGTGAGGTTTTTCAGTTGGTTGTTTTTCCAGACTCTTTTGTGTAGTCTTCCAAAGGCGCTATTTGCCTTGGCGAGTCTGTTGTCTATCTCATTGTCGATCCTTGCATCTGATGAAATGGTGCAGCCGAGATAGGTAAACTGGTTGACCGTTTTGAGTTTTGTGTGCCCGATGGAGATGTGGGGGGGCTGGTAGTCATGGTGGGGAGCTGGCTGATGGAGGACCTCAGTTTTCTTCAGGCTGATTTCCAGGCCAAACATTTTGGCAGTTTCCGCAAAGCAGGACGTCAAGCGCTGAAGAGCTGGCTCTGAATGGGCAACTAAAGCGGCATCATCTGCAAAGAGTAGTTCACGGACAAGTTTCTCTTGTGTCTTGGTGTGAGCTTGCAGGCGCCTCAGATTGAAGAGACTGCCATCCGTGCGGTACCGGATGTAAACAGCGTCTTCATTGTTGGGGTCTTTCATGGCTTGGTTCAGCATCATGCTGAAGGTTATGACCCTATGACTCTATAACTGACGGCATCAAAGCTGCTCAGAAAATAGAATAACCAATGCAAGTGCCATCACCTCGAGTTTCTTAGATTTATTTATATGTAACACATGTATCAAGTCTTCATCGGATGGGGCTGCCTACATCTATGGGTTACTCAAATATATAAATTAGTTTTAGAAGGATATTGCAAGGCTTAAGATTATATTTGGCAGTGTATATTATATTGTTAGTGAATCTCACAGATGTGCTTAGCCACAGATGTGCAGCTTCATGTGCTGTGGTGTGAAGGAAATACACAGGTGATTTCTCTCCCCTTTAATTAACATCACCTATCACTCTGGGACTCTTCTGAGCACCATGCACAAAAGCTAATTGGGCATTACAAAAAGGATCAGTGCAGTGGATAGATAGCGACAGCTTTCGGACTCACTGCCTCCACACTGGTAAATGACACCCAGTAGGTTCCAATATCACAGCAAAAAAGTCAGATCAACTGTAGAGATGACTCTCACTGTTTGTCCTCATTTGTATTTCACAAATTTAATCACAAAATAAGAAAACCTTGAATGAAAGAAAAGCATTGTACTTTAAAGTATGTTGATAAAGAACATGGATGCAAATCAAAACATGGCAGTGCTTTTGATTTTTAAATGTATTTCCATGAAAACACAAATTACTGATGTTTTGAAGGCTCTAGGGTGATTTGATAATGATAATATATTTGTTGTTTTATATACAGTGCACATCTGCCCTGAAATTCTTGCTTACTGCAGCTGAACAGGTACGTTGTCAAAAAAACCCAACTCCTCAGACAGCTCCAAGAAAAGTGCAGAGAACAAAAACAAAGGACGCTACATCACCTTTGTTGACCTCACCAAAGTCTTCGACACCGTGAGCAGGAAAGGGCTTTGGCAAATACTAGAGCGCCTTGGATGCCCCCCAAAGTTCCTCAACATGGTTATTCAACTGCACGAAAACCAACAAGGTCGGGTCAGATACAGCAATGAGCTCTCTGAACCCTTCTCCATTAACAATGGCGTGAAGCAAGGCTGCGTTCTCGCACCAACCCTCTTTTCAATCTTCTTCAGCATGATGCTGAAACAAGCCATGAAAGACCTCAACAATGAAGACGCTGTTTACATCCGGTACCGCACGGATGGCAGTCTCTTCAATCTGAGGCGCCTGCAAGCTCACACCAAGACACAAGAGAAACTTGTCCGTGAACTACTCTTTGCAGACGATGCCGCTTTAGTTGCCCATTCAGAGCCAGCTCTTCAGCGCTTGACGTCCTGTTTTGCGGAAACTGCCAAAATGTTTGGCCTGGAAGTCAGCCTGGAGAAAACGGAGGTCCTCCATCAGCCAGCTCCCCACCATGACTACCAGCCCCCCCACATCTCCATCGGGCACACAAAACTCAAAATGGTCAACCAGTTTACCTATCTCGGCTGCACCATTTCATCGGATGCAAGGATCGACAACGAGATAGACAACAGACTCGCCAAGGCAAATAGCACCTTTGGAAGACTACACAAAAGAGTCTGGAAAAACAACCAACTGAAAAACCTCACAAAGATTAGCGTATACAGAGCCGTTGTCATACCCACACTCCTGTTCGGATCCGAATCATGGGTCCTCTACCGGCATCCCCTACGGCTCCTAGAACGCTTCCACCAGCATTGTCTCCGCTCCATCCTCAACATTCATTGGAGCAACTTCATCCCTAACATCAAAGTACTCGAAATAGCAGAGGCCGACAGCATCGAATTAACGCTGCTGAAGATCCAACTGCGCTGGGTAGGTCACGTCTCCAGAATGGAGGACCATCGCCTTCCCAAGATCGTGTTATATGGCGAGCTCTCCAATGGCCACCGTGACAGAGGTGCACCAAAGAAGAGGTACAATGTGCCTGCCACATTGACCACTGCCAGTGGGCTGATATCGCCTCAAACCGTGCATCTTGGCGCCTCACAGTTCAGCGGGCAGCAACCTCCTTTGAAGAAGACCGCAGAGTCCACCTCACTGACAAAAGACAAAGGAGGAAAAACCCAACACCCAACCCCAACCCACCAATTTTCCCCTGCAACCACTGCAACCGTGTCTGCCTGTCCCCCATCGGACTTGTCAGCCACAAACGAGCCTGCAGCTGACGAGGACATTTACCCCTCCATAAATCTTCGTCTGAGAAGCCAAGCCAAAGAAGAAAGAAAGAAAGAAAAAGGAGACAATAAATACAAAAATAGATATGCAATAAGTATTCACAGTTATCCTCGTGCCACAAAAGGGATAGTAGACAATCCTTTAGTGGAGTCAGATCAGTCCCTGATTAGTGTGATAAGGGGAGGTTTGAGTACCTGATAGCTGTTGAAGAAACTGTTCTTGAACCTAGAGGTGCTAATCTTCAGAATTCTGTCCCTTCTACCTAAAGGTGGCAGAGAGAAGAGTTTGACCAGGGTGATGGAGGCCCTTTCGATGTTGGCTACCTTCTTGGGGCGGAGCCTCATATGCATGCATTAAATGGATGGGAGATTGGAGCCTGTGATGGACCTGGTTATGTTTGCTACCTTGTGCAGCCTTTTGCATTCCAGGAAAGTCGAATTCCCAAAACCAGGTTGCGATGCAACCAGTCAGTATACTTTCCAGGGAAATCCAGTTTTGTCTGGTTGTGTCTGTACAGTTAGATGATTATAACCTTGAACTTGAACATGATCATAGCGCTGAGGCTCAACACCCCCTCTCTGCAACTGGATCTTTGACTTTCTTGACTGAAAGTCCACAGTCAGTCCGGGTTGTCAGCAAAATCAGAAGTCCTGTCATGTTGAGCACTGACGCACCTCAGGGTTGCTCTACTGTTCATCAAGCTGACTCATGACTGCTCCACCAGATTCAGTTCAAACGGAATGATGAAGTTTGCAGATGATAAAACAGTAGTTGGCCTTATCGGCAATGGTGATCAGTGGGTTTACAGAGAGGAGGTTGAAAGGCTAATAAAAGGGTGTGAGAACAACAGCCTGTGTCTAAACATGGTCAAGATAAAGATGATTGTGGACTTGAGGAGGATGAAGATCAACCACTCTCCACTATACATCAATGACTCTATCAGGAGAGAGTTGAGAGCACAAAGTTCCTTAGTGTGCATATAACTGACAACCTAACCTGGACCCTCTACATTTCCTCATTAGTCAGGAAGGGGCAGCAGTGCCTACTCTTAGACAACATTTTACAGAAGTACAATTGAGAGTGTTCTGTCTGGTTGCATCATTCTGTGGTATGGTAGCTGCAAAGCATCAGACCAGGTCAATGTACAAGAAAATCACTTGGGTCTCCCTTTCCTCTACTGACCACGTTCACCGGGAGCGTTGTTTAAAAAGAGCTCAAAGAATTATTGAAGATCCCTACCATCCACCACAGAGTATCTTTGATCTATTCCCATCAGGAAGGATGTAAAGGAGTATCAAAATCAGGACTGCAGCATGGGAAATGGCTTCTTCCCGCAGGCTGTGAGATTGATGAACAGTATCCTGTAACCGTGGGTCTCTTTCAATGAAACTGAGAATTTATACATATTTATTTTATGTTACATTTTTATGCATGCATGTTATTTTTATGTGCTGTGTGAGAAATGAATGATGTGTGTATATGTGTGCGCCATGGTCTGGAGAAACGTTGTTTCATTTCATTGTATATGTGCAGTCAGATGATAATAAACTTGAATTTGTCGATCGAGTTGGAGCAGAACTTGGCTACACAGTCATAATGGTTTCATAATATATTAATGTTCCAGTGTATTACATTACAGAGTATTTCAATATACATTAACATGGGCTCTTTTCCCCTACTTCTCACAAACCAGCTGTGCTGCTAATCCCAGACTTGTCAGTTTATGAGAAGAGGCCAAGTATTTATTTTACAAGGAGGGTAAACTGGCCAATCCAAAGCATTCACAGGCAATATCCTCATGGACCTCCAAGAGTTGGTACAAAAGAACAAATTGATGTGGAAATTTGAAGCAAACCACTTTCCCACCCTTTTGGCTTCAAATTAACGTCAATTTGACACAAGAGGCTATTAAACAAAGAGTATAGTTTCTCGCATTTTAAAAAAAGTAAATAGTTGGCATCCTTTTGTCAGTTTTGTTGCAGCAGTCATAAAGTATAGATAAACTCTATCATCCAAAAAACATTACCTCCTCAAGTTTCAACACACATCTAACTAATGGATTAAAACCACAGAAGAATTACATGTTTACTCTTTTAATTTAAGTCTAATCACTGTGCTTTGTTGTGTTAACTGTACATCGCTATCTTGCAGTTTTTATCCACTCTCTCCTTGTGAGACTGGTGGACTGAAAGGGGTCTATTTTTATTGCTGGTGATAGCTGAAAATTCCATTACCAGTATGACCTTTCAGTATGGATTAGGAAATAATTTTTAATTGCCTACAAACAAATGCTATTCTACTAAGCAAACTGAAAATAAAATATCCATTCTCTCCAATGAAATGTATCATGATGGCCATGTGTATTATTTAGCTGGTATGGCATCATGTTGTACAGCCTCGACCAATAGTTTTCTCTTATAAAAGGTTGGACTACTATGGCAGGGATTCAGTCAGTGAGAAGTTTTTTCATCTCTGCCAGACTTAAGTCAGCGTTCAAAAAAGCCAACTCCCATTCTCAGCAGTGTACCTTCCAGCAATAATTGGACAGATATAGAGATTTCTTTGTACTTTTATAAATGCCACACTCCATCACATATCTTTTGAAACCAATGAAGCTGAAAAATAATCTATTCCTGAAATGGGACCCATCACAAATTGGCCAGCAGGAGGTCTCTGGGAATGCCTTGCTCTTTGATTTTCTCTCCTTATCAGTGACGAGAACTGCAGAGTCTCATCACTCCACATTTCAGCTGATTACTGACTTAAACCACAAAATGGTAACAAGCATCACTCCTGGGTTTCCCTTCCTGTTGCAACGCAGAGCTTTTGAAAAAAATCCACTGGTGGTATTACAGGATTCCCTGGTTTAAAAAAATCCACTGATGACAGCCACACCAAATGAACCAAATTTTTTTGTCTCAGATTTTACAATAATAGGTGATATATTTATTCCTTACAAATATAAATGTCTTGGGCAAATCTACATTGCGGTTTTGATTCCAGTGCAGACTGAAAAATGATTCAGAAGTTATTTAGAATGATTATGTACTTTTTGCATCAGATTTGTCTGAGTTAAAAGTTGAATTCTTGTTCCCAAAGTCAATTTTTACAATACATAATTATTTTTTTTAAATTTAGACATGCTGCATTGCCACAGGCCAATTTGGCCCTATGAGTCCGTGCCGCCCATTTTACACCTCATTAATCTACACCCCAGTAGGTTTTTTGAAGGCATTCTAAATTTCTTGGTTTTCTTTAAAAAAAAGTATTTCCTGTGTAATCAATAAGTGAACATTGTTCTTTGCCTCAGATTGCTTTCTTGAAAAATATTATGCAGTTATAAACTTAAACCAAAGATATTCATTTGCACCTTCATTGTTTTTGTGAAAGTTTTGCAGCTGTGGTGCTACCACTATGTGTACAGATGTACTTATGTGCTGGCCTACCCCTGAACCTGTGACTCCTCCCTCCCAGATAGTCCCATAAAGGCTGCTATGCCCAAACCCCTCCCTCAGTATCTGCCTTGGAAACGGGCCAGCAACATGCAAGCCGTGCTCACACTTTAAGGTGATTAAAGCCTATTAATCACGATTCTCTGTCTGATTGTGATTGATTGGTAGTACAGCAGCGTGCCATGAAAATTGCTGTTTTAGTCGCAGGCAGCAATATTAGCAATGTCCAAGTTTCACTTTTCTTCATCCTGAGTTCGTCTGGGGTTTGGTCTAGAGTCAATGGGAAGAGCTAGCTGGCGGGGAGAGGAGTAGCAAAGACTGGGTGGGATGTTATGCTCGGACTTCAGAGTCAGAAGAGGAGACCTGGGGTTCCCAGTGATCTGGAATATGCTGTCCTTGGATATTGGGAATGCCCAGAGATTAGGTATGAGTGGAGGGGAAGCCTCTGTAGCTTTTAATTTATTTTGCAAAAGAAGTTAAGGGAAGAATTGCACTCTAAGCGGTAGAACAACACTTAGTTCTTTCTCAAAGTCCTGTCACAATCCTGAATGATTTGCATCGGAGATGGTGTAGATTCAGTCCTTCTGCACCAAATCGAAACAGAAATGGCCAAGTCAGTCCTGCTTCAAATTTAATACGATCGAAAGCCATGTACTTTAGAAAAACTGGAAAGTGCAAATGGTTAAAAAAAAGCTATAATTGCAAGACTTTTGTGTTTCATTTTATTATTTCATATAAATAAAATAACTGAAATGAAAAATCAGATAATTTATCAGCTAACTGTAGTTCAGAATGTGCTTAGATTTACATCATAACTCAACCTTTGTTCATGGTGACCTCTTTGAAATCTCATCATTCCTTAACTGAATAAGAGGACACATTCAGCACTGAAGAGCTTATTTGCTCACTGCCTGGAATGGAGGTGCCAACTCTCAAGACAGGAATAAACTCCAGAAGGCTGTTAACTCGGCCTGCGACATCACAGGCACCAGACTTCACTCCATCGAGGGCATCAACATGAGGCTGAGACTTAAAAAAGCAGCCTCTATCCTCAATGACCCCCACCACCCAGGCCATGACCTCTACACTCAGGTACCATTGGGGTAAAGGTACAGGAGCCTAAAGACGAGCACTCAGCGGCACAAGGACAGCTTCTTCCCCATTGCCATCAGATTATTTTTTATAGCAATGTTGTTTTATATGAATGTTTGCAGTATGATGTTGCTGCAAAACACCAATAAATTCTGATTCTGAGTGTGCAATACTCTTACAAAGTGACACATCTCTTTAATACAAATGTCCTCTGGAAAGTACTTGGTGCTTTTATGCAAATTAAGTGACTGAGATTTATAAAGGAATCACCTAGAATTGTTCATGTGGCCCTGCCGTCTAGGCTTTCTTGGTCCAAGTATTCACAGCATTTTGAATTCTCAGCTCGTCATCATCCAGGAATAATTAAATTCAAGTCTGCAAACAGATCAATTTTATGATGTCATCGCTATTTCTGCCATGAGTGCAGTCTACTGGAAGTGGGTTTAGACAGGCTGATCATTAACAGCTGGCTGAGAAACATGACATTCTTTCCATCAGTCTGGGGCGGAATCAAATCCTGATCCAAAATGTCAAAGGTTAGTGTGCTAGCGTACTTTTCCCTTGATCATCTTAAAACTTTAAAGAAAAATAATTTTGCTGCCTTACCTGGTTGCTGGTAAAATGTGCACTCATTTCGATACCAATTAAAAATGCACCACTTACATTTCTGAACTTAAGTGAGAAAAAGATCATAAAATCCTCTGCTAACTCCTTGTGCTTTTCCTAATGATTGGATTTTTTTTCCTTTTTCACTCACATAAATCATCCAGCAATTCTGAGGTCTTTCTGGCCTGCATGGTTAACCATGTATTTACACAATTTGGCACAAAAGAAACAGATTTCAAATGTATTCTGACATTCAATGTTTCAGGAGAACAGCTGACTAAGATACCAACTATGCCACATAGCATGAAGTTTAATCTTTGTGATGAGTTTGGACCTCTCACATGGGGAAGGACAGGAATCTATCTGTTAACCTTGGTACTGCTTGGCTGTGATAATATCTCTGGCTGAATAATCTGTCAATATTGACTGATTCGATGGTGATGAGTGGCTGCAGATGAAAGCACCTTCAGACAATAGGCATTCAAGAAACCCCAGTAGCACAAGAAAGCAATACTTAATACGGAGGATATGCTTGAGGAACTTTAAAGTAGGAATGAGAAGAAGAGATCTGTTGAATTTCTACATGGAAAAAAATGACACCAGCATTACCAACATGGTTTCATTGTGGCTTGTCATTAATTAATACTTCTTCCACAAAAATACATAGAGGTTGTATTCAAGGATAGAAAAATGAACAGCAAGCAATCTAGGAAGTTAATACAACCCAAAGATCAAATTTTGGTGAGATGCAAAAAAGCAAGTTGCATCCACAAGAAAGCAAGTTGGAAAACAAAGTGGCCTCCCCTAATTATGCACTCTTCTCCAGTGCCATGGTGCATCCCAAATTTTCCATGAAATTGGCCCTATCAGGACTGTATAAATTAGTGTTCTCTTAACTGCAACCTTTGAAAGGGGTGAAGAATAATAATTTGCATTGTAAACAAAGAAAAACACATGACAATCAAATTCATTATAATAATTCTCTTCCAAAGCCCTTTTCTACTCTCACTTTAATATAAATAATATTGAGACTAACTCCTGCACCAGTATGCTATTTCACTTAAGTGGAATGCCTAAAAATGGGCTTTTTAGGACTCATTATTTGTTTGCCTATTTGACTCAAAGTTCTAACATTAAATCTGCCAACATCTTTTTCTTTGCAATCTGTGTCAATGGTGGTAAGGCCCTTCTCTCCTGCATATTGGTAGAATACAGGGTAGGTAGACCCTAACATCAAACCTTGTGCAAGTCTGTTCCAAATTAAGCAGTGCGATCCAGCTCAAGCTAAGGATCCGAGATTATTATTTTCAAGAGAAGGGCACTTCTGCATCACTTATCCTCCACAACTCGCCTCCCCACCTTGCCGCAGGTACAGAGTTCCTCAATCACCTGCGAGCATGTGGATATTGATTCAAATGAGAATTGGTCATGCTGATTTGTGAGACTTTGTTGGATTTCATTAGAGATCCAGAGGTCACAAAAAAATGTTGTGGCTTAAAGCTTAATTTGAACCCAGTGTTGAGGGAAAGTGGGGCGGGGGGGGGGGGCGGGGGGGGTGAGTTGGGAGTGCACAAAAGCCTAGGGAATTGACGTCTGTTCTTTCTTTCAGCAGGTTAGGATGGAGATGGAAAGGGGTGGGGGGGGGGGGACCAAAAGAGCAAGAGGTCAGAAGAAGAGGTGCAAGCAAGCAGTTAAATCCAGAACGACTGTACTCGGAGTATTTTAATTCCATCAAAGTGATTGAAAAGCTATCTTGTTGAGGTTCACCTTTTCCAGGTTCCTCTTACTCTTACCTCCCACATTAATCCATTGACATCATGGGAATAAAAACTACTCTGCTGATAAATTTATTTTACTTTGTCCCTGTCCTTATCAGTCACATTAGTAACTTCTTTCAAGAAGGAAGGAATGGAAAGGACATATTATGCAGAGAGAGCTACATTTCCTTCTCTGTGGATGGACAAATCAAGCAATGACATGTTTGAGAATTTTGGGCTTCCTGAGGTGCCACTGTGTTTTTGCTGCAGCCACAGTAAGATGAGGGCACGATGTCAAATTCCTGACATATCAAAAGAGATATCCATCTTGATAAATGGATGAAAGTAATAAAAGTGCAAACCTTTATCGGGGAAACAACTGTGACATCTTTATCAAGCATCAGTCCACTATTTTCCCTCCTTTTTATTTGACCAGAAGCAGCCATTTGGTGCAGAGATGTCTGGTTGTTTGCACCTTTCCTAAGCCAGAATACAACAAGCTTAAACATCACTGGTGCAAGAACAGTGCAGAGCAGTCTAGCTCAGTCCTCAAGCAACATCTTCTAATTACCATTTATGTTGCATCCTCCACATCAGTGGTAATTAGAAGAGATCAGTCATTGCCAGAAGCTGTGGGAAGGAGATTTTGAGGAAAGAGGACAAAGTAGCTACGCAGGTTGATTCTGTGGTTAAGAAGGCATATGGGGTGTTGGCTTTCATTAATTGTGGAATTGAATTTAGAAGCTAAGAGGTAATGTTGCAGCTATACAAGACCCTGGTCAGGCCCCACTTGGTGTACTGTGCTCAGTTCTGGACACCTCACGACTGGAAGCCATAGAAAGGGTGCAGAAGAGATTTACAAGGATGTTGCCTGGATTAGGGAGCACGCCTTATGAAAACAGGTTGAGTGAACTCGGCCTTTTCTCCTTGGAGAGATGGAGGATGAGAGGTGACCTGACAGAGGTCTATAAGATAATGAGAGGCATTGATCGTGTGGATAGTCAGAGGCTTTTTCCCAGGGCTGAAATGGTTGCCACAAGAGGAGACAAGTTTAAGGTGCTGGGGAATAGGTACAGAGGAGATGTCAGGGGTCCGTTTTTTTATGGAGAGAGTGTTTGGCAAATGAAATGGGCTTCCGGCAACGGTGGTGGAGGCAGATACATTAAGTTCTTTTAAGCGTCTTTTGGATAGGTACATGGAGCTTAGAAAAATAGCCTATGAGTAAACCTAGTGATTTCTAAATTAGAGATATGTTCGGCAGAACTTTGTGAACCAAAGGGCCTGTATCGTTCTGTAAGTTTTCTATATTTGTATATTTAATGAAACAAAAATTAAGAAATAAAACTGAGTAAGAAAGAAGGCAACTGCAGGAAATCCTTTTTGACAGGCAATCAAACAGAAATTGAAACCACTGTGATTTACATGAAACTGTATTGAATCTCTATTCTTCAAAGAATGAAGAAGTATGTGCCCACAAGCAGGAAGAACCAAAAAGCATTCATCCATGTTACGTGGCAATGAGTATTGATGTTAAACATCTCAGAAAACGACAACCCCAATAAGAAGTTGGAGCAGGAGTAGGCCATCTAGCCCATCATGTCTGCTCGGCCATTCAGAGATAATGGTTGATCTGGCTGTAGACTCAGCTCCACCTACCCTTAATTCCTCTACTGTGAAAAATCTAACTATCTTATATATATTTGGAGAGATAGCCTCGACTGCTTCTTTGGGCAGATAATACCACAGATTCACTGCTTTCTGGGAAAAGCCGCATCTCTTCAGCTCCAGGCTAAATCTACTTGGCTGTACTTTGAGGCTTTGTCCTCTATTTCTTATTTCAAGTACCAGTGCAAACAACATTCCTGCCTCTCTTCTCGATCCTTTTCATTATTATACATGCTTCATTGAGATTCCCTTTTGTTTTTCCGAATTATAGAGTACAGTTCCAGACGATTCAGTCTCAGAGGCCAATCCCCTCATTTCTGGAATCAAAATGGTGAACCTCCTCTGCCCATCTCCAAAGCCACTATACCCTTTCTCCAGTAAGAAGACCAAAACTGTATGCAGTACTCCAGATGCAGCTTCACCAGTCCCCAGTACAATTGCAGCAAGACCTCCCTGCTTTTAAATTCAATCCTGACAATGAAGGCCAACATTCCATGGCCTTCTTGATCACCTGTTGCACCTGCAAACCAACCTTTTGTGATTAATGCACAAGCAATCCCAAATCCCTCTGCGCACCAGCATACTGCAGTCTTTAACCATTTAAATAATAATCTGACCTTCTAATTTTCCTTCAAAGGTGGATGACCTTGCATTTCCCAACATTGTACTCTCACTACCAGTCTCTAGGCCACTCACCTAACTCTCTCCACATCCTTTGCATAACTTGATTTTCCACTCCACCATGTCATCAGCAAACTTAGATGCACTACACTCAGTCCCCTCTTCCAAATCATTAATGTATACTGTGAACAGTTGCAGGCCCAGCACTGATCCCTGCAACACTCCCTCTGCACCGATAGCTAACCAGAGAAACAGTTATTTATCCCAAATCTCTGACTTCTATTGGTTAACTAATCATCTATTCATGTTAATAAATGACCCCTCCCCCCCCAACTCCATGCATCCTTATCTTATGGCTAAGTCTTTCATGCAGCACCTTATCCAACACTTTCTGGAAATCCAAGTATATAATATCTACCTGTTCCCCTCTATTCAGTGTGCTCATTACATACTCAAAGAACTCCAGTAAATTTGTCAAACAGGACCTGCTGTATATGCCAGATGGAACAATTTTCAGATGTCTCACCATATTTTTCTTAATAATAGCTTCAAGTTTTCAAGATTGAGCCCCTTCTCCTCCAATTGACCATTTCTAAAGAGGATTAACATCAAAGAGGAAGAGCCCCTGACCAGAAATCTAATTGGATCAGTAATATCATTAATATGCTTCTAAGCAGGTCAGAAGTTGGATGTTCTGCAGGGAAGGGCCTGACTGCTGTGTGTGGCATAGAGGTGCAACAATTAGTGTTACAGCTGCACAATTCTAGCTTTATCTGACCTCAGATACTGTCAGTATGGAGTCTGTGCATGCTTTCTACAATTGCATTGTTTTCTTCCAGTTGCCCCAGTTTCCAGGCAATTCTGAAGGTGAATGACCCCAGTGTAAGTTAATGTGAAAAGGATTCATAAGGGCTATTGACAGGCATGAGTGAGAGACTTTGATATCAAAAAGCAAAACAAAAACTGTGCTTAAAATCTACTTAGCATCTCAGCAACAGTAAAGTTGACATTTACAACCAGTGACTGGGTTTGAATCCACTGCTGAGTTTGTACGTACTCCCAGTAGGTGCTTTTAAGCTGCAGCATCTGGGTAGCCCTCCTGGAATCCAGTTGCGATTAGTGGGGCAAAGGTGCCTCGCACCTTGTAAGCTGAGGGGGGGGGGGGGGGGGGAAATAGCCCCAGTAAATCGCCAACCCAGCGATTTAAGGGGGATCTTGCCCCTGCGATGAGCAGAAAGTGACGCGTCACGCAAACTAGTCTCCCCTCCCCCCCCGCCAGCTGTCATTCTCCCTCCCCACTGTCAATCGTGCTTCCCCCCACCAACCCACGGCAGCCTACCCCTCTGCCCCTACAGCAGCCGATACATCTCCTCTCTCCCCCATGACAGCCAATCTCTCTCCCTCGCAGTAGCGACCTCTCACTACCCCCCCCCCCCCACTTCTCTACCCTGGGCCCTGGCAGTGATCCCTCTCTCCCCATAATCACTGCAGACCCTTCAGCTGGGGCTTCCCAGGAGTAACTGGGTCAGCATTTTGCTGTGCAAGCCGCCGGTTGACACGTCCTGGGTTCCCTGATTACCTCCGAGGTAGGGCAGGGACCCGGTGGACTTTGGATGATGCTGACGGGGTCGGATCCTTTCAAGATGCCTTGTGAGTAGAGCAAATTGAAAGTACCTAATGTCTGCATGGATTTCATCTGGGGTGGGCCAGTTTACTCCACATTCCAAAGAGGAATGGAGTCAGTAGGTTAATTGGTCACAAGGGTATATGTGGGCGGCTTGGGTTCAAGGACCAGTTACCACAATGTGTCTCTAAATTAAATTCAAAAGATCTGCACCAAGTCAATGACCTTTCCAAGGGTGCTGCCATAACTGTTTGGTACTTGGAGCACTTCATGCTTTTATTGAATAGCAGATACTCCAGCTTCCTCTGCAAATTTCATTGGGTGACCTTTGCTTGTGCCCACCTCACTGACAAAAGGCAAACCCAACACCCAACCCCAACCAACCAATTTTCCCTTGCAACCGCTGCAATCGTGTCTGCCTGTCCCGCATCGGACTGGTCAGCCACAAACGAGCCTGCAGCTGACGTGGACTTTTTACCCCCTCCATAAATCTTCGTCCGCGAAGCCAAGCCAAAGAAAGAAAGAATAAACAAAACCATTGCCTGCCAAAGATGGCTACATTGACTTCACTGATTACATTCGGATTTGAGCTGGCCTCTAGTTCGGCTCCAGACTCAAATTCACGTGCAAGGGTGGATCTGGACTCCCACCAGGTTCCTACTTTCAAGTAGTGGAGTTGGGGGTGCAGAAATTGTAAAATGAGGTAGAATAAGTCATGAAGATTACATCTGAGCATATTATCATCTTCATGCTCACTCTCTTTCACTGATCATTCCCATTATTGGCAAAGAAGATGAACTACTGAATCCATGCTTGCCTGCGCTAGTTTGATGTTGTCATCAGTTATGTCATATTTCTTCTGAAAGAGATATGTAAGAATGTTAGTGAAAGTGTCTGGTTGGGGTGATTTTGAACTTCCTGCTACATGCCACTCAATCCCATTAATTTTCCTACTTGCCTGTCTGTGTCTTCCTCCCTCACCATTATATGGCCTATTGTAAACTCCAGGAACAATATTTTATCTTCTGTTTTGTCTATTTCCACCTTCTGGAATGAACACTGAATTTTCCAACTTTAGGTCAACTGTTCTCTCACCATTTCCCACATTCAAGCATATAATCTCTTTCTCAGCCCTTTTTCCTATAAAATGCCTTGCTTACTGTCAGTACTCATACTTCTTGTCACCTGATCTGTTTTTACCCTTGTCTTTTTACACCTCACTCCTCTCCCTAGATCTGCTTTCAAAGCAGACACCACTCCACTCTTCCTCGGTTCTGAGGGAGCCTTCAAAATGTGAACTGCTTTCTCATTCCACAGATGTTGCTTGATCCGTTGAATTTTTCCAGCATTTACACGATTGTGTCCGGCAATGCAATTGCCATGGTTGAATCGCTAGCAGTACTTGGAAGCTGAGAGATGCAAATGTAAGGTTTGCAAATGATTTAGTTAGATAGGACTTCTGACTGATGGAGGTTATTATTGAACAATGGGGTACATATTGCATGGATCTGATCACATATGCAGCAATTCACACCTTGTGGTAATATCTTTTAGTGCCTGTGTTCTTGTACTTGGGCTTGATTCCTTGTGTTGACCATTTCCCATCGCCTCCCACACCCACTTGATCATCTGTCTGGAAAACCTAACGTAAGGGCAGCAGTAAAGCAAACCTTTCTGAAGAGGATCTCTCTTTTCCCCCCCACCTTATTAACCAAGGCAGCCAGAGGCACATTGAGAAAATGGAATGCCCACTCTTGTCTGCAACCTGCTGTGGTTTCCAACAAGCTCCAGACTTCCACCACCAGATGCAGCCACAAGGTACCTTTGAAGATGGATAAGGGTGACTTTCATCCTCGCAGTTCATAAAATAATGTTTCTCTAAGCTAAAATATAGTACATCACAATTCTAGATTCCATTTTTTCAGTGCCATCTCCTGTTGCTGCCTTGATGTTTCCATGCAGAGATTGTCATGCAAGTCCACGATGAGAATTATAACAGTAGTAATTTTAGTTGTACCACAGAAATTTAAAATGACATTGATTTCACCTAAAGAAAATGAACAAAATTAAGTATGGTACTATTGCTAATAAACATCACAAAAGACAGTGAGGACAGTTCTGGCTACATTCAACCCATTACCTTTCTATTCCCTGACAAGAATTAAAAACCATTCTTTATGAATGCTCTTTGGCTTTATGAATTAATTTAGAAAAAATTGCTTCCAAGATTTAATGAGGAAGGTACCAATTCCGACATGGCTTCACTAATGTAAATGACTAGGCTGTATGACACTCCAGATCCTCTCTGAGCTTTTTTTAGGCTGTTTTTAAAAGGATAAGTTTACCCTGAAAATATTTTATCTTCTTTAGAAAAAAATGCAATCAGGGGTATGGTGGGGGAGGGGTGGAGTGGTGGAGCTCAAAATTCCAGTAGAGAGCCAAGTTCACTTTGCTTGAGAATTCATTGATTACAGACTCTCCATTAAGCTCTATCAAGGTCCCAGTAAATTAACAGAAAGGAAGGCTATCTTTAGACTGCACGAGTATTTGTTGAGTGGATCCTTAACAAAGAACCAAATGGAATGGCAGTGATCCTTTTCAATAAGGGCAGCTGAAAAAAAATTATGGCAAAATTTCTCGAAGCTTTCCGAAGGCCACCTTGCAAGCTGAAAGCATACAAGTGTAAATTGTTTTAGGTGGAATTTACAGCTTGGCTGCATCTTAACAGCTCAGTCAATATTTTAACATTCAGATTCACTGACTTTGCTTCATTCCCATCAAAATTTGAAATGCAAAAATACACAAAGTGCATGTACAGACATGAGACAAGGTTTGCTTTTATGCTGCCCTATTTAAAATTACATAAAAGCAAAACAATAAATTGCAGTAATTGGTATAACCAGTGCAGAAACCATCATTGCAAATCATTTGATAACAGCATCATATTGCAGCTTCATGCATTGTCATGCTTTCATTGTGTGTGAAACAAAAAGCAGATTTAATGTGCATCAGGTCATTATAATTATAAAATTGTTTCTAATTATGGTCCATCATTTAAGATAACAAGCCTCATGTTCCACAAGTTGTCCGACACCTGACTTTCCTCTCAGCAGTTATAGGAATTAATGGAATTGACTTTGTTAAACTTTCAGTAAGGTTCATCCACTACACTTACATATTTCTTACTGTGATTTTGAACACAACATGCGCTGGACATCAAAAGAAAGAACTGTTCACTGAATAGTACGGGATGTGCGTGAGGCCGTTGGAAAATGGTGTGGGAAATACTAGTGGAGCAAAATCAACTCTACATGCAATAGTTTCAGAGTGGGAAAGTCATCATATATGGTCAAAGGCTTCAACCTTACTTTGCATTTTCACACAAGAGAAGCTTAACATAATAGACTTAAATGCCATAATGTTAACTCACAACCATTGACCAAACAAAATCAAAAAAGACTGCCCACTTCACACAGTTTGTAAGCACATGACTACAGCAATGTTGTCTGAACTAATTTTCCTTTCTGATCAATACCACAGAAAAAGCATGAGGATTATGAGTTCAGTATTTCATTAAGTTGTCGTGTTTCTATTATAATTATTGTGGTATTCAGCTGACTCAGATTCATTCTTCATTGGCTCAGAACTTCAAATGCATGCAAAAATGTAAAAGATCGAAGCTGTTAATGTTGACTACATTGCTTTAAGGTGTTGCAAATCTTTAAAAAGTCAAGTGCATTGTGGGTGCAGAAGACGGTACGTGTTCTACATGTACGAGATGATCAGTTAAATTTTGACAGTGTTACAGACTCCAGAGGAACCCAAAAACCAACAGCAATAGATATGCACCGCAACAGGGTTACTTAAACAAAAGTAGTTTTTAATTATATTTGAACAAGAAAACAGAATTAAACTTTGACTTATTACTTAACATACTTTAATCCCCCTTCTAATACTAAGGGCAGGTGTATGTAATATGTATTTAAGATTAGAAAAGTTCTATGGATCACAGTCCAATCTCACTGGTTGCAGGCAATTCTTGTACCATGCACATAAGTTAGCATTAACGTTCACCAGTCTTTGGTGCTTAACAGGAAAAATGGTTACCACTCAGGAGGGTTCTTGCTGGTTTTCAGAGAGAGATTCCTTTTTGTTCCAGGACATCCGCAACTGATTCCTGTTTAATCAATCTTGCTGACGAAACTTGCCCCCTTCAGGGTTCTCCAGATGATCCTCCTTCTTTCAGGTCACCTTTCAGACAGCCAGTCTTCTCCTTTGACCAGGCAGTCTTCCAAAGTTTGCCATCTTTGTCCTTCTGGAACTGATTTCTGTCTCCTTTCTCTCTGAGAGCAAAACTGTTCTTCCTGTCTGAAAAAGTCACATGGTCTCCTAGGCAAGCTGTATGGTGCAACTTTGTTGCTCTTTTTGGAAAAAGCACTCTGCAAAAGTCCTGGAAATATTCTATGTTTTAAAATGTGACCATGGCAGCAGACCAACAATTGGCTTAGCGGCTAAAGGACTCACTCACAGGCTGTAGGCGGTCAGCTCCATGCGATCAGGTTACTCAAGGAAATAGGATTCATGAGCGCAAGAAGGGCTCCCAAAGGGCCTCGGGTGCAGAGAGCTTTCTGATCGTGTTGGAGCTTTGGATCGGAAGGTTGGGTTGCCAACGGATTGAACAAGAGTCTGTGCGGTTGCCAGAGGCTGTGGGAATGCTGGAGGAAAATCCATGGACTCTTCTGCTCCTCTTTCTCTCTTTCTGTAAGGGGCGCTGGGGCAATACAAATGGTGACTCTTTGTCTGCCTTTTGGCAGGCAGAATTCTGTGTTGTTACAGAACAATAAAGGAATATCTTGAATAAACAAGGTTTAAGAGGAATCTTGAGAAGTCCTAGAATTGCCAAGGCATTGTAAGGCTACAGGTTAAATCCTAGAAGTTAGGATTAATGTATGAGTCAGCACTACTCAGCTTGCATGTGATGGGCCAAAGGACCTGCTCCCATCTTCTATAATTCTATGACCTGCTAAATATCCTGTTTTGTTTTTGAATTCCAGCATCTACCCTTGCCTCTGTGCTGACAACTAACGATCTAGCAACTAACCTTGAATGAAAATAAACTTCAACCAATTAAAATTTGAGAAGATTGAAGCACTAATTTTCATCCCTTTCCTGGAATCTTTGTTCCTTTAACACTGACTTTATCTTTCCACTTGTTTGTCTTAGGACAAACCACACTACTTTCCAACTAAACATCATTACTTGAAAAGATTTTTTTTTATTAGATACGGGAATTCCGACAAAGTGCTTAAACCTGCTGCATTTCTACCTCCCCCCCCCAAAAAAAAAATCCAATTTTAAGGTCAATTATGGATAGAAAAGATGTAGACTTCTGTTCTTTAGCATCAAATAACAAACTTATTCTCTCCTCCAAAAAAAAAGCTTTCAGGGGCACTGGAGAAGTGAGATGCTTCAAATCATTTACATTGCTAATATCCTACGTTCTTGAACAGTAATAGCTGAAAAGACAGAACAGATTTCAAACTGAATAGCATTAATATGTCTGCATCTTACTGGTGTTAATTATATTGAATCATTATTTTCATTTCAATGTTTTATTGTTTAGTCCTTCATTAATTTATCATTATAAAACTGTTTATCTTTAGTCTCTTTCTACCTCATTCATCTTTTATATTCCTTTATCTTTTTAAATTTTGTATTTACTTAGAATTGTTTTCTCATCCATTTTTATTTGCTGTAAGGAGCGAGTTCACAGTTCTTTTTTATTTATTGTCCATTCCCCAGATTAATGTAGTGTATCTATTCAACAGCTCATCTCTCCTTTGGTTTAAGTGGGGAGTGGTAATTGTCCTGAATCGAATTTAATACTGCCAACTGTTCCAAGATGCAGTGTTAAATAAAACTTTGTGGTGTATGCAAGTCAACATATAATTAAACGCAACAGGTTTGTGAAAATAAAACAAGTGTGCAGAGTATATGCGCAGCCGAGAAAAGAAGCTCAGTTAAAACATCATTTCACTAATTACACTGATGCACAGAAAGTTGGTTCTGAGGTGAAAGAAAACAGAAATCATTAGATGACAACTCAGAAAATTTTTTTTTTCCCCCAGAAATGATCGATTAGCTATATAATTATTGGAAATAGCAAGGCCTAAGTTATAGCACAGAAACAAACTTTTCAGCCCAAGCAGTCCGTCAAACTATTTATTCAGCCTTTTTCCACATAGCCCTCCATACCCCTTGCATCCATGTACCTATCCAATTTTCCCTTAAATGTCAGAATTGAACCCCCATTCATGACCTCCAGTGGCAACTCATTCCACACTCTCACCACCCTTTGAGTGAAGAATTTCCTCCAAATGTTAAATGTTTATCCTTTTAAGCTTCACCCATGTCTCTTTATTCTTGTCCCACCCAATGTCAGTGGGAAAGCATGTTTGCATTTAATTTCTCTATAATCCTCAATTTTCTATTCCTCCATCAAATCTTCCCTCATTCTCCAACATTCCATTAATAAAGTGCTCACCTATCCAATCTTTCCCTATAACTCAGTTCTTCAAGTCCTGGCGTCATCCTTGTAAATTTTCTCTGTACTCTTCCAATCTTATTAATACCTTTCCTGTAGATAGGGGTTACCAAAACTGCACACAATATGCTAAATTATACAACTTCAAAATAACTTCTCAACTCCTGTACTCAATACTGATTTATGAAGGCCAACATGCCAACGGCTTTACCATCCTATCTATCTGTGATGCCATTTTCAAGGAATTAAGTATCTGAGTTCCCTGATCCCTTTCTTCTACCACACTCTGCAGTTCCCAGTTGTTTATCATGCAAGTCGTACCCTGATTTTTCCTCCCAAAGTTCAAAACCTCACACTTCTGCATTAAATTCCATCTGCCTTTCTTGCAGCCTATTTTTTCAACTGGTCCAAATACCGCTGAAAGCTTTGGGAACCTTCCTTGCTGTCAATAACTCCCCCAATCTTAAGAGTCATCTGCAAAGTTGCTGATCCAATTTACCACGTTATCATCCAGATTGTTTGTCCAGATGACAAACAACAATGCACTCAGCACCAATCCCTGAGCAACACTATTGGTCACAGACCTCCAGTAAGAGAGATAATTCCCTACCAACACTCTCTGGCTTCTCGCAAAATGCCAATGTCTAATCCAATTTATTACCACGTCTCGGATACCAAGTGACTGAAACTTCTGGAGCAACCTCCCATGTGGGACTTTGTCAAAGGCCTTACTAAGTTTAAGTCCATGTCGGCAACATATACTGGCTTTCCCTCTTCAACCTTCCTGCTTTCCTCTCAGAAAGCTCTAAAGATTGGTTAGACGTGACTGAAAATGCACAAAGCCATGTTGACTATCCCTAATCAGTCCCCGTCTATCCAAGTGCTTGTGTAGCCAGTCTCTTTGGATGCCTTCTGACCACTTGCCCACTTCTGATATCATGCTCACTGGCCAATCACTTTCAGGATTATTGTGGGGGCCTTTCTTAAACATTGGAAAATATTAGCTATCCTACAGCACATCACCCATGGCTAAAGACATTTTAAATACCCTGCTGGTGTCCCTACAATTTCTTCATGAACCTCCCTCAAGATTCTTGTTAGGCACTGAGGATTTATCCATCCTTATATGCCTCAAGACAGCAAACATCTCCTCCTCCTCAGTTGTCTACATAAGGCCCAGGACCTCACTGCTTATTTGCCTCACTTCTATAAACTTAATGTCCATCTCCTGAATAAATATATGCTCCAAAACAAAAACAAAAACATTTAAGATCTCCCCTGTCTCTTTTGGTTCCATGTATAAGTGACCACTCTGGTCCTCAAGAGTATCAATTTTATCCCTTGCTATCTTTTTGCTCTTAATATATGTTAGGTCTGCTTTGTTCATGAATGAGTGAGTCAAACACCAGACTGAGTCGAAATCAAGGTTCTTTGTTCTTTATTGCCGGATTGTAACACTTGCAACTAACAGTGTTAGTTGGAGAAGGCGCATTCTGCCGTTATCAGCAAGTGGTGTTTTTTATATACCTTAGGATACGTACTTAGTAAATTATCATACCATGACATTGTCCAATGAATAAACTGTTGCTATCCTTCTCTGCTAGTTTCCTGCACATCAATTTGTCATCCCCACTCTTATCTTGAGAGTACAAGGTCACAACTGCATCTTGTTACGGCCCAGCACTGGGTGACTCCTTCTACATTCCCAGCTCATGATGTTTTTACCTAACAATATATCTATAGAAGTCCTTGGGATTTTCCTTCACCTTGTCTGCCAGAGCAACCTTGTGCCTTCTTTGAGCCCTTCTGATTTCCTTCTTGCACTTCTTATACTCAGGTATCTTGTTTATTCCCTGCTACTTGTAGAGACACAACACGGTAAAAGGCCCGCGCCACCCAACTATACCTTTGAAGCGTGGGAAGAAACTGGAGCATGACGAAGAAGCCCACGTGGTCATGGGAAAATTAGGTGAGCTGAGGAAAAGTTTCCCAAAGCCTCCTTGGACAGAATGGCATCACTATTGATTTTTGGGAATCTCTGTCCTGTGTCTACGGAAAATGGAGGAGAGTGAGGGCTGGGGCTGGGAGATTAAAGCCCATGCTTCAGGAGCTGAGAGATGCTCACCATTCCTGATGGATAAGCATGATACTACCTAAACTTTCCCATATAAAGTACCTTCTCACCCTCCTGCGGCAGAAACAGTGCCCTTATCAGGCACCTCAGAAACCATGGAGATAGAGTTGAATCAAATCGTCCTTGATCACAATGGTTGAGAAGAAGAAAATATTGGAAATTGCCTATTTGGATTTACTTAATGACTCATTCAGAAAATGCATCTGATCCACTTGATTTCCATTGCTATTTCAGTCTCTCAGGATCCAGCAGAAAATTATCTGAAATTCAACTCTCTCAAGCAAGTTTCCCATAGAATTTAGGCACTTAAAAAAAACTGCAGAGACATGAAACAGAAATTGTGGAAACTGATAGCAAATCCCACAGAATCTTTGCAAGGAGAAACAAATTTAACATTTCAGGTCAATAACTCTTCATCAGAACTAGGAAAGAGATCAAACCATTTGTTATAGTTAATTTCTTACAACATTTTAAAAGTCATATCACCTATTTTCTGACTCTTCATTATTTTTCAGTCCAAGAATAATGGTGAAATTTGTGAGTTTCTCTTTATGTTAAAGTGGTGTCTGAACTACTTTGGAGACTCATCACTAAATCTTTATCAATGCCTGTCACCACTTTGTACACTGGTAATGTTGGTTGGGCTATTTGTTCTATTAATTTGCAAGGTCAAAACAGCACCGTGCAGGCAAATGGATGTTGGAACAAACAATTTGCATTAATATAGTATCTCCACAAAAGTGCAGAAACACAAAGACAGAGACAAAAATAGATTATAGGAAATTGACCAAAGATTCCATCAAAGCAATGAGTCTGAAGAAAGGAGGCAGTGTGCCTAAGAGAGGAGGTTTAGATGAGTTGTGATTATCTGAGATAACAACCAACAACGTGGAAACCAAAATCACAGGAATGTAAATGTAGAAGTGCAAAATGATGAAAAGGTTTAAAGATAATGTGAAGAAGGTTCAGAGTTGTCAAGAAGATAGGTATCAATTTCAGCCAGCAAATATTATAGGTGATGGGTAATGTTAGGTCTGCTTTGTTCATGAATGAGTGAGACAAACACCAGACTGAGTCGAAATCAGGGTTCTTTGTTCTTTATTACCGGATTGTAACACTTGCGACTAACAATGTTAGTCGGAGAATGCATTCTGCCGTTATCAGCAAAATGGTGATTTTTTATACCCTTGGATACGTGCTTAGAACATCATCATATCATTACTTGTCCAATGACTAAAACTGTTGCTATCCTTTCCCTGCTAGCTTCCTGCCTCTCAATCCATCAATGTCTCTCTTATCTTGTAAGTACAAGGATGCATTCACATCTTGTTACAGCCCTGCACAGGGTAACTCCTTACACATTCCCATCTCATGATGTTTTACCTTACAGTAAGCGGTCTGGGATAGAGTTCTGGATCACAGAGGATGGGTACGATGAACAGGCAAGTGCTGGATTTGTTAAGTTGGGTGTTAACAAATGCACCAGTGAGAATTTCAGGAACAGATTGGCTGAAAAGGAGCTGGAAGGTGATTTTATCGAGCTGAAAGCATTTGTTACTCATGATTAAGAGGATATGGATACTGAAATTAATTCAGGATCAAACAAAACAGCAATCAATATGAAATGGTTTAAATAGTAGCTTTGGGGGAAGGGGAAGTGGAATATTTAGTGAGCGTGTAGACTTTGTTGGGCAGGACAGTTCAATAGCTTCAGTCTTCCCATCGCTAGCTCAGCAAACAAAACAGGATCTAAAAACATCTCAAAGAACAAGTGTAAAGATATACAACTGGGTGATGTTTAGACAATAACCTCCGCTCCACCGGCCTCCCCCAGGTCTTCAGATAATATTGCAAAAAATTTTACCAGTGGATGAATAAGAGGAAGCAGGCCAGGACAGGAGGTTGCTGGAGATCCTTCTTCCTCAACCACTTTTAGCTCAAATGTTGGGTTCAATTTAAGATAAAATGCTTACAATTAAAACTGAATAGTAAAAAAGCAATTTAAAGATATTTCTTCGAAAAGGAAATGTAGAATTTGAACAATGACAAAGAACAACGAACTTAATTCCAATCATCTAGACACATTCAAGCAAATGACATCAACAAGTTCTGGAAAGTAAATGAGCATGAAGAATCCTCATTATTTTATCCATCGTTTTGTTTGCCTTTAATTATTAAAATAAGTTACATTTTCCTTCAAGAATGAGGATAACATCCTCCAGGCATGGAGGAATTAATGGCTGTCAAGAACTCAACTTGTATTAATCGCAAGATGAGACATTAATGTGAATATAAAATAATTCCAACACATATATCAGGTTCCTAGCACTAATGACCCTTAACTGTGGCAGCAGTGAGGTTTAATTTTTTTGTTTGCTATAACTTAAAAAGTCCACGGAATTCTTGAGGAAAAGCACAATCCCCACAAAGATTGAACATTAATTACATACATATAAAAATCATCATTTTTTAAAAAATCAGTGATTGAAAGATCACTCAAATCAATCAGATCCTTTATTTAGCAATGGTTTTTGTTTTTGAAAGTCACATTGATGGCAGCATTCACTCTTTGATGCACATCATAAGACTGATGGCGTGTTTCTTGTTCAATAATAGCTGGAAAAAATGAATGCTCCGATCATGTCAAGTTGCTTGGTATCAAAAACTCCAAATTCTATTAGTAGCATGGCAATTTATGTTTGGATGAGATGGATGGTTATAAATATACCAGTTCAGTGTCACACAGAAGGTTATTTTCACAATGCCAGAGTAAACATGTGAAAGCAGGAGAGTGGGAGAATCAAACACATGCTTTCACTCCACTCCATGGTTCTTACTAACAAATAACTTGTGTTTTCAGAAATACAGCATGGAGCAAAATAATGTTTCTCTGTTAAGAAATAGTTTTATTCTAGTGAATCAAACCTAGGGTGATTCTATGCAATCTATCACAGTGGCGAGCTGCTGTATGAGAGGCTTTATCCATTCCTTGGGAATTGAAAACTGAATATGCGAGGGGTGCGAATCTCTCAGGAACCTGACTATGAAGCTCCTAATTCATATACTTATTCAAAAATATACTATCACTATAGTGACAGATTATGTTATATTTTGTATTGTATATAGATATGTTTTAAAGGAAATAAATTGTGAGGGTTTTTTAGTGTAAGTCACAAACAAACACAAACACTTCACAACACAGATCTCATTTAAAATGCCAGAGCTCTGCCCAAGCCAGACAGTCCAGGCTCCCAGTGCCTTTGAAAAGACAATGGAAACTGCTTTGCTGAAGGACATCACAAGTAGGCGTTAATTGGACATGCTGTGGAGTAATGGATATTGTTTTGGAAAGCAACAGATGAACGGACTCAGAAGTTTGGGTCTGGAGCTGCAATCTGTCTGAATGCAGACAGATTGAGAGAGATGATTTTCTGAAGTGGCTTTTGGACCCCATTTTGAAGATGGGTTGTGAGTTCTGAGTTCAGCCTGTTGGGAACCCTTGTGGTCTATACAAGAGGAGATGGCTGGCTGTCTAATGTTTCATTTGAAATAAGGGAAACAAAAAGGAACTCTGTGGTGACCTGGAGGAAAGAGGTTATCAACTGGAAAATCCTGATGGGGAAAGTTTCTTTGGCAAGATACTGAAATGGCTGATCAGAAAGAATCAGTTTGTGTGTATCCAACAAGCAACAAATCTCTCTCTGAAAACTGACAAGAACCTTCCTGAGCGGTAATCATTTACTTTTCAAGCCCCAAAGCCTAGTGAACTTTATAAATGTTAAATTCTGTGCACAGTATAAGAATTTCCTGCAACCAGTGAACTTGGAGGAATGAGAAGTGAGATTAGACTGTGAATCAAATAACTTTTCTGAACTTACACACACACATTACATACATGTGCGCTTAGAATTAAAAGGGGGTTAAGTTAAATTGATCCTATTTTTAATGCTTAAAGAAAATGAAAAGTAACTTTTGTTTAAGTAACCATTTATCTTGGTTAATTTCTATTGCTGCTGGGTTTTGGGGCCCATCACACAATCTTGAGTCAACCCAATTTAATTCATTTCTTCTTTGCCCTCGAGTAATCGGCACAAATTTCAAACCTACTTTAAACATGAACAAATCCAATAAAGGAAGTGAGTGACTGACTCCAAACAGATCTGAAGATATGACAGAACTAAAGAAACAATTGATTCTACCATTTAAAAATGTAATGTAGAATAGAGTAAAACAGGAAATTTGAACGTGAGAAAATGCAAGCCTGAACTCAAAGAATTCTTTCATAATCATCCAACAGTCACAACTCCAGGATGAACTGGCTGTTAACATCATTAAAAGACTGAATCACTCTGATATTCAAACACTGAAAACTAACTGATCGAATTCACGAACCGTGAGGTAATGTTGCAGCTATGTAAAACCTTGGTTAGACCATACTTGGCATAATGTATTTAGTTCTGGTCATCTCATAACAGGAAAGATGTTGATACTATAGAGAGGGTGCAGAGGAGATTGACAAGGATGTTGCCTGCATTGGAGAGCCTGCCTTATGAGGATAGGCTGAGTGAATATGATCTTTTCTCCCTGGAGTGACAGAGGGTGAAGGGCACCCTGATAGAAGTGCACAAGACAATTTGAGGCATTGATCGTGTGGATGGCCAGAGGTTTTTCATCCGCAGGGCTGAAATGGCTAACTTGAGGGGGTATAGTTTTGGGGTGCTCGGGAGAATGTAAGAGGCAGTTTTCACAAAGGGTGGTGAGTGGATGGAACGCACTGCTGGCAACGACGGAGCAGGCAGGATCAATAGGACCCTTAAGAGACTATTAGATAGGTACATGGAACTGAGAAAAAAGGGAGGGGATTCTAAGCAGTTGTTGAGTAGGTTATTAGGTTGGGACAACACAGTGGGATGAAGGGCTACGCTGTAGATTTCTGTTTTATATGATTAGAAAAATTACCAAAGGCAATTAAAATAAGCACAAAGTACCAAAAATTGGTACTTTAAGGGACTTAAAACAATTAACTACACTTAAGCATATTTATGTTGACAATAAAAATTACATTTCCTGAAACCCCCTTTCCCTTGAGCATTAATTCCACAGAAAAGACTGCAGTCCCTAAACCCCTGCCTGTATTAAATAGGCACGGATTCAGAGCTGATTTCTCACCTCATCTGCTGGAAGCTGCAGGAATTTACTGGTGTGATATTAAGACTCTGTGAAGGGTCCAAGGTTAGATGCAATTCAAATGATAGGCGAACATCCCTTAATATCAGCCTATAATTAGCATGTAGCAACCTCAATGGAGGAGCTGTATTGCTGTCCAAGTTTATTCATATCGGTTGTCATATTAATCAAATCCAGAAAAAAACAAGATAAACCACAAATTATGATCACATAAACCACATCCTCTGATCAATTATAACTGTGTTGCAAGTAAACAAAACAGTCCATAATAAGGATAACGGCTCATTACAGTACACACACACTTGAGTAATGATGGGGAGACTCTGGCTATTGTTCACAAGCAGCGTTGACAGTCAAAAATCTGCTCTTTGTGTGATTGATGTAGCATTCATGAGAATAAGAGAATCTACTCATTAGCAAGATTCACTGTCATTACATTATAATCTTAATAACTATTGGATATTCAATAAAAAAAATCATTACATTTTGAATAAAAACACCACCCGTTTCAACCGTTTTGGGTAGGAAGGAATAGATGAGTTTACAGGAAAGATCCGAGGTCTAGAAATGAAATACACCAGGGGAACACACTGTGATGATTGCTCAGCATGTCAACAACAGTGCGTGTGAATCTGCCACTGCAAACTTTGCTTACACCTAATACCTTAAATCCGTTGCACAACTAAATCAAAAGTGTTTGTGGGGTGGGACGAGAAGGCCTGGCTTGATAGCTTTATTGGAGTAGGATAGGGTGGAGGTCATAAGATGGCAATGAGGCAAGGGATGAAGTTATGTCATCCATCCTTGGGAGGCAGGAGTGAAGATGGAATCCTTCACTGGAGGATCAATAGGCTGGAGCGCGGCTATTTGGGGCTCTTTTGGTTTCTGAGAATATTACTTACTTTGCCCTTCAAAGTCCCTATGTGTGTCTGACTGAAAGCTAATCAGTAAGACTATTCCGAGTTTCAGCTACTGCATAATGATTATGAATGTTAAAAGCATGCAACTTTCTACTTTCTAAACTCCTATTGAACAGATGAGGCCAGTTATTGTATCGTAGATCAGTTCCAGACTCTTGGTCCAAATGACTCACTCACCTATTAGGTCAATAACCTTTCTGTAAGAGTATATTCAATTAAACAAGTTTACTTGAGCTCATTCTCTGGTCTGTGAATTCACAGACTCTGACCACGTAGGGCAAGATATCCAATCTAGGCCATGAATTGTTGAATGCTAGAGATCTTAGCCACCTCTAATCTATGACAGAATTTGGTCAAAATGGGCGGTACGATTGGCGTAGCGATGAACGCAGCACAAGTGACTGGGTTTTGAATCCCGTGCTGTCTGTTAGGAGTTTGTTCATTTTCCTTGTGTCTGCGTGGATTTTCTGTGCGGGCTCCGGTTTCCTCCCACCTTACAAAATGTACCGGGATGTAGGTTAATTGGGTGACATGGGCTTGTGGGCCAAAATGGCCTAAATTTAAAATAAAAACTAATAGAAAATTAAATGTAAACACTTCTATGGTCTGTGTGCAGAGAGACTGGCTGTTTCCCCAGCATTTCTGAGTGTTTTTACAGTGATGCCTCCTCCCACCCCCATACTTATCCTGCTTAGCAGTGTGAAATGGATGTAATGTTTCCTCTCTCCTCTCAGCAACTTCCATGGAGTTTGCTCAGTCTGTCCATGTCGTAATCTTCCATTGTAATAAGTCTCAATTAACAGAAACAAGGAACAATACCACTTGGGTACTGAGGTGGACAAAGTATTAAAATCAGCAAAACTCAGTTCACAGATACGAATGTACCCATACAAATCTGCTTCATCTGCCATTCATGACATGATTACAAAAACACTTTTATAACTGTTTCCCAAGAAACTGATTCAGATTCTGATTTCAGGTTGATTGTCAGAGTACATACATGACATCACATACATCCCTGAGATTCTTTTTCCTGCGGGCAAGGCAGAATTACCACTTATTGGTATTGCAAAAAAAAACTGTACTCAGTGTACACATGTAAAGAAATTAAAAATGTAAACAAACTGCAATACAGAGAGGAAAAAAAACCAATAAAATACATAGATAAGAGTCCTTAAATGAGTCCCTGATTGAGTTTGTTGTTGAGAAGACTAATGGTGGAGGGGTAGCAACCGGAACTGTCATTCAAGATTTGATTATCAGCATACCAGCTCCAATTTAGAACATGCTTAGCAATGATCTCAAGGGCATAAATACATGTAAAACAATCATACACATCCAATTCCTTGTATCTGAGTGTACCTTTATTTTTTTTTCCAAACATATCAGGATCTAGCCGATGCAACCTCAAGCCTGCATGACCAATCAGTCTCAGAATCTCAATCTTGTTCTGTTCCTGGATGGTGTTGCATCCAGCTAATATGGAACACAGGAGCAATAATCAGCCATTTAGTTGCACAGGTATAGCTTGCGATTTAATACAGCTGATCCAGGCCTCAGCTCTACTTCTTTGCCTTTAATCGTTACATTTTGAACACCTTCCTTGACAAACCTCTGCGATTTTTGTTTCAAACGTTTTGATTGAATCAGTATCCATACCAAATTTAGAGCGGTGAGGTACATGATTCTCAATTTCTTCCTTGCATTGTGCAAAACTTGTTTCCTGGCATCCTTTGAAAATAGCTTGGCATTCATTTTATGCCCTGTTCCTTTTTGACTCACTACAGAGGAAGGATTTACATCAAATATTTGTCACAAAAATGGGAAAGTACCCTGACACTTGTGGATCCATACTGCATTGGGGATTATTAGACACTTTGTTGGTGTCACGGTAAATGAGAGTTTTTAAGTCAACGTAAACTGCTGAAATACTTAAGGTCAACAGTGCTGCAGTAAACAATATTGTTCCTCTCTCATTTAGCATTAGTTTCGAAGTCTTCACCACAATAGTCTGGAAAGGAAGCAAACAAATCAATCCTTGAAACTTAGAAGCATTTTTCCAAACCTAAGATCATTAACATTTTTTCTGAGCTTCTCATTACAAGTTAGAAAAATTATTTCCATTTTCTTGGTCACTGCGCATCAGGCTCACTGTGAAGTACTTTCTTATCTCACCACTGGTGTTCATCCTGGCTGGCAGCGCGCACATACAGAGCCATAAGAATCATAGAGTTGTACAGCACAGAGAATGCCAACCGTTTTGCCTACCTACACTCATCAAATTTGCCTGCATTATCTCCATTACTTCTCTGCTTTGCCTATTCAAGTACCAGGCTCTTAAATATAGTGACTGCTTTCATTTGAACAATTCCTCTGGGATTGAGTCCTGGCTATCAACCACTCTCTGGATATAGTTTACCCTCAAATCTCCTTAAAACTCTTTCCTCTCACTATAACCTCTTGTTATTGATACTCCAACCATAGGAAAAAGATACTGACTCTCTAATCTAACTTATATTCCTCTATCAGGTCAACGCTCACACACCTTTATTGCAGGGAAAACAAGCCCAAATATTCAAAGTCTCCCCATCATTAAAGTTCGCCAATCCATTCAGCATCCTGGTGAACCTTCTCTGTGCTCTCTCCAGCACAATCACATCCACTTAATATTCCAATTGTGGTCTAACCACAGCATTTTAAAGTTGCACTGTAACAACCCAAACTATGATGGCAAGCATGCCATATTTTTTCCGACCACCTGCCACGCATCACCAAGCCAGTTTTGGATCCAATTAGTCAGCTTGCCTTGGATCCCAAGTGCTTACACCTCAGGGGCCAGCCAAGATGTGTTTAGTGCTACTGACCAGTAACAAATTGCCCTTTATTGATACTTTAAAATATATGGTTAAAGTCAACAGTTCATGACCCGGGGAAAATAAGTAGTGCAATGCCCAATGACAAAATTCCTAACTATTGTGAAAGACTACAAGGTGAAAATATTTAATTTGCTCAAGTTAAAAGAAGTATGATATTGGCAATTTGATTTATGAAAACACAAACGGGTGAACTGAGTGCCACCATTAAACTGTCAGTTGCTTCATGATGGAGCCTGGAATTTGGAATGCAGACAATGCTCATCATTCAACTGAAGAAAATCTCTCAGAAATCTCTGAAGAATATACATGCAGACAAATACAGAGGTTGCTGTCAGTGATACACAATACATCTTATGCTTTGTGGATTAAGATGTAACTTTGGTTACATTTGATGAGCTGGAAATTTAACAGTGCATAAATACAATGAAGGGATGCTGCCAGTAGGGCAAGATATCCAGCGCTATAAAACAGGCTTATTTTTGCATTCATGTTCAGCTCTTTGACTTCTTACCATTAGAGAGAGTGGGGGGTAGCAAAGGAAGTATATTGGCAAATGGATGGGAAGGTGGATTGGAGAGATGATCAGTGTGAATGGTCATTAGGAACAGGGTATTGTGGGGGGATACAAGAGGCAATGGTGGATGGAAACAGGGTAGAACATGAGCATGGGTACTGAAGAGATCACCAGCCTTTCCTTCTTCATTGAAGATTTCCTCTCCTCATAATGCAGTGGGAGTACTTTCATCAGAAAAATTACACTAGTTCAAGATGGCAGGGCATTGACCGCTTATCAAGACCTTTGGGGATGAGCAATAAAATGACATCAGGTCTGCATCCGTAGGTACATCTGAAGTCTGTGCACCACTGCCGTTACCATCCCTCAGCCTTGACAAGCACTTCCCACTGCCTGCTACCCAACCCGCCAGAGTTAGTTCTGCCACAAACATTGGGTTATTCAAAATTCCATGAAGTCAGAAGCTTTGTATGTTGTTTAGGGAGATCTTTCCAGCCCAATCTCCTCCCTAACCATTTGGAACTGATCAACACTACTGACTGGTGGGGTTGACTCTGATTGAATCCGACTTCAATGATAAAAAAAATGTTTTTTAATTCTGTCAGATGACAGAGATACATTTGGTTACTCAATCAGTTTGAAGATAAGAATGGTGTGAGACACCATGGATCTCCTGAGGTTGTCATCCTACGGCAGAGGTTTTTGGGAAAGGATATTAGAACATAAGATATAGGAGCAGCAGAGGTCAATTTGGCCTGTCGAGGCAACTCCACCATTCAATAAGCTCCACCTACTCACCTTTTCCCCATTACCCTTAATTCCCCTTCTATGCAAAAATCTGCCCGTGTTATAAATATATTTAATCAGGTAGCCTTTTTTGTTTCTTTGTCTTGGAAAGGCAGTTTCTCCATATCTCTGTCCTAAATCTACTTCCCCAAATCTTTAGGCTAAGCTCCCAGTACGAGTTTCATTTCCAATGAAAATAACTCTCCTGCCTCTATCTTAAAGTATTATCTTTCTTAGGATTATCTTTCATAATTTTATGTTTCACTACGACCCCCTCTCATTCTTCTGAATTGCAGCAAGAAGAGGTCCAGATGAGTCAATCTCTCCTCATAGGCTAACCCGCTCCTCTCTGGAATCATCCAGGTGAACCTCAACTGCATTGCCTCCAAAGCCTGCATTTGTTTTCTCAAGTAAGGAGGCCAGAATTGCATGGGTGTGGCTTTACCAGTACCCAGTACTTGGCTTGGCTTCGCGGACGAAGATTTATGGAGGGGGTAAATGTCCATGTCAGCTGCAGGCTCGTTTGTGGCAATTGTAGAAGAACCTCCCTGCTCTTGATTTCAATCCCTCTGGCAATGAACACCAACATTCCATTTGCCGTCTTGATTGCCTGTTGCACCTGAATACCACTCTTTTGTGGTTCATGCACATACAGACTCAAGTACCTCTGTACACCAACAAGCTGCAATCTTGCATCATTTAAATAACAGAATCAGAATTTATTGTCATAAACAAGTCATGAAATTCAGTGGTTTGCGGCAGCGTCACAGAGCAACCGTTCATATTATAACCATCTACGACATTACCATAAAAAAGTAAAAATAAAACTGCATGATAAGTAAGCCAGTATCTTTGGTTCATTAATTATTCAGGAATCTAATGGCAGTGGGGAAGGTGCGCCACTGTCCTTGTGCCACTGAGTGCTTGTCTTTGAGCCCCTGTACCTTTTTCCCCAATGGTAGGGGTCTTTGAGGGTAGAGGCTGCTTTTTTTTGAATACTTTATTTAAAATTTAAAACCATGATACATAAAATTAATGAACAATACAAATTATAAAATATTAATACGTATACATGGCATATAACAGAAACCCCTCTAACCCCCCCTTACTAAAGAAAAAACCCTCCCCCTTTGTATACCCCTTACCTAAAACCACCCCTAAACTCCCCTGGGAGATGTAAATTATAATGACATAGATAAATATCGTGGAATGAGACATTTCACCACACCAAGGCAGAAGTATTCAAAATTTTAAACCCATATAATCCAAGGCCTCCAAACTTTCTGATAGAAAAAATAATAATCTCATAAATTATGTTATTTTTTCCAATGGTATTCTGTACGTCATCAAAATAAATTCAACTCTATATAATTTTTCCAGGTAACCGCAAATCATTTTCTCATAACTGCTAATGGTAGTCTCAAAAATGCTATTTGAAATTTATTTAATCTTAATTCCATTTAATATTACTTAAAAAAATATTGATGGGTCCATTGGGAATTTAACTTTAAAAATATTTAGTAAAAGTCCCTTAAACCGCATCCAAAAAACTTTCACCTTTTCACAAGACCATGTTAAATGTAAAAATGTTCCTTTTTCTTTCTGGCATCTAAAACATAAATCCATGGAAAGTATATTATATCTCATTAATTTCTCAGGAGTTAAATATAATTGATGTATAAAATTATAATGGACTAATCTATATCTTACATTCACTATTTCTGTCATACTATCTTTACGCAAAATTCTCTAATCCTCCTGACTAATTTGTATCCCTGGAGGCTGCTTTTTTAAGACACCGTCTCGTGTAGATGTCCTCAATGGGGTGAAGTCTGGTGCCTGTGATGTCGCAGGCTGAGTTAACAACCCTCTGGAGTTTATTCTTGTCCTGAGAGTTGTATGTAAGTTTATATGCTAAACTCAATAAAAATATTTAAAAAGAAAGTACCCGGTATATACAGTTTCAGGAATGCTCCATGATAAAAATGTGCTTTTAAAAGATACACCTGCAAATCAAAATGACCAACTGAAAGCATCTGTCATGTCGAGGTGGTGTAGAGGAAGAAAGTGCTGAGTTGAATTGTGAAATTTGCTCTGAAATGCAATGTGGGTGAATAAAGAAAGGCGTGAGGACTAGTGATAAGAAAAATAGACAAGGCAATTCGCTCAAATCAACTAAACACAAAGGTAGTGAGCAACAAATAGATGAAAATAGCTTCACTAATGCAGCAGCAAGCCAGTGCTGAGTAGGAGTAAAACAAATACATCAATTAGCACTTGCTGCCACAGCATATTAGCAAGGAGGTTGGCTCCTGGAATCGAAAGCTGTTGATATACAGGAACTATATTTTAAATGGGATTGCCCCATGAAACATGGAATGGCAGGATTATCTTCCTATTTCAGATCAATATTGACCTTTAAAGATATCTCAGCAGCTGATTTACTTTGATGACTGCCATCAACTATGAAAGTAACTTGTGACGATCCACACTACCAATGATGTAATCACAGTCATGCCTGACACCAGTCTCTATATTGAGCTGAAATAGTAAGGTAATTCTGCCATTTCAGACAGCAATAGAGAAACCTAACTGAGGATATAATGAATGCAAAAACGCAACAGTTACATTGCAATTAATTTCTCAAACACAACTCACTAAAGGAAAAGCAATCGTACTGGGTACAATGTATACAAACTATCCAATGGCACTGACAAAACTAGAAAGCCTGAAGAATGGAACCAGCTTGGAGTTCAGTTTTAAAAGAACCAAGTGTTTGAACAAGAAAGAAAAAAAATAGAGAATGAACCTGCAGAGCGTAAATGTAGAGTGTACGAGCGTCTGCAAGTGTGTAAAACCACATACAAAATTGGTGTAGGAAATGTAGGCTCCTGACCGTCAGAAACAGGAGATAAAGGATAATAAAAGAATAGCAATATTTTAGTTCAGTCTTCACAGAATGATGTCTGAGTAATGCTAAGAAACCAAGAGCTAGAAACACACTAGAGCTGTTGAAATCTGATAATTGGACAGTTCCTGCAGCTTGGAGGGTGGAAATGGTACTTAAAAAGAACAGAGAATTAAGAAATTGCAAATTAATTCACAGATTCTACAGTCTATCAGAATCTATTATAAAGGATGAGATAACAGGCATTTAAGTCTGGAGATCCAGAACAATACGCAAGGTGCAGGTACGACCTATGGGTGACGTTAAGATTCCAGATGAGAATAGAAACAAAGAAGGATATCCTACTGCTGTGGCAGGGCTAAATGACATAAACTGTTACAGGATCAAATCTGTTGCCATAGGAGACACCAATGCTTTATTCCTAGATGATCTCAATGCCTTCTAAAGGAAGAACCACTGCACACCCCCATGTCCCCTGATAATCCTTTACTGTCAATATCCAAAGACAGCATACAGGCTGCCTTTAGGAGAGGGAAGCACCCAGTCTGGCCAAGTATTGAAAACATACGCTGACCAACTGGCCAATGTTTTCGTGGATACATTCAACATCGCACTCTGACAGAATGTGGTACCCACCTCTTTCAAACAGTATTCAATCGTAGCAGTACCCAAGGAGAGTGTGGTCATCTGCCTAAATGATTCCACCAAATGTAGAGTATTCCAGCAGGTTTGCTCTATTGACATGCCTCCCGAATTTCAAGGCAGAGAAAGTTTACCTTCTCCATTGCCAGGTAGGTTTTTTTAAAGGGATCTTTTTGCAGCACACTAAATGTTGTGGTTGTCATATATCAGGTCTTCTCGAATGGGTATTCTGCGGCTGAGTTTCACAATATATTGCTTTCTTGCCAACCATACGATCTGTAGCCTTCCCACCTTTAGCACTCACATAACTTCTGGTTTCTTGCTGAATCCACATGTTAGATCACGCAAATCAGCTTTAATGAAGAAGCCACTGTTACTGACTCTGTGAGCCTACTCCTTACTTCCATTTCACAATCATTTTCTGAAAAAAAAATGCTCCATGTTCATTAGTCTTCTGATTGCAATCCTACAAGCTCCCTTGGATGTTAAGTAATAGTTTTGCAAAGCAAAAGGAGATTAAAATTTGAAAATACTTGGCTTCAAGTCTTTTTGACTTCTCATACTCGCAATTGCGAAGAAAGAAAACTCCATGCTCACAAAATTGACCTTCGGCTGTTGCTAGAATCCTCCTGATTTGTTCATTTAAAATGGTTTCTTTCTCTCTGAAAAGTGCATTTTTGTGTGAATATGAATATTTTAACTGTATAGTTCCACAACGCTCCTACTGGTGTGACAAACGAGCCCAAAAGAATCTAACACTGCACTTTGACACAGTAATGACAAATGGCAAACAAGGATCAGTCTGGGTTAACTGGCAAGCTTCATTCCACTTTCTGTTAATATTGCCAAATGAAATATTACTGTGCTTGTACCAACTTGTAAAGTTGTACTTTCTGTCAGAAGAAAAGACACTTGATGCCTTTCAATGAATGCAGAGCAGGACATTTTTATTAAGAAACTTAATAAAACTGAAGGTCAATGTTATATAGAGAATTTAGGTTAAAATGACTTAAGTTAAAATGTGATGATTAATCATAAAAAGGGAAGCCAGAACGGACAGGGAGCTTACTAGCAGCCAAGGACAAAAGGTTCAGCTGGATATGTTTTTTTTAAACCTATCTTTTCATGGTCATAGTGAGAGACATGCAGGAGACAAAAGATTGATAAGAAGGGTGAGAAACAGAATTTAGTGTATGTAGAGTTCACAGCGTACGTAACGAACGTGATAATTAAAAATGCAGTTATACTTAGAATGCTTTTGTAATACTAACCAATTAAAACAGTATTAATAAGAAGGGGAAGGGCAAACAATAAGGGTATAAAAATCAATGCACTGTATGTATCGGGGCTTAACTGGTGAGAAGCCAGTTGAGTCCAACTCTGCAGACTTGTAAATAAAGCTTGTCGTGTCATCAGTTTTAAAGAGACTCATGTGTGAGAAGTTTTATTTCTGACAGTCAATAATACTAAATTAAAAGAATGCCCCAGGGAACCTCAGACTTGTGAACTTCCTCAAGTTTCTACCTTTCACAAAATATAAATTCCTCAGACTTCTTTAAATTCTACAAATAGTTGAATAATTCTTACAATCGTAACAGAATTCTGCACTTATTTTTAGAGAGCAACTTAATCCAATAATTATGTATGAAGCCTGAGAATGCCAGACACCCAGACTCAGTCTATTTTAACTTCAACACCGATGGACAAAACAACTTCATTTTAAAGTACACAGCTCTCCCACCAGGTGAAACTTTGGCATTTCATCAATTTCTTTGCATAAAAGCATTACTGGCAAATAAATTTTTGGTCAATGTAGAAGAATCAGTTTCATATTTTCACGATACCGTGCAGTGCTTTTGGTGCTGTGGTGCTCACAAAAAACATACTGAGGATCAAGACTGCAGATCACATGCAAAATTTATGGTCTACCGGGCAGCAGAGATCCCTAAGACATGGATTGCCATGTAACTTGTAATATACCGCCAATGTTGTCTCAGCCAACCACTTAAAATTCACTGGAAGTTTGAGGGTTGATGTCGTCTACATTTATCTCAAAATGGCTTTTGAAAAATGCCTACATGGGGTGGTGGTCCAGAAGTCTGAAGTACATGGAACCCAAGGGAAGATGAAGAATTGGATCTATAATTGGCTTGCTGAAAGGAAGCAGATGGTTGAGACTTTTTTTTTGTGAGTGGATGACTATGAACTGGTATACTCCAGGGATTAGTGCAGGGATCCCTTCTATTTTTTACATTTTTAATTTTGAAATAAATTTTTAGACATACAGCTCGTGAACAGGCCCTTCTGGCCCACACACCTGAGCTGCCCAAATGCTCCATTTAACCTACAACCCCCATATGTTTTTGAAGTGTGGGAGGAAACCGGAGCATCTAGATGAAAGCCACACGGACATGGGCAGAATACAGACAGTGCCGGATTTGAACTCTGGCACTCTAATGGTATTGTGCTAACCACTTCCTTAACTGTGCTACCCCTATTTGTCATATACATTAATAATTTGGAGAGGAATATATAAGGTATGATAAGGAGAGGAATGTATGAGGTATGATTAGAAGATGTACAAGAATGCTTAGTATCTTTGAAGATGATATGAAAATTGATAAAATTGTTGATTGTGAAGAGGATAATCTAAGGTTACAGGAAGATATTGATTAGTTTGACAGTTCTTGGCCTGTACTTCTTGCAATTTAGGAGAATGAGGGGTATCTCATTGAAACATTATGCGTGTTGAAAGGCATGGACATAGTAGATGTAGAAAGGTTGTTGCCCATGGTGGGAAAGTCTAGGACAAGAGGGCACAACTTCAGGACTGAAGGGCATCTGCTTAGAGGAATTTCTTCAGCCAGAAGTTGGTAAATCTGTGGAATTTGTTGCCACAGGCAGTTGTGGAGGGCAAGGCCATTGGGTGTATTTAAGGTTGATGGGCTCTCTGACTAATAGAGAGCATCAAAGGTTATGGGGAGGTGGCCAGGCAGTGGGGCTGAGTGAGAAAATGGATGAGCTCATGATTAAATGGCAGGGCAGACTCGATGGGCTGAATGATCCTATGTCTTATGGTTGGTAAAATGTGCAGAACAATGACAATAGATATGTAATTCAAATCAATGCAAGTAATACCTTCTGAGAGAACTCATAAGGGGAGGAAATACATACACAGTGAATAATAGGGCCCCAAAGTGTATTGAGGACCTTGGAAGCTAATGCATGTGTATATAAGGTGGTGAATGGGATATTTGCCTTAATTATCTGGAGCAAAGCAGGGAGGTTAGGATATAACTTTATAAAGAATTGGTTAGGCCACAAATGGAGCACTGTGTGCAATTCTGGTCACCCAATTATAGGAAGGACATGATTTCCCTGAAGTTAGTATAGATGAGATACACCAGCAAGTTGTATCAAGGTCTTAACCTGAAACATCGACATGAATCTTTTGCCTCCACAGATGCTGCATGGCTCACTGAATTCTGCCAGTGCTCTGTTTCTTTGTTTCAGATTTCAGCATCTGAAGTCCCTTTTTATCTTCTTTCTAGGAAGGAGCTTTTCAGTTATAAGAGATTGAATAGTGAATAGGCAGGATTTGTTTTCTTTGGTGTGGAGGAGGATGAGTGTCGGACCTGAGGGAGGTAGATAAAATCACGGGGGGGGGGGTGGTGTCATGGACTGGGTGGATAGGAGGAATCTTTTTCATACAACAGAGGGGTCAAGAAATTGAAGACATGGGTTTACGGTAGCAGAGAAGTCATTTAAGGGGAAACCAAAGGAAGAATTTCAGAAACAAGAAGACAAATATTTAATTTGCCTAGGCATGTAAAGCAATGGGCCAGGGGTGCTAAATGGGATTAAAATGTAGTTGGTTAGTTGATGGTCAGCATAGACATGGTGACCTAAAAGCTGGTGTCTAAGCTGTATGACACCATGACTCAAGCAGCAAACCTACATCAGGTCATTTCCCACATCAAAATCCACAGCATTGGTTATATGCCAGACTGTATAACAGTTCCTGAAAATGGATACTATGTTCTGGAGCTCTGTCATGAGAGGCATTGATTTAATATATATATTAGGGAGGCACGCTTAGTGTAGCAGTTAGCGCAACGCTGTTACAGTGCCAGTAACCCGGGTTCGTATACAGTGCTGTCTCTAAACAGTTTATACCTTCTTCCACATATGCATGGGTTTCCTCCCACCCTTCAAAATGTATGGGGGTTGTAGGCTCATTGGGGCATTTTGGGCGACACGGGATCATGGGCAGGAGGGGCCCGTTACCGTGCTGTATGTCTAAATTAGATTCAATTAAACTTAAATTAACATGCAGCGCTTCAGGACCTACTGCAAGTTAAAATTCTACTCAAGCAATTGCTCAGAAAAATGTATGGGGCATTCAGACAAAATAATACATAACGTACTTCTTTTCTCACCTAAGATAATCGAAGAAAAACTTGCAAAGACTTAAAGAAGAAACATTTTTGTGAATGTTAAGTACTCTCACTGTCAGTACTCCAGTGATAGAGAAGGAAAAACAGACTGCTGTGGTAGCATACACTCGTTTAAAAAAATGCAATTGAACAATTATGGCTGCACTCCTTTCTATGGGAATCAGTACTCCGCAATGCTACCCAACACTTGAAGCCAATGTCTATTGTTTGATTTGGTGAGTGCCGTCTGTTTTTGCAAATTTAACCTTGCTGTCTCTGGAAGTAATTCTGCCTTCAAGGTTCTGCTTGGAAGTATAATCTTGTAAATCATGTTTCCATGCAGAAAAAAGTATGTGAATTCACTTCCTGTGTATTACAGAAGATTGCAATATAGACCAAGTATGCAAGTTCAGTTGTACACCTATAGGGAAGAGAGAGAGAGCTCAGATGTATGGTTGCAGCAGAATCATTTTTTAGAAGTAAAATATCATGTGACATACAAAATATAATCGACTGATTATAATCCTCCAGCTTCCAATGGAAAAGTTACAATCTATCTTTTTTTATTATTATTAATATAAATGGGTTAGTTGCTGCTAAGGCGAATTTAAACAGAGAATTCATTTTATATTTAAGGGATAGAGGACTGCCTGGAACAGGTCTGAACAATAGATGCATTTTGAGATAAAATCAAACCATCTTCTACTTATTTTAAAAGCCAACAAGGATGCACTGATAACTCTTCCTCCTTTTTGCTGTAAATTCTTAGCCAACTCTTTATTAACTTGACACTGCTGTCAGTTTATCTCTTTTCCCTTTGTGCTTAATGTCACCTGGACACAAATGCTATTTGTTAGAAGCCACATTCATTTGTTTGAAATCAATGACTCTGCTGTGGAACTGCACAGGAAGTAGTTATTTCAGAGAATTCACTGGGCAGTCAGACAATGAGGCATTTCGGCTGCTTGATATAATTACCTGAGAGCACAGATATTGAGGTTTAAGTGCCTATATTTCAAAGAATTTACATTCTTAAGAGAGGTCACAAGACAGCCTAACAAGGTATGATTTAGTTATCTAGAGTGAAGTACCATTCCACTCCACTCGGTCATGTCTGTTTAAACATAATGGTTTCCTTGCAGGGACATTAAATTCAAATTAAAATTGCAGAACCACAGTAAAATAATGGGTTCCACAGGCTCGAGGGATCACGAATTGATCCCTGATCCTTCCAATTTAACCTCTGGCTAAGAAATAGAAGCCAACAAACATACCTCTTCCTAATTCCCTACTCCCCAGTTCAGAATCATGTGGCCCTGGAAAAAACTAAGAGAGACAGAACCATATTTAGTTCAGACTAAAGTCCACATCTCCGAAGATTGTTTACATCAGCAAACAGGAGTTGGAACGAGAGAGTGTGAGAGGAGGCTTATTTAAATAGGTGAGAGGTATAAGCCTAACGCTTCTATGTGTGGCTCACAGAAATATGTTGGTTGAGACAGGAATTGCCCCAGCTCCCAATGGTAGTTTTAGTGGGCGTGGCTTGCGAATCCAACCGTTTTGCAATGCACGGTCTGTGCCAGCAAATTGAGGCCTGTGTGGCTGTGCTGCGGGCAGTGAAATTAGTGGACTGTTAGTGTGATCAGGCCGCCCACCCATCCAAGTTCCTGATGCCCTGGCTGCCCTCGCACTACTCTCTGAAATGAAGGTTGTGAAGTTGCAGCTAATTTGTGCAGATTTTCAATGACACACAGCCAAGATGAAGACTCAGACCAGATTTGGAAAATATTTCGTATGCATATGTGTACTTTTTAATTATTGAAACTAATACAAATGAGCAATTTAAAAATGACATACATGAACAAATATTATTACATACATGGATTTCTTAATATTTTCATAAACGTTTTTTAACTAATTTTCCCCTGCAACCGTGTCTGCCTGTCCTGCATCGGACTTGTCAGCCACAAACGAGCCTGCAGCTGACGTGGACTTTTACCCCCTCCATAAATCTTCGTCCGCGAAGCCAAGCCAAAGAAGAAGGATGTAGGAGTAAAAATGTGTATGTAAGTTTTTTTCATATCAGTCCCTGTCAGAGTGGTAACACGGATATATTCCAATTCACCTACCTCAGCAACAGGTAGATGCCATCTCACTAGCTCTATACAAAGCACTGGAACACTTGGAGAGCAAAGGTGCATATATCAGGATGTTCTTTATTGACTACAGTTAGGCATTCAACACCATCATCCCCTCAAAACTGATAAGCAAACTTCAAGACCTGGCCTCAATCCCCCATTGTGTAATTGGATCCTGGATTTCTTCACCACCAGACCATAATCAGTGAGGATTGGAATGCACATCTCCTCTGTAATCTCCATCAGTACCAGAGCACCACAGGGCTGAGTTCTTAGGCCCCTGCTCTATTCACTCTACACCTAAGACTGTATGGCTCAGTACGACAACAACACCATGTTCAAATCTACTAATGATAAAAAGGGGCGATGAGTCAGCACACAGGAGGGAGGTTGAAAACTTGGATGAATGGTGCACTAACAACAACCTCACACTCAATGTCATCAAAACCAAGGAGCTGATTCCAGACTTTAGGAAGGGAAAACCAGAGGTGTAGATCCAATGATCACTGGGGGGGATCACTGAGTGAGAATTTTAAATTCCTAGGAGTCACTATCTCAGAGGACATTTCCTGGATCCAACATACTCATGTCATTGTGAAGAAACCATGTCAGTATTTCGACTTCCTCAGGGGTTTGCTGAGGTTTGTTTGGACATCGGAAATCTTGGCAAACTTCTGCAGATGTGTAGTGGAAAGTGTGTTGACACCAATACCTCCAAGCAGAAAGCCATGCAAAAGGTAATGGTCACAGCCCAGTACGTCATCGGCAAAACTCTCCCCACCATCGAGAAAATCTGTATGGAATGCTGCCATCGGAGAGTAGCAGCAGTCATCAAAGGTCCATAACATCCAGGACATGCTCGGTTCTCATCAGGAAAGAGGTGTAAGTGCCACAAGACTCATACCACTGGGTTCAGGAATAGTTGCTACCCCTCTGCCATCAGACTCCGAAACAACAGACTCAATCAGACTTATTTACGAACTCTTATTTGGCACATTAGTTATTATTGAATATTTATTTTCTCTATTGTGCAGTCAGTTTGTTTACATTTCTTTCTTTCTTTACTGTTCTCTCTTTTCTTCAGTACAGCTTTTTGCACTACCGAGAAGTAGAAATTCTGCCTGGCCTGAACATTTTTTATTACTGCATGTACAGTATATTTTCAGGTGTTCAAGAGAGAGTGAGGAGAGAATGTGGCTTGGTTGGTGAGTGGGGAGAGGGCAAGGAGAGAATGATGCAGCTCGGGGAGAAAGAGCAGCAGCACAACTCGGGTGGGCAAGTGGGGAGAGAGCGAGGAGAGAATGTGGCCTGAACAGCGTGGAGGGCCAACGGGGGCAAGGAGAGTCAGAGCCCACCAAGCAACCAGGACCAGAAGGTGAAGGGATTCAGGTGCTGAGCTCCATGGCCCGGGAGGATGGAGGGAGAGAAGCCGAGGGGATGCCAGGGAGCGGCTGAGCCCTAGCAACAGCAAGAGGTGGGGCTGAGAGAGGAGCAGGTGATGGGAAGCCCCCGGCAGCCGAGCCAGTGCAGAGAAACCAGATGATGGGAAGCAGCTCAATGGCAGCCGAGCTGGGTCAGAAGGAGGCAGACAAGGACACGGCGAGCCTGGCGGGGTGAAACTCTTTTTGTTTTAATGCGAGGTCGATGGTCATCTTCATTACCCATAATTCCCCCATGTAGCTGGAACCTCTCTGCATTTTCCAGAGCACTTCCCGCTGCGTGGGGGATTATGGTTAACAAAGATGGCCATTGCTCATTGAGCCAGGTTCAATGCAGCATCGCTCCATAAAAAGAGCTAATGTTTTGTGCTAATCTGTATCATCATCATTTTAATTCCATAATCTGGAATAATCCAAATACCGAGAAGTATCTGGACCCAAGAATCTCAGATAAAAGGATAAGTAAAAGATGTCATGACAATAAATCTGAATGTTAAATTTTGAATCAGAGCAGATGGAAGTAAGAAACAGGAAGGGAGCCATCATTGTGTTTGGAGAAGTCCATAGGCCTCAGGTCACTGAGGAACAGATCATTTGGCAGATTTTGAAATGGTGCAGAAATAAAAAAGTTGTTATGGGAGACTTCAACTTCCCAAATAATCACTGGCACCTCTTGCACCTGCAAGAGAGATAAATGCAGCAAAATTTGTCAGGTGTCTCCAAGAGGGTTTCCTGACACAGTATATGGACCAGACAACAAGAGGAGAAGCTGTACTGGATCTATCACTGAGTAATGAATTGTCAGGTGGGGGTGCATTTCAGTAAAAGTGACCATTACTCCCTGACCTTTGGTATAGCTCATGGACAAAGATACGAGTGGACAAAATGGTAAAGTGTTTAATTGGGGAAGGGCTAATTATAATGGGCAGCAGCTGGTGGAGAATAATTTGGGAACAGATGTTTTGAGGAAAAAGCACATAAATAATGTGCAGGATGTTGAAGGACCACTCATGTGGGGTTCTGGACAGGGAAAAGATGGTAGGATAAGGGAACTATGTTGAGAAAACAGATGAGGCAGCTAGTTAAGAGGAAGAAGGAAGCATTCAGAGGTTTGGAAAGCAAAAGATAGGAAGGGCTCATGAGAATTCTATGGTAGTCAGGAAGGAACAAGAAAGGATTTAGGAGGTGGCAGGAGAGGGCCTGAGTAAGTAGGATTAAGGAAAACCCTAAAGCCTTCTATGCCAACATGAGGAACAGAAGGATGACAAGAATGACGGTAAGGCTGCTTAAGATTAAAGGAGGCAACATTTTCCTGGAGGCAGGGGAGGTCCTAAATGAATACTTTGTTTCAATGCTCACTAGAGAGAGGGACCTTGGTCATTGTGAGGTCATTATAGAACAAGTTGATGTGCTGGAGCATGTTGAGGTTAAGAAAGAAGTGCTGGATCTTCTTGAACATATGGATTAGTATGTCCCTGGGACTGGGCAAAATATACCCCATGTTACGATAGGAAGTGAGGGAAGAGATTACAGGGGTATTGCAATGATCTTTGCTTGTTCACTGATCACAGTGGCAGCAGATGATTGGAGAACAGCAAATGTGGTCTCCTTGCTTATAAAGGGAAATAGGGAAAATCCAGGAAATTATAGACTAGTGTGTCTTTAGGCAGTGGTGGGCAAACTATTGGAGAGGATTTTATGGGACAGATTTTACAAGCATTTAGAGAAGTTTAATTTTCCCAGGGGTAGTCCCAATTGCTTTGTGAGCATAATTCAGCTTTTCAAGGAAGTAACAAAAGAAATTGATGAAAGTTGGGCAGTTGTGTTGATGGTTTAATTATTCAGAAAGTCATGAGGCATAGGGGACCATGGAACCATGGCTTTGTGGATTCAGAATTGGCTTGCCTACAGAAAGCAGAGGGTAGTAGTAGATGTAACGTATTCTGCCTTGAGATCAGTGACCTGTGGAGTTCTGCAAGGATCAGTTCTGGGATCCCTGTTCTTTATGATTCTTATAAATGACCTGGACGAAGATGCAGAGGAGGATTGGTCAGTAAGTTTTCAAATGACATGAAGGTTGGATATGCTATGGATAGTGTCAAGGGTTGTCATAGGTAATAACAGAATATGGACAGGATGCAAAGTTGGGAGGAAAAGTAGCAAATGATATTCAACTGGGATAAGTGTGAAGTGATGCATTTTGGAAGGTCAAACCTTAAGGCTAATGACTGGATTCTTGACGTGTGCAAGAACAGAGGGACCTTTGGATCCAAGTCCATAGATCTCTCAAGGTTGCCATGCTGCTTGATAAGGTATTAAGAAGACTTTTGGTATGCTGGGTTTCATTCGTTGGATGTCTGAGTTCAAGAGCTGTGAAGTAATGTTGCAGCTCTATAAAATTTTGGTGAGACCAAATTTGGAATGTTGTGTTCAGTTCTGATTACCTCATTACAGGAAATTTGAGGAAGCTATGGAGAGAGTGCAGAGGAGATTTACCAGGATATTGCCTGGATTGGTGAATGCATCTTATGAGACAAGGTTAACAGAGTTGCGGCTTTTCACTTTGCAGCGATGAAGGATGAGAGGGGAGTTGATAGAGGTCTAGAAGATTTTGAGAGGTGTAGATAGAGTGGACAACCAGAACCTTTTCACCAGGGGAACAACAGCAAATACCAGAAGACCTCTGCTCAAGGTGAGGGGATGAAAGTTTAGGGGAGATACCAGAGCAAAGTTTTTTGAGACCGTAGTGGGTGCTGGAATGCATTGCTAGGAGCTGTGGTGGAGGCTGGTAGAATAGGGACATTTAAAGGACTCCTAACAGGCACATGGCTACAGGAAAAATAGTGTGAGTAGAGAAGGTTTTGTTTTTTTTAAAATAGGTTTAGATAGATTGGCACAACATCGAGGGCAGAACGACCAGTACTGTGCTGTCTTCAAAAGTGCCCTGAAGGGAACATTCTGACCAACACCATCTCAGTTTGGAATCAGTCATGCATTTAAAGTTAGCATCTCCGGAAGGACCCAATGCTACTCTTCATCAAAGAGCAAACCTATTTTACCTCATCCAATCTGGCCAATCCCATCCAGATATTTTAAAATCATTAGATGAATTTCTCTCCATTTTCTAATGGTTGCTATGCCACTAAAGTCAAACAATAATTTCTGCAGATGCCCAAAGATGCTGGAGAAACTTAGGAGATCACGCAGTACCATGGGAAATAAAGGGTAACCAATGTTTTGGGCCTGAGTCCTTTGTCAAGTATAAGCAAAAACAGATAAGCACACTCTCCAACCAGATGAAATTGGCATCAACTTCTCCAATTTCCATTAAGAACATGACATAGGAGCAAAAATGGGCTACTCAACCCATCAAGTCTGCCCTGCCATTTAATCATGAGGTGATCCATTTCCCCATTCAGCGCCACTGCCCAGCCTTCTCCCCCTGATAATTCATGCCCTCCCACCTCATCTCTCTCTTTCCCCATCCCTTTGTCTCCATTCCTCCAGCTTCCCACCCTTCCCCTTCCCTCTCTTATCAAAGAGCTACCCTCTCCCACATCAGTTCTCAGTTTTTTTTTCTCTTCTACTTTCCCACCTGTATTCACCTATGACCTCTTACCTGTTAGCCTGTGCTTCTCACCCTGCTCCCTCCTCCCTTCAGGTGGCTGCATGTTTTTGCTTCTACCTGATAAAAGGCCCAAGCTTGAAATGTTAGATACCATATACTTCCTCTGGATTAGCCTTCTGGTATCATTGTGCTCCAACTTACCCTGAAAAGATGGATATTATGAGTTTGGGAGATGAGGGTGCAGGAATTTGGCAAGTTGCAGCAATGAATCGTATACCGGTACTGTAGATAGTTTATTTTGTACCCATACAGGTCCAATGGTAGTGAAAGTGGTTTGCTTTTTTGCTTTTACGATGGCTTTGATTTTGTCCTTGAACAGTTTCTCACACTGCCTTCATTAATTTACCAAGCAAGATGTTCTTATTTGTATCACAGGCACTAGTTTTGTTCCTTCCATCCCTTCACGTCCTCAACTGCAACCTGAAGCTAACTTGTTTTCAATTTTCTTTTGACCTATTGAGTCACAATTATACAGTATTTATGACTGGCACAGGATGCAATTTGTTACATTTTCAATGTTATTTCCATCAAGGTCATTGTTCTGCAAACTAGATCAAATAAAAGATGGCATTCTCAGGCTTCTGTTACCCCCTCCCTCCCATTTATTATTTATCCTCTAGCTCTGCCTCTCTTTTCTTTTCCCTCTGTTTTCTTTAATGTACAGCTTCCCCCTCCCCCAACGACCCTCATCTTTCCTGTCTCGTCCATGCTCCTCCCCTTGCCCTGACTTTCCTGCTCCCCAGACTTTTAATTCAGGCACTTGATTACTTTTTAATCAAAGCTTGAAGGCCTCAGGCCCGAAACGTCAGTAATATATCTTTATCATCTTTGGATGCTGCAAGACCTGCTGAGTTCCTCCAGCATTTCTAGGTTTACACTACAATCACAGCTTTTGCAGGCTTTGGTGTTTCACTTTAAAAAAAAACGATTTTGTGTGTTGAAGAATTTAGACTAAATCTGTTTATTGTTTAAGGCAGACAAAGTTTAAAATTCCTTTAATAATCATGTAATCAGTAACTTTTGGTCTCTCCACTCTTTGAATATCATTTGAGCAAATGTCCAATCTGTTTATATGTGCCACTTACTTGCTTAATTTTTGACTCCTAGTGTGTACATGAACCGACATTATCCCCTCCTTCCAATTTCCTTGGAGCAACTCTACTGCACACAAAGCTTCACTGCACCATATTCAGCCTCACATGTTTAATTCTCCTGCTTTAACTATTTCTTGCCCTGTGTCTACTACTAACAAGGGCTGTCTTTGTAATCATTATTGCCTGAACCCGAGATGCACATTTACCAATCGTCTTCAAACTTTTGACATTCCAGCCATTTTCTCTTCAACAATTGCAAAGTTTTCAGCCTCAGTGTTCAATGTAATCAATCATGATCCTTGGCAGGTTCTTTGAAGAGCATCTTCAAAACAATTCCCTTTCTTTGCAGACACATCAGTTGTTTTTTTTTAGTACTATTGTAGCCAGGAGGTAGTCTATGACCCACTATTGAGGAGGTGGCTAAATACACAGACTGGAAAACTCTGGGAGATGCCTGAGCTGCAGAACAAATATTTCTCTTCCTTAAGCACTCTTCCTATGTCACATGCATGGTTATACCTTAACACACAGACATACTGTATGTGCTATACTCGTGTTCACAAATGAAGGTGCCAGAGTTGTACAAATAAAATACACATGAATATTTCTCACTATATACAATATTCATATAAAATGCATCTGTACATTCTTCAAATAGTTGATTTGAAAATATCTGAATCTGAGATTTATATTACAGTGGTAATAAAGGTAACGGTTCCATTATTGTCACATAATACTGCATTTAGAATGTACCATACATGAATTTCTTTAACCTTGTCTATCATAAGGAAGACAGAGGGCTGCCACTTTGCCTAGTGCCACTCACAGAGATGAGACCCCAGTGAGAATTGAACTCATGAGCTCTGGATAACAAGACCAGTACTCTAACCACTGAGCTATCAGTGAATAAAAAGATTGAAAACTGGCAGGGGTAAACTATTAAAGATCATGGCTGATCAACTTCAAACCCTTCATACTATTTCCATCTTTTGGGATTCTAACAAAACAATACCTGGTGTCATTTTTTTTTGTTTAGAAAATTATTTGTCGGGTCATATGTAAAGTTAAATATGCTGTAAGATCCACTGATATCAATGGTGACTGTAGAGATGCTGATCACAAGGAAAAAGAAAGTATATTTTTTTCAAGTTCAGTTTAATATTTTTACTTGTTAGGGTCATTTAAAAATGATCAAAGTTCAGTTTTAAAACCCTCAAGGTTGGGGCAACATATTTAAAATCTTCAATGGCCTGTTGAGGTGGAGAATCCTCAAGGCAGCGTTCAAAGTCTTGCCCAAAAGTTTGCTCTAATTTTTAGCAGTCAGTGTGTGCAAAAATCTTGTTGTGCAAATTATTTTCTGGTGACAAAAGTGCACTGAATGCTTGTGCAAATGTAAACTTGAAATTGTTCCAAAATCATTTTGGCACAGCCTATCTCTCATGGCTTACAGTAGACAAAAGTTAAAGAATTTTGTTGGCGCATGGCCATGACAAGGACTTAGACATATTTTGGTTGAGCTTTCAGAGAAGAATATTAAATAGACGGTCAAAACTTGAAAATCAAGATTTATTTCACCAAATATGGATAAAACTAGCATGAAGAAGGCAAGGCAGCTGAGAACAAAGATGGAAGAAGCTCCTATTCAACTGGGAACATCAGGTAAAAAAAGTCCAAAAGGGAGTGGTGCAAAAATGGCAACAGGACTGTCAGAACCAGGTAAAATTGGGGAATCAGGTCAAGAATTCAGCATCATCCTGGGAAAAAAAATGGAGAACTTGAGTAACTGATTCATGTTGAAACTCTGAGAGATATGACGGAGAAAATGACCAAAATAAAAGAGATCGTTGAAGATCTGATGGAGAGAATGGATCGAGCAGATGTTAAATTGACGTAAACACATGAAAAACTCGAGGCTTTGGGGGAAAAAAAGCCAAAGAATGGGAATCATATAAGCAAGAGGTGCTTGACAAAATTAACCATATGGAGAACTTTAGTTAATGAAATAATGTCCAAGTTATTGGACTAAAGGAAAGATTTGAGGGAAGCAACCCAGTGAACATTTTTCAAAAATGGATCTCAAGTGTTGGGAGAAGACAAATTTAGAGAAAAACTACACATCAATAGTCAGACCTATAAGAGCTGGTGACCAGAGACCAAGACCAGTTCTGGTGAGGATTTTAAGTTACTGAGAACGGGAGATAATTCTGGGAGCAGTATATGATTCATTGTTGAGGTCTTTCATGGGTTGTTTCAGCATCATGCTGAAGAAGATTGAAAAGAAGGTTGGTGCGAGAACGCAGCCTTGCTTCACGCCATTGTTAATGGAGAAGGGTTCAGAGGCGCCTGCAAGCTCACACCAAGACACAAGAGCAACTTGTCCGTGAACTACTCTTTGCAGGCGATGCCGCTTTAGTTGCCCATTCGGAGCCAGCTCTTCAGCGCTTGACGTCCTGTTTTGCGGAAACTGCCAAAATGTTTGGCCTGGAAGTCAGCCTTAAGAAGATTGAGGTCCTCCATCAGCCAGCTCCCCACCATGACGACCAGCCCCCCCACATCTCCATCGGGCACACAAAACTCAAAACGGTCAACCAGTTTACCTATTTCGGCTGCACCATTTCATCAGATGCAAGGATTGAAAACGAGATAGACAACAGACTCGCCAAGGCAAATAGCGCCTTTGGAAGACTACACAAGAGTCTGGAAAAACAACCAACTGAAAAACCTCACAAAGATAAGCGTATACAGAGCCGTTGTCATACCCACACTCCTGTTCGGCTCTGAATCATGGATCCTCTACCGGCATCACCTATGGCTCCTAGAACGCTTCCACCAGCGTTGTCTCCGCTCCATCCTCAACATTCATTGGAGCGACTTCATCCCTAACATGGAAGTACTCGTGATGGCAGAGGCCAACAGCATTAAATCCACGCTGTTGAAGATCCAACTGCGCTGGGTAGGTCACGTCTCCAGAATGAAGGACCATCACCTTCCCAAGATCGTGTTATATGGCGAGCTCTCCACTGGCCATCGTGTCAGAGGTGCACCAAAGAAGAGGTAGAAGGACTGCCTAAAGAAATCTCTTGGTGCCTGCCACATTGACCACCACCAGTGGGCTGATATCGCCTCAAACCGTGCATCTTGGCGCCTCATAGTTTGGCGGGCAGCAACCTCCTTTGAAGAAGACCGCAGAGCCCACCTCACTGACAAAAGACAAAGGAGGAAAAATCCAACCCCAACCCACAAATTTTCCCCTGCAACCGTGCCTGCCTGTCCTGCATCGGACTTGTCAGCCACAAATGAGCCTGCAGCATGATGTGGATGTTTAACCCTCCATAAATCTTCGTCCGCGAAGCCAAGCCAAAGATATGATTACTCCAAGCGGAATAATCGCCCGCTCAAAGTTGATCATGAAAGGTACTATTTTTTTTCAAGACTTTAGCCTGACCTTGATTAAACAAAGAAAAGATTTTGAAGATGTGAAAAGACAACATGTTAAAAACTTAAAATACTCAATGATGTATCCTGAAACTTTGAGGGTCAAAGTAGCGGAAGGGAACTGGCGATTTTTCAAGAACAAGGTAGAAAACTTTCTGTGAATTTTATAAAGTAAAAAGGATCAAGGTTGCAGAGGGAGAAGATTGTGAAAATATTTATAATGGAATTAAGTAAAATTTGTATTTTTAAAATTTTTATAAAACCATCTTGTATTTGTTGTTTAAAGGTAAAGTGTATAGAAATGCTCATGGATGCTCAGTAAATGGAAACAAAAATCTGGGAAAAGTGGAATCAGAGTGGAGACTCCAGTCTAAGTGGGAGACTGTGCCAGGAAAGGATTATAAAAAAGATTGGGCCAAAGGGAGGAGTTCTTCCTTGAGAGATTCCATGGGCTTTTTTTGTGGGCTTTTGGGGCTCTACGTATACATCACCATCAGGGTGAAGACATTGTGTGTTTTTCTTAAAGGGGAAGGATCACCATTATTTAAAGAGTCAGAGAGATTTTACTTTAAAAATATTGTTTTAAAGAAGAATATGGATAGAACATTAAAATACATTAGTTTTAATGTTCATGGAAATAACGGGAGGTGAAGAGAAAATGTGTCTTGGTATACCTAAAAATTAAAGGCAGATATAGTCTTTTTACAAGAAACACATCTTACCAAATTGGAACATGCAAAATTAAAAAGAGAATGGGTGGGGCAAGTAATATAGTCATTTGGAGCAAAAGCAAGAGGTGTAGGGATTTTAATTAATAAAAATATATCAACAGAAGAGATTTGAACCAATCAAGCTATAAGATTTGTAATGGCACACTGCAAAATTCATCCAGAATCGTGGACATTTACGAATACCTATGCCCCAAATTATGATAATTAAGTCTTTATGAAGGATATCTTTTTAAAAACCACAGGGGGATAATGTACCTTAATTGGAGGAGATTTGAATTTTTGTTTAGATCCAATATTGGGCAAATCAGAGAGAAAAGTAACAAGGGCAAAAGCTGTTAAAATGACTTTGTCATTTATGAAGGATTTAAATTGATGTATGGATGCGGCTCATCCCCTTAGAAAGAGACTACTCGTTCTATTCAAGGGTACAAGGAAAGACTTATTTTTAATGTCTGTCCAGCTACAAAGTAGAGTGGTAAAAACTGAGTATTTGGCAAAACCTTTATTGGAGCACTTGCCATTAATGCTAACTATTACAATAATGGAAAAGCAAGAAAGTATGTTTAGATGGCGACTTAATGCTACATGATTAAAAAGGAAGGATTTTTTGTGAATTTATTAAGAGACAGATAGAAATATTTTGTGAAACCTTTCTTCCATTGACATCAGTTTTCTAGTATGGGATACCCTTAAAGCTCATCTGTGGGGACAAATTATTTCTTAAACTAATAATCTTGAGAGAATATGCAAGAGAGTTACAAGGTCTAGAGAAGGATGTAACAAAATTGGAAAAAGAATATCAGATATCAGGAACTCGAGAAAAATATAGAATATTAAAGAACAAAAAGTTACAATATAACATACTACAAACAGAGAATGAAAAAAAACTAAAAACTGAATAAAAACTGAACTAGGAGAATGGGTGCATAGTATTATCTTGGCAGACTAAAGCTGAAGAGTCATCCAGAATGATAAATGTAATGATAAATAAATTAAGGCTGCATCTGGCTATTGGAGTCAGGAGTCTCAGGCAGTTCGATTTGAAAAGCTCAGATCAACAGGAAGTTGATTAGCCAATGGAGATCAAGTGATCCAGGGGACTTGTATTTTTTTTTTTCATGAACTTGTGACACAGGGTAGTATTAATTCATTTCAACTCAGCTGTCTGGAGACGGAACTATCGACCGGAGTTCCACACTGTACATGCAGCAATGAGGAGGAAATTCACAACTAATTAGTTATTTTTTCTACAATATAATCAAAAATAAATAAATAGTATGTTTAGACAATATTATATGAAACAATATAAATCAGAATTAGTAGGAGATGGAAACGATATGGAAAAACTTTTAACAAATGTTGAACTTTCCTAAACTAGGAGAGAAAAAAAATGACTTGGATGTGCCTTTTACAAGGGAAGAAATAGAAAAAGCTCTGGGTTCTTTACAAGCTAATAAGGCCCCAGGGGAAGATGGGTTCCCTCCTGAGTTCTATTGACAGTTTAAAAAATTTTTGATGCCTGTATTGATGGATGTGTTAGATCAGGCAGTGGCAACCCAGACCCTCCTGGAAACTTTTTCAACTGCTATAATTACAGTGCTACCTAAGAAAGGTAGAGACCCATTTAAAAACCTCATCATACAGACCAATATCACTCCTGAATGCAGATTATAAAATTCTACCAAAGGCACTAGCCAACAGATTGGGTGAGTATTCCCCAAAATTAATACATCCAGATCAGGTAGGATTTGTTAAAGGAAGACGGTCTTCAAATAGTCCAGGTAGTTTATGCAATATAAATCAAGGTTGAATCCAAACATAATTATTTCTTTAGATGCAGTAAAGGCATTTGACTGACTATAATGATCTTTCTTATGTAAAACGTTGGAAAAATTTGGCATAGGTAGAACATTTATAAATTGTATAAAAATTCTTATCAGAAGTCCAAAGTTAAAATTATAACTAATAAACAAATGTTGTCTATTTTGCCCTTGAGTAGATTGAGTAGACAGGGGTGTCCCCATCTCCAGCATGATTCATACCAGCTATTGAACCTCTGGTGGAGATTATAAGGCGAGATCTGGATATTAAGGGCTTTAAAAGACAAAATTAGTTTATTTCCTGATAATATGCTATTGTATAATGTCTGACCTGGCTGAATCATTGATAAGATTACAAACAATATTCGAAAAATATGGAAGAATATTGGGATATAAAATAAATATGGACAAAATTAATGCTACTACAAAACTTTGATTATGAAAGATACCAAAAAAGTAGTAGATTTAAATGGAAGAAGGATGGAATTAAATCCTTAGGAATAATGACATATAATAATTTACAGAATTTCTATAAGCTTAATTATACCCCTCTATTAGAAAGAAATAGAAGATTTACAGAAATGGAAAGATCTGCCAATTACATTAATAGGAAGGGTAAATCGTTGCTTATTGCACTAACTAAACATTTATTTAAATTATTACTTATTTGTATAAGACAATTCCTGTGGAATAACAAAGTACCAAGAATTGTACTGGAAAAGATAGCTTGGGATTATAAATTGGGAGGACTCAGACTTTAAGAAGTGTTATTTATCAGCACAAGCTAGATTTCTATCATCTTTCTTTGAAGAGAACAGTCCCCCCTCATAGATTGGAATGAGACTGAATTCATTAAAAGAAACAATGAAGGATTTTATTTATAAGTGGAATGTAAACTCAATAACAAAAAAACCCAAATCTTTGGCTTGGCTTCTGTTAGGTCTGCTTTGTTCATGAATGAGTGAGACAAACACCAGGCTGAGTCGAAATCAGGGTTCTTTGTTCTTTATTACCGGATTGTAACACTTGCGACTAACAAAGTTAGTCGGAGAATGCATTCTGCCGTTATCAGCAAAATGGTGATTTTTTATACCCTTGGATACATGCTTAGAACATCATCATATCATTACTTGTCCAATGACTAAAACTGTTGCTATCCTTTCCCTGCTAGCTTCCTGCCTCTCAATCCATCAATGTCTCTCTTATCTTGTAAGTACAAGGATGCATTCTGTTACTCCTTAGTACTGGGTGACTCCTTCTCCGGTCCCATTTCATGATGTTTTACCTAACAGGAGTACAAGGACACCTCCCCTTCTTGTTACTGCCCTGTACAGGGTAACTCCCTACACATTCCCATCTCATGATGTTTTACCTTACACTTCGCGGACGAAGATTTATAGAGGGGGTAAAAGTCCACGTCAGCTGCAGGCTCGTTTGTGGCTGACAAGTCCGATGCGGGACAGGCAGACACGGTTGCAGCGGTTGCAGGGGAAAATTGGTTGGTTGGGGTTGGGTGTTGGGTTTTTCCTCCTTTGCCTTTTGTCAGTGAGGTGGGCTCTGCGGTCTTCTTCAAAGGAGGTTGCTGCCCGCCAAACTGTGAGGCGCCAAGATGCTCGGTTTGAGGCGATATCAGCCCACTGGCGGTGGTCAATGTGGCAGGCACCAAGAGATTTCTTTAGGCAGTCCTTGTACCTTTTCTTTGGTGCACCTCTGTCACGGTGGCCAGTGGAGAGCTCGCCATATAACACGATCTTGGGAAGGCGATGGTCCTCCATTCTGGAGACGTGACCCACCCAGCGCAGCTGAATCTTCAGCAGCGTGGACTCGATGCTGTCGACCTCTGCCATCTCGAGTACTTCGACGTTAGGGATGAAGGCGCTCCAATGGATGTTGAGGATGGAGCGGAGACAACGCTGGTGGAAGCGTTCTAGGAGCCGTAGGTGATGCCGGTAGAGGACCCATGATTCGGAGCCGAACAGGAGTGTGGGTATGACGACGGCTCTGTATACGCTTATCTTTGTGAGGTTTTTCAGTTGGTTGTTTTTCCAGACTCTTTTGTGTAGTCTTCCAAAGGTGCTATTTGCCTTGGCGAGTCTGTTGTCTATTTCATTGTCGATCCTTGCATCTGATGAAATGGTGCAGCCGAGATAGGTAAACTGGTTGACCGTTTTGAGTTTTGTGTGCCCGATGGAGATGTGGGGGGGCTGGTAGTCATGGTGGGTAGCTGGCTGATGGAGGACCTCAGTTTTCTTCAGGCTGACTTCCAGGCCAAACATTTTGGCAGTTTCCGCAAAGCAGGACGTCAAGCGCTGAAGAGCTGGCTCTGAATGGGCAACTAAAGCGGCATCGTCTGCAAAGAGTAGTTCACGGACAAGTTTCTCTTGTGTCTTGGTGTGAGCTTGCAGGCGCCTCAGATTGAAGAGACTGCCATCCGTGCGTTACCGGATGTAAACAGCATCTTCATTGTTGGGGTCTTTCATGGCTTGGTTCAGCATCATGCTGAAGAAGATTGAAATAATCCTATATCAATAGACTTGATTAGAATATGGCAAGAAATAAATGAATGTGTTAGGATAAAAACAGATATATCACTCAAGCATGGCGTCGGCAAGTGCAACGACAATGGGCGCCTCCTGTTGGAGCTCTGCGCAGAACAGCGGCTTGTCATTACAAACACCCTTTTTCAGCAGAGGGACAGCCTTAAGACCACCTGGATGCATCCCCGATCCAAACACTGGCACCTCCTGGATTACATCCTGGTGCGAGAAAGTGACAAACAAGATGTGCTCCACACCAGGGTCATGCCTAGCGCGGAATGCCACACTGACCACCGGCTGGTTCGCTGCAAGCTCAACCTTCACTTCAAGCCAAAGCCCAGGAACAATAAAGCCCCCAGAAAGAGGTTCAATGTTGGAAAACTACAGTCAGACGAAGCGAGAGGAAACTTCCAGGCAAACCTCAAAGCAAAGCTCGACGTTGCAACCCGCCTCACGGACCCGTCCCCTGAAACCCTCTGGGATCAGTTGAAGACTACCATACTGCAATCCACTGAAGAGGTACTGGGCTTCTCCTCCAGGAAAAACAAGGACTGGTTTGACGAAAACAGCCAGGAAATCCAGGAGCTGCTGGCAAAGAAGCGAGCTGCCCACCAGGCTCACCTTACAAAGCCGTCCTGTCCAGAGAAGAAACAAGCCTTCCGTCGCGCATGCAGCCATCTTCAGCGCAAACTCCGGGAGATCCAAAATGAGTGGTGGACTAGCCTCGCCAAACGAACACAGCTCAGCGCGGACATTGGCGACTTCAGGGGTTTCTACGAGGCTCTAAAGGCTGTGTACGGCCCCTCACCCCAAGTCCAAAGCCCGCTGCGCAGCTCAGACGGCAAAGTCCTCCTCAGCGACAAGATCTCCATCCTCAACCGATGGTCAGAACACTTCCAATCTCTTTTCAGTACCAACCGCTCAGTCCAAGATTCCGCCCTGCTCCAGCTCCCTCAACAGCCCCTAAGGCTAGAGCTGGATGAGGTTCCCACCCTGGATGAGACATATAAGGCAATCGAACAACTGAAAAGTGGCAAAGCAGCAGGTATGGATGGAATCCCCCCAGAAGTCTGGAAGGCTGGCGGCAAAACTCTGCATGCCAAACTGCATGAGTTTTTCAAGCTTTGTTGGGACCAAGGTAAACTGCCTCAGGATCTTCGTGATGCCACCATCATCACCCTGTACAAAAACAAAGGCGAGAAATCAGACTGCTCAAACTACAGGGGAATCACGTTGCTCTCCATTGCAGGCAAAATCTTCGCTAGGATTCTACTAAATAGAATAATACCTAGTGTCGCTGAGAATATTCTCCCAGAATCACAGTGCGGCTTTCGCGCAAACAGAGGAACCACTGACATGGTCTTTGCCCTCAGACAGCTCCAAGAAAAGTGCAGAGAACAAAACAAAGGACTCTACATCACCTTTGTTGACCTCACCAAAGCCTTCGACACCGTGAGCAGGAAAGGGCTTTGGCAAATACTAGAGCGCATCGGATGTCCCCCAAAGTTCCTCAACATGATTATCCAACTGCACGAAAACCAACAAGGTCGGGTCAGATACAGCAATGAGCTCTCTGAACCCTTCTCCATTAACAATGGCGTGAAGCAAGGCTGTGTTCTCGCACCAACCCTCTTTTCAATCTTCTTCAGCATGATGCTGAACCAAGCCATGAAAGACCCCAACAATGAAGACGCTGTTTACATCCGGTACCGCACGGATGGCAGTCTCTTCAATCTGAGGCGCCTGCAAGCTCACACCAAGACACAAGAGAAACTTGTCCGTGAACTACTCTTTGCAGATGATGCCGCTTTAGTTGCCCATTCAGAGCCAGCTCTTCAGCGCTTGACGTCCTGCTTTGCGGAAACTGCCAAAATGTTTGGCCTGGAAGTCAGCCTGAAGAAAACTGAGGTCCTCCATCAGCCAGCTCCCCACCATGACTACCAGCCCCCCCACATCTCCATCGGGCACACAAAACTCAAAACGGTCAACCAGTTTACCTATCTCGGCTGCACCATTTCATCAGATGCAAGGATCGACAATGAGATAGACAACAGACTCGCCAAGGCAAATAGCGCCTTTGGAAGACTACACAAAAGAGTCTGGAAAAACAACCAACTGAAAAACCTCACAAAGATAAGCGTATACAGAGCCGTTGTCATACCCACACTCCTGTTCGGCTCCGAATCATGGGTCCTCTACCGGCACCACCTACGGCTCCTAGAACGCTTCCACCAGCGTTGTCTCCGCTCCATCCTCAACATCCATTGGAGCGCTCACACCCCTAACGTCGAGGTACTCGAGATGGCAGAGGTCGACAGCATCGAGTCCACGCTGCTGAAGATCCAGCTGCGCTGGATGGGTCACGTCTCCAGAATGGAGGACCATCGCCTTCCCAAGATCGTATTATATGGCGAGCTCTCCACTGGCCACCGTGACAGAGGTGCACCAAAGAAAAGGTACAAGGACTGCCTAAAGAAATCTCTTGGTGCCTGCCACATTGACCACCGCCAGTGGGCTGATAACGCCTCAAACCGTGCATCTTGGCGCCTCACAGTTTGGCGGGCAGCAGCCTCCTTTGAAGAAGACCGCAGAGCCCACCTCACTGACAAAAGGCAAAGGAGGAAAAACCCAACACCCAACCCCAACCAACCAATTTTCCCTTGCAACCGCTGCAATCGTGTCTGCCTGTCCCGCATCGGACTGGTCAGCCACAAACGAGCCTGCAGCTGACGTGGACTTTTTACCCCCTCCATAAATCTTCGTCCGCGAAGCCAAGCCAAAGAAAAAAAAGAAAAAAAGAAAAATATACTACTGGCTATGAATCCTGGTAACAAAATATTGAATTCATGGTGTGACAAAGGTGATGATTGCTAGATGTAAGAATCTCTCAAGTCTTTTAAACAGTTATGAAATTAAGTATGAAGTAGCTAATGGGACATTTTCATGCTTTCTCCAGTTGAGATCATTCTGAAGAGAAAGATGGGGACAAATCTTGGCCCCATCTGAAGTGAGTGAGATGGAATTAACAATTTGGCTGGGGAACACTTAAATTTATATCTGAAATGTACTTTGCTCTCAAATGAAAGTGCAAAACCAGGTTTACAGAAATCGAGAGAGGGAGAGGGATGGGAGTTGGATTTAGGAGTTGCAATAATGGAAAGATGTTGGTCTGACTGGTGTTTGGATAGCATGACATAAATTATAAATGCAAGATGCGGATTAGTAGAATATAATTTTCTACAACAATTGTACCTTGCATCATAGAAATAACATAAATCAAAATTGGAAATATCAGAGATGTGTTTTAGATGTGGAATACAAATAGGAGCGCCTGTACAGGCTACTTGGTCGTGTGTGAAGGTGAGACCTTTTTGGAAGGATATTAATTAAATACTAACAAGGATAACAGGGTGCTCTTCACAGACAACCCAGAGCTTTATCTTTTGGGCAATTTTACTGAAATAAGTAAAAAAAAAAGTTACTAAATTCCAAATTTCATTTGTTAAACTAGCTTTAGTTGTGGCTCAGAAATGTATTGCAATTACTTGGAAATCCGACTCCCCTCCACCCACAGCATGATGGAAGACAGATGAAAAGTTGTATACCTATGGGGGGGGGGGGTGGAAATTGCATATAATCTAAAGAGCAAATATGGCAACCATATTTGGATTATATAGGGGCCCAAATATAAATTTTTTAAAATGGTCCTACTATTATAAAAATATAAGCGATCTCCCCATGAAAACTTTTTTAACCCAACTGTAAAGATTTATACTCTAAAGGAGGTGATGGGGGTGGGGGAGGGGTTGAAAAAAAATTCATTAAAAAAGTTAAGGAATTCCATGCATGTTGCATTCTAAAATGTAAATACGTGGAACTTTTACCTTTTATAAAACTGTACTGGCATGTTTTAATGTAATACAAGTATGACTGCATTCTATGAAGTAATGTATTAAGATTTTGAGAGAGAGAGAGAGAGAGAGAGAGAGAGAGAGAGAGAGAGAGAGAGAGAGAGAGAGAGAGAGAGAGAGAGAGAGAGATTTAACTGCATGTGTGGTGATCTACAATTGCTTTCTGAATTATCCAGGAATAACAATAGGAATTAGCCTTACGGCAATTTTTACAGCAAGATCATGCCCATGCTGTCTCTTGAAATGATTTGCAAAATAATTATCTTGAATCCTGACCTTGAATTAAATTAGAGTTGCAAATTTGATGAACACAGAGTTTCCCTGCATTGATTTAGCTAAATTAAATTTACTTAGTGTTATTTTAGAATGGTGTACTGCAGAAAGTATGTAGTTGCATGCCCAACTGGATTAAAATGTGAATGTGTGCATGCTATGGTTTAAACCTATGCCAGTACATTAAACAGGATGACAGTACTCAATATCATTGATAGAAAACTTTAATATCACTTCCCCAACAATCTTGCCCTCGATTTCACACAGCTTAGAGCCAATGGTATTTAACAGGTAAAATGAAAGTACCCTCCATCTGCCTCTAGTCTGCCCATCAATTTCCCAAGTTGTAACAACATTCTGAAAGTAATCTCCCCAACTCAATGCCTTCGCTTTCTCATATGAATGTCCATTTTGTCACTATGTTCATCGGTCTTACTTTAATTTGGTTTCACTGGTAGAAAAGACAGATTATAGTCACCAGCAAATGCTTGCAGCCTCTGTGGAAAATATTAAATTTGACCCTGGAGTTTCATAAATGCAAAAATGAACCACCTAATGATTTCCATTTATTCATGTTATGCCAAAATAAACCTGTCATAAAAGCAATCAAAGTTCGACATGACAAAAAGTTGAACATTCACAAATGTTGAGGGGGCAAAGAAATCCACAGTTTGATTTAAGTCTAAGCCCTACAGTCTTTAAATTGTTTTTACAATGGGCACTGTCACCTCAAATTATGCTAAAGTCGAGAAAGATCTGCACCTAAAGGCACGTCTAGAAAGTTGCTGTGATTTGTAGTCAAAATATCCAAAAATAATGATGCAATTTGATTTCATTTTGGTGACGTTAGGTGTTCTAGTATTTCTCCCCATTGGCTGAAGTAGCTCATTTTGAAGCTGAGTTGATCTATGTGGAAAGTAGTACAGAAGAAGGCACATGCACACAGGTTGGTGGGGAGAAGAGAACACCTAAACAGTATTGCAAGAACCATTCAGCCCATTATGTCTGCAGCAGCTTTCAAAGACCATTAGTCCCATCCATTCCTCTGTGCAACCACTATTTTGTTTTGAAACCCAGACTTGAAATGGCATCCACGAAAAGTACAGGATGTGTCCTTTAATTCAGAATCACTTGCTGCAGAAACATGTTTTTCTTATGTCATCCTGAATTTTTTTCCTTACTGTTTAAATCTGTGTATTTCAGTTCTTCACTTCTAATAGAACTACTTCTCACCATTTACCCGATCTTAAAGCTTCATGAGTTTAAAAACACCTCCAGTTTCTGTCATCTATCCTAATAATCAAAATCCTCCATCTTTAGCAATATTCCAGGATGTATCTCTTTTTGAATATTTTATTTAAGTTTTCTATATATGTAATTAGTAGATCATTATACAATATAATAAGTTTTTAACTTGAAAAGAGTTTCATTCGTTACATGATGGTTATATCCCCTCCCCTTCCCTCCCTATCCCCACACTCCCAGCCTTATGAATTATATACACACATACATGCAAAAAGTTGTATATTGTGAAAGAAAAAAAGCAATAAAAAGAAAGAAGAAAAAATAGCATGGTACTTTGGATTACCTGGAGCATCACATTCCAACACGGTTGGAATTAAACAGATCTTAGTCATATCATGTTAAGAAAGAAGGTTAACACAGGACTTGTGGTTGGAAGAAACATTTCTACATATTTATACTTAATATTTGCATATACGGGATCTAAATATGCAAAAAAATTAAGATATTAAGTTCTCAAATGAGATGTAAAGGATACAACTTTGTATTTCTGTATTCCATCTTCCCATTCCTAAATGCGAATTTGATTTCCAAGTCACTGCAATACTGTTCCTTGCTATTGCCAAAGCTGTTTTAATGGTATTTATTATACTGTGTTGACAGAGATCAGACCATTTTTGCTTATCAAGTGTAATTTTTCTGTCTAGAGGAAACGGGATACATTTCTTCAAAGACTTTGCATCCTTTCCAAAGGAGTGTCCAGAAATGGTCACAGTGCTCTGACGAACAACAAAATCTTTTAAGAAAGGTTTAATGTAACTTCCAGAAAATACACATATATATGTATTTTTCTTTTTCCTTTTCCATTTTTTATTCCCCCCTTTTAAAAATAAGTAGCATTTTACATATATTTTCTCTTTCATCTTCTTATAAGTGTATCATCTTGCATCTTCTTGCAAAGAATTTGATCTCCTATATGCCTGTATATTTCATCAGCCTGCTATTATCCCCTTGAAACGTTATGCCATGTTCCTCTTGCCAATCCCATATCACTGGCTAATTTAAAAATTCTGCCTGTCCCCTTAAGTCTCCTGAATAGGCCTATAAAGTGAACTGATAAACAGACAACTCAGCAATAATGCTGATTCTTCTCAGTGGCCCATTTTAAAGAATATCATAACTTATAAATAAAAGGCAATCAATTTGTGCAATCATTTAGTCCAGTAAAATTGCTTTTGCTTTTGGTAATGCAGCCTTCACTCAGATGATGTTTTATTAAATTAAGAAAGCAGAAGGGGGAATATAGCAACAATTGTATTCTCAAGATCAAGAAATCAGATCAAGAAATATTAAGAACAAAAGAATTAAAAATGCTCATTGCATAGCAAAACACTTATGAAATGGCCCATGACTGACATTTCATGACATTATTTTATTTTTGGTCAAAATTGGCTTTCCTTCTTAAATTGACATTTGAAGGAATGCATAATTACACTTTAGTGCCATAACAAAAATTTGTTTGAACATTTTCAAAAGGATTTTCTTTATCAAATAATTTACTGTTCAGCGATATGAATTGCTAATGGTGAAAACATTTGAAAAACTCAATAGCACAATCAGAATAGTTGAATATTCTATTTAAAACTGTAAACATCGATCATGTGGATCTGATCTCCAAATAAGAAGCAAAAAAAAATTCAATCTGCTCGAGGAACTCAGCGAGTTGAGATTCATCAGTGGGAGAAACACTTCATTCTTTTTCTCCCACTGATGCTGTTCACCATGATGTGCTCCTCCAGCAAATTGATTATATAAAAAAAAATGGATTGTAGGTTCTTTGGTGTGCCAGAGCTGTCTCCTGAATAAGTCATGAAATGTGTCAAAAAAAGTGTACAACAGCATTAGCATAATTTTCACCTACAAAGTTGTGGTTGAATGAGACCTGTGTGGTTTCTAATCAGATTACATTCAGATCAGTGCAATTCCTGACAGGTTGATGGGTGCCTGCTATTTGAAGCACATTCCCTTTGCAGTGAAACACTATAGCTGCCATAGAAGAAAGGTTCCAGGGAAAAAGTAGATAGCTTCAGAATTTGGGTAGAAAGGCCTGAAAGTTCTAATCAGTGTCTTGCGTGCTAGCATAAGAGGTTGCTACAGTTGTTTCCTCCAGGAGTGAGAATGCAGGAGACAATCATGATGTCAAAATAAGTCCATGTATCCAGGCACATGTACAAAAACTGGTACTAAATGTACATGCCCCACATACTCTTTCCTCAACTCTACCACTGACATTTTGCCTTCTCTGAAGTAGTGGAATGTGTCTCCAACTGTAGCACATTACTGCATTTTGTATGTGCAGCATACCATTGTCATTCAGCTTTTGCAAGAAGTAAGTAAAAGGTCAATTTTCTCTCATGATTTGGGGCAGTGACCAAGGAGTTAGGTCAGGGTTAGGGGCAGATGCAACAGATCGAGGACATGGACTGTCAAGGAACCACAAGATCTGCACAACTTCCATTCTGAGGTGATGTGCACTTCTCCATAAAAGGTTCAGTAGTAATCCTGTTATGAAGGTGACAGATACAATGGAGGCACAGATTGGGGAGGGGGGGGTGAGTTGTGGTGAAGCCTCACTTCTTTGTGTTTCATAGCAGTCACAACTTAAAGTAGCGTGATATGAGTGTCAATGGACTATCAGCTACCCAGAGTCCGAGAAAGATGCTGGAGCAAGTCAGTGACGGGAGGATAGGAGCTTTCTTCTTGAGAAAGCAATGATGTGTTTAAAATTTGTAATAGTTCAAATGAGCTTGATTTCTAAGTTTTTACACATTAGAGAATCCCAAACTGCAGGTTTAGGATATTTGACGTTCAACTCTACATCACCAATTCTCCTCCCAGCACAATCTTTCATGAAGCACGCTCACCCATCTCGAGCACTCAACCATTTCAAATTCTCCCTTCAGTTACCTGGCATACCTGCAGCAAGAGTTTTTTTGTGGATCATCAAGGAAATATAGAGGAACTTGAAAGGAAAATTAACAGCTTTCAGTAGCCAATTGTAGTCACAGAATGGGGACAGAGCAATATGGTGATGGACCATGAAATCTCAAGTTAGAACACGCGAGTGCTGGACTTGACAAATTCCACAATTTCCCATTCATGAATGTTTTATTTAATTTTGATTATATTACTTTTAAAACATAAGCAATGCTCCACACATTCTCATTTTGGCTATATGTCAACATTCTATGCATTGAGAGAAGGCACATTGATTTAGCAGCTTCGAATATAGCAACATAATGTGCCATGTCTCATCTAGTAAGACTGGTAATCTCGCATTTCAGGTCAAAGTGTGCTTGATGTCAAGTTTAATTCCCACCAGACAGCGAAGGATCTTTTTCAAGAAGAATTGTTTCTCTTCAGTTCAGCAGATAACTTTGTTGATGCAATATCTGCCACATAATTCCTACTTTCGATGCAAAGTTTATTCCTATCGTAAATTCTTAGTAAAAACATAATGCTGGAGAAACTCAGCAGGTCAGCTGGTGAACATAGATTAAGAAACATAGCCAATGTTTCAGGCTTAATCCCTTCATCAAGGTATCAGGTGCCTGATGGTGGTGGTGGTGGGGGGAATGGACATGGGGAGGAGCACAGTCCTACAGCCAGGTGGATAAGGGAGGGAGGGAACACCAGCAACAGCTCTGAATGGAGGGAGGAAGAGGGTAGAGTGCTGGAAGACAGAATGAAATATTAGTCCTTCTATATGCCTTCAAACCCACTGCATTATTTTGTAAGATGCAGTCCAGTCACTGCACAAGAACCATGGTGAATATCCACCACAGATGTTAATCAGTAGCCTAAGCTTTCAAATCTTTGTTACAGTTAACACCTGCAGAATGGAGTTTCTCTCACAACTCTTACAGCACATTGAGGTTGGGGAGATAGAAACGAAACAAAGCATTTGTAAGTTTTCGAGCTAGTTCCATTAGAAATGATAGGAAATGCTCTTCATCAATGGCAATTCTGATGGTTGATACCATCCCAATAGCCTCATTTTCATCAACGATATCTGTCAACTGGATTCCATGGCATTTTTTCTCTTTTGAGTCCCACAGAATCTAAAATTTATCTTATTCAGAAAGCAAATGGGAGCAATCATTTATTTATAGGTGACTTTGTGGCTCTCATAAAACTAGACAGGGACATTTTAACCCTGGCAATGATAAGCTGTACTTGTCAGACAAGGGTACCTAGTTCGGATTCACCAAGATTATTGTGGATTTTGAGGATAGATACACAATTATATTAACCAATTTTTTAAACAATGTGTGAAATTCAGCGTAATTATGTTATGGCAGATTTGTAATTTTTCTGTACAGAACATGAATAAACATATATACAATCTTATTTAACGGCATGAAAAGATATCAGACTTGCCAAATGATCATTTCTTTGCTATCCAATTATGTAATTAATTCAGCTACAGTGAAAGCTCATCTGTCTCTTCACTTTGAACATGTCATATTTAAGAAGCATGGAAAAGTAGCTAAGATTTAGAACTCAGAATTCATCATCATTCCTAATAAGGAAATTGACAGTGATGAGGGACTAATTGGAAAAAAATATGTAAAGTGGCTTGCAATCCAATTAGCACTTCAGGTGGCATTAAATAGAGAAGCAATATTGTTCTGTGTTGTTTTTTGATCATATTTGTTCAAAGTGACTGATCTTAAATCAACCATTTGATTTCTGTCCATATTTAGCATAGTTTATTATAGATGTCCACTTGACTTTGTATATATAGCCCATTGCCTTTCTTGAGCTTCTGTTTGAGAATCAGTCACTTTAACTATGATTTTTTTTCTGCCCTTTAAAGACTGATATCAGTCTAGCTAAATCAAATTAGAAATAGTTGACAGCATCCTTTGGAGTGGCCTTCTAATTCCTGAAACAAGGGAAATTGGTCTTTCACATCAGTGTTTAAGCTAATCAGCAATCCAATGGTAGCATTCCAGGCAGGTCTATTATTGATGCACAAAGATTCCTGCTACTTATCTGAACAAGACACAAAAAAGTCTCATTAGATTATTTCTTTAAAAATTGCTCTACTGTAATGGATAATTATTTATTTACCCTGTCCTCTCCTTCAGCTGGCCAAGTTGTATTATCCAGTCAAGAATAAACATATAGCTTTTGATGACATTTGCTGAATGGAGAGGATCATCGATTCCATTAAGATGAAAAAAAGGCGAGTTGAGAAAAAGAAGCATTTTGCCTCCAGGCTACTCATGGGGGTGAGTAGGAAACAACAGGGATCGCACCCATCCAATCTTCTCTCGAATTTGCAGTCGTCAGTGTGTGCAAACATCTTGTGTTGTGCAAAAGGGTTTCCTGTGACCAAAGTATGTGCACATTGAATGCTTGTGCAAATGAAATTGTTTCGAGATAATTTTGGCACAACCTATCTCTCGTAGCTAATGAAATTGTATTGGCATGTTTTAATGTAATACAAGTATGATTGCATTCTACAAAGTAATGTAATTGTAGGACAACGTTTTCCACACAGGGTGATGGACATATGGTATGAGCTAGCTGAGAAATTAGAGTCAATTGTGATATCTGAAAGTCATTTAGACAGATATGTGGATAGGAATGGTTGGGAGGGATACGCCCAGATGCAGGTGAAGTTTAGGTAAACCTTTTGGTCAGCATAGACATGTTGGACTGAAAAGCCTGTTTCTGTCTGTGCCGTAAAACTGTCGACAGTCCAGAGAACCTAATTTAGATAAATGCCCAGGCATTTATTTTATTGCCTGGTGAACTCCAGATGGTATCTTGCCATGATACCGCTTTTCCTATGGTCGCAATGTCCTGGTGAAACCTTTCACCATGTTCATCACTGACTGCACCAAGATCAGCAGGGAAGACGTCCAAGTGCAAATGCAGAAAATTAATTTTCAATGACATGTTGTACTCACAAAAATAGGTTACATCTAAAAAATGGCATATGATAGGAAGGTTTTAAGGTGATTTTCGTGATCGGTAGCCCAACATCTCCATTGTTTAGTTAATGTCTCAAATCCATAGTGAGCATGGGTTTCACAAAAATTCATATGAAACTCAATGTCAGATGAGAGCTTTTGCTGATGGAATAAAATGGGCCCAAATGAAGTGCTTAGGGGAGTATAGATCATCTAGAAATGCTTCTAACAATGAACATTTTCTAAGGAAATGTTCAAAGCTGCAATGAAATCAGTTCATTCTGTCTTTTTCACTTAATCAGTTGAAATGTTTGGCCTTGAATTGAATGCAATTCCAATCTGTCTACAACAATGTTGTGCACAACTGGGACCTCTCTCCACTTTTCACCATTCCCAATACATAGAGACAGGGCTGACATGATCCATAGCTGATCATTAAAAATGTTAATTACAGTCAAATTGCACTTTCAAAGGCTATACACCAAACTGATTTGAGTTGCATATTTAAATTCCCGAAAGTAAAACTGTGTCAACCCTCGGAGAACTCAACCCTCTTTGTTCCCATACAGCATTGGTGTGGCTTAATAATACTGCTGGAAGCTAGCAGATATGAATTAGATTATGAAGCATGAACATAGTTCAAATACACATCCTCATTTTCAGTGCTGGTTTCTAACTTTAAGCCTTCCAGTTTTAGAATCTCCTATTCTGGAAATTCACCTTATCGATGTGAAGGTGCTCAACGAAGTGAGTTTGCATCCAGTCTCTCCAATGTAGGGACCATAACGGGAGCACCGGGTGCAGATTGGTTTGTCTTCTGTAATAACAGGGATCTCCCAATGACAACCCATTTCAATTCCCCACCCCATTCCGACATGCCTGTCTGTGGTCTCGTACGCTGCTGCAAAACTGTTATCACCTGCATATTGGAGGAATGACCTCTCATATTGTGTCTGGGCACCCTCCAACCAGATGGCATTAACATCGACTTCTCCTGTTTCCATTCGCCCCTCCCCAACTCTCTTTTTCCCTATCCCTCTGTCTCTCTTTCCTCCAGCTCCTCATTTTCTCTCTCTTCCCCACCCCTCTGTTCTTTTCTACAATTCTGCATTCACTGAGCTATCTCCACCCCGAACAATTCTCAGCTTTCCTCTCCTGCCCTCTTATTCATATCCACATATCTGAATTAGAATTTATTGTCATGAACAAGTCACAGGGCAAAAATTCATAAAAACCGCCTTTCAAAAATAAATAAAAATAGTGCATGAAAAGTCAAAGTGAGGCAGTGTCTTTGGTTCATCGATCAATCAGGAATCTGATGGCAGTGGGGAAGAAGCTGTCCTTGTGGCACTGAGTACTCATCTTTAGGCTCCTGCACCTTCTTCCTGATGGTAGCAGTGAAGAGGGCATGGCCTGGGTGGTGGGGGTCTTTGAGGATAAAGGCTTGCTTTCTTAAGAAACCAACCCTTGTAGATGTTTCAGGCCGAGATAACAACCCTCTGGAGTTATTTCTTGCCCTGATCTTTGGCACTTCCTTACCAGGAAACTATGCAACCAGCAGAATGCTCTCCAAGGTACACCTGCAGAAGTTTTCAAGAGTCTTCAGTGACACACTGAATCTCCTCAAACATCTTACAAAGTATAGCCGCTGGTGAGCCTTCTTCGTGATTGCATTGATAACGAGGCTCCATGGCATTTGGCTGTTGGCCTGTGCTTCTCCCCTTGCCCTTTTTCCCTTCTTTCTCCTTTTTATTCAGCCACCTGTCTGGTTTTTACTCACAAGTTGACAAAGGGCTCAGGCCCAAAAACTGGTTATATATCTTTTCCTCCCATTGACATAGTAGGACCTGCTGAGTTTTGTGTATTAACTACAATCACAATATCTGCAGACTTTCTTCTTTCACTTGCATGAACAGTGATTGCATGAGGTGCATGCCTAATAACAGGTTATGGTCAAGCATACTAATATGGATCTAAATAGAACAGCATGCAGGTTCAATCCTGAATTCCCTTGCTGCCTCTTGGTTCACTTGTTGCATGGAGTTTGAGTATTCTCCCTGTTAATAGGATGGTTCCTCCAGGTTCTCCAGTTCCTTTCTACATCCCAAACACATATTAGTTGGTAGGTAAATTGGGCTCTGGATGGGAGAAGAACCAGAAAGGAGCTGCTGGACATGCGAGAAAGAAAGAGCATGGGAATTTATGGGCTTACTTGGAGAGCCAGCATTGGCTCAGTGGGCTGACTGGCTTCTATTTTTATAGCATAAAATGATAAGAAAAATTAGACTGAAAGTGCCTGATATAATTTCATAAATTACATGATTTCATCCTGCTATGATCGTTAGTATGATTTATGCTAAATTTATCTTGGATGATGTAACACTGAAAAACTCTAAATTTTGTAATTCTCCTAAATTTACTTCAGCATTTTCTTTTTTCCTGTTCTGTCTATATAAACTCAGCTTTTATCTGTCTTGCAGTCACTTGTTTTCATTCTTTCACTGGTGGATTTGACTTAATCGTTCACTTAATCAATTATGTGCTTTGCGCATACCTGTGCTTCACTTGAGCACAGCTTTGGATCATGATGGATAGCATCAGTAAAAGTGGACAATGGATTAGCCAAAACCGGAGCCAGTGGGAAGCTATTAACATTAAACAAGAAAATCTGCAGATGCTGGGGTTGACTACAATACTCCAATAAGCTGGAGAAACTTAGCATCTGCTTATTCCTTGAAGAAGGGCTCAGGCCTGAAACGCCTCCAACTGGTGCTGCAAGACCAGCTCAGTTCCTTCAGCGGTGTGGTTTTACTATTTTCAAACAAAGAAAGGCAATCAAAGTTTCTGCCCCGAGTCCTTCCTAAACAGAGTTCATTACAAGGAGAAATTAATGATTGTTTAATGACACAATAGATATAGATCTGGAATATCACTGAGTGGTGAAACAATGATAGCTTCTCAAGTCACATAGGTTGACGATTTGGGATGTGATCAGTTGAAGGATGCAATAAGCAATAATCACATATTCTTAAATAACAATGCAGCTTGGTTTATATCAACTACAAGTTTGTGTCTGGAAGAATCTTAGAAAATCTTGGCCTGGGTTATGTAGCAGATCTAATGCTGAAAATACTTACATTCACCATTGCTGCTCAGCAACATTTAAATTCTCATGCTTGCATAGTTCTAACATGAAAATCTGGAACTTACTATCAATGGCCCACCAACCCACCACATACCATTCTGTCACCAACCACATCGAGCATAATAAAACTGACGTCATTTCAATTGTCAGTTATTTAGGCTTTTTATGGACTGTCCACAGTGGAAAATACTCTGAACGTCCTTGGCTCAGTTACACGAGGTCTGAGAGTTTTTATTGTGTACTAAGACATATTATCTGCTCAAAAAACTATTTGGCTCAAAATTAACTACTTTCTTCTATATTCACATTTCCTTACATAACTATTTCAACATATAAGAGTCGTACAATAAAATATTGTTTCATTTCATCTCATACTTAAATTATGCATTTTTGTTCTGATCTTTATTTAACCTTCCATATGTTGCTTAAAGATTAAAAATGGTACTGTGGTTTAACACTTGACTTCCCTGAGATACGCAAGACTGCAAGGGATGAAGAGAGAAAACAAAAAAAACTATTTCCTCCACCTGGACTATTCACAAGCAAAGACATAATGCTTAAAGAGACATGCATGCAGGTTTGAAAAAAGAAACATTATTTATGGAGAGGATTCCAAAGCTTTCTGACAAATTCTCATCTCACAGGTCTTTACCTCCACTCCAAAACCCACATTTGTGTAGATTCAGTCACTGGGTTACAAAAAGCATACAATGTTTGCACATAACCACATCCTGAGACTGAGCAAACAATCACCGATGCATTCATTGAAGTGAGTAAGGGAAATGGCCATCCATGATTTATAGAGTGATAGAATCTTACAGCATGGAACATGCCCTTCACCCCAACTTGTCCATGTTGATCCACGTTGGCATTCTGGGCTAGACCTTTTACGTGCATTTGGTCCATATCCTTCAAAGCCCTTCCTATTCATAAATTTGTCTAAATTAAGTAAAAAATCCTTTCCCAATCTAACTTTTCCATACAAGACCGCTCTCTGAAAATAATAGTCCATGATGAGAGAAATTTCAAATCACTTTCTAATTTTATCCCGCTCTGTGAACCCACCAATGTTGAAATTTACCACAGCCTTTGGCTGAATGAGGGAAACAATGTTCCAAGGCCAAGACATCAAACCCGGCTGCAGTTGTCCTGCTGGGTAGTTTGATCCCACACCTCCCTGTGTGCTTCGAAGCCATGAATGAGTTACAGCAAGCACCATAAAATGCTGGAAAAGTACCATCAATGCTATCTCCATAAAAGGTCTAGTGCGTCTCACAGCTCCAACCACCCAGTGTTATCTGGAGAATTATCCAACAGGTAGGACAGGAAACTGGTCCAAACAAAGGAATTTTCACATGCTCACTCCTGGAAGGTTGTCTGACCAGCCAGGCAGGAGGCAGGCCGAAAGTTATATCTCCGTGTCAATCGAGATTAGATCTACATATAGGTGAGGCTGCCACACATTTGGTTCTCATAAGTTACATGGGCATATCTGAGCTGACCCCCACCCAGCTGCAGTTCAAAGCCCATCATATGGAGCAACTCTCTCTCTTTTGGCCTTGAGCCGATCCCTGAGCTCCACTCCAGGTGGCAAGCCATGGTAGATGCTGTATGACCGACTGTCAGTCCTGTGTTCCAGGTTCTGGGCTAAGGGAGATGCTGGAGAACCAGTGTGAGGTTTATGGTGGTACAGGGCGGAAGCTTTTTGTGGCATACCCTGGGGAGACTGTAGTGTCTCACATGTTGTAGATTGCAACCAGATTTGTACCTTTTAGTTAATTGGTGTGCCGCACCTGCTAGTGAGAGAAGGGTGGCAGGAGCTGTTTGTTTAACCCTTGCTTCACCATCGGGAGTTGTAATTATCAGTGGGAAGTTCTTGTCAAATTGAGAGCGAGATTGGCCTCTCACCTCATGACAGGAGGTGGCAGAAAAGGGGAAGGTCCTGTCAGACAGTCTACTTTCTTCCTATTTGCCTGGAAACACCACTGCTTCAGAGATGACTGCAAACTCTTTGCCACAAATTACGTCTGTGACATGCTCAGTCATTCGATTCAGCCAAAATCTTTTAACTGACAACTTTAAAAAAAAAATACTCTTAAACTGTGGATGTTATGGAAAGTTTTATTTATCCGGGTCTTTAAATATGATTACTAATACATCCAGAGAATTTAGAAATATATTTAGTTTGAGAACAGTCAGAGCTGTAAAGTACCCTTCAGATCAGTATATTAGCATTCTTCCCCTGGCCTTGGTAATGGAGCTATTGAGTGGAAGATTGGCTATGTTGGCCACTTACTTCCAATATAAATTAATTACATGAGCAAAATGGAAAAGCTGTGTAATACAAACTTTTTTTCAGCTGAAACTGGGAGAACTATTTTGATGGTATCTTTCATTCAGTATAGAGTCCTCATATGCTCCACTCCTTTTGTTATCTGGAAAGGCAATGGAGCAATAATCAATCCTTTTCAAAGTTGATCAATAGTCAACAGTACGGGTGGGCAAGGGGCAACATGACACCCCTGCATCAATATTAAGCACATTCAGGATGTACGTCTATGTACATAATTGCATGTTAACTTTAAAGTGCCCTGCTAAAGACAGACATAGTTAAGCTTCAGTTCATGCCCATGGCCCCTTCTGCATGACATCACAGTTTGAGAGGCTCCTCTGCTTATTATTGTAACCATCTCTCTACTCAACTGCAGGATTGGTGTGAAGACCCCATGGGTATAACACCTCTATCAATAATTTGGAAGAGAAGGTCAAGTGTAAAATATTCACCTTTGCAGAGGAATCTTGTTCCAATGGTGAAACTGCATGTGGAATACAAGGTGCTGATCAGGCTCCCAACCCAAGAAGTGTAGTGAAAATTCACCAGAATGCTCCTTTGGATAGTGGATATATCACATTAGTTCGTTTATTCTCATTTGACTGTATACAAACAACGAGATGAAACAGCATTTCTCCAAATCATGGATGCACGCACGCATAACATCATATTCACATATATACTGATCACATAATACATCAAGGTATAATTTTAAATAAATATGTACAAATATTTTGGGATAATTTACTCAGTTACAGGATACTGTGCATCAATCTCCCCAGCTTCGATATGGATGGAGCTCTCCAATCAGGGTGGCACAGTTGGATTGTATGAGAGCCAGCGATCTGCTTTCGAATCCGGCATTGCCTGAGTTTGTACGTGATCCCTGTGTGTCGATATGGTTTTCATCCCACCCTTCAAAAACATACAGGGATTGTAGGTTAATTGGAGTATTTGGGGGCACAGGCTTATGGGCTAGAAGGTCCTTTTGCCATGCTGTATGTCTAAATTTAAAATTTAATCTCACAGTCTGAGGGAAGAAGCTACTTCCCAGCCTGGAAGCCCTGATTTTGATGCTCCTCTATCTCCTTCTTGATTGTAGACCGAGGGTCAAATATACTGTGTACTGGACGGAAAGGGAGTTTGATAATTCTTTGAAGCCTATTTAAACAATGCTCCCAATAAATGTTGACTGAAGAGGAAAGGGAGAACCAAGTGATTTTCTCAGTTGTGTTGATGACCGTCTGTATTGACTTTTTGTCCGATGCTTTGCAGCTACAATACCAAAGAATGACGCAACCAGACAGGACACTCTCATTGATGGTCCGTAGAAGTTGTCAAGATGGGGGCTGGTAGCCTTGCCCTCCTCAACCTCCTGAAGCTGGGGCTGCTGTGCCTTTCTGACAAAAGAGGAGGTGTTATGTATCCAGGAGAGATTGTCCTTTATATACATGCCAAGGAACTTGGTACTGTTCAGTCTCTCCACAATGGAACCATTGATGTGCAGTGGAGATTGGTTAATCTTCATCCACAATCATCTCTTTAGTACTGTCCACATTGAGACTCTGGTTGTCATTCTCGCACCATTTTATGAGCCTTCCAACCTCCTCTCAGTCAGCTGACTGAGCATCTTTGCTTATGAGGCCAAATACTCTTGTATCTTCTGCAAACTTGAAGATTCTGTTTCAACTGAATCTGGCAGTGCATTCGTGAGCAGGCAGCCTAAACAGTAGAGGGATGAGTACACAGCCTTGAGGTGTGCATGTGCTCAGTGTGATGGGACAACAGATATTATTACCAACCCGGTCTTACTGTGGTCTTTTGGTCAAAAAATGGAGAATCCAGTTGCAGAGAGAGATGCTGCATCCCATTGAGAACAGTTTATCAACCAGCCTTCTGAGATTATGATTGTGTTGAATGCTGTGAGTTGAAGTCAATGAACAACAGCCTGGCGTATGATGCATCATTCTCTAGGTGGGTCAGGATGGAGTGGAAAGTCAAGGCCATTGCATTGTCTGTGGACCAGTTTGGATGAAAGGCAGACTGGAACGCGTCCAATGTCACTGGAAGATGCCATTTGACGCATTCCATCATCAGTCACTCAAACCACTTTATGATTGTAAAGGTAATTTAGTTCAGTTACCATCACTCCCTTGAGAACCAGGATGATGATAGCTGCTTTGAATCCTGTTGGGACAGTGGACTGCTGCAGTGAGATGCTGAAGATATCTGTTAGGACCTCCATCAGCTGGGCCACAGTCCTAGGAGAGATTAGCAGACTGGGGTGATGCTCTCTTGGAGTTTATATGGGGATTCACAGCGTTGATACTGAGTTGGTGTTTCCCCCAGCTATAGTATCATGAATCAGTGGTCAAAGTCTTAAAATAAAGTGTTTGGCCATTCAGGGCAAAGATGAAAAAAAATCTCTTCACCCAGAGGGCAGTGACTATTTGGAATTCTCTCTCCAGGAAGACTATGGAGGCTCAGTTACCAAGTATGTTCAAAACAAAGCTTAATATTAAAAAAAAATTAAGGTTATCGTGTTGCCATGGCCTTCTTGATAGGTCACCCCCTGCTTCCATTTCTTATGTTTGTTTGTTTGTTTAATCACAGTGCTGTCCATCATGTGTACGAAGATACAATGAAAAACTGTTTTGTATATTATCCAGGCAAGTCAACTCATTCTTATGGAGAGCAGGTAGTGCACCTTGTCATGGTAGAGTAAGTTGAAGATATAGTGTTACAAGACAAAGATCAGAGTACAGAGAAAAGGGCAGTTCAAACAATGCAAGTGAATCATCTTTTACCAATGAACATTCCATTTAAGAGACAGATTACAGATAAAAAGAAACAGTCCTTGAATCTGGAGGTTCAAGTTTTCAAGCTCATGTATCTTCTGCCCGACTGAAGTGGGAAGAAGAGTATGATCATCGTGGAATGGGTTCTTTAATATGTTGGAAAATTGTTCTAATGTGATTTTTAGCTGTGAGTAGGAAATTTCTGCCAAGAAAAGTAATGTTTTGATTTGGAAACATAGAAAATCGGAACTAGAGTATGTTAATTGGCCACTCAGGCCTTCTCCACCATTCACTTCACTCTTTGTGCACTCCCAAATCCTTTGATATCTTGAGTATAAAAAGGATCTACCTATTCCTTGAATATATTTATCAACACTTTATTAACTTGCCTCACCATCCTCTGGAGGAAGACATTTCTCCTAATCTCTATAAAGGGCATAGCTGGTATCCTAAGATTTATAATCCTGATTCTGGACTCTCCAGATATTGGGGACATCTCTCACTATTTAGTTTGTCTATTCCTATTATAATTTTTAGACTTCTGAGATCTCCTCTCATTATTCTATACTTCAGTACGAAGGAGATGATTGTGAAGTGAATACCAATGAGGATTTGGAAGGATGGTTGTCAGGGGAATACGACCCAGTCGTCATTGAGGGCTCAGTAGTGGAGAGGGTCAAGAACCTCAAATTCTTGGGTGTTAACATCTCCAAGGATCTGTCCTGGAACCTCCACGTTGATGCAATCACAAAGAAGGCTTGGCAGTGGCTATACTTTGTGAGGTGTCTGAGGAGATTCGGAATGTCACTGAAAATCTCATAAACTTATGGAGAGCATTCGAGCTGGCTGCATCACTGAGGTGCCAAGATTCAGGAAATTAAAAAGCTCCAGAGGGTCGTTAGCTCAGCCTGTGACTTCACAGGCACTAGTCTTCACTCTATCGAGGACATCTACATGAGGCAGTGTCTTAAAAAAGCAGCCTTTATCCACAAAGACCCCCCACCATTGTTGCACTCCCTCCATGGAAAGAATATCCTTCCTCAGAGGATACTAAAACTGCACATAAAACCCCAAATATGGTCTTACCTAGGCTCTGTGCACCTTCAAAGAGACATTCTTTCTCCTGTACTTCAATCATCTTCCAATGAGGGCCAAAATATCAGTTGGCTTCCTCAATAGTTGCAACACCTGAATGCTCACGTTCAGTAATTTGTGTACAGGGACATCCAGGCCCCATTCCACCTTCCTATTTTCATAATCTATACCTATTCAGATAAGTTGCGACCTATGCAACTTATGCCCCATCTGCACATACAACCGAAAACTTGTTAAAAAATATAAAGAAAAAATATAAAATTTACGCAGTTAATGTTGTATTTGACAAATTATAACAGAGATACAGGGCATGGAAGAGCAAAAATATGTGTACTTACCCGGTTAGTCTGTGTCTTGGGGTCCTTAGACTGGGCGCGACTATCTTGATTCTTGTGCGCATGCGTGAGTCTTCATTTGGCACATGTGCGGTGTGTTTGCTTATTAGATTTCGGTTGACACATGTGCGAGAGTTAAGAGCGTGAATACAATATTGTTAGGGCGCTTACAGACCCCAGGAAGCTGACAAACAAAGTAAGTATGCACATTTTGGCTTTTACATGCCCTGCATCCTTGTTATAGTTTGTCATAAACAGCATAGATTTTATACTTTTTCTTTTTTTTAAACAAATGTACACAATTCTGACATGCGTCCATTCCGAGATATGGCCGATTCTTCAATGCAAATCACGTTCTTAAGTCGGGGAGTACCTGCCATAAACTTTCTTCCCACTTTCAGAAATACAATGGATAACCTTAAATATATCCACAATGAATTGTATCTGACGTGCATCTACCCATTCATTTAACTTATCTAAAAAAAGTTACCTCTTTGCATCATCCCCTCACAGTTCCCTCTCCCATCTCCTTTGTGTCAGATATTTAGTTAAGATTGAAAATAGCTGGGGCTCGAGCACTAACCTTTATTGTTTTACATATTTAGAAAAGCTTTCAGTCATTTTTTTTACATTTTCTGTGGTCTCATAATCCATCTTCCAATCTTTTTGTTCCACTTTACAGAATTATCTTGAGAATCGTACAGAGAATAAACGATCCTTTTAATCTGCCTCAACCACACCAATGGTGTTCCGAGTCCATGCATCCTATTTGCCAGCATTAGACCCATGTCCGTCTACATTTTTCCTATCTGAAGAGTTGTTGAAATGCCTTTTAGACATCGTAATTGCATCTGCCTCTATTACCACTTCTGGCAAATAATTCCAGGAAACCATCTGTGCCAAAGACTTACCCATTCAATCTCTTTTAAACTTTTTCCCTCTCATCTTGAACCTGTGCCCTTTCACTTTGGACTCCTTTGCCCTGGAAAAAGGACTATCTATGGCCCTCCTAATCTCATAAACCTCTATGAAATCACGACTCATCTTCCTATATTCCAGTGCCAATTCAATCACTCCCTATATTAATGCCCACTATTTCAAGCAACTTCCTGAAGCATCTATTCTACATCCTTTCTATTGCCACCACATCCATCCTGCAGTGTGACAATTAGCATACACAATTATTCAAGTTAAAAAAAACAAATGCTGGAGGAACTCAGCAGGTCTCGCACTGTCCAAAGGAGCCTCACTCACTCACCGTCTTACAGACAACGCGGGTTAACTAACTTCTCCAGCCACTTGCACCTCCTGCGCCTATGCTAAACCAAGTCCATAGTGCACGTGCACTGGAAGATACTGAACTGAGTAGAGAAAAATGCCAGCTCAAGGTGACAGAACTAATATTTGTAGGAGATATTATTGGCAGTGAGGGCATTTAACCAGATCCCAGAAAGGTGTCCGCAGTTGTAAACATGTCAAGGCCACAATGCAAAAAGGTCATACAGAGGTTTAATGGAATGGTCAACTATATGGGTAAATTAATATCCACCCTCTCAGAAAAGATGGTTCCATTGAGAGATTAACAGAAAATACGATAACTGGCAACCCATTGCGTATGCATCACACTCAATAACCAATGTGAAGACGCAATACGCTCAAATTGAAAAGGAGTTGCTCAATATCACACTTGCCTGTGAAATATTTCATCATTTTGTGTCAGGAAAAGCAATCAGTGGAGACTGACCAGAAGCCCTTGATTGCATTGTTCCAAAAGCCATTAAATGAATGTCCACTAGAATATAAAGAATGATGATTAGGCTGCCACACTATACAGTGAATGTGGCGTACACTCTGGTTAAGCTAATGTACACAGCAGACACATTGTATAGAGCTGTTGACACAAGAGTGCAAGCAAACACCAAAATGGATGAAGACATGAATGCCTTCGTGGACATGATCACAAGTGCACTGCCCATATCAGATGCAAAAATGGAGCTCATAAAGTCAGAGACAAACAAAGATGAAACACTGAGACAACTGAGAAAAAACATCTTGGATGGATGGCCCAACATGAAGCAGGACTACTCGCCTGATGTTTCAGAGTACTGGAACTACAGGGTGGAACTATCAGTGGTTGAAGACATAATCTTCAAAGGAAGTTAAATCCTTATCCCAAAGAGTATGAGAAATGGGATGCTAAAAAGGATCCATGGAGGACATCTCGGAATCAAAAAGTGTAAGAAAAGAGCACGAGAGGTGATGTACTGGCCAAGAATCAACAATGATATAACAAATGAAGTGTCAAACTGTACAATATGCCAGAAATATCAAGCAAGCAACCTGCAAAACCACTAAAGCTACACCCAGCATCATACAAACCTTACCAGAAGGCAGACACTGACCTATTCAAATGTCAAGGGAAGGACTATCTTGTAGTCATAGACTATTAATACCTGTACCCAGAGGTGTGTAAACTGAACACCACCACTGTAGATGCTGTAATAACAGATAAGAAAGCCATAATCTCCAGACATGACATGGCAAGTGAGGTCTTCATAGATAATGGACCCCAGTTTTGCAATTTAAAGTTCCAACATTTTGCCAAAGAGTGGGACTTTGTACACACCATGTCAAGTCCTCATTTTCCACAGTCCAATGGTCTAGTGGAAAAATTGGTACAGACAGTAAAAAGACTGATGTATGAGACAAAAGACAGTAGAACGGACTTCTACCAGAGCATGCTAGTATACTGCACAATGTCTCTCAAGTGTGGTATGTCACCAGTACAACTCCTTATGGGATGTAGGCTAAGATCAAACCTAGCCATTCAGGAGAACCTCCTAAAAACAAAAGAGGGGGAGAAAGTGAGGACATTCAAAGAACATCAAAAAGGAAAGCAAAACTATTACTTTGCCAGACGAACAAAAAACCTACCAGAATTCTACACTGGTGACCAAGTAAAGCTAAAAGACAAAACAAACTTATGGACTCAGAAGGGAAGTGTCCTTAGTGAAGTCCAGCCAAGATCATACACCATTCAGACAGATGAAGATGCTGCTCTGCGTAGAAATCATCGAGATCTTCAAAATTATATCAGCCACAGTGAATGGAAAGACAAATACTGTTGAACAACTTGAATACACAGCTGAGAAGACATCACCTGAGACAACAATTCAGATTCAGGGACAATCAATCAGGAGGTTGTCAAGACACATGAATCCTCTAAGAGGTTCACTGAGTAAATTTAAAGACTCTTGTTATAGAATGAAGGAGTGCTATCTTATTCCCTCTTCAAGTTTTAGTGTATGCAAATGTGACCACACAAAACAAGTTTAAAAAATGTTAACAATGTTGATAATAATGAAAATGTAAGTTCCTGGTGTTCAAGTTAAAATTACAGAGTTATACAAAGAAACCATGTTAGTTAAAAGTAAGCTACTTCTGTTTTAAGAAAGAGAGATATAATGGTAGTGATTATGTTTGCATAGCTACTAGCAAGGTCTTAAGGATCATAGTTTGTGTTTGATTATACTTGGCTGCCAGCAAGGGTCTCACACAGACGGGGATACTGATGTAAGAGAGACCTGTAATGGAGCCTTGTAGCCCCATGGCCTGCCTCATGGGCTCCTTACAACAACTTTAAAGTAAAGAACCTTCTAAGAACTCACACATACGAATACAAGATGAAACAATAAAGTTACGTTAGAACTTCTCTTATGTTCCACATATAAAAATAACATTCGATTTGGCTTTCCTAATTACTTGCTGTATCTGCGTTAACATTCTGCATTCCATAGATCTCACCATAACACAACATTTTTGAATAATAACTTACTTTCCATCCTTTCTTCCAAACTCGATTATCTTGTATCTTCCAGCTCATATTCTTAATCTCAATACTTTTTAAAATCCACCCACATTTTCATATATTTCCCACAGTTTACCTGTCTACAACTTCGAACAGTCACCAACACACAAGGGTCAATTTGTAGCTGACCAATCAACTGATGTGTCTCTGGGATGTGGGAGGAAACTGGCGGACCTGCAGAAAGCTCATGAGGTCATGGGAAAACACACAAATTCCATACAGACAGCAATCATGGTCAGAATTGAAGCCAGGTTTCCTTGCTGAGCCACTTGTCGCATATCATCGCCTGGTCAATTCTGCTCAGCAAGGAACTAACGTGAGGAACAAGCTACCATTGTTATATTCTGCATTTATATTCATAGGTTTCTTTAACTTAAATTGGACGTAAGCCCCACCATAAGCCATCCCCAAACCAATTACTCTAATGTTTTGCAAAATTTCTCTCAATATTGAAGATAAGCTGAGTAAAGATCCCAAATATTTATTTAATCTTTCATCATAAATTACTCAGCCATGACTTGAAACCTTGATAATTTTGGAGTCATCTTCAAGTTCACAATATTATGACATAAGCCCAAAATACTGTGGATGCTGGAAATTGAAACAAACATTTTTATAAACACTCAACAGGTTTGTGGAGAGACGTGCAGAGTTACCACTACAGGTTGATTCTTGTTCCCCCACTGGTACCTAATCTGCTAAGTATTTCCAGCATTTCTTTGTAATATAATAATAAGAAACATTGGTAAATTCCTTGACAATCAATTCAAATTTTGAAGGTCAAATAACTGAGAGTGCATACAGATTGGTTTCAAATTAACTTCATACTCAGGTCTAGCAAGTGTAGTCTGAACAAAATAGTACTGGTGAAATTATAAACTTGGAAAAATCTTCATGAAAGCTAAAAAAAAACCGATGAAAACAACAAAAGTCTTTAAAACAGCCTCTAATAGAACAATTTGTAGTGCAGAAAATAAAGTATTGAAGAAAAGAATCATGGATATAATTAAACACAATTATCGAGGCATTTTGACTCTAATTATACGAAATTGGATTCTCTGAAATCTTCATTTATCCAAATTTTTTTTTAAATGAGGATATCCGAAACAAATCAGCAATCCTCATTTATCTGAAATTTTTTCGGAGCCAAACTGACCTCACAGGTTGAAAAAAAGTTCACCCAACATGAAATTAGAACGCTGATTGTCCTCGTTTCAGGTAACTCCCTCCCCCCTCTCTTTCCATTTCTTCTTTACTTTCCCCTATTGACAGTTCTCTCCAACTTCTCCTCTCAAACTGCGTGCCACTGCCTCCCAGCCGCAAGCGGTCAGAAGGATCCCTTGCCCCCGCGTCATCAAGGGCAGGAGTGGGACCTTAGCCTCTCAGGCAGGAGCGGGACATTTCCCTCCCCTTCTCTCCCTCCTCAGCACACCAGACGCTGACACCAAACCCTCCCCTCGGTCGACCGCACACTGGACTTCCCAGTGTATGTGTGCGGTCGGCCGAGGGGAGGATTCAGAGTTGGGATTCGGGCATCGGGGTCAGAAACTCAGTGGCCAGGAAGACAGGAGCCCACTGACTTGCCAGCCCAGGAAGCCTCCTGGGATCACCAGCAGCATTGGTTTTGCCTTGCTGATTGGTGGCGGCCAACATTTCTTTTGGTGAGAATTAAACATTATTTTAATGCTTAAAAAAGCCTTCCCTTGAAGGTTGTTGTTGATTAAACATCGATACAAGTGATTTCCTGTTGCTACTGGGCTGTTTTTTAAAATATGACCAGATATCCAAAAAAATCGTCTATCCAGGCAGGTCCTGCCCATTTCACATAATCGGAGTTGTACTGCATGTGCAAATAAGAGCATCCTCTGAAACAATGGTATTTAAACTCGCACGGTGTATTTCGTTTCAGCTTACTATTGTTCAAATAGGTACTTTAGAAGTATTAGTTCTTGTTCTTTAATCTGGACATCATCAGTACAATTTATTCTATTGTCACAACGTTGTAATTTCATTCATAATCGGTGTTACATAGTCAGGATAATGTGAACTATTTTGTATCTGCGTAAGAATACACCCTTCTCACTGTTTTAACTGTAGTATATATGAGTGTGTGAACAGTTTCCTGAGATGGTGGAAGGCATCAGAAAGTAGTCTCTTTTGTTATTTGAATCTTGCATCTCTAATTTACTTGAGAAGGCTCCCAAGTAACACAGGTATGGTTGTAGTTTTTGGATGTAGTCAATGGTGGTTCAGCCACTTGTGTTAAATAGTCATTCCAACAGTTGTGTATGCATACCATTTTGGTTAAATACTCCTGACATATTAAGTGTTATGATTTGTCAAGTTCAAAATGCTTTGATTTGTGTAAGAGATCTATCAGGTGTTATACATGCAAATAATGGCAATTATTCCTAGTAGATGAAATCATTTATCAAATGCTACAGCTGAAGTAATTCAATTATAAATATAAAAAAAGCCACTTCAACAAAGTTATCCTTCAAAACTGAACAAGGGTTGTCTCACTTCTCTCCAGTCTGAAATTTATAATGATGACAAGACTTTCTAATTTGCCAAAAAGTCATTTTATTTCTTCTCCACAACACTGCTTGCTCCCTGTGAAAATACTTATCCAGGAAGCTCAGTGACAGTTTAAGGAAGGCATGAGGGCCCCAGTGAGTAAATTAATTGTAGGCTTGGCCTTAAGTTCCAATGTTCATTCTTGTAAAGGATTTACTTCTGTTACTGCATTAATGAGGGTCCTGGCTGGATTTCTCAAGTTGTGCAAAATAGTCTTTTCCACAATTTTCTAAATGTAAAGACTAATTACTGAAGTCAACTTTGGAACCTATGAATGTATACTTGTTATGCACATGAATGTAACATCTTATTAAAATGTTGGTATTTTATTAATTTGGGTACAATTTATTTTGGTGTAAATATAATGAACCAATGTGGAGAGGGTGAATAATGATCTGAAAGGAGCATTTGGCAGGGAAAAGCAAACTCCAATAGAGCCCACCTGCCAACAAAATGCTAGGAAGACATTTTTGTCACAAATGACACCATATTTCATCACAGAGACAAGTAGAAGATGTCAGGAAAATATCAGTACTGGCACTTGTTGACTGAACGAGGCCCCTCAAGGCTGTTTGTATCACTGATGATGTGGTGTTTCTGATCTTTGCATTGACCAATGTCTCATCCATTCCATACACTTCAATAGCTTGGTGCAAAAAACAATGGCTGCAATGGGAATACTGCTGCAAAATGCAGGTTCAAGGTCACAGGGATAAAGCTGAGAGCTCTTTTCAAAAAGGACCACAAAAGGCAATTAACAATTCTCAAACAACAGGTGCCACACAATGTCCACATTCATATGTGGGCTGGCCTCAAGTGCACTATAAATGCAACCTATAATGAGAATCATGGCTTTTGTCTTATAAAACACCAGGGCTCATTGGATGAGAATAACTAGGAGATTCAGAGGGTAATTAACTGCATTCTTAAATTGGAAATCCCAATTTACCCAATAGAAAAGAAGCAACTCAGCTGGGACACAACAGGAAATCCACGTTCCCAGAAATAAGGTGTGGCTGGAAGGTATGCAGGTTGTTCGGGGACACATTGATAAGCATGACATGCATGGCATCTTCAGTAGTGTCGCCATGACCAAAAAACCCAGGGGTCCACCCACCAATAGCCAAGATCAGAAATGGACAGGGAGGCAATCAGTGCCCACTAGGAGTACATCATAAAACTCTCCAACCATTGCACTATCTGGAATACCATATGGGTGGTCTCCATCATACAGCAAACTATCCACTCATCTTGTCAATTCTCCAGATTGACAAGACGTCACATTGACCACATGTAAACTGAAGAACAAGAAGATCTTGAATGCAGATACTAACTTTAATGAAGCTTTAAAACTTGTCGAGAGGAACCAGTCATTATCTTGTCACCCACCTTCAATATCCTGGGAGTCCCATTGACAAGAAACTCAATTGGATCAGCCACATAAATACTTTGGCTGCAGGATCAAGTCAGAGGCTGGATATTCAGTGATGAATGACTCATCTACAGTCATTCTAAGTCCTTTCATTGAGAAGATCAATACACACCCCATGCAAAATCCTAACATTAATTGCCTTCATCACAGATGCTCCAACGTGTATCATTTACAAAAGCACCACAGTTACTCATCCAGCCAGCCTCCCAAACCTAAGATCATATAACCACGGAGGACAAGGCAGAAGGTGTCTGGGGAGAACTCCAACTGCAAGGTCCCCACCAAGTCATATTCTAATTTGGAATTCCTTTATTGTCCCTGGATCTATGCGCTGAAACTCCCTACATAAGAGCACCATGGTATAAACCTTTGCCAAAAGGACTGCAGCTGCTCAAGCTGTTCTGACAAAGAGAAATGGGAAACAAATGCTGGCCTTGCCACTAACATCCAGATCCTAAAAATTAATTAAAAGAAACTACTTTTAATCAGGCTTGTTCTTTCTTGTTTAATCGCAATGATATTGTGACTTGTTAGAGTGTTGCATGTGTGATGTGATAATATCAAAATGAGGAAGATGACCACCAGAGGCCCAAGAGAACAAGGCGAGCAATGGTATATCTACTTAGCAATGGATCAAAAGGCGGCACATAATCAGCTCAAGGAATGAGAAGGACGTGTATGCTCTTGAATTGGTGTCATGACACATTTGGTTGAGAGAGAGGTAAAGGTAAAAACTATTTCATTTGGAAGACAGAAAAACAAAGAGAAAATTTTAAATTCACATGCGATAAACTGGGAAGGTAATTCAACATTTATCATTGATGATCTTCAATGCCAGTTACTTGTTTCAAAGATATTAGCTTTTTAACAAGCCATAAAAATGCTACACTTAAATTTCTGTGGTCAGTGTAATTCATACATATCCTGTAAATACAGACGTTCTACACATTCAGTGATCGACATGGCATGATTTTTTAGTACAAACAGCCGTGGACCAACACACCTTAGACAACAGCTTTTCCACCTACTCATGTAATGGCAGTATTTAAATATATATACTGGCCTCACCATTAACAGAAGCAAATTACAGTTCACTGCCTTCAGTGAGAATATGTGATTTTGATGATAACTATTGCAATAAAGTTGCAAATCAAACTGTATGATTCACTTTTTTGGCAGACCTCGAATCCAGCTAAAATATGTGTGTTAGGGAGCATATACACTAAGAGGCCTGTCTGCATAAGGCAACTGATTGCCAAATTGTGATATTTAATTAGATAACTAAATATTAGTTTTAGATTATACAGCATATTATTTCCCTAATTTACAAATAATCATATGACATCTACATTTCGAACATTCATAAAATAGAGAACAACCAGCAATGATCTGTTTAAGTTGAAGTTAGTCATAACTTTTGCTCTTTACAAATCTTGGAAGTCTCAAATTTGTGTGTCGATTCGGAATGCCAAATCTGTCAGTTTATTCCATTGCTGGATTACAACCAGGAATCCTATAACAGAGCTTCATCTCACCATGATTGCTAGCATTTAGAATCAGAATCTATTGTCATTAACAAGTCACGAAATTCGGTGTTTTGCGGCAGCGTCACAGTGCAAACGTTCATACTATAGATTGTGAAATTGCCTCTCACATCCTGCATCAGGATCCAAGATCCTATTAATTTCAATGGGAATGACAGAGTTGAGGATATTAAGACAAAGGCAAAATTTAAGCTTTCTTTTTAAAAAAATATTCCTTTATTTTAATGCTTTTAATTATTTCTGTGTGCTTTGTGTGTTTTTAATATTTTAAGTATATTTTAAAATAATTTGATTTGACTTGCTCAGCTTTTGCAAGCAGCAAAGTTGAAGATATGTGCTCTTCAGAGAAGAGGCTTTCTCAATGCAACATTAGAGGCCCTCAAAACATGTATATTGTGCTGATGTACTGGAGCACCGCTGGGATGAGTACTTTGCCCCCTGCTCAACTTTGTTGAGCAGTGTGGCTCAGTGCAACAGCAACAACCACACCATCTACAAATTGTAGTAGTGGATTGTACAACAAGGGGCGATGAGTCAGATTACAGGAGGGAGATTGAAAACTTGGCTGAACTGTGGTCTAACAACCTCGCACTCAATGTCACCAAAACCAAGGAGCTGATTTTGAATGTTAGGAAACTAGAAGTGTACGATCCAGTGATCATTGGGGGATCAGAGGTGGAGGTGAGTAAATTTAAATTCTTGGAAGACACTATCTCGGAGGATCTTTCCTGGACCCAACGCACTTATGGGATCACCAAGAAAGCACATCAGCAGCTGAGGTAGACGCTATCTCGGAGGATCTTTCCTGGACCCAACGCACTTATGGGATCACCAAGAAAGCACGTCAGCAGCTGAGGTTCAGTATGAACATTAGCAAGTTTTCTCCAGATGTGTGGTGGAAAGTGTGCTGACCGGGTGCATCAAAGTTTGGTATGGGGACATCAATACCCCTGAGCATAGAGCCCTGCAAAAGGTAGTGCCCACAGGCCACGACATCACAGACAAAACCCTCCCCGCCATCAAGAACCTCTACAGGGAACGCTGCTATCGGACAGCAGCAGAAATCAAGAATCCACAGCACCAGCACACACTGTTTTCACTGCTGTCATCAGGAAAGAGGTTTAAGTGCCACAAGACTCGCACCACCAGGTTCAGGGACAGCTGCTACCCCTCCACCATCAGACTCCTCAATGACAAACTCAATCAGGGACTCATTTAAAGACTCGTACTTGTGCACTTAATTGATTTATTTTCTCTCTGTATTGCAGTTTGTTTACATTTATTTATTTGTTTGTATGTGTATGTATCTTCTTCAGTACAACTTTTTTGCAACTCTACCAAGTGGGAATTCTGCCTCACCCACAGGAAAAAGAATCTCAGGGTTGTAAGATGCCATGTAAGTAGTCTGACAATAAATCTGAACTTTCAACATTAACAATCAGAGTGGCATTTAAGGGCTCTTACTTTGCACATTATTTATTGCTGAATATTTATTTGTTACTGTATTGCAGTCAAGTTTGTTTACATTTCTCTCTTTTGTTTTCATTTGTTTGCACTGCTGCTAAGTAGAAATTCTGTCTGGCTTGCAGGAAAAGAATCTTACAGTTGTCTGCGATGTCATGTATGTATTCTTATAATAAAGCTGAACTTTGATACCCATCTCATTTGGTTATAGATTTTGTGCCAGCAAGAACAAGACTCCACAAACATAAGAATGCTTGTTGAAAGCAAATTGGCAACAGTACCTGGCCAGTGAAAATTTGCACAGTATTTTTACTTGTAATAAAAATACATTTGGACTTGCTTAGAAATGGGAGTATCACAAATCACAGGTTTATAATTAAAACTATATTATCATTTCTTTAATTAAACTGTTACTTTACCTTTCTAGCAATTAAAACAAAAATTACAACTAAAAGGTTCTTGGGTACCTGATTACATTTTTTTTTGCTATTTTTAAAGTAATTATAACTACAGTAATTAATATGTTGTACTTCATGTGGAGGGCTCCTCAAGAGATTAATTCAACTGGATGTAAACATATTACAAGAACACACCATTTACAATACACATTGTATTAAATTCTGACTTTGTCACACTCAGAGGTGGCTTCAGATAATGAACTTCTGCAATAATTATGGCTTCAAGTCAAGTTTATTGCTACCCAATTGTACAAGTACAACTCGACGAAACAGCGTTTCGGATTCTCAGTGCAAAACAAAAACAGACACACAACTCGACAAAACACACATACAGACAAACAATACATACACAGAACAAGTATTTCATCTATACAAATAATATCTACCAACTTGGATTCACCAAAAATCATTCATTTGTTTTAGAGCAACCAATTATTCAAATATATGACTCCAAAACTGCTTTTGTTGCTTTCCCCTCCATCAGCAGAAATCTGAATGATGAGATCAGCTGTATTTGTGTCTACACTGAAGAGAAAAGGGTAGGTGTATATGCAGATGTGGGTGCATTCAATTTTTTCCATTGTTAATATTTTGACCTACAGTCAAGTACTCACCTGAAGCAATATGACACAAACTACCTACTTATCCTACATATCCAATATCAAAATATAGTTATTGTTCCAATATGAAAAGGAACATTTTAACTATTGTCATACTCCTGTTTATACAGTGCATTGGCAAAGAAAATGTAATTATTTAATTAATTCCTCCAACTTTAACAAAGGTCCCATTGTACCACAATTTAGCTCAATCTCACACACACAGATGTGTATTAAAATATGCAGGCAGCAGTACAGGTGTATTTCGCTTTACAAATACTTGCTTTATATAAATTTCCTTTTACAAAGAACACTGTGTTTGCTTTTACAAAAGGATTTTCACTTTTACGAAAAAGCGGCCAACGAAGCTGTCACAGGGCATCCGGTGGGACTGTCAGTGCGCAGCCGGCGGGGCGTCACAGGACAGCCAGCAGGGCTGTCAAAACTCTGTCTTCCCGATTCTAGTAAGTGAAACTACACTATATATACATTATTTCTACTTTATGTTGGCTATTATCATATAATTCCTATTTTTACTATATGTTAGTGTTATTTTAGGTTTTATGTGTTTTTGGTATAATTTGGAGGATTACTTTTTGGGTCTGGGAATTTTCAAAAAAATTTCCCATAGAAATCAATGATGATTGTTTCTTCGCTTTTCACCTTTTTGGCGCACGAAAGATTCCATAGGAATGCCGTCGTTTCGTAAAGCAGCGTATTGTAGCACTGCCGAAGGTAGAGCTGCTAAAATAAATGCTGTCCACACCAAACAAGTAAACCAGAAACTGGCGTTTATTCAAACCACTCGCCTTCCTTTTTAGGGGAAGCAACAGGCTCACGGGAGTGATGTCATAATGCTGCTGTGAGGCCTGGCTGTTGCCCTGGCAAAGCGCTCCTGCAGCCTGGAACTTCTGCGCGGTGTAGGGAAAGCCCCTGTGCCCTGCCTCGCTGGCTGCTCACCATGGTGATTCGGCCCATCGTGTGTGGGGTTGACCCAGCCCACTACAGTATATCTTCACTTTGGTTTATTGTTTTCAAATCCAAATAGCGGCACGCTAACTAGAACAAGATAATTCAATTTGCATATTGGTAACCTCTTGATCCTGCAGTAATTACATGTCAACTCAGTTTTACCTGACTTTCAACATCCTAATGATCCAAGCCTGCTGTAGCTTGGTTCTATACTAATGTGATATTCAGCAGTGGTGTCACATTTAATTTACGCTCAGTCTGAAGTTATTTTCGAACAGCACTCTTTGCTTGGCAATTACAGTTAAAAAAAAGTGGATTGAAATACTTTTCATAATGCCTTTATCCAAAATAGTTTATTTTGACTAAGTGAACCCAACAGCATGAGATTTAAATAAACATGGATATGTTAAAGTTTAATTTAGTAGTTAAATGCACAAGAAAAAGGGGTATGCACTGGGATTACAAGGAATTTTAACATGGAGTGAAAATCAGCAAAACTATGGTGAACAAATGGTGTTGCATTGCTAACGTGCTCAGCTTCAAAACAGAAACTTTCAATTAGTTATCTACTGCCACGTACATAAGCCTCACTGTCCCAGGTGTAATCTTTGCCACCAAAGCTCACCATTAGAATCAAGTAGTTTGGGTCTCCACAGATGATAAATCTGTGGAGTCAAAATGACAAGGTAGGGCCTGTACTGACTGAAACTGAGAGAAATTAGATTTATCTCTCCAGTCCCCAAGTTAGCACTGAGGTTCATTATCCTTGCAGTTGTTGATTCAGTACAAAGTGAAATTATGTTGTAATTCTCTCACAAATAAATAGAGTCGGACAGAAATGCTTAAAAATACATCTAATTAGAAATGATGAAATGCTGCTTTTTACTTCATTTCTGAAATGCACTTTCACAGGGTTCAATGAAACCAAGGCATGGAATTATATCAGAATACAGCTGCTATTCTGCAAAGTATTTAGCAATTTCTAGAGAAAAGCATTTTAGGCAGAGTTCATCCATCTTCCTATCAAATTATGAAAAGTCACTTGCTTTGCTCAGTTATGGCTTAGATTTAAACAACTGAACCTTTTGAAGACAGTTCAAAGCTCTAAGTAAAATTAATTATTTCCATCACACATACAAATCTTATCTAGTCATAAATTATGTGGTATAAATGCTTGATTCTATAAAAAGGTTCAAAAACTGACATAGTGTAATGAATCCATGACACTTAGATTTTGTCCTGATTGAGTGGGATTTTCAGCTATACAACATCATGTGTCTTTGGAAATGCTTATTGTAATGTTTTCTTCGCAATCATATTTTTGTCTCTTAAAGAAGAGATGGGCTGAATCCATCTGGAAGTTGCTGTGGAGTGTGGGAATGAACACCAGTTCATTTCTGTCGACTTTCAAAACTTGGTAAAGGAGGTAGGCACTCTAGCGAGATTCTGAACAGATGGAGGAAACTTGAAGTCTTCACGACAAGAAATGGGCCTGATCCCTCTGTTGCATGAGGTTTAATGCCACAAACAGGGCTGTCTCAGAAAACCCATTATTATATCCTGTTCATCTCCCACAGAACTTATTTCTTCTTACCTTTACTCTATTCCTTTGCCCTTCATTCTTTCTCTCTCCAATTACACCCAGAATGAGACTGTTGTTTTAATCAAAAACCTGGAAGAACAACTGTGGTCAAGTGACCTAAATTATAACAAAGTATATGGTGTCCAATGGAGAAGAACTTTTCTAAAGGGCAAGACTTCTTAATTTAATTTTAGAATTTTTAAATTTAGACAATCTTTAATTTTGATAACAGGCCCATGCGTCCAAGCCACCCAATTAACCCCGGTATGTTTTTGAATGGTGGGAGGAAACCAGAGTCCCCTGAACCATGCAGACATGGGGAGAACGTACAAATTCCTTACAGACAGCACAGGATTTGAACCCCAGCTCCAATCGCTGGCACTGTAAAGGCGTTGCGCTAACTGTTATGCCCACTATGCCACCCTTTTGCAGCACACTGGAGTCGCTGTAGTAGCTTTCGTTTGATGCGAGAAATTTAGCATTGTTAGCTAAATCCTCAGCTGGGGGGGTGGGAAGGGTAGTAGGGGTTATTTTTTTGATAGATTATATTGTATATGTTTATTTTGCAAAATTCTAAAATAAAATTTTCAAAAAAAAGTAACAGTCAATAGAACTAATTTGCAATTCTAAGTGCCTATAACCAGCGGGAGAGTGATGCTGGTATATACTGATGGACTGGAATCTGTGTCATTGTACATGTAAGCTTGAGTACAGGACCATCTGTAATTAAAACTTCAACATGGAACACAATATTTGAAATAATATATTAAAATTGTATTCACATAATAAGGTTATGAATTAATCAAACATTTTTCTTTCATACATGAATACATCAGAAGTGAAATCTTCTATGGACCAAATTGAATTTTTCCATTGCAACTATATGGACACACAGTTAGGATTCTGGTTAGTGCAACATTTTTATAGTACCAGCGAACCGGGTTCGAATAGGTCACTCTCTCTACAAGGAGTTTGTATATTCTTCCCTCAACCTGTGTGAGTTCTCCAGATGTTCCATTTCCTCCCACCCTCCAAAACATACAAGGTTGGTAGGTTAATTAGGTTTCATGGCCCAGAAGGGCTTTCATCGTGCTGTATCCTTAATCGTAAAATTATAATATAGACAAGATCACCCAGGAGCATTCCTTTATTTTTAAAGGCAACTGTACTAAAGCAGAAAATATTTATGAACATAATCAATAAGTTCTTTAGTGCCATTGTAGTTAGAGAAATTGGAACAGTACAGTTTCCTTCGCTGATTTGTGCTCTACTGGGCAATCTTAGTCATATGTTACTAAAGGGAATGTGTCTTTGATCAAGGCAAGCAAGATCAGCCAAGATTTCAGCCCCTGAGCTTAAACAAGGGAAATCAAAATGCACTCACAAGCAAGATATCCACGTTTCTAAGCCACAAAAGGAATGTTATCAAAGTATCACAGTCTATTCACACTTTCATTTCCAATGCTCTATGCTGCTCCATCTTTTAGAAAGGAGAGACTAGGGAAGTAGTGTTAACGCAGAATATGTGCACTGTGAACTGGCGGATCAAATGAAAACTGAGACTAATTTCTTGCAGTCACATCAAAAACATAGTCAATCTGAATCTGTTTCACAGTTCTCTCAAGCCATTAACTTCATTTATTTCAGTGGTTCTTGCAGAAATGTATGGACATTGTCAAGCTTTTTTTCCTTGCAGATGAATGTGGTATCAAAGTGGTATTCTGGAATCAGCAATAACTCTTAAATTACCATCAAGGATTAAAGAAGTGATTTGCAACTTTTCGACAACAGGTCAGATTTCCACAGGTCATAAGACAGTCCATGCCTTCATGCTGCGAGACCTACATATGGTTGAGGCACGTGCTGACAGCTGGCAAGTAATACTTGCAGCACAATACTGACATAATGCAGGGACAAAACAGCTCATTTGACTGGCACCCCATCAATCAATCTCCACATTTATTCCCTCCACCATTGGTGCAGAACAGCTACTTGTCAATGCCAATTCAACAGCACCTTTCAAATCAGAACAATGGACAAGGGCTCCAGATGCAAGTGATGTTTTGATGTTAAATTTACGAGGAAAGCCACACTGAGTACTCATACCATCTTGTTAACGTTGTTTTGTTTTCAGCTTTAAATTATTTCTAAAATGGGGGAAACAAGCAGATAGAACCTTTCTTAATTAATTCAAAGTTTTGATATTAAAACTAGGGTTTTGAGGTTGGTGAATTGGAGAACCAGGGAAAACGGGACCATTAAAACATTTGATAACTTCTTGGCCATATTTTTTTCTTACTTCCCACTCCATAACTTCAAAGATTTGTTCCATGTCATCAAAATTCTACAATTCCATATGCCAAATGAGCTCCATTAGCCCTTATAATCAGAAAACATTTCAATATGAAACTCGTTTTAAATTGTTGTTCAATTAGAGTTCAGAGGAGTAATTTAATGATTTTCAAACTGTTGATTGATAATCAGCAGAATGGAGAAAAGACAGTGACACCTGCAACAAGTCTGACATTTGCAGCCTTTAGATCCAAGTTTAGAATGAACAGGAATTAATTCTATTTGACCCAGAAACACTTCCTTCCTTATAGAGGCAATTTGAACTTGGGCATGTCCTCCATTCAATAACTCAGTGGATGCGTACATTGCCAAGTATATGCCACTTGTCAAATGCAGCAATAATGTTGAAACATCCTACTTCTGAACTCTATCTGGCAACCAGTCTGAGAAGTACGTTTGCAGAAGATAAATCTAATGTGGGTGTGATCCTGCCAGAGCCATTAACCCTTTGATCCCCCTCAACGACATGGAGAGGAGGGGTGGAGGGGAATGAGCTACAGAAAAACTGGAGGAAAAATTTGCCCTTCTGAATTTAACGAACAGCTGAACTAGACCTTTCAACCAGAGTCTACATTTGAAAGGGTACTGAACTTTGAATTGGCAGAATCACAAACGATAATGAGGAAACATACAGGAGGGAGACAGATCAGCTCGTTGTATGGTGTAATGACAGCAACCTAGCACTCAACATCAGCCAAACGAGGAGATGATTGTGGAGTCCATGGGGAAGTCAGGAGAACACGACCCAGTCCTCAGCAAGGACTTAGTAGCAGAGAAGGTCAAGAACTTCAAATTCCTGCTGTCAAACATCTTTGAGGGTCTGTCTTGGAGCCTCCATGTTGATGCGATCACAAAGAAGCCTTGCCAGAGGAGGTTTGCTATGTCACTGAAGACTCTTGAAAACTTCTACAGGTGTTCTGTGCAGAGCATTCTGGCAGGTTGCATCACTATCTGATATGGAGGTGCCAACTCAGCCTGTGTCATCGCAAGCACCAGACTTCACTCCATCAAGGACATCTACATGAGGCGGTGTCTTAAAAAGGCAGCCTCTATCCTCAAAGACCCCACCACCCAGGCCATGCCCTCTTCACTCTGCTACCACCAGGGAAAAAGTACAGGAATCTAAAGGCGAGCACTCAACGACACAAGGATAGCTTCTTCCCCGTTGACATCAGATTCCTGAATAAATCAATGAACTAAAGATACTGCCTCACTTTTCATGCGCTATTATTTTTATAGTTTATAATATGAATGTTTACACTATAATGCTCCCACAAAACACCAAATTTCATGACTTCTTCATGACAATAAATTCTGATTCTATGTTGCAACTCCTCAAATCTATAAAGCTACACAGATACATGCTGAAGACTTTGGAACTCCAGCCATCAAATTGATCATTCAGTGAGTATAAACCTGGCAGATGTAGAATGGAGGCATTTTAAAGAATTTTGCTGCATTTAATTTGCCAAGAGCAAATAAAATTTGCAAGTACAAACAATCTAGATTGTCAACCGATCACTAATGTAAGAGGGTGCATCCATTAGGCATAAACTGAGCAGAAGATTTTTTTTTGAATATTTTATAAAGTTTTAAGAAAATACAGAATATAGGACTCAATTAATATAATAACAATAATACATTGAATATAAAATCATAGAAAAACATTCATAAGGTCCAAAAAAAAGAAAAAAAAAGCAGAGTCCCTCTTGTTCCAACTCCCCTCCCCAGATTTGAAAGAAAAGGGGACAGAGACCAGGGAATAGAAAGAGGTAAAAAGAAAGAAAAGTGAAAATAAGCAACAGGTGTAGGGTTTGACATTGCAGAATCACATCATTTTAAAAGTATTAAATTTCTAATAAGGAGTACACTAATTGACATTTTTCTTTTCTTTGGCTTGGCTTCGCGGACGAAGATTTATGGAGGGGGTAAAAAGTCCACGTCAGCTGCAGGCTCGTTTGTGGCTGACAAGTCCGATGCGGGACAGGCAGACACGGTTGCAGCGGTTGCAGGGGAAAATTGGTTGGTTGGGGTTGGGTGTTGGGTTTTTCCTCCTTTGCCTTTTGTCAGTGAGGTGGGCTCTGCGGTCTTCTTCAAAGGAGGTTGCTGCCCGCCGAACTGTGAGGCGCCAAGATGCACGGTTTGAGGCGTTATCAGCCCACTGGCGGTGGTCAATGTGGCAGGCACCAAGAGATTTCTTTAGGCAGTCCTTGTACCTTTTCTTTGGTGCACCTCTGTCACGGTGGCCAGTGGAGAGCTCGCCATATAACACGATCTTGGGAAGGCGATGGTCCTCCATTCTGGAGACGTGACCCATCCAGCGCAGCTGGATCTTCAGCAGCGTGGACTCGATGCTGTCGACCTCTGCCATCTCGAGTACTTCGACGTTAGGGATGAAAGCGCTCCAATGGATGTTGAGGATGGAGCGGAGACAACGCTGGTGGAAGCATTCTAGGAGCCGTAGGTGGTGCCGGTAGAGGACCCATGATTCGGAGCCGAACAGGAGTGTGGGTATAACAACGGCTCTGTATACGCTTATCTTTGTGAGGTTTTTCAGTTGGTTGTTTTTCCAGACTCTTTTGTGTAGTCTTCCAAAGGCGCTATTTGCCTTGGCGAGTCTGTTGTCTATCTCATTGTCGATCCTTGCATCTGATGAAATGGTGCAGCCAAGATAGGTAAACTGGTTGACCGTTTTGAGTTTTGTGTGCCCGATGGAGATGTGGGGGGGCTGGTAGTCATGGTGGGGAGCTGGCTGATGGAGGACCTCAGTTTTCTTCAGGCTGACTTCCAGGCCAAACATTTTGGCAGTTTCCGCAAAGCAGGACGTCAAGCGCTGAAGAACTGGCTCTGAATGGGCAACTAAAGCGGCATCGTCTGCAAAGAGTAGTTCATGGACAAGTTTCTCTTGTGTCTTGGTGTGAGCTTGCAGGCGCCTCAGATTGAAGAGACTGCCATCCGTGCGGTATATAGCAAAATAAATAATACAATCTGGGCATTTAAGTAATCTAAACAAGGTTGCCAAATTTCAACGAACATACTGTATCTATTCCTAAGACTCTAAGTAATCTCTCAAGGGGAATACAACTTTGCACTTCCATATTCCAAAGATCAATGTGAAGTAGGGAATAGGATTTCCAGGTTACCGCTATATATTTCCTGGCGATTGACCATGCAGTTTTAATAAATTTAGATGTACTTCTGGAGAAGTTAAGTTTTATAACAGAAGAAACAATCCCGGGACTAGAGGAAGTTCACCCCCACAATTTTTCTGAATAGAAGGTTAGTTTGGTTTCAATCAAAAGCCTTTAATCCAACATTCTCACTAACTCCAGACTGAAACCAGGAGTGGCATACAATTAAAGTATCCAATGATTGTGTGCCAAAGTGAAACAATCTCATCAGAAGTTGACAACCAAAATTGAAAGGAGGCAGGAAAATTTCTTTATTGAGAGCAGAGCTTTTGAAAAAGTTTTTAAGGTTCCCAATTACTTTTCTAACAGCATCAGGCATTTCAGTGACTCACTCTGTATTAAAGTTTTTCATATTTTCCATTTAGTTTCTATAAGGACAGAAAAATGTTTTGTGACCAATGATCAACAAATCAGGACATTTTTTATTGACAAACCTCAAGAAATAATGCATAAATCATGAATTTTTAAATTTTGTTTGGACTGAATGACCATCAATACAGTGAATCTCAGGCTTACTCCCCTGCTATATCCCATCTAAACCCATAACTGTGTTGCAAATTTTGGCTCCAACAAAATTGATAAATTTGCTGATGTGATCAGAGTTGTTTGCCCAATAAAGGGTAATGATGAGCCAGTATATAGAATGGAGTTTGGGAATCTGGTTGTGTGGTGCCAGAATAACAAACTTGCTTTCAATGTCAGCAAATCCAAGAAGTTGATTGTGGATCTTATGAAGGGGAAACTGAGGCAACATTTTCATCAGGTTCCTGGGCATCCACATATTGGAGAAGCTCTTGAGGCCAGCACACCAAGGCAACTGTGAAAAAAAGGCAGACCAACACCTCTACTTTCTAAGAAGTTGGAGGAGATTTGGCATATCACTGAATATTTGATTGAACCTCTACAAATGTACCATGATAATTATACTGACTGGTTGTATCACAGACTAGTTTGGAAACTCAACTGCCCTGGAACAGATAAGGATGCAGAAAATGACACACAGAGTCATGTCCACTGACCTCTAGACTACTAAGGACATCTTCATAAGATGCTGCCTTAAGAACATAGAACGTTACAGCATAATACAGGCCCTTTGTGTTTGTTTCAATCTATATAAACATTCTCAGAAAACTAAACCTTTCCTACCTCACACACATAACACTCTATTTTTCCTGCATCAATTTGCCCATGTAAGACTATTTCAAATGTCCCTCTAATACCAGCCTCCACCACCACCCCTGGCAATACATTCCAGGCACCCACTACTCTCTGTTTAAATTCTTAGCCCTGACATCTCCCCTAAACTTTCTTTCCCTTATCTTGTACAGATGCCCTCTGCAGTTTGCTACTACCACCCTGGGATAAAGGTGCTGGCTGTCCACCTTATCTTTCCCCCTCAAAATGTGATACTCTCTTTCTTCTTCATTCCAAAGAGAAAAGCCTAGCTCTGTTAACCTCTTCTGATAAAAAAAAACATTCTCCAATCCAGGCAACAAATCCTGGTAAATTTCCTCTGCATCCTCTTCATAACTTCCACATCCTTCCCGTAATGAGGTGACTTGAACTGAACACAATATTCCAAGTGTGGTCTCACCAGAGTTTTATAGAGCTGCAACATTACCTCATGACTCTGGAACTCAATACCCTGACTTATGATAGCCTTAACTACTTTATCAAGTTTCTATCGCAACCACCTTAAGAGATATATGGATCTTATCAGCAAGGTCCCACTGTTCTTCTATACTGTTAAGAATCTTGCCATTAACCATATACTCTGCCTTCAAGCTTGACCTTCCAAAATGCATTACTTCACACTTATCCAGATTGAATTCCATCTGCCATTTTTTCTGCCCAACTCTGCAACCTGCCCCTATCTCATGGTAACCTACAACTTTCTACTCTTTCCACAACACCTTCAAACTTTGTTTCATCTGCAAAGTTAATTACTCATCACTTTACTTCTTCATCCAGGTCATTTATAAAAAAAATCACAAAAAATAGGGTTCCAAGTACAGATACCTGTGAAACTCAACTAGTTGCTGATCTCCAGGTAGAATATGTTCCATCTACTAATACATTCTGCCTTCTGCAGGCAAGGCAATTCTGAATTCACACACCCATGGTTCCATGTAGCCCATGACTCATGACTTTTGGAATGATTCTACCATGCAATACTTGTCAAATGCTATTCCTAATATTCACATAAAACACATCTGTTGCTCTACCTTAATCAATTGCTTTTGTTACTGTTACGAACCACGCATTAATGAGCAGCAATAGACAATGAACCAGTGTTTAATTTTAAAACACTAATTTTTATTTCCAACTATAGTCTTAACTTTTAAACTATTCTTAACACTAAATCTGTGAGTGAGTGAGAGAGAGAGAGAGAAAGAGAGATACCTAGACCATTACACTGCAGGACAAAATCTAGAAAGTTACTGAAAAGTTCACTCTTTTAAATTTAAGTGTTGAATCGTAGGCCTTTGAAATTTGATGTCCAGAATTAATGTTGAACTGATGGGAAGACAGTAGTGTGGCTGCTATACTCACAAATTTTCCTTTGAAGAAATGTCCATCCACACGTCCTGAAGTCATAACACTATTGCTCCTTTTGTAGGCGAGACACAAATTGGGCGGTATCCACAAACTGGCATTGGTCTCTCCAAGAGACCCTCACTGTTAGTCACAATTAAAATGAAGCATTTTGTTTTCCAAAAGACCCTCCTGGCACAGGGCAATCCACCAAAAAGGCCCCGTCATTCACAGAGCATGCTTTTCTCTGCAATCCACAAAAAATGGCTGCCCACAAGTGTATTAACAGTGATCATGTTTGCATGGCCACTAGCAATGCCTTACCGTTTGATTAGACTTGGCTGCCAGCAGGGGGCTGACACAGAATATTCAAGATCTGTAATGGAGGGTTGCAGCCTCATGGCCTACCTCATGGGCTGCTTACATTAACTTTAAAGTAAAGAACATTTTATTTCATCTAAGAACTCACACATATGAATACAAGATGAAACATGGTGTCAGAAGTGGGATGAAGGAAATACTTTAAAAGGTAAAATCTAAAGTCAGCAACTGATCAGTGAAGAGAAGCTAACACAGTAAAAAATGTAAGGATCACATCCACCAGTGAAACTTCAGCTGACAGGTAATGTGACTGAAAACTGGAACAGATTTAAACAGCATTTTGGATTGTATTTAGTGGAAGTCGGAGTTGATGAGAAAAGTGATAAAGTAAAAGTGTCAGTTTTCTTACATCTCGTGGGTGGTGAAGCCCTGAAGGTGTGTAATAAGCACATTTGCTGTTGAAGGAGTCAAAATGAAATTGGAAAAAATAATGGAACAGTTTAAGGCATACTGCATACCTTAAACAAAATGTGGCATTTGAGAGGCACAGATTTTTTGCATGTATATAGAAATCAGAAGAAAGTATTCATCAGTATGTGACTGAATTGAGAAACAGAAGCAAAACGTATGAATTTGGTGGTCTGACCGACTCACTGATAAAAGACAGACTTGTATGTGGTATTCCAGATATAGCCTAAGGGAAAGACTGCTAAGAGATCAAAATCTAGACCTGGAAAAAGCCATAAAACTCTGTAGGGCTGCACAAAACGGTAAAATTGCAGACAAAAGAACTGTTCAGTGAAACTAGCTTCAATATGGATGCAGTGAGCAAGTACAGTCATAAACCCTTTAACGAAAAGCGCGCCAAAGTGGAAATAGAGCCGTGGCCAGCGAACAAAAATGAAAGGAACAATCGAAAGCCATGTCGTCGATGCGGTGCACAACACCTACCAAAAAAGTATCCCGCATATGGTAAAACATGCAATATGTGCAACAAAAGCAAACATTATGGCCGATGCTGTAGGAACCAAGTGCAACAAAGCAAGGTTCATGCAGTAGATGAAAGGGAGATCGAGGAATTCTATGTAGTCGTGACAGAAAGCAAGAAAGAAAACAGAGACTGGATATTAAGATTAAAAGTGAATGACATATACATTAAATTGGGTACTGGAGCACAAATTAATGTAATAGCAGAGATTGATTTTAAGAAGATTAGACCTAGACCAAAGATGTATGGAACAAAAGTGAAAGTGACAGGATATTCATATACCAGTGCAAGGAGAAAGCATGGTCAAAGTGAAACACAAGGACAAAGAGCACGAGCTTGCATTCATCGTGGTACCAAAGGATGTACAGGCCATACTAGGTTTAACAGCCTGTGAGAAACTGAACCTGGTAAAAAGAGTCCTTGTTATGGAAAGCTAAGGAGAGACAATCTATGATGAACTCATGAAAGAGTACCTATTTCAGGGTCTAGACTGCCTTGCAGGACAACACAGAATCAGAGTGGATAAACGTGTGCCACCAATAACACATCCATGCAGAAAAGTTCCATTTGCACTTCAAACCAAACTATAGGCAGAGTTGGATAGGATGGAAAGCCTGAATGTGATTCAGAAGATAGTTGAGCCAACGGAGTGGGTGAGTTCACTTGTTGTGGACAAAAAGAATGGAAAGCTTAGAATTTGCTTTGATCCAAGAGATCTAAACAGAGCAATAAAGAGAGAACACTTCAAGCTTCTGACGCTTGAAGAAATCATGCCACAATTTGCAAATGCAAAGTTTTTCAGCAAATTTAGATGCATCAGCAGGATTTTGACAGTTGAAATTGGATGAAGTTCAGGACAGTGCACTTTTAATAGTCCATTTGTCAGATACGGATTCCTAAGGTGACCAGTGGGAATTGCCTCAGTTCCTGAAGTGGATCACAAAACTATCCATATGGTCTATGAGCACCTGGACGGAGTTGATACCTCAATGGATGACATTATAGTATAGGGGAACCACGAGAATGGAGCATGATGAGAGACTAAGGAAAGCAACAAGGAAAGCAAACCTGAAGCTAAATAGAGAGAAATGCCAGCTCGGGGTGACAGAACTAACATTTGTAGGAGACCAGATCCCAGAAAGGTGTCTGCCATTGGGAACATGCTAAGGCCACAATGCAAAAAAGACATACAGAGGTTTAATGGAATGGTTAACTATGTGGGTAAATTCATATCCAACCTCTCAGAAAAGACGGTTCCATTGAGAAGACGAACAGGAAAGAACATTGAGTGAGAGTGAGATCATCAGCATGAAAAGTCATGGAGGGAACGAAAGAAACTGCTCACAGAGGAACCAGTTCTGAGGTTTTACGACCCAGCGAGACCCATCAAGATATCAGACTCATCACATAGTGGGCTCAGTGCAGTTCTTCTGCAAAAATATGACTGGCAACCCATTGCGTGTACATCACGCTCAATGACAGATGCGGAGACGTGATACGCTCAAATTGAAAAGGAGCTGCTCAGCATCACATACACCTGTGAAATATTTCATCATTTTGTGTCAGGAAAGGCAATCAGTTTAGAGACTGACCATAAGCCCTTGATTGCATTGTTCCAAAAGCCATTAAATGAATGTCCATTTAGAATACAAAGAATGATGGTTAGGCTGCAACGCTATACACTGAATGTGGTGTACACTCTGGTTAAGCTAACGTACACAGCAGACACATTGTCTAGCTATGCTAAATGCCAGGAAGTTTTAGTCACTTTCACCAAAATGCTGCTCCTCTGTCACCTAATCGGTTCATTATCCAGTACTTGATACAGTGTGACCTCTCCTCCAGTTGCCTAGTCCACGTACTGTGTCAGGAATGCTTCTTGGACACAGGTGACAAATTCTGCCCCAATTATCTTTATTGCAGTCAGAAGGTGCTGAACAATATTTGGCAAGTTGAAGACTTGCATAACAACAACCCTGTTATTTCTGCACCATTCCAAAACCTGCCTTCTTATGTGGTCCTCAGGCTCCCAAGGGATATTTGAAGGCCCATAGATTACTCCCAATACAGTGATTGCTCTCTTCCTGTTCTGACTTCCACCCATACTGACTCAGTAGACACTCCTCCACAAGGTCCTCCCTTTCTGGCAGCTGTGATACTATCCGTGATTCATAATACTACCCCCAACCCCCCAGACATCATAAAATACTTCTATACACTGACAATTCTCTCTTTTTACTGCAAAAAAGGACAGGTGGCTGAAGTTCAGCTCCTTAAATGTTCAAGAATAATTTCTTTCCAACAGCTATCAGGGGCATGACACTACTTGAAAATCACCAAAGATCTGTCTTCTAATCAACTCAGTCCTTTTTTTTGCACTACAAGCAACTGCCGATATCATGTTTTACCTCTTTTTTTCATATTATTACTTTTTTTTCTCTTCATTTCTGTTATTAGATCTTGTGTGTTATGTAGCTGGGAAACTCTGGCAGCAGGACTTCCATTGCATCTGTTCACTGTACTTAAGTACAATATACTTGATGAAGGGCTCAAGCCCGAAACGTCGGTTATGTATCTTAATCTTTGCTAGTAAAGGACAGTTCGACCCGTTAAGCTTCTCCAGCATTGTGTTTTTGCATCAACCACGGGGACTGCAAACTTCCATGTTTTACTTCTGACTACTGCAAAACTCTGAAATCTCTTTAAAGTTTGCCTATCCTGAAGATTTCCTTTGCTCTCCGAAGGGAGTTCCGTGCAATTCCTTCTCACTCCTCCCCCTTCTGCAATCTCTGCTGCTCTCAAGCTCTACAACCATGTACTCACCCAGACTCTTGCCCTTGGGACCGTGTCCCTGCCCCCCACCATTTTCTTTGGACACCAGCCAAATCGTTTCCACACTTTGATGAAGGGGCTCAAGCTCAAAACATTGGTTATGTATCTTAATCTTTGCTACATAAAGTACAATGTTTGATCTGCTGAGTTTTTCCAGCCTTGTGTTTTCACTTCAACCACAGTGTCCGCAGACTTTTGTTTTACTTCTTACATTGTACCTGAAGCTGAAACTTAAAGAACAATGTGAGCTAGATTCACTCCTCCTTTAATACAAATAGAGAATGCAATGCTTGTGGACAATTTTCAGAAGTACATTACGGAACCAACATCTATGAATGGATGTACATTTATTCCAAGCTATACAGTAAGCATCTAAAATATAGACACGGATAATTTATCATCCATGCATTTTTTTTAGATTTTACATTCAAACAAATTATAAATATAGTCATATATTGGGAAACAGGAATCTTTAGAATACCACTCTTACAAAAATTACTGAACCATTTCTAAATTTTGCAATAAAAATTACAAAAGTAAATTATATTGGAAACAACTTTCAAGGGATTTAGATTTAAATTGCTGCTTCTTTGTTAGTTTGAAAGTGCTGCAAACATTCATCAGCTCAGACATCATTCGTGGGAAAGAGAAACAGAGCTAACGTGTCAAGATGCAGATGAGATTTTGATCTGTGGTCTCATGAATTTCAATTTTTGGCTTTCTTTCTTCACCAGAGAGCAAATAGTTCAAGCTGACCTTTGATCTGAGTAGAATGTAAATAAATATAAAACCTTTTTCTGTTGTGATATAATCAGCCAAACACATTTTTTACTTTAGATATGAAGAATGAAATTGTTAAACTGAAACTATAATAGCAAGATTATAATTTTTAATTGAAGAGCAAAAGGCTGTAGTTGGTGAAAATTTGAAACAGAAATATTCTGGAAACACTCAACAGCTCGTGCACCATCTGTGTGAAGAGAAGCACAGTTAACTTTTCAAGTTGAGGTTCCTTTTCCAGAATTTGTAGCTTTTTGATTTTTATTTTCGGGTTTTCTTTCTCCGTTGTTTTATTGAAATTGTAGATGTCAGAAATCTACAATAATAAAAGAGAAAGCTGAAAACACCCATTAGGTCAAGCACCATCTGCAAAAAGAGAAAAAGAGTGATGATCAAGATTGATGATTGTCAGAAATATGAAAAGTTATAATTCAACATTTTAAGTTACAGAGCAGGGTTGGGGTGGGAAGTGGGGATAGAGTAGAGAGAAAAATGAGTGACAGCAGTGGTGGTGATGAAAGTTCTTTGAGTTCAGGTGACCTGTCTGAAGGAGATGTAATTGGAAGATGAATATAAACAGGAAAGTTAGAAAAAGCAATGCTAACAGACAAAGCACAGCTTGTGTTGGAAATCTGAAATAAAAGCAAAGAATAATTTAAAAAAAAGTACTCAGCAAGTCAAGCAGCATCTGCAGAGAGGGGAAAAAGTGGATTAAGGGTATATGTTGATGACCTTTCATCACAGTAGAGCAGACTCGATACATACTGGCAAAGCGGGACATCAGCAGCCATTGAATTACATTTGCATCCTGAGGGCTGTAATGTCCAAATGGAATAATGAAACCACAGACACTACCTTACTTTGTTTCTTTCGTTTTCATGAACTATTTTATTTATTTTAACATGTGGTTTACAGCAATGTTTACACGGTGATTCTGCCGGTGACATGTTCATGACAATAAATTCCATTTCTCATTTGTCTAATTTATGTTGGTTTGTTAGAATTGTGTAAAAAGTTAACAACAGTGTTTGGTGAAAAAGGCAAGCAATATATGAGTGGATTGTGGAACTAAAAAGCAGCACTTATTTGAAATAAGTGAACTCAGCTCAATCATTGTCTGAGGGGTACTCTTCTTATATTTGTTTTCTTATATTTTCTTACAATGAAGGTAAAGGTTCCATTATGGTCACATAATACAACATTTAAAATGTAACATGCATGAAATTCTTTAACTTTTGTCCACGTATGGCAGACAAAGTCACCACTTCGTCCAGCGCCCCTCACAGAAACCTACAGAACCTGGTGATCCTTGGCGGTCTTCCCTCCAAGTACTGACCAGTCCTGAGCCTGCTTAGCTTCTGGATCTCACAATCTCAGGTGTATTCAGGCTATTAGGTGCTTGGGTCCATGCCAACTCTCACACCAGTCCCAGCAATTCTAGTTCTCTCACTATTTCCCTCTAACTATGCTCTCTTACATACCCATCAACTTCTCCTCCACTTCTAATCCCAATTCATCTGTTTCCTAATATTGTTAGCATTACTTTACAATAGTCTATTTCAATAGATAGTTCATCTTTGTGATGTGGAAGAAAACAAGAACATCCTGAGGAGACCCACCTGGTAAAAGGAAGAACATGTTGACTCCACGCAGGCACGAATGAGCCTGCTTTCAGTCTGTAGGAGTGACGCTGAGCTTCTGGTTGCCTAGCATTTTAATTCACCATCCAAACTTTCTGGATGTGTCATTCTGCACTGTTGGAACATAGGTCAAAGCAAATTGATCTTTTCTCTGGGCATAATGCAGTCTGAGAACTAATAACGATTTCACCATGCTTAGGCGATAACTCAGCCTCTCTTTCTGTCTGTGTCTCTACCCGTATTGTCCGACCTTGTGTTTTTAAACTGCGAACCCTAGTACTGGACACTCAACCACAGTAAATATCAATACTGCACCCAGCTGATAAAACTCAGAAAAAATATAGGTTTTGACTGCAAGATGAACTCTCGTTCCTATAAACGCAGAGGAATGCATTTCTCCTCATGAGGGCAACTTCCCATCCCAGGATTAAGCCTTGTGAACTGCTGCACTCCTTTAACCACAAGTCTATCCTGAAGAAGGGATCAGGCCCAAAATATTGACTGCCTTTTACTTTCTATGGACGCTGTGTGACCTGCTGAGTTTTTCTAGCATTCCTGCATATTGCACTAGACCCCCAGCATCGACCCATTATCTACTGCAAGGTCTCTTCATGGGATGCCTGAGCTGAAGAAGTTTTCCTCCTCTCTTTAAAAGGAGTGCTGTGAGAGCCTCTCCCGCTGCCCTCCTGCTGTTTTCCCCACTCCTGAAGAAGGGCTCAGGCCCATAAGTTGACTGCTTTGCTTTCCTCGGATGCTGTATGACCTGCGAAGTTTCTCCAGTGATTTTTGTGTACATCACAGATATATTGTTCCTTTAAGAACAGACTTAAACACAATATTCCAGATACAGTCACACTAAGGCTCTACATAATTGGAGCAAGATGTCACTACTTCTTAAACTTCAGTCCTCTTGGAAAGAAGGCCAACATTTGTTTGCCGTACTTTTTTCCTATTGTAGAAGCACATTAAATTTCAATGATTCATGCACCATGATATGCTCTGAACATAAATATATTTCAATCACTCACCATTCCTTGTAAGTAGTTAACCTCAGATTTTTCCACTTAATATTTTATCACTCGTGTCCTCGACCATTTAATGGCCTGTTTACATTTCCCTGAAGAGACAGAATCTTATCAAAGCACCACGCTGGTTTGTACCATCAGCAAATACGGATATATCACATTTGATCCCTTCATCCACATATTGTGAACAGCTGGGGCCAAGGCATCAAACCCTACGTCACCACCTGGTCACTGCTTCCCAACATGAAAATCACCTGCTCCATTCTTCCTGTCCACAATTCACTCTAGTAAATTACTGTACTACTAATATTGTTTGCTTTTATTCTGAATAGAAAGTGCGTGGCACCTCATCAGAAAAGACCCTTATGAAAATCAAATGAAAAACACCATCAAAACCTGTCAGTTTTAGCACAAAATATTGATCAAATATGGTTTTCCTTACATAAATCTGTGATGACTGGTAATTCTATTACATTTCAAGTATCTTGTTACCACTTCCTTAATAATACATTCCAGCATTTTCCGAACCATTTTTCTGCCTAATCCCACTGGCCGTCATCCAGTTGATAGCCCTCCATACCTCTCCCATCCATGTACATGTCCAAATTCTTCTAAAATGTTCAAATTGATCCTGCATTCACCACTTCAGCCAAATCGATTCTGCATTCACCACTTCAGCTGGCAGCTCGTTCCACATCCCCACCACTGTCTGTGTGAAGAAATTCCCCCTCACGTTCCCCTTAAACTTTTCTCCTTTCACTCTTAACCTATGTCCTCTGGTTTGTATCTTCCCTCAGTGGAAAAGGCCACCTCTCTCTCTCATAATTTTAAATATCTCTAGCAAATTTATTTAAAATTTGTTACAAGCAGTAAATATACTTAGTATAATAGCATGTGTTGAAAAAAATACAAAATTGATTAAATACATGACGGTTTTCACCCCACCCCAGAGAAAAACCCTCCCCCTTCAAAAATGAAATGTATTGAAAATAAACTTTGTAGGCATAAGGAAAAAGAAAGAGTATCTTTAGACTGCAGAGAAAGATGTCATCCAGTACCAATGACCAGATCTAACATGAACATGAGGAGAATCTCGCAGGTCTAGAGACATAAGGAGATCGTTATAAATTTAATCCCATTATTTGGGTAGACAGGCACCAAATTTGTAAAAAACTTAGGGGCTTATTCCTGAAATTATTATTAATTTTTTCTAAAGGAATACAACTTTGAATTTCAGCACGCCACCTTGACATAGTCAAAGATATATCAGATTTCCAAGTAGTTGCAATACTTGGGGACAGTATTGTCAAATGGGTCACGTCTCCAGAATGGAGGACCATCGCCTTCCCAAGATCGTGTTATATGGCGAGCTCTCCACTGGCCACCGTGACAGAGGTGCACCAAAGAAAAGGTACAAGGACTGCCTAAAGAAATCTCTTGGTGCCTGCCACATTGACCACCGCCAGTGGGCTGATAACGCCTCAAACCGTGCATCTTGGCGCCTCACAGTTTGGCGGGCAGCAACCTCCTTTGAAGAAGACCGCAGAGCCCACCTCACTGACAAAAGGCAAAGGAGGAAAAACCCAACCCCAACCAACCAATTTTCCCCTGCAACCGTGTCTGCCTGTCCCGCATCGGACTTGTCAGCCACAAACGAGCCTGCAGCTGACGTGGACTTTTTACCCCCTCCATAAATCTTCGTCCGCGAAGCCAAGCCAAAGAAAGAAAAGAAATTCTAACTTGACAAATTCCAATTTTAATTTAGGTCATACCAAACAAAATCAGCATGAAAGCAGTATTCTGGGTTTCATACAGAACCCTGACATTTGTGAGGAAAAAACTGCCTGTAGGTGCATGCTTTCACACTTATTCTTTCTCCCTGATAGGAGAAGGGAGTGTGCCTGGGGTGTGATGGGTCTTTTAGCATGCCACCTGCCTTCCCTTGGTGGCGAGAGAAATATTGCACTGCATTCACCAAATTCTGTAGGTTTTTCTAATCTTGAGCAAAGCAACTTCCATAGCACTCTGTGATGGATCCTTCAATAGTGCACCTGTAGAAGTTGCTAAGGGGGTCATTGCTGAACTTCTTTCGTCTTCCAGAAAAGTAGTCATTGGTGGACTTCCTTGACCATTGCATCATCATGCTTATCCCAGATCAGGTCATTGGAGATATTTGCTCCTCTGAACTTGAAGCAACCTACTCTTTCGAATTCAACACCACTTATGTGGACAAGGATATAGGTTCTGCCCCCTCTCCTGAAACTTCCTCGCTATTGACTTAATAGGGGGGTGCTGCTAGATTTCCATCTCTTTCCTGCTTTCTGTCTGATCATTATTTGAAAGCCCACCCTTCTGGGCAAGTACTTGTTCATTTCCTTAGGCCCAAAGGTTCCTTCCATAAAACAACTTTGATGATATCAAGCTGGCTGATCAGCCAACCAATCACAGTGAACAATTTTCAAAGATGACCAATCAGGAAGGATAATACACCAATTGTAAATAAACTTGTATAATATTATGAAAAACGCAAAGTAAATTTTGGGAAATGCAAACACTGTTAAGATGGAAGTTCAATCATAAATAGAGGAAAACCAATTCAACTAAGATTATAACATCATAAAGGGCATGGATGTTAGTCATTGTTTTTTCTCAATTTAAGGTGGGGGGGGGAGAGAGAAGATTTAAAAGGGACCTGAGGGGCGGCTTTTTGCAGAAAGGTTCATGAGTATATAGAATGAGCTGCCAGAGGAAGTGGTAGAGGCAGAGACCATTGTAAAGTTTGAAAGACATTTAAAAAAGTTCATTGACAGGAAAGCTTTAGAGGAATATGGGCAAAATGCAGGCACATGAGGCTCGCTTCCTCAGCAGACAAGATTGTCCAAAAGGCCAATTACCGTGTTGTAAAACTCCATGACTCTAAAATGTCAACTTCAAGATTATTATCATGCGTGAAAACCCCACGAACAACATTTCTCCAGACCATGGTGCACGTGTGCATACAAACACAATCCATAGCACATAATAATCACACCTGTACATAAAGACATAATATAAGGTAAATATGCATAAATATTCTGGAATGATTTACTCGGTTACAGAATATCATTCATTAACCTCACAGCCTGCAAGAAGAAACTATTTCCCAGCATGGCTGTCCTGATTTTGATGGTCCTGTACCCCTTCCTGATTGTGGGAGCCCAAAGATACAGTGTGATGGATGGAAAGGGTCCTCAATAATTGTTTGAGCCCTATTTTAGAAATGCTCCCAGTGAATGTGGTCAATAGAGGAAAGGAGGGGCGGGGGGGGGGGGGGGGGGTGGTGGAACCCTGTGATCTTCTTGGTCCTTTAGATGATCCTCTGTATTGACTTTCTGGCTGATACCATATTTTCACTCATATAACATGCACATGCACATTACACACACACAGAAAATTATATTGTGTAAAAATATTTTCATATAGTGCACACACGCATTATATTGTAGTGTTCTAAATTCCAACTGGATCTGCCACAGTTAATCTCCTGCAATTAACAACCAATCAACTTCTCCCAGAGGTGTTAATCACCTATTATATAGATGATATCCTGCTGCAAAACATTAACAAGCTTTGGAGAGGAAACAATTAAATAGATCGAAGACAGGCTTCAGAGTTAAGCGGGATTTTAATTCTAATGTCTTCTCAAATTGGATGCACTTGATATGTTAATCTCTTCCCTCAGAGACATGTCTAGCCAGAATATCGTATTTATAGGACTACTATGGCATTCAGTACAAAGAGATATTGCAAAAATCAAAATTTCCCATGCCCATTCTTTCATTGCTGCTATCCCATTCTCATACTCGCTTCAATATTCCCACACTTGCTATACATTGCCGGGGTGTCTTTCCCACAGCTGCCATTAATTGTGCACGTTCTTTCAATGCCACTATTATATTCCCACACTTGCTAATATTCTCACACTCGCTATGAATTGTCGGGACATCTTTCCCACGACCGCCATTAATTGTGTGCGTTCTTTCAATGCCGCTATTATATTCCCACGCCCGCTATAAATTGCCGGTTCGACTTTCCCACACACACGTTCTTTCAACATGTAAAAATGTTCTCGTATAGCATGCATGCATATAATGTGTGGGGTGGGCACCTGTTTTGTAAAATATACATATAACGCGCACGTTATGTGCTTAAAAATACTGTACTTTGCACAATGATGCAGCCAGACAGGACACTCTCAGTTGCGCTCCTATGAAGTGTTGTCAAAATGTAGGCTAGTAGCCTTGCCCTCCTTAACCTCTTCAGGAAGTGTAGGTGCTGATGTACCTTCTTGACTAATGAGGTGTTCTTTTGGGTCCAGGATAATTCATCCATTATATGCACATCAAGGAACCTTATGCTCTCCACTCTCTCCATGTGAGTGTCTCATCTGAGTTACACTCAAATGGTAGTTTGTCCTTAGATCACAGTAGATTAAATGATAATCATCGTTTTCTATGCTCCTTTAAAGTTTCTTTCTTTTTAAAATATTTTTATTGGTATTTAATATATGAACAATTGAACGATACAATTATACAATGTGCAATACATATAAAAATATTGGAAAAAGATTTCAAATATTAACATAATTCAAAAGACCAACACGTATTGTAATAATGTAGTAAAATATAACATCAAACAAAAAGAAAAACCAACCGAAAAGAAAGAGAAATAAAGGAAAGATAGGAAAAATGAAGTTAAAAGTTCTTTAATTATAAATTGCTTTTTTTTCAGGTTGATGCCACTTGACTTCTACGTATCATTTCCAAACCTTGCTTTAGTGGTCGGGGTTTTGAGCAGATAATGAATTTGTTCAACCGTGAATAATACAACTTCTGATGAAAATTTTTACAGAATGAGAAGGAAAGACAATTGTACACCTTTTCTTTTATTCTTTAAAAAATGTATAATTCACTCCTTAAAACAGAAACCTCATTACCATGCAAACACATCATGTAAGTTTGAAAACTGTAGATTACTAAGCAATGTTAAAGCCCTTGTACGATGAAACGAGACTTCACATTTTTAACTTTTTTTTCAACAGTGAAACCAGTTATTATACAGCTCACATTCACATACATGGTTTCCTTGGAGAGGTCAACAAATTCAGCACACTGTGGAAGAAGGCTGAACCACTGACAATCACCACAGACTTCCAAATTAAACTACCCATGAACTGAAATCATAACATTGCTGTAAGCTTCGCAGAGAACTTACTGTGAAACACTGAAACTTTGAACATCATTCAGCCTGCAAAATCTGGGCTACTGTACATGACATTTACACCTCTCTAAATATTTTCACATCCCAGACTTAATTTTTCACAATATTTCAGAAGTTATCTTCCTTGCACATGAACATAAGAGCATAAGAACATTAGAGGGAAGTAAGAAGCACTGCCTCTGGAGTAGTGAAATGATGTTTGGCAGGTTTAAGCCCAAGGGATTTCGACCGGACGAAGTAGACTCCGAGAGTCTTTGATAAGCAATAAATTTATGGGAAAAGAGCAAAATCTAATGTGGCAATAAAGAAATTTCAATCTTTGAAGTACCAGAGCTTGCAAGTACATCTGTAATAGATCAGCTGTCACATTAAAGATTGATAAGACCACAGAAGAATAGCATTGCACTAAAGAATACATGTATTGAATGGAAAAAGAAATTACTCGTTCACATCCCCTAACTGCCATGCTTCACTATTAAAAGAAAAGTACAGATGACCCGTGCAACATTTCTTTGAGATATACAGCACGGTAACAGGCCCTCCAGCCCATGCTGCCCAATACCCCAATTAACCTACAACCCTCATTCGTTTTAATGTCTCAGATAAAACTAATTTTATTTCACCCCCTTCTTTATGTTCAGTTTGGTTTTTTTGGCAACAATTTCTGGGCTATCCCTCACCTCTCCCAATTTATGGAGACATTTGTGGACTAATCCAGCTCACTTTGGGAGCATATTCCATCCTGGATTTTAAAAAGAAATGTGGGCAATGCAGGCTTCAATGGCAGTTCTTTCTTTGGGGAGCTAGAATGTCGCAGTTTCAACATCCCATCTCCATGCCAGTTCTCTCATCTCAAACATACTTCTGGCAAGATAATGAGACTTTTCTTCTGCCCTCCCTGGCTACCTCTGTCCCTTATTTGCACTCATGTCCCTAGTATCACTTAGCCTGCCTGTGACCCAGCTTGGCCCAGGTCACTCCAGGCTAGCTCGTTAACAATCTGTGGAAGGCAATCAACCCAATCAATGCCCAGGAAGCTTTGAACTGGTTTAAATTCATTCTGTGACTAATTCTCAACCCTTTTTTTTTTGAGATTTTGTTGTGCTCATTCATACGTATTCAGTGAGGGTGAGAGGGGTTGGTGGAATTGGCACTGACAGCAAAATTAAACCAAACTGATGAAAGTGACTAAAATGTCAGTGAACTCAACCACATTCAAATATTCAATAGTTAAGATCTAGTTTATAGTTCAATATACTGAACATATGAAAGCTGTAGCACAATGGGCAGTGGAAATGAGGAATATTAAACTGCCATGTGGTAATTTCCCCGCATAGCCTGAAAGTGGAAGGCGTGTTCACAACGAGCTCTGGCGCTCTGGGATGCAATTACATTTTCATTCAAGGATATGGGACCAAGCCAAAATTTAAAGTTGAATTATGCCCAACCACAAATCAGAATGTCTGCACCATGTGCATTTCCAAAGAAAACATCACAGTTGAAAGTGTTGAATGTCATGTTCTCCATTAGAATAATAACCAAACTAAATTTAGGAGGATAATTGGGCAAGAGTTGCTACATTTACTAACAAACGTTTCAGGACATTGTCGGAATTTGTAGCCCCAGGATGCATAATGTTTCTGTCCTTGAGGACTGCCTGGAAGTCGATTTCAGCACAAGTCCGAAATGTCCATTTCATGCAGTGACAGATGGCTTATTATAGGGCATTTGTTTAATTCTGAAAAGACAACAAAATTCATTTTAAAGTCTATTGCAATTTTTATGAAGGGTAAGTTTAAATACTGTACTCTGCAAATTTCATTTCTCAATCTAACATGAATGTAGATTAAGCCTGGGGAAGGAGAGTGTAATATACATATTGCATATTCCAGTGGAGGGGATAAAGTGATAACTCTTTATTCTGAAGATTGGATCTCAATTTATTAACTAAACATCATGATCTAAAATGTAATGAAATGGCAAAGGAATTAAACAAAAATCCTTCCAGACAAAGGGGACATCCATAGATCTTGTGAGAATGGAGAGCTGGAAATAAAAGAGCAAAAATAAAAAAATAACTTAAAATGAATGGGAATGAAAGACAATAAAGTTATAGGACCAATAACATATATTTCTAAGTTTTTCATGAGATGGTTGTGGAAATAGTGGAAGCACATGCTGTTATTTTCCAAAATTCCAAGATTTGGAAGGTAACCAGTATAACCTCACAAAGAGGGAGCCAGAAAAGGAAATTGTAGACTATTTGGCTTGACAGTTGGAAAAATGCTTGAATACATTGTTAAGTAAATGGTGTTAGAGAAATAAATATAGGACCAGGCAGATTCATTGTAGATTTACAAAGGCATTCATGTTTGTCAATTGTGGCTATCGTGACAGATTATGTTATATTTTATATTGCATATAGATATGTTTAAAGGAGATAAACTGTGGCAGGTTTTTTAGTGCAGGTCACATACAAACACTTCAAAACAGATCTCATTTAAAATGCCAGAGCTCTGCTCAAGCCAGACCGTTCAGGCTCCAGGTGCCTTTGCACAAACTTTGAAGAATGCCAATAAGAACATCACAAGTCAATTTTAATTGGACAAGTTGTAGAGTAATGGATTATTGTTTTGGAAAGCTACAGATGAATGAACTCGGGAGATTAGGTCCAGAGCCACAGTCTATCTGAGTGCAGTTTGCTGTTCAAAGAGGGTCGTGTGGTTTTCTCTGAGTGAGAGAGAGAGAATTCAGTTCTACAGTTCAGCAGCAGCAGCTGGGACTGGAACAGGACAAGCTGGCAAGCGTGTGGGAAAGCCCCATTTTGAAGATGGGTTGTGAGTTCTTAGTTCAGCCTGGTCAAAGTCCTTGTGGTCCATACAAGAGGAGAGGACTGACTGCATAATGTTTCATTTGGAATAAAGGAAACAAAAAGGAAATCTGTGGTGACCTGAAAGAAAGTGGTTATTATCTGGAAAACCCTGATGGGGCAAGTTTCTTCGGCAAGACATTGAAGTGGCTGATCGAAAGGGATCAGTTGTTGGCATCCAGCAAGCAACAAATCTCTCTCTGAAAACTGACAAGAACCTTCCTGAGTGGTAACCATTTACCTTTCAAGCACCAAAGCTTGGTGAAATTCATAAATGTTAAATTCTGTGCACAGTATAAGATTTGCCTGCAATTCTTATACTATGAGAAGTGAGATTGGACTGTGAATTAAAGAACTTTTCTGAACTCATATACACATTACATACACATGCGCTTAGAATTAGAGGGGGGTTAAGTTGTTAATAGTAATAAGTTAAAGTTTGATCCTGTTTTCATGTTTAAAAATAATTAAAAGCAACTTTTGTTTAAGTAACCATTTGTTTTGGTGAATTTCTATTGCTGCTTGGTTTTGGGGTCCTCTGGGCCCATAACACCATTCTTCGAGGTCGAGGATGATGGACTTTGTTCCATTTTCCACAGAGTGAAGATGCCTTAATGATGCAATCCAAGAAGCACACAATACTTCACAAATCAATCAACTAATTCCAATGGAATGGAAACTACGATGATTGGAGATGATGGATTTGTTGCAGCCTTCATCCACCATTCAGGTTTGACAAGTGTTATAAAACCCTTTGAAGTCGCAAATAGCAGATAACATTTGGTGGATGAGATTTTCTTGGACTTTTGTAAGCTTTTTATTCAAATTCAAGTTTACTTGTCACCCGATTGTCATTTTCCGATCCAGAGCAAAACACACGTACAGACATGACACACATACAAAAGGTAGAGATACATATGTACATATTAAAATAAACTTTCTTAATAAATAAGAGTCATGGAGAGTTGTGTTAGCAGTCATTCAGCAGTTCTGCTGTCCATGGAAAGAAGCTGTTCCTCAGCCCTATGGTTCTGTCTCTGATGCTCCTATATCTTTTTCACGACGGAAATAGCTGGAAGATGCTGCATGTGGGGTGATATGTTCCCTCCCTGATTTTGTGAGCCCACTTTAAACAAGACCTGGTAAATTGCATCGATGGGGAGGGGAGTGGTGGGGGAGAGAAGAAGGGCAACCCCCGTGAAACTCTCTGATAAAGGTGCCACAACGTTCTGAAACAAATTCAGGGCACATGAGATTGCATTACTGACAGAAAGAATGTAACAGGATTGGGAAATGGCAATACGTGACCTGTCTTGGTGGTGGGGCTGCATTTAGTTATAAACATTGACAATAATTTGGATGTGGGACCAAGTGCCATGTATCTAATTTTGCTGATGCTACAGCAAAGAATCATGAGGATGTTACTGGAACCAGAGGGCTTGAGTAAAAGAGAAGCTGCATATGTTTGAGTGGATGGTGAGAACTGTAAAAGTAAAAAGGTAAAGGTTCCATATTGTCCCATAATACTACATTTAGAATGTAACATACATGAAACTTGTAGAGAGTTGCTTCTTTGTCCAGCACCCCTCACAGAAACCAATAGCACCTGGTATTCCTAGGTGGTCTCCCCTCCAAGTACTATCAAGGCCTGAACCTGCTTAGCTTCCCAGATCAGACAATCTCAGGCATATTCAGGCTATTAGGCTTCTGAAGAGAAAGGTATAAAAAGCCAGTCTTACATGTATCTTAGTTCAGTCAGTGAAGCAAAACCACAATTTTTACACTTGAATATTTGTGGGCTAAATCTCTATCATAAACAATTTCAAGGAATCTTATCAGGAATCATGTTTGGTGCAGGATATGAATGCAGCCTACAGAATGGATATGCTGTTGCTCTATTTGATAGGGCTAAACTGCCAGCAGGGAAACAAAAAAATAACATTTGGCGATTCTTTTGGGTCTGGCCAGTGGGCATTATCCAAGAGGTTTTAGTTTCAGTGAGAGCAACAAAGGAGGAGTAGCAGCAACTGTTATAAAAAGCAGGGTGCAGGCAACAGATTTTTAAAAAACCTCCTGCTAGCATATAAAAGTGAGGAAAGCAAGAGCGAACATTTTGAAAAGAGCTGTCTTGAGGTCAAAGTGTTGCTGTTGAGATAAGAGTGCAAGCTTTGGTGAACCCTGGGCTTCAGTCAGTAGGATGCACAGCATTAAAGTAAGGCCAGAAGTAAAACACGAAAGTCTGCAGACTCTGTGATTGAAGTAAAAACACAATGCTGGAGGAACTCAGCAGGTCAATGTGTCCCTAATATAGCAAAGATAAAGGTACATAACGAACGTTTCGGGTTTGAGCCCTTCATCAAGGTATGGAAAAATGTTGACAGGTGTCCAAACAAAAGGGTAAGGGGAGGAACACGCTCCCAAGGGCAGGTGGTAATAGGTGGATAAGGGAAGCAGAGCACAGCAGTTAGCAAGGGGAAGAGGGACGGCTTTGAGAATAGAGAGAGAAGGGGTGGAGGGCTTGCGGAAAGAAGATAAACTTAAAGGGAAGGGAGGGAGAATGGAGAGCAGGTTAGCAGAAACAGGAGAAGTTGGTTAATGCCATCAAGTTGCAGAGTGCCCTGACAGAAAATCATATTGTTTTTCAAGTGTATGGGTGGTCTTGGTGGGATTGAATATGAGGCAATGGGCAGACATGTGAGCATGGGAGTGGAGCACAGAATTGAAATGGTTGGCCACTGGGAAATCCCTGGCACTGATGTGAAGGTGCTCAGCAAAACAATTTCCCAGTAACCGTCCAGTCTCTCCAATGTAGAGAAGGCCTCAAAGGGCGCATCTGATGCAATAGACCACTCCCATGGATACGTGCGAAGTGTTGTTTCACACAAAAGGAATGTTTGGGGGCCTGAATGGTGGAGAGAGAGGAGGTGTGGGTGTAAATATGGGCCTTCCTCGGCCAAAATGGGTAATTGCCAGGGTGGGGGGGGGGGTGGAGTGAGTGGATGAGGGAGTCATGGAGAGAGCAGTCCCTATGGAAGGCAGAGAGGGGAAGGTGTGTCTAGTAGTAGAAAGTTTGTCTTCCAAGATGGAGACAGAGAGATCAAGAAACAGGAGCATATCGCTGGAGATGGATCAAGTGCATTTGAGGTTGGTGTGAAACAGCAAGGTGCATAAAGTTTGCAAGTTGACAAGCTCATCATGGGTGCAGAAGGCAATACCAATGCAGTCGCCAATGTAACAAGAGGAAAGAGTTGAGGAGCCTTACCTGTGTAGGCTTGCAGCATGGATTACTCCAAAATGCCAATAAAAGTGTAGGCATCGCTGGGACCCATGGCTACCCCTTTGACTTGGAGAAAAGGGGATGAGTCAAAAGAGAAGCTATTGCAGGTGAGAACTTCTGCCAGGTGGAGGAGGCTGGAGGTGGAGGGGGGGGGGGGTGGGTATGAGATTGGTTCGGTTGGTTTGTTGTTAGGAAAGAAACAAAGGGTTTTGAGACCTTCTGCATGGAGATGTTGAGAGATTAGACATCCATAGTGAAAAATACACGCATAATATAACCGAAAGATTTAAATTGGTTGTCACTTATCCAGATCAAAACCCCATGAGATTATAGAAGTGATAATCATCCATTGCATTTCATGCCTGATACTGTTTGCATTGCGCTTATTCACTGCAGTATCTTTCTGAGATCATATCGACAAGTAACATGCAGCTGCTAATTTAGTAAGATTGGATGTGCTGAGGACAGTGAGGATGGCTATCAAAGCTTGCAGAGGGATTTTCACTAGCTGGAAAAAATGCTGATGGAATTGGATGAAGACAAGTGGGAGGTGTTGCATTTTGGAAGGACAAAGCAATGTAGGACATACATGGTAAAATGTAGGACACTGACAAATACAGTAGAACAGACGAATCTGGGAATACAGATACATAAATCCCTGAAAGTGGCGTCACATGTGGATAGGGTTGTAAAGAGACCTTTTGGCACATTGGCCTTTATAAAGCAGAGTATAGGAGTTGGGATGTTATGGTGAAGTTGTATAAGACATTGGTGAGGCCAAATTTGGAGTATAGTGTGCAGTTTTGGTCACCTAACTAAATGAAATATATCAATAAGATTGAAAGAGTACAGAGAAGATTTACTAGGATGTGGCTGGGACTTGAGGAACTGAGTTACATGGAAAGGTTAAACAGATTAGGACTTTATTCCCTGGAGAATAGAAAAATGAGGGAAGATTTGATAGAGGTATTTAAAAAAAAGTATGAGGGGATGAGATAGAGTAAATGCAAGTAGACTTTTTCCACTGAGGTAGGTGAGATATCAACGACAGAACATGGGTTAAGGGGAAAATTTAAGGGGAACATGAGGGGGAACTTCTTCATACAGAGAGTGGTGGGAGTGTGGAGTAAGCTGCCAGCTGAAGGGATGAATGCGAGTTCAATTTTGTCATTTAAGAAACATTTGGACAGATACATGGATGGTAAGGATATAAAGGGATACGCGCTGGGTGCAGGTCAGAGGGATGAGGCAGAATAATAGTTTGGCACAGATTAGAAAGGGTCTGTTTCTGTTCTGTAATGTTCTCTAGTTCCTATAGGATTGACAATTCCTATTTAGCCAGAAGATTCAAGAAATTAAAGATGAATCTTCCTGATACTGTTGTGACTAATTCTATCAAAAAGGCATGAGACATTAAAAAAAAGCATCATTTTCAGTTCCTTTGAACACTTCATCGGTTATTTTTAAAAAATATTGTAATTGGACAAAACTTGACTGCACGAGTGGATGGATGGATTTCAGAAAAAAAATTCAAGGAAAGTTGATATCAGTACTTTTCACTAATAACATAAAATATGCAGTTAAGGAGCCAGTAGTGATCTGAAACTGGCATGGTAATAACATAAAATATGCAGTTAAGGAGCCAGTAGTGATCTGAAACTGGCATGGACGTAGCTCGCACATTTCTTTGCAGCATAGGCTAAGAATATAGGTGATATGATTTAACTTAGCCAAAATAGTTTATTTGCAGCAGTATGTACTGTATGACTGCAGGGCAGAAATTATAGTTGATGGCTTCTAAATGATGCCAGAGTTAATATCAAATTACTCCATCTGCTACTGAAACAGAGATGTTAACATTTTTTATCCCATGTCTCCATGTTTACAGCAAAATCAATGATAAATTATTGTTTCATTTACTGGAGATTTTAAAGTCAGATATTGCCAAATACTTTACCAAGACAGATGGAACTAAAAATATTCTGGGCACACACTACTTTTGGTGGAATAAGGGGGACATGACTGGAAGATTAAAATTAAATGCATGATATATTTTTCTTGGAGGCTATGGCTTCCCACTGATTGCTTTCAACAACCTCCACATCCACCTAGGAGTGCTGCTCCCTGGCATATTTTGATTGCACACTCAAGGTCCCTCTACATTAATGCCATCGCACTGCAGGTTCTCAGACTCATTATACTTTTGAAGCCAAAACGTTAGTTCATGCCACAAAGTCCGAACTTCTCTCAAGTTTTTAAAGAGTTAACCTTATCCACTCAAAGCCCAGAGTGTTTCCTGAGTTAGTCTGCGAAAAAGGTTGCCTCAGGGTACGGCAGTCAAGCATCAGCTGGAAAGTTGGGTGGCGTGGTGGCAGATGGAATTTAATCCATGAGATGTCAGACAATGCACTTCAGGAGGTCAAATTCTGGTAAGATCTATAAAGTAAGTGGCAGGGCCTTTGGAGCATTGTGCTTGGAGTGAAAATTCATGGCTCTTTGAAAAGGACAAATTGAGTGGAAAGGATAATGAAGGATATATTTGGCATATCTACCTTCATAGGACAAGGCACTGAGAATAAGAGTTGTGACATCATGTTGCAAACACTTAAAATATTGGTTACGCCACAATTGCAAAACAGAGCTCCTACAGCCCCAAGTGAGATCGGAGAGTAGGTTCATTGTCATGAGCCCAGACATCCCCTGGCAACTTGGTGCTTCTACTTTCTGAGGTTGATGTGAAAAGAATCTTATGGAGAGTGAATCCACAGAAAGCCCAGAAGGTTGAGCTGGCTGGGCCCTGAAAACCTGCATGGACCAAATGGCTGGAGTATTTGCAGACATCTTCAACTTCTCATTGTTATGGTCTGAGGTCCCCGTCTGCTTCAAAAGGAGATCCATCATACTGGTGTCTAAGAAGGGAAAGGTGACCTGCCTCAATGTCTATTGGCCAATGGTACTTATGCCTGTGAAACAAATGCTGTGATTCTAGTAATGACATAAAAGAGCTGGATACCATGATGAGGTGCTTTGAAAGCTTGGTTATGGAGCAAATCAATTCCTGTCTCAGAAAGCACCAGGACCCACTCTAATTCACCTATTGTTACAAGAGGTCAATGGACGGCATTTCACTGGCCCTCCACTCACCAGGTTTGGTTGAAATGCAATTAATAAATTGGTTGATGACACTACATTGTTGTCTGAAAAATTGAAACATTAAATCCAATTATAAAATAACAATGATCAGAGTTTATCATAATCTACATTATACAATTTATGTATGTATTGAAAATCTGGTCAGAACTCAAAAGTCTGCGGACACTGATTGTGTTTGGTTAGCACCCTCCCCATCTATCTCTATGTCTGTTTCCCCCCAGCTCTACATTCAGAGACCCAAACAATTCCCCCAAACAATTCTCACCTTTCAACTCTCCTGCTTTTATGTCTATATCCAATCATCACCTTTTGTCTATTGGTCTGTACTCCTCCCCCTGCCCTTTATTTCCTGCTCCCCCATCTTTTTAATTCAACCTCCTGCCTGCTTTTTACTTATACTTTGAAGAAGGGCTGAGACCTAAAATGTCAGTTATATATCTTTACCTCCTATGGACACTGTTCCTCCAGAACCAAATCTTGCTCTCATTGTCAGCAAGAACAAGGAATTTATTATGGATTTTACAAAGAGGAGGATGAGGGACCCCTTACCTGTATTCATTGATGGGACAATGGTGGAGAGGGTTAGTATTTGTGAAAGTCAGCCTGCACTGTAATAAAGCAAACAGCAGAACAAAGCAGAACCAATTAAGCATACAACAGTTTTTTTATTCAACCTTGACAATGCTAGCAGGAGTGAGGGGTACAAAGAAAGAGTTCAGTAACTCATTCTCTACACTGAGCCCCACTCAAAGCATACAAAGAATCCATCCTATTCTTATACACCTTTGGGAAGGGGTCTGTGAGTTGCACATGAGTTACACAGCCGGCAATTCCTGTTTTTAAAATATTGTGGTGTCTACAGAAAAGCTGGCAAAAACAGGAGGGAAGGTCATGTTAGAAGGCAGTCACATTCTCACCTATGTTACAAGGCAAATATATTCTCAACCAATTCATTAACCCTTTGTTAAACATAATTATCAAACTTATTCTTTCACACCTTCAAGTCTGGGAGTCCACATAGTGGAAAACCTCACCTGGAGCCAAAACATCGAGACGACCGTGAAGAGGGATAACAAAGTTACTTTAAGAAGTCTGAGGAGATTTGGTATGCCATCGAATACTCTATTGAACTTCAATAGGTGTACTGCGGAAAGTATATTAACTGGTTATATCACAGCATGGTTTGAAAACTTGAATGCCCAGGATATAGAAAACTGCAGAACTCAGAAATCTAGCCAAGTCTATCATAGGCATTGCCCTCCTTCCTGTCTATTGAAAGCTTATATGTGAGCTGCTGCCAATATCATAAAGAACCCCATCACCCTGGTCTCCCTTCCTCCTTCAGGCTGAAGAATTCCAAAAACTATCTGGCTCTTGAACCTCCTTGCATTAAACCTTCAGCATAAACTATCCCAGAACCAGTATAAGATTCGCTGGCACTTCTAAAACACCAAATCCTTTTTTTTGTTCTTGAATCTAACTGTAATTGTGAATATTTATTTATCTATCCTTTGATATTTATGATCTCCTTTTCTGTCTTGTCGTTGATGTATCTTATGTAGCTGTTTGGCTGCAGCAAGTAAGAATTTTGGTGTTATATTTAGACATACAGTATGGTCACAGGCCCATGAGCCCATGCTGCCAAAATATCCCAATTAACCTATAACCCCTGTACATTTTTGAAGTGTGGGTGGAAACCGGAGACCCAGGAGGAAATCCATGCAGACACGAGGAGAACGTTCAAACTTTTAATTGACAGCGTGGGTTTCAAATCCCACTCCCAATCACTGGCACTGTAGCAGAGTTGCACTAATCGCTACGTTATCCTTGCTGCCCACATTAAATGGGATTTACATAGATAGGCATCACAACCAGCATGACAGTTGGGTCAAAAGGACCTGTTTCTGTGCTGTACTCTACATTTCCCTAGTTTAAAACAAAACATCGATGGGCGGGTAAGTTGTTTGAGTGAGAAAGAGACTGACAAAGCAGGCCTTAGCTCATGAATCATGTTTTTATATTTTACAGGCAAATTCTACAGTAATAATTGTAAACTATTATTACATAATATAACATATAGGCAGGAGGAGTCCATAAAGGCCCTCAAGCCTGCATCACCACTCAGTAAAATCATGGCTGATCATTTACCTCAAGTTCACTTTAGCCTCCATTCTTATAGCCCTGATTCCTTCGAAACCATAAATATAATTGTTGACTGTTAATTGTTCACTTCTGTCAGAAATTACAAAGAGTTACGATTTTCTGAGTAAATAAATTCCACCGTATCAAGTGGCCAACTCCCTAATTGTCAACGTTCCCCAACTCCTTGATTCTCCAATGTGAATTGAGTTGAATTGTTTACACGTGTCAAGATACATGTAAAAAGCTTTGTTTTGTGCACTATCCAGACAAGTCGACTCATGTGGCAGGTAAAGCAATGAACGGAAATGATAATAAATCAAAATGAAAGAAAGAAAAGTGCATTAATAGTAGCCTCTCAGTGATCTCAATGAGATCAGCACTTATTCTTCAACACTCCAGTGACTATCTTTCGAGCTTCCTTCATTTCTTCCAAGAAATCCTTTCTTTTCAATCTAGTGAATCAGTATTCCACTGACTCTGAGATAAGTGGAACAAAGCCAATTGCGCCATTTGCCTTAACATTTTCGGTACAAGATTATTTACTTTGTGCATTACATGATTCAACACACCAACTCTCTTGTTCATTCATATTTAGACATTTCTTAACATTTAAAAAATCTTATTCATTCTTCCTATCAAAATGAATATCATTTTCTCACATTGCACTCGCCACCCTGTTAATAGGCTTTGTATCAACAAACCTGAATGCACCCTATTAAAAATAGAAAAGATTGCAAAAGTTCTACAGGGTCTGATTAAAGGTCATCAACTTAAATAGGTTAACTCTGATTTTCTCTTCAGAGCTGCTGGTTAACCCACTGTGCACTAATAAAAACAGATTATTTTGGATATAAATTCAGCAAGCTGAATATATCAGTTTTGTAAGTTGTCAAGTAATTCTTGTAATATCACTAGTTCAATTTCCTTACATAAGAACAGCAATATGCTTTGTCATTTACTGCACAAAATAAAAATCTCCTGTGGTGTTGTGCATGGGGATATCAATCAGGTATACCAAGCGATGGTTGGGTGGGGGCCTTAATTGGACCTCAGATCAAGGCTTTTTAAAAAAATTTTTTTGACAAAATGAATTAGAAATAAGGCACAAAAATGCACGTTAAAGTCTGACTTTAAATGTTTTCACGTTGCTGATAAAGATACCTGATGCATAATACTAGTCAGCTTGATCATTCATTCTCCAAGCAAGCTTAAATTAAAACATTTCATCATGTCAAAAATGATTCTGAATGAAAATCAATCATTTCCAATATTCTAAGCAAGAAAGGATAAGGAGAGAAAATTTTAAAAAAATGCTGGAAAACTGAAATAAATCAGGAGAATGTCAGTTCTAATGTAGGATTCCACCAAAACCATTCAAAATCACAGAGGTGAATGGGAAGCTGTTCAGCCTGCCCTGTTTGTGCTGACTCACTGATGCCAGAGCTCAGCATTTTAAGCAAACAAGTTAACGGTTCACTTAATACATTCCCAATATTTTTTTGCAAGTTCCTATGGTATCTGATCTACCAGTGTTAGTTCATAATGACTAACCTTGTGTACACTTCATTCTGATTTTTCCTCCATAACTTTTAGATTAGTTTCCTGACCTCTATTGACCCATTCAATGGAGTTAACAGTTATCCTCCATTGTACAAAATTCATGATTTTAATTATTTCTATAAAATTTCTCTAACCTTCTTTGCTCCAACAACAATTTTATCTTCTTTGATTTCTCTGTATGTAACTTGTCCCAACTGTGGTATCATCTAGTTCATTTCTTTTGTATTCTCTCCAGATCCTCGAAATTCTCAAATGAAGGCTTAATCATGGGTCTCGGAAGCTCGAGCATGATCTCGGTTTTAGTTTCCAATGTTCTCATTTATGAAGCCAGAATCTTTCTTCCTTATGTTATCAATGTTCAAGGATTTTCTGATTGGCCCTCCAAGCCCTACATGGTGTGGCAATCCCCACCCCCTTGTCACCCACGTTAAAAGTATAAAGTAAATTGCCTCGGAAGTGATACATTTTGTTTCCTATCATGGGCACTATATTTTTTAGATTGGTTGATATTATATCATCCACAAAATTTACTCTTCAATCCTTTTCAACATATAAAAATGGGTTTCCCATTAACCCTTGAGAAATAAATTGCATACTTCACCCATATGAAACCATTTCACATTGGCAACCAGCTAAATTTTGACATGTGAATGACCAGTTTTTAAATACCGGTAGGGGTGTTCACACTGGACCAAGAAAAAGTGGATCTGTGCACACTTTCACATTACCAACCCAGTATCACGGAGCTAAGCTGAGCCCAACCTCCAGAGGTGATATCCTGAGTGACGTATTACGTACTTGCACGTAGTGAATGTTAATTCTATAAGGAAGTGCCTCATTCCAGCTTATCACTCTCCAATATTTTCCCAAGCGTCACCCCAGCCTTTCACTCCTCGGTCTGTTCCCACACCTCACCGCGGCCCCTCACTCTGGGTGAGTTGGTGGGGGTGGTGTTATGAATGAGAAAACAGATTTGATGCATCTCAAAAGCAAGGTCTCTGAACACAGTTTTGTAGTGTATGATACTATTTACAAAAGACGGCCAGGGGAAAATGGTAACAGGGATCACACACCACATGCACAGTTTATAGCGTGCATGGGTAAGTGGTAGTGGGAATAAAACACATACAAGCGTGGGAAAGTCACAACGGCAATGAAACACATGTAAAAATGGTATCTCGCCACCCAACCATCAGAACTGGCAGAAGTAATTGAGGATATTTTTCACTCCATACCACAAATGTTCAATTTGATGAACAGCATGTGGACTGTTTGTAGTCATTCTGACAAGTTCCTGTTGTTGTTCTCATTCTGCACACTTTCTATATGCTAGTTAACAGTGTTCTCTGCTGTGAATTTTTGAAATATACTTTAATTCAGTTGTTTAGTTAAATTGTGCACATTTTCCTACGCTCTTTTATTTGCTTTTATTCCCACTATAATTTTCCCATGCTCCTTTATAAATTGTGCATGTATTTTCACATGCTCATTTATTTGTGTGTGTTTTATTCCCTCTACGGTTTTCCCATGCTCTTTCATTAATTGTTGTGTTAATAAAGTTACATTTGATTGCAAACTTGCGTATTCAGACTCGACTCTGTGACTCCACAAACCTGACACTTTCTCAACACAAAAGATGGGTAAAAAGGTGTTTGTTGTCATTAGTCAGGTGATTGAGTTCAAGATCTGAGAGGTAATGTTGCAGCTCTGTAAAACATGGGTGAGACCACACTTGAGTAATGCTTAGTGTTCAGTTCTGGCTGCTGCATTATGGGAAGGGCTAGATTGATACTGGAGTAGGTTTATATAGTTGGCACAACATCACAGGCTGAAGGGCTCACACTGTGCTGTACATAATGCTTAATTATGTTTTAATTAACCATGAATAATTTTGTTTAAATACAAGATCATAATACATTGATCCGAATTGCGAATTTAATAAATTGAATACAAAGTTTAAAGCTGGAATCTCTTATTAAAATCAGTATTGCTATTTGGAAGAATATCTTTTGCTTCCTTCCCACTCCTGCACGAACACAAGAACATCATCAGCATGCCACTGATGAGACTGGGCACGTTGGGTCACCCGTTCACATTGGAGCATATTGGAAACGAATTGGCTTTGATTCTGCATCCCAAGGCAGTTAATTCCTAGGTCAATTTGGACCCCCTACACCGGGTTGGGAGCGTTCACACTGGCAGGTGACACAGTAAATTGCCAGTTAATTCCCACTTTCAAGTGCCAGTGTGAAAGGGCTTTTATTAATATGTCTTTTTAAATCTTTTTTATGAATTTTCCTCAAAAACAGAATAATATACAGAAAATGTGATAAATTAATATACATTGTCTTTGACTATAACAATCAAGTACGTTCAAACTAATTCAAAGTTTCCATATATTGACAGTTTCATTGAGTAAGGAAATAAAAAGTTACCACATATAACAAAAGAGCCAACTCCGATGAGAAAAAAACCCAAGAAACAAAAACAACTGGTCAATCCATTCTGAGAGTAATTTCAAAGTAAGTAGAAGAGAGATTCTTCTTGAGTAAACACAACGCATTTGGAGATTTAAAAAAAAACAAACTGGAAGTGGTTCAATTTTATTTATTACTTTGAGTCATACGAAAATATTGACTAAATGGTCACCAGGTTTCTTTAAAGTTAAAGATCGTATCAAATGTCCAACTTCCAATTTTTTTCTAATCTAAGCATGACATAATGGAGGAAAGCCATTGAAGTAAAGTAGGTGGATTGCAATCTTTCCATTGGAGTAATATAACTCTCCTTGCCATCAACATTGAAAAGGTGACTATCCTTTAGGCTGAAGCAAGTGCAAAGCCGGATCCCGATACTGAGATCCCAAAAATAGCTGTGAGCAAGTTTGGCTGTAAATCTATGTCTGACAATTTATGCTGAAGTTTCAAAAATACCTTGCCAAAAATTATCTAAATTTGTACAGGACCAAAACATGAGTCAAAGTGGCCTCTTCGGATTTACACCTGTCACGAGTCCAGAGGACCCCAAAACCCAGAAGCAATAGACATTCACCAAGACAAATGGTTACTTGAACAAAAGTTGCTTTTAATTTTCTTTAAACATAAAAACAGGATTAAACTTTAAATTATTACTATTAACGTAACTTAACTCCCTTCTAATTCAGGTAAGTTCTTTGGTTCACAGTCCAATCTCACTTTTCACTCCTCCAAGTTCATCGGTATCAGGCAATTTTTATACTGTGCACAGAATTTAACATTTATGAATTTTCACCAGGCTCTGGTGCTGAAAGGTAAATGGTTACCACTCAGGAAGGTTTTTGTTGGTATGAGAGAGAGATTTGTTGCTCGCTGGACATATACAAACTGATTACCTCTGATCAGCCACTTCAGTGTCTTGCCAAAGAAACTTGCTCCATCAAGGTTTTCCGAATGATAACCTCTTCTTCCAGGTCACCACAGAATTCCTCTTGTTTCCCTTATTTCAGGAGAAACACTCTAACCAGACATTTCCTCTTGAAAGGACTACAAGGGTTTTTCAACAGGCTGAACTCAGAACTCATCTTCAAAATGAGATTTTAATAAGCCCGCCAGCTTGCCATGTTGCAGCCTCCAAAAGCTACTGCAGAACTCTCCCTCCTTGCAAAACCACATGACCCCTCTTAAAACAGCAAACTGCAACCAGACAGATTGCTGACACTGGAATCAGTTTCCTGAGTTTGGCCATATGTTGCTTTAAAGACAATAGTCCATTTACTCCAAAACATCAGTCCAATTAACACCTACCTTGAAGAATGCCTATGGAGACTTCCCAAGTTTCTGTAAAGTCACTGTGGACATGAAGTCTCTACTTAGGCATGACTCTTGCATTTCAAATGAGATGTCTTTTGTGAAATGTTAATGTTTGTTTGTGAAGTGACCTACACTAAATCCCCAGAACCTCTCTCTTTTAAAGACATATTAATATATAATACAAAATATAATATAGCCTGCAACACATCTAATCACAAAGAGGACTTAAATTAGGAAATATATGGAGCAATCAGAACTTAGACATATGTGCCCTACGCATGACCTTGAACTGAATCAAAGATTGACAAGCACAGATTGAAGAAGTATTGACAAGTCAAAAAATTATTTCTCCATAAATCATTAGAAAATAGCCGGTCAAATTCCAGTTCCCATGCACCTTTAATTTTATCATTGGATATAGGACATAAATTACGTAAGCTGCTCTAAATATTAGCTATCATATTGCTCTTTATCCCTTATCTCTTAAATACTCATCTCTGGAGTTTAATTTTTTTTGTCCGTGTTTGAACAAGACCAATTGGTTCTGACAAACCTAAAATTGAATTGGTGGGTTTTGCCAAACGCAGCTTGTTAATATTGTCACTTACACTTTGTAAAATTCTGGGTAGCTTAAGTGTTGATCTAAAGCACATTTAAATGAATAAAATAATAACTTTTAATAACGGCCTACTTTACTTCAATGGCTTTCCTCCATCAGTAAAAAAAAATTAAGGGTGGTCTGTCAGATTTATATCATATGTAAATTATACGATATTCCACCTCTGAAGAAAGTAGTAAGTCCTTTTAAAATACTAAACAAATTATACAGTCATGTTAATTCAGAAAGAAAATAATCTTCTGAGTTTCTAGAGATCTTCATGCAAACAACAAAAAGGCAAAGATTAACCAGAAAACAATTAGCTGCATTCTGGGAACCACAATAACATTGTGTCAATTAGGAAGACTGTATACAGGTCAAAGCATTCAAAATTTAAAAAAAACTTAGACATACAACTCTGTAATAGGCCTATGAGTCCATGTCGCCCAATTTATACCCCATTAACCTACACCCCGGTGCGTTTCTGAAGGGTGGAGAAAACCGGAGCCCTCTGAGAAAACCCACCCAGACATGGGGAGAACATACACATTTCTTAAAGACAGCGCAGGATTCAAACCTGTTTCCAATCACTGGCGCTAACTGCTATACCAAACATGCCACTTTATTTCTTCATATTTTTCTTCTTCTCTTGTATGGATGATACATCCATAAGTTGGCACCCTCTGATTAAATTTTACATTGAAATTTACTAAATTACTTCAATGGAATGAATTTCAGAGTTATGGACTGACATAATTTGTGGGCACATTTTATTTTATTTCTAACCATGGCAGATGGACTTCAGTAATAGTCTTAAAATTCAAACTTCAGCCTGGGAATTGACCTTTTGTTAATAGATGACGCAATTTTAAGTAAACCTCTGCTTGCTCACATGTAAAATTTTGGATTGTTATGAAGGCTTGTAAAGGTAAAAGCTCTATTATTGTCATGTAATACTACATTTAGAATGTAACATACATTTGTTACAGAGTTCTGTGTTGTGTATTGACCTATGTGTTGTGTGGTTTTATGTTTAAAAGTGACAGTTTGCCTTTGAGAGTCAAGGTGAAGGTGGACTGCAGAGAGTGGGAAATGGACTGGGCATGTGCAGAAGATGATCTAGAAATTTCTGGACTTGGAAGACAAACCACCACTGGGTGTGGCTGTGGAGTGGAAGGAAGCCCAAGCAGAGTCATTGTCTGGGAGGCAGTTGAGAATGTTGGGCATTTTAAAAGGGAGGAACATTCCGAAGGCAGCCAGAAGGATCTGGACCAAGCCATTCTTCTTCTTTCTCCTTTCTCTTTGCAAGCAACAGAAGACGACCATCTCTCTCTCTCTAAAAGATCTTTTGGCTTCAGTTTACCAAACAAACTGAATTTTGTTTATGATCTTTACTTCGACTGAAGTCGGAAGTTTTGTGTTTGTTTTGTGTCTAAGTTTTGTATTTGTTTTGTGTCTAAGTTTTTTTCTGTGGGCTGTTTGGAAATATAACTTAGACTTTGATTACATATGTTATATTTAGGCTGGGGAATTTATTAGTTTTACACTGTTATAGGAATTTGTATATTAACTAGTGGGCATTGTTATAAAAGGGGGAATTTTGTTAATAAAGTAATTGTTCATCTTTACCCCTGTGTGATTGCTGGTTTGATCTTGTAACACATTCTTTAACTTTTGTCTCCAGTAAGGAAGACAGAGAGTCGCTGCTTTGTCTAGCGCCTCTCACAGAAACAAAGCCCCGGCGAGGAACGAACTCATAATCCCTGGTTTACAAGACCAGTGTTCTAATCACTGAGTGTTTTATCTAAGCTGGCTCTGCTGGGGGTGGGGAGGGGGGGGGGGGAAGATTGTGAGGTTTTTTTTAATGTTTCCACAAAATAAAATGGAATTCATTTGGCAAACCAGTCTTAAAAGATAAAAAAGTAGTTTCCATTCATTTTATTCTCCTCTTGGTTCATGTTTTAAAAATATTTTTCCCATTTTCCCTACTTTTTTCTGTCCTGATATCCATCCACTATTATAATTGATTTAAACACCAGAGAAAGGAATCTCAGTCAATATTTCACATTTTAAAAGGAAAGTCAACTTCCTTTTTCCATGCTTCACTCATTTTATCTGTTCAATGAAGCCAAGTTGTGTAATAGGTAGTAAGACAGTGAAGTGATTAGTCCCCTAAAATCCCTGCTGGTGTCATTGTCCAGCAGCGATAGCCATTTTCAAATGTTGGAAGATAGGGATTTTCAGAAGCTTGGGTGACAGAATGGATTTTACTTTATGCAGTTTTCTGAGCCAGCACTGACAGATAAGTAAAACAGGAAAAGGGGTTAACAATCCTTGAATGGGATTTACTTCCTCATTTGATAAAACTTCCAGGCAAATGACTGCAGTTTAAATTTCATACTTTAAATTCAGTTTAAATCCATCTGCCAAGACCAGAAGAAAACTTGTGTGCCAAGTCTGGGAGAAACATGTTGATGTGATCTGTTCACCCACATTGGGAGAATTTATTTGTTCGTGGACATTGACTGCAGGTACCAAGCTAAGTTTCTCGTTTTCTCTCTTTCTCCTGAAAGGAAAGACAACATCATAGATCTGCAGTTCCACCAAAGAAATGAATGGATACTGGTCAAAGGGCCAGACTAAAGAAGTTATTCTCTTGCTTTCTGGAATGAAACAAATGTTGCTTCAGTAGAATACTTATAAGCACAAAGTTCATCTAAATTAAAATAACAACACTCAAGCAAATCAATACCATTTTGGACAAAGCTGGTAATTATGTCTACAACATTCAACAATGGAAAGGTCTCCTCATTGTGATTGTGTAGCACTAAAAAAAATCATTCTCTCAACAAATGGCATACGCTGAAATGCTCAAAGTTCAAAAAGTTCTGATTTATTGTAAGGATGTAGGCATGACATCGCATACAACCCAGAGATTCTTTTTCCTGGGGACCAAGCAGAATTTCTTCTTATCAGAAGTGCAAAAAAACTGCTCAAGAAAAGATTCTCACACAAATGCAGAAAATAAATATTCAATCATACATCATGTGCAAAGTAAAAGCCCTTAAATGAGTTTCTGATTGAGTTTGTTGTTTAGGAGTAGCAACTGTTGATTGAATTTGGTACATGAAAATGGTTTAGTAGCACAATGGTTATGTTACTTGGATATTTCCTTGAGGTATGGTAATGATCTGAAGTATTAGCTGGTTTAGTCATCCTTGTGTGACACAGTTGATATGCTGTTTCAGACTTCTAACTACATAGTTCTTCAGCCTAGGGACAATGAAGATGGGCAATAAATATGATCGAGCCAATAGCGCTAATATCCCATGAAGAAATGAAAGAAAAGCCAGCACTTCGGGCTCACCTGATGGTGAGAGTCTAGGAGGCTGCATATCCTAAGAGCTGCCAGACCTAGACCAGAAAACAGCATTAAAAATCCAAAATCCAGGACAAAAAAAATCCTGTCTGAATACAAGAAGAGGATGAGGAAGCTTCAATCAACAAAAAAAAAAGCAAAAATACAGCGAGGAAATGGGCAGCTCGACAAGGGTCCGAGGCAAGTGGAGATGCCTCATGTTGGAAGTAATGGTGGTGCTGATCCGAGAGCCATTGAGGAGGTAGCAACTCTCCCCGACCTCAGCACCAACGGGAGCTCCACAAACAGGATGTGCCCGGAGTGGAGGAAAGGTCTTGAGTGGCAGAGAAGATGGTAAGAGCCTTGGAACAGGTGAACAGGAGCAAGGGAGGACAACTGCCTCTCCCTCGTAATTCGCATGCCAAGCAGCAGTCTTCCCGATAGCTGGGGTCAAGTCGGGGAGCAGCAGGCTCGAGTGGATCCAGCGTGAGCTCGGGATCAACGAGCTCTGACGAGGATGCAGAGGACGTTGACCTGGACAGTAATCGCGGCAATTGCAAGGGTCGTCGAGTCAGAGACAAGAATCAGTGGGGCGACAGCAATGGCGGTAATGGTGGCGGTCGAGTGTACGAGGAACCCAGCCATGAGGCCAGGAGAAGCTGAAAGGCTGGGCTACAGAAAAGAGAGGAGGAGGGCTCGGAGCCCTGCTTAAGAGACATTTTACAGACTCTGACCCATATGGAAAATAGGTTGGAGAAAGTAGCGGACAGAAGGGCCACAGACATATCAGAAAAATTAGACAGGATGGAGGGGGCCCTGGTGAATATAACAGGCAGGGTGACAGAGGTAGAGGAGAGATTGGGGGCAGAGGAGGATAGAATTGCCACAATGGAGCAAGAAATTAAAGGTCTCCTTAAAGAAAGAGATGAGGTATAAAGGAAGTTGGACTTCCTGGAGAACTTCACAAAACACTGCAACATTAAAATAGTGGGATGGAAAGAAGACTCCAAGTGGGAGGGATTCTTACAGAGATCCTAACTAAATGGATCCCCAAAGTACTAGGAGACAAGGCGCTGGGAACCCTCATTAAAATAGAGAGAGCCCCAATCCCCAAGCCAGGACTGGAGCAAAGACCCTTGCTGATCCTTTTAAGGTTAAAATATTTTCAAGATTGTGAAAAGCTATTAAGGGTGGTGGCAAAAGGGACAATTCAGAGGGGAGCTCCCTTGGAGTACAGGGGATTGAAAGTGTTCTTTTATTCAGATGTAAGTACAGCTCTGCTCAAGAAGCAGAAAAACTTTGAACCGGTTAAGCGATCGGCAAAGCAAAAAGGCTATGATTGTGTTCAATGTCATCCTGCTACCTTGAAAATTATGTTGCCAAGAGGGAAAGGACATTTTTTTTACAAAAAGAAAGTGCATCAGTTTATAAATGTCCTGCCAGCACTAAATGGTGGACCAAGTGGAAAAGAATAAAAAGGGCAATAAGAATTAAAAATGATTAAAACTGATAGACTGGGAGGACTTGACGGATTTCTGTGTTATATAAAGAATGGGCTTTTGATTAAAAAAAAAGATAAAATATGTTTTATGTAAGGATCTGGGACTGGATGGGTGGAGGGTGCTGAGGGTGAGAATGGAGAATCATAGTGACCACATGGTAAGGGTTAATGGTGGTGAGAGGTGAAGAGTGACCACCAGAGGTGTGAGCGGAGGGCGGCTGAGAATCATGTGTGATGTGTGTGGGGTATGTGTTCCCTTTTATTATTTAGAGGGTTATGGTTGTGAATGGCTTTCTATATTGTGGTGTTGTGGGAGACTGGATATGTGGTGTCTTTTTTTTCCCCCCCAAGGCCTGTCGCGGCTTGGATGGAGTGCAGCAAAGGGCGGATGGTAAAAGATTGGGTCTGCGGGGGTGTGGCGGTGGAGATGGAGGGAAAACATTAGGGAGGGAGCCCTGGTGTAATGGCTAAAAGTGTAAAGTTTGCTACTTAAAACTGGTGAAACAAAAAAGGGTCTTGGCAAACATTAAAAAATGGGGATAGATCTGGCCTTCCTCCAAAAGATGCATTTAACTGAGCGGGAGCATCAGAAGCTAAAAAGTGGATGGATAGGTCATGTCATATCCTTCTCATTTGGCTCAAAGGCAAGGCGGGGTAGCAATTCTAGGGGAAGAATGTTCCAGTGCAGGCACAGAGGGTGATTACAGACAAAATGGGAAGATTCGTTATGGTGCACTGTCAGATATATTCAGAATCCTGGATCCTAGTGAATGTCTACACCCCCCCATTATGATGATGAAAAATTTATACAGGACATTTCCCTACGATTGACTGAGGCAATCTATGTCTGGATCCGGTGTTGGATAAATCCAGAAAACGAATAAATAGGACTAGAGCAGCGAAAGCCACCATTGAATGCATGAGGGAGCTGAATTTGATAGATGCGTGGCGGAAAAACATCCAAGAGAGAGGGACTATTCGTTTTACTCATAGCAACATGATTCCTACTCTAGAATAGATTTTTATGGCTTCAGCCCATCTAGACGGTAAGATCATGGAAGCTAAGTATGGGGCAAGGCTTCTCTCAGACCATTCCCCCCCCCCCCCCCCGGTTTTGACAAGAACTCAAATAGCCCTGTTTTGTGAGGCCAAATGCCCCTCTACTCCAGATAACTTCCTTCTGTGGGACACCCTTAAGACATACTTGAGTGGCCAGATAATTGAGTACACAAAGAGGGTCATGAAAAATTATGTGAGAGAGGTGGAGGAATTGGAAAAGGACATTACCCAATTAGAGAAGGATTTTCAGTAATCAGGCTCAAAGGACCACTATAGAGCTCTTCCAAAGAAATTGGAATATAATACTCTTCAGACGTATAGTATGGAGAAGGCCCTTATGAGGTCGAGGAAAAAGTATTATGAGCTGGGGTGAAGAGCTCACAAGGTCCTCGCTTGGCAGTTAATGGCAGAACAAGCCTCTAGAACAATCAATGCAATACAAGCAGGGAATGACCAGATCTCATATAAACCAAAGGAAATTATTGAGATCTTCAGGGAATTCTATGAAGGACTGTATAAATCTGAATTGACTGGGGATTCTAATCAAATGGAAGAGCTTCTGGCCAGATTAGGTCTCCCAAATTTAAGCCTGGAGGAGCAGGAGGGACTAGACTTTGTCTTACAGAGAAATAGTTGGAGAAACCATTGAGTGTGCTACAATCTGGCAAGTCACTGGGGGAGGACGGATTCCCACCTGAGTTCTATAAAAAATTTAAGGATTTACTAATGTCTCTGTATATGGAAGTGATAGACCAGGCAAAGGAGACACGGACCCTCCTGAAATCTTTTGCAACGGCGATTATTACAGGGATCTTAAAGAAGGGTAAAGATCAGCTTTTGCCTTCTTCTGATAGACCAATCTCCCTGCTGAATACTGTTTATAAGATCCTTGCCAAGGCCCTGGCAAACAGATTGGCATTGCATTTACCAAAATTTATAAATAAAAATCAGGAAGGCTTTGTGCAGGAGAGGCAAGCAGCGAAGAACATTGGCAGACTGTTGAGTTAATGCATCTGGCACAAATCAGAAATGAGAAGGGATTGGCTGTTTCCCTAGATGCAGAGAAGGCTTTGATAGACTGGAGTGGGAATTTTTATTTAAAGTGCTGAAGAAGGTTGGGTTAGGGCTAACTTTTCAAAATTTGATTAGGCCACTATACCATGCACCCAAGGCAAAGGTTATAACCAATGGACAAATCTCTTCAGCTTTCCCACTTATTAGATTTAGTAGACAAGGGTGCCCACTATCACCGGCTTTCTTTGTGCAAGTGATAGAACTACTGGCAAAGGCCATTCGCCAGGCTCAAGACATTACAGGTTATAGAGTGGGCCAGGAGGAGCTCAAAATCAACTTATTTGCTGATGACGTGTTGATATATTTGACAGATCCAGCAACTTCTTTGCCTCAACTGCACGTGGTATTGGAGGGCTATGGGAAACTCTCCGGGTATAAGATCAAATGGGGATAAAGTGAGGTGATGGCAATCACCGATGGGAATTAAAGCCAACTTAAAGAAAATAGAAATTTAAAGTGGCCACAGGAGGGGAGTTAATATTGATGGCAACTTGAATAATGTATACAAATTAAATTACGCTCCCTTGCTGGAGAGACTCGAGGAAGATTTAAATAGATGGATGTCCCTGCCAATAACATTGATGGGTAGGGTTAATAGTTTCAAAATGAATGTGTTGCCAAGATTCTAGTATCTTTTTCAGACATTGTCTGTGACATTGTCCCAAGGTTTCTTCAAACAGCTGCTACATAAGGTTAGAAGGTTTCTCTGGAATGGTAAGGTGGCAAAGGTCTCTATGCAAAAATTAACATGGGACTACAGTCTAGGTGGATTGAGGATGCCAGACTTTAAAAAATATTATTCGGCTGCCCAATCGAGATACATCACCTCTCTCTTCTAGGGAGGAGGTGTATCATCCTGGACACAAATTGATCTGCACCTGGTGGATGACAGAGGAATTTATTTATAAATGGGACGCTAAATTGCTGTCAGGAAAGAATGGCAGCCCCATATAAAAACAAATGATTAATATCTGGAACAAAATTAACCAATATTTGAACATCAAAGTTGGGCTGTCCCCAAAAACATCCCTGGCTCCTAATAAATAAATACCATTAACGGTAGGTAACAAGATCCTGGACACCTGGTGCCGTAATGGCATCAGTGGCACAGAACACTGTTAGGGGCAGGGGCAATTAATGTCAGGGACATATTGGGTCCAAGTATGGCCCTACCTCGGTGCAGTGCCAGAGAGACCATGATTCGAAGGGGAAGTGGAAAGAAATTCATTGCTGCAATGTATTTCCTACTCCAGTCGATAGACCCAAACCGGGCCTCCATGGATCAAGAGAAAGATGGGAGTCGGACTTAGGTATTGTAATTGATGGTCCGACTTCTGCTGGGACAGCAATAACCACAGTCATCAGTGGAAGGTACAGGTTGGTGCAATATAATTTCTTGTACCAACTGTATCTAACACCACAGAAAATAAACATGTCAAACTAGAACTGATGAACCAATGCTTCAGTTGCGGCATGGTGAATGGGACATTCATGCACGCAACCTGGTCATGTCCCAAGGTGAGGTCCTGTTGTTGGTTGAAGTTTGATTGAGCTTTTCTGTGTTAGATGTTGTGGGGGGCGGGGGGGGGGGGTAACTGGAAAAGTCGCGAACTGGTGTATGCAGTCAATAATGAGAATGGAGTGTATGTAAATTTGAATATGAACTACCAGGATGGCACCAACAATGTGTATGGGCTGAACAAGCTTGTGTGAAAATATAAATAACATATATTATGAAAAAAACCCAGTAACTCCCTCTCAACTTTCTGACAGCAATTGGATTATCCTTTTGTTTTCCTCCAAATCACACACCATCCTGAATAGCTCACAAACCACACTTCATTCATTGCTGCCAGGCAAGATTCCGATTCCTGGAATACCAAATCTAACACTATCATGGAATGATATGAATGTTGAGTCATCAAATGTTATCAAAAATGCACAGTAGTGGCTGCCATGCAATTTGTTGAATTGTAGCAAATGTAACACCTGTATGAAATGGGGTATTGAACTTGAAGATAGTTGTGTGTGTATTGAACTTGAAGATAGAGGCGTGTATGTATTGTGGGGCTCAATGTCTTACCAGATTTTGGAAAATAGCGTTAAAATACCTGTGTGCTTGTTCAATTTGGCTGTGTGAATTACATCTACAGCAAACAGTCTTTACTGGACATTTATTACCGACGCAACTTTGACCAAATACCTCTGGAGTTAGTAAGGACACTGTGGGCATCTATTCAACTCGTCACGACCGGAACGGCCCAGCACCGACATCGAGACCGTGAGCAAAAACAGGATAAGCATGGAGGCCTGCATGCTTGGCTAAGGCTAAATCCACTCCGGCCAGTGCAACCTAGCACCTTCCTCACCAATGTTCAGTTTCTGATGAACAAGCTGGACGACCTAAGGGTTTGGACCCTCACACAAAGAAGGCTTAAGAATTATAATGTCATGTTTTTCTTTTTAACGGAGACTGTGGCTAAACAGTGTGGTGGAACTGGAAGGGCGCATGATCTTCAGGGCTGACAGAGTGGCAGTAGCGAAGGGTAAAGGTAGAGGGGGTGGATTGTGCATCTATGTGAATTGACCATGGTGCACTAACTCTACCATGACTGATACATATTGCTCTGTGGATCTGAAATATCTGATTATTCAGTGAAGACCTTTTTATCAAGCATGAGAGTTTACATGTATCATTGCTGTCACAGTTTATGTAATACTGGATGCTAATTCTAAAGTAGCCATGAAAGACCTCAGTGCTGCTATCAGCAAGCTGCAGACATTGCATCCAAAAAGAGCCTTTATTGTGGCTGGGGACTTTAATCATTGCAATCTATGTACTGTGCTTCCAAGATTTTACAAAAATGTCTCATGTACCATGAGGGGAAATAAAACTTAAATCAGATGTATATAAATGTGGCTGATGCTTACAAAATGGCTACCCTTCCCCATTTGGGATGGTCTGACTATCTTTCATTGTTTCTGTTTCCCAAGTATAGCCCAGTCATTAAACATATAAACCCACAATGCTTCCCTTTCTGAGGATCTTAATTATTTCTACACTTGCTTTGATCGAGAGAACAAGGAGGTCACCCTCAAAGCAGATTTTCCACCTGGTGAACAGCCTTGTTCATTTTCCATCTCTGATGTTTGGGCCCCCTGAGGAGGGAGAATGTATGGAAGGCAGCTGGTCTGGATGGTATATCTAGCCTTATGGTTAGAGTCTGTGAAGAATAGTTGTTTGGGATCTTCACAGACATTTTCAATCTGTCCTAGGCTCAGGCAGCTGATCCCATAAACTTTAAGATTGCCACCACCGTGCTAGTGCCGAAGCGTTCCACTGCCACGAGTCTGAACGATTGCCATCAACCTCATCATTGCAAAGTGTTTTGAGAGATTGGTTCTCAATTTGAAATCTTGTTTGCCTACCAGCCAGGACTCCCATCAATTTGCCTATCGCACCAACTGAGGATGCCATCTCCAAGGCATTTCACTCTGCCTTAACCAACTTGGACAGCCCCAACTCTTATGTCAGAATTGACTTCAGTTCACCATTCAATACTGTGATTCCCGCCAAACTGATTGTCAAACTTCGCCAGCTTGGTATCGGCACATCCTTCTGCAATTGGACCTTGGACTTTCTGTCTAACAGACCCCAATCTGTTAATCTTTTCTCTTCCATTCTTACCCTGAGTACCGGCATGCCCCAGGGTAATGTGGTGAGCCCTCTTCTGTATTCCATTTTCACCTCCTGTATGGTTATAATTCCACAATCAAGTTCCCAGATGACATCAAGGTGGTTGGCCTGATGAGACGGCCTATAGTGACGAGGTCCAGCACCTGGCCACATGGAGATCATTGTGAACTTCAGGCATGCTGGAAGCCACACTCATGTCCCTAGTTACATCAATGCCATTGTGGTGGAACATGTATCAAGCTTTAAATTCCTTGGTGTCCACATTTTTGATGGATCCTGAACTCCTCCATCTTGATCAGGATACTGATGGATTTTTACCACTGTACCATTGAGAGCATACTCATCACAGTGTGGTAAGGCAATTGTCTCGTATCGGAGCGTAAAGCATTTCTGCGGGTGGTGAAAACTGCCCAGTGGATTTCTGGCATCCAATTGGCCATCAATGAGAACATCTATCAGGAACGCTGTCTTGGCTTGGTGAAAAGCATCATCAAGGACACATCTCTCCCTAACTAAGAACTTTTTACTCTCCTTCCATCCTCTTTCAAATGAGCAGGCTCAAGAAGAATTTTTTTTCCTGAGGCCATGACCCTGCTGAACATTAAATCACAGTGTTAAGTGTACTGCATTCACATTGTACTGTCGGTACTTTTATAATTGTTCGTTTGCTGAATGCCCTTGTTTTTATTCACACGTAGTTATTTGTATACAGCACTTTATTTTTTTTAACTTCTGGTTGGATGCTAATTATATTTCATTGACTTTGTATTTGTACTTGGCACAATCACAATAAATTTTAATCTAATCTAAAATGCATGCAAAAGCTAGACTTCTCCACAACTCGAAAAGCACAATTGTGGCTTTGCCACTATGTTACGGACCAAATAAAAATAAAATTAATTTCCCATTTGCCACTCAGGCAGCTTCCAACAATCCCATGTCTTCATCCCATGACCAGCCACATTGTTACTGCACAAAAACAATGAAGACAAATACATTCAAGCAAACTTAATTGGGGAATTGGAACTGAATTCCTCATCAAAATTAAAGCTTTGCTTCTAAATGACAAATGACTTACTCAGTGAATAATCAAAATTATCTGCTAGCTATCTGATTAACTGGTTGTCAGTCATATTCATATGCACACAGTTACCATTCATGATACATTCTCCATGGCAGTCACTTGTAAATTCTTCAGCTTATATTGAGACTCAATTATCACTGTACCATTAAAATGTTAACAGTTGATTACAGAAATATGTGAAGCAGTCACAGAAAGATCCTACATAATTTGTACAAAAGATCATTCCCATCAGTAATTTACTCTCCCTTTTATTTTGAATAATTTCTCAACCACATATTCCATTTACTGAAACCTATACAAAAAACTGAATTGATTTGTTGTTCCTTGTCTCAAGTGATTACTTCTATTCTCAAGACAAAGGCCATTTGGTTAAAATAGTTTCCTGATGATGGGTTGTAAAACAATTTTAAAGCTCTTCAATTAATGAATAATATTGATTATTTTAATTAGATCAACAGGTTTAATGTGGTTATGTAAATCATTGCTGAAAATTATTAAATGACCTCCTATCAAAGTAGTACGACTCTGGAAAAGGTAAGCTCTAAATTTATCTTTTTTGATAGACAGATGCTTGAAGTCTAAAAGAATGTTTTACACTTGGTCCCATCTAAAATTTAATACAAGAGTAAATGGTTGACACGATTCACAAAATAGACAGTTGACCATCATCTTCTTTTCACCATATGCAAAGATAGCTGGTTTAATTTAAACATGACAACGTGCTCAGTTTAATGAGCATATGGACCAGCACTTGATCTCTATGAAACATAGTTTCCCTAACTTCATAACATTTTGGCTATGGTTAAAAAAAAAGTTAAAGCGTTGGAAATATAGGTCTCCCAAAATCCACTTTGAGAAAGGGCAGTTAACATTGTGGATGAAGGTCCATGTTTTTTTAATATGATTTTTTTATTTTTCACACTGTGAACCATATCAACCAAAATATGTACAAATGTTTCTCATTAAATTTACACAGTGGCATTTTCTCCCTTCCCCCCCCACCTTAACCTCCCTCCCCTCTTCCCACCCCCTCCAAAACCCATAAATATTCAACATATACAATACAATGAAACCATAAAACAATATCTTCACAGAAAGGAAAATAAACAAGAAAAATGCGTCATCTATTTGTTACACACTGAATCGAGTCGTTTTGTCTTCTTATCATTTTCATTTTAGGGGGTGGAGAACCGAGGCAAGCTCCCTCTGTTATGTTCCATGTACGGTTCCCAAATTTGTTCAAACAATGTGACTTTATTTTTAAAATTATATGTTATTTTTTGCAATGGAATACATTTATTCATTTCCATGTACCATTGCTGTATTCTCATGCTCTCTTCCATTTTCCAAGTTGACATTATACATTATACACTGCTAAGGCTATCATAATGGATTTTTTTGCGCTTTATCCACTTTGAGGCCTAATTCTTTACTTCTTATGTTACTTAAAAGAAAGATCTCTGGATTTTTTGGTATGTATTTTTTGTAATTTACTATCTGATTTTGTTCTTCCCAAAACATATTCACTTTTGTACATGCCCAAATTGCATGTACTGTTGTTCCCATTTCCTTCTTACAGCGAAAACATCTATCCGATAATGTTGAATCCCATTCTTTTAATTTTTGAGGACTGATATATACCCTGTGTAACTGATTATACTGTAACATGCATAACCTTGTGTTTATTGTATTCTTCATAGTTCCAGAACATAACTTTTCCCATACTTAATTTTTTTATCTTTATGTTTAAATCCTTTTCCCACTTCTGTTTAGGTTTATAGTTTATTTCATCATTTTCCTTATCTTGCAAATTAATGTACATGTTCATTATAAATCTTTTAATTATCATTGTGTCTGTAATCACATCTTCAAAGCTGCTTCCTTCAGGTAAGCTCAAGTTGTTTCCCAATTTATCCTTTAAATAACCTTTCAGTTGATGATATGCAAACATTGTACCATGAGTTATTCCATATTTGTACTTCAACTGTTCAAATGTTAATAAATTATTTCCCAAAAAACAATTTTCTATTCTTTTGATTCCTTTTCTCTCCCATTCTCTAAAGGTTATCTATTGTAAAAGGGATTCGTGGATTTTGCGTCAATAATAATTTTGGTATTTGGTAATTTGTTTTTTTCCTTTCTAAGTAGATCTTCTTCCATGTATTAAGTAAATGATGCAATACTGGTGGGCTTTTATATTGCACCAACTTTTCATCCCACTTATAAAGTATATGTTACGGTACCTTCTCCCCTATTTTATCTAGTTCTATCTTAGTCCTGTCTGGTTTTTCCCTTGTCTGGTAAAAATCTAATAAATACCTTAATTTTTAAAATTTGGTAACTGCAAACCACCTTTGTAATACCTCTCTGTTAATTTATCTAACGCTACTCTCGGTTTCCCCCTTCCCACAAGAATTTCCTTATTATTCTCTTTAGTTCATTTAAAAAAATCTGTTAAGGGAATTGGTAACGTTTGAAATAAGTATTGTATCCTTGGGAACACGTTCATTTTAATGCAGTTTACCCTCCCTATCAATGTTAGCGGTAATTCTTTCCAATGTTCTAAGTGTTCCTGCAATTTCTTTATTCGTGGCTGATAATTTAGTTCGTACAAGTAGCTGAAGTTATTATCTAACCTGATACCTAGGTATCGGATTGCTTGTGTTTGCCTTTTAAATGTTGATTATTTTTTAAATTCTGTATAGTCTGCGTTACTCATTGGCATCACTTCATTTTTATTTGCGTTGATCTTGTACCCTGATATTTCTCCATATTCCTTCGATTTCTTATGTAATTCTTTTATTGATACCTCTGGTTCTGTTAAGTATATTATGATGTCATCTGCAAATAAGCTGATTTTATACTCCTTCTCCTTTATTTTTATCCCTTTTATTTTATTTTCTATGCTTTTCAGTTTTGCCAAAGGTTCTATTGCTAAGGTGAACAATGAGGGGGATAACGGACATCCCTGTCTAGTTAACCTACTTAATTTAAATTGATTCAATACATATCCATTTACTGTCACCTTCACCAATGGTCCATTATACAATGCTTTAATCCAAATTTATATATTTTTCTGGTAGATTGAACCTCTGTAATACTTTAAATAAGTAGATCCACTCTACTCTGTCAAAAGCTTTTTCTACGTCTAAAGCAACAGCCACTGTTGGTTTCTTATTTCTTATTTCCTTGATAAATTTACAGACATTATCTGCTGTTCGTCTTTTCTTAATAAATCCAGTTTGATCTTATTTTACTATTTTTGGTACATAATCGGCCAATCTGTTTGCTAATAATTTCGCTAATATCTTATAATTTGAGTTAAGTAGAGATATTGGTCTATATGATGCTGGTGTTAATGGATTCTTCCCCTTTTTTGGTATTACTGTAATTATTGCTGTTTTACATGAATCTGGCAAGTTTTATGTTTCTTCTCCCTGGTTCATTACTTCCAGGAGAGGAGGAATTAATAACTTTTTTAATGTTTTATAAAATTCTATTGGAAATCCATCCCCTCCTGGTGTTTTATTGTTCGGCAGCTTTTTTAATATATCTTGTACTTCCTCTATTTCAAATGGTTTTATTAGTTTGTTTTGTTCCTCTTCTTGCAATTTCGGCAGTTCAATTTTAGCTAAAAATTCCTCTATTTTATCATCTTTCCCCTCGTTCTCAGTTTGGTATAATTGTTCATAAAGTTCCTTAAAGTTTTCATTAATCTCTGTTGGATTATATGTAATTTGTTTGTTCTTTTTCCTTGATACCAATACAGTTCTTTTAGCTTGTTCTGTTTTAAGTTGCCAGGCTAATATTTTATGTGTTTTTTCTCCTAGTTTGTAATACTTTTGCTTTGTTTTCATTATGTTCTTCTCCACCTTATATGTTTGTAATGTTTCGTATTTTATTCTTTTGTCCGCCAATTCTCTCCTTTTCATTATATCATCCCTTTCCAACTGCTCTATTTCCTGATTGTAATCCTTTTTCATCTTAGTTACATAACTTATTATCTATCCTCTAATGAAGGCTTTTATTGCGTCCCATAATATAAATTTGTCTTTCACTGATTCTATGTTTATTTCAAAATATGTTTTAATTTGGCATTCAATAAACTCTCTAAGTTCCTGCCTTTTAAGTAGCATGGAGTTTAACCTCCATCTACATGTTTTGGGTGGGATGTCCTCCAGTTCTATTGCTAATAACAGGGGTGAATGATCTGATAGTAGTCCAGTTTTATAATCAGTTTTCTTAATTCTCCCTTGAATATGGGACGACAACAAAAACATATCAATCCTTGAGTATGTTTTCTGCCTACTCGAATAATGTGAATATTCCTTCTCTCTTAGGTGTTTCCTCCCTCATATATCGATAAGTTTCATTTCCTGCATTGATTTAACCATAAATTTGGGTACTTTATTCTTTTTGCTTGTCTTTTTTCCAGTTTTATCCAACATTGGATCCAAATTAAGGTTAAAATCCCCTCCTATCAATATATTTCCTCTTGTGTCTGCAATCTTCAAAAGAATATCCTGCATCAACTTTTGATCGTCCTCGTTAGGTGCATATATATTGAGCAAATTCCAAAATTCTGAGTATATCTGACATTTTATGATCACATACCACCCTGCTGGATCTATTATTTCCTCCTCTATTTTGATTGGTACAATTTTGTTAACTAATATGGCTACACCTCTAGCTTTTGAATTATAGGATGCTGCTACTACATGTCCTACCCAGTCTCTCTTTAGTTTGTTAAGTTCCGCTTCAGTGAGATGCATTTTCTGCACAAATGCTATATCTATGTTTTCCTTCTTCAATAAATTTAGTACCCTCTTCCTTTTAATTTGGTTATGTATTCCATTAATGTTTATAGTCATATAGTTCAACGTGGCCACCTTATATCTTGCTTACACCTCTTTTCCACCTCCTCGCCACCTCCATCCCCCATTTCCCCATTTTCATCTCTTCGTTTTCCCTTATTAAACTCAACACATTTAAAACATAAAATACCCCAACAGTTCCCACACCCAATAATACCTTAACCCCAAATGCTCCCCCCCTCTCTGAGTTGCCCCTTATCCCGTGCCTGGCAACCACAACTCCCCTTTCCATTTGGATTGTGATCTTGCTTGCAACCGTCAACTGATTTTGCAGCGACGGTTATTCCCTTGCACCCCAGCCCCCACCGGAAAACACTTTTTTAAAAACACATATAACAATGCTCTCTCTCCTTTTTTTCCCCCTTCCTTCCCTTCTCCTTCTTTAGTTCTTTACATATACAGTCTTTATCATTGTTCTTCATTCTTGTTACATCTCTTCTTCTGTCCTGCAAACATTCTACGAATTCTTGCGTTTCCTCCGGATCCGAGAACAGTCCATTTTGCTCCCCGGGTATAAATATTTTAAGCACAGCTAGATGTCTTAACATGAATTTGTAACTTTTTTTCCATAAAATCCTTTTCACTGTATTAAACTCCTTCCTCCTCTTTAAGAGTTCAAAACTTATGTCTGGGTAAAAAAATATTTTTTGACCCTTGTATTCCAATGGCTTATTATCTTCTCTAACTTTATTCCTTGCCCGCTCCAGTATATTTTCTCTTGGCGTATATCTCAAAAATTTTACTAAGATGGATTTTGGTTTTTGATGTGTCTGCAGTTTCAGAGCTAGTGCTCTGTTTGCCCTTTCTATTTCCATTTCTTCCTTCATTTCTGTCATTCCCAGGACCTTCAGGATCCATCCTTTTATAAATTCCTTCATGTCTGTGCCTTCTTCACCCTCCTTCAGGCCACTATTTTTATGTGGTTTCGCTTACTATAATTTTCCAACTTATAAATTTTCTGAGATAACAACTCTTGTGTCTCTTTAATTTTTTTGTCACTTTCTTCCAATTTTTCTCGTTATTTACTTCCATTTCTATAGCCGTTTCTCGCACTTCCACATTTTCTACTCTTTTCCCTATTTCTGTCATTACCAGTTCTAAACTTTGCATTTTATCTTCTGTTCTTTTCATTTTCCTTTTAATTGCACTAAATTCTAATGATAACCATTCTTTTAATGATCTCATTCGTTCTTCAAAAAAAGCTTTATCTATATTCTGTCCATCAGTTTTACCTTCTATTTCTCTGTGAAGATCTTGGTCTTCTTCTTCCTCTTCTTCTGTCTCTTCTGTTTTTCCTGATGAGCTGCTTGTATCTCTTTGTCGGGCCTCCTCTTGCTGTTGGTCCTCCCCTCCTGGGTTGCTCGACTGTTGGGCCTCCTGTCGTTGATCCTCTTGTCGGTCACCCCTCTGACTTTCTCCTTCATCTGTTTCCTTGCTCCCTCCTCTACTGCTTTCCTCGTCCTCCAGCTGAGCACCCTGGTGTCGGGTGTCCCTCAGCTGTTCGCGCTGTGGCTGCCTGCTTGTCTGCTGAGCCCCCCTCCCGTCGGTGTCCTCTTTTCCCTTTGATTGCGCACTGTGCACTTTTGTTTCACTCCAAGAGCCAATTTTGAAGAGGTGAGAGGTCGAGAGGTCGTGACTCCACAGGGCAGGCACTAACCTCAGGGATTGGGCGCTCCTCGCCACCACAGCTCCCCGTTCCTTCGTGCAGGTAAGGCCGTCTTCTTTCTTCTCCGGTGACTTTTCTACTTTTTTTCCTTCTTTTGTTTCACAATTTTATTTATTCATTCAACAAGGTTATTACATAGAGTAGGAAAAAGATACACATTGTGAACAATAAAAAAAATTTAATATAAAAAGGAAAAAAGAAAAGAACCACCCCCACCCCTCTCTCAGCCAGCTCTCTTTAGGAGAGCCAAAAAGAAAAAAAAATTAAAATATAAACTAAAGGATATTCACTAAAATCTAATCAAAGTAAATTTAAATGTAAATATTCTGAATATAAAGATCACTTATTAAGAAAAAATGAATTATCATGTAAAACATACATAATTTTTTCCATTACCAAACAAGTTTTCATCTCATTATGCCATCTGTTACTATCAATCACATTAGCATTTTTCCATGTACTTGCTATACATTTTTTTGCTACAGATAAAGCTAAATATACAAAAGCAATCTAAAATTTATCTTGTCCCAAATCTTTCAAAGGTTTCAACTTACCCAACAAAAATATTGTCGGGTCTAAATATATTTTAATCTTATACAAATGTATAAGAATTGCTTTCCAAAAAGATTGTATATCAGCATGAAAAAAAGTTCCAACCGAATTACCACATCTAAAGCAAGAGTCTGATTCACTAAAACCATATTTTTAAAAACTTTTCAGGTGTTAAATACAATTGGTAGAAAAAAATTATAATTAACCATTGCATAACGAACATTTATCAATCTTATAACACTATCATGAACGATATCTAACCAGTCATCGTCAGAAAAAAAATTGATTGTAATTCAAACGGTAAATTTTAAGTATCAAAATTGCTACTCCCTTAGCTTTAGAGTTAAATGAAGAAAAAAAAACATGTCCAACCCAATCCCTCTTCAATTTCATACTTTCTTTTTCATTCAAATGTGTCTCCTGTAGAAAAGCAACATCAATTTTCATCTTTTTGATATATACCAAAACTCTCTTATGCTTCATCAGGTTATTTAATCCCTGAACATTAAAAGTAGCAAATTTCAAATTTGACATATCTAATACAATTACTAAATACCAAAATACCAAAAATAATCACAAAATTAATAATAACAAAGAAATTTAAATATTTAGGCCCTCCAAGTAAAAGTAATATTCGTTAAAAAATTTTTTAAAAATCAGCAAAAAACAATAAATCCCCCCCCCAAAAAAAAACTACCAAAAGGTTGTAACTCCCTAAAAAAACTGGATGTGGATTACCCACAGAGAAATCAGTGCAATTCCCTGCTCCCCAGCCAGCCAATCAAAAATATTAACATATTACAAGAAAAAAATATTCAGCCTTGAGATTCCAGTCCGGATGATGAACTTATTTCAAGAGTAGGTAAACTCTTTCCATTCCTATTCTTTCCATTTCTGCCATTTTTCCCTTTTCCAAAACCATCAGGTTTTCTTTTAGGAGATAGTGGTGGACTTCATCTTTGTCCTCTGACATCTGGTAGCAAGTTAGCAAAAACCATTGCTTCATGTTCACTCTCAAAGAATTGAGATGGATAATTTCCATAGAACACTTTCAACACAGCGGGATAATGAAAAGCAAATTTGTAACCTTTACACCATAAAACATCCTTAACTGGATTAAATTCACATCGGCGTCTAATAACATCTTGACTCTAATCAGGGTAGAAGAAAACTCTGCTATTCTGAACCATCATTGGAGCTTGCCTTTGTCTTGCATTTTGAACTGCAAGTCGAAGAATTGTCTTTCTATCCAAACAGTTCAAACAGCGAACTATCACAGCTCTTGGGGGTTGACCAGGTTGTGGTGTTCTTCTTAAAGCTCTATGTGCTCTTTCTAATACCAATCCATCAGGGAAAGACTTTTCCCCTAACATCTGAGGGATCCAATTTTTAAAATATTTGACAGGATCTTGACCTTCTATACCTTCTGGCAAACCCACAATTTTCACATTATTTCTTCTGCTTTGATTTTCCAAATAGTCTATTTTTTTTTGTTAATTCTCTTTCCTGGTCTCCTAAATCTTTAACTGATTTTTCCACCTTTACTATTGTTTCTGTATTGGATTGTACTTGTTGTTTACATTCAGAAAAGGAAATTTCAAATTTTTAAAAATTTTCCCAATTTTCTTTAGCTTCTGCCTTAACCGCAGTTAAGTCTGATCTCATATCTGTATTCATTTGAACCAGCTGGTTCAATTGACCAGTAATGATATCCAAATAGGAAGCAATACCTTCAAGCATCATGTAAACAGGCTGAGATGCAATTTGGAATGGAGAATCCGGTTCCGTAATTTGTAACTCACTTTCTTCCATTTCCTGTGCAGTGGCCGAGTAAGGTAAGTCCTCTTCTGTTTGTACTTCAAAGGGCAGCATTTTAGTTGTTTTACTGCGGGTTTGGACACCCAATGATGGCCCCCCCGACTTCCTCAGGGGGTCGTCGCTGTCCTCCCCACTCAGACCATTTTTTAATAAAATTACGAAATCCTCCGTAATTAGTAGGGTTACTCACATCCACAGTCGTAACATTACAGTCCTCTTTCTCCACGCTCCCTGGATCTCTTCCAAAGGGGTTGTTCTTTGTAACAAGCCTCCAGGCTTGTGCCCAGCTTCTCGGGAGTGTGCTTCTTCCTCCAGAAAACAGGTCGAACCAGTGCCATCTTGAGATTGGTAAGTAACTGTTGCTTTAACTTTTGTCCCCACCAGTGATCGCTGAAGCTTGGAGATTGCTGAAATCACGTCCGAGGCTGATCCAGGTCGTTTAGGCCCCAATTCCTCTGCACTTCGAAACTGTATTTTCTTTTGTAATTGAGACTTTTTTTAAAACATTAGCAGCCATAATGACTCACTAAGACAGCAAACTAAAAACTAAAATTTTAAAATTGAAAATAAAGGGTTAAAAAATGGGTACTTAAAAGTCTGACCAGGGAGGACAGGGATCACACATCTAGTCTCCACGCCATCACGCCAAGCACCCCCCCCCCTACTTTTTTTTTAGGTTGTTTTTACTTTCTCCTTCTTGGTTACCATCTTCTTTCTCTTCTCTGTAACTTTATCTTTTATTTCTTATATTTTATTTTAGTTGTGCTTTGTCTTTTCCTATTTTTCTGGAGAGGGCTGGTTTTCCCGACCAGCCACTACTCCATCACATGACTCATCCGATGAAGATCCATGTTAAAACTTATTGCCTTTGCTCCAATGCAATGATGAAATGATTTTGTATTTTTATTTTAAACTACCAACATTTGCAATTTTTCTACTTTGACACAGAGAATATTTCTGCAATTGAGAAAAGTAACCAAGAAAGCCAGAAAGCCTCATATACCAATATTCCTCAAGGACCTTTGTCTCTGCACAAAATCACAACAACAAAACAAATTTTAAAATATTAAGTGCCTGGGGCATTTCAAATATTTGCAAGATGGCACTGAAATCTGTCCAATTAAGTTATTTTTGGACTTCAGATGATCAGTATAATTCACTTGAGAATTCATGAGTATCCTAATTTGTCATTGGTTTTAATTGCTTTCTTCATGCACATCTCCCCTCATCTGACTCCTCTTGCCTAACTCCTTTTTCTCCTACCAATGATTACCACCCACTGTTTTCACACAGTAGCTACGTGTATACGCTTATCATTTAAATGCTCCCCAATGCACATGTTCATCATTCTTGTGACAGATTCCAAAGGCCGATAACCACACAAATAACATGACCTCTCTGATGGAGCTTCTCATCTTTTCCACCCCACATTCTTCTCACACATTTTCACTCTCTTTTCCGCTCCCGTGTGTGCTACTCATTTATATCTTTCCCACTTTGTCCCCTCCTTTGCCTTCCACTCTTATGCACTGTAAGTAACATGACGCAAAGTCCGTGGTGTTGATGCTGAATCTGGATCAGACCATACAAAAGAAATATCGGGTTATTGATTCAGTGTAAGTTGTTGGACACTTGGTTGAAAGAGAGTCAAAGAAAACACCAAAGGATCAAGTAGCTGAGTCTATCTTTAGATGCCATGGAAGCCATGGCTAGAGAGTATATTTGCAACAAGTAAATGTTTAACTACAATTACATAAATAAGTATGTATCCGGCTGGACAAGAGAACATGGAACCGTGCAGCACAGGGATAGGCCCCTTCAGCACATGTCTGCATCGAACATGATGCTGAAACAAGCTCTTTGCTGTAGCTCCTCCATTTCTTATACCTCAGCTCTCATCCCACCTCTCTCTCTCAACAGAACAAGGACACAGACCCTTGGGTCTTCATTTTTCACCCCACCAGCCACTTCATCTGACACATTACCTGTCAACACTTTTGATAACTTGAATGAGATCCCACCATGTCTTTATCTCCCCACCCTTACCCACTTTTCACAGGGATCATTCTCTCCCAGACTCCATTGATTGCTCTTCTCTCTCCACCCACTGTTCCGGCACTTCCCGCTGAAATCACAGGATGCTCATAATGTCTTCACCCTTCAATTCCATCCAGGGGCCCGGACAGACTTTCACATACACATCATCCAACCTAACCTACTGCAATTGGTGTACTGAGTGTGACCCCCCCCCCCCCCGCCCCCACATCAGTGAGTGTTGCACAACAGCAGGTGACTGTTTCACTTGCTCTCTGTCGTCGGTTCAAACTGAAGCTCCAGGTTGTTAATCATTTTAATTCCCCTAACCATCCCCACACAGACATGTCTTCAGCCTCATCAAATGCCAGGATGATGCTGCACGTTCAGGAACTTGAGGAACACAACATGTTCGTCCTGGAATGAAGATCAATTTTTGTAATTTCAAGTAACCAACACTTCTATCTGGTTTAACTCTTGCCATTTCTTCCTGTCCTAATTTTGTTCTTACTTTCTCTCTAATCCAACCCCGCTCCACATGGTCACTCCATCTTTCCCACCATATATCACCTCTTAGCCCTTCCCCACCTTCTTCCTACCTTCTTCCTTCCTCTCTTTTGTCATCTGCTCCATATAGATAATATATATCATAACCCTATCCCACTATAATCTCAATAAATGGTCCCAACCTGAAACGCTGATTGACCATTTCTATGATGTCTGACTCTGTCCTTCTAGCTTCCCTTTGTTCACTCAAAATTCCAGCATCTTCTGTTTTTTGTGTTTATCTCAACTTGATCTTTTCTGCGTGCATATGAACTGTACCCCTCCATACCTAAAAATCTCTTGTATTTGCTTCTACTACTTCTTCTGCTAGCCAATTACAGGCACCAAACACTTTCTGCATAAAACATTGGTATGAACGAATGAATTAATGAATAAGTGAATGAGAGGTGACCTAATGGAGGTCTTCGAGGTAATGAAAGGCACAGATAGGTCACTGTTTCTGTAACAGCGTTGTGATAACTGCTACAATAGCCTGTCTTCACCATAAAATTATAATGCTTAAAGACTAGTCTCAGAAAGACGCAAAATGCAATTTACAAAGCTAATAAATTATGAAAATGGACTCAACTGAATACTCAACATTACTATAACAAAATGACAAATTTTGTAGAGTACAAGTCACATTTATTTCTCGTTCATACCACATAAACATTGCAGTGTACAGTGGAAAATGAGATAACGTTTCTCCGGACTGTGGAGCTGGTTATTTACATGGATAAATTACATCAGAAACTTTTTATAAATAACATTTCACTTATAAATATCATATTATATATACTGGCCCTGTGTAGCCCCAGAGTTCAGAAGCTTCACAGCTTGTGGTTGGGGGGGAGAAAGCTGTTTCGTAATCAGGTTGTGAGGGCCCAAACCCTTCAGTACCTCTTCCTGGATGGCAGGAGAGAGAATAGATTGTGGGAGGGGTGTGAGAAGTCCTTCACAATGTCTGTAGCTTTCCGCAAACAACGGCCGTTATAAATGTTCATCATGGCAGGGTGAGAGATTCCAATGATCACCTCGACAGTACATTAGCAAAAGTTTGAATAATTATGAACTTCATTTTATGAAATTTAGTTGAATAATAGCTAAATTTGCTGAGCATAAAGAATATTTGTCTCATTTTTAACATGGTGGAAGTGTTAAACTAAAAATAATTTAATCTTATAGATGGACATAATCAGTGACATGGTCAAATGCAACACAGAAATATTCTCTCAGAAGATTGTGAAGCTTTGATTTTTTTTTAAACTCCAAAGAGATCAGAGGGCTGAATCATTCAGTACATTCATAGTTGAGAAAGACTGGTCTACAGGGGAGTTGAGGGCTATTATAATGAATAGGCAGGAAATTGGAGTTGAGACCAAGATCAAATGAGCCCCAATCTTATCAAATGGTGAGCAAGCTCAAGGAACACCTGCACCTTTTTCTTGTGGTCCGACAATCTTGTGCCTTCTATCCATTGCATTTAAGTCCAAAGAATAAAAAAAAACCATCATAATGTTTGAAGTAGACTACCCTTTCCAAATCTTAGCCAAGTGAAATGGTTGTGATCTCCCTCTTAACTTCAATTGCTCACGAAATGTTGTCAGAACAAATGATGTGTTCGCCACAAGTGTCGAACAAAATTAGTTTAAAAATTACAATGCTTCAGATGGAATAACACACAGTATCTGAATTTAAGCATCTTTCATTTACTGAATTACAAGATTGAATTGATTACAGCATAATTACTTGACATAATTAACAAATGACTGTATTTTGAACAATGAATTTTTGGGTGACAAAATGTTTGAACCAATTGATTAGGAAATGTGAATTTTGTGTAAATTCAGATGATGAAAAGGCTGATGGAGGAAACAAAAACAATACTGTAGTTCAGAGGTCATAATCAATAGGCTCAAAGCAATCATTTGGTTTTTTTTTGCAGCTAGAAAACAATTGGGAAGATAGCATTATAATGAGGTCCATTTCTGATCAAAGCAAAATGATCAAAGCAACCTGATAATATTCCTTGAATAATGGGGAACTAAGCAGTGGACCAACAAATGTTTTCATCAGCCCATAATTTGTTGCTGTAAAGACCTCGTGAATGGTGAAAGATATTTCTTTCCATTTCTTGGCCATAAAACACCAAGGAAATAAGGCAAGTCTGAGTCCAGGGTTCAGAGGTGGGAGTCAGGATATTAGGATCAGATGAAAGATCAGCCAACAAAGACCGATTTTGGGATGGAGTATTCAGCTGCAGGGGACTAGAGGGCATGGAAGGATGATGATGGGACAGGGAGAGCTGAGAGCTGAGAAGGGACGCCCTAACTGAGGTAAATTCCTCATGAAAAGACAGCCTGATGGATCAGGTCTATTTTAAGTAAGGGTCAAATTTCACAACATTGTGAAAGCCTGTTCCTGGATAGCTGACCTCCACGATCCATGGGGCATAATGACATGACAGATAATCTATCCAAGCGATGTCCAGTTACATTATTCACATTTTAGACCAACAGATGGTGAGAAGAAAAAGTGCAGCCTTTGTGAAATTTGCCATTCGCCTATAATTTTCCTTTTCAAATTTTTTTTCTCTTCCTACAATGCTGTCACAAAGAACATTCACCAAACATATGAATATAGATGGCAATATGTAGTCCAAATTCTGAAGCACCTGCACAAAGGGCAAATCTCCATATTCATCAACATTGGTCATCCTTCAATTCGAAGAAGGCATGTACGCAGTTCATCTGTAGTCACAAAGGTGACTGCAGTCCAAGTCTGGAAGTGCAGAGTCCAGCACAATGGTGGCACTGGAAGTCCATTGTAATAACTGTGGCTGCTGCTTTGTGACGCTGATCACAGTTTTTCCATCAGTTTTTGGTAGTAACTGTCTTCAAAACCAGTGTAGGCTTCATAGCACCAGGGTTCACCAACAGGTTCTGTCAGCAGCTGCAGCTTCTAGTTCTCTTGGCCGGATGCCACAGTTTCCTTCACAGGGTCTTTATAGCACTTGTATGGTTGACCTTGAGATTTCCTTCCACTCTTCAGTTCACCATAGAGCAGCTGGTAAGGGACACGGTGGTTGTCCATTCTGATGACGTGTCTCACCTACTGCAACTGGGCTTTGATAATCATGGACTAATGCTGGTGGATTTCGCACAACCCAAGACCTCCACGTGGGAGAGATAGTCTTGCCAACGGATGCCAAAAATTGAACAGAGGGCTTGCATGTGGAATTTCTCCAATTGTTTGACCACAGCTCTGTAGTCTTTTAACTTTGTGGAGACATTATGTTGATTGAGCACTCTGGTATGCAGCCTCCCCAGAGCCTGGCTGATGCTGGAGTCAATTCCTTTGTCCAAAGACCCATCACTCAAGATGATGATCTCCAAGTATTTGAAGCTGTTTACATTTGTCACCTGGGTGTCATCAACAATGATGGTGTTGGTGTTTGGCACGAATTGATAGAGTACTTCAGTCTTGGTCAGCATTAACTGTAGATCATTGTGTTTGTGCGCCAAAAGCACAATAATTGTTCAAATGATAAACAATTGACTCTCTTGGAAACAGACTGATGAAGACAATATCTTAAATCCCTTTTGTTATTGCACCAGATGTTGACATAGGAAAGTATGGCTTTCATTTTTTTTAAAAACACCAAGTAATTGAAACCTTTCAAGCAGGTGACAACATTGCTCTTGAAACCCAGGCTTCTTTGTCCTTTGTAGCCACTACCAGGAAGCATCTTATCAGTGGTTACCAAACATGGTGAGTGAGCCATTTTGTCTTGGAGAGAGGACAAAAGCCTGTTCAACTAATACACATCCTTTTCACCAGTATCTATTGAAGACTGACACATGAAACATCATCCATTTCCCTGACACAAAGTTGCTTATGGAGCCTAATCAAACACAGATGAGCAGCCAGTTATAGACTTGAGCAGCAAACCTTTCCAGGACAAACGATGGAAAAAGGCACAAAATGAGCAAAATCTCATTCAAACAGAATATCTCAGGTTTTAACTGTCAATAAATTCATATCACTCAAGTCCTTTATGTCAAATTATTTTCAGTAGTCTTTCAACATTAAATTATGAACATTACAAATGACTATCATACATTAAGCGAAAGGGAAAATAAGGCAAGATGGTAAAAGAACAACGCAGAATAAAAACAAACATTTTTATTAACATCTTCCTCTTCTTAGGCAGGATGGTTTACTTCCACTCGAGCTCTGAAGTGGCTGATGAGGCCAATAGGGAACCTGCAAACTCTGCCTAGTGTTGGGCAAAATGCATTCAAAGTACCCCAGAAGGGTTCGACGCTATAAATAACCCAACATTAAAGCAAACACTTCCATGACAACCTTAAATCCTGTACGAAGGAAAAGGGTCACCAAATCTTTCATATCTGTTCACTCCTGGTAAAATTACTCCTACATTTCAAATATTAATATTCAACTTAACTTAAAAGACAACTATCAACCCCCTTTTCTGTTATGGCAACTCTTGGAGTATGTCACAGTTTAAAATTGTTGATGCTCTGTAAAAGACATTTGACGAGCTTTAAATTTATTACATTTGTTTCAATTTTAAGCCAAACTTTCAAAAATACCTTCCTAAATTTGTTGCTATCCTTTCAGATAGCTGCAAAATGTCAATGCTCTCAATTTTTGTAAATGTAGAGAAGTTACCATGCAGTCACATAATTGACCACTGTGAAGATTTGAAAAATCCTACTTCAGCAAAGTATGCCTGAGCTTTTTATAATTACACGAGAGGCCCCAATGCCCTGCAAAAATTAGATGACCCTAGAATCTCAGGTTTGCAGGCACAGACATATTTCAAAGGCAAAATATAGACAGCAGCATACTCACCATAATCAGTGATCTTACAGGACACCAGGTATAGTTCCTTTAGGTTTTTTCCTTCCTTAGCTATGAATTCCACACATCTACAAAAACAAAGCAAGTCACTCATTTATTACAAATTGGAGTCAAAGGTTTAAACTATTAAGTAAAACAAGCTGATGACACAAAGCAAAATGGTGAATTTTCCCCATGATTACCGATTCTTCCGATCCCCAATGTAGACAGCCGCTTCTATTGGCTGTCTGCACCCGCTGCAACCACTGTACTCGACACGACGCTATTGCGCATGTGCAAATCCTTGCAAAGCACGCTAGTTTAAAAAAGGAGACAAAGTTTGGCTGGTGGCTCCTGTTGTACATTGTATTGTTGAATTTAACATTAAAGGATTTGTCAGAGGTTGCCACTGTGTTGTCTGGTTATTCGATGCATCAACAAACACCCAGTATCAAGGCAACAATAACTCAGTATCAGAGTCACGTGATGCTGAGGAAGGAGTAGAAGGGAAATACCTGAGGTCCAGGAAAAATAGAGTGAATTGAGTAAAAAAAAACAGCCAAAAAAGTCTTCAGAATCTAAAAAAAAGAAGAGAATATTGAAAGAAGCAAAGGAATACCACAGAATTGGAAAGAAGGACAAAAAGATCGCTTTAAAAGAAGTCTCGACATTAGTACCCCGCGAGACTGAAGAATGGCGGACTCGTGGCGGGGAAGATGGCGGAGCCTTCCCAACGTATCCAGAGGCAGGGGAAGAGAAGTCGGGATCGCAACCCTTCTCAGCAGGTGGATGGATTGCCTGCCTGAGACCCCGAAAGTAGACGACCACGCACACTAGCAGGCTCAGGGGAAAAAAGCGCAGACACCGCCAGAGAGGGGGCAACGCTGGTGCTCCAGGGTGAGCCCTGCATGCAGAGAGAGAGAGTAGGGTGGAAGGCAACGTCAGCAGTGGGAGTGGCAGTGGGGTGATGGGAGGCATAGGAGACAGCTATTCCGTGCCAAAAGATCGGGGGGGGGGGGAGGGAAAAGGCGCAAGTAGTGCCACAAAAGAGACCCTACCTGCGGAGTGGAGTGAACTTTGCGGACAGCAGCAGGGATGCGGCAGTGACATAGGCAAGCTCCAGCCTGCTGCGCGTGCACCAGGGAGCAGCAGGGCAGGGAGCCATAGAGAGGAGGAGGATAACCTGTCATCATTGATAGAGAAGAAAAGAAAAGCAGGACTGAAAGAAAGAGAGGGACAAATCTTTCATGTCTTTTTACACGGCAGAAAAATATGTTAATTGGGGGGGGAATTTTAATTCCTGCCAGGATCTGGCATTGAATAAATTGGTGGAAAAAGTGACAAGAGCCAGGGCAGCATAAACAACTCTAGCTCCCATGAAAGAGTTGAATCTGGTGGATGCTGGGAGACATTGGCATCCGAGAGAGGGGAATTATTCCTTTAACTCAAAACAACATGATTCCTACACCAGAATTGACTTGTTTCTAGCCTCACCCAAGCTAGAGAATAGAATTGTAGAAACTGAGTACACAGCAAGGTTATTATCTGATCATTCTCTATTGACTTTAACTGTTGTCATGCCAAACAAACGCACTACGGCGTACAGGTGGCACCTTAACCCGTTGCTATGGAAAAAGCTGTAATTCTGTAGTTTCATTAGAGCTCAAATAGAAATATTTTGAGAGGCAAGCTGTACTTCCACTGCCGACGAATTTCTGTTATGGGATACATTAAAAGCTTACCTGAGAGGACAAATCATTGGATACAATAAAGACATTAAAAAAGAGTATATGAGGGAGGTCAATGAATTGGAACAAGAAATAACTCAATTGGAAAGGGATTGTCAAAAATCAGGCCCTGAGAAAGAATACAGAATACTACCACACCATGCAAACAAATAAAATGGAAAAAGCGATGTGGAAATCCAAACAAAGGTACTATGAGCTAGGAGAAGGAGCCCATATGGTATTATCTTGGCAGTTGATAGTGGAGAAAACCGCAAGAACAATTAATACAATGCAAAAAGAGGCAGACAGAATCTCCGATAAACCAAAATAAATAAATGAAGAAATTAGGCAGTGCTATATGCAATTATATATATCTGAATCAATGGGTGATTTTGATAAAATAGAGGAATTTCTGTCTAATTTGGAATAATAAAATTTAGAGCCTGAGGAGGGGGAGGATTAGATACTTCCTTCTTCAAGGAAAAAAATAGTAAAAGCACTAAGCTTGCGACAGACCACTAAGTCTCTGGGAGAGGACAGGTTCCCTCCAGAATTCTACACAGAATTTAAGGACCTGTTGATACCATTGTTCATGGACTTTGTGGAACAGGCAGCTGAGACCCATACTCTTATGGAAACTTTTTCAATTACAATAATTATGGTAATTCCTAAAAAGGATAGCGACCCACTAATGCCATCCTCCTATTGGCCAATGTCACTTTGGATTATAAAATGATAGCCAAAGCTCTGGGAAATAGATTGGCTCGGTACCTGCCAAAGTTAATAAATCCAGATCAGGAGGGGCTCGTGCAGAAAGGCAATCGGCAGACAATATAGGTAGATTACTTAGTATAATACTCTGGCATAATCAAGGGCGGACTTTAGTACAGCCGTGGCATAGGACATGGAAAAAAACTTTGATAGACTTCTTGATTAAAGTGTTGGGACAATCTTTATAAATTGGGTCAAAGCTCTGTATTATAAACCCAAGGCCAAGGTTGTTATCAATGGGCATATATCTTCAGCTTTCCCACTGACTATGTCTAGCTGTTCCCAGCTCTATTCATATTAGCTATTGAACCATTAGCAGAACCCATTCGTTAGGATCCAAGCATTAAGGGATTTAGAGTGGGCCAGGAAGAACTCAAAATCAACTTATTTGCAGATGATGTGTTAATATATTTGACAGAGCCGGTAGGGTCATTGGCCAGGTGACAGATCATACTGGAGGATTATGGTAAAATCTCGAGATACAAAATCAATTATGATAAGACTGAGATAATGCCACAAACAAAAGGCATTTATGAGAAATACCAATGAGAGACGAAGTGGCCACAAAAGGAGTTTAGTATCTGGGGATTAGGGTGGCCAAAAATATACAAAATTTATATAAAGTGAATTACCTCCCTCTGCTTAGGAAAATTGAGGAGGATCTCCACAGATGGACAAACTTGCCCATGACATTGGTGGGCAGGGTCAACTGCATAAAAATGAACGTGATGCCAAGACTATAGTACCTTTTTCAATCTTTGCCCAAGCCATTGCCCCAGAGTTTCTTTAAGACACAATGGATGAGTCCGATAGTTTCTTTGGAGGAATAAGGTAGCCACAGTCTCCATGGAGAAATTGACGGGATTACAGTCTGAGAGGAATGAGGCCCCCAGATTTCAAAAAAATACTATTAGATGGCCCAGTCAAGGTTTATCGCTTCATTCTTTGAGGAGGACGGTATACCTTCCTGGGCACAAATCGGTCTACACACAGTAGGAGAGAAGATAGCAGGAAAAATCATACATAAATGGGACACTAAATTAATAACCCAAAAAAACAGGCAGCCTTATATGAAAGCACACAATTCAAATGTGGCAAAAGATAAACTAGATGATCGAGTTGAGTGGATAAATCTCTAGGTGCTGATGGGAGCTATTCCAAAATGTTAAGGAAGCAGAGGAGGAGATGGTTGGGGCTTTGCAAGAGATTTTTGCATCTACAATAGCCATGATAGCTCCTGTTGTTTTCTTGTTCAGATTTGGTAATAGGGTTAAGATGAGAAACCACATGGTAGTGAAATTTACATCAGTGGTGAGAAGTTGTTGGAGAAGATTCTGATGGTCAAGACTTGTATTCACTTGGAAAGTTTGTTACCGAAGGAACAGCTAGAAGATGGAATTCAGCAATATGGATAAGGGGGTGATGAACACATTCGGTATTGTTGCCTTCATTGGCCGAGGCACTAAGAATAAGAGATCGTGTTGAGACTGTACGAAACATTGGCTTGACTGCACTTTGAAAATCAAAGGAAGGATGTAGTATTAATACACAAAGTACAGATTTATCAGGCTGCTGTTTGGATTGGAGGGCTATAGTTGCGAGGAGAGGTTGCATCGGCTGGGTTTATTCACCCTAGATTGTAGGGAGCTGAAGAGGTCCTTAGAGAGTCTTATAAAATTATGAGAGGCAAACATAGAAAAGATAGTAGTATTCTTCTTCCCAGTGCAAAAGTACAGGACACTGGTTTAAGGTGAGAGGTTAGGTTTTTGACACATAGGATGGTCATCATCTGAAACAAGCTGCCAGAAGTGATACTGGAGAAAGATACAATTACAATCCTTCAAAAGCATTTCAACGGGACTTGGGAAAAAAGCCAACTGGGCCCTAATACAGCTGAATGTGATTGGTGTGGTCCTTGTGGACGAGATGAGTTGAATGGGCCCATTCGTGTACTATCTTCATCTCGGATACATTACTTATGCAGGAGGATTGGCCAACAGTCATCCTTAATAGAAGGACTTTTTTTTAAAAAATCAGCGAGTTTGCACAGACTTCTTGCATCTTGATCCACTTAGCTTTCTCTTATACAACCAAAACAATACCCCTTTCTACAGCATTCCAAAAACAGCTGCTTGACAAAATGTTTAGATTTGAAGTGGACAGTCATACTTATCAGGCAAGAAATAAAACCCACTATTCACATCAATTACCATGATGCGGGTGAGAGTACCTTTCGTATTTTTACTTGAGGCAGAAACAGCTGTGCATACTCACTAATGTTAAGAAATTCAAGACAGAAAATATATAAAATCGATCAGATTTATTGAGGCAAAAGCAACAACATGGTTACTGCTGTGATTGGATTATACATTGAAGTTATCATTGGATAGATATAGTGCAGATGAAAGCCATCGAGATCTTCATGTCCATGCCAGCCACTGCCATAGCAACCTAATTGTTCAACACCCCTCCCCCATCCATTCTTTGTATCCTTACTTCACTGTATATTTATCTAATTTCCTCTTGAAAGCCACAATAGAACTTGCCCTCACCACATCTGCAGACGGGCGTTCTAGGTTCCAAATACAAGCTGAGTACAATAGCTTTTCCTCATGTCATTTTAATTCTCTTTCCTTTTCTTTTATATCTATGACCTCAGTCCTCGACTCCTTCACCAATAGGAAGTGCTTCCCAATATTCACTCTGTCCAGGCTCTTCAGCATTTTATACACTTCTCCTTTCAGAGTTTTCTTTTCCAAAGCAAGCTTACAACTTGTCTGCTATCCATGTAATTGTACCTGCTCTTTGTAGGAAAGCCAATTCCGAATTCACACAGCCAAAGTTCCAGGCATCCAATGCCTCATGACTTTCTGAATGAGGCAATCATGAGGGGCCTTGTCAAAAGCCTTACTAAAATTCATATAATCCACATCTATCACCCTAACTTAATCAATTTATTTTGTCACTTCCTCAAAAACCTCAATTACGCTTGTGAGGTATGACTCTCCCTGAGAAGACTATGCTTTTCTAAATGTTCATAAATCCTGTCCCAAAGATCCCTCTCCAATAGTTTGTCCACCACTGATGCAAGACACGTTGGTTTATAATTCCCAGGTTCTCCTGTTTTAAACAAGGGGTTCACATTTCCCATTCTCCCCTGTGACTGGGAGGATGCAAAAATCATTGCCAGTGCCCCAGCAAACTCTTCCCTCATCTCCTGAAGTAACCTAGAGTATATCTGTTCCGGCTTTGTGGATTTATCAATCTGAATGTTTTTAAGAATATCTAGCACTCCCTTTTTCTTAAGATCAACATGCTCCAGCATGTTCTACACTGAACCCATATTTTCCCATGTCTGTCTCTCTCTCTCATGAACACTGAAGCAAAGTATACACTTCGGACCTCCAGGCACATGATACTCCCTTTATCCTTAAGCGGACCGACCTTCACTCTCATAATTTCTCCGTTCTTCGTGTATGGATAGAATGCTTTAGGGTTTCCCTAATCTGACTTGCTAAGGCCTCCTTGTGCCCCATTTTAGCTCTCTTAAGTTTCTTCCTGGCTACCATACAATTCTCATGAACCCTTCCTGACTTTTGCTTCCAATGTATGTTTTTTTCTGCCTCTTAACCAGCTGTCACATCTCTATTGTCAACCATGGTTCCCTTATCCTATCATCTTTTCCCTATCTCAGTGGCACATCCTATCCAGAACACCATGCAAGTGGTCCCGAAATATCCTCCATATTACTTCTATGTTTTTCCCTGAGAACATCTGTTCCCAATTTACTCTCCCTAATCCCTTTATAATTAGCCCTTCCCTGATTAAACTTTTTATCATTTCTTCTTCTCCAATCCTTGAACACAGCAATGCTAATTGTCAAAGAGTTGTGGTCCCTGTCACCAAAATGCTCCCCCACTGAGAGGTCTCTCACCTGACCAGCTTCATTACAGTACTCAATCTAGTCTGGCCTCTCCTCTTGTCAGCTTGTCAATTAACATGTGATCAAAAACAGAAATAGGCTTCCAAGTCAGTTAGAGGAGGCAATCTGAGAAAATTTACAAAACAATTAGCTCAACACCATGAATGAAAATGTATTCGTATTGAGGAACAGATTCCATGAAAACTTGTGAAGGAACATTTCAACTCTCTAGTAGTGTATTTATCCTTATTTTTCTAGATGACAACGAATTCAACAATCAGAAAATATGGTATATTAACTTTGGGATAAAATTTGCACAAAATGTGCTATTCTTGTTTGTGAAAGTATCATTAAGAGGTAGTATCCCCAGAAACATACGAGAGAGGAAGAGCTTTGAGGGGAAAATTGTGTAGAAAGACATCATTACAGCAGGAACTTGCTAAAATGTAGTTAGAATCTGATCATTTGAGGCAATCAGTAATACATATCTATCTATGGATAAATTTGTGCCAATAAATCTAAAACTTGGCACAAATGAGAGTTGAACATAGTTAATTAGAAAGTACAACCAAAGTTTTTGGCAGCAGATTGCAGTCCTAAGAGGCCTTGTTACTGTTTATGATGTACTCACAACATAGGGAAAACTAATTAGAATGGTCACAAACTGGTTATCATCCCTCACTTTCCAAGTCAAGGGACTTCAGATTACTCCAGAGTTTAGAGTAAATTGTGTCTTAAGAGACACTTAAATAACTAGATTTTTAACTGTCTCTGATCATATTTTTGTTATGAATGTATACAAGTTTAATACACAAAGGTACTGGAGAATCTCAGCTAGTCATGCAAAGATATATAACCAATGTTTTGGGCCCGAGCCGTAAACGTTCCATTTTCAGACTCTTTTCTCACAAAAATGTAATTTTCTACGAAGCATCACACATACTGTACCATCTTAAACCAACCAATAAGAGTAAATATGTCTGTGATGGACTGGTTTAAGCATAAAGTGAAATAAGGGGTTGTTATCATTAGTTGTTGTCAGATCACAAGTTGAATGGCAGAATTCAAACATGACATTCCATTATCATTGTGAAACCTGTCCTGTTCTGGCACCAACAAAGCAAAAAAGTGCATTAAACAGTTGCTCAATCTAAACTGGCATGAAGAGAAGTCAATACAATGATCGCGGTGATTGGGTCAACATTAATGAAAGAATGAAATGTGGAAGGAAACTTTGAAATTTTATTTTGCATGACACAGTGTAATGCAGAACATAAGAAGGTTAAAAAAAGTGTCTAAGATATTTTCTCAAATTCAGGTGCTTTCATTATTATATGTGATGCAATCCATAATTTTTTTTAACAGCAATCATTTCCCAACTGCAACCAACCATTTGATTTTATTACAATTCAGTATTACACTGTTCTAAATAAAATCACTAAAAGAAATCTATACTTAATTCAAATGATATATATTTTGGGAAAAGTCAGCAAAATTTCTACAGGAACGACAGAAAGGTAATACACTTAGACCCATGAGTCTTATATTTCGTATGCAAATTGACAACTTTACAGACATGGTGATTTACTGGCAGAAGCATCTTCAATCAAATTAAAACACTTCAGGGTTGATTTCAAAATCTCTCTTTTTTGCTTTCACAACCAGGGATTTGCAATTTCAACAAAGGTAAATGGAACTGTATCTGGTGTAGTGTGAGACCAGATTCCATATGAAGGTAATGAGACAAGGGCCTAAATGGTGGCCACAGGTTTGTTTTCTGAATGGACCTAAAAAGGAGAAACTGGCTGAGCCAGCTTGAGCAGGGAATTCAAGAAGCAGTCAACAACATTGATATTGAAGGTACACAAAAGAAAATTGGAGATAAGGAAAATTTCAGAACTAGAACAAAGTGATTGGAAGGTCTTCTTTGGCTTGGCTTCGCGGACGAAGATTTATGGAGGGGGTAAAAAAGTCCACGTCAGCTGCAGGCTCGTTTGTGGTTGACAAGTCCGATGCGGGACAGGCAGACACGATTGCAGCGGTTGCAGGGGAAAATTGGTTGGTTGGGGTTGGGTGTTGGGTTTTTCCTCCTTTGCCTTTTGTCAGTGAGGTGGGCTCTGCGGTCTTCTTCAAAGGAGGTTGCTGCCCGCCAAACTGTGAGGCGCCAAGATGCACGGTTTGAGGCATTATCAGCCCACTGGCGGTGGTCAATGTGGCAGGCACCAAGAGATTTCTTTAGGCAGTCCTTGTACCTTTTCTTTGGTGCACCTCTGTCACGGTGGCCAGTGGAGAGCTCGCCATATAACACGATCTTGGGAAGGCGATGGTCCTCCATTCTGGAGACGTGACCCATCCAGCGCAGCTGGATCTTCAGCAGCGTGGACTCGATGCTGTCGACCTCTGCCATCTCGAGTACTTCGACGTTAGGGATGTAAGCGCTCCAATGGATGTTGAGGATGGAGCGGAGACAACGCTGGTGGAAGCGTTCTAGGAGCCGTAGGTGGTGCCGGTAGAGGACCCATGATTCGGAGCCGAACAGGAGTGTGGGTATGACAACGGCTCTGTATACGCTTATCTTTGTGAGGTTTTTCAGTTGGTTGTTTTTCCAGACTCTTTTGTGTAGTCTTCCAAAGGCGCTATTTGCCTTGGCGAGTCTGTTGTCTATCTCATTGTCGATCCTTGCATCTGATGAATTGGTGCAGCCGAGATAGGTAAACTGGTTGACCGTTTTGAGTTTTGTGTGCCCGATGGAGATGTGGGGGGGCTGGTAATCATGGTGGGGAGCTGGCTGATGGAGGACCTCAGTTTTCTTCAGGCTGACTTCCAGGCCAAACATTTTGGCAGTTTCCGCAAAGCAGGACGTCAAGCGCTGAAGAGCTGGCTCTGAATGGGCAACTAAAGCGGCATCGTCTGCAAAGAGTAGTTCACGGACAAGTTTCTCTTGTGTCTTGGTGTGAGCTTGCAGGCGCCTCAGATTGAAGAGACTGCCATCCGTGCGGTACCGGATGTAAACAGCGTCTTCATTGTTGGGGTCTTTCATGGCTTGGTTCAGCATCATGCTGAAGAAGATTGAAAAGAGGGTTGGTGCCAGAACACAGCCTTGCTTCACGCCATTGTTAATGGAGAAGGGTTCAGAGAGCTCATTGCTGTATCTGACCCGACCTTGTTGGTTTTCGTGCAGTTGGATAATCATGTTGAGGAACTTTGGGGGACATCCGATGCGCTCTAGTATTTGCCAAAGCCCTTTCCTGCTCACGGTGTCAAAGGTTTTGTTCTCTGCATTTTTCTTGGAGCTGTCTGAGGGCAAAGACCATGTCAGTAGTTCCTCTGTTTGCGCGAAAGCCGCACTGTGATTCTGGGAGAATATTCTCGGCGACACTAGGTATTATTCTATTTAGTAGAATCCTAGCGAAGATTTTGCCTGCAATGGAGAGCAACGTCATTCCCCTGTAGTTTGAGCAGTCTGATTTCTCGCCTTTGTTTTTGTACAGGGTGATGATGGTGGCATCACGAAGATCCTGAGGCAGTTTACCTTGGTCCCAACAAAGCTTGAAAAACTCATGCAGTTTGGAATGCAGAGTTTTGCCGCCAGCCTTCCAGACTTCTGGGGGGATTCCATCCATACCTGCTGCTTTGCCACTTTTCAGTTGTTCGATTGCCTTATATGTCTCATCCAGGGTGGGAACCTTATCCAGCTCTAGCCTTAGGGGCTGTTGAGGGAGCTGGAGCAGGGCGGAATCTTGGACTGAGCGGTTGGCACTGAAAAGAGATTGGAAGTGTTCTGACCATCGGTTGAGGATGGAGATCTTGTCGCTGAGGAGGACTTTGCCGTCTGAGCTGCGCAGCGGGCTTTGGACTTGGGGTGAGGGGCCGTACACAGCCTTTAGAGCCTCGTAGAAACCCCTGAAGTCGCCAATGTCCGCGCTGAGCTGGGTTCGTTTGGCGAGGCTAGTCCACCACTCATTTTGGATCTCCCGGAGTTTGCGCTGAAGATGGCTGCATACGCGACGGAAGGCTTGTTTCTTCTCTGGACAGGACGGCTTTGTAAGGTGAGCCTGGTGGGCAGCTCGCTTCTTTGCCAGCAGCTCCTGGATTTCCTGGCTGTTTTCGTCAAACCAGTCCTTGTTTTTCCTGGAGGAGAAGCCCAGTACCTCTTCAGTGGATTGCAGTATGGTAGTCTTCAACTGATCCCAGAGGGTTTCAGGGGACGGGTCCGTGAGGCGGGTTGCATCGTCGAGCTTTGCTTTGAGGTTTGCCTGGAAGTTTCCTCTCGCTTCGTCTGACTGCAGGTTTCCAACATTGAACCTCTTTCTGGGGGCTTTATTGTTCCTGGGCTTTGGTTTGAAGTGAAGGTTGAGCTTGCAGCGAACAAGCCGGTGGTCAGTGTGGCATTCCGCGCTAGGCATGACCCTGGTGTGGAGCACATCTCGTTTGTCACTTTCTCGCACCAGGATGTAGTCCAGGAGGTGCCAGTGTTTGGATCGGGGATGCATCCAGGTGGTCTTAAGGCTGTCCCTCTGCTGAAAAAGGGTGTTTGTAATGACAAGCCGCTGTTCTGCGCAGAGCTCCAACAGGAGGCGCCCATTGTCGTTGCACTTGCCGACGCCATGCTTGCCCAGGATTCCTGGCCAGGTTTCTGAGTCTTTGCCGACACGAGCGTTGAAGTCGCCCAGGATGACAACCTTGTCGGCTGTAGGGGTGCGTTGGATGAGGTTGCGCAGGTCGGTGTAGAACTTGTCCTTTTCTGCTGGTTCCGCCTGGAGGGTTGGAGCATAGACACTGATGAGGGTGATGTGACGCTTGTTTTGAAGGGGGAGTCGCATGGACATGATTCGGTCCGAGAGGCCTGTCGGAAGGTTTTCGAGTTTGGAGGCAATGAAGCTCTTGACCATGAAGCCTACACCAGATAGGCGTCGTTCATCCGAAGGCTTGCCAGACCAGTAGAGTGTGTAGCCCGCGCCGCGTTCTTGGAGGCTGCCTACATCTGCCAGGCGGAAGGTGATCAAGAAAAAAATGTACAATGCCACAAAAAACAAATATAAAATTTAAAAATTGAGGCATTAAGGGTCATAGACCCATGGATCATCAGTGGATAGGATGGCAAGTAGGATTTCCCGCAAGTTTATTGACCTCAATTCAAGTGAAAGATAAAATGTTATCAAGGAGAGTATTTGATTTATCACAGACAATGTTTGAAATACTCATCTGTGGAATTAGAAACTTCATTAATGTTTCACTGATCCCTCATTTCTCTTTCCACAAATATTGCCAAACCTGATGAGTGTTTCCATTCGTATTTTCAGCATCTGTAGTTTTTCTCAAGTATTTGAATAATTGAGTCAAAAGGTAACAAGGGCATCGAGGGTTTCAGCACCCAACCCCAACCAACCAATTTTCCCTTGCAACCGCTGCAATCGTGTCTGCCTGTCCCGCATCGGACTTGTCAGCCACAAACGAGCCTGCAGCTGACGTGGACTTTTTACCCCCTCCATAAATCTTCGTCCGCGAAGCCAAGCCAAAGAAAGAATCGGAAATATAAGGGAAAGGCGCACACAATGCTGAGATGTTCACACATCTCACCAGTCACAGCTTTCAAAAAGCAAACATAAAGATGTCTATTAATACAACCTTCACATTCCTACAAAGTAACAAAAAAACTCCTTTGAAGAGAAAAAATAACCTTGTAGTAGAAGATGAATAAAAGCAGCACTTCCAAAGAGAAGCTAAACAATCAATCACTGGCATGGAACTATCATGCCAGAAAGCTGTAAAGAATGCTGAATCCTCAAAGGTTTAAAAGTCAGAAACTACTTATTTAACGATGTCCAAAGTTACTTTTTCCAAACTTAGGGTGAAGGAGGAAGGCTTCCCCCCCCCCCAACCCCCACCCCCACCCCCCCCCCCCCACCCCCCACCACCCCCTCTCTCTTTGGTGGGAGATTCCTTGAATTAATTCTTTTACTGTGTGGAGGAAAGGAATAACATCAACCACATCTATAATCAACTTACCCATGTTTACTCAGATGGCTCTAATAGATAAACTACATCAAATCAATCTAATTAAGCAGCCAATATTGATATCAACCATTTAAATCTTGGACTCAATTTCCTGGGCAATGTTACTGGAGAACCTTCCTTGGAAAATTTGGTGACATTTATTTGAAGCGCTTTTGTTCAGCAAGCAAAATAACTTTGCTTCAATTGTGCTTTTTCAGGAACATACCTGTCTGGAGTTGGGAATACAAAGGTGGGTTCCTTCATTTTGTGCCAGCACCACCCTCTCCTCCCCATTCCCAAGAGGCAAGGGCCTTCGTAACTCGTAACCCTCCACCATGGTCACTCCATCCCCAGTTACCACCCCAAACCCCATCAACTCATAGTCCAACTCTCAAAATAACCCAACATTGATTATTTCCAGGTCTAAACCCAAAACCTCTAATAATGGTGCAACACAATCACTGACTGGGAACACTGCCACCCCAACAACCTGACCTAACAGGGCATTTCTCCTTTCTTGCTTTATGATGGTCCCATGTCCTTGGGAAAATGTGGGATGGGAGACACAGGAGAGTGCAAATGGTGGAAACTGGAGCAAACATGGCATGTTTAGCTTGGTAGTTAGCGTAATGCCATTGCAGCACCAGTCACCTGGGTTCAAATCTGACGTTGGTCAATATAAGGAGTCTGTATATTCTCTCCATGTCTGCATGTTTTCCCCAGGTGTTCTGGTTTCCTCCCACCCTCCAAAATATACAGGGTGGAAGGTGAATTTGGGCGTAATTGGGCAGCATGGGTTTAAACGGCCGGAATCTGGTTCTACTGTGCAGTAAATAAATAAATAAATTGATAGATAAATAGAATTCTGCAAGAAGTCAGAATAAAGCAGCAAATATGGAGGCAAAATATGGTTGACATTTTGGGATGAGACCCTGCATCAGGACTGACAGCACACATGGTAGATGGTCATATATAGTAATGAGAGGGAAGGGTGAGACAGAAGTGTGTAAGCAATATATGTAACAAGGTGAGAGGAGTGATAGGCAGATGGAGTCAGGTAAGGGAGGAGGAGGGGGTGTGCCGAGATATATATTGGTAGGTGATAGATGAATCACATGAATGATGGGCAGATGGAAACAGATGGGGAGAGGGAATAGATACGAAAGGTGAACAGGTGGATCAATATATGGATGGTGGGCAGACTGAACTACATGGCAGCAGATGGGTGGGAAAGAGTTACACTGAGATAATATGGTTACTGCACTGAGAACAGAGGACTAGGAGAACTCCATCTCTGTTCTGTCTGGGGAGAGAAGAGTGGAGAGCAGATATATGGGATATGGAGGAAAAGACAAACAGGGCTCCATTAATTTTGGTGAAGAGGAAGTCACATTTCCTGAAAGAGGATATTTCGGAAATGAAATTTACTCTGTACGTATCAGGCCATCTTGAAACTCAGAGCACCAATGCTCTGTTTCTCAAGGCCATCCTGAAAACAATGGACTGGTGCTCTCTCTGCAATGAACAGAGTAGTGAATCCTTTGCCCAACCAGTCTGTGTACTGCCTTTTGCCACTTCTGTTAACTCCAATGGGATCCCATCATCAGCCATATCTTACCCCCTCCTAATCTTCCCACTTTGCTCTGGGCCCATTTTCTCCACGACTCCCTGGTCTTTTCATCCCTTTTCACTCACTGCTTCCTGACCCTTGTAATTTTCCCCCTGCATCTGCAGGAGATGTAACTCTTGCCCCTACAGCTCCTCTCTCACCATGATCATGAACACTGATGAGGCAGAGATTCATGTACGCCTTCTTCAAACAGGTCTCCGTACAGCTTCCTCTCCACCAACAAGACCAAATGTATACTTGGCGACCATTTTGCAGAACAATGGCCATCCTGAAGTTCCAGCTCCATGTATTTCAACTCGTCTTCCCAATCCCACATCGAGCTGTATGTCCTTGCCTTTCTCCACTGTCACTGTGAGGCCAAACCAAAAACTCTTCTTCAATCGACATTAAAATGAACATTGACATTTCTCATTTATGGTCATCTACATCCCCGAGTTCCTTTCACACTCCACTAACCTACCAAGTTCTCTCTTGCTAGGGTCACTATTTCAACTCCTTACTTCCATCATTAACTAGACTTACTACATTGCCATACCTTGATCCATTTATCAGACATCTTCCAATTTTCTTCCTTGATTCACCTTTACTATATTCTCTCCCACCCAGCCCATTATCCTACCTATCACCCTGTGGCCTCTGCCTCCACACTCACCCACCTGGTTCCCTCTGCCCCACCTTTAAATACGTCCATCTATTATCACCAGCTTCTGTTTCACCCTTCCCTATCACTTCTACATACTGGCTATTTCCTGCCAAGATGCAAGATCTCGACGGGAAATGTGAACCAATCCTTGCCTCCACAAGTGTATAATGGGGATAGAGCAGTGCATCTGCCTTAATTGATACTGAATTACGATTTTTGAGGTCTCCCAGGTAAAGTCATACAACCACCTTCCACAGAAACAGTGAATTTCTGGTCAGATTCTCACCAAAAATTCGACTTCACACAAAAAAGTTGATGTTTGATCACTTTAAGTCTCCCACTTTAAATACAGCCACTTACTCCCCAGAATTACTGCATGAATTGTGGAGTCAGCTGCAATGATTTAGAGACCAGCATGTGAGGAAGCATCCTGGGGCTTCATCATTATAAAATCTCCAAGTGCTGCGTCCTTAATTAGAGACACAATGCCAAAGGGGGGGAAAAAAACGTGCATTTATTGTTTTCTGTGCAAGGGGGATGATCTGCTAGGCACACTTCTAAACCTAGGTAAGTACATTGCTGGGAACTGAAGTGTATCTTCGTGTATTTGATATTTCGACATCTATCTTTGTGATTTTCTGTAGTAAAACCAGATGTTCCGATAGAATTAAGGTGCAAGAGACAGGATGCGTTTCAATTGAATATCTCCAGGTAAATGCCCTTCTTTACCTTTATTTATAACCTAATCAAACAACAAGAAATTAGGAAAAAAATATGGGTGTATCCTGGTGAAGATTTCAGATTGACCTTCCTGTCATATGTTGATTAAGGTAGATAGATCTACAGGGCATGATGGGATATATCCCAAGCTACTGAAAGAGGTATGAGATTGCCTGGGCAATCTCCAGAAGACTGGAGAGAAGCCAAATGTTCCCCCATCGTTGAAGAAGGGAAATAGGGATAATCTCTGACATTGAGGGCCGGTGACCCTCACATTAATGGTATGTAAGGAGTTGGGGGAGGAGATTTAGGGATAGGATTTACACTCATTTGGAAAGACATGGCAAGATTTTTTGAGATGACAGAGGGTAGTCTTTAGGAAGGCATATGACACGGTCCCTCATGATAGGCTGATTCAGAAGATAAAGATGCAAGGGATACAGAGTGAATTGTTTTGTATTCGAATTGGCTTGCCCATGGAAGAGAGATGGTTGTGGTACATGGATGTTATTCTGGCTGGACCAGGGATCAGTGATAGATAAACACAAATGATTTGAATGAAATGGAGAATGGTTATATTTGCCCAACAGCAAGATTGGTGGAAATGCATGCAAATACCGTGAACAGCAAGATAAAATGGACAGAAAAAAATGGCAGATGGAGCTCACTCTGAGCAAGTCTGATGTTTTGCACATTGGGAGCACAAAGAGGAAAGTTTACAGTTAATGCCAGGACACCTCACAGCAGTGATGTAAATAGGAACCTGCAGGTCCAAGTCCATAGCTCCCAGGATGTGGCCAGGGTGTTTAAGAAAGTGCAGGACATACTTGCCTTCATTGGTCAGGCATTGAATTTAAAAGTCAGGAAGTCATGTTGCAAATAGATGAAACCTATATCATTAGTCAGCACTTGGAACACTGCAGTTCTGGTCATCACATTAGGTAAGGATGAAGAGGTTTTGGAAAAGATTTATCAGGATGCTGGCTAGATTAGAAGGCATACACCAGAATGTGAGGCTTGACCAACTTGGGTTATGCTGAAAGGTGACCTGATTGAAGTGAATAAAATTATGACAGGCATAGGTAGGGTAGTCAACTAGAATCCCTTTCCCAGCGTACAAATGTCGAATACCAGAGGGCGTGCATTTAAGGTGAGAGAGGGGAAAAGTTTAAAGGAGATGCATGGGTCTTTTTTTTTTAAATACAGGGAGTGGTGGTAGGTGTCTGGAACAAGGGTAGTTCTAGAAGCAGGTACAATTACAGCAGTTAAGAGTCTATTAGACATGACTATGCAGGAAAGGAGGAATATGAATTATGTGCAGGCAAAAGAGATTTTGTTTCATTTGGTATAGATTTGGTGCAACCATAGTGGGGCAAAGGGGCTGTTCAGGTGATTTAACCTACAGAATCAACGTTGTGTTTGCAGGTGATGGTCACAGGAAGTAGTTACTTGTCCAGGGGCAGTTCTGTTGCTTTTTCCGCTTCATGAACAGAAAGAAAACATGATTTACTCTCTTAAGAGCTCTCACTATCTTTGACTAACATAAGTGAAATATTAATGCAGGACACATCAAAATTGTCATGGTGCAACCCTTGAAATGAACTTGATCCAACATATTTCAGAACTCCACTCCACACAACAGCCGTCCCAAAATTGTAGTACATGTTCTAAGAGAAAAAAAAATCACCTGGATGACCCTTGAAATTTTAACAGATGCACTCTAACAATGAGTGAGCAACATTTTATAAGCCAGTTGCCAATATTTCTGAGAGAAACACAGAAAGTGTAGATGCTATAATTTTGAGTAAACAAAGAGAAGCTGGAAAGACTCAGCAAGAAAGGTAGTATCCATGGATAGAAAAGGTCAGTCAACATATCAGGTTGAGACCCTTCAGTCAGATCTTGACAAAGATTCTGACCCCAAATGTTGACTGACCAATTCTATTCATGACCCACTGAGTCACCCCAACTTCTCTTTGTTTGCTCAAGATTCAATTCCCATGACATTATACATTCCATATTCAGTAAATGGTTTTTACTTAGGGGAATCTTCTTGTTGAATTCAACTTACAGAATTCAACAGCACAACTGACCTTTCACAGCAACAGGTCTACAGCAGATGCCATCTTACTGGCTCCACACAAAACCGCCCGGAACACTTGGACAGCAAAGATGTATACATCAGGATGCACTTTATCGACAACAGTTTGGCATTCAACTCCATCATCCCCTCAAAACTGATCAGCAAACTCCAAGACCTGGGACTCAACATCCCACTGTGTAATTGGATCCTGGATTTCCTCACTTCCAGATCACAATCGGTGAGGACTGGTAAGAGCATCTCTTCCACAATCACCATCAGTACCGGAGCACCACAGGGCTGCACTCTTAGCCCCCTGCTCTACTTGCTATACACCTATGACAGTGTGGCTCTGTATGAGAACACCATGTACAAATTTGCAATTGATACCACGGTAATGGGCTGTGTAAAAGGCAGAGTGAGTCAGCCTAGACGATGGAGATTGTAAACTTGACTGAATGGCGCACCATCAACAACATCGCACTCTATGTCACCAAAATCAAGGAGCTGATTGATGACTTCAGGAAGCGAAAACCAGAGGTGTATGATTGAGTGACCATTGAGAGATCAGAGGTGGTGAGGGTGACCAAATTTCTTGGGAGTCACTGTCTCGGAGGATCTTTCCTGGATCCAACACACCAATGGCATCATGAAGAAAACACATCAGCGCCTCTACTTCCTCAGGAGTCTGCGGAAGTTTGGTATGACATTGGAAACGCTTGTAAATTTTTTCAGATGTGGTAGAAACTGTGCAGACCAAATGCATCACGATCTAGTATGGGGACACCAATATCCAAGTGGAAACCCCTGCAACAGAGGGTGGACACAGTCTGGAACATCACAGGCAAAACCCTCCCCATCATCGAGAACATTATAAGAAACACTGCCATCGGAGAACATCAGCAATCCTCAAGGATTGATATCACCCAGGACACACACTGTTCTCGCTGCTAACATCAGAAAAGAGGTATAGGTGCCAGGTAATGGGCTGTGTACAGGCATAGCTGCTACCCATCCACCATCAGACTCCTCAACAACAAACTTAATCAGGGACTCATTAACGGACTCTTACTTGTGCACTTCCCTCTCTATATTACATAGTTTGCTTACATTTCTTTATTTGTTTACATGTATATACTGAGTACAGTTTTTTGTTCTACTAATAAGTACAAATAAATGGTAATTCTGCCTCATTCGCAGGAAAAAGAATCTCACGGTTGTATGCGATGTCGTGTATGTACTCTGAAAATAAATCTGAAATTCATGGAGCTGCCCGAAAGACGACCATTAACATTATAGAAAATTACCCCCCCCCCCCACACTCCTCCAAGTTTACAGTTAAAGCTTCTGACTGGGGCGACTCTTACTGAGCAGGGATAAGGAGACACTTTAAAAAAGTCACCCCAACGGTGAGCAGCATCAACCACCTCATCAACAGCCATTGCTGTTTCACACAACTTTATTCAAACAGCTGCAATGACCAAAGCACAACCAAAGCCCTCTGCTGAATGAATATTTGCTTCCATTTACATCAAATGCTTGTGTTACTTCAGAGAACATTTATAATTTTAAACTTCCGTATTTTTTAATCTCTTATTTTATTCTAATTATTTTTTTTCCATTTACTTTCCTCGATTTTTTTGCTTGTAGCTTGAGGCTGTCAGTTGCTCGAATTCAAGATATCAGGGGGTTTACTGTAATTTGGTTGATGGTATAAATGACAGTAACTGATAAAGCAATGCAAATATCATTTTGATTAGCCTAAAATTTTGAGGTTTTTTTATGGACTTATTTAAAAATGCCTCCACGGCTTCATTCTCATGAATCTGACTGATCTCTTGCAATTGCATATTCTAGCAACTCCCTTTCATTCCACAAACTTCAATTTAGCCATTGATCTCTCTGCTCCTTCTTTCATGTAAACTACCTTGACCTTTAAATCTTCTGACTTCCCAAATCCTTTCCATTATTACCAAGGCACAAATCAGGAGTGTGTCAGAACAATTCTCCCATGTCATTATGAGCACAGCCGCAACATCTCCAAAGAAATGTGATGCTATCCAGAATAGAGCAGCTTGCTTGATGGGTGTAACCCACCAGTCTAAACACTCATTCCCTCTGCTGCCAAACACAGGCTGCAGTGTGCATCACCTTCAAAATGCTGCAGGGAATTCATTCATTCATTCATTCAGGATACCCCAGCATCAGCTTTCTGCCCTCAGCCCCCACAATAAACATGTGATCTCAACCACCAAGGAAAAAGATTTGGGTGCGGATGTTTATCAGCACTTGTGTGAAGCTCTCCAAGTTGAACTCCATCCAGCTTGGATATTGCTTTGTCATTGCTGGGTTGAAATCATGGAACTTCCTCACCAGTGGCACTGTGAGAATCCCTTAACAAAAGGACTAGAGCAGCTCACCACCATCTTCTCAAGGGCAACATGGGATGGGCAATAAATACTAGCCTCACCACTGATGTCCAGATACCCAAAAATTAAAGAATCAAAACAAATATTGGTACCGTAATTGTTCTGTAAGTTGTTAAGGAAATAATTCCCAGGACTCTCTCGCTAAACCTGCCCACCTCCCTCTCCTGTCGGACGCTTCTAAAACTCCAGCTCTTTGACCAAGCTTGGATGCTTTTGCCCCAATGGCTCCTATTGGAGTTTGGGGTCAAAGACTGTTGAGGTGGAAAAAAAGATTTACCCATGCCTTGTCATGGTTGTACAGCTCAGCAACTCACCATGACCATTTGGCCCATCCAGTTCGTTCCACCATTTGAATACGGGTGATTTATTTTCACAACCCCTTCTCCTGCCTTTTGACACCCTCACTAATCAAGAAGCTATCAGCCTTTGACTTAAACAGCTTCCACAGTCTTCTCTGGCAAAGAATTTCACAAAGCCATCACCCGATAGTGAAAGAAATTTGTCCTCATGTCCATTCTAAATAATCATTCTTTTTATTCTGAGGATGTGCCCTCTGGACTATTGGAAACATCTTCTCCTCATCCTTTCTATCCAGACCTTCAACATTCAGTACGTTTCAATGAGATCCCCACTTATCCTTCAAGACTGCAGCGAGTACAGGCCCAGAGCCATCAAATGCTCCTTATACATGAACCCTCTCATTCCTAGGATCATTAATGTAAACCTCCTCTGGACCCTCTCCAACGTCAGCACATCTTTTCTGAGACATGTGACCCAAAACTGCTCAAAATACTCCAACTATGGTTCAACCAACACCTTATAAAGCCTCAGCATTATATATTTGGTTTTATATTCAAGTCATCTCAAAATTAATGCATGTGCCTTCCTCATTACCAACTCAATGTGCAAGTTAAACTTTTGGGAGCCGAACAGGAATGTGGGTATGACAACGGCTCTGTATACGCTAATCTTTGTGAGGTTTTTCAGTTGGTTGTTTTTCCAGACTCTTTTGTGTAGTCTTCCAAAGGCGCTATTTGCCTTGGCAAGTCTGTTATCTATCTCGTTGTCGATCCTTGCATCCGATGAAATGGTGCAGCCGAGATAGGCAAACTGGTTGACCGTTTTGAGTTTTGTGTGCCCGATGGAGATGTGGGGGGGGGGGGATGGTAGTCATGGTGATACCTCTCTAAGCTAATCCCATTTGCCAATATTAAGCTCATGTTCCTCTACTCCATGCCTTTCCAAACCCCTTTTAAAAATACAGTACAATTCCGAGTATCTGAAATCAGATTATTCAAAATCCTCAGTTAACAAATTTCTTTTGAACCCAGAAATGACAACTGAAATTTTTTTTTGGATAATTGAGGATTTCAGAAAAATCAGAAATCCTCATTTATTCGAAAGATTTTGAAGCGAAAATGACGTCATTTTTTGCCTCTGAAAGATTTCGGATGAATGAGGATATCTGTAACGATCAGAAATCCTCAGTTATCAGAAATTCATTGGTTGAAAAAAATGTTTTTAAAAAAATCTTAATTTGCTTAGTTTGTTTTTTTTTGTTGAGAATTAAACAATTCATGCTTAAAAAGTCTTTTTGTTGTTTAAAACACTGTTACAAGCAACTGGGCTACTTTTAAAATGTGGCCAGTTATCCAAAAATATTGTTTATCCAAAAAAGATCCAGTCCCAACCATTTCAGGTAATTGGAGTTGTGTTTCCGGCTCTCCCACTTCTGGCAGTTCATTCCATATCTCCACCTCCTGTGTGAAAATCCTATCCCTCAAATCTCCTTTAAAATTTATCCCCTATCATCTTAAAACTGCCCTCTAATTTTTAAACTGCCCCAGCTTAGGAAAAAGACTATGACCACCTACCTTCCCCATGCCCCTCATAATATTATAATTTTCTACCAGAAAACCCTGCAACCTCTTACTTTACAATGAAAATAAACCTAGAATATAAAACCCCTCCTTTCAATTACAACCATTCATTCATTGCTATTGAGATGTGACATTCAATAATTCTCCTGGTAAAAGGTATTTTTGGTTCATGGAAGTATTTAGCAAACCATGCTAATTGTGAATTTCAAGCATTTAAAAAAAACTTGAGATATAACCTGTGTTTTTCAATCCCCGTGTGGGTTATATCAGTCAGCACTGATCTTGGTCTCAGTGCAAGTGATTTTCAGGGATGTGATATTCAGGATCTTTGTTGGTTATTGGTCAGGAAACCCTGTGGGAAAGGCCACATCTCTTTACTGTGTTTGACTCGCCCAAACTGGCCATTTAAATTACCCATCAGTCTCCATTACCTGGACTCCTAAATAATCATAAGCTGCTGACATATGTCAAGCCTGTAAAATACAGTATATCTAGTTTCAAATGTGGAAGAAAGGCCTGCTGTTAAAGCACATGCCCATATAATTTCGATATATCAACATGATTTTGAAAATTCTGCCATTTATATTATAGAGTAAAGCCAGCAAGTCAACTTGTACATAACAGCCCCAACACGCGAGTTAAGTGACCAATTAATTGTTTTTCTAGTAATAATCAGGACAATTCAAAACTCCTAATTCAAGTTGTAACATGCCAGGCATGAGATTTCTTTACACCTACAACTGCGTGACTCGTATGACAGCAACACCGTTTAGAAATTTGCTGACGATACCGCCGTAGTGAGCTGCATAAAAAGGGGCAATGAGTCAGCACAAAGGAAAGAAGTTGAAAACTTGGTTGAATGGTTTTCAGGCAGGCCTCAACTTATGGCCTACTCGAGTTACATCCACCCTCACAAATGACCAAAATTTAATTTTAAAAAATACTGTACAGATGTTGAGATTCTTCATTAAAGGTTTATTTGTTGATTTTTTAAAAAAATTGCTTTAATACCTCGTTAATACATGCAAATCCAACTTGCGACGAATCCAAGTTATGGCCAATCCTTCAGTCCCAATTACAGAAACTACCTGTACTAACAACAACCTTGTACTCAGTACCATCAAAGCCAAGAAGTTGATTATGGAGTGCAGGAGCGGAAAACTAGAGGTGCAGGATTCTGTGATTATTGGTAGAGCATATTTAAATTCCTGGGAGTCATTATCTCAGAGGACCTTTCCTATACCTGACATACTAATGCCATCAAGAAGAAAGTACATGAGTGCCTCTAATTGCACAAGAGTTGTGGAGGTACAGTATGACATTGGAAACCATAGCAAACTTCGACAGATGAGTAGTGGAAAGTTTGCTAACTGGCTGCATTATGGCTGAATATGGAAGCACTAACACCACTGAGAGAAAAGCCCTGAAAGATCTAGTGGATGCAGCCCAGTGCATCACAGGAAAAACTCTCCCAACATTAAGAACATCCATGTGGAATGCTGCCACCGGAGTGCAGCAGCAATTATTGAGGATTCATACCACCCACGATATGCTCTGTCCTTGCTACTGCCATCAGCAAAGAGGTATACGTGCCACAAGACTCATACCACGAGGTTCAGGAACAGCTCCTACCTCTCCACCATCAGACTCTTAAACAACAGTGGTCTTCCAGTCCAGATTATTTGAGATGTCCTCCTTCTTCCAAAAATATGGCTTTCCCTCCACCACCATCAACTCAGCCCTCACCCACATCTCCTCCATTTCCCGATTATCTGCCCTGGCCCCCTCTGCCCCAAAACACAACAAAAAAAGAATTTACCACCTCACCAGTCCCTGCAGACAACACATTATTATCCTCCTTAATTTCTGTCACTACAACATGATCCCACCACCAGTCACATCTTCCTTCTTCACCTCCCACAGTGACTGCCTCGTCCACTCATCCCTTCTCATTAATCGCCCCCTTGGCGCCTTCACCTGTGGCCACAGTAAGTGCCACACCTGCGCCAACACCTCCTCCTTAATCAGCATTCGGGACCCAAAAAGTCCTTCACTTGTGAACCTGCGGGAGTCATCTACTGCACCTGGTGCTCCTGCTGTGGCTGCAGACTGGGAGATCACTTCGCTAAGCGCATCAATGATAAGGATCTCCGAGAGGAGTCACGTGATGGAGTAGTGGCCGGTAGGGGAAATCCAGCCCTCTCCAGAAAAGTTAAAAAAAGATAGAGAAAAAGCAAAGGCACAAACTTAAAAACCAAAACAAAGTGAAAGTAAAAGTGTAGAGAAAACGGCAGCGAAGAAAGAAAAACCAAAAACAACGGGAAGAAAAGAAGAAGGAAAGACGTCGGAAGAAGAAGGTGAAGGTCTTACCTGTCCGAAGAGGCCCGCCGCGGAGAGAGAAGCCCGCTCCCTAAGGTCAGTGGAAGTCCCGGGCTCGGGACTACAAAAATGGCTCGCAGAGCCAAGTAAAAGTGTGCAACCGCGCATGAAAAAAACCACACTGACTGGAGGGGGGAACAGCTGCGGAGTCGATCTCCACAGCTGAGAGAGACACCTGCAGCACAGCAGCAGGTGCAGAACACAGACAATAACGACAACAAGAAAGAAGAGGGTAAAAAGAAAACAAGGAAACAACAGATGGTCAACCCAGAGGAAGAAAAAGAAGAAGAACAGAAAGAAGTGGAAGAAGAGAAAAGCAAGACAATGGATGTATCTTTTTTTAAAGAATATATGGAATCAGTGAAAGAATAGCAATTACAAGAATTTGATGAGATAAAAAGAAGAATTAAGAATGCAGAAGAAAAAATGACCATATCAGAATTGGCAAAAAGAGTGGAAAATATGGAAAAATGAGAAACATTTGTAGATATGGAAGTAGAAGACTTAAAAAAGAAATTAGAAGAATCTAATAAAAAAACTAAAGAGGCACAGGAGCTGTTAGCTCAGAAGATAGATATAATAGAAAACTATAATAGAAGAAATAATATAAAGATAGTGGGCCTTAAGGAAAATGATAAGGATCTCCCAGTGGCCAACCACTTCAATTCTGCACCATACTCCCACACTGACATGTCTGTCCATGGCCTCAAGTAGAGCCAAACCTAGGTCACCCGTAAATTGGAGGAGCAACACCTAATATTCCATCTGGGCACTCTCCAACCGGATGGTATTAACGTCGACTTCTCCAGTTTCTGCTAGCTCACTCCATTCTCCCCCTTCCCTCGGTCTTGTATCTTCCAGTTCTCCATCCCCTTCCCTCTCCATTCACAGAGGCAACCTGCCCCTCCCCCTGGTTGCTGGTGTGCCCTCTCTCCCTTATCCACCTATTACCTCCTGTCTGTAAGACTGTGCTGCTCCCCCTGACCCTCCCCCTCCACTATTTTGTGCAAGTGCCTGTCTACATTTTCCTCGTACCTTGATGTTGGTTATGGATCTTTATCTTTGCTCTGCGATGTACACTGTTGCTACCTGTCCACCATCAGTGTCCAAAACATCAGACTCAGACTCATTTAAGGGCTCTTACTTTGCATATTATTTATTACTAAATATTTATATTTTTATAAATTTAGTTTGTTTACATTTTTTGCTTACCTTTCTCTTTTTGTATACATATTTTTTCTGAGTAGTCCACAGAATCGCTAAGTAAAAATTCAGCCTAGTCCACAGGAAGAAGAAACTCGGGGTTGTATGTGATATCGTATATGTACTCTGACAATAAATTTGAATTTGAACTTGATTTAAGCGTAACACAACCATTTTGACATTGCCGCAGTACTTCCCTCTGTTCCACATTATCAACCTAAACTGCAATCACGCCTATAGTAGAGCCTGAACCCAATCTTTTCACATAAGAGCAATAAACATGTTAGAACAGAAAACTAGAGGACTAAAATTGGTGGGTAGGAGAGAGGGAACTGGAAGCTGAACACAGTTGTTTTACAGAGTGATCACTCAAGATTCTTCAGTGTACAGTATATTTACATTTGTGATAAGATGTAACAGATCAGGATGTGGTTTGGTAATTTAGTGCAATAAAACAGAACTGCAGCATATGAATAAAAAGATTGCAATTTTATCTTTTCCTTCCTTTCTTCCTTCCAAATTGCTGAACACAGTAGTTTTCAGGAATAATGTTTCGCTGTGGATTTCTCCCAAGAATAGATTTTTCATTTAGAATCATATGGTTTTTCAAATATATTCGGATCATCAGACATCTTGGTTGTGTCATGGCTTTTAAGAAAATGAGAATGGAAGTAACAGGAACAGTTAAGACCACAGAGTTCCTTGAATGATAGAGGTTTTTTCCCCATCATGGACAATCCCTATCTGCCTAATCTTTCTTCAGAAAATAACTCAATTTCTGAAAACTAGTGAACCTTTATTGCATTGCCTCTTCAGCAAGTCCCTCTTCTGATAAAGGAACGGGCTCCTTTTATTGTTATTACACTCCAGTCCAATGTAGTTGCAGCAAAACTCCCTACTTTTGCACTCTGCTCCACGTACAATAAAGACCAACACTACCAATGATTTACAACTTTTTGCTACAGCTTGCAAATAATATTTGATATTTCTGTTCATCCCTGGAACATGGATAACCTCATATTTTCACAATCTATACTCCATCTGCCCATCACATCCTTGCAGACTTTCTCTCCTCAGAATACTTCCCATGTAAAATAAGAAAATAGTAAAAAGGACTCATAGTTAATAGTTCAGTTTGAATGGCCTTCATCACATGAAACCAGACCTGTTTAATTAAATTAATAAATAGGTTTGTGAGTTTTATCACAAAAGTATCTTCAATGCAATAAACAAGAATCATTGAGGCTTGTGAAATAAGTATTTTTATTAATAATTTTCATTATTTTGCAGACCTCACGGATAAGATCTTTCATAAGAACGGACCTGTGCTCAGTCAAACATACGTTTTGAACTATTTAGATCGTAGCTGCATCAGTGTTGAGTAAAAAACACTATTTTCTTGCAAAAATTCTGTGGCACCACTGAGTGAATACATAGTTTAAGAAAATACCATCTTAAAGCTGAAATCTAAAAATTAATACTCTCGAGCACAGTTGTTTCTGTTCAAAAAGCTCTTCTTTGTTGATGTTAGACCCTGTTCAAAGTGTAAGCAATTAACTTGTCATTTCACATATTGAACAATGTTCAAATTAGGAAACAGAAGGAATGCACAAAAGTAGAAACAGGATGGCAGAATTATACTTACCAGGATTGCATTTGCATGCAGTAGTTTACTGTAAAATACTCCCAAACCACATTTGCAAATTATAGCAATCAGAAGATAAATCAACAGCAACTAACGTCAATGCAACAGGCAAGTAAGTCAGTGTCATATCAAAAAAACCTTCCAAAGAAAACCAGTGATAGCCCTGATTCAGAATGTTCACTGTTTACCTTGATGAGAAAAGGGATTTCCTCAATTCCCTAGTTCACCACAATTGCAACATATCTGAGGTGAAGCAGTGAATATTCAAGGAATAAACGTATGTTACAATTCCAATCTGAGGAGTCCAACAGTTTATTTTCAGAACAAATTTCAAGTCTTTACTTCTTGCTTTGCTAAAGTACAACTGACATCTCTGATTCAGATTACTGGACTCTTTTATTCACCAACAATTGAATAAATAATTAGAATTTTCCACTAAATTCTTATATAATTGGCAGTATTTAAGTTGAATCTAATCTGAAAAAACAATGCTTAAAATATGCATATTGATGACTGCTTAGCATTTTAAACATCCAGTGAATTTGAAAATGTTAACTAATCTAATACATAGTCCCCGACTTATGATGGTCCAACTTATAATTTTTTGAAGATATGATGGATCGAATCCATATTGTACTTCGCATTTTGACTCGGCTATGATGTTCAGTGTCGCCCAACAGCGTTGTATCAGTCCCCACACTGATCCCACTGCCCCACTCTCTCCCCACAGCCCCATATAAGTCCCCACACTGATCCCACTGCCCCACTCTCTCCCCACAGCCCCATATCAGTCCCCACACTGATCCCACTGCCCCACTCTCTCCCCACAGCCCCATATCAGTCCCGACACTGATCCCACTGCCCCACTCTCTCCCCACAGCCTCATATCAGTCCCCACACTGATCCCACTGCCACACTCTCTCCCCACAACCCCATATCAGTCCCCACACTGATCCCACAGCCCCGCTCTCTCCCTTCAGCCCCATGTCTGTCCACACACTGATCCCAGTGCCCTTTCTCAACTTACAATGTTTTCGACTTACGATGGAAGTGCTGGAAGGTAACCCTATCATAAGTTGAGGAGCACACCTGCATTGTCCAGATCATAACATCATTCTCCATGAGGATTAGGAAAGGAACATAAAGTGAATCCAAGAAGAGTTGTCAAAATTCTGTGTCTTCCTTCTGTAATTGAATTACCCTGGAAAGCAACTGCCAAAGTATGGAGGTACAATGAGTGATGGGTCTTGACATTGATTATTTAAGGAACACTAAGTGTTTGCAAGATCACTATTTTTTTTAATGTTAGAAAAAACAAGGGGTAAATCTTTTGATTTGGAGATCAACTGGCAGCCAGAGATGCTCATGTATCCTTTTATTCTTTGGCTTGGCTTCGCGGATGAAGATTTATGGAGAGGTAATGTCCACGTCAGCTGCAGGCTGAAAATTGGTTTTGGGGTTTATTTTGAGGTCTTTCATGGCTTGTTTCAGCATCATGCTGAAGAAGATTGAAAAGAGGGTTGGTGCGAGAGCGCAGCCTTGCTTCACGCCATTGTTAATGGAGAAGGGTTCAGAGAGCTCATTGCTGTATCTGACCCGACCTTGTTGGTTTTCGTGCAGTTGGATAACCATGTTGAGGAACTTGGGGGGGGGGGCATCCGAGGCGCTCTAGTATTTGCCAAAGCCCTTTTCTGCTCACGGTGTCGAAGGCTTTGGCGAGGTCAACAAAGGTGATGTAGAGTCCTTTGTTTTGTTCTCTGCACTTTTCTTGGAGCTGTCTGAGGGCAAAGACCATGTCAGTAGTTCCTCTGTTTGTGCGAAAGCCACACTATGATTTTGGGAGAACATTTTCGGCAACACTAGGTATTATTCTATTTAGGAGAATCCTAGCGAAGATTTTGCCTGCAATGGAGAGGAGCGTGATTCCCCTGTAGTTTGAGCAGTCTGATTTCTCGCTTTTGTTTTTGTACAGGGTGATGATGATGGCATCACGAAGGTCCTGAGGCAGCTTTCCTTGGTCCCAGCAGAGCTTGAAAAACTTATGCAGTTTGGCATGCAGAGTTTTGCCGCCAGCTTTCCAGACCTCTGGGGGGATTCCAACCATACCTGCTGCTTTGCCACTTTTCAGTTGTTCAATTGCCTTATATGTCTCTTCCCGGGTGAGGACCTCATCCAGCTCTAGCCTTAAGGGCTGTTGAGAGAGCTGGAGCAGGGCGGATTCTTGGACTGAGCGATTGGCACTGAAAAGAGATTGGAAGTGTTCTGACCATCAGTTGAGGATGGAAATCTTGTCGCTGAGGAGGACTTTGCCATCTGAGCTGTGCAGCGGGCTTTGGACTTGGGGTGAGGGGCCGTAAACAGCCTTTAGAGCCTCGTAAAAACCCCTGAAGTCGCCAATGTCTGAGCTGAGCTGGGTTCGTTTGGCGAGGCTAGTCCACCACTCATTTTGGATATCCCGGAGTTTGCGCTGAAGATGGCTGCATGCGCGACGGAAGGCTCGTTTCTTCTCTGGCCAGGACGGCTTTGCAAGGTGAGCCTGGTGGGCAGCTCGCTTCTTTGCCAGCAGCTCCTGGATTTCCTGGTTGTTTTCATTGAACCAGTCCTTGTTTTTCCTGGAGGAGAAGCCCAGTACCTCTTCAGTGGATTGCAGCATGGTAGTCTTCAGCTGATCCCAGAGGGTTTCAGGGGACGAGTCCGTGAGGCGGATTACATCCTCGAGCTTTGCTTTGAGATTTGCCTGGAAGTTTCCTCTCACTTTGTCTGACTGCAAGTTTCCAACATTGAACCTCTTTCTGGGGGCTTTACTGTTCCTGGGCTTTGGCTTGAAGTGAAGGTTGAGCTTGCAGCGAACCAGCCGGTGGTCAGTGTGGCATTCCGCGCTGGGCATGACCCTGGTGTGGAGCACATCTCGTTTGTCTCCTTCTCGCACCAGGACGTAGTCCAGGAGGTGCCAGTGTTTGGATCGGGGATGCAACCAGGTAGTCTTCAGGCTGTCCCTCTGCTGAAAAAGGGTGTTTGTAATGACAAGCCGCTGTTCTGCACAGAGCTCCAACAGGAGGCACCCGTTGTTGTTGCACTTGCCGACACCATGCTTGCCCAGGATTCCTGGCCAGGTTTCTGAGTCTTTGCCGACGCGAGCATTGAAGTCGCCAAGGATGACAACCTTTTCGGCTGTAGGGGTGCGTTGAATGAGGTTGCACAGATCAGTGTAGAACTTGTCCTTTTCTGCTGGTTCCGCCTGGAGGGTTGGAGCATAGACACTGATGAGGGTAATTCGACGCTTGTTTTGAAGGGGGAGTCGCATGGACATGATCCGGTCCGAGTGGCCTGTCGGGAGGTTTTTGAGTTTGGAGGCAATGAAGTTCTTGACTATGAAGCCTACACCAGATAGGCGTCGTTCATCCATAGGCTTACCAGACCAGTAGAGAGTGTAGCCCGCGCTGCGTTCTTGGAGGCTGCCGCCTACATCTGCAAGGCGGACTTCACTGAGAGCGGCTATGTCGATGTCAAGTCCGAGGAGTTCATGTGCGATGAGGGCAGACCGACGTTCAGGTCGGTGGCTGTCAGCCTTGTCTAGCATGGTTCTGATGTTCCAGCATGCTAGCTTGACTTTGTGAGCATCTTTTGAGGGGGAGGACGTGGAGGGGGAGGACGTGGACATGTCCTCGGGCCTGTGCAAAGGAGCTTTTAGGTGGAGTGCAGTGTGCGCAGTACTGGCCCCACCCTTTACAGCCATGGTTCATGTGCTGTGGCCAAGCAAGCTGGGACGTGGCAGCGAGCTCCTTGGGTCGTAGGTTTTATATCGGAGTGGCCTTCTCCTATGCAGGTTTCTTACCCGGGCTGGAGGGGCCTGCCTCCCCTCCTAGGTCGGACCATACCTGGTCGCAATACTCAATCCAATGATACTTTAACAGCTTTTTGCCTGAGCAATCCAAGAGCACCACCCAAGATGAGGAAGAAATACTCACATGTGCTCATCATAAAAGTCTGGTTTATTATTCCAATATTGAACTTATTAAAATGTTTTATTTCTGGAATGATTAATTAACTCGGATGTCGGCATAGTCACATCCTGAATCTGGGACTTCCCATTATAACGTACAGGTAGTACTTTACAGCACCTAATAGCCTGAATACACTGGAGATTGTCTGATTTCGGAAGCCATACAGGCTCAGGCCTGGTCAGTACTTGGAGGGGAGACTGCCTTGGAGTGCTGTCGGGTTTCTTGGAGGGGCGCTGGACAAAGTGGCGACTCTGCCTGCTTCACGGTAGACAAAAATTAAAGAATTTCATGTGGGTTACATTCTAAATGTAGTATTACAGTGACAATAACGTTACCTTTACCTTCAAGGTTGCCTCACTGTTTTTGTTGATTATTGAAGCATAAAATTCAGTTCCAAGTCAAACATTAATTATGTGGCAATTTTATTCATAATATACAATATCAGCATTTAGTGCTCACACTCAGCAGTACAACTGACAGGAAGAGGCAAAAGGGACAGATAGAATTGTCATCAGAGTGTGGAACAGATCCTCTTAAATGTGGACAGTCCAGAAGAGAATTCTTCCATTGTTGAATTGTCAGTATCAAATTCTACAATCCTACAGTTCATATCTACAACTGACCCAGCTCAGCATGTCAGTGTCCTGGGATCGGAATGGGGGGTTTGGCTTTTCACACTTGACTGTTCCTAACTGGGACACTGAATGCTTTCACACTTGCAGGTGAGGTCAAGATGCATCGATGGTGGACCTGCCCTAAATCCTGATCAATGTATTATGAACTTGTATTTGAACACAATCAATCATGCATAATTATAATGTAATTAAATTTTATGTACAGCACAGTATGAGCCCTTCAGCCTCTTTTGTTATGGTGCCGACCTATATAAACCTTTATAAGGGACCGTGGGAAAGTGCTAGCAATAAATAGCAATAGCGGACAATTTTTAAACATGGTGGGAAAGTTGGTAGCACTATCACATACAATTTATAAATACAGCAGGGAAAAAGCCCTCCCAGAATGCCATGCGGCAGAGAAAGGGCAGTATGCATAGCTGCATGGATGGAGCATTCATAGAGGGGGTTCCCTGCCGCATGGCATTCTGGGAAGTCAGGTCCGCCATTGCTCCCCCTCATGGTCTTTAGAAATTGTGCGCTATAGCGCCACCAATTTTCCAACACTGTTTAAAAATTGTCTGCTATTGCTATTTATTTCTCCTCTCTCCCCCCCCCCACCCCCCCACTGCGGCTTTCCCACGGCAAAGTTTATATCTTCATTTTAATCTTTTCTTCCTTCACTTTGCTGCACTCATGCAAAATCTTGGGTCATTTCAATCCCACAATCTAATCACCCATTTCACACTTGCCTGATTGCAACGCCGGCGTCTGCAGACACAGGGGATTGTACTAGGAGTCGACGCCGTTAATCGCCGACGTGAGATGACGTCATCTGACGCCAGTGTTGAGCTAATCCTGCATTCACACGAGGCACTTTAAAGGCTGATTGGCGGTTAATTCCTGCGATCACTTGCAAGTGAGAAAGGGGCTACAGTTTTATGTTCCTTTATGCATGTCTTCTCTCCCTTTCAAACTGCCTTCAATCTATCAATCAAATACTTTTTCCATCTCATCACCATGGTAACCCTGACCTCGCCCTCTCAGAGATCTTATTCATTCCTTGCTCTCGCCTCTGCAATGTAAAACTAGCTTCCTTTCACTATTTTCCAGCCATGAGAAAATAATGTCTTACCACAGTCGTTGCATGACCTGTGTGGAGTGCTTCCATCATTTTCCTTTTTAATGTAAAATTGTAAGAAATCTGCCAATGAGGAAAAGAGCACCAAAGAGAAACTGCAGATCAAAATTTCAGAAGTTACATTTCAATGATGGAAACATTCAACTGTTGCCAGTGGTGAATGATCCCCAAGTTGGTGCTGAGCACAGTTATTGATACACAAGCCTTTTATATCAAAGAGAAAACTTCAAATATGAGCTGTTATCAACAGTGAGCTTGGAGTAGTGGAATAGTGAACTTCACAGCATGAATCACCAATTCAATATTATTTGGCTTATTGTGTCTTCTTGTAGCAATTTGGCTTTGGAACTTAAAACAAAATACAAAATATACTGCACTTAAAATTTTCTTTGTTAATCATAAATATGTTGGATGTGTTAAAGTAGTGAAAGACACATTATAAATGCAAAATATTGCTTCCTTCAACAGGATGTTTGGCTGTAAATATTCAACCATGCTCAGTAGTTTTTTTAACCCCCAATTGCTTCTTCATCTAACTGCATATATTTCATCGCAAGTCAGTGTTCCATTTTGAAAGATCAAAAATACCTGCTATAAATTTCATTCAAATAATCTTGGAACTTGTGCATTCTTCTTCTTCTTCATAATGTTCAATATCAATCAAACGAACAAAGTCTTAAACTGTGATCTAATTCCTTGTCAAGATAAGTTAGATCTAATGCCAGACCAAAGGGCTTATCTTTAACCATTATTTGTGGCACCACATAAAACCAACAACCACAAATGACTGGATACAATTTAATTTTATTACAAGCAGATGATGCGGCTGCAAGTTCCATAATATTGCATAATTATTCTTAGTCAGACTTCGATCAATTGGTTAAAACATATTGTGGAATCAAAATCACATCGAAATAAAGTTAGAAATATCATGAAGTTCTATTGCAGTATAAAAGTTTTTGTTTTCAATTAACTTGCTCAGCATCTCTCTTCAACTTGTCCACACAAGTATGTATTTGTCATCAAGACTGTATTTGATTTTAATTAATCTTGTTTTAGGAATAAAACTAAAAACTTACCACCACTGCACACATGTTAACCAGCTGGATCAGACAAAGGGAACTTATTCCCTGGGGTGGAAGAACTAGACTTCTTTGACAGTTTGCCTGAAGACAACATTTTTTTTTCCCCAAACACCATTCATGGCTAGTGTATGACTTATGAAAACTATTGTGCCAACAGGACAAATGTACACTGCTTTAGAAGTGGCGAGTCGACAGAAGTCAACTAACCTGAATACCAGTTTGATCTTGGAAGCTAAGCAGGATCAGGCCTGGTCAGTACTTGGAGGGGAGACCATGTAGGAATGCCAGGTGCTGTAGGTTTCTGTGAGGTGCACTGGACAAAGTGGTGACTCTCTGTCTGCCTTACGATTGACAAAAGTTAAAGAATTTCATGTATTTTACATTCTAAATGTAGTATTACATGACAATAATGGAACCTTTACCTTTAAAAGACATAAATTGAGAAACATGCAAAAAAAATCCCTCCCCATGTTTTTACAAATTGTGCCAAGTTAATATCAATCTCTTGGGATAAAACAGAGTAAAACAGCTTCAGCTCCTATTCCTGGCTTGCACTTTTTAAAAAAAAACTCCATGAAGTAAATTTGGATGCAATGAGGTAAAACAGCCAGTGCTAACATTCCAAACATATCTAACAAAGAAAAATGACAATGTGATTAAAATGGTCTATCAGGTCAAATTGCACAGAGACACTAACTATAGAGGCGAGAAGGAGCCACAAGCTGCAAAAATCTCAAGAAACTAATCTCAAGTAAGAGTCACAAATTTCAGAGAAGTGAAACAAAATCAGACTGAAATGATTAAGAAAACTCACGGATTTTAGTTAGAGAGAAAAAGAAACAGCTTTGGTCTGGTTATCAACTAGCTAAATGTGTGCAACAGATGCTTCAATATACTGTGAAGTTCACTACAGCATTTGCGTGGCTGTAACAATAATTCCACAATCCAGAGTTAGCTCATAGCCTGAAACCAAATTTCACTTGACACAACAGATGAATCTGTAACTGCCAGCAGGAATCCGTGCATGAACATGTTTCTTGAGAAACACCCAAAATATCTTTATCCTGATAGGAACTATCAGAATTCACAAAATATTCTAAATGTTTATTATCTACTACACGCTGAAGGTATCTGACAAAATATTAACTGCACCGTTAATCACCTTTTTGCAATTTTCAAGGAAGGATGAAAGTGAAACATATTCTGCTGCATTATTCCTCCGCTTTTAACTGATATTATTCTTAGCAGGAAATAAGTGAGGCATGGTGGCATGGTTGGTGAAACAGTTAGCACAACGCCTTTACAGCGTCAGCAATCGAAACCGGGGGGCTTTGGTTTCCTCCCATCGTTTGAAACGTGCCAGGGGCTGTTGGTTAACGAGGTGCAAATTGGGCGCCATGGACTCATGGACCAAAATGGCCTGTTACCGTGCTGCATTTCTAAATTTTTAATTTAAAAGTGAACACGATGTTTCCTTCAAAGGTTTTTAACCAAAACACCCTTCTGCACCCTCTCATACTGCCACCATGTGGCAAATCTTTTGTTCCTATGAATAAGACGAGATACTTTGTTGATCAAAGCAATCCTGCACATTTCACTCATCTCCTCGCCGGTACAACGTAGAGCCACATGTGATGCCATAACACAGATCCACATGTTAGGTCAACCCTCCAATATCTAACCCACACTTCAAGATTCAAAGCTCAGAAGTTAGAATAAAGTGAAAATTGTTATCCTTTAAATATGTAATTTGCTCACCTAGACCAACTGAATAGGACACAAAAATAAAATCAGCAATTCTTTCTTCCTTGCTCATCATTGGGATCAACTAACACGGTGCAATCGTAAATTTGACTATCAAGTGACTGCTATTGGTAAATGATGTTTGTAACTCATCAGGACACCTGGGGTAGAGGAGCCAGAACCCATTTTAAAATTCACTAATCTTTGATGCAAGAGAAACAACAGAACATCAGTACATTATCTCTGGAAAAAGGCAAAATATGAGATGCTTTCGCTGCAAAAGACAGGAGAGAGTGTTGCCATCTGACTTTTTTTTAAATCAATCAATTGAGAAAGGATTTCAAGTGAATTGAGACTCCATGAATGACTTGCGTTCCCATTGAAGTCAGCAGAAAAGAAAAAATAAGAAAGAATACAAAGCACATGAATCATCCCCATGTGTGTTTTATTTTGCTGGTGAAAGGTAGTTTCAATTCCACGGAAGCAGGAACAGTAACCTGTTTTGGATCCATGCTAAAAAAACAAGTTTCACGAGGGAAAACGCACCTGAATGCATTGATGGGATTTACACCTTCAAGCTCCTAAAAGCCCATATTTCAATAGACCTGTCCGGTAGCCAGCACAGCAAGGTAAACGCGAAGGTGGCACACTAGTGGCATTGCTTCCTAAGGAATCTAATGACACCATCACTGCTGAGCCCACACGTCACCTCTGGGACTACTGCAATTTAAAGAATATATTTCACCACCACGTTTGAGGGGATTTAGAGATAGGTGATGGGCAAACCTTCAATAAGGATCCACATCTGTACTCTACCAGGCAAAAACACACGTGTACAGCAAGTGGAAGTATGTTGGTGTAGCTGTTAGCTCCGTTGCCTCATAGATCGTGGGACTCAACGTCCGATCCTGGCCCAGGATCCACGTGGAATTTGCATGATATCCCTATGATTATCTGAGCTTCCCATCAGTCCATCCTCCTCAAAATGTGCTGCACGGTTAACTCACTGGTGGAAAGCACATATAGGATTATAAATTGGCGGGGTTACAGGAAAGAATGGGTTATTGATTATTACAACAGACCTTATGTCTTCCTTCTGAATGGCAATAAGATACAGTAAGGATGGCAAAAAAAAAAGCGAGGATTGTGAACTGGAGACTCCTTTGAACAATGGAGATCAGAATAGCAAACCTTAACATGTGCCGTGTCAAACACACTAGGCGATGTGCAAAAACCTTGCAATACCTGGTCAAGGTCAAGACAGATGAGACTTTCATACAAGAGTGCTGGCTGCCATGCCTCAGAAACTATCGGAGGTGGTCACGATGGTGGCCCTGTGGGTTGTCTATATGGTGGGGAAGGAACAATTGTTGCACATCTGGCCTGAGTACCTTGCTGTGGGGAAGGATCTTAGTAATCACCAAGGTTAAGCAGGTGGTTGGGGGATGTTACATTGTGGTGGACCTAAAGTACTGTAACATCCTGCTCCAGATGATCAACGCGTCTGCCTCGTCTCGTGTAGAGTGAGAAACTGACTGATTTCCAGTAGCTCCCACCATTGATGGTGACATCCAGGCCAGTCACTCTGGCTGGTGACTTCAAATGCATCATCAATGCAGCTGGACAATCCAATGGTGCCAACAACAGACTTTTACAGCTCCTCCAGACTCCAGATGGAGACTGAAAAGGATGCAAAGCTGAGCCATGTCTTCAGCAACCCTGCAGGTGAAGTACAGCCGCAGCCCACCTGGTCGAGTTCGGACAGCTCTAGAGGTATATCTAGGGTATGGCAGGTGGGGCAGAGAAAAAGGGCTCCACTTGCAGGGGGCACCACTGTTCTTGCCTCACCTGCCCTCTGACAGTCCCACTAGCCGCCCGCTAATGGTGCCATCGACAGCCTGACCCACCAATAGCTCTTTTTCTTTTTAAATGGGGGCATCCTGATTGTCAGTGCCAGACTTAGGGAGCCACTTGATCTAGATACGCCACTGGACAGCTCAACCCAGTCTCAGATAGATTTTGTCTTCGTGTCGAAGGCCATCACAGTCAGAACCACCAACATTTTGAGGTGTTCTACTCTGACCACTGTCTCCTTCATGCTTCCTGTCACCTACAGGAGGACCAGAAAGTGGGGAATGTGGAAGCTGAACATGAAGTTGCTGACTCCAGAGAACTAAAGAAGTATGCTGCTTAGAGAACTGTGAATCCTTTCTTTGACTCCCTATTGACCTGGTGAAATGGGACCAAGGAGAACATCAAGAGGTTCTTTATTCTCAAAGGTATGCATAGAGCAGGCAAGCTACACTATTCACCCCAAAGTCCTCCATGAACATCTTCCAATCAGAGTCTGCAAGGTGGAGCAGGATGATACTTGCTCACACATTTTCTTGTAAAAGTTTCACAGAGGAAGCTCTGTGATCCACAGCCTTAAGGAAGAGGATGGTTCAGTCACATCCTCGCAGACAGACATAGAGGATCTTCAAATCCTTTTATGTTGAACTGTATGACATGAAGGATACAGAGAGAATGGCCTCCCAAAATTTCCTGTCTCTATCATGGAGGTCTTGGATGACAGCAAGCAGGAAAGTCTGGACCAGCCAATTTCCCTGTGGGACCTGATAGATTTCATCAATTTATTTGGGTTAACTAAGACTTCCAGAAGCAATGGCTTACTGGCTGAGTTGTGCACAGCTCTATGGGATTGGATGGAGCCTGGACCTGCTGGAAATATTTAACACCATGCTCCTGCCAGGCAGAATGTCAGACTTTTCACAGGAAGGGCATCATCACACTCAATCTCAAATAAAAGTGGGAGAAGGAGGATATCAGGAATTGGAGACTCATATTATTGCTAAATGTTGACTACAAAATACTTACAGGATCATTGCCAATTGAAATAAAGATTTCCCTGGTTCAGATGATCCACCCAGACCAAACCTGCACGTTTCTGGGCAGGAAGATCTCTGACAGCCTCATGATGCCCAGGGATACCATTACTTACTCACAGGACTGGGGAAGGTCACCTACCTGGTCAGCTTAAACCAGGAGAAGGCCTTCAATCAATATCACACACGGGCTTTGGGGAGGGATTATGGAAATGGTTTAAACTGTTCTACACAGACATCTGTGCTGCAGTCCACATCAATGGGTGGGAAAGAGATAGCTTCCCCATCAAGTCTGGAGTCGGGCAGGGTTGTCCATTCCCTCCAGTCCTATTTGTATGCTGCAGAGAACCCTTTGCTGAATGAAATCAGGAAGAATGAGTACATAAGAGGAGTGATGTTGCCAGGCAGTGGAGGCACTCAAGTCAAGGCATCCCTGAACATGGATAATATCACCGTCTTTTGTTCAAACACATGAGTCGTCCCCAGATTGATCAGCATCTGTGGTCAGTTTGAGTTGGCATTGGGTGCCAGACCAAACCAGAACAAGAGTGAGGCAATGCTTCCACCATCTCTTTCACCACCAGATTTGACTACCTGAAAGTGTTGGGGATCTGGTTTGGAGGGGCCGAGGTGTGCAACCAGAATTGGTCGGAGAGGATCGCAAAATTCCACCAGAAATTGGGTCTGTGGATGTGGCATTCCCTCTCAGTAACAGGGAACAATCTGGTCATTGGGTGAGAGGTGCTCTCAGGACTGCTGTACATGGTGTAGGTGTGGCTCATCTCCTCCACCTCCACCCTAGCGGTCACCAGAGCTGTTTACCAGTTCATACATATGAGGATCCAAGATTGAAAGGTTATGAAGGGTTGCTATGTACAAGACACCAGACAATGGGTGCAAGGGCATACTCAATGTGACCCTCAACCTGATGACCACCTTTCTTTTTACATTTTAGATCCTTGATAAAGACTCAGGAGAAATTTGCAGGTCTAGAGGCTTAGGAAGGATTTCATTGCAAATTTAATCCCATTATTTGGGTGTAAGGATAGGCCTAGCCCCATTGCCACGCAATGTCTCCATCAGTTGGACTTTGCCACACCACTCATCTTTCGTGAAAAGTTCTTCCAGACCAACACCTTTGGCCATCAGGCAGTGGTCAGCTTGGAATGTCCTGCAGATACAAAGTTGAGGGCTCAATGGTCCTGGTGATGGTGTTCCCTGACCAGACCGCCCGAGTCATCTTTCGGAATGCCTCATCCCTAGTGCTCACAAACAAGCATCTGGCCTTGGCATGGCTGGTGGTGAGAGGAGCACTCCCAATCACATCCTTGCTGTACAACCAGGCCATCACCCACCACACACATTGTCTCTGAGATGACAGAGTCACCCACCTCTTAGCTGAATGAAGATTTGCTTAGAGTATGTGGAGAGGATGCAAGGTACATCCCCAGCAGCAGCGTGACAGAGAACTCTGATCTATGGGCCATTCCCAGGGATACACACAGAGACTGGAGAACTGCTGGAAAACTATCAACTCGTTGGAAGATGCACTGCAGTCTGCCTGAAACCTGCTGGTCTTTCAGCACATGGAGAAGTCAGTGAGGGAATGCTGCCAAATGGCACATTCCAGGCAGCAGGAGTACATGCTGAGGGGCACACTGAGGCTTGGTGCAGCCAATGTGAGGGCACTGTGAGGAAGGACCCAAGTTCAGAGTCCTCCTATTACTGGGCATTGAGTGGCTGAGACCAAGAGGAAGTCCCTCAAACAACAGAGTGGAGAGAAGTGACAAAGTGCCACTGTGGTGGTAATAGTGTAAATAGAATTGAATGCATTAATGGACAGAGACAGAAATATATCAATATGAAACAAAGGGAGGCCACAGACTCTGAATGGTTTTCCTTTTGTAAATAATTTATTGTGAATAAAGTCTAGTTTTGGGTTTTAAAAAAAGGAAGACAGAGCAAAGTAGAGGCATGTGAAGTGGGCCATTAAAAATACCAAGCATTTCTATTATTGAGAATTAGACCAACATTTTGCATGATCTGTCAGCTGAATAAAACTTCTAAATGTGTCAGAAAAAGTAAATCTGCATTGTTGCTGTCATGAAGGTAGATGAGAAATAAATATTTTTGTGGTTGGAGCAGCAAATCTGTGGTTCAAAAGCATGAAAATGTGCATCTTTTATCATAAATAATTTTTTGTATATTTTATTTATTACTCAAAATAAAGCATACAATCAAAAGCAGAATACATCTTTCTTCATAAGTTGTCACAAATGAATCCTATAGGTTTGATAGCATAAAGCCTCTGAAGACTCAAAAAAAAAGTAACCTGAGCAAAACTCAAGAGACTTAGGATGTTTTAATGTAAAAGATGAATGCAAGAAATTATTGTTATTGTCGTATTTTTAATAATGTTGGTAAAATGGAAATGCTTTCAAGGGCAAAAAGAAAAGCTCTATTCCAATAAATAAACTGCTGGAAGAGGCAGGCATTGATTTGGAATTCAAATCTTACATTACAAAGTTAGCTTCAGTGAAGAGCAAATTTTTCATCTGTATTTATCTTGAACTTTTAGTGATAATTAAGGAAAACATCATCCCCACCTTTGCTGCCAAGATACTCTATTTGCCCTTTTGTTATTGTCGCCTGGATACTATAATTTCACATCTACTGATACACAGTGCTCAGCAATCATTTAATAGGCCATGTAATTAGATATCATTCTGGATTTTCTCTGATGTGATTAACCAAAGAACCACAGGTGAGGTTTAATTTGTGGAGTTTTCCATTGAAAGATGAAAATCACTATTAACAAAGAAATAACAAAGGCAATTTTACAGAACTAAAGTCTTATCCAGGGAGCTGAGATCACAAAAAATTAAAGCTGAACATGCAACATGATTGAGAACATCTCTGTTCGCTGCTTATTCCATTATGAGTGTTTTTGTTCGATTCCAATGTGCTCATTATATTCCACCTCTGGATAACTTGCAAAATACTTTGCTACCCAATAAAGGATTTGAACAAAACAAAAATTTGCTCAATGCTTTAAATTCTATGTTTTAATCAATTATAATATATGAAATCCCGCTGGAAAAGGTATGGATATACAAGAAATACCTTCATATTCATCTCATCCAACAATATTTGATGCCAGTAACATTTTTCGCTATTTACTTTCCGCATTACTTGTATATTAACTAATGTAATATTATGGCAATTTGACTCATTATATTACCCCTTATCCGAAATGCCTGGGACCAGAAGTGTTTCAGAGTTTGGATTTTTTTTTTGGATTTTGAAATAATGCACTTAATAAGGTGAATAATGTTTTGTAATTACCAAAAAAAAACTTGATATCTGCTTACAAAAGAAGATAAATTCAGCACCAAATTTGACTCATTATATTACTTACATGTACAAGTCAAGTACCCCTTATCCGATATGCATGGGACCAGAAGAGTTTCAGAGTTTGGATTTTTTTTTTTTGGATTTTGAAATAACGCACTTAATAAGGTGAATAATGTTTTGTAATTACAAAAAAAAACTTGATATCTGCTTACAAAAGAAGATAAATTCAGCACCAAATTTGACTCATTATATTACTTACATGTACAGGTTGAGTACCCCTTATCCGAAATGCCTGGGACTAAAGGCAGACTAAAGGAAATTTACTGTCACATTATATTTTCTGTTATATTCCAAGACAAAACAAATGAATTTTGAATCTTACTCATCCCAGATTCACCACTCACCCAAACACTCATGGTAATTTACAGCAACAATTAACCTACTAACCAGCATGTCTTTGGATCATAGGCAGGAACTGAAACTCTTGGGGGGGAAACCAGTGTGGCTACAATGAATAGTACAGACTCCATCTGGGTACTCATGGAGGTCAGGAATGGCCCTTACTGGAGTAAGATGACATACAAATGAAATTCAAAACCATTTGCAAGACCTGACGCACAATTTGAGCAAAAATAACTGAATCAGTGATCGATTTCTGAAAGCCAACAATCTGCAAAGAAAGTCCATAAAATCCTTTTTCATGGTAAGGCTGGTAAAACTGAGGCTATTTTCATCAGAGAGAAGAAATTTATTTAACAAAAACTAGAGAGCCTGTGTTAACCAGTCGCATTAACTAACTTTGCTAGAATGATCCAACGAACCAAAGACACCTGTCTTCCTTTGACTTTTCGTGGACTATTTTTATAAGGTGGTTTATACGAATGTTTGCCATGTGAGGCTGTAGCAAAACAACACATTTCGTGACTTGTTCATGTCAAGAAATTCTGATCTTAGCTTATACATTCAATTTTGTACAAATTAAGTCCATATTTATTTATTAATGAAATAGCCATCAAAACTTAATACAATACTTTTGAGTCTTTTTTATGTTGCTTCTACGACATTGTTCAGCAGCTGATGTGGTATGTTAGCATCATCAGACTGATCATTAGAATGTAAGACAAAAAATTTCACTAAGAAATCCATTTTCTTTGTCAAATTTGGTTGCACACAGTTTGCCTAATATCCTGAGATGGTGAGACCAGTTTGTTATTGGTTTGGGCTTGCTTACTTCCACCTATCTTTCCATGACAACAACTCTCTCTATCTGAAACTGTTACATCTACTCCCAATTGCACCCTTCTCCTTCCCTCCCTCCCCTACCTGGCCCAATCTGTCTGTCCATCTTCACCTGGTTCTACTCAATATCCAAGACACATTTAAATAGATTTTTGCATCATATGGGAATTAAGGGCGATGGGGAAAAAGTGAGTAGATGGAGCTGAGGGCACAACCAGATCGGCCATGATCTCATTGAAGAGCACCCCATGCTCGTTGAGCCAGGTGGCCTGTTTCTTATGTTCCTATCTGCCAGACACTGCCTCCACCCTCTCCCTCTCTCTTCAACACTTCAAGTCCTGACGCAAGGTCTTGACAGGAAACATCAACTATCCCTTTCCTTCCACAGATGTTGCCAAGTTTCAGGACTAAAAAGAAGTGGGCTGGGTGGAAATTGGCAGCAAAAATTATGCAAGTTTTGAACTAAAAAAAAGTAGATTGATGAATGCACATAGAAAAATTTATCAACTCACATTTCTAACCCCTCTCCTCTTTTCCAATGGACCAGCTCCAATGGTTTTTTCCCCTCAACTTTACGTTCTCCACTCTTGGGAGAGCATAACAATCAATATCAATTTCAAGCCCACTGCCTCTCCCACCTCATACATATCCACATTTTTGTGAGTCTTTATTTCAGTTTCCAATTTCTCAGTCTCTATTCCAAATGTTCTGATGATGTAAAGGTTCAAGGTCCCTTTGTTGTCTTGTACATAATCTACAAAACTTGTTTACCTTTGTTTCTCCGTAAACACAAAGAAGTGCCACTAGTCTGGCACTCCAACCAAGAAGAGAAAAAGCAACCAACAAGAATCCTTTCAGAGACATGAAATGTCTGTGGATCCCACCATCTCCTCCAATGCCATCCAAGTTCCAGAGGTGAACCTAAGCTCCAGGCATCCAAGTTCACCTCCTTGGCCCCTGGTTTTGTACCCCTGATATGATTAGGAAGCTTTTAATACCTGAGGTCCTTCGCGAACCATGTGAACTATTGGCACCCTCATAAATCCTGGTACCAATGCTTGGTTCCCACGAGCTAGTCTCCAGCTCACAGCCTGGTACGAGTTCTTTGCCCACTAAGTCCTTTGCTGATCCACTCCTGTGGTGTCTTACCCTGCAGGGTCTTTTCCCAAGCTTTTCCTTCTTGGTAGGGGCTGTTCTCCCACTCTGGAGCTTTGCGCCCATCCACTGGGTCTGGGCTACCAAGCATGGACACCATTGTCTTGGGTCCGAACCTCTGTGGATTCTCAGAGGTTTAAAGAAAAAATTAACCAGCCTTGTTCTGTAGGCAGTATATGGCTGTCACTTGATGACTGAGCAGTAGGACCCAACTGAGGAGTGCTGGAAGATATCCTCACTCCCTGTCCCCTCTGGGTCCTCACTAGTAGACAGTGCTACCATTATCACAGCTCCAGCAGCGCCAACATTTTACCAATCTTTCACATCGATGCTCAACTTTGTTTCCTTTGTTCTCAACCAGCAATGCTCTTCTACTTCAGGTGGTCGGTCCTCAATCATATTTGACCTATTTTCCAACGCTTCATGAGCATCCCCGTTTAGTTGACCACATTTCACCACTTCTGATACAGGCAGAGTGGTATAGCAACAAATATCTTGCCATGCCTTCCACTTTCAGGATTCCAAAAGAATTATGATCATTTGAACCATGCCTCAATCGTCAACAAATCCATTCCTTCAGCTCAAGTTCCCAAACACTCCCTCCAGATTAGACAACTATTTACTTCTATGTCTTTTGAAATATTGGTAATATTTTCATTGTTCGCTAAATTGAAAAAAAATGGAGAAGGGCAATAATTTCTTCCCTCAGCTCAGAAATGTTTCCCTCGAGACATTAACTTATTATTTCAGTTCTTAGTGTTCGTGGAAAGGCATCTCATCTTTTAATTAGTTTTTTTTTTACACAGCCTTCTAGACTCAACAATTGCATCATAACCGCCTTTTGAGAGAGCAGGTGCTGCTCATAACTCATTCGGTTGATGCTTGTCTGACATTCTCTGGACAAATTATTTGCTGACTTATCCCACTATCTCCTTCATTCCGTCCATCATCTTTTGTTCTTGACCTTAAAACGCACTATCCTTCAACAAAAAAGTTTATTATTTTTATTAGAGGAAATCTTTTTTGTATATTTCCATTTATGTTTGTGTCACAGTAAAGTGTTTAAAACTTCCATTATCCTTGCTAAGTTTGCTGTCTGATGGTTTTTCAAAATAATTGCCTGATATGAGAACATTATTATATCACAATGACTGGAATTGATTGCAGGTTGACTTCAGAAAAGGGCATTCAATACCATTGAGATAGCTCAAACTTTATAGATAATTTTTTTTTAAGATTAGCACATTTGCTGTTGAACCATGGAGGCAACTTAGTTCCATAAACCCAACACAAGAGAAGATGTCAGGATTCTAATGCTTTTATAACTGCTTTCTCAACCTTTCATTTGGTGAATAGCTGTGTATATCTGTGTTCTTGTTCTACTTTGAAAATATATTTCATCTTGCAAACCTAAGAAGTAAAGGTTGAAATTGGACTTTTAATTCGTATGTGTTGTACTTTAATTGCAGAAAAGCTTAATGAACATTTCAATCATGCAATTCTAGATGTGCTCCTCAACAATTTCTGCCACCTACAATGTGATCCCACCACCAGACACCTTTCCTACTCTCACCGTCTTCAGCAGGGACTGCTCCCTCTGGGACTCCCTCGTCTACTCATTGTCTCCTCGGTGCCAACCTGTGAGATTGCAATAAATAATATACTTGCACCCTCATTTCCTCCCTCATCACTGATTGGGGGCCTCAAATAGACCTTCCAAATGAAGCATGCTTCACTTGTGAATAAGCAGGGGTCATCTACTGCACCTGCTGCTCTCACTGTGAACTCCTCCACTTCAGAGAGACTGGAAGCTGACTGGGATATTTTTTCATTGAGCACCTTCGCTCTGTCCACTGCAATTCCAGGGACCTCCCAATAACCAATCATTTTAATTCCACACATCATTCCCACGCTGACATGTCCATCCATGGCCTCATGCATTGGCAAACTGAATAAATAATTGGAGGAGCAACTTAATTTTCCGTTTGGGTACTCTCAAGCTAGGCAGTATTAACATCGGCTTCGCCAGTTTATGTTTACCCTTCCCCCGAGTCTCTCTCTCCCTGTCTTTCTTCCAACTTTCCCCCAGCTCCCCATTCTCTTCCTTTCCCCTCTCCATTCAGATCTACCTTCTTCCTTTTTTTTCTCTTCTATCCTCCCACCTAGATCCACTTCTCTTAACGGTTAAATTTAGACATGCAGCACAGTAACAGGCCATTTCGGCCCATGGGTCTGTGCCGCCCAATTAACCTACACCCCCCGGTATATTTTGAACAGTGGGAGAAAACCAGAGGGTCCAGGGAAAACCCACACAAAGATGGGGAGAAGGTGCAACTCCTTACAGACAGTGCGGAATTTGAACCCTGGTCCCGACCGCTGGCACTGTAAAAGCGTTGCTCTAGTCACTACGCCAACAGTGCCATCCTAGCCTGTACTTCCCCATCCACCTCTTGTCTTCACTCCCACCTATTTATTCAAGTGCCTGCCTGTTTTTTGCTCATACCTGATGAAGGGTTCAGGCCTGAAACGTTGGTTATCTTTTACTTCCTGTAGAGGCTGCGTGATCTGCTGAGTTTCTCTAGCACTCTTGTATTTTTGACTGTAAGCACAACATCTGCAGTCTTTCTTGTTTCATATAAATTAAGGCTTCACATTGGATTATCAACCTGTGTCGCAAGAAAACATTCCAGACTGCTTTTCAAGTTTAGATGGTTTGAGAGGAACAAATCAGGCAAAAATTTCATCTTGGGCCGTTGTCTCATCATCCTGTTACTAAACTAATATTTTCATTGCTGAGTAATGTTGTAATTTCTTGCATGTATTGTTTTATTGTGCAGATTGCTTGCAATTTTTTTTCTAAGGCACAATTCTGTAGGTCCTGCAAATATGAAATAAATGCAACATATTTTCAATGCTTAGCAGGTCAGAGAACATTTGTGGAGATGGATTCAGAGATAACGAACCACACATTGGTGGACTACATCAGCTACCCAGAACTGCTCTTCCTCCTTCAATTCCAGCAAGTCTGCAATATTAAGCTTGAAGGAGAGGGTTCTCTATCTGTCTTGGCCTTCCATAATCTTGTTTTGAGCAATGAAATTCAAATGTTAACTGGACCTAGGTGTTGGTGGAGAGAAGTTTGAAAATGCTTCTGCCAGAATGTTCTTTGACCAGATAGGCTTTGATAGATCAGGGGAGTGTCAGAGGTAGATTTATTAAGCAGAGTGGTGGATTGCCAGGGTGGTGGTGGAGGAAGGTCCAAAAGGAACATTTAAAATACAGTGCTTGGATACATGGATGTATTTTTTTTTTAAAAAGAGGGTTATGGTTATGAACTAGAGAAGGATTAGATTTTAGTAGACTACGTTTACATAGGTCAGCCCAATATCATGGTCCAAATGGCCAGTACTATGCTGTAAAAGATCAACTGGGAAAGGGACCAGAATTTGTGAATTGAAAGGCTTTTAAATGTCTGGCAATTATCTTTTTAACTATTACATTTTTTTTAAAAAGAGTAAGAGTTTAAGATATAAAATTAAAGCAAAAATATTTTCTAATCTTTACAGTTTATAGATGTATTGCACTGCTAAATTGAAAATAGAAATCATGATTGCCATAATTTGAAAGCTCCACAATTGAATAGGGTTTTACTTAACTCTGAAATTCATCGAGAAAGACACAATCTTGCCAGATCGACACATTCTGACAGTATGGTTGACTTGTAAAAATGAAATTATTTTGCAGCTAACTAATAAGCTTTAAGCTGTATCTTATTTTGGGCTTTTATGCCATGATTTGTCTTGCCACATCTGGCAAATTGAAGAGCAAAATAACATTTTAATCTAAAGAGAGTTAGCTCTTGTAAAATTAAATTAGGCCTGAAAAAGCTGGCAGGCTAATCAGGGCACAATGTTGTTCAGTGTGTTGTTAAACTAATGGCTTTCCAGTTAATCTTTCCAAAAAAATCAGAAAATAAATTCCATTTATTTGAGCTGTAAAGGTAGCTAAAACTTATCCAGTGAATCTGTGTCAAATTTCCTGTATGATTACCTCGAGTAGTTATTTCTTGATCTGCATTGATTATATAATTCTGAACAAAAATTATTTTCAAGCATTTCTGCATCACTAATCAATGCTTTTGATCCTATTAAATGTTAAAAATATTCCTTCACCATTAACAAATCAAGAATACCACTTATCGCAAACAGACCTGCTAATTGCAACCTTGGTGGAATATTTGACCTCAAGGGGAGCTCTAAACCATTGTTAACCACCTTGAATATAATTCAGAGGTTCTCAACCTTTTTCTTTCCACTCACCTACCACTTTAAGTATTCCCTGTGCCCTAGGTGCTCTACGATTAGTAAGGGATTGCTTAAGGTCAGACGTGGGTGGAAAGAAAAAAGATTGAAAACCACTGTTTGAATCGTACCTAATTGACTCGTTATGTGGACGGTTTCATAACTGCAAAGGAAATGGGCCAATGACAACTTTTCTCAAGCCAAATATTTCAGTAACAATTGGGTCTAGAGCAGTAATTCTCCATCTTCCCTTTCCACTTGCATACCACTTTAAACTATCCCTTACCAATCACAGAGCACTTGCGGCATAGGGATTACTTGAAGTGGTATGTGAGTGGAAAGAAAAAGGTTGAGAACCACTGATAAAACCTGACTGTCCTTATCTTAAGTCCCCCATGGCTTTCCTGCCACTGGTTCTGGCTGCTCGAGCAGTCTCTTGGCCAGTTTTCCATCTTTCAACCTAAATAAGTTTGACCCTCCATAAATTTGAATGTTTCAATATTCTATTGATTGTAACTTTCACTCAACACCACTATGCTTGCTAACCAACATTGGCTCATAGGCTTAATCTTAAAATATCCCCCCCCCCCTAGTTTCCTTATCCTTTCATGACATCACACCTCCTTATCTTTGTGTTAAGGGGATATATTTATGTTATCATGTTATTGTTGATAAGTTGGAGTTAAGTAGTGTGGCAATATTCAGCATTATTGAACAAGAATTCAAGTAAAATGGAGAAACCTCATGGAAAAAAGGTAGTAATTCTAAAAGCAAAGAAATATTAGATACAGTATGAAGATAATAACTCAATGCTCAGCAGGCACAAGATACGGATCTAATTAACTAAAATGCTATAGGCACAAGAATGTTGGGCCTGATTTTGTTGCCACATGCTAAGTATTTTGTCATCAGTAAAATATTTTGAAAATAAAGTAATAATCAATGATTGAGTTCTTGCCAACGGCTTTAGCTGTATCCTGATTTCATTTTCTTTCTTTGTTTGTAAGATGTGGCATTTTTAAGCTTGATGCTGTGAGTTGTAATTTGGTGGAAGCACGTGTGGCAGGGTGTTGTCACGTTGTATCATTAGCTTGAAGACAGTGGAAATGAAATAACTGTCCCATATTGTTGTACATGTGAAAGAACAGATAATATATTTCAAAAATAATTGAAATGATCTTGACATTACAGAAAGGTTGGCAAGCATCTTAGCAATTGGCAGGACACACACAAAGACATTCATGTTTCTCTTCATGACTGAGAAGAGTCTTATTTGTATGTAATAAACCTTCTCTGACGGTGATTGCGGGTTCACTCACAGATAGAGAATGGAACATCTTTCACATCCTGGCTTGCCTTGAGGCCTCAGCCTGGCTCCTTGTGATTTTTCATGTTGAATATATCAGCCTTCATAAAACTCTTTTAGCTTGGGTAGTTGAAGATCTGATTCTCCCAATTGTGAGTGAGACCTCTCAATTTATTGACATTTTGCTGGATCTGTTGCTGGTTGAGACTTTGTCTTTTTTTAACGGTTCATTTTATAATCATCCATTCATCATGGCTTTAAGAAGACCATCTAGGAGCAACATCTATATGCCCTAGCTGGTGAACTTTGAGCATTTACAGAGTAATTGGAAGATATTCCAGGCTTGCTCTCTTAAATACCTCCAAGGGATTTCTGAAATTTCATAGATGGAAGGTAATTAACTTTTGCTGCATGACCCAAGGTTGGAGTACCAGTTAGTACAGTGCTTTTACAGCGCCAGCAAACAAGATCAGGGTTCGAATCCTGTGCTGTCTGTAAGGAGTTGGTACATTCTGCCTATTTCTGTATGTTTTCTCTGAGGGCTCCAGTTTCCTCCCACCATTCAAAACATAGCCATGGTGTAGGTTAATTGGGTGGCACAGTCTCATGGGCCAAAATGGCCTGTTACCATTTTGAATGTCTAAATTTAAATAAAATTTAATTTATATTTGTGTGAGATCCCTCTATTTAACTACTTGTTCAGCGAGTTGTGATTGAAAATAAGATTGATGATTGAGGAATTTTTTGAATGAAGGTTGGCATGAAAGAAAAAAATGACCATGCTAATTATAACACGGCAAAAATTAAATCAGTTCTAACTTGCTGGTGGTTTGAGAATGGACTGCAAGACTTGCAGTCATTGAGTTCCCATTCAAATGATTGATACAAACACATTTTTTTGTTATTCCAAATAAAAGTTTCCCATTTGATTTAGGATTTAGTGAGCATTATAATTGAATACAAAATACCTGATGAAAAGGTCTGTAATTTTTAAAGGTTAAAATAGTTCTTGTGCTGGACAGTTTTAGTTTTCTTGTACTTGACTATTCTCATGGATGCTGCTGAGAGCTACTGGTAAGTCAGATTTCATTGTATTGTCTACAATGTTTTTTTCCCTTTCCTGTTGGTCCCTTCCTATTTTGAATTTGCTTGAAGATTAAATTGCTTCAAATTGTAACCAGTGTTTTGAACAACCAGGTTATTCAGTCAGTGATTCTTTTCAAAAATAAACACAGTAAAAGAAAATGTTGGTAACTCTTAGCAGGTCAGACAACATCAGTGGAAGCAGAAACAGTGTTAACATTTTGGGTCAAAGATTCAACCTGCAATTTTTATCTGGTTTATAATTTAGTTGTCATTTTATGGTGTGGCACACTCATTGGCTGCTGCAGTTCTCTACATTGGACATGTGACTGCACATCTTCCATTTAAAGAAGTGCGCAAAAAAGGGAGAGCTGGGTCTGAGACACGGGAAACACCATTTCCATAGAAATGTTATTTGTACTTCTGACTGAGGAATAGATAGAGAGCTGTGGGACTGTTGAAGCTGAAGAAGAAAATTGTGTTTGACAAATATACTCTTAAGTACATGTTTCATGAGAGGTTTGTTGTGCAACTGTAATGAATTGGGTGATCAAAGGGAGAGTAAAGAGTTGAATTCTTTATTTAGTGATCATATCAGATTCACAAATAATGGAGCTTATGACTGTTAGTCAGCACTTCGGGTGAATATCAGTGGTTATGAGGGGAAGATCAGGCAAATTTTGTAAATTGGCTCACTAAGCTTTTAATCATTCTTTTCAACCTCTTAATCTGTTTCAGGGAATTATAAATCCTTCATTTTCATGGCTTACCTGGGACATGATTCACATCAGAGCTGCTATATTGCAGCAGCCTTTTCTCTTGTTTATGCTCGACTGGAACGTTTAATGCTTTGGATTACTCATGCTTTGAAATGAAATCAAATTGACCTGACTATTTTTTCCCTCTAAACTTTCCACAGCAGTTATCAATTCAGACTGATGTGTTTGAGGCAAAAGCTCAAGGTGGTTACAAAAATAGATAGGATTGAAATCTGAAACAGAATAGCTTCTGGAATCTGTTTTATTATCTTGTTTGGCAATTGAAATAATTTAAGTTGAACAGAACTTAAATTGATGTGCAGAATTTTTGTCCTAATAATATGAAATATTTACTTATTTAACATTGAATGTTTTCTTGCACAAATTTGTAATCCTATTATTTAGTTATTTTACGAACCATATATCCTAGTAATTATTGATTCAACTTCGTAAAATGATACTAATGAATGAATGGAATTGTTTGCATAAACCTTTTTCACTGATTATTTTTAAGGTTTTTTGGCAGGCATTCTTTTTATTTTTTTCCTTCTCGGGCTCACTGTCTTTGCTCTCACCGTTTCCTGTTTGAAAGAACAATTGGAAATATGCATTGCAAACCTATGCTTAATCTACTTCCCCTTTCCCTCTGTCCTATATCTCCTGCATTTCATGTTATCTTTATGTTGGACCTCTTCAGTCATTGGACATACTCTATTTCTATCTGTCCTGCCCCAGTTCTTATTAGCAGTTTTGTCAAATCTAAATACTGGAAATATTCAGAAAACCAGACAGAATCGGTGGAGATAGAAACTGTTAATCTTTCAGAGTGATGATTTTCTGTCAGAAATGGAAAATGTCACTGATGTATCACTTTTAATGAAATACTGAGTCAGTATTATTGTTGCGGACAGAGAGGAGGTACTGAGTGAAGCGATCTCCCAATCTACAACCGGTCTCTCCAAGAGAGCACCGGATGCAATAAATATGTGCTGCAGATGTACGAGTTAAGTATTGCTTCACTTGAAAGGACTGTTTGGGGCCCTGGACCATGGTGAGGGAGGAGGTGTGGGCTCAAGTGCTGCACCCTCTGCACGCACAGGGGAAGGTGCTGGGGTGCAATGAGTGGGGAAGGATGAGTGTACAAGGGAAACATGGAGGGAGCGGTCCCTGCGGAAGGCCGAGAGGGGTGGTGTGATCCTGTACTAAGTGTACATTTCGGCAGTTAATGTGTTGGATGCGGAGGTGGTGGGGTGGTAGGTGAGGATTACGACAGACTGGTTAATTCTTTGTCAGCACAGGAATGAAAAACCAAATGATTTTGGCTCATCACAGTTTATTGGTGGAACTGAACAAATCAAGCAGCATCAGTGGGATAAAAAGAATATTTCATGTTTCAAGCTCAAACTCTTCATCAAGACTGAGGAAAGTTAGTACAGAAACAATGTACAAGTCTTGCATGAATTCCAATGAATTTCTTCTTTGTTCTGTTTTATCCCTGACAACCATAAGGCAGAAGAGACTCTTACTCTAGAGAGACATTAAAGATGGCTGGCTAATCGTGTTGCCAAGGACGTTCAAGGATACTCATTTCATCTCTAAGTTATGAACAAAATTCTAAAGTGTTTTCTGAAAGATGCCAGTAAGTGAAAGAAAATATTGTTAAGCAAAGCACTTAAGATGTTCATTACATTATGTTGAATACTTGCCAAAAGAAACTCAATTCAGCTCGCCCTTCTCTCCTAATTTTCAAACTATTTTATCAATAAAAAATAACTAGAATCACACACTTTTCTCAATCACTGATCACGGTGAAATTTCACTTTGGATCATTCAATATTCAGAAGAAGAGGAATCCATGTGTTTAAGGCAACAAGAATAACCAAATAACTAAAGAATATTTATACCTTTCCAAAAAAATTACATTTAGATTTCATTCTCACAGCACTTAAAAAAAGAGTCCACGCTTTAATACAAAAGTAAGATATTTCAAAGATAAATTTATACCATAAGCAACTAATTTTTATTAAGACAAAACTACATACAGGTTAGGGCTTTATTCCCTGGAGTGGAGATGAGAGGAGATTTGATAGAGGGATACAAAATTGAGGGGTATAGATCATAGGCTCTTTCCACTGAGGTTCGGTAAGACAAGAACTAAAGGACATGGGTTAAGAGTGAAAGGGAAAATGTTTAAAGTGAACATTAGGGGGAATCTCTTCATGACGAGAATGTAGAATGAGCTCCCAGATGAAGTGGTGAACTCTAATTTTCACATTTAAGAAACATTTAGATAGGTACATGGATAGGCAAGGGTTGGAGGACTATGGTCTGGGTGTAGGTCATTTGCACTAGGTAGAATAATAGTTCATCACAGACTCGGTGGGACAAAGGGCCTGTTTCTGCACTTTTGTGTTCTATGGTTGTAAATTTACCATTGAAGGCAAAGTGCAATTGCTAGTCCTTTTAATTTTTGCATATTATACAATGCAAACAAATATTTTTAAAAATGCAATATATTAGAAAATAAATTATTTCATCTTTTGAAATGTACATACTGTATGTTTCCAAAATTACTTTTGACTGTAACTGTGGTCAAAAGTTGTATGCCGAAAAAAATAACAAGATATTTCAACAACGGATTTTCTGTTTGACTATTAATTAAAATGAAACTTAAAATTTAATTGTCGTATTCTGTAGACTTTGTTCTAAACCTGTGGACGCATTGATGCAGTAATACAGTAGGGGCTCATTGCCCTCCTGAGCCCCCTTTTTTTTGGGTAAAATATATTCAAACATTTCACCCTCGTGTCACTCGACAATTCTTCCAATTTACAAGTTCATTTGCAAGTTGCCTCAAATCGTTATGCACCTATCAAAATCACACTAGATTTTAATGGCTTCATGCACGTCATACATGGGATCTTGTTGAAAGTACTTCAAAAGTCCAAATACATGGTATTTATTAGTTCTTTCCCATCTACTTTAGTCATCATCAATAAATTCCAGTACGTCTGTCAAGCATAAAGACAAGAAATGGAACCTCTTATATCTGTCCATCATTAGATAATATTGAGCCTAAAAGCTTACTCCATTGTCACATTTCCTTCCATCATTGAGATGGTTGGAGTGATCTCAGGAAGGACATACTTGCTATGGAGGAATCTCAGCAAAGGTTCTTCAGGTTGATTCCTCACATGGTGGGTTTGCTTTTGAGGAAAAATAAAGCATATTGGGACAAAACCATCAAGTTTAGAAGAATGAGAGTTGAGGCTCTCATGGTTTCTGGTTTAATCCTCATATTGGAGGTTAAATGTTGGATTTTTTCCAGATATCAACAGTCCCTTCTTCTACACATAGTTACATGATCTTATGCATATGCAGCAAAGCACTGTTTAATGACGACCATGCATAAAGTTACTTCACTTTATGAGAAAGAGCTGTTCGGGAGGGTTTAATCAAGTTTGGCAGGGGGGTGGGAACCAGAATGTACGTGCAGAGAACAGGGCAGAAGGTTGAAGCATGATGCTTTGGTGTTCTGATTTTGTGAGGAAGGACCAGTAGGGGACCGTAGCAAGTTAAAGCATTTGAAATGTGTCTATTTCAAAGCTGGGAGTAATAGGAATAAAGGAGATGAACTGAGACCATGGATCGGTACGTGGAGCTACAATGTTGTGGCCGTTACAGACACTTGGTTGAAGGAAAGCCTGGATAGGCTGATGCAGGTACTGGGGTTTAGGTGTTTTAAAAGGAGTAGGATGGGAGGTAAGGGTGTGGGGGGAGGGTGGCAGAGCGTAGCATTACTCGTCATGGATAGTATCACAGTTTGGGAAAGGGAGGATACTGCTGAGGGAGAGTCCACTGAGACAGTCAGAAATAGGAAGGGAGAAGTACAGTCTACTCAAGAGAGTAGTCTATAGGCCCCCGAAAAGCCCTCAGGATACCAAGGACCAGATAAGCAGGCAGATTTTGGAATAGTGCAGGAAATACAGGGTTGTTGTTATGGGAGACTTCGATTTCCCTAATATTGGACCAGCCAATGTGAGGAGGGGCCATACTGGATCTAATTCTGGGGAATGAACCTGGTCAGGTGGCAAAACTCTCAGTGATGAGGCATTTTGGTGAGAGTGACCACAACTCCCTGAGCTTTGGAAGAGCAATGAAAAAGCATAAAAGCAAACTAAATGGAAAGTGTTTCATTGGGAAAGGGCTTATTACAGTGGGATGAGGCAGGAACTAGTGAGACTAAAATGGAAACAGATATTCAATGGTGAAAACACAGAACTAATGTGGACAAAGTTTAGGGACCATTTGTGCTAGGTTCAGGATAGGTTTATCCCACTGGGGCAGGGTAAAGATGGTAGGAAAAGGGAAACCATGTTGACTAAACGTGAGGCAGCTAGTTTAGAGAAAGAAAAACATACATTAGGAACCAAAAGTTAGGAAAAGCTCATGAGAATTATACAGTAGCTAGGAAGGAGCTTAAGAAAGGACTTAGGACAACTTGAATGAGAAGGCCTTGGCATGTAGGATTCAGGAGAACCTCCAATATATATCATCGATTCCTTTGACATTCTCTGGTCCTTTTTCTATTTTCTTTTTTTTAAAGGGTGTATGGAAGGTGGCGAGGAGGGGGTTCTTTTATACCACTTGTATAATGTTCAAAAGTATTTTTTTCCATTGAACAAAATGTATTTACTGTTGTGGTTTAAAATTTGTAAATAAAATATTCAAAAAAGGATTAAGGAGAACCCTAAGGCATTCTATGCATATGTGAAGAACAGAAGGATGACGAGAATGAAGGTGGGGCCACTAAAGGAGGCAACATGTGCCTGGAGGTGGAGGAGGTCCTAAATAAATACATTATTTCAGTATTCAGAAGAGAAAAGGACCTTGATCATGGTGAGGTTGGAATAGACAGGCTTGTGTGCTGGACGATGTTGAGATAAAGGTAGAAAAGTTGGATCTCCTTAAAAAATTAAGAATGATGTCCCCAAGGCTGGATGTGATATACCCCAGGTTGCTGTGGGAAGTGAGAGAAGAAATAACTTAGGTAGCAGGTATGAGCTTTGAATCATCTTTGGCCACAGGGGTGGTGACGGAGAATTGGAGAATAGAAAATGTATCCTTTTGTTTAGAAAAGGTAATAAGGAGAATCCTTGCAATTATAGACTAGTGAATCTTAAGTCAATGGTGTGTGAACTAATGGAGAGTATTCTGAAGGACAGGATCCATGAGCATGGAGAAGTATAGTCTACTCAAAGATAGTAAGCATGGCTTTGTGAAGGGAAGGCTGTCCTAACAAAAATATTTGTGTATTTTGAGGAGGTAACAAAAGAAATTGATGAGGGTAGGGTGGTAGATCTGGTCTATATGGATTTTATTAAGGCATTTGACAAGGTCCCCCATGAGAGGCTTAGTCAAAGTCATGAGGCATAAGGTCCATGGAACCTTGGTTGCGTGGATAAAAACTTAGCTTACGTGTAGAAAGCAGAGAATAGTAGTGGAGTATTCTTCCTAGAAGTTAGTGACTAGTAGAGATCCTCTAGTATCTGTTCTGGGACCGCAGCTCTTTGTGTTTTTTTTTATAAATGACCTAAATGAAGAGGAAGAAAGATGGGTCAGTAAGTTTGCGGATGAAACAAAGGTTGGAGGGGTTGTGGATGATACTGAAGGTTGTTATAGGTTACCAAAGGATACAGACAGGATGCAGAGTTGGGCAGAAAAGTGGCAGATGTAGTTCAATCCAGATAAGTGTGAGGTGATGCATTTTGGAAGGATAAACCAGAAGCCTGAGTACAGGGTTAATGGTCAGTTATTTAAGAGTGTGGATGAAAAGAGGGAATTTTGGGTCCAAATCCATACATCCCTCAAGGGTTTTTCACGTTGATAAGATGGTCTAGGGCAGGGGTGTCAAACTCAAATTCACAGAGGGCCAAAATTAAAAACTTGGACTAAGTCGTGGGCAAAACTCAATATTTATTGAAAATTTTCAACAACATCTGCATGTTTTCTCTTCTTTCAACATATGTAATGTTAAACTTTTTCTTCTTAAAATAAATGTTTAATAATAGTTTTGGTTAAACTCTTTCCAGAAGAAGCATTAACAAATGAGAAATAAAATATTCAATCAATAATATTTCTCTATAGCCTTTAAGCTCCTTTTAAATGTATTTTTTTACACAAGCCAACAAGTCAAAAAAAATAACAACTTGCTTCAATGAAAATCCAATCTTTCAACAATGAACAGTCCAAAGTTAACCAAAGAAAGCATAATCCAAGCCTAGCTTGCTCCCCTGTGATTTAATCTGATGCACCCGGGTCTAAACCAGATACTTGGCATCTCTTCTGAGATGCAAGTTCATCAAACTCTGGGGTCAGAGTTTTCCTCCCACCTGTCTTGAAAGGTCCAGCTTTCTGTCTTTCGTTTGGCCATTTTCCTTAAGGGGTTTATTACATGTGAGTTAGGCGACAGGTCGCAGGTGCTAATGAAAGTAAAGAGAGAAGGTGGGGGCGATTAGCGGGCTGACGGGCCGGCGCCAACGCTTTTGCAAAGCATTCTGGGATTTGTAGTATTCGCTGTGCATGCGCTATACTGGCGCGGCGGCCAGCGGGCCAGCTCTAATACATATTTGATATGATCTTGCGGGCCAAATACCTGAGTTTGACGTGTGGCCTAGGGGATGCTAGACTTCATTAATAGGTGGATTGAGTTCAAGTATCAAGAGGTCATGTTGCAACTCTACAAATCTCTGGTGGAGGCCACACTTGGAGTATTGTGTTCAGTTCTTGTCACCTCATGATAGAAAGGATGTGGAAGTAATGGGGAGGGTTCAGAGGAGATTTACCAGAATGTTGCCTGGATTGGAAAATTAGTTTTACAAGGCAAGATTAGCAGACCTAAGCTTTTCTCTTTGGAGCGTAGAAGGATGAGAGGTGACCTAATGGAGATCTACTAGATTCTGAAAGGCTTAGATAAGGTAGACAGCCAGCACCTTATTCCCAGGGCAGAAGTAGGAAACACTGGAGGACATCGGTACAAAGTGAAGAAAGTTTAGAGGAGTTGTCAAGGGCAAGGTTTTCACCTCCACACAGAGAGCTGTGGGTGCCTGAAATGCCTTTGCCAGGGGCGGTGGTGAAGGCTGAAACATTAGGGACATTTAAGAGACTCAAACAGGAATATGGATGGAAGAAAGAGAGTGGCTTATGAGGTAGGAAGGGTTTGTACATATTTTTTAAGGAATATATGGTTCGGCAGGGCCAAAGGGCCTGTACTGTGCAATAGTGCTCTCTGTTCTAAAGGGAATTTAATATTACTACAGAACAAGGTAAATAATGAAAATTGCACATAATTTGTCCATTCACTATTCTTTTCCCCCAAAGAGAATAAAAGGAAGCGGTGTATCAATACATGAAATTGAAGAACTGCCACCAAACTGGCAAAAAAAAATTAAAAACTATCCAAATATGTACTTGTACAGACTTGACAATTAATTGTCGATGTACAATGTAAGAATGGTATCATAATGAAAACAAGAGAAAGAGCGACCAAGAAAAGTAATTGTTATACTGTATACATGTTTTTCATGTGTCTACTTGTTGGGTCTTCATTGCTAATTATCTCAACACCAATCTGATCAACTGGCTTGTGACTTTAGAATCATATTAATACCTTAAAACATCTTAAATATGAATGGAATTGCAGGACCAATGGACCATGTTGACATGTTCAAATGCTGCCAAAGAAGATGTTGGGAACTAAGAATATGTCATAACATTAGCTCACAACTGATTGTGTTCAACTACTGCATCTAGTAAACTTTGAGCTAGAATCTGGATCATTCATGGAATGTGCACCAGGGTGGCAGGCTTAATTAAGAATGTTTCATTTCAGAAAGATAGCAATTGAAATACAAAAGTAGATTTATGGTCCCTCAAATTTAACTTCCACAGATTTTGTTAATGTAGGAAAATGTGTTGCTGTCTAATTTCTATCAGTTAATCTGCAACAGATCCAGACACAAGAGAAGGAAGCCAGAGTCAGGGACAGTTCAAACACTCCTGTTACTTACATTTAGATTTGTAGATCCAACTTGGTTGGAATATTGAGATTGCACTCTTCTACTTTCCAGGAATCCACTGGTCAATTTTTACTTATTTCTGGTAAAAATCCAAGAAAACCCAAGGTTACAGATCATGGGCTAACTCGGGTTGGATGTGTCCATGATGTGGATCCACCCTCGTGCTGCCTGCCCAGTCATCATCACCAACATCTGGAGTGGTTCTCCTTCGCAATCAGGAGACTAGCAGTAAGGTGTAGTAATGGCTTCCAGTAAGCAAAGTAGGTCTCGGAGGATATGGCGAGGCCCTGCCTCTCCCCAAAGAACCACTGACAGCTTTTGAAAGATGCACTGACTTGGGTTGAATGTCTCCTTCTGTTAAACTTATCAGTATTTTGTGGCAGTTCAAATGATCTCTGGGTAACAGAGGCATGAAAAAAATTCTGAATACTGCTTTTAATTATTTTAAAATATTAGAAAAATAAATGAACTAAAATCATATTGAAATGCAAGAAAATAATTAATAACATTAAAAGAGCAAATTTTTAAAAAATAACTAAAAACTAACATCATTCCCACCTAATCTACATGATCAGGAATGCCTATTCAAACAAATGGAGATGTCGCTCTTATACCAGGTCTGATTAGCATTGGATTAGAGGTGGATTTCCCAGTGCAATGCTGGCTAATCACCTTTTGATGTGGCTAAGCTGTTGAATAGCACAAGGGATTCAAAGTTGAAGTGGAGTGACAGATGTCCACAATATTAAACCAAATCCACATGAATCTGGGACTTTCTTTCGAGAAACAATATTGACTTTGAAACGAACAATTGTCAGTTCTATTTCTAAGTGATTCTGAAGGACAGGATTTATAGAAGTATCAACTTCTCAGGGAGAGCCAGCATGGCTTTGTGAGCGGTAGGTCTTGCCTCACGAGTCGAATTGGGTTTTTGAGGAAGTATCAAAAGAAATTGATGAAGGTGGGGCAGTAGATGTGGTGTATATGGATTTCATTAAGGCATTTGGTCCCATGCAGAAAGTCATGAGATCTATGGAACCATGGCTGTGTGGATTCAGAATCGTCTTGCCTGCAGAAAGCAGAGGTAGTTATAGATGGAGCATATTCTGCCTAGAGGTCAGTGACAAGTGGAGTTCCGCAGGGATCTGTTCTGGGACCCCTGCTCTGAATTTTTATAAATTATCGGGACGAAGAAGAAGATGGATAGGTCAGTAGGTGTTGTGGATAGTGTGGAAAGTTAACATGGGTTACAATAGTTTATGGACAGAATGCAGAGTTGCATGGAAAAGTGGCAGATGGAGTTCAATCTGGATACATGTGGGGAGAGGATCCACAGGACAGTAACCATGGTGGCAGCCCAGTTTGGGGTTCTTCAGCTGAATAACACACAGGCAGCTTGAAGTGAGGAACCCACGCAGGCTGCGGGGTGTGGGCGACTGCGGTCAAGGGAGAAATGTTCTGGTTCTGTTTAGATCAATTCACTTCAAAATGTTTGTAGTTACCCAGCAACAGTTGTAGCGGTCACTGCGCTATGAAAGCAAGCACCAGGATATGACTCATTTGCATATAACTATTTCAGGAAACTTTGTAATAACATTGCACTTCACTGTTTGCAACAACATGCAGTAAACAAAAAAATTCCATTAACCAAAGTGAGATCCTGAAATAAAACACTAATTTAAAAAAAATATAAAAGTAATAAATTAAAGACCAATACTGGACAGACATTTTCACATGGAGCCCTTCATAGTGAAGGCCTCAATTTGCTGAGAGTAACTTTCTCTGCACCTCCCCTCCCCCAGGCCTTAAATATAATTTTATAAATCTTCCTAATAAAATGCACAAAAGATGCCACATTACTTCAATTAAACTTCAAGCATTTTTATTATGTAGAGTTCACAAAGACATCAGATATATCATAACACCAGAATCTCCTTTACATGAGCCAGATTGAATCTCATGAAATAGAACACAAAATAGACTAATTGGGAAAGAAAATTAGTGAGCTTCCTTTTCCAATAAATAATTTCAGTTAATTAATGAAAGCTATACTGATATGGACTGGATAAAATTACCCAGTGAACTGCAAAACTGTTGGCAACAATTGCCTAGACATTGGATTTCACCCATTTTGATGCATTAAGTTGGAGTTGCACTTAATGTTAAAACATAATTTCTCGACCTTCAAAATCACTATGAAATTGGGCACACATTTTGGATTTTGCTCAAAAGGCAAAGGATATACAAATTCCTTCATAGGAATTTCAGAGACCTATTGTTATCAATCTATGCAATAAAAAAGATTGGCCGATAATCTACAGAAAACATTGTGACAAAGGTGAGGAAAAATTCAGCGAAGAACTCAGCAATTGTCAATCTATAGCCCCTTTTACACTTGCCAGTGATCCCAGGAATCTGCTCAATGATGGCGTCAGATGACGTCATCTCACGCCGGGGATTGCCAGCCTCAACCCCTCATACAATCCCCAGCGTCTTCAGACGTTGAGGTCAGGCAAGTGTAAAATGGGCAATTACATTGCAGGCACTTCTTATTAAAGGTGGAACAGACCAAATGCTGGGGATAAACCCTTGCAAGTGTGAAAGCATTGAGTGTCCCAGTTAGGAGTGGTCTAGTGTGAAAGGCCAAACCCACGCCCCCCCATTCCTATCCTGGAACAATGAACGGCCGATTTACTGGGATGCAAGTGTGAAAGGGGCTTATGTGGCCACTCTCCAAGATAACAAACAACCAAGAAAATTGTAGGATAATCAAAGTAGTAGAAAATGATTTGGAAAATGTTTTGGCCACAATATCCAACCCAGATGTTTCGATCATTAACCAGAATCAGAATATAATTAGAATTCCATTGGTAATTTAAGTGTGATGTACTTCTTATTTTTCTGATTTTTATTGAAGGTTATAGTTTTCATTCAGTGCTTCTGACCACCTAGTGAAAATTAGAAAGTTATTAAACTCATAAAGTTGTAGAAAATATACACGAGGATGTTACCAGGACTGGTAGGCATCAGTTACAAGAAGAGCCTTGACATGATGGGACTATCTTTTTCCTGAAGCTTAGGAAATTAAAGGTGGATTTGTAAAGATGTGCAAAATCATGAAGACATAGATAAGATGAATGTCATAGTCTTTTTCTCAGACGAGGGGAGTCCAAAGTAAAGGGGCATAGATTTAAAATGAGAGGGGAAAGATTAAAAAGGGATCTGAGGGGCAACCTTTTCCATATAGGGGATTTGTTGACACATGGAATGAGTTGCCAGAAGAAGCTCCAGAGGTAGGTACAAGTGTGAAGTTTAAAAGACATTAAACAGTGCCTGGATAGGAAAGATTTTGGAAGGATATGGGTCAAATGCAGGCAAATGGGAGTAGCACCAATAGACAACCTAAGCAACATGAATAAGTTGGGCTACTGACCTGTATCTGTGCTGTATTGCTCTATGACTCTATTATAATGTCAGTAAAAGCAGAATAGGCATTACCCGAATAACAAGGTCTTTAGGTGCAGGTATGATGCCAGGTAAACATCAGGTAAAAAACTTGAAGAATCCTGACTAGCTTCCCCTTTGGCAGCAGTGTCACGAGATCATCCTATTTTGTTCTCAATGATCAACCACGTGAGCACTCTTTCCAATGGAGGGCAGGGAATAAGGATAGGAATAGGAGCCCCCTCTGGTTTATGCCTTCTCTCGTCCAATGTTGCTCACTGTAAGAGTGTGATCCAAAATGTTCTTAAAAATTGAAAAGTCATTTTGGTTATTAAATAACCAGCACAAGCTGGAAATTGCAGCACGGATGAGAAAATAAAATTTAGAAAAACAAGTTTAAAAAAAAATCCCACAGTGTTTTATAATTTATAAAGTGCTTTTGAACTATGAGTATTTTGAAAATACAATAAGCAATTAGTGTACAGCATGATCACATAAACAGATTCAAGGTAATGATCTGGTAACCTATTCTTGTCATACTGTTTTGGGGATAAATGATACCACAGGACATTAGAAACAACTCCAAGGCGCTTCTTTAAAATAGGACTGTATAGATTCACCACAAAGAATATCCCAACAAAGAACATAAAGGTCAACTTCTCATCTGAAAGATAGCAGACTTGACGATGCACCATTCTTTTCGTAGTGGATCAGAGTGTGAATCCAAATTTTAGGCCCGAGTCTCCGGAATGGGATACCATTGCATGTGTGTCTCAGAGGCAAGATTCTTACAAACTGAGACACCGAGGAAGACTTTTCATTTCATTGTTCTGGCACTACTTTTTCAAACTGAGGCACCGAGGAAGACTTTTCATTTCATTGTTCTGGCACTACTTTTTCATCTTCAAAGTCAAGCTTTGACCTTTTTCCTCTCAAATATTTATCCAATTCACATTAAGAGGTCCTGAAGCAATAAACACATTCTAATTAAGGGCTTAGTTCAAAGCATTTGACAATTGCGCTATTCTTTGTGTTTCTTGTAGCACTGAAATATTCAACTGCTTTCAAATTATGAAGTCATCAAGAGATTACATAAACTCCACCTCAATAGGCTCTTTTAGTAAACATTCCATGGTCTATAATCATTCAAGTTGGGAAATAAATATCTTCTCTTTATTTCTTCTCATGACGATCCCATCCAGACCAAAGAATTGTTATAATACAGCTCACGGAGCTTTCCACTCTTTGCGGAGCAACTTGGTTGGTTTTGTGCCGTATTCTTTTCCAATAGCCTTGCAAATGATTTTTACTTCATGCCTATTTAATTCCCTTATGAAGGTCCTGATTGCCCATTTCCCTGTCCACCACTCTTATTGGAATGAGTTACGGTTTAACTGAATGAAAATCAAACATTTTTATAAATATCTTACTGAGTCTCCGAATTCCTATCTCATTGAATATGTACATTGTACAATAAACTAATTATCATTATCAGCCATCATTTTATATTGCCACTTCTTAATCTTTGCTCTCTCAGTCAATCCAAACAAACATTTTCTCCTTGCATATTCATCAGGCACAATGATCATATACTTCTGTTAAATATCCTTTCAACTTTTTCTACCCTCAGGTGGACAATGTCAACTTTTCCAGTCAAATAGCATAGCCAAAATTCCTCATCTCTGGAACCATTGCAGTAAATTCATTCTGCACTTGGAGGAATTTCACAATTTTACAAAGGCTGAATGTAATCTCGTTGATACATTTGAATGAGTCTTTAAATTAAAAAGATCAGCCAAATAATTTGCCAGTGTTAAGTGGGAAGAAACACCACAAATACCTCATATAATTGTGTAATAGTCAATCCTGTGTAAAAATCAACCCCCCTATTTTTGGCCCCAACCACCCACCCAACAGAGCTCCTGACTGCCTATCTGAGCTTATGAAGCCCAGACCATAGATATTTGCCTCGCCCATCCAAGCTCCCAATGCCCTGACCAAGAATCCTCACCATGGCCACCCGCCCACCAGCACTCCCATCACCCTTTTAATTGGACCTACCCACCGGAGCTTCTGACACCCCGACTGCAGATCCTCGCCCCCGCCTCCCACCCACCAGAGCTTCCAACGCCCCAAATACACTTACCTACTGGTCCCGGCCATCTGAGCTCCCAAAACCTTGAACAATGCAGGTACTTACCGCGATCTAAAGTAGTATCCATGTAAAAGTTGACCCAGCAAATTTGACTCGAAAAATTGATCCCCAAAACTCTATTATTACATGAGTAGATAGTAAATAAAGAAAAGATCATGCCCACTGAAGGTAAGCATACCACATGCATTCTTTACCATTCAATCTAAGGTTGTACATGTAGACTTATGTTTGTACATAGTGTTCTCTTTTTACAATGAGCATCACCAATGTTTCTTTTCACAAACACCATGAGGGAAAAACTTCACTGAGAAGCTTGTGGAAAACAATTGTTTTTCTTTGCGTTGTAATGAAAATTGTTTATTTGCAAAGGGGAATGAAAACAGAACAACTTTACGTCAAATTGGACCACTTCAGAAATTCAACCAGGCACTTTTAGACATGAACTTCACTTCGTGACTTAAGGCTGCACTTGATTAGCAGTTAATATCTAATTAAGCTTCCTCTAAATAATGTGATGCTGATTGTGAGGTTGTGGGATATATCCAGCCTATATAAAAGAATGGAAAAATGGACCACAATGATGATAGGCAAAATTTGCCAGTTCTGATGTAAATTTTAAAAAAACTTTACAGGACTTAAAGTTGAAGAATTAGATATCGAGTCCAGAAGGATGCAAATGACAGCAGGTGATGTGCTGTTCTTCAAGTTTGAATTGGCCTTCATTGTAAAAACACTGGAGACCACAGACCGAAAAGACAAAATGGGAATGGAAAGACAACGTTGTGAACAATGCATGGAGTGGACTTTATTTAGAAGATCAAGTGATTCGCTGCTTCACTTAGATAGCCCATTTGTTTGGGTGCTTGGATGAGGGGAAAGGAAGAAGTGGACATTTGACAATCTATAGAGGCATGAAATGGATGTTGAGATGTTTGCACTGGTGGAAGTGTTCCTTATTTATCATTATGTGTGTTACGTCTGTACGTGTTTTGCACTGTTCCGCACCGTTGACTGGAGAACGCTGCTTCATCATGTTGTACTGGTTCTGTGACAGAGTGATTAGAAGTGGTTTGGGAGGAATTGTTAGAGCAGGTTGCACACAAACATTTTAAAAAACAGAATTTTTGCAGGACTTTTACAGTGGTTTTTGCAAAAGAGCAACAAAGTAGCAACATTCAGCAGCGTGCCTGGGAGATCATGTGATCTTTGCAGGCAGAGGAGAACAGCTTTGGTCTTGGAGAGGGAGGGAACAGAGAGAGGAGAGACACAGAAATCGGTTCCAGAGGGACAAGCTGGCAAACTTTGGAAGACTGTCTGGTCAAAGGAGAAGACTAGCTATCTGAAAGGTGACCTGAAAGAAAGAGAATAATCTGGAGAACCCTGAAGGGGGTAAGTTTCATCAGCAAGACTGATTAAAATAGGAATCAGGTGCGGATGTCCTGGAACAAAAGGAATCTCTCTCAGAAAATCAACCAGATCTCTCCTGAGTGGTAACCATTTGCCTGCTAAGCACCAAAGCCTGGTGAACTTTATTAATGCTAGCTTCTGTGCACAGTACAAGAATTGCCTGCAACCAGTGTGATTGGAATGTGATCCAAAGAACTTTTCTAAGCCTATATACACATTACACACCCCTGTGCTTAGTATCAACTTATTAAGTAAGTTGATAGTAATAATTTAAAGTCTAGTTTTTTTTCCTTGTTCAAATATAATTAAAAATTACTTTTGTTTAAGTACCCCTTTGTGTTGTGGTGCATATATATAGCTGCTGGTTTTTGGGGTCCTCTGGACTCCGTAACAGTACAATCAGATAACAAACTTAAACTTGAACAATGCCATCTTTAATGACTTTCACATTTAACCTCAGCTCACTGAGATAATAGATGGAAGATGACCAATTTCAAAATGATAATCATTTATTGAGATTGATATTTCAACTCAATCCACACAAGTTTCTCAAGTTTTGATGAACCCATCATCAAAACTAAAGCCAGAGCACTACAGCCTCCAGTGACAGATCAGAGTTGAAAAGTAGATCTGGACATGGTGAATACAGGCTTGCTGATGCTTTTTGAGTAAAGCCATAACAGGTTTTCTTCATAGACATTAGGCTTGAAGTTGTGTTTTTTTTAAAAAAAACTTCAGAGAAAATTCAACTGAAATTTGATCAAACTTTGTGGGCTTTCATGTTCGAATGCCAAAAATTTCAGATGCAGACTTGGTAAGCAGACCTTGCAGTACTCCAGTGCCACATCAGCATTGAGTCTGGGCATATGTTTTGAAATTGTGAGTCTAAAGAATAAAACGAGTAACAGCAGGAGATTCTGGAAACCATAAGACTAGCCTTCACTTACTGACAGCTCCACAGGAAAGAAAATCACGAAAGAGGTCAAGCTCATGAGAAACCATATGTACTGCACAGGTATATGCTGCTTTCTTGATATGTTTGAACCAGTGCTGAGACGGCTTTGGAAGTTGCATCAAATGGCACCACATACTGCTGCCTGCTGGATCTAATCTACTTACTAGCATCCAGAATTCTTGGCCTAGTGTGAGACACGGACAGGACCACGCAATGGATGAATCGTGACTAGTTAAGCATTTTAGCAACTTCACTTGAAATGAGGCTGCTTGAATGACTAAGAAGTTAGTTAAACCATCTAGTTGACTGCCCATAACATTCAGGTGCAATTGACTAAACCCATGTGGCAATCAGACGCCCACTGATACCCCGGTGGGATTCATTTCCATTCTACACACGAGGTTGGTCTAGGCCAGTGGTCCTCAACCTTTTTCCACTCACATTCCACTTGAAGCAATCCCTATGCCATACATGCTCTGTGATTACTAAGGAATCGCTTCAAGTGGGATGTGAGTGGGAAGGGAAGGTTGAGAATCACTGCTCTACACCCAATTGTTACTGAAATATTTTGCTTGAGAAAAGTTGTCATTGGCCCATTTCCTTTGCAGTTATGAAACCGTCCACATAACGAGTCAATTAGGTACGATTAAAACAGTGATTTTCAATCTTTTTTTCTTTACACCCACGTCTCACCTTAAACAATCCCTTACTAATCTGAGAGCACCTATGGCATAGGGAATACTTAAAAGTGGGATGTGAGTGGAAAGAAAAAGATTGAGACACCACTGCTCTAAAACCATAACACATTATTTCTATGAGTATATGGAAGATTTTCAGACAGCTACCATGATACTTTTATCCTTTGGTTGCTCACATTCTTCAACCTCATCACACTCTCAAGATTTATTCCCATATAACAAAAATATATTCAAAATTTCCTTTAGTCTACTGTAAGGCAAACAGAGATTACCATCAGCAGAAATTGCTTGATGCACCTTAGTGTCAGAGAAAGAGAAGCAAAGAGTCCTTCTCACACCCTCCCCCCCCCCCCACCCCCACCACAGTCACAATGTCCATGGATTCACCCCCTGCGTTCCTGCAACCACATAACCTTCAATGAAAATGATCAGAAACCCAGGCCCCAGATCCAAACCTCCAACACGATTAGGAAACCCTCAGTGCCCTTGACACCCTCCCATAATTTGGTTCTGAAACCTGGTAACACTTCAGCCAGTCTTGAGCCAGTCTCCAGCAGTCCACAGCCAGTCGCTTGACCGCAGTCGCCAGCAGCACACAACAGGTGCGGAGTCCTCGCCTTGAGTCGCTAATGGCCTGCCTCCTGAGTGTTCTTCAGCCTCAAAGCAACTTGCTGGTCTGCTCTCATGGTCACTGTCCTGTGGGTCCTCTCCTCTGCTTCTCCTTCTCAAAAGGGGTGGGTGGGTAAGGGGGGTGGTCTCCCCATTTCCTGGTGCTCTGCTTCCCCATAGTCTTCCCTCGAGTCCACTACCAAACATAGGAGCTGCCATCTTGGGCCCAGACCCCATGTTGCAGGATTTTAAAATAAACTACCATTGACTCCTTTAACATGGTGTTTAAAGCCTGTATGGAGCCAACGGAAGCTGGGTGGTTTGACCTCACAGATGAGTGCTGTGCCTCTGCTATCCACGGGTCTGCACCAGCAGCAGTGCAGCCGTTACAGCAGCTCCAGCAATGCTGCCATTTTCTTTACAGCTGACTGCTTAGCAACAAATAAAAGCCATGTAAAACATAATAACGTGTGTAAAGAAATACAACAAAGCTCAGGAGTGAAATAAAAAACTATGCCATGCGACAAGAAAAATCTTAGTAAACCACTTGCATGCTGAAAGTACAGGTTAATGTCTTGAAAACAAGAGATCTATCAGGGAGAGCCTTCAGCAAGGCAGAATTAGATTGCCACGTTTCCTGTGAAGCAAACATGCAACCATAAAAATAAGGACCATGAGTAGTTCACTTAGCTCCTCGAGCCTGCTCTGTTATCAAATAAGATGATGGCTGATTTTATTGCAACTTCTTGTCTTCTTGCAATCACCTTTCATTTACTTGCTTATCAAGAACCTATCCATCTTGCCTTGAAATATTCACAAAATGCATGCACTGCCTTTGAGGAAGAGAGTTCTAAAGACTCAAGATCCTCTGGAAAGAAAATATTTTGCCTCAACTCTGTCTTAAACTCATGACCCCTGACATATGAGGCTCTCCCCATGTTATTGTTTACTTTTTCAACTTTCAAATAATGTAACCACAACCAGTTCAACTATTCTCATCAAATAATCCATGTATCAATCTAGTCATCCTTCTCTAAACTGCTTCCAAAGTATAAACCGCCTTACTTAAATCAAGAGCTTGTAAATCAAAAAAACTTGTACAACATACCCCAAATGTGGCCTCATTAATGCCATACATCACCAAAGCATAATCTCCCTATTTGTGCATTCAGTTTCCCTGGCAAAAAAAAGAGAATATTGCCCGAATTTTATTAATTACTGGCTGCACATTCGTACTCATCTTCCACAAACTATTCAGGAGGACACAACGATTAGGTGCACTTCAGAATTCTGTCCTCTCCTTTCTTGTGCTAGGAAGACATTTCAAGCTGCAATATTGTATTTACAACATGTAATTTTAATCATTATTGTTTGCAGGGGGGAAATAAAAATAAGTTATCCATGAAATAAAAGTGTAGAGAAATACAAACTAAAAATGATCACAGAAACTGAAACAAGGAAGATTTCCTTGCTTCTTCTGACATTGACTGAACTGTTGTGCACTTTCAGCACTTTCTGTTGTAATTTAACATCACAGCAACTGCTGCCTGGCGGCATTTACATCCCCCCAAGTGGTCAGGTCAGAAGCAGCAAAGTCATTTTCAATATGCAGCCAAGTGCAAAAGCCAAGCCCTTCTGAATTCTCAGTTAATAAGGCAAGGATACGAATGACTACAGTAATTATAAAATTATCATCAGTCAAACTGTGATATTTTATTGGATAAAATAGACTGATGGCAAGAATATTTGTAAATTGGTGTAACAAGTTTAAAAACATTTTTCCATGACCATAAGTACCGTATTTGACAGCTCTGGCATACAAGAGTCCTCCTCCTCCTCCACCCCCCTCCCCCAATTTTAGCGTGAAATTTTAGGTATAATTAGTTTTAGTGTATTTACAGGTAAAACCTGGACAGAACATGCAACTAGGACATTAGTAAAACTCGTTTCAATAGTAATACAGCTGTAATTAACAAGAGAAAACCTTTAATAAGAGAACATAAAAACAATGAACTATCATAAGTAAAAACCGAATAAAACATCAATGATCCTGTTACAAAGACTGTAATCGTCTTCACTGCCTGAACATTCATCAGTATCATTACTGTCAAAGCCCAAAATCTCAGCATCAGTTCTGCTGGTATCAATGACTTCAAATAATGCCTAGTCCTCGGTCCCATCTAGGGCAATACTAATTCCACACTTCTTAAAAGCCTTAACTACTTGCACATCTGTGTAATAGTGGGACATTTCATTCTTCTTGCTCGTGTTAGTGCATGGTCCTTTTCTCCCATCCATTCAATCCCTCAAGCTATTTTTAAACATCTTGTTTAAACACTGTAAGGTAAAACATCATGAGATGGGAATGTGTAAGGAGTTACCCTGTACAGGGCTGTAACAAGATGTGAATGCATCCTTGTACTTACAAGATAAGAGAGACATTGATGGATTGAGAGGCAGGAAGCTAGCAGGGAAAGGATAGCAACAGTTTTAGTCATTGGACAAGTAATGATATGATGATGTTCTAAGCACGTATCCAAGGGTATAAAAAATCACCATTTTGCTGATAACGGCAGAATGCATTCTCCGACTAACATGGTTAGTTGCAAGTGTTACAATCCGGTAATAAAGAACAAAGAACCCTGATTCGACTCAGTCTGGTGTTTGTCTCACTCATTCATGAACAAAGCAGACCTAACAACACGGATCTGCAATTGGCTCATCAGACCATCAGGAATAACAGCCATCTGGGTTTTCAGTTCGTACGCCTTTTTAAAAAACAAAATACCTTCAGTTCTGTGTGCCTTGAACTGATTCGAGATCAGAAGTGCAGGATTTTTTTTTCACGAATCCACCGGGACACCTTTGCCATATTTTCTACAACCATAATTTGATTCCAGCTTCACCCATCCAGCCATATAACCATATACAGCACAGAACAGGCCAGTTTGGCCCTACTGGTCCATGCCGGAACAAATACCCACCCTCCTAGTCCCACTGATCAGCACCTGGTCCATACCCCTCCAATCCTCTCCCCTCCATGTAATTATCCAGTCTTTCCTTAAATGTAAATAACGTCCTTGCTTCAACCACCTCTGTCGGAAGCTTATTCCACATCCCAACCACCCTTTGCGTGAAGAAATTTCCCCTCATGTTCCCCTTATAATTTTCCCCCTTCAATCTCAAACCATGGCCTCTGGTTTGAATATCCCCCACTCTTAATTGAAAAAGCCTATCCACGTTGACTGTCTGTCCCTTTTAAAATCTTGAACACCTCCATCAAATTCCCCCCTCAATCTTCTACGCTCCAGAGAAAAAAGCCCCAGGCTGCTCAACCTTTCTCTGCAACTCAAACCCTGACATCCTGTCAACATTCTCGTGAACCTTCTCTACACTCTCTCTATTTTGTTTATATCCTTCCTATAATTTGGTGACCAAAACTCCACACAGTATTCCAAATTTGGCCTCCAATGCTTTGTACAATTTCATCATAACATCCCAACTCTTGAATTCAATACTCTGATTTATGAAGGCCAACATTCCAAATGCCTTCTTCACCACTCTATCTACCTGAGTATCAACTTTGAGGGTACTATTTACCATAACTCCTAAATCCCTTTGTTGCTCTGCACTCCTCAATTGTCTACCATTCAACGTATATGACCTATTTAGATTTGCCTTTCCAAAATGCAACACTTCATACTTATCCGTATTAAATTCCATCAGCCATTTCTCAGCCCACTCCTCTAGCTTTCCTATATCTCTTTTTAAGCTATGGTAATCTTCCTCACTGTCCACAATACCACCAATCTTTGTATCATCTGCAAACTTACTTATCCAATTCACCACCCCTTCTTCCAGGTCATTAATATATATAACAAACAATAGTGGACCGAGCACCAATCCCTGAGGAACTCCACTAGTCACCGGCCTCCAATTGGACAAACAATTTTCTACCACTATTCTCTGACACCTCCCATCCAACCATTGCTGAATCCATTTCACTACCTCCTTATTTATACCTAATGCCTCCACCTTTTTTCCTAACCTCCTGTGGAGAACTTTGTCAAAAGCTTTACTAAATTCTAAATAGACAACATCCACAGCCTTCCCTTCATCAATCTTTTTTGCAACCCCCTCGAAAAACTCTATAAGGTTTGTTAAGCATGATCTACCACTGACAAAACCATACTGACTACTTCCTATCAATCCCTGTTCTTCCAAATATTTGTAAATGCCATCCCTCAGAACACTTTCCATCAACTTACCCACCACAGATGTCAGACTCACAGGTCTATAATTTCCTGGCTTACATTTGGACCCTTTCTTAAACAGCGGAACAACATGAGCCACCCTCCAATGCTCTGGCACTACCCCCATGACCAGTGACATCCTAAATATCTCTGTTAATGGCCCCACTATCTGTACACTAGTCTCACTGAGTGTCCTTGGGAATACATTGTCCAGACCCAGAGATTTCTGCACCTTTATCTTTTTTAACACTGCCATCACTACCTCCTCAGTTATCCTGATATGGATCATGACCTCCCACTATTTTTCTTTACTTCAACTGGTACAATATTTTTTTCCCTAGTGAATACCGAGAAAAAGAAATCATTTAAAATTTCCCCCATCTCCTCTGACTTTTCACATAGCCTACCTCGCTATCTACAAGGGGTCCAATTTTATCCCTCACTAATCTTTTACTTTTAATGTAGCTATAGAAATCCTTTGGATTTATTCTTACTCTGCCTGCCAAAGCCTCTTCGTGCCTCTTTTTGGCCTTTCTAATTTCTTTCTTAAGATTCCTTCTACACTCCATGTAGTCCTCTTTCAATTTCTCATCACCCTGCTGTTTAAACCTCTTGTTCCAGCCTTTCCTTTGATCCTCACTGGGACATATCTACTCTGTATTCTCAAAATTTCTTCTTTGAATATTCTCCATTTTTCATTTCCATCCTTTCCTGAAAAAATCATGTCCCACTCAATACTCCCCAAAGCCATTCTCATTCCTTCGAAATTTTCTTTTCTCCAATCCAGAACCTCAACTTTAGGCCCTTCTTTGCTCTTCCCTAAAACTACCCTAAAACTAATAGAGTTGTGATCCCTAGACCCAATTTGTTCTCCAACATTAACTTCAGACCTCTGACCTATCTTGTTCCCTAACAGGAGATCCAGTAGTCGGTTCCTCTACGTATTGATTAAGAAAACTATCTTGCACACATTTGACCAACTCTAGCCCATCCAGCCCTCTTACTGTATTGGTATCCCAATCAATGTGAGGGAAGTTAAAATCTCCCATGATCACTACCTTATGTTTATTACACATATATGCTATCTTCTTACAAATTTGTTCTTCCAATTTTCTAGGCCCATTTGGTGGTCTATAATACCCTCCTATTAGTACCCTCATCCCTCCTCCACCCCTCAATTCCACCCAAACAGCCTCACTGGACGATCCTTCCAAACCATCCTGCCACCTCACGGCAGTAATGTCCTCCTTAACAAGCAGAGCAACTCCTCCCTCTTTTTTTTACCCCCTGTTCTATCACATCTAAAACATTGGTATTCTGGAATATTTAGTTGCCAGTCCTGACCCTCCTGTAACCAGGTCTCACTAATTGCCACAACATCATGATTCCCAGTGCCAATCCATGCTCTAAGCTCATCTACCTTGTTCACTATGCTTCTTGCATTAAAGTACACGCATTTCAGAGCCTTTTGGATAAACATGAACAAACAAATTGCGTCGTACATTTTCTTTGGAGTTTGAGTCTTTTAAATATTACAAACGGTGGCAGTTTTGTGCCATTAGCACAACAGGCCAGAACTACTGTATAGCATGTCTTTTCATGACCAGTGGTTTTCACTACGATGGCTTTAGCTCCTTTAACATTCACAGTTTTGTTGACTGGTACATTCAATGTTTCTGGACCTTCAACCATGTTCCCAATTTGGTTCAGATCAAAACAAGCAATTTTACGTGCATTTATTACAAGCATGAAATTCTAATATATGGTCTTCATAATCTGCATTTTCTGTGCAATGTTTTTGTACACATTGATAAAGCATGCCATTTCATGAACCGGTAACACCAACCTTGCGCTTTTGTTCTTCTCAGCTCCTGCACTTGTGCATTAGAAACAGATTTCTCTGCTTCTCTTTACGCACCCAGTTTTTTTTAAAAACTCCTCCTCAATTTGTGGCCGACATAGGGCTGGACAACAAAGGGTGAGTTTACCCTTTTTAGCAGCCTCTATCCATTTTTCTTGCTTACTCCATGCAGGTACCATTTTTGCTGTAGGCAGTGTTCTCAAGACTTAAACTGCCACTCTATTACCGTGCTCCTTAGCATATGTTACAACTTATAGTTTGTATGCAATAGTGTTGCATGAGCGCTTTCCCCTGTCGCCATCTTGCAGATGAAAGCCTCCACAACAGTGCCCAAAATGGCGGCTCCAAAATGTCACCTTTGTGTATGTGTCTGAGGTGGTTTTGGAGGAGATTTTTCTGGGAAAAAGGGAGGGTCCCATATGCTGTCAAATACAGTACATTTAAGTGTGTGCGATGTGCACTCAGAAACTAGGTAGAGACAGTAATAATGAGAAGGTGGCAGAATATAGAAAGTGTCACATTATCAGCTGACAGCAGGCATACAAAGCAGGAGCCAGAGGAGGCCATCCGGATTACCGTCATTCAATATGTTCTTGACTGATTCATGCTGGTCTCAACTCCTCATCTGTGTCAGCTCCCCAGTCATTTCCCCAATCTTTTTAACATTTATTTACCTCCATCTTAAATACTCCCCATGAGCAAACCACTACAATACAGAATTCTTGAGATTCATTGCCCTCTGCATGAATAAATTTTTAAAAACCTGTTATATTGTAATCACCTTGTAATTCTCCAGTGAGTGAAAACAACTCAACATCCAAGCTTGTCTCAGTAAGGTTACCCCTCATTTTTCACTCACTGTCACTAAAACAAACGAACTGATTGTGGACTTCAGGATGAGGAAACCACGAGAATAAAAACCAATCCTCACTGAGCAGTGGAAAGAGTAAAGCTCTTCAAATTCCTGGGTGTCAACGTCTCTGAATTTCTAACCTGGGGCGTCCATGTCGATACAATCATGAAAAAGCTCACCAACAGCTATACTTTGTTAGGAGTTTAAGAAGATTTGGTTCCTCACCAAAGACTTGCAAATTTCTTGGCATACCATTGCATCAGTGCCTGGTGTAGAGCATCCAATGCACAGGACAGGAAAAGGCTGCAGAGAGTTGTGAACTCAGCCAGCACCAACATGGGCATTAGTCTCCATTCAGGACATCCCAAGAAAGCAGCCTCTATCATCAAGAACCTTCAACATCCAAACCATGCTGTCATCTCACTGCTACCATCAGGAAGAACATACAGGAGCTGAAGACGAATACCCTACACCAGAGTTCTGAATGGACAATAAACCATTGACATTATCTCACTTTTTCTCTTCAATTAGCTGAACATATCTCTTTTGATACCTGCTATCAGCTGGTAACAAAGGAAGTTATTGAAATATGCATACCTTAACTTCTATTTCGACATTGCTTTTTTTCCTGATTACAGTGGTGGAGATATGCTGGAAAATGGATCAAATGCATTTTTAAATATCTGACGTTCTTTGCACCTGGAACTTGTAGCAAAGTAAATTGTGCTTTCAATTCTTCCTTTATTTTCCTTATTCTCAGGTGTGGATTGTTTCATTCATCACCCATCGTTAGGAAACAAAGTAAAGTTGGTTCTGATTAGAAAGCTCATATATTGATCTTACAACAGATTTTTTTCTCATGCAACTTGGAACATAAATCAGTATAGGTTCAGGCCCTTCAGTGCATATGTCTGTAGTGAACATGTCTAAATCGAACTAAAATCTGCTGCATGCACCTGATAGATATCCATTCATCCCTTCATATCCTGTCATGAAGGTTCTATCAAGAAGGGTCTCAAATGCTATTCTTTTATTTTACCTCTTTCTACCACTGATCCTAACAGCCCGATCCAGGAACCTACAGCTGTGTAAACATTCGCTTCCTGCATTTTCCTGAACTTCCTTCTCCCTCATCTAAAACGCAGGTCCTTGTGTGTGTGTGTGTCACAAGATAAAGGAAGAGAAGTAGGCCATTCAGCCCATCAAGTCTGCTCCACCACTCCCCCATGAGCTAACCATTCCCGCATCTAGTTCCAATTTCCGACTTTTCCCCATATGCCTTCAGCACCTGTGGGATGCACCTCATCCGGTCCGGGAGACTTACTTATATTTAGTCCATTTAGCTTCCCAAGCATTATCTCTCTAGTAATCTTGACTACTTAATTTTATTCCCAGTGTGAAAGATTATGTTTTATTTTATATTGTATATAGATAGGTTTTAAAGGAGATAAATTGTGGGGTTTTTAGTTAGGTCACAAAAAGATAGAAACACTTCAACACAAATCTCATTTAAAATGCTAGAGCTCAGCTCAAGCCAGACAGTCCTGGCTCTGGGTGCCTTTGCAAAAACTTTGAAGAGTCCCTAAAGAAACTTTATAAGTAGGTGTCAATTGGACATGCTGTGGAGTAATGGATTATTGTTTTGGAAACCAAAAGATAAACGGATTTGTGGATAGGGTCCGCTGCCACAGTCTGTCGGAGTGCAGTTTGCTGTTCTAAGAGGGTCATTTTTTTTCCTGAGGGAGAGGGAATTCAGTTCTATGGTTCAGCAGCAGCAGATGGGACTGGAACAGGACAAGCTGGCAAACTTGTGGAAAAACCCCATTTTGATGACTGAAGTAGAAACAAAAATACAGGAATCAATGCCAAAGGAATTGGTGGAATCAGATGTAATTGTTACATTTAAGAGACATTTAGACCAGTGCTTCTCAACTTTTTTCTTTCCACTCACTTTAAGTATTCTCTATGCCATTTGTGCTCTTTATATATTTTAAAACTGAGTATCGTTTTGTATGCTATTTGCCAACTTCTTTTCATAACACATCTTTGCTTTCCTAATGACTTTCATTTTTTTCTGTAATTTTTAAAAAAAGTTTCCCACTCCTCTGTCTTCACATTAGTTTTTGCTTCCTTGTATTTGTTTTTTGCCACCCCTCCATCTATCTTACTTTTCCAGTCACTTCGGCCAGTTCCTCTCTCATACCACTGTAATTTCCTTTGTTCCACTGAAATATTGACACCTCCTTTTCCGATTTGAATCTGAACTCAATCATGTTATGATCACTACTTCCTAAGGGTTCCATGACCTTAAATTCCCTAATCACCTCAGGTTCATGACACAGCACCCAATCCAAAACCGCTGATCCCCTGCTGGGCTTATCGACAAGCTGCTCCAAAAATCCATCCCGTCGGCATTCAACAAACTCTCTCTCCTGAGATCCAGTACCTTCCTGACTTTTCCAATCCCCTTTCATTTTAAAATCCCCCAATAATTATCTTGGTATTTTCCTTCTGACATGCTTTTTCTATTTCCAGCTGTATCTTGTAGTCCACCACCCAGATGCTGTTTGAGGGCCTGTATATAACTGCTTTTAGGGTCCTTTTACCCTTGCCATTTCTTAACTCAACCCAAAAGGATTCTACCACTTCTGACCCCATGACCCTTCTTTCTAGTGATTTACTATCATTGCCTACCATCAGGGCCACACCACCCCCTCTACCTACCTGCCTATCTTTCCTATAGACTGTGTTCCCTTGGACATTCATCTCCCATTCACATCCATCCTTAACCAATGGCTCGGTAATGGCCACAATGTCATATCTTTTAATCTATAGCTGTACAAGGTAATTTTTTAATGCTACGTTTATTTAAGTTCAATACATTTAGACCAGCATATTACCAATTTTCCCGTAGTTGTACAGAAACTTATCCCGTCTTTTCACCTGCCCGTCCTTTTTTGTCATCTTTTACTTTTTTTCTGTCTTCCTTTTTCTCAACCCTATCGGCCTGCTTCCTTTCCCCCTGCCAACTTAGCTTAACCTTTCCCTGATAGCTATGTCAGTTTTACTTTGTGGTAAATATTCCGACTCTCTACCCTATTAATGCCTCTCATGATTTAATAAACCTCTATCAGGTCAGGCATCAGGCCTCCTTTGCTCCAGAGCTTGCCTGGTGTTTGTCAAATACCTCCCAGTAACTCCTTCCATCTAACACGGCAACATCCTGGTAATGATCTCCTGCACCTTTTCAAAATGCTCCACATCCTTCCTGTAATTGGGCAAAAAGAATTGCACACACCATTCCAAGTGCAGCCTCACCAAAATTTTATATAGTTATAACATGACCTCCTTCCAGGAGTCACGTGATGGAGTAGTGGCCAGTAGGGGAATACTAGCCCTCTCCAGAAAAGAAGAAATAAAGTGAAGAAAAAACAAAGTTCAATAAATACAAAATATAAGAAACAAAAGAAAGAAAATGACACCCAAGAAGGAAAAAGTAAAACACGGGAAAAAAAGAAGAAAAGACGCCTGAAAAGAAAGGAGAAGGCCTTACCTGCATGAAGAAACAGGGAGCCGTGATGGAGAAGAGCACCTGATCTCCGAGGTTGGAACGGAGTCACAACTCCCCCCAACCGCTGGACTGCAAAAATGGCTCTCTGAGCCAAACAAAAGTGCACCACTGCGCAAAATAAGGAAAAGGAAAACACCGACGGGAGGGGGGCTCAGCCAAGGAGCGGGCAACCACAGCGCGACCAGCTGAGGGATGCCCAACACCAGGGCTCTCAGCTGGAAGAAGAGGAAAGCAACAGGAGAGGGAGTGAAAGAAAAGAAGAGCACCAGCAAGAGGCTCAACAGATGAGCAGCTCAGAAGAAGAGGACCAACAGCAAGAGGCCAAGCAAGAAGAGGGCAGACAAAGTGAGACAAGTAACTCATCAGGAAAGTCAGAAGAGACACAGATTCAAAGAAGAGAAGAAGATTCAAACACAGGTACAGACACAGAAGAAGAGGAAGAAGAAGACCAAGATCTGCACAGAGAAATAGAAGGTAAAACAGATGGACAAAATATAGATAAAGTTTTTTTTCAAGAACAAATGAGAGCATTAAAAGAATGGTTGTCATTAGAATTTAGTGCAATTAAAAGGAAAATGAAAAGAACAGAAGATAAAGTGCAAAGATTAGAGCTAGTCATGACAGAAATAGGGAAAAGATTAGAAAATGTGGAAGAACAAGAAATGGAAGTGAATGACTTTAGAAGAAAATTGGAAGAAAGTGACAAAAAAAATTAAAGAGTCACAAGAGCTGTTAGCTCAGAAAATTGATATATTGGAAAATTATAGTAGGTGAAACAACATAAAAATAGTGGGCCTAAAGGAAGGTGAAGCACAGATATGAAGGAATTTATAAAAGAATGGATCCCAAAGGTCCTGGGAACGACAGAAATGCAGGAAGGAATGGAAATAGAAAGGGCACCCAGAACACTAGCTCCGAAACCTCAGACACATCAAAAACCAAGATCCGTTTTAGTAAAATTTTTGAGATATACGACAAGAGAAAATATACTGGAGCAGGCAAGGAATAAAATTAGAGAAGACAATAAACCATTGGAATACAAGGATCAAAAAATATTTTTTACCCAGACATAAGTTTTGAACTCTTAAAGAAGAGGAAGGAGTTTAATACAGTAAAATCGATCCTATGGAAAAAAGGTTATAAATTTATGTTAAGACATCCAGCTGTGCTAAAATATTTATCCCTGGGGAGCAAAACAGACTGTTCTCGGATCCGGAGGAGGCACAAGAATTTGCAGAACGCTTGCAGGACAGAAGGAGAGATGAAGAGATGTAACAAGAATGAAGAACGGCGATAAAATATATATAAAGATGTAAAAATAATGTATAGGCAAAGAACTAAAGAAGGGAAAAAGAAGGGAAGAAAGGGGGAAAAAAAGAGAGACTGGGTAGGACACGTAGCAGCAGCATCATATAATTCAAAAGCTAGAGGTGTAGCCATATTAATGAATAAAAAGTACCAATCAAAATAGAGGAGGAAATAATAGATCCAGCAGGGAGGTATGTAATGATAAAGTGTCAGATATATTCAGAATTTTGGAATTTGATTAATATATATGCACCTAATGAAGATGATCAAAAGTTTATGCAAGATTTTTTTTGAAGATTATAGATACGCAAGGAAATATATTGATAGGAGGGGATTTAAACCTTAATTTGGATCCAATGTTGGATAAAACTGGACAAAAGACAAGCAAAGAGAATAAAGTGGCCTAATTTATGGTTAAATCAATGCAGGAAATGAAACTTATCGATATATGGAGGAGGCAGCTCCTAAGAGAGAAGGAATACTCATTTTATTCGAGTAGGCATAAAACATACTCAAGGATTGATATGTTTTTGTTGTCAGCCCATATTCAAGGGAGAGTCAGGAAAACTGAGTATAAAGCTAGACTACTATCACATCATTCACCCCTATTATTAGCAATAGAACTGGAGGACATCCCACCAAGAACTCCATTCTACTCAAAAGGCAGGAATTTAGAGAGTTTATTGAATGCCAAATTAAAACATATTTTGAACATGGAATCAGTGAAAGACAAATTTATATTATGGGACGTAATGAAAGCCTTCATCAGAGGGCAGATAATAAGTTATGTGACTGAGATGAAAAAGGACTACAATCGAGAAATAGAACAGTTGGAAAGGGAGATAGTAAGTACAGAAAAGGAATCAGTAAAAAGGGATGATATAACGAAAAGGAGAAAATTAGCGGACAAAAAAATTATGAAACATTACAAACGTATAAGGTGGAGAAGAACATAATGAAAATAAAGCAAAGGTATTATGAACTAGGAGAAAAAACACATAAAATATTAGCCTGGCAACTTAAAACAGAACAAGCTAAAAGAACTGTATTGGCATCAAGGAAAAAGAACAAACAAATTACATATAATCCAATAGAGATTAATGAGAATTTTAAGGAATTTTATGAACAATTATACCAAACTGAGAATGAGGGGAAAGATGATAAAATAGAAGAATTTTTAGCTAAAATTGAACTGCCAAAATTGCAAGAAGAGGAACAAAACAAACTGATAAAACCATTTGAAATAGAGGAAGTACAGGATATATAAAAAAACTGCCGAACAATAAAACGCCTGAAGAGGATGGATTCCCAATAGAATTCTATAAAATGTTTAAAGAGTTATTAATTCATTAACACCAGCATCATATAGACCAATATCTCTACTTAATTCAGATTATAAGATAATAGCAAAATTATTAGCAAACAGATTGGCCGATTGTGTACCAAAAATAGAAGAACAAGATCAAACTGGATTTATTAAGAAAAGAACAGCGAATAATGTCTGTAAATTTATTAATCTAATTCATGCAGTTCAAGGAAATAAGAAGCCAAAAGTGGCTGTTGCTTTAGATGCAGAAAAAGCCTTTGATTGGGTAGAATGGAATTATTTATTCAAAGTATTACAAAGGTTCAATCTACCAGAAAAATATATTAATTGGATTAAAGCATTATATAATGGATCATTGGCGAAGGTAACAGTAAATGGATATGTATTGAACCAATTTAAATTAAGTAGGTCAACTGGGCAGGGATGTCCATTATCCCCCTCACTGTTCGCTTTAGCAATAGAACCATTGACAGAATTGATAAGAACAGAAAATAAAAGGGATAAAAATAAAGGAGGAGTATAAAATCAGTTTATTTGCAGATGACATCATAGTATACTTAACAGTACCAGAAATATCAATAAAAGAATTACATAAGAAATTGAAGGAATATGGAGAAATATCAGGGTACAAGATGAACACAAATAAAAGTGAAGTGATGCCAATGAGGAATGAGGATTATACAGGATTTAAAAAAGAATCACCATTTAAATGGCAAACACAAGCAATCCGTTACCTAGGTATTAGGTTAGATAATAACTTAAGCCACCTGTACAAATTAAATTATCAGCCACTAATAAAGAAATTGCAGGAAGACTTAGAACATTGGAAAGAATTAGCATTAACGTTGATAGGGAGGGTAAATTGCATTAAAATGAATGTCTTCCCAAGGATACAATACATATTTCAATCGTTACCAGTTCCCTGAACAGAGAAATTCTTTAATGAACTAAAGAGAATAATAAGGAAATTCTTGTGGGGGGGGGAACCGAGGATAGCGTTAGATAAATTAACAGAGAGGTACAACCAAGATGGTTTGCAGTTACCAAACTTAAAAAAATATTATAGAGCAGCACAATTAAGGTTTTTATCAGACAAGGGAAAAACCAGACTGGACTAAGATAGAGCTAGATAAAATAGGGGAGAAGATTCCGGAACATATAATTTATAAGTAGGATGAATAGCTGGTACGATATAAAAGCTCACCAGTACTGCATCAGTTACTCAATATATGGAAGAAGATTAACTTAGAAAGGAAAAAAATCGAATTACCAAATACCAAAATTACTATTGATGCAAAATTTGCTAATCTCTTTAACAATAGATAACCTTTCCTTGAGAGAATGGGAGAGAAAAGGAATTAAAAGAATAGAAAATTGTTTTTTGGGAAATAATTTATTAACATTTGAACAGTTGAAGTACAAATATGAATCAACTCATGGTAAAATGTTTGCAAATCATCAATTGAAAGCTTATTTAAAGGATAAATTGGGAAACAACTTGAGATTATCTGAAGGAAGCAGCTTTGAATATGTGATGACAGACACAATGATAATTAAAAGATTTATAATAAACATGTACATCAAGCTGCAAGATAAGGAAAATGATGAAATAAGCTATAAACCCATACAAAAGTGGGAAAAGGATTTTCATAAAGATTAATCATAAAGATTTAAAAAATTAAGTATGGGAAAAGTTATATTCTGGAATTATGAAGAATATAATAAACACAAGGTTATGTATGATATAGTATAATTGGTTACACAGGTCATATATCATGCCCCAAAAGTTAAAAAAAATGGGATCCAACATTATCAGATAGACGTTTTCGCTGTAAGAAGGAAATGGGAACAACAGTACATGCAATTTGGGCATGTGAGAAAGTGAAAAAGTTTTGGGAAGATCTAAATCAGATATTAAATACAATCACAAAAAGTAACATACCAAAAAATCCAGAGGTCTTTCTTAATATAAGTAAGGAACTAAGCCTCAAATTGGATAAAGTGCAAAAAATATTTATTATTATAGCCTAAGCAGTAGCAAAAAAATGTATAATGTCAACTTGGAAAATGGAAGAGAGCCTGAGCATACAGCAATGGTACATGGAAATGAATAAATGTATTCCATTGGAAAAAATAACATATAATTTAAAAAATAAAGTCACATTATTTGAACAAATTTAGGAACCATACATGGAACATAACAAAGAGAGCTTGCCTCGGTCCTCCACCCCCTAAAATTATAAGAAGACAGTTTATTTTCAATGTGTGATGACATTGTTTAATGGTTATATTGTACTGCATATGTTGAATATTTATTAGTTTTGGAGGGGGCTGGGAAGGGGTAGAGAAGGTAGGGGGAGGGAAAAAAAAGGGAGAAAATGCCACTGTGTACATTTAATGAGAAACGTTTGTATATACTTTTGTTGATATGGTTCACAGTATGAAAAATAATTTTTTTTTTAAAACACATGACCTCCTTCCTTTTATACTCAATGCAACACCCAGCGAAGCCAAGCATGCCATACACCATTTTATAACACCATCTGCTTGCATGGCCACTTTCAATTATTTATGGTCCTGGACCCCCAGATCCCTCCAGACATAGATGCTTTTAACTTTATACATTCCCCGTACCACTCCCTCTGCAAATGAATCATTGATTTCAAGAGAAGGCCACAGTTATAGCAGATCAGCAACATCTCCTTCTCAATGACAATCAACACAGATGCATCAAGGATATGCACTTATCCCACTGCTCTACTCATTCTAAACCCATAATTGTGTAGCTAGGCATAATTCAAATGTCATCTACAAATCTGCCAATGAGGCCATGGCTCATTTGCACTTATTTTTAAATAATGAAGTTTATAGAAATTTTTGCACCTGTAATGAACAATAATGCACCCTCAAAACAATGAATTTTGTGAAACATGTTCATGACAATAAATTCTGATTCACTGGACCTCCCAAAGGGCCACACCTTATACTTGTCTAGATTAGACATCATATGCTATTTTTCTGCCCATGTCTGTAACTGATTAATAGGTTGTATTCTTCAGGAACCCTCAACTGTCTCCACAACTAATATTTGTATCATCTGCAAACTTACTCAACTACCCTCCTACTTTTTCATCTTCCATTGGTGTATATCCCAAATAACCGGGGTCCTAGCACCAATCCCTGTGGAACTTCACTGGTCACAGTCCTTCAGCCCGATTACCAACCTTCCACCACCACCCTTTGTCTTCTAAGGGCCAGCCAATTTTGTATCCAAACTATCATGCATCTGTATGTTCTGAATCAGCCTATCAGGAGGGACGTTACTAAAGTCCCTATATACAACAACCACTGCCCTACCCACTCCCCATTAACCATCTTAGTCGTCCTAAATCCTATCCCTAAGTTTCCTTTCCAAGAGTTTCTTGAATACTGAAGTGATCCTCACTGGCTTATTATTTCCTGGATTATCCTTTCCCCCCCCCCCCCCCCCACCATTCTTCAACAAAGGTATATATCAACCTCTCACTAGTCCTCTGGGGCTTTTCTTATTGCTAGCGAAGATGCAAAGAACTTTGCCAAGGCCTCAGCAATCTCTTCATCTGCCTGGGAGTAGTTAAGCAAATTTGCAGATGATACAAAGTCTTTTACTCAGTCCTCATCAAGGACTCCGTCATGGATAGGTTCAAGAATTTCAAATTCCTGGGTGTCAACATCTCCAAGGATCTGTCCTGGAGCGTCTATGTCAATGCAATCATGAAAAAGGCTTACCAGTGGCTAGACCTTGTGATGTGCTTGAGGAGACTCTCGGAAACTTGCTCAGGTGTACCGCGAAGAGCATTCTGGCAGGTTGCATCACTGTCTGATATGGAGGCGCCAACTCTCAGGACAAGAATAAACTCCAGAGGGTCATTAACTCTGCCTGCGACATCACAGACACCAGATTTCACTCCATTAAGGATATCTACAAGAGGCGGTGTCTCAATAAAGCTGCCTCTATCCTCAATCACCACCCACCCCCCCCCCCCCCACTTATGCCCTCTTCACTCTGCTACCATCGGGAAAAAGGTACAGGAGCCTAAAGATGAGCACTCATCGGCACGAGGACAGCTTCTTCCCCGCTGCCTTCAGATTCCTGAATAATTATAGAGCCAAAGACACTGCCTACTTTTTGGGTTTTTTTAATTTATTGTCGTAAAACTGGTTTATATGAATGTTTGGTAACTGTTGGTGTTGCTGAAAAACACCAAATTTTGTGACTTGCTCAGGACAATAAATTCTGATTCTGAAATACAAAAGGACATAGGTTTAAAGTGTGTGTGGAATGAAGTTTAAAGGAGGTTTACTAGGTCATTTTTTTTACAAAGATAGGGGCCTGGAACACACTGCAAGGGAAAGTAGTAGAAACAAATGGAATAGTGCATTTAAGAAATATGTAGACAGACAGGAAGTAGAGGGTTACGAATCATATGGTATTAGTTTAAACTTGCTTCATGGTCAGCATGAACCTTGTAGGCTGAAGGACCTGTTCCTATTCTGTAATGTGTTATATGTTCTTCTTTCTTTGGCTTGGCTTCGCGGACGAAGATTTATGGAGGGGGTAAATGTCCACGTTTGTGGCTGACAAGTCTGATGCGGGACAGGCAGACATGGCTGCAGCGGTTGCAGGGGAAAATTGGTGGGTTGGGGTTGGGTGTTGGGTTTTTCCTCCTTTATCTTTTGTCAGTGAGGTGGGCTCTGCGGTCTTCTTCAAAGGAGGTTGCTGCCCGCCGAACTGTGAGGTGCCAAGATGCACGGTTGGAGGCGAGATCAGCTCACTGGCGGTGGTCAATGTGGCAGGCACCAAGAGATTTCTTAGGCAGTCCTTGTACCTCTTCTTTGGTGCACCTCTGTCACGGTGGCCAGTGGAGAGCTCGCCATATAACACGATCTTGGGAAGGCGATGGTCCTCCATTCTGGAGACGTGACCCACCCAGCGCAGCTGGATCTTCAGCAGCGTGGACTTGATGCTGTCGGCCTCTGCCATCTAGAGTACTTCGATGTTAGGGATGAAGGCGCTCCAATGAATGTTGAGGATGGAGCGGAGACAACGCTGGTAGAAGCATTCTAGGATCAATATATTGAAAGAGTACTCAACATTCTTTGCAAACTGCTAATTAGTTATTTGATGAACGGTAACTTATTAAGTTCCACATTGCAGGAAATGCAAGGACTTCAACACCCCCCCCACCAAAATGCTGCTGGCACAGAGATCTCAAGTCACTGATGCTTTGAGCTTCAGAGTGCCACTACTCTTGGCAGCGTCGAGCATGGTTGTTAAACAGTCACCGGTGTGCACTGCACTGAAGTCTATTAATTCTGGCACTCCATCTTTTTTACTGCAATACAGGTGACAGAAACAATGCGGCCCGCCACTGCTTGATTTGTTGCTTATTCGGTGAATCCAGCCGAGCAAGATGAATGGCTCTAAATTTGGGTGTCGTACTTCAGTCACTGCACTAATGTGATTTGCAGTAATTTAAATCACTTGTTTTCAGACTTTTAATCTTTTAAAACTCCTGCAGAATGCGAGAACCACATCTTTACTGTCAGTAAATTTACTGATAGTAGCTAAAAAATTTGTTTGACCCCATATTAATACAAAACCAGGGAATGCTAGGATTAAATATTATTCTTGCCGAGTTAGTAAATTCAGACAGCATGTCAATAGGGTGATGCCCATCTGCCCTCAAAGACCTTGAAAAAGGAGAGTTCAAGTTTCAAATGATTATTTCTGGATATCTTTTGCAAAGTGTACATTTGTAAATGTCTTCATGAGACAGAAAGGGATATAATTCATTCGCCCCTGCAATGGTCAACAGGGCCTTCCTACTTGGGGGTCATTCAAGTGCCGACATAGCAGATGATGCCACATACTCAAGTTGGAACAAGACTGAGTAATGTCAGGAGAAAACTGCCAAAATACTATTTGAATCAATGCTGCTGAGTACACGAACCCATGAACCTCCCAGTTCCCTTGACAGTGCGTCGAAGAGAAGTGACAAGAAAATTTGACAGCCATTCTCCAGCAGGCAGTTATTGACAAAGTATTTTAATTAGCTCTTGGCCTTGGTTCAGTGGTAGAAACCCTAGCCAGAGAATGCAAATGTAAATTGTGATCAGGACTTCACCATATAATCACAGGTGGCATAATGATGAAAAATTTTGAATTGTTATAATATCAGAAAAATGGAATTTAATGGCTGTCACGTAGCTGAGAGGTTATAGATCATTACCAGATCTTGGTTGAAAGTGGAAGTAGGGACGCATGTGTATGAATTAAGAAAAAAGTGAAGTGGAAAAGGATGAATGTGAAAAAAATGAGAAAAAATGACAAGTATGAGGTGGTGTCCCTTATCGACAACATTACAGACATATTGAGGGTGCCCCTGACTGCTCAACAATGCATGCTTCTTTTCAAAGACAAAGTCTTTATTTTGTTGTTGATTGTAAAGGAAGTTCTTTTTTCTTAATGCAGCAATTTGTTACACATCAGCCCACACTGTTCTGCATAAACAGGTACATTCAGAGATGCAAATGGATACTGCTTCATCCAACACTACAATGACAAAAGTATTTCTTTTCCATTAATATTCCAAGACATTCACCCATTATATACTATTAAAAATATTTGAAGCAAGAAAAATGGGAACAGTGCTACTTGTTCTAGATTCCATCCCACAAATCTTTTTAAATTGAGTAATTATCCCTATTTGGTCGTCCCAATGATCTTATTGACAAGAGGCATCATTAAACATCCAAAAGAAATTATGTCAATGTTCAAAGGATTTTTGATGATCAACTTGGTTTCCGACGATCTTGCCCCACAGAATTGTATTCATTTCAGATTAAAGACAAGGTTCTTGCTGTATCTCAATTTAACACAATTGTCATCTGTTAATGTCACAGGATTCACGTCAGGAGGGAAGTCTCAATTATCATTTCATTAGGAAAATGACTGTAAATAATCCTGCTCAATTTATTATATAATCAAGCAAACTCATCTTCATTGGCTTCTTCCACCAGCTCTCTTGAATTTTCCACACTAATTTGAAGCAATAATTATGCCACTGGTCAAAGTCATAAATGGCCAGTTCCGAGAGATGAATAGACTTCACGATAGATATGAATATTCATCCTCAATTTTCTGTCCTACTTAGTGCTAATTGGCATTTACGAAATAAAATGGCACTGTTTTTCCATTACATATACATAATTCATGTTGAAAGAATCTGCTGTCTGCCTCACTAAAGTGAGGTTAAATGTCCTAAATTCCCTTCACTTCTTGGCCATTACTGCCTCCATTAATTGAAGAATTAATACATTAATTGTGGCAGATACACTGGTGGGAGAACTGGCATCACTTTGTAGCTTATAATACAGAGCTGGAAAAATAAAGCTATATTTTAACTTATTTTTCCAAGTAACAAATAAAATGTCTCTTTCTGCAGTGCTTTTTTACAATGGCCAAGAGTCAATCTATCCCAGTGGTTTTCAAACTACCCCCTGACCTTAAGAAATCCCTATGCCCATTAGTGCTTTGTGATTAGTAAGGGATTACTTAAGGTGGTCTGTGAATGGAAAGAAAAAGTTTGAAACTACTATTTTGATCGTACCTCATTAACTCATTATGTGCACAGTTTCATAACTCCAAAGGAAATGGGCCAATGACAATTTTTCTCAAGCAAAATATTTCATTAACAATTGGGTCTAGAGCAGTGGTCCTCAACCTTCGCCCTCACACACCACCTTAAGCAATCCCTTACTAATCACAGAATGCCAATGGCATTGGGATTACTTAAGATGGAATGTAAGTTTAGGGGGGCTGTTTGAAAACCACTGATCCGATACCGCACGGATGGCAGTCTCTTCAATCTGAGGCGCCTGCAAGCTCACACCAAGACACAAGAGAAACTTGTCCGTGAACTACTCTTTGCAGACGATGCCGCTTTAGTTGCCCATTCAGAGCCAGCTCTTCAGCGCTTGACGTCCTATTTTGCGGAAACTGCCAAAATGTTTGGCCTGGAAGTCAGCCTGACGAAAACTAAGGTTCTCCATCAGCCAGCTCCCCACCATGACTACTAGCCCCCCAACATCTCCATCGGGCACACAGAACTCAAAACGGTCAACCAGTTTACCTACCTCGGCTGCACCATTTCATCTGATGCAAGGATCGACAAAGAGATAGACAACATACTCGCCAAGGCAAATAGCGCCTTTGGAAGACTACACAAAAGAGTCTGGAAAAACAACTACCTGAAGAAACACACAGAGATCAGCGTGCACAGAGCCGTTGTCATACCCACACTCCTGTTTGGCTCTGAATCATGGGTCCTCTACTGACATCACCTACAGCTCCTAGAACGCTTCCATCAGCGCTGTCTCCGCTCCATCCTCAACATTCATTGGAGTGACTTCATCACCAACATCGAAGTACTCGAGCTGGCAGAGTCCACAAGCATCGAATCCATGCTGCTGAAGACCCAACTGCGCTGGGTGGGTCACCTCTCCAGAATGGAGGACCATCGCCTTTCCAAGATCGTGTTCTATGGCAAGCTCTCCACTGGACACTGAGACAGAGGTGCACCAAAGAAGAGGTACAAGGACTGCTTAAGAAATCTCTTGGTGCCTGCCACATTGACCACCACCAGTGGGCTGATATCGCCTCCGACCATGCATCTTGGCACCTCACAGTTCGTTGGGCAGCAACCTCCTTTGAAGAAGACCGCAGGGCCCTCCTCACTGACAAAAGACAAAGGAGGAAAAACCCAACACCCAACCCCAACCAACCAATTTTCCTTTGCAACCGTACCTGCCTGTCCCGCATCGGACTTGTCAGTCACCAACGAGCCTGCAGCAGACGTGGACATACCCCTCCATAAATCTTCGTCCGTGAAGCCAAGCCAAAGAATAAGAATATGACAATAAACTCTCGTCTCAGTGTAATTTACAATTCTCATCATTTTTACATCCTTATTTTGGTTTGCCCTCTCTGCTCTGTGTAGCCTCTTCTATTACAATAATCCTCAAGTCTGCGATTATCCATTTGAAGATTTTTTTTGCACAGCACCGACTCCCGTCAATATGAACTATATAGTCCATATCAATTTGCTCAGTTATGGACAAAAGAGCTTGCCTTACTTCAAGGAGAGAGGCAACAGATGCCAAGAAAGGGGAATAGGAACCTTAGTGGGGAGCGAGCTGGGTTGATTTAGCCCTATTCTGCATTCATTCTTAGTGTGGGTGAACAATCAAGAAGTCCATTTCATGGTTATGACACAATCAGGATCCAATTGCTGGCCAAATCTGCATTTTGTACAGGTTTAGAATAATATCAAGAATCTTCATTTCAAAAGAAGCAAGGCCCAGGTGCTTCAACTGAGTAATGTTATCCATCTCCATCCTTCATTTTCTCTTCCATATGCCTCACAGTTCATCCTAAGCCATGCTCACCCCCTGACAGTGCCACACCCTCGCCCCCATGATATTCCATGCTCTCCAGATTCAAAATACCAGTTACAACACGTACAACAGAGCATAAGAGTCAAAGTTGCTTTAAAACTTCAAATAAAAAGCTCCATATCAGTGATTCTCAATCTTTTTCTTTCTACTCACATACCACTAAGTAATCCCTATGCCATCGGTGCTCCGTGATTAGTAAGGGATTGCTTCAGCTGGGATGTGAGTGGGAAGGGAAGATTGAGAACTACTGCTCTAGGCCCAATTGTTACTGAAATATTTTGCTTGGGAAAAATTGTCACTGGCCTAGTTCCTTTGGAGTTATGAAACCGTGCACATAATGAGTCAATTAAGAACAATTAAAACAGTGGTTTTCAACCTTTTTTCTTTCCACCCACATACCACCTTGAGCAATCCCTTACTAATCACAGAGCACCTATGGCATAGAGAATACTTAAGGTGGTATGTGAGTGGAAAGAAAAAGGTTGAAAACCACTGCTCTGTAGCATAAGGAGATATGAGGCAGATGAACAAAATCTCAGTCTAACCAAGTATATTTCAAGATGTCCCTTAAAGTAGGGCAGATGGGGGAGTCACATGATGGAGTAGTGGCCGGTAGGGGAACTCCAGCCCTCTCCAGAAAAGTTAAAAAAAATAGAGAAAAAACAAAGGCACAAACATAAAAACCATAACAAAGTGAAAGTAAAAGTATGGAGAAAATGGCAGCGAAGAAAGAAAAACCAAAAACAAAGGGGAAGAAAAGAAGAAGGAAGGACGTCGGAAGAAGAAGGTGAAGGCCTTACCGGTACGAGGAGGCCCACCGTGGAGAGAGAAGCCCGCTCCCTGAGGTCAGTGGAAGTCCCGAGCTCGGGACTATAAAAAATGGCTCGCGGCGCCAAGTAAAAGTGCGCAACTGCGCATGTGCGAGGAGTCGTATGTGTGTATGTATATATATATATATATATATATATATGTGTGTGTGTATATATAAAAAATAGAGTATAGGTAAGAACTAAGAAGGGAAAGAAAGGGAAGAAAGGAAGTAAGGAGGGAATTAAGAGAGTGACCGTTGTTATATATGAAGATTAAAATCTTTTCTGGGGGGGCTGGGTGGGGAAGAATTACAGTCACTGCGAAATCAGTTGATGCTTGCGAGCAGATTCGCAAATCTAAATGGAGAGGGGAGATGTGATTGCCCAACAAGGGACAAAGGGCAACTCAGAAAGGGGAGGGACGACTGGGGTTAAAGGAATTTTAGATATGAGAATAGTGGAAATATTTTATGTTTTAGAAATGTTGTCTTATAATGTGTTCAAAAAAAGAAAGGAGAAATGGATAAGAAGGGAAGGTGGTGATGAGGAAACGGAAAGGAAAGAGAAACAAAGTATGAAATGGCTATGTTGAACTATATGACTTTAAATATTAATGGAATACATAACAAAATCAAAAGGAAGAAACTGTTAAATTTACTGAAAAAAGAAAAAAATTGATATAGCATTCGTACAAGAAACACATCTAACTGAAGTAGAACACAAGAAATTAAAGAGAGATTGGATAGGACATGTAACAGCAGCATCATATAATTCAAAAGCCAGAGGAGAAGCTATATTAATCAATAAAAATATACCAATCAAAATAGAAGAGGAAATAATAGATCCAGCAGGGAGATATGTAATGATAAAATGTCAGATATATTCAGAATTTTGGAATTTACTCAATGTATATTAACCTAATGAAGAAGAACAAAAATTTATGCAAGATATCTTTTTGAAGATAGTAGATACGCAAGGGAATATACTAATAGGAGGGGATTTTAACCTTAATTTGGACTCAAACATGGATAAAACTGGAAAAAAAAACTAACAGAAAGAACAAAGTAACCAAATTTATAATTAAATCGATGCAAGAAATGCAACTTTTGGATATATGGAGGAAACAACACCCAAAGGAAAAGGAATATTCATATTATTCGGGTAGACATAAAACATACTCAAGGATAGACCTATTCCTGTTATCAGCCCACATTCAAGGGAGAGTTAGGAAAATGGAATATAAAGCTAGACTATTATCGGACCACTCACCCCTGTTATTGGCAATAGAGCTAGAGGACATCCCACCAAGAATGTATAGATGGAGATTAAACTCCATGCTACTCAAAAGACAGGATTTTAGAGAATTCATTGAACGACAAATTAAAATGTACTTTGAAATAAATATGGAATCAGTGAAAGATAAGTTTATACTTTTGGATGCAATGAAAGCGTTCATCAGAGGGCAAATAATAAGTTATGTAACTAAGATGAAGAAGGACTACAATCGGGAAACAGAACAGTTGGAAAGGGAAATAACAAATATAGAAAAAGAATTAGCAATAAAGGAAGATACAACTAAAAGAAGAGAATTGGCAGATAAAAAAATAAAATATGAAACACTACAAACATATAAGGTGGAGAAGAACATAATGAAGACAAAACAGAAATATTATGAACTAGGAGAAAAAACGCACAAGATTCTAGCGTGGCAGCTTAAGACAGAACAAACTAAAAGAATGGTATTGGCATTAAGGAAAAAGGACAAACAAATTACATAGAATCCAACGGAGATCAATGAAAACTTCAGGGAATTCTACGAGCAACTATATCAAACTGAAAACGAAGGGAAAAAAGAAAAAATAGATGAATTTCTAACTAAAATTGAACTACCGAAATTACAAACAGAGGAGCAAAATAAATTAATAAAACCATTTGAAATAGAAGAATTACAGGAGATATTAAAAAAACTACCAAACAATAAAACACCAGGAGAGGATGGATTCCCAATAGAATTCTATAAAACATTTAAAGACTTATTAATTCCTCCCCTCCAGGAAGTAATCAACCAAATTGATAAAACACAAAGCATACCAGATTCATGCAAAACAGCAATAATTACAGTAATACCAAAGACGGGGAAAGATCCACTAACACCAGCATCGTATAGACCAATATCTCTACTTAACACAGATTACAATATAATAGCTAAACTATTAGCAAACAGACTGGGCGACTATGTACCAAAAATAGTAAATCTAGACCAAACTGGATTTATTAAAAAAAGACGAACAACAGACAATATCTGTAAATTTATTAACTTAATTCATGCAGTAGAAGGAAATAAAACTCCCAACAGTAGCAGTTGCTTTAGACACAGAAAAGGCCTTTGACCGAGTAGAATGGAATTATTTATTCAAAGTACCTCAAAAATTCAGCCTACCAGAGAAATATATTAATTGGATTAAAGCATTATATAAGGGGCGATTGGCGAAAGTGACAGTAAATGGATATATATCAAAACAATTTAACTTAAGCAGATCAACAAGGCAGGGATGTCCACTATCTCCCTCACTGTTCGCGTTAGCTATAGAACCACTAGCAGAACTGATAAGAACAGAAAATAACATAAGAGGGATAAAAATAAAAGAGAAGGAATATAAAATCAGTCTATTTGCAGATGACGTTATAATATACTTAACAGAACCAGAAATATCAATAAAAGAATTACATAGGAAATTGAAGGTATACGGAAAAGTATCGGGGTACAAGATCAACGCAAATAAAAGTGAAGCAATGCCAATAAATAATGCGGATTTCACAAAGTTTAAGAAAGAATCGCCATTTAGATGGCAAACACAAGCAATGCGATACCTAGGTATACAACTAAATAAAAACCTCGGCCATCTATATAAACTCAATTACCATCCATTAATGAAAAAATTACAAGACGACTTAGAGCATTGGAAAGACTTACCACTAACACTGATAGGAAGGATAAACTGTATTAAAATGAATATTTTCCCAAGGATACAAGACCTATTTCATTCATTACCAATACACCTAACAGAGAAATTCTTCAAGGAGTTAAAGAAAATAATAAGGAAATTCTTATGGAAAGGGGGGAAACCGAGGATAGCACTAGATAAATTAACAGAATGGTACAAACAAGGAGGCTTACAACAACCAAACTTTAAGAATTATTATAGAGCCGCACAATTAAGATACCTATCAGATTTTTTATCAAACAAAGGAAAAACCAGATTGGACCAGATTAGAACTAGATAAAATAGGGGAGAAGATACCTGAACATATACTATATAAATGGGATGAAAAATTGGTGCAATGTTGGAATTCACCGGTATTGCATCATCTGCTCAACATTTGGAAGAAGATTCATGTAGAAAGGAATAAAACAAATAACCAACTACCAAAACTAATATTGAAGCAAAATCAGCTAATCCCTTTCACAATAGATAACCTTTCCTTTAGAGAATGGGAGAGAAAAGGGATCAAAAGAATAGAAAATTGTTTTTCGGGAAATAAATTATTATCCTTTGAACAAATGAAGGATAAATATAATATAACTCATGATACAATGTTTGCATACTACCAACTGAAAACCTACTTGAAGGACAAATTGGGAAACAGTCTGAGGTTACCAGAAGGAAGCAATTTTGAATATGTTATTACAGACACAATGATAATTTAAAAATTTGTAACAAACATGTACATCAAACTGCAAGAAAAGGAGAACGAGGAAACAAACGGTAAACCTAAACAAAAATGGGAACAAGATCTAAACATAAAGATAAAGAATGAAACATGGGAGAAGCTATGGTCCGGAACTATGAGAAATACAATAAACACAAGGTTACGCATGATACAATATAACTGGATACACAGACTATACATCACATCTCAAAAGTTAAATAAATGGGACCCAACAGTATCAGACAGATGTTTTCGCTGTAAAAAGAAAATGGGAACAACAATTCATGCAATTTGGACATGTGAGAAAGTGGAAAAATTTTGGGAAGATCTAAACCAGATATTAAATAAAATCACAAAAAGCAATATACCAAAAAACCCAGAGATCTTCCTCCTAAGTAATATAAGAAACAAAGAATTTGGACTCGATTTGGATGGAGCACAAAAAAGATTTGTTATGATAGCCCTAGTTGTAGCAAAAAAATGTATTATGTCAACCTGGAAATTAGAAGACAACTTGAGAATACAATAATGGTATATAGAAATGAATAAATGTATTCCATAGAGAAAATAACATATAATTTAAGAAATAACATTACAATATTCGAACAAATATGGAGCCATACATGAAACACAATGGAGAAATCCTACCATGGACTTCCACCACCTAAAATGACAGAAGGAGAAGATAACGAAAAGAACTAACTCAGTAAAAATTCTTGTTTATTTTTATTAAGTGACAACATTGTTTAACGGGTTTAATGTATCTTATAGATTGAACTTCAAATAAATGGGGAAGGGGATGAGGGAGGGAGGGAAGGGAGGGGGGAAAAGGGGGAGAAAATGACACTGTATATATTTAAGAAGAAAAATGTCTGTATGTATCTTGGTCAATATGGTTTATCGTGTGAAAAATAAAAAAATTTTTTAAAAAAGTAGGGCAGATGTTGAAAGGAGAAGAGTCTTGGCAACCAATGAGGTAATTGGAGGATGCCCTACACAGGAGGAGGATAGGCTTTTGTCATTCTTTATTGATGGGTTGCATTCAGGCAGACAGATGAGCTGGCCCAAACTATACTCCTACATCCACAACAATTTCTGAAAGTCTAACAAGTACTGTAACTTTTCAGGTAAGATCACAAATGACTTGTTTCCACCTTGGATTTTGTAAGTTCTGAGGTGGTGATGAAACCATTGAGGGCTTTTCAATAAATGGGTCAGGTGGCAGCTGATAGAGTGTGCAGTTGGGTCATTGGCAAGCTGGTCAACTCCTACACATTAAGAAATTTTTTTGTACCCCTGGGTTGGGGGTGGTGAAGAATCAAATAGCACTTCAGAATCAGAATTTATTGTCAGGAACATGTCACAAAATGTTTTGTTTTGTTGTAGCATAACATAGTGCAAATATTGATATAAATTACATTTCAACACAAATAGTGTAAAATAAAAAGAGTGAGATGAAAGTCTATGCTTCATTATCCATTCAGAAATCTGCAGGTTGAGGGGAAGAAGCTGTCTTTGTGCCATTGGGTATTCATCATCTGGCTCCTGTACCTCCTTCCTGATGGTAGCAGCATGAAGAGGGCACAGCCTGGGTGGTGGGGTCAGTGATGCAACCAGACAGAATACGGTTCTGTCGAGCATTGCAAATTTGGTGAGATACTCTATCTCCTCACAAATTATAGCAGCTGGCAAGCCTTCTTTGTGATTGCATCGACATGGAGGCCTCATGACAGATTCTCAGAGATAATATCCAGGAATTTGAAGTTTCTGACCTTCTCCACTGCTGATCCCTAGTGAGGTTCCTGTTCTCCTGATTTCCTCCTGAAGCCCACAATCAGCTCCTTAGTTTTGCTCATGATGAGCGCAAGATTGTTGTTATGACACCATTCAACTGGTTGATCGATTTCCCTTCTGTACACTTCCTCATTGGTGTCTGTTGTTCTGCTGGCAACCATAGTGTCATCAGCAAATTTGTAGATGGCATTTGAGTTGTGCCTGGCCATGGGTGTAGTGCAAGTAGAGCAGTAGGTTAAGCACGTATCAATGAGGTGCGCCTTTGTTTATAATCAGTGAGGAGGAGACACAGTTTCCAATTTGTACCAATTGTGGTCTTCTGATAAGGAAGTCAAGGATCCCATTGAAGAGGTTGTTGACATACACTGAGGGAATGATGGTGTTGAAGGCTTAGCTTCAGTCGATGAAAAGGAGTCAGATGTATGTGTGGCTGTTGTCTAGGTGACTTCCATGTGAACTTTTCTATTCTTAAGTACACCCAAATGAATCCCTATTCCATTTCAGAGATCAATTTTGAATGCAACTCATTAACCTTTAATGACCGAGAACCATGCTCAGGTGAAGAAGACCTGGTTCCCATCTATTTCTATTGCTGCTATCTGTATAAATACATTAAAAACAATTCTGATAGGAAAATCAGTTTTATACAAGCAAAACAACTATAGTTATCAATGAAGTAAATCACAAAATTCTGTAGACATTGTGGTTGAAGTAAAAACAAAAAATGGTGGAGAAGCTCAGCAGATCAAACAATGGCCTTTACGTAGCAAAGGCCAAGATACACAACCGACATTTCGGGCTTGAGCCCTTCTTAAAAGTATGAGAAAATGCCGGCAAGTGTCCAGAGGGGGTAAATATGTATATATTTGTCTGTTTGGGCATACCCCTTGGCCAACTGTGCCTGTGGCTCCTCTCACAGGCTCTACAATGTTCCACAGCCCCCTTCCCAGTACAGAACAGTCACACAGCATGGATGTGCTTTTGTTCTAAAGCTAATAAAAGCTTACCAGTTTGTTCAACTTTTGGAATTATTGATGGTGCATCAATGGCAAAGTCAGGAGATGATAGGTGAAGAAAGAAGGGAGGGGACAGCAACAATGAGGGGGATGGAAATGGCAGGGCTGGGTGGGTGAAAGAACTGGAAAGGCAGGAAAGGGAGTAAGGGAATGAAAAGGTGAGCAGGTTTAATGGAAAGCAACAAGGTCAGTGCTCATATCATGTGGCTGGAGGGTGCCCAGATGGAAAATAAAGGGTTGTTCCTCCAATCTGCGAATGGTCAAGGTAGGACAGTACACAAAGCCATGGACAGACATGCGAGTGTGGGAGTGCGACCTGAAATTGAAATGTTTGGCCACTTGGAGGTCACTGTGGTTGCGAACAGAGCGAAGTGATCTTCCAGTCAGCGACCAGTCTCTCCGATGTAGAGAATACCACCAAGGATGCAACGAATGCAATAAATAAGTCCTCTGGATGTACAGATGAAGTGTTGCTTCATTTAGAGACCTTTTTGGTACCCCAGACTGTATTGAGAGGGAAGTGTAGGCTCAAGGGTTGCATCTTTTGCAGGCACAGGCGAAGGTGCTGGGGGTGTGATGGGTGAGGAAGGATAAATGCACAAGGGAACTGGATTGGGAGCGGTCCCTGCAAAAGGCTGAGAGAAAAAATGTGTCTGGTTGTGGGATCCTGTCGTAAGAACTAGAAATTCCAGTGAATGATGTGTGGAGGCTGGTGGGGTAGTAGGGATGATGAGCGGGATTCTATGTTTGTTGAGTCTGTGGGCGGAGGGGCCCAGGGCAGATAATCGGGTGGGGGCAGAGTTAATAGTGGTGGAAGGGAAGCCACACTTGTGGAAGGCAGATATTTCAGAAGCTCTGAACTGAAAGATCTCATCTTGGGAACAGATATGGTGGAGACAGAGAAATTGAGAGAAGGGGATGAAATCCTTGGAGGGGGCAGGGTGTGAGGACGAGTAGTCCAGGTAGTTGTGGGAGTTGGAGGGTTTGTAGTATATGTCAGTGGAAAGCTTGAGTCCTGAGATGGAGACAGAGAGAACCAGGAAGGGGAGAGTGTAATTTGAGATTGGGGTGGATGTTAGATGTGAAGTGATAGAAGTTGACAAGCTCATCGTAGGTGCATGAGGCAGCCCCGATGTAGTTGTCTATATACCAGAAGAAGAGTTGGAAGGAAGATAAATGATATATTTTTCAAAATGTCTGCTTTTATTCTCCTTTGTTTATTTGCTCATCAAATTCCACCATTCAATATTTTACATTTCTATTCAAATTTCAAGTTCATTTTAGCATTTCATCACTTGCTTCTCCCACAATTTCAATGGAGGGGAACGTGGAGGATGAATTTGCAATAATAGATTTTTTTTCAAATTATTTCAATATTTTATGTGTTGAATAACTATGTTTAAATTTGTAATTTTGAATAGTAAAAACATTCTATGCTTTTGAAAGGGACCTTTATCAAGACTCAAACATAAATCATTGGGTTTATAAAAAATCTGGCATCAAAACTTGTCTGGAACAGTAACCCAGCATCCCAAGGGCAAAGGAGAATTGATAAAACATAAATAAATAAATAAAACTTTAGGAAGAACAAATTTTTATAAAAATTCCAACAATTGACTGTTTCTGCCTCCAAGCTGTTTCATGGTTTGTTATCTTTGAGTTATGAAATGTCTTAAAATAGAGATCCAAAGTGCTTGTATTTGCACCATAACCAAGATGAAGTTGTGATCTGGAAACTATGTGAACCATGAGATAACACGCTGACAGCAACTGGAGGGCTGCAATCGAACTATTTTCAAAATACAAGGATGGAAGTCCCAGCTATGAAATTATACTGTTAAGAGCCCAGAAGACCCCAAAACCCAGCAGCAACAGAAATTCACCAAGACAAATGGTTACTTAAACAAAAGTTACTTTCAATTTTCTTTAAACATAAAAACAGGATCAAACTTTAACTTATTACTATTAACTTAATTCAACCCCCTTCCAATTCTAAGTGCACTTGTATATACTGTGTATATAAGTTCACAGTCCAATCTCACTTCTCACTCCTCCAAGTTTACTGGTTGCAGGCAATTCTTATGCTATGCACAGAATTTAGCATTTAGTAATTTCACCAGGCTTTACTGCTCAGGAAGGTTCTTGTCGGTTGAGAGATTTGTTGCTCATTGGACACCCACAACTGATTCCTTCAGATCAGCCACTTCAGTGTCTTGCTGAAGAAACTTGCCCCTCAGGGTTTTCCAGATGATAACCTCTTTCTTTCAGGTCACCACAGAGTTCCTTTTTGTTTCCCTTATTTTAAGGGAATCATTATTCAACCAGTCCTCTCCTCTTGTATGGACCACAAGGGCATTAACCAGGCTGAACTAAGAACTCACAACCCATCTTCAAAATGGGGTTTTTCCACTAGTTTGCCAGCTTGTCCTGTTCCAGTCCCAGCTGTTGCTGCTGAACTGTAGAACTGAATTCTCTCTCTCTCTCTCTCAGAAAACCACATGACCCTCTTAGAACAGCAAACTGCACTCAGACAGATTGCGGCACCGGACTTAATCTTCTGAGTTCCTTCATCTGTTGCTTTCCAAAACAATAATCCATTACTCCACAGCATGAACAATTAACACCTACTTGTGAAGTCTCTATAGGCACTCTTCAAAGTTTGTGCAAAGGCACTTGGAGCCTGAACTGTTTGACTTGAGCGGAGCTCTGGCATTTTAAATGAGATCTGTTTTGAAGTGTTTGTATGTGACCTACACTAAAACCTGCCACAATTTATCTCCTTTTAAAACATATCTGTATACAATATAAAATATAACACAATCTGACACAATACATTCATCCCAGGCTCGCAATGGGAAGCAGCATTTTAGATTTGAACAAATTTCTTGGTTGTCTATAAAATTACCCGAGACAAAATGTTTCTCTCTTGATTAGCTGCTGGTGTTGCATGTCTGTGTTTCATTGTGGACTGAAATCATGCATCTTTTATCAATGTAATTTCATTTACAGATGATTAGAGATACAGCACAGTAACAGGTCCTTCTGGTCCACAACTCTGTACTGCCCAAATACTCCTATGTGACCAATTAACCTACTAACCCCATATGGTTTTGGTACATGGGAGGAAAACTGAGCACCTAGAGGAAACCCATAAAGACAAGAGGAGAACATACAAACTCCCTACAGACAATAGCGGGTTTGAATTCTCGTCGCTAATGCTAGCTTTGCCCTAGCTGTGCCACCCATTTTCTCTCTGTCCTTACAATACTGATGCAGGCCAGGGATCTAATGCACTGCATTTTCAATCAACCTCCCCTTTCCTTTGAAATAAGAGTCCTTGGGTAAAAGTTGACAATTTGAACACCTGAGGGGGCTGGGGGAGGAGCTGAAACCATCATGTCCAATTTGATCTCCTTGTCAAAAGTCACAAAAACTACACAGCCAGAATCACAACACCACTGTCAGGAAACCATACTGTATCCTTTCCTCCTCTTCTCGTACAAGGACTTTCTTTAAAAAGCCATTGGCTGGTAAGAATATGCAAACCAACCAGCTTAACAGAAACCCACTCCAAACATATCTGTCCTTTGTGAATCAATGTGTCAAGAGATTTTTTTTAAAAGGTGCTTCCCAGTTAATTCATTTGCCTCCCAAGAATTAAAAAAAAAACAGTACAATCTCTTTAACTGGATTTTTAGTGTTCCCTTCTTGCAGCGGCTCCCATCATTTCTGGAACTGGAACTTTACATTCTGTTTATACCTCTAAAGAATCACCATCACTCTGAGAGGCTGAGCTCCAATCCTGTCAGTTGTGTGACAATTCAAAGACAAAATTCTGTATGTATTACAAGTGCCACATCAAGTAATGAATTGCAAGTGAAGGGGTTAACGTTCTGTGGTTGAAGCTCGCCACCTTATTATAAATTGCCCTAAGGGTAGTAATGCTGGAGGATACAAATCCCAGAGAGCTGTCAGCTATTCTGCTAGGCTTTTAAATGTTATGCGTCACTTTAAAGTATAGCAAAAAAGAGCTCAAGTTCCACAGAGCAATTTAAATTTTATTTCTTACTATTTTTAAAAGACTAATTGGATAGTGGCAGCATTCACCACTGGGGAAAACAACACTTATGCAGTATTATTCTCAGACACTGTCGTTAGCAGCATTGAAATGTGGACATCAAAAGAAATGGCAAAATAAATCACGAACCAATATCTTGACATGGGCTGCAAATACGTCTTACTGTGAAATCAAAAGCACTCACTTCAACTCTACAGCAGATCAGATTAGCTTAATTAGAATCTGGGGAATTCGTGAGTATTCTGTGTACACGTCATATGTATTATTATGCACTCATTATAATTTCAAAATGTTATTGGACGGGTTAGTATGAAATGACCTGCACGTCATTGTTTGTTAATGTTGGAGAAAAACAAAAGGAAACTATGTAAGACATATGGAATACTCGGATTGGATTCTTCTATCATCCCCAGAACTGTTGTCTCATCCAAATGATTTCACTGATCCATCTACACACTCACACAGACGTTCACCAAGATGTGCTGAAGTGCTCAGTAAAGAGCAGAGAAAATTATTCTGCACTTAGCTCTGCTAACACCAACACTGGAGCACCTGATGCCAATGTTGAGTGACTGAAATAAAAACAGCACTCAATCACTTGTACTTTTCACCTTGTTCGGCAAATTAAAAAAAAGGACAACATTAATGAGTCCAGTACCAGCATCAAACAGGGCTATAATTTGGGGGGGGGGGGGGGGTGGGGGGAGGAAAGGCGGTCACAAAAAAAGGTTTAACTTATTGAGGAAACAGAATTTTGAAAGATTCAATAGGAATCAGCAGCCAATTTCCCCATCAAGATCCTCAGTCAAGGGGAGTCACGCGATGGAGTAGTGGCCTGTCAGGAAAACCAGCCCTCTCCAGGAAAATTGAAAAATAAGTCAGGAAAAAGCAAAGCATAACAGAAATAAGAGTACAAGAAATAGAAGATAAAGATACAGAGAAGAGAAAGAAGATGGCTTCCAAGAAGGAGAGGACAAGAACAGCTGGAAAAAAAGTTAAAAAGTCGCCAAAGAAGGAAGAAGGCCTTACCCTACAGAAAGAAACAGGATGCTGTGGTGACGAGGAGCGCCCGACCCTCGAGGTCAGAACCTGCCCTACAGAGTTATGACTCACCAGCCGATACACTACAAAAATGGCTCTCGGAGCCCAACAAAAGTACACAATCAGAGGAGAAAGAGGACACCAGCGGGAGGGGGGCTCAGCAGAGGAGCGGGCTGTCACAGACCGAGCAGCTATGTAGAGGTGCCGACCAGAGAAGGAGCAGTGTTAGATCTACTGTTGGCAAATGGGATGGGTCAAGTGACGGAGGTTAGTGTTGGCGAACACTTCGGGTCCAGTGATCATAATGCCATCAGCTTCAATGTCATTATGGAAAGAGAGAAATCAGGGCCAAGGATTGAGGTTTTTGATTGGGGAAAAGCTAGATTTGAGGAGATGCGAAAGGACTTGCAGGGTGTGCAATGGGACAATTTGTTTTATGGGCAGGATGTAGTAGAGAGATGGAAGTCTTTTAAAGATCAGATTTTGAGAGTGCAAAAGCTTTATGTTCCTGTTAGGTTAAAAGGAGGGGCAAAAGGTTTGAGAGAGCCGTGGTTTTCAAGGAATATTGGAAACTTGGTTCGAAGAAAAAGGGAGGCGTACATTAGATATAAGAAGCATGGAGTTAAGGAGATATTTGAAAGATACATTGAATGTAAGAGGAATCTTAAGAGAGGAATTAGGAAAGCTAAAAGAAGGTACGAGAAAACTATGGCAAGCAGGGTGAAAACTAATCCAAAAGAGTTCTACAAATATGTTAATGGTAAGAGGAAAGCTAGAGACAAAATTGGTCCCTTAGAAAATCAGAGTGGAAAACTGTGTGTGGAGCCCAGAGAAATGGGGGAGGTATTGAACAGTTTCTTTCCTTCGGTGTTCACTAAGGAGAAGGATATTGGGAGATGTGGGATAAAAAAAGCAAATTGGGTAAATATGGGGAATATAGAGATTACAAAAGGTGTAGTTTTAAGGCTTTTGAAGAATATAAAGGTGGATAAGTCTCCGGGACCAGACGGGATCTTCCCCAGGACATTGAGAGAAGTGAAGGAGGAAATAGCAGAGGCTCTGGCGGTAATTTTCCAAATGTCATTAGATATGGGGATAGTGCCGGAGGATTGGCGCATTGCGCATGTGGATCCGTTATTTAAAAAGGGTTCAAGGAGGAAGCCTGGCAACTATCAGCCTGTAAGTTTGACGTCTGTGGTAGGTAAATTAATGGAGAAAATTCTTAGAGATAGTACTTATAAACATCTGGATAGACAGGGTCTGATCAGGAGCACTCAACATGGATTTGTGGGAGGAAGGTCATGTTTGACCAATCTGATTGAATTTTTTGAAGAGGTGACTAGGAATGTGGATGAGGGTAGCGCACTGGATGTTGTCTATATGGACTTCAGTAAGGCCTTCGATAAGGTACCACATGGAAGGTTAGTTAGGAAGGTGCAGTCTTTAGGTATAAATTTTAAGATAGTCAAATGGATTGAACATTGGCTGAAAGGGAGAGGCCAGAGAGTGGTAGTGGATAAATGTCTGTCAGGTTGGAGGCCGGTGACCAGTGGTGTGCCTCAAGGATCTGTATTGGGCCCATTGTTGTTCGTTATATACATTAATGATCTAGATGATGGGGTGGTGAATTGGATTAGTAAATATGCAGACGATACTAAGATAGGTGGAATAGTGGATAATGAAGAAGGTTTTCAAGGATTGCAGAGGGATTTGGGCTGCTTAGAAAAGTGGGCTGAAAAATGGCAGATGGAATTTAATGCTGATAAGTGTGAGGTGCTTCATTTTGGTAAGAAGAATCAGAATAGGACATACGTGGTAAATGGGAGAGCATTGAGGAATACAGAAGAGCAGAAAGATTTAGGAGTAACGGTACATCGTTCCCTGAAGGTAGAAACTCACGTGAATAGGGTGGTGAAGAAGGCTTTTAGTATGCTGGCCTTTATCAATCATTGCATGGAATATAGGAGTTGGGAGGTGATGTTGAGATTGTATAAGACGTTGGTGCGGCCTAATTTGGAGTTCTGTGTGCAGTTCTGGTCGCCTAATTATAGGAAGGATATAAACAGAGTGGAGAGAGTGTAGAGAAGGTTTACCAGAATGTTGCCTGGGTTTAAGCATCTGGAGTATGGGGAGAGATTGGACAGATTGGGTCTTTATTCTTTGGAGCGTAGAAGGTTGAGAGGGGATTTGATAGAAGTATTTAAGATTATGAAAGGGATAGACAGAATGGATGTGGATAGACTATTTCCGTTAAGAGGAGGAAAGATTAAAACAAGAGGACATGAGTTAAGAATTAAAGGGCAGAGGTTTAGAGGTAACATGAGGGGGAACTTCTTTACTCAGAGAGTGGTAGCTGTGTGGAATCATCTTCTGGGAGAAATAGTGGCGGCGGAGTCAATTGTATTATTTAAGAAAAGGTTGGACAGGTATATGGATGAGAAGAAGATGGAGGGTTATGGGCATTGTGCAGGGAGGTGGGACTAGAAAGGGGTGTTTGGTTCGGTGCGGACTAGAAGGGCCTAATGGCCTGTTTCCATGCTGTAATTGTTATGTTATGTTAATTGTTATGAGATGCCCGACACCAGGGCTCTCAGCTGGAGGACAAGGAAGACAGCATCAGAGGGTACGATGAAACAGACGTGGAAGACAGACGGAGGGAAGATTGACAAGTAGACCAATATCAAGAAGCACAACAGTCGAGCAGCCCAAGAGGGGAGGAACAGCAACAAGAGGCCCAGCAACAAGAGGCCCGACAAAGAGATACAAGGAGCTCATCAGGAAAAACAGAAGAGACACAGACACAATGAAGAGAAGAAGTCACAAACACAGATACAGACATAGAAGAAGAGGAAGAAGACCAAGATCTTCACAGAGAAATAGAAGGTAAAACTGATGAACAGAATATAGATAAAGTCTTTTTTGAAGAACAAATGAGATCAGTAAAAGAATGGTTGTCATTAGAGTTTAATGCAATTAAAAGGAAAATGAAAAGAACAGAAGATAAAATGCAAAGGTTAGAACTGGTAATGACAGAAATAGGGAAAAGAATAGAGTGTGGAAGAGCAGGAAACGGCTGTAGAAATGAAAGTGAATGACTTAAGAGAAAAATTCGAAGAAACTGACAAAAAAATTAGAAACACAAGACTTGTTCTCTCAGAAAATTGATATGTTGGAAAATTATAGTATGTCAAACAACATAAGAATAGTGGGTCTGAAGGAGAGTGAAGAAGGCACAGACATGAAGGAATTTATAAAAGGATGGATCCCGAAGGTCCTGCAAACGACAGAAATGCAGGAAGAAATGGAAATAGAAAGGGCACACAGAGCATTAGCTCTGAAACGACAGGCACATCAAAAACCAAGATCCATCTTAGTAAAATTTTTGAGATATACGACAAGAGAAAATATACTGGAACGGACAAGGAATAAAATTAGAGAAGATAATAAAATACAAGGGTCAAAAATATTTTTTTACCCCGACATTAGTTTTGAACTCTTAAAGAGGAGGAAGGAATTTAATACAGCGAAATCAACTTTATGGAAAAAAGGTTACAAATTCATATTAAAACATCCAGCCGTGCTTAAAATATTTATATGTGGGGAGCAAAACAAACTGTTCTCGGATCCAGAGAAAGCGCAAGAGGATTCAACACAAAAGACAATAAATTCTGTTGGCACCCACATTGCAGTAATTCTGGATGAGTTGACATGTAAACTGCAGCCACTTGATATTTCCATTAATCATCCATTCAAGATGTTCATCAGATCAGAATGGGGAAGCGGATGCAGAACAGCACTCATGAATTCACTCCAGCCAGACAACTGAAAAGAGCAACCTGTACTGGAGTGTATGAATTGGTTGCCAGAGCGTGTGATAAGATAACACCTGAAAATCTGGGCAGTGGGTTCAGAAAACCAGCCTAGTATATAATGACGATGGTGATTCCACCACTGATGACCAAAGTAGTGCCAGCAATGACGTTTCAGTATCGAGTTGCAGGCTGTCCTACCATATTTTAATGAAGAGAATGAACAATCCGACTTCGAAGGATTCAAAGGAGCTACAAATGATAATAAAGACTAATAAACGACATCATTATTTTAGCTTTAACATGTTGTTCAATATTTTTACTTGTTATTTAAGATGTTTATATCATTATTTTAAATTCAAGCAATTGAAAAAATTAATTTAGGGTTAAAAAAAAGATCCTCAGTCAATAAAATCTCCCATTATAAAAATACTGTTTGCAGCCACTAACTTGAGTATTTGCTATTCATTGGCTTTATCAGTTCCATTATGTGGATTAGAAATCCTATTGGAGGCCAGGGGATTTCCTGCTACTCAGTACAACTATCAACAGCTCCATCAAAACTAAATACAGTAAGGCTATTTTTGTTAACCAACATGCTTCCTCCACTAGAACACATTCATGAGTCCTCCAATACCTGAGAATTTCATTTTGCTTCAAGGCACAAAAGCTAGTTACTATCTAGACAAATTCAAACATCATAAGGTTGGTGAAAATTTTAAAAAAACACTGCTGGCAATTCGAAACAAAAAGCAGAATCTGCCAATCGAGAATAATTTATGATAAGAACAACAGAGACCATGCTATAAATTCAAGATCCTGTATCGGCTACTACGGTAGAGCTACTGAAATAATACAAAAACACACGCGAGAGTAGTCAACTAAAAGGACTGATTTATTCAGGGTTTACATCTTTTATATACTGCATGTCCCGGGCTCCACGGGACAAGGTGGGACGTTACTATGAGATTGCTGCCAATCTACAGGACTGGCAGGTTTAAATTTAGCCCTGTAAGTGACACGCACCTTCCGGCGGGAGACTCAATGGCTCAACGGGCCGTTCCTTGGCACTCTGTATCTCTTGCGTGCGGTCCTGGTGAGGAGGCAGATGTTCGCATTAGGGTTCTGCATGGCCACAGAACTACGCCGGCGACAGTTTGCATTGCCGCTCTGTGCGCCCCCTCCACGGCCACTACAATCCTTTGTTAAATGTATGATTGGTGTGTAGTCCCCAGATAATCAAGGACTGGAGCTGAAGGAAAATGATCTTTTCCCTAACCAGTGGGTGCTGAGGTTGATTGAAGCACATTGACCACCAATACAAATGAGATCTGCTAAACTAGCAGAGATGGAGTCAGTAGTCAGATCCGGTTGGCGCATTGTGAGCTTGTGCACTTGCCACATGAGTCACTGAGTTCAAGTGAGATTTAACCGTTGCCCCAGCATAACTTGGAACACCCATCTTGAGCTGGGCATTTACTTAATCACTCAGATTATATTATTTCTGCATCGTAGATGACAGAACTGTGAATTAGTAATACAGTCGTTCTATTACAATGCAATAGTTTGGGTCCAAAAAAAATTGCACCGCAAAAAAAGTGGGGTCGCACTAAATTGGGGGTTTCAATAAATGGTTCTAGTTACAGTTAAAATTAAAACAAATTTATATTTAGTAAAACTATTGTCCCTGCTCCTGGTGGCAGCCCGAGCCAATAGCTCATCGCATTATATCCGGATTCACGCAAAATCTGGTCATGTTAAATCAGGGTTCCACTGTCTGTCAAAGATGTCAGACATGTGAAACTCAATAGAATTCAGCCAATGAAATGTAAGAATGGAGAAAGATGCCAAGGAAAAAAAAGGAAATGAATTAGCATTAAAGAGAAAAGTAAAATTGAGATCCAAAGAGAGGTAATTAAGGATGAAAAGATGCAAAGGATGTAAGTTAATTTAAAAATTATATTTTGAAAACCCCAAGAAACAACTTGCTCACTACAAGAGTTTATGACTCATTCTAAGTTGTCAAAGTCAGGTGGCATGTTGGAAAAATATACTGTATCGCTAACAGGGTTGATGCAACACGAATTACCAGTCATATATGGCTGCACCATGATTCATTTATAGACAATAGACCATAGGTGCTGGAGTAGGACAATTGGCCCTTTGAGCCAGCATTGCCATTTATCGGATCATGGCTGACCTTTCCTTTTCAATAACCAATCCCAGCCTTATCCCCATAACCCTTAACTCCCCTGCCCTCGAGCCTTATCTAACTCTCTCTTAAATCTATCCAATGAATCCACCCCAACTACCCTAGGTGGCAATGCATTCCACAGACCCACAACTCTCTTGGTAAAAAAGATTCCCCTTATGTCTGTGTTAAATGGCCTTCCCTGTATTCTTGAAGTATGGCCTCTAGTCCTAGTCTCTCCCATCTCTGGAAACATGTGCTCTGATTTCACCCTGTCAAGCCCTTTGATAATCCTAAATACCTCAATCATGTCTCCCCTCATCCTTCTAACTCCATCGCATATAATCCAAGTCTTTCTAACCTATCTGCAAGGGGAGTCACGTGATGGAGTAGTGGCCGGTCAGGGAATTCCAGCCCTCTCCCGAAAAGTTTAAAAAAAAACACACAAAGCACAAAGGTACAAGATTAAAGTTTATAATAAAGTAAAAATAACGGTGAGAAGAAAATGGCAGCGAAGAGAGAAAAGTCAAAAACAACGGGAAGAAAAGAGGAGGAAAGAATGTCGGAAGAAGAAGGTGAAGGCCTTACCTGTCCGAAGAGGCCCGCTACGGAGAGAGAAGCCCGCTCCCGCAGGTCAGTGGAACTCCCGGGCTCGGGACTACAAAAATGGCTCACAGAGCCGAGTAAAAGTGCGCAACCGCGCATGAAAAAAAAACATTGACGGGAGGGGGGAACAGCTGCGGAGTCAATCTCCACAGCTGACAGAGACTCCTGCAGCACAGCAGCAGGTGCAGAACACAGACAATAACGACAACAAGAAAGAAGAGGGTAAAAAGAAAACAAGGAAACAACAGATGGTCAACCCAGAGGAAGAAGAAGAAGAACATAGAGAAATGGAAGAAGAGAAAGGCAAGACAATGGATGTATCTTTTTTTAAAGAATATATGGAATCAGTGAAAGAATGGCAATTACAAGAATTTAATGAGATAAAAGGAAGAATTAAGAATGCAGAAGAAAAAATGAATAAAATAGAAATGGCCATGTCAGAGATAAGAAAAAGAATGGAAAATATGGAAGAACGAGAAATAATTGTAGAAATGGAAGTAGAGGACTTAAAAGAGAAATTAGAAGAATCTAATAAAAAAGTTAAAGAGGCACATGAGCTGTTAGCTCACAAGATAGATATAATAGAAAACTATAATAGAAGAAATAATATAAAGATAGTGGGCCTTAAGGAAGATGAAGAAGGCAAGAATATGAGAGAATTTATAAAAGATTGGATCCCCAGGGTCCTAGGAAGACCAGAATTACAGGAAGAAATGGAAATAGAGAGGGCATATAGAACTTTAGCACCGAAACCACAACCGCAGCAAAAACCAAAATCCATTTTAGTAAAATTCTTAAGATATACAACAAGAGAAAATATATTGGAGAAAGCAATGAAGAAAATAAGAGAAGACAAAAAGCCAATGGAATATATAGGTCAAAAATTTTTTTTCTATCCAGACATAAGTTTTGAACTCCTGAAGAAGAGGAAGGAGTTCAATACAGCAAAAATGATCTTATGGAAAAAAAGATATAAATTTATGTTAAAGTACCCAGCGGTACTTAAAATAGTTATTCCAGGACAACAAAACAGACTATTCTCGGATCCAGAGGAAGCAAGGAAATTTGCAGAACAACTACAAAACAAGCAGAGAGATGAAGACATGTAATGAGAGTAAAAATGACCATGAACTATATGTATGTGTGTAAAGGGGTATATGTGTGTATATATATAACCTACGGCTCCTAGAACGCTTCCACCAGCGTTGTCTCCGCTCCATCCTCAACATTCATTGGAGCGACTTCATCCCTAACATCGAAGTACTCGAGATGGCAGAGGTCGACAGCATCGAGTCCACGCTGTTGAAGATCCAGCTGCGCTGGGTGGGTCACGTCTCCAGAATGGAGGACCATCGCCTTCCCAAGATCATGTTATATGGCGAGCTCTCCACTGGCCACCGTGACAGAGGTGCACCAAAGAAGAGGTACAAGGACTGCCGAAAGAAATCTCTTGGTGCCTGCCACATTGACGACCGCCAGTGGGCTGATATCGCCTCAAACCGTGCATCTTGGCGCCTCACAGTTCGGTGGGCAGCAACCTCCTTTGAAGAAGACCGCAGAGCCCACCTGACTGACAAAAGACAAAGGAAGAAAAACCCAACACCCAATCCCAACCAACCAATTTTCCCCTGCAACCGCTGCAACCGTGTCTGCCTATCCCGCATCGGACTTGTCAGCCACAATCGAGCCTGCAGCTGACGTGGACATTTACCACCTCCATAAATCTTCGTCCGCGAAGCCAAGCCAAAGAAGATATAGTGTGTATACATGAATGTATCCGTATTTAGAGGAAAATATATAGAGTATAGACAAGAATTAATAAGGGAGGGAAAGGGAATAGAGGGAATAAGGAGGGAATTAAAAGAGTGACCTTTGTTACATATGAAAATTGAAATCTTTTCTGGGGGGGCTAGGTGGGGAGGAGTTACGGTCACTGCAAATTCAGTTGACGTTTGCGAGTGAATTCGCAAATCCAAATGGAGAGGGGAGATGTGGTTGCCTGACAAGGGATAAAGGGCAACTCAGGAGGGGGAGGGAAGAATGGGGTTAAAGAAGTTTTAAATAGGAGAATAAGGAAAATGTTTGATGTTTTAGAAATGTTGTCTTATAAAGTGTTCAAAACAAGAAAGGAGAAATGGATAAGAAGGAAAGGTGATGATGGAGAAACGGAAAGGGAAGATAAACAAAGTATGAAATGGCTACGCTGAACTATATGACTTTAAATATTAATGGAATACATAACCAAATTAAAAGGAAGAAACTGCTAAATTTACTGAAAAAAGAAAAAATTGATATAGCATTTGTGCAAGAAACACATTTAACTGAATTGGAGCACAAGTAATTAAAGAGAGATTGGGTAGGACATGTAACAGCAGCGTCGTATAATTCAAAAGCAAGAGGAGTAGCTATATTAATTAGTAAAAATGTGCCAATTAAAATAGAAGAGGAAATAATAGATCCAGCAGGGAGATATGTAATGATAAAATGTCAGATATATTTGGAGTTTTGGAATCTATTCACCTAACGAAGAAGATCAAAAGTTTATTCAAGATTTTTTTTGAAGATAGCAGATACGCAAGGGAACATATTAATAGGAGGGGATTTCAACCTGAATTTGGATTCAAATATGGACAAAACTGGGAAAAAAAATTAACAGAAAGAACAAAGTAACCAAATTTATAATTAAATCGATGGAAGAAATGCAACTTTTGGATATCTGGAGGAAACAACACCCAAATGAAAAGGAATATTCATATTATTCGGGTAGACATAAAACATATTCAAGAATAGACCTATTTTTGTTATCAGCTCGTATGCAAGATAGAGTAAGAAAAACAGAATATAAAGCTAGAATATTATCGGACCATTCACCCTTGATATTGACAATAGAGTTAGAGGACATCCCTCCAAGAATGTATAGATCGAGATTAAACTCCATGCTACTTAAAAGGCAGGATTTTAGAGAATTCATTGAAAGACAAATTAAAATGTACTTTGAAATAAATACAGAATCAGTGAAAGATAAGTTTATACTATGGGATGCAATGAAAGCGTTCATTAGAGGGCAAATAATAAGTAATGTAACCAAGATGAAGAAGGACTATAATCAGGAAACAGAGCAGTTGAAAAGGGAAATAGTAAATATAGAAAAAGAATTAGCAATGAAGGAAGATACAACTAAAAGAAGAGAATTGGCAGATAAAAAAATAAAATATGAAACACTACAAACATATAAGGTGGAGAAGAACATAATGAAGACAAAACAGAAATATTATGAACTAGGGGAAAAAACGCATAAAATTCTAGCATGGCAGCTTAAGACAGAACAAGCTAAGAAAATGGTATTGGCATCAAGGAAAAAAAGACAAACAAATCACATATAATCCAACGGAGATCAAGGAAAACTTTAGAGAATTCTATGAACAATTATACCAAACTGAAAACGAAGGGAAAGAAGGGAAAATAGATGAATTTTTAACTAAAATTGAACTACCAAAATTACAAATAGAGGAACAAAATAAATTAACAGAACCGTTTGAAATAGTAGAAATACAAGAGATAATAAAAAAAATTACCAAACAACAAAACACCAGGAGAGGTTGGATTCCCAATAGAATTCTATAAAACATTTAAAGATTTATTAATTCCTCCCCTCGTGGAAGTAATCAACCAGATTGATAAAACACAAAGCATACCAGATTCATGTAAAACAGCAATAATTACAGTAATACTAAAGCAAGGGAAAGATCCACTCGCACCAGCGTCATATAGACCAATATCATTACTTAACACAGATTATAAGATAATAGCTAAACTATTAGCAAACAGATTAGCAGAGTATGTAGCTAAAATGGTAAATCTAGACCAAACTTGATTTATTAAAAAAAGACACACAACAGACAATATTTGTAAATTTATTAACTTAATTCATGTAGTAGAAGGGAGTAAAGTGCCAACAATAGCAGTTGCTTTAGACGCAGAAAAGGCCTTTGACCGAGTAGAATGGAATTATTTATTCAAAGTATTGCAAAAATTCAGTTTACCAGAGAAGTATATTAATTGGATTAAAGCATTATATAAGGGGCCATTGGCGAAAGTGACAGTAAATGGATATATATCAAAGCAATTTAACTTTAAGCAGGTCAACACGGCAGGGATGCCCACTATCACCCTTATTGTTCGCGTTAGCTATAGAACCACTAGCAGAATTGATAAGAACAGAAAATAATATAAAAGGGATAAAAATGAAAGACAAGGAATATAAAATCAGTTTATTTGCGGATGATGTTATAGTATACTTAACAGAACCAGAACTATCAATAAAAGAATTATATAAGAAATTGAAGGAATATGGAGAAGTATCGGTTTACAAGATTTTTTTTTTGAAGTTCAACCAATTTATTCCTGGTTAACAAAATTCAATCAGAGACTCATTTAAGGACTTATTTTGAACATTACACTCAACAACAAATTCTTTCAAAAGGTTTGCGTCCTGAAAAAAAAATTGAGGATCATGATAGACAACTTCAAGCTGAAGAGCATGATTATTTCCATTTTGCTCATAATGTAGGACATTGTAGAACCATGAAAATTAACTTTTATTGAATTTAGTACGTTTTTTTTTTAATTTTTTATTTTTCACACCATAAATCACATCAGCCATGATATACACTATTTCTTTTTCACACATATACAGTGACTTTTTCTCCCCCCCGCCTCCCTCCTCCCAAGCCATCCCCCCACCCCCCCTCTCATCCATTTTAGGCATACAATCTAGGTTGCATTAAGCCAGTCAGACAATGTTGTCATTCAACAAAAATACACCAGAAATTCTACTGAGTCCATTCTTTTCTTTCCTTCTCCTTCCATCAACTTAGGTAATGTTTGTCCCCGGTAGGTTTTCGCTATTGTATTTAATGTAAGGCTCCCATACTTGTTCGAATATTTCAATATTATTTCTTAACCTATATGTTATTTTTTCTAATGGAATACATTTATTCATTTAAATTTAGTCGTTTCTTCCTTTTAATTTGGTTATGTATTCCATTAATATTTAAAGTCATATAGTTCAGCGTAGCCCTTTTATATTTTGTTTATCTTCTCTTTCCGTTTTTCCATCATTACCTTTCCTCCTTTTCCATTTCTGTTTTCTTATTTTCAACTCTTTATAAGACAACATTCCTACAACATTCAACATTTTCCTTATTCTCCTATTTCTATCTTCTTTATCCCCAATCTCCCCTTCCCCTCCTGAGTTGTCCTTTATCCCTTGTCGGACAACCACATCTCCCCTCTCCATTTGGATTTGCGAATCCACTCGCAAGTGTCAACTGATTTTGCAGTGACCGCTATTTCCCCCCAGAAAAGATTTCACTTTTCATATGTCACAAAGGTCACTCTTTTAATTCCCTCCTTATTCTCTCTATTCCATTACCTTCCCTTATTAATTCTTGTCTATACTATCTATATTTTCCTCTAAGTACAGATACATTCACGTATGCACATTGTCTCTATTCACTCTTATACCTCTTTACCCGCATACATATCAATCGTGATCATTTTTACTCTCATTACCCGTCTTCATCCCTCAGTCTATTTTTGTCTTTACCCACATACATATCAATCGTGATCATTTTTACTCTCATTACCCGTCTTCATCCCTTAGTCTATTTTTGTAATTGTTCTGCAAATTTTCGTGCTTCTTCTGGATCCGAGAATAGTCTGTTTTGTTGTCCTGGAATAAATATTTTCAATACCGCTGGATGCTTTAGTATAAATTTATACCCTTTCTTCCATAAAATCGCCTTTGCTGTATTGAACTATTTTCTCTTCTTTAGGAGTTCAAAACTTATATCTGGATAAATGAAGATTTTTTGCCCTTTATATTCCAGTGGTTTGTTGCCCTCTCTTACTTTTTCCATTGTCTTCTCCAGTACCTTTTCTCTTGTAGTATATCTTAGGAATTTTACTACAATAGATCTTGGTTTTTGTTGTGGTTGTGGTTTAGAGGCCAATACTCTATGTGCCCTTTCTATTTCCATTTCTTGCTGTAGTTCTGGACATCCTAGGGTCTTAGGGATCCACTCTTTTATAAACTCCCTCATATTCTTGCCTTCTTCATCTTCCTTAAGGCCCACTATCTTTATGTTATTTCTTCTGTTATAATTTTCCATTGTATCTATTTTTTGAGCTAGTAGTTCTTGTGTCTCTTTAGTTTTTTTATTAGATTCCTCCAATTTCTTTTTTAAGTCTTCTACCTCCATTTCTGCTACTACTGCCCGCTCTTCCATCTTGTCCATTTTCTTTCCCATTTCTGTTAAGGTCATATCTATTTTATTCATTTTCTCTTCTGTGTTGTTTATTCTTGTTCTTAAATCATTAAATTCCTGTGTTTGCCATTCTTTAAATGACTCCATGTATCCCTTAATAAGAGGGATACAAATGGTAAAACTAAACAAAAATGGGAACAAGATTTAAATATAAAGATAAAAAAGGAAACATGGGAGAAGTTATCTTGCCTTTCTTTTCTTCTTCTTCTATTTCACTGTACTCTTCCTCTTCCTCTTCCTCTGGGTTGGCCATCTGTTGTTTCTTTGTTGCCCTTTCCTTCTCTTCTTTCTTGTTTCTATTGTCTTCTGTGGTCTCTTCTTGCTGCAGGTGTTCTGCAGCTGTCGTTGCCGGCTGTGGAGATCGACTCCCCAGCTGGTCTCCCCTCCCATCGGTGTGTTTTTTTTCATGCGCGGTTGCGCACTTTTACTCGGCTCAGCGAGCCATTTTTGTAGTCCATTATTTACCGACCTGAGGGAGCGGGTTTCTCTCTCCGCAGCGGGCCTCTTCGGACAGGTAAGGCCTTCACCTTTTTCCTCCGTTGTCTTCTCTTCCTCTCTTCTTACCGTTGATTTTGATTTTTCTTTTTTTGTCGCCATCTTCTTTCCACCTTTATACTCACTTTTCTGTAACTTTTATTTCTGTGCCTTTGTGTTTTCCTTTGTTTTTCCCGACTTTTCTGGAGAGGGCTGGAGTTCACTGTCCAGCCACTACTCCATCACGTGACTCCTCCCGGGTTACAAGATTAACGTAAATATAAGTGAAGCAATGCCAATGAATAATGCGGATTTCTCAAAATTTAAGAAGGAATCACCATTCAGATGGCAAACGCAAGCAATAAGATACCTAGGTATACAAATAAATAAAAATCTCGGCCATCTATATAAACTCAATTATTATCCACTAATGAAAAAATTACAGGACGATTTAGAGCATTGGAAAGATTTACCATTAACACTAATAGGAAGGATAAACTGTATTAAAATGAACATTTTCCCAAGGATATTATACCTATTTCAGGCATTGCCAATACACTTGACAGAAAAATTCTTCAAGGAGTTAAAGAAAATAATAAGGAAATTTTTATGGGAAGGGGGGAAACCGAGGATAGCACTAGATAAATTAACAGAATGGTATAAACAAGGAGGCTTACAACTGCCAAACTTTAAAAATTATTATAGAGCCGCACAATTAAGATACCTATCAGATTTTTATCAAATAAGGGAAAAGCCAGATTGGACTAGATTAGAATTAGATAAAATAGGGGAAAAGATACCTGAACACATATCATATAAATGGGATGAAAAATTGGTACAATGTAGGAGTTCTCCAGTATTACATCATCTACTCAATATTTGGAAAAAGATTCATGTAGAAAGGAATAAAACAAATTACCAATTACCAAAACTAATATTGACGCAAAATAAGTTACTCCCTTTTACAATAGATAACCTTTCCTTTAGAGAATGGGAGAAAAAAGGGATCAAAAGAATAGAAAATTGTTTTTCAGGAAATAGATTATTATCCTTTGAACAAATGAAAGATAAATACAATATAACTCAAGATACAGTGCTGGCATATTACCAATTGAGATCCTACTTGAAGGACAAATTAGGAAGCAGTCTGAGGTTACCAGAGGGAAGTAACTTTGAATATGTGATTACAGATACAATGATAATCAAAAGATTTATAACAAATATGTATATTAAACTGCAAGAAAATGAGAATGAGGAAACAAATGGTAAAACTAAACAAAAATGGGAACAAGATTTAAATATAAAGATAAAAAAGGAAACATGGGAGAAGTTATCTTGCCTTTCTTTTCTTCTTCTTCTATTTCACTGTACTCTTCCTCTTCCTCTTCCTCTGGGTTGGCCATCTGTTGTTTCTTTGTTGCCCTTTCCTTCTCTTCTTTCTTGTTTCTATTGTCTTCTGTGGTCTCTTCTTGCTGCAGGTGTTCTGCAGCTGTCGTTGCCGGCTGTGGAGATCGACTCCCCAGCTGGTCTCCCCTCCCATCGGTGTGTTTTTTTTCATGCGCGGTTGCGCACTTTTACTCGGCTCAGCGAGCCATTTTTGTAGTCCATTATTTACCGACCTGAGGGAGCGGGTTTCTCTCTCCGCAGCGGGCCTCTTCGGACAGGTAAGGCCTTCACCTTTTTCCTCCGTTGTCTTCTCTTCCTCTCTTCTTACCGTTGATTTTGATTTTTCTTTTTTTGTCGCCATCTTCTTTCCACCTTTATACTCACTTTTCTGTAACTTTTATTTCTGTGCCTTTGTGTTTTCCTTTGTTTTTCCCGACTTTTCTGGAGAGGGCTGGAGTTCACTGTCCAGCCACTACTCCATCACGTGACTCCTCCCGGGTTACAAGATTAACGTAAATATAAGTGAAGCAATGCCAATGAATAATGCGGATTTCTCAAAATTTAAGAAGGAATCACCATTCAGATGGCAAACGCAAGCAATAAGATACCTAGGTATACAAATAAATAAAAATCTCGGCCATCTATATAAACTCAATTATTATCCACTAATGAAAAAATTACAGGACGATTTAGAGCATTGGAAAGATTTACCATTAACACTAATAGGAAGGATAAACTGTATTAAAATGAACATTTTCCCAAGGATATTATACCTATTTCAGGCATTGCCAATACACTTGACAGAAAAATTCTTCAAGGAGTTAAAGAAAATAATAAGGAAATTTTTATGGGAAGGGGGGAAACCGAGGATAGCACTAGATAAATTAACAGAATGGTATAAACAAGGAGGCTTACAACTGCCAAACTTTAAAAATTATTATAGAGCCGCACAATTAAGATACCTATCAGATTTTTATCAAATAAGGGAAAAGCCAGATTGGACTAGATTAGAATTAGATAAAATAGGGGAAAAGATACCTGAACACATATCATATAAATGGGATGAAAAATTGGTACAATGTAGGAGTTCTCCAGTATTACATCATCTACTCAATATTTGGAAAAAGATTCATGTAGAAAGGAATAAAACAAATTACCAATTACCAAAACTAATATTGACGCAAAATAAGTTACTCCCTTTTACAATAGATAACCTTTCCTTTAGAGAATGGGAGAAAAAAGGGATCAAAAGAATAGAAAATTGTTTTTCAGGAAATAGATTATTATCCTTTGAACAAATGAAAGATAAATACAATATAACTCAAGATACAGTGCTGGCATATTACCAATTGAGATCCTACTTGAAGGACAAATTAGGAAGCAGTCTGAGGTTACCAGAGGGAAGTAACTTTGAATATGTGATTACAGATACAATGATAATCAAAAGATTTATAACAAATATGTATATTAAACTGCAAGAAAATGAGAATGAGGAAACAAATGGTAAAACTAAACAAAAATGGGAACAAGATTTAAATATAAAGATAAAAAAGGAAACATGGGAGAAGTTATCTTGCCTTTCTTTTCTTCTTCTTCTATTTCACTGTACTCTTCCTCTTCCTCTTCCTCTGGGTTGGCCATCTGTTGTTTCTTTGTTGCCCTTTCCTTCTCTTCTTTCTTGTTTCTATTGTCTTCTGTGGTCTCTTCTTGCTGCAGGTGTTCTGCAGCTGTCGTTGCCGGCTGTGGAGATCGACTCCCCAGCTGGTCTCCCCTCCCATCGGTGTGTTTTTTTTCATGCGCGGTTGCGCACTTTTACTCGGCTCAGCGAGCCATTTTTGTAGTCCATTATTTACCGACCTGAGGGAGCGGGTTTCTCTCTCCGCAGCGGGCCTCTTCGGACAGGTAAGGCCTTCACCTTTTTCCTCCGTTGTCTTCTCTTCCTCTCTTCTTACCGTTGATTTTGATTTTTCTTTTTTTGTCGCCATCTTCTTTCCACCTTTATACTCACTTTTCTGTAACTTTTATTTCTGTGCCTTTGTGTTTTCCTTTGTTTTTCCCGACTTTTCTGGAGAGGGCTGGAGTTCACTGTCCAGCCACTACTCCATCACGTGACTCCTCCCGGGTTACAAGATTAACGTAAATATAAGTGAAGCAATGCCAATGAATAATGCGGATTTCTCAAAATTTAAGAAGGAATCACCATTCAGATGGCAAACGCAAGCAATAAGATACCTAGGTATACAAATAAATAAAAATCTCGGCCATCTATATAAACTCAATTATTATCCACTAATGAAAAAATTACAGGACGATTTAGAGCATTGGAAAGATTTACCATTAACACTAATAGGAAGGATAAACTGTATTAAAATGAACATTTTCCCAAGGATATTATACCTATTTCAGGCATTGCCAATACACTTGACAGAAAAATTCTTCAAGGAGTTAAAGAAAATAATAAGGAAATTTTTATGGGAAGGGGGGAAACCGAGGATAGCACTAGATAAATTAACAGAATGGTATAAACAAGGAGGCTTACAACTGCCAAACTTTAAAAATTATTATAGAGCCGCACAATTAAGATACCTATCAGATTTTTATCAAATAAGGGAAAAGCCAGATTGGACTAGATTAGAATTAGATAAAATAGGGGAAAAGATACCTGAACACATATCATATAAATGGGATGAAAAATTGGTACAATGTAGGAGTTCTCCAGTATTACATCATCTACTCAATATTTGGAAAAAGATTCATGTAGAAAGGAATAAAACAAATTACCAATTACCAAAACTAATATTGACGCAAAATAAGTTACTCCCTTTTACAATAGATAACCTTTCCTTTAGAGAATGGGAGAAAAAAGGGATCAAAAGAATAGAAAATTGTTTTTCAGGAAATAGATTATTATCCTTTGAACAAATGAAAGATAAATACAATATAACTCAAGATACAGTGCTGGCATATTACCAATTGAGATCCTACTTGAAGGACAAATTAGGAAGCAGTCTGAGGTTACCAGAGGGAAGTAACTTTGAATATGTGATTACAGATACAATGATAATCAAAAGATTTATAACAAATATGTATATTAAACTGCAAGAAAATGAGAATGAGGAAACAAATGGTAAAACTAAACAAAAATGGGAACAAGATTTAAATATAAAGATAAAAAAGGAAACATGGGAGAAGTTATGTTCTGGAACGATGAGAAATACAATAAATACGAGGTTACGTATGATACAATATAACTGGATACACATTACACCTCAAAAGTTAAATAAATGGGACCCAACAGTATCTGACAGATGTTTTCGATGTAAAAAAGAAATGGGAACAACAATTCATGCAATTTGGACATGTGAGAAAGTAGAAAAATTTTGGGAAGATCTAAACCAGTTATTAAATAAAATTACAGAAAACAATATACCAAAAAATCCAGAGATCTTCCTCCTAAGTAACATAAAAAACAAAGAATTTGGAATTGATTTGGATGGTGCACAAAAAAGATTTGTTAAGATAGCTCTAGCCGTAGCAAAAAAATGTATTTTGACAACCTGGAAATTTGAAGATAATTTGAAAATACAACAATGGCATATAGAAATGAATAAATGTATTCCATTAGAAAAAATAACATATAGTTTAAGAAATAATATTGAAATATTTGAACAAATATGGGAGCCTTACATGAAACACAATAGAGAAAACCTACCGGGGACATTCACTACCTAAATTAACGAAAGGAGAAGGAAATGAAAAGAATTGACTCAGTGGAATTTCTTGTTTATTTTTATTGAATGACAACATTGTTTGACTGGTTTAATGTATCTTAGATTTTGTATTTTAAATGGATGGGGGGGAGGTAGGGAGGGTGGGATAGGAGGAGGGAGGGGGAGAGAAAATGGCACTGTATATATTTGAAAAGGAAAATGTATGTATCATGGTCAATGTGGTTTATGGTGTGAAAAATAAAAAATTTAAAAAAAACCTATCTGCATATGACACTCCTGCCATCCTGGGAACTAACCTTGTAAACCTGCGCTGCACTCCCTCTATAGCAAGTATGTCCTTTTTTAAATATTGGAACCAGAACTGGACGCAATACTCCAGGTGAAGTCTCACCAGGACCCTGTACAACTGCAGGAGGGCTTCTCTACTCCTAAACTCCAATCCCCTCTTTATGAAAGCCAACATACCGGTCGCCTTCTTCACCGCTTGCTGAATCTGCTCACTAGTTGTCAATGACTGGTGAACAAGTACGCCCAGATCCCTTTGCATTACCCCACTCCGTAGCTTAACGCCATTTAAATAATATTCTGCTCTCTTGTTTCTGCCTCCAAAATGGACAACCTCGCATTTATTCACATTAAACTTCATATGCCATCTTTCCGGCCACTCCCCTAAACTGTCCAAGTCCCTTTGCAATTTCCTGGCATCTTCCTCACTCTTTACACTACCACCCAGTTTAGTGTCATCTGCGAATTTGCATATATAGTTATTTATCCCCTCATCCAAATTATTTACATAAATGATAAACATCTGAGGGCCCAACATTGACCCCTGCGGGACCCCACTCGTCACATCCTGCCATCCAGAAAATGACCCATTTATCCCAATCCTTTTTTTCCTATTTCTCAACCAATTATCTATCCATGACAGCACCCTACCCCCGATACCATGCTCCTTGATTTTGCAAACTAGTCTCCTGTGTGGGAACTTTATCGAAGTTTTTCTGAAAGTCCAAGTACACCACATCCACTGGCTCTCCCGAGTCCACCCTCCTTGTTACATCCTCGAACAATTCCAGGTGATTAGTCAAGCAAGAATTTCCTTTAAGGGACCCATGCTGACCAGAACCGATACTATTATTCCTTCCTAAGTGTTCTGCTATTTCTCCTTTCATGATGGATTCCAATATCTTCCCCACCACCGACGTCAGGCTGACCGGTCTATAATTTCCCGTATTCTCTCTCCCTCCCTTCTTAAAAAGTGGTACTACATCAGCCACCCTCCAGTCTGCAGGCACTTCCCTGAAATCTAAAGAAATTTGGAAAATGTCAACTAGTGCTTCCACAATTTCCAGAGCAACCTCTCTAAGCACCCTGGGATGCAGCCCATCAGGCCCAGGGGACTTATCAGGCCTCAGTTCTAACAATTTGGTCACAACCATCTGCTTCTGGATCTGAATATCCATCAAATTCTCTGTTTCCTTCAGTAATTTCACCAAGTCCCTTGATACTGCTTGACCCCTACCCCTATTCTGATCATAACCTATATCCTCCTCAGTGAAAATAGATGCAAAGTAATTGTTAAGTTCCTCAGCCATCTCCATGTCCCCATTGATAATTTCACCTTTTTCATTTTCAAGGGCCCAATTTTGGCCCTAACCAATTTCTTCCTTCTAACATATCTGAAGAAGCTTTTGCTATCCCATTTTATATTACTTGCCAATTTGCCCTCGTATTTCATTTTCCCCTCCTGAATGACTTTCTTAGTTTCTCTCTGTTGGTTTTTAAAGGCATCCCAATCCTTTAACCTCCCTCTCTGCTTTGCCATCTTATACTTATTTATTTTAGACCTGATAATGCACTTGATCTCCTTTGTCAGCCACAGCTGCCATTTGCTCTTCGTAGAGCCTTTCCTCCTCTTTGGGATGAATCTATTCTGAATCCTGTGAAAAATATGTAGAATCACCTGCCATTTTTGCCCAGTTGTCCTCCCAGCTAGAATGTCCTTTCATTTTATTTTGGCTACCTCCTCCCTCATTGCAGTATAGTCACCCTTATTTAGCTGTAGCACTAATGTTTCTGACTTCCTTCTCTTTTCCCTTTCCATTTGCAGATTAAAAGTAATCGTATTATGGTCACTATTACCTAATGGCACCCCTATCTCAAGGTCCCTTATTAACTCACGTCGTTGCACAGTATCAAGTCCAAATTGACTTCCCCTGATTGGTTCCGTCACAAGCTGCTCCAAGAATGTATCTCGGAAATATTCAATAAACTCATTCGCTAGCTTTCCGACACCTACTTGATATTCCCAGTCCACTTGCAAGTTGAAGACACGCATAACTACTGTATCACTGCCACTCTGACATGCCATTTTTAATTCTTTATTTATATTGATTCCCACATCAGAGCCACTGTTTGGAGGTCTGTATATAACCCCGATTATGGTTCTTTTGCCTTTGCAATTTCTCAACTCTATCCAAATAGACTCTACTCCACCTGATTCAATGTCTTTCCTTTCCATCGCCTGAATTTCATTCTTCACCAACTGAGCCACCTCACCTCACCTCCTCTACCTAACTTTCTGTCTTTTTGATAGGATGTATATCCTGGAACATAAATTTCCCAATCCTGACCCTCCTGCAGCCATGCCTCCGTTACTCCAATAACATCATAACCACCAAATCACTTGCGCATCAAGCTCATCCATTTTATTCCTTGTACTCCGTGCATTCATATACAATACCTTGAAACTGTATCACCCTTCTCTCTCCAATTTGCTACCTGACACCCTCTCTGAAACTCTCCTATCCCTCTTTGCTCTCTCTGGCTTTGAGATGGCACAAGTCCAGAAACGTCCTGAATGTCAATGACAAGATCAATAGCAGGATCTCAATTTTCTTCAGGCCATTGATGGAGCTTGCAGATTCTCCAGCAATCTGTCCTTATTTGTAACTCATGCGATGTCTCTCATCACAAACTGCTGTTTTCACGCAATGGTCATGTTTAATTTTGTTACTTCTACAGCAGTGCTGGCTCGCTCCTGAGTACTGGATTGGTTGTTTGATCCATTTGGATATTTGAAGTCAAGGTCAGGTCCAAATACAACTCTAGCCAATTTGATTAAAATTTGAGCCATGCTAATCTTAACACCATGTATACAGCAACATTAAATATACTGGCACTATTGATTTATTTGAGGATGAATGCCACATATTGATCAATAACAGACATGGTTTATTAAGTAAATCATCCTTATCAACAAATACTGAGCCAGGTAGACATAGCCCAGTCTGATCCAAACATGCACAGGCATACACCATATCAATGGGTCAATTGGGCTTGGAACACAGAGCCAAAATCTAGTTCTCTGGAATGGATTTCTTAAGAAAATGCTGGAAATATCTTGAATTTATTTTTTAAATAATTACTCAACTGAATTATCATGAAGTATTCAAAATTTAGCAATGCTTTGCTGCTTATTAGGAGAATATGAAATACTTTACTCACTGACTATCTGACATGATTGCATCTGCTGCCAAAATGAATGGCTTTTTGGGGGTCAGAAGACTGGCTGCTCAGTGGAGGTGCATGCTTATCAACTCTTCAGCCTCTGACATCCCCAGTCTCAGCCTTTGCATTTGCTGGTGGCTGCCTCTACCAACAGGCAATGCCAACATTTCTCAGCAAGAATTGACTGCTGACTGTGAAAAGAAGAAGAGGAGGGGAAGGAAAAGAGTAGAATATCCTGTGGGTGAGATGTATTGCTTCAAACTAAAATGAAGATCACTGTGTTGCGCTTTAACTGAAATTAAGAGCTATTGACTGCGTTATAATCTAACCAGATATGCCAAACTTAATCTCTCCTGGTTTTTGGAGAGTGTTGTGCAACTTGCACGTTTGTTTGTCGATGTGCCAAAAACCACCCAAACAAGTGCCGTAACAGCAACAGAGAGTAAAAGGAAGATTAAAAAGGAAAGGCTTCTGATTTTGTCCTTTTTTGAAATAACCTTTATTGGTAGTGTAAGAATTTGCTGCATTCTCTCAACATCCTTACCAAAAGGGCCCAAAACTTCAGTTGATTGACCTTCATCCTTCAAAGACTATTGCTGTAAATTTAATTGGCAAATTCACTGGCCTGCACCATAAGGAGGCAATGCTATTTACTTCTGTCAATTCGTATGGTTCCCTATGGACAATCAGGTCTGAAGCACTTTGTGATCGTTCTGCTTCTGTCGATTGTATATGTACAGTTTTGGTCTTCATATGTGACGAGGGATAAGCTTGCTACTGAGAAATGCAAATTCACCACCAAAACATGAACTGCTGAAAGAACTCAGCAGAGCAAGCGCTGTCTGTGGAGACGAGGGGATGGTTAATCTTTCAAGTTTACATCCTGCATCAAGACTGAGAGAGTAGAAGTAGACAGGAGTATAAGAGAGAGGCTGAGACAAGAGGATGATAGGTGATGAGGGACCAAGTGAAGAGGGGTAATGATGGACAGATGAAACCCAGTAGGGGAGTGTTGAGTGATGAGGGGTAGGGGTAGAAACAGCAGCTGGGAGGTGATAGGTGGAACAACTTGGTTCTATCTCCTCCCCACCTGGTTTCTTCCATCAATCATGGCCCCACCTAACTTCTATAATCTGGCTATCTTCCCTTCACATACTCGGTTCCAATACAGGGTCTCGACATCTTAATAGTGAGCCTCAAAATACAATGCACACAATCACAAGGGAATAAATGCTGGCAGCATGGAGGAAATGGACAAACATCTGTAGCCTTCTTAACTGAAGGCAGAAAGAGCTTAAAATTCCAGTCACATCAAATTATTGTTATCTATATGGAACAGTTCTCATAAATACATGTTCTCCTTAAACTGAACACATTCCTTCCATAGTTTGAACAGATAGGACAGAATATTTGAGAAAAGGTAGGTTTTTATAGACATTCAGCACTATGTGGTTGCCAAAGGCTGATAAGAATTCTGCCCAAAATAATTTCCATTTACTTTATCCTCAGACTAAAGGATAATGCAAAGCCTTTTATTTATTTCATCTTAAAGTTATTTTTAAAAAGTGACCATTTTCTCACATATGTATTTGATTTCTCAGGATATTGAACACAGTTTAACTCAAAAACAGTTAATGGCACAGTTAGTGCAATGTTATTACACTTCCAGTGATTGGTGTATTTGGGGGGCACAGGCTCAAGGGTAGGAAGGGCCTGTTACCATGCTCTGTTTCAATTCAAAAAAATAATTTAAAATTTAATGAGTAAATGAACTCTGAAAGCAAATTCTCATTCTAATTCAGAAGATAGTGCCATATTCTGCAACATACTTAAACTGTCACCATCACACTCAACCATTGAATAAAACATGCAAGGTTGTTTGAAAGATCGGAATAAACACATACAATTGTAACAAGATCAAAGGTGTACCATGGTTTATTAACGTTCACTACTGGTGCAAATTCAAGTCCAATTAACATAGAAATATTATTTCCTCCAGCAGTTTCTTCAATGGGAATATCAGAGCTCAATGTTTTCATGAAAACAAGGCAGGAAATGTTAGAACAGTTACTGGATTTGTTAAACAGGAAGAGCACAGCACCCTAGTTAGCCTTTTCAGCATTGATGAATTGAACTGTACAAAGGCTGCTTTCCCAAATTGCATGCCTGCCTGGGGCCAACCACCTCATAAATAAGACTGATAATCTGATTCTTTTGGGATTTTGGTTATGCTGGACAAGCTTTTTTTCCCAGACTATTTAATGTTTTGTCTTATTAACACCACAAAACATTTTTTTTTACATTTTAAACAAAATTACAATAAATGTCCCAGTAAACTCATTGAGTTTAAAGGAACAGGAAACACGTAAACATCCTGTAGCAAAATTAACCCACGCTCCTGCCCTTTGGTGCTACAGACCCTACGCTCCAGCTTTGCCATACATCCAGACTATGGTCCAATCACAGTTGCATTCCAGATCTCTGGATTTAGCCCCACATTAAGGGACTGGACTAATGTACAAGCCAGGTGCCAGACTATCAGGATTTTTTAAAGAACTGCATGCTGAATAATCAGAGATTTCCTCTAATAGACCCAACTCCTGACTCTTTGGACTTCACAATTAGGCTGGTGATCATTGCTCCATAGAAGACCTCCAATCATGAATATGTAAAAAGCACAGAAATGCCAAAGGAACTCAGGTCTTGCAGCATCCAGAGGTACAGATATATTATCGACCTTTTGGGCCTGAGCCCTTCTTCAAGGTAGGTGTGAAAAGGCAAGCTGGCATCGAAATTAAAAGCTGGGGAGAAGAAGAAAGGGCGGGGAGGAGCATAGACCATCAAACAAAAAGTGATTATTGGATATGGATAGGAGGACAGGAGAGGAAGAGTAAGAACTGATCAAGGAAGGGTGGCTCTGTGAATGCAGAACTGGAGAAAAGGACAGAGGGAAAGGCAAAAAGAGAAAAGGTGAAATAGGGATAGATGGGGCGAGGGTTTGGGGTGGGGAAACTGGATACGTTAATGTTCATTCTATCCAGCTGGAGGGTGCCCAGATAGAATGAGATGTTGCTCCTCCAATTTATGGGTGGTCTCATCTGGAAGTGCACAAGACCATGGACGTCGGCATGGGAATGGGGCGGGGAATTGAAATGGATTATCACTGGGAGATCCCTGCTATTGCGGATGACCGAGCCGAGGTGCTCAACGAAACTATCTCCCAGCCTGTGCAGGTCTCTCCCATGTAGAGGGGACAGATCACAACAGGGGCACCGGATGTAATAGATGACCCCTTCAGATTCACTTCTGCTTCACTTGGAAGGACTGTTTAGGGTCCCAAATGGTGGTGAGGGAGGTGTGGGCACAAATGTAGAACTTCCTGCAGTCTTACTTCCAGGGGTAAGTGACAGGGGGACCTATTGTGAATGTTCAGTTTGATGCCATGTCAGTGGGTATAGTGTGATTAAATATTTTATCTCAATGGTATTACAGGTCTCACTGCCTCAGCAGGGCAGCCAAAATCCTGAAAGACCCTTACCACCCTGGCCATCATCTGTTTGACCTGCTGCCCTCCAGTAGACATTTTAAAATCATGGACAAATAGACTTAAAAAGTTTTTACCCAAAACTTTGAATATTGTATTGTTGGTTTTATGTTTCATTTGTTTGCTATATGTGTGCACAGGCAGGATGCATGCTCAATTTCATTGTACTTGCACAAGGACAATAAAGGTCATCTCATTACCCTCAGATTTTACCATCAACTTTACTCAAAAAGCAGAATCAATAAATCACCAAAAATGCAAGCCAACTTTGTTCATCTAGACATTCAGAAAAATAAATTATTTTATCCAACCAACCCAAGCTTCGCTTGAGTGCTTTTCCATCTGTCTTTATCCAACTCTGTTTCACTCCATCCCTCCCATCTAAACCCAAATACACTTTTAAATGAATCCATATCTCTTGCTCCCAACATTCACTGCCGATGTTTTGTAGTGGTTCATTAATGAATGGTCAGTGTTAGTCATATCCTGGCAAGATCTGAAAATAATTGTGAGCACAATGGAGAGATGTTAAGAGAAGCAAGAGGTTTGCATTAAGTACTTTGGTTGGGATGCACAAATGGTGGTGCAACTGAGTGGAGTTAACGTGGAGCAACTGAGTGGAGTTAACGTGGTGCAGAAGAGTCTTAAAAATAAACAAACAAACAATAAAAGAACAATAAAAAAAGGAACATAAACCAAATGAGGTTTTGAAAATTTTGTTTACAGCACAGAATATTCTCAGACATAGACAGACTAAAGGGGTTTACATCAAGCTTTTAGAATTATGGAGACTCCAGGCTGACCTTCAACATACATTTCAATTTTCAGCAGATTAAAATGCTCTGAATGCATCTTTTGAATTTTCAGAAATGATTCATGCACATTTTTCTCATTAAAGGTGAAGACCTGCTGAGCAAATCCAATCTCTCCCTGATCCTGACTTACTTCAGAGTTCACACAATTTGCTCCTCCCTTTGAAAAGGTCTGCATGTGAACCAAACTCAATCTATCAGCTGTAGAAAAGTGAGTACTTTCACCATTCTGTCCAATGAAAATTATTTATTTTGAAACATTCTGGACCAGATCACCCTGAGCTTATAGGGCGAGTTATCTTCCAAACCTACATATGTGTACTGTGAAACATGAAAATCTGGAGCTTATTTGAAAGGTCCACGCTGTCAGTTCATTTTGCTATATTGCCCAATGACAGAATAATCTTTGCGCTGTCGGCAAAGATTTCACGGGCAAAGGGCAATAAGATCGTTTTTTTTTAAATTATTTTGCTCTAATTTGTTTTCCATTGTTATGTTTCCATGTACTTTAACTTAACGAACAGAGTTTCAAAGCAGGCAATTTGAGAGGCAATCTTCCATACTTTGCCATCTGAGGCCCATCAACTTTCAAAACTACGCCATTGACCACAAGGAGGTAGAGGCCAGCATATTATGCCTTCCACACTCAGTTCAGGTAAATGCAGGTGTGTGGACAGGAGACATGCAGCAGTGGCCCCAGATCCACCAGTGGCCCCAGATCCAGCCTGTAGATTAATATTGGGTTCCTTGTTACTACTGTACATCCCTCAGATAATGAAACTGTATTCCCATCTTATTGTGGCTTTTCCTGGAATCATAAGTCTATGGACCATGTCTGAAGTTTTCTTGACACTACATGTCCCAGCATATTTTTGGAGCCACTCCATGATTTTCATCAATCCTGAGGCTACAACAATAGCTTTATAGTGAAGACTTTTTAAAATGAACAGTTTTTTTTTTAAAAAGCATTCCGTAAAAAGGATATTTTTTTCAAATTGCACTAGCCCCCATAAAAATTGAGAGCATTATCCACAGCTAGACGTTGAAGTAAAAAAAAATATTTTGTATGGAGGTGAATAAATTGCCCATTTGTGAAAATGACATTTGTTGCAATTTGTATAGATTGCACAGAAAAATTGATTCAACTAGTTGTACAATCCATTACCTTTCACTTCCTGATGAAATCACAGCCATCATGAAACTGGGCCATGTATTTTAGTATACGCTGGTTGTGTGCTTGATGTCTTTTCAGCATCAGGTGCGTACCAAACCAGTCACTATTTATGCAACTTCCATTTCCTTTATCAATGAAATTAATTGGAATTCAAAAGATGTAAACTACTACTTATATGGACAAATTTAAGTCTGACTGGGGGGCATATCAATGCTGTATTGTTGCTTTGACTGCAACTTAAAGGAACGCTCTGTTGAGATTACGAGATGACTGAACAGTTTCAGAACTCACTGCAGTTTGCTCAGACACTTTCCAAGTTCACAGATGATGGTAAAATTGACTATACTTTCCTCAATTTTACTTCAGTAAAGCAGCCAAAACACCCTGGACATCATCTGTTCAGTGGTAACAACACTCAAAAGTTTCAAGGATATGCTTAAATCTTCCCTGAATATGTGCAGTATTCCAAAAACTTCTGAGAACTTCTAGCCCAAATCCACTCATAGTGGAGAAAAAGCACTCAAGATGGTGTTGAAAAACTTGAACTCGTGCTTTAGAAGCATATGGAATTCCTGTACAAGCATCATAAGGGGTGCCCCTCCTCACAAACTACCCATTAGTCATCACCTTCTGCTCCATCTATGGATCCTACAATCACATCATTAGCCATCTTCAACTTGCAAAGCCAGATTGACAGCAAGCCACCCGGAACCCAAAGAGACTTCCAAAAATGAGCAAAAAAAACGCTCGAGGTGAAGACTGACAAAGATTGCAGCAGTGCCAGCATACACCATCACAGGGTCACTATCCCTGCACAACATAGAACACATTTGAACCGCACTTTTACAGTGCTCTCCATGTTTGCAACAAAACAATTTTTTAAACTTTATTTGTGGACAGTAGCCATTGACATATCCATACCTGCCTCCTGAAGAGTGTTTCTGGTTTGTCAGACTTTATGTTTGGAGATTTTTCTTCATTGCATTGAGAATTCTTCTGTCAAAGGTAGTGGAGATCTTACTTGGAATATCAGTCCCTTTGCAATTACCAAGCTCACCAGTACCCACTTTCTTCTTAATAATGTTCCAAACTGTTGATTTTGGTAATTTTAAGGTTTGGGTGATGTATCTTACTGTTTTATTCTTGTTTTTCAACACAAGGACCAGAGTTGTGTGTCAATGACTTTCACTGACACAATTCTGGTCCTCGTGTTGAAAAATGGCAACTGCAGAAGCAAGCCTAGCTCTCTTCTACCTGTACCAATGAAGCAATTAAACATACCTGAGTACTCACAAACATCTGTGAAGCCAGAAACCAGGTACTATGTATAAAAAAAGTGCATCATTTTCCACACGGTCAAACCAAATAACCTTGAATAAAATGTGAAATGTGCCCTTTAATTACATGTGAATTGTTTGATTGTAAATTTAAAACTATGGAGCATAGGGGAAAATAAAGGAAAAAAGTGTCTTTGCCCCAAACATTATGGAGGGCACTGTATGTTCAGAATTATTTTTGACAATAAAAGAGTAAATGACACAAAATTTATTTTGGCTAAAGCTTTAGCAAGCCAGACTTCTTTCCATTTCATTGTCTTACACATGGATTTTGAAATTTTAATTTTAATTTAGTGACATTTCTATGACTGCTGACTGGCTCCCTTTCCTTTTGACGTCATGCAGGTGTCCTTGATGGTGCATGAGAAACTCTTCCCCGAGGTGGACAAACTTCAGGTGGCTGCCTAAGTCCATCTGAGGGAGCAGTTGAATGCCTGGCTCAAGGTCAAAGATGAGGGTGATACCCCTGAGTCTGTGATGGGAGGGGTCTGTAACAACTTAAATTGCAACTTGCAGGGGACTGGTTAGATGATACTGGATCGCAGACTACCGTTTCAACTTCTAGTCAGGTAACAGAAAATGCTGTAAGCACTCAGTAAGTCAGGCTGCATCAGCTGAGAGTGAGTCAGTTCAGGTCATCATTCTCCTGTGTCAGTTGTGTGCACAATCTTAAGACTGTCTTTTTTTCTCTCTTTTTTTTAAATTATTTCTCTTCTATTTGGATCAACTCAAGATTACCCATAGTGGCCAAGCTTTCCTCCCTCTCTCTCAGACATTCCCTTTGTGCTCACCAGCCTCCCTGGTACTAGAATGTATTTTTTTTAATATAAAAAGTTCTAACTTTTTTAAGTTCTGATGGAAGGTCATCCATCTGAAATGCTTACTCTCCTCCTCCCTCCAAAGATGCTACCTAACCAGCTAAATATTTCCAATGTTTCATTTTAGTTACAGCATTTGTAGCTTAGAAACTGAGGAAAAGAACTAGTTAGTTGTGAATATCCTACTAAATATACAGCATGGAACTCCAGTTGATAGATTCGTCTCCAGACTGCTGAATTGAAGTCAAATAATACTACCCTGTGTCACAAGTTCATGTTAAAAAATACTAGTGCCCAAGATCACTTGATCTCTATTGATCTGAGCTTTTCAAATCCAACTGTCTAAGTCACCTGACTCCAATTGCTAGGTGCAGCCTTCAGATAAAATCCTTAAAGTCTGCTACAAAAGCATTACAAAACAACAGTTTGTTTCCATTGAATTAAAATAATTTCCATGTAGAATACATTGTATTTACACCAATCACAACACTACTAAGGCTGGATAGGAATCGTTATGCTTCAAAATTAAACATTTTATTACATGTTGGAATTCCTTAAAGTCACAGACGATGTTATTTAAATCCAAGTTGTGTCAAGATTGCACCATGAAATTATCCAACTATATAAATTACAAGAACAGGAATACATTTTTTAAAGTGATTGTAGTGAATAAATGAAAACATTGTTCAGTAGTGGAATATATCAATTTAGGCCTTCACCAAATTCCAAATTTTGATTGTGTCTTTAATCAATAAATGGAATAGGAAGTTAAAGGAGCATGAATATCACTTAAATTTACAGTGTACCCTATTCTCCAAAAAACAATACAATATAGAGACAGGAATTTTCCTGAGTAGCATCAGCTGCCTACACACTCTATTCCCCAAACTTGCCTTCTCTGTATCTGGAAGGCTGATCTCAGACAGATCAATCTGGGGCAAAATCTACCAACATAATTCAAAATATTAACAATTATATATATTTTACAATAACCACAAATATTTAAAACAAAAAAAACATATACAAATCATATTTTAAAATACAAGATATTCTTACCTTCTTCACAGCATCTCAATTTCAAGCAAATGGACTTGTGAATTCTCAGCTACACCAGACTGACTACAAGATCTGAATGCAAGTTTCCCAGCCTATATGATGGGAAGTGTCACCAAGGTCTGGTCTTCTGAATACCTCCATACAGAGTCCAAGTGTGGCTACTTGAAAGATTTTAGCAAGCATGTTTTATGCTTCCGCATTGCACACAAGTCCTGAAACTTACAGCACTCAAGCTACAATTGAAAGCAAAACCTTACAAACCCCAAGTCAATGTCATGCAAATCAAATAGTAAAATTAAAATGTATATTTGGTATTGTGACAGAGTATATAGATACATATAGATATGTTTTTGGGAGATAAATTCAGAAATGTTTGTTAGAGTCCGTCATTGAAAATATTGGAGCTCTGCCCCATGGTGGACATATTGACTCTAGAGTCTTTGCAAGAGCTTTTGAAGAGTGCTCAAGAGACTTCACTAATGGATTGTTGTTTACAAAAGCAACAAATGAAAGAGCATGTCAGAGCCACTGCTGTCTGGAAGAGAACTTGCTGTTCTGAGAGGGTCATGTAGTTTTGCAAGCAGAGAGTGTCAAACAGGATTTCTCTCAGAGAGTGAGAGAGAGAGAGAGAGAGAGAGAGAGAGAGAGAGACACACACACACACAGATCCCTTGTACAGGGTTACAGTCAGCAGACGTAGATGGGACTGGAACAGGACAAGCTGGCAAGCTTATGGAAAGCCCAGTTGTAAGACGGCCTGGTCAAAGCCCTTGTGGTTCATGCAAGAGGAGAGGACTGGCTGTCTAATGTTTTACTTGGAATAAGCGAAACAGAAAGGAACTCTGAGGTGACCTGAAAGAAAGAGGTTATCATCTGGAGAACCCAGAGAAGGCAAATTTCATCAGCAAGACACTGAAGTGGCTGACTGAAAAGGGACAAAATAATCTCTCTCTGAAAACCGACAAGAACCTTCCTGAGCGGTAACCATTTACCTTTCAAGCATCAAACCCTGGTGAAATTCATAAATGTTAAATTCTGTCCACAGTACAAGAATTGCCTGCAACCAGTGAACTTGGAGGAATGAGAAGTGAGATTGGACTGTGAACCAAAGAACTTTTCTGAACTTGCAAACACATTACATACATGTGCGCTTAGAATTAGAAGGGGGTTAAGTTAATAATAGATAAAGATTCTGTTTTCATGTTTCAAGATAAAAACAACATTTGTTTAAGTAACTACTTGTCATGGTGAATATCTATTGCTGCTGCGTTTTAGAGTCTTCTGGGCTCGTAATAGTATCCAAGTTAACATTAAGCTACAGCACTTGACTAAAATTATAATGAAAGTCAAGTGACGACTATGATTATAGTTCCAGTCAAGTGAGGTAGCCTACTTAAATGTGTTTTATGTTGCACTGTATTATCTTGATCATGAGGTAGCAAAGGATCAACTTTATCATCCAAGTGAGCAAACTGAGGCCTGGTCAGCACTTGAATAGAAGATTGGCTGAAATACCACATGTTTGCTCCCATTAAAAAAACATATGATCTCAGTCTCATTGCATTTGTTGAAACTACAGGATCTAGAACCAGAAAACAATTCTGCTGATGAATAGAAACACTTACAGCAGCTGATACATTCTCAAGAATAAAACAAGGCAATAAATCCTTTTTTAAACTTTGGACTTTACAGCTTGCTCTGTGTATAAAACATTCTCAAAATACTTCTTAAAGCATGGTAACATTTTTTGATTTGATTTTGTTAGGAACAGATACCCTATTGATATTAGATTACATCTTCATCAAGGTGGTGCATGGTCGATTGAGGAATGGTGTACCTACACTGTCAGCAATAAATCAGTCAAAGATCAGTCTGCTCATTTGTAGTACCAGCTGGGTATTCCCAACATCCTGGGATTGCTCATTCAAGTTCAGAGCAATTCAGACTGGTGAATCAAAATAAGGTCAAACACATTCTTTGCCACTATCATGAAAGGAAACGATTATTAACGCTAGACTGGTATGGAGTTAAGAACTGATGACACTGCATAGTACAATAAGGCAGTAGTTGAATCTCGTGGGGTTGATTGATGTTTAGAAATGTCAAGTTTCACTTTCACTGGCAGCGTTTTATTCATCCACCACTTCCATTCTCACTGCCTGCAAGCTTTTATTTTATCTCAATGCAATTATCTGCACACATACATATCCAAAATACAGTTATGTTGCCAAGTGGATTCCTCAAACTGCTCCTCCAAAGTATGAAAAGCTGCAGCTCAAAAACAAATTGCTGTACAACATACCTGTCTGATGCAGGCAGAGCATTTAACCGGCCTGTTGTGATTTTACCTATGAATTGTTAAAATAAGTTTCATGACTTTCATATTTTGCTGCAGTCACGTATTAATACAAAATAAAAAAAATACAATTATTAATTAGAAAAGATAATTTTTTTGCTCAGTTTGAGGGTCAGTGACATTTGCACATTAGGGTTAGGGTGAGGCAGGATCCTACATCATGGTCTCCCACCCTGTCTTAGATTAACCAACTTACTGGTATTTATATGCACTCAGATTCAACATTAATACCCAAAAGATCAATGTGAATGAACTGATCACATCAATCTATATTGACTGATATTCTCAGATATTACATCTCCTGAACCCACATCTGTTTATTGATTTTAATCTAGGTAATCAACTTTCCCTCTCTGGTGACCCATGTACCAGAATCATCCTCTAAATGCTTGTTGGGCATGTTGGGATCCTGCTGACAGGTGGATCACATAAAGGACACTCAATTTGTTTCTGCATCACAGGAGTCTCTCTCCACAGTAAATCATATTTGATAGACAATGACTACATTGTTGACACAGTGAATCAGTCAGTTTATATGACAGGTATTAAATATAACCATTTTACTAAGACTCATTCCTCAATAATGATTGATAGTTTTCTGGAAAAAAATATATTTTAAAACAATGTTGCAGTTCAGTTTTTCCCCCTCTTCAAAACAGTTGTATCATCTTAAAAATACATCACCAGCACAGATACGATAAAGGAAAATAACAGTACATTTCTCTTTTGATACCAATGTTGTTAAAAGTTTTTCCAAATGGAGCACTGAGCTCAACAATTTGCTTTAACTTTTTGCGCCTGGTTCAAAATTAGTCTGAGCTGATAAAATTAAAAATTCTCTCCCTACTGCATTTTAAAGTACACCAATTGCAAGGTATTTGGCAACCAAGGCAATTCTTCATAACTGCCTTAGAATACCAAAGCCAACCATAGTTCAACACTAATAAGCTGACATTGTGGATTAAGGAAACTACATGATCCACAAAGTGGATTTTAAAGCTGCACAAAAGATGGCAAAATTTTGAGACAAGAACCAAGAAAACATTGAATCTTCTGCCCAACTCTTCTCCAGCCAGATCTGACATCGGGCAGCTAAAATATTGTGCATTTGCTTCCCAGGATTCAGGAAACTGCAGGAATGACATTTGCTCTGAAGGACAGGTGTATCCAAGATTCAAAGAGGAGAGAACGTAAAGTTCCAGACCTTGTGTGTCAAATGTAAAACTAAATACTAAGACTTTTTTGGAGACACTGCAATAAAGTTCTTTTTCTATTCTATGATGCAAAAGAAGCTGGGTTAGAGAAAGAGATAATTAGCTGCTTCGTACAGGGAAACAATAAATCTTACATGTCAGGAGAACAGTATGATAAATGCCATGTGAGAGCTAATGTACATACTTGGACATTTTTGATTGAGAAAATATAAGCCAGATAAAGGAGTGCTGTGATTTGTGAAGACATCTGAGAGAAAAGCAGATTCAATCAAGCCTTCAAATAGATATTAAATAGTTCAAAAAATAAATCTTAGAGTAATGAGGAACAGTCAGCAAAATGTCCTGAATTGTCTCCTTCTGTGGGGCAACAATCCTCAATGGTACATGATATTTTCAACTCTTTTTGCTAAATTAAAGTCTTTGTTCTGCTTCCAGCAGCTTCTTAACTTTCCACTTCCCATTTCATACTTTGCTGTTCATGTTCATTTCTCAGGGGACATTTATTCCCCATTGTGTGTAGCTGAGCCACACAGACAAGATGGCTAAAGGTGCCATTTATTACTTTACTTTCCTCCATATGTACCATTTGCAAAATATTTACACAGAAATAGAAAAGTACTGGACCATTCAGCCTTTCAAACTAGCTCTACCACTGAAAACAATCCAAACTTATCCTCAATTCCAAAACCATATTCTTGTTCTCTTTCCATACCCTTTGATGCCATTTGTGCCACAAAAATCACACTTCTTTCTTAAGAGAATTCCAATAGGTTCACCGTGCAATGAGTGAAGAAATGTCTCTTTCTCAGAGATGTAAGCCTCTCTTCCCCTATCCTGAGACTGTGATCCAGTTTTTGACCCTGCACCATTGGAAATATCTTCCCTGCGTTCAGCCTTAAAATTCTGCACATGTCCTTAAGATCCTCTCATGTACTTCAAAGTTCTAGGAAATACAAGCCTTGGGGCAGCAATTCGTGCTATTGTCTCATGGTTATAGAAAATTGGGGTTCAATCCTTACTTTGGGGGCTGTGCAAGAGGATAAGTTGCAGATGCACAGGATGAAGTGTTGCCCTGGAAGCCAGGATGAACCAGCTGGCAGAACTTTTTCTTTTGTGCTGATCCAAGAGTCCTGGCAAATCTTCACTGCACTCCTATCACAATAGAAGACCTAAGAAGACCCAAACAGGTGTGGTCGCACCAAGATTCTTTCAAAATCTTATTCATGTCGTTTTGCTCCTGCAATTCAAATCCCTTGTACCATTAGTCTTAACTGCTTGTTACATTTCCATGCTGGCTTTGGAGTGAATGCTGCTCACAAACACACATGCCTTCATACATCAAAGTTTCGCATTCTATCACCATTTAAATAATACTCCACCTTTCAGTTTTCACTCCTTGGATAGCTTACTTCATATTTGTCCACATTATACTAAATTACCATGAAATCTCTTTGGATTCTTCTCAAAACCTTTAGTGTTGTATCATAGGCAAATGGCAGGAGTTACATTCTGTTCCCTCAGTCAAATTACTGATTCCATGTTGTGACTGCCAAAGGCCCAGGCACTCAGTATCCCACAAACTGAAGAAATTTTTTTTTTCCCTATTCTTCATTTCCAGACTATCAAGTATCTTTTATTCTTACAATTCCATGTGGTTGCCACTATTTTCTTTTAAATTGCAAATGCTAGAAATCTGCAATGCTGGAGATACTCAACACATCAGGTTGCATTTGTGGGAAGAGAAACAACACTAACCTTTCAGTTGTGGCTTGCAGAATATTTCCCACTTTCTCAGTTGTTATTCCATGTGCTTTAATTCTACATCAACCAGTTCTTTCTAATCTACATCATGCATCACCCACCTACGCACCTTCCAAACCAGCTATCATTGAGGACAAGAGCAAGTGCAACCTCTGCATGGGGACATGCCGTTTCTTCTAAAGAATGAAACACCATCAGAAAATACATCCTCCTTCGTCATTGGGTCTGAAACCAGGAACTCCATATCCTACAACGCAACATCAGAAAGAATGCAGCATTTCAAGGTAGTTTCCTCAACCATCTTGAAAGGTATCATCAGGTATGCCTGCCCTTGCCAATTATGCCCAGATCGCCTCCAAAAATTAACTATCTGTCCACAGCCACAACTTCTTCCCATCGCCACCCATTGGCATTGGGGATCTCACGATGATAAAAGTTTATGCCCTTGCACTGTCATTTATAATTGTACTTTTCTCCATTCCCTGCATCTTTGACTATTGTAACACTACTACCAACATTGCTGTCTTATTTATTTTTGTTATTATTACACCACCTACAGTCTGAGTGGTCTTGATTAGAATGCAAGGAAAAGTAAGCTTTTCAGTTCACATGGCATTAAAGCAAATCAATTCAACTTGGGTGCTTATAAACTCAACATTTCCAGACAGAGGAATTAACCCTTTTCCAGCGCTCTTTCCACCTTATACCAACCATCGACATTGTAGGAGAACCATTGGATAGGAGCACAATAAGGCACAATTTGGCCCATCAAGTCTACTCGGTCATTCAATCATGACAGATTTATTTTTTTCTCTCTCAGCTCCATTCTCCTGCCTTCTCCCTGTAATTCTTAACACCCAGACTGATCAAGAACCTATCAACCTCTGTTTTAAATATACAGAGCCATTTATGGCAACGAATTCCATAGATTCACCACCTTCTGGCTAAAGAAATTCCTCCTCATCTTTGTTCTAAATGGCACCCATCTATTCTGAGGCTATGCCCTCTGGTCCTGGACTCCAACTACTGAAAACATCTTCGTTCACTCTATCCAGGCCTATCAATATACATTAGGTTTCAATGAGATCCCCCTCTCAATCCCTGGATCATTCTAGTAAACCTCATATGAACCCTCTCCACCACATTCTTAGATAGGGGACCCCAAGCTCCTCACAATATTTCAAAAAATAGCCTTATCAACATCTGACAACAGTTGAGTTATGATGGTTAACACTATCATATAGGTTCACATGTGAAGAATGTCAGCTCATTCTTTATCCCAGCATCCCTTCAGATCAAAGAGGAAAAAAGATAATTAAATAATTTCTCCCTCCCCCCGACCCCCACCTCAACAGAACTTCATGCAGAAGTCATAATGTAATCAAGTTATAATAACATCATTATGAGAGCTTTGATTGAAACACTCCCCTGAAGATCTGACAAAGTCAAGCGCCTTCACTTTTTAAAAAAATGCAAAACATATCAACATTTTCTTGCTTAGTATTTTCTGTTGTTGCTAATTACAATTACTGTTATCTGACTACAAACATGATGTGAGTACTAACAACAAAATTTATTCAGAATAAGGATGTGCTCCTGAATTAAATTTTTTCTTTATGCCGCATGTGGAAATAAAACACATGTCACTGGAGGAGATTTTCTTTTGGTGAAGACTAATAAGAATTACAGAGTTCCATTGTTTATTTTCATCACCTGGATTATATATTCATGACTTTCATTTCAAAAGATGCGTTAACTTATTTAATTGTGAACCGAAACAAAACTATATTTCCAACACTAAATGATCCTTAAGCACTATGCCCAGTGAAACTTAATTGTGTGATAGTTCTACACAACATTTGGTCCTCAGGCTTGCATCTTTATCATCAGCCAAAAAGTTATGTAGCTGCACTTAGCCCATGCAATTTGTACACTAGGCTCTTTCAAGGACCGAGGGAATATCTTGTCAGGGCCTGGGGACTTATCCATCCACATTTGCTTTAAAAAAGTAAGCACCTTTTTCTCTTTAATATGTACCATGACCTCAATGCTTGTTTTCCTTATTTCCCTCAAGTTTGTGCCAGTTTCCTGAGTGAATAATGCAAAAGAAAATTCAAGATCTCCCCCATCTCTTTTGGCTCTACACATATCCAACCACTCTGATCTTCAAGGGGATCCATTTTGTCCCTTACTATCCTTTTACTCTTAATGTACCTGTAAAAATCCGAAGGATTTTCCTTCACTGTCTTCCTTATTTCTTTCTTGAGGTTTTTCTTGCATTTTTGCTATACTCCTTCCAAATCTCATTTGCTCTGTGTTGCCTACACCTGGTTTATACCTCTCTCTTCTTCCAAACCAGATCCCAATATCCCTCAAAAAGCAAGGATCCTATGCCTGTTAACTGCCTTTAATCCCAACAGGAACAAATTCTATACTCTCAAAATTTCACCTCAGAGGGTCTTCTGCTTACCTTGCACATTCTTGGCCGAAAACAACTTATTCCAATCCACCCATTCTAGATCCTTTCTTATTTCCTCAAAATTGACCTTTCTCCAATTGAGAACCAAAGTCCAGACCTATCCTTCTCCATAATTAACTTGAAACTAATGGCATTATGATCACTGGACCCAAAATGTTCCCCTATACATACTTCTGTCACCTGTCCTGTCTCATTCCCTAATAGGAGATCCAGTATTACACTCTCTCTAGTTGGTATTGATTCAGAAAACTTTCCTGAACACATTTGACAAACTTTAAGCTATCCAACCCTTTTATAGTATGGGAATGCCAGTCAAAACGGAGGAAGTTAAAATCTCCTACTATCACAAACTTATGTTACCTGCACCTATCTGCTATCTCTCTATAGATTTGCTTCTCCAATTCTCAGTGATGATTGGGCAGTCTTTCATACAACCCCATGAGTGTGGTCATACCTTTCCCATTCCACAACTCCATCCATATAGTCTCAGAAAATAAGTCCTCTGGTCTTTCCTGCCTGAGTATAGCTGTGATAATTTCCCTGATGAGCAATGCTACTGCTCCCCTTTTCATCCCCCCCCCCCCACCACTCTATCACATCTGAAACATCAGAAGCCAAAATGGTGAGCTGCCAGTCCCGTCCTTTCTGCAACCAAGTTTCACTGATGGCCAAAATGTCATAATTCCACGTGCCAATCCACACTCTAAGCTCCCCTGGCTTTCCTACAATACTTCTTGCATTGAAATAGATGCACCTGAGAACATTTCTATCAGGTACAACCCTTTAACTTCTACCATTACATGCAATTTTGACATCATCTTTTCTTTCCTTCGCTCTCTTATCTCCTCGGGCACTGTGCTTCCCATTCTGCTGAAAATCTAGCTTCAACTCTCTGGAGAAGCACTAGCAAACCTTCCCACAAGGATATTAGTCCACCTCCAGTTCAGTAGGAAGAGGTCCCACCTTCCCTGGAAGAGAGTCTAATGATCCAGAAACCTGAAGCCCTTCCTCCTGCACCATGTCTTTAGCCAAGTGTTCATTATGCTGCATTACCCTCCTATTTCTAACCTCATTAGCACGTGGCACACATATCAACCCCAAGATCATAATCCTAAAGGTCCTGCTCTTTAACTTTGTGCCTAACTCCCTGAACTCTCTTTGCAGGACCTCAGGGCTTTCTACACATAACATTGGTCCCTACGTGGACCATGACATCTGGTTTTTCACCCTCTCTCCTGAGAATATCATGAACTCGATCTGAAATATCTTGGACCCTGGCACCAGGGAGGCAACATACCATCCAGATTCTCATTGTCTTCCACTCTCATTACACCTCACCTCTTCTCCTCCTTTCCCTTCTTAGCCACAAGACCAGGCTCGATGCCTGGTATACTTGTTATTGTGCTGGCCTATTCCCTTTCCTTCTCCTGTCTGTCACTCAGCTACCCTCCTCCTGCCTCAGAGGTGAGACAGTGTCCCTGTAACTCTTATCTATCCTCCTCCTCCTCCTCCTCCTCCTCCCCCCCCCCCCATCCCAGCCTCCCAAATGATCCAGAGTTCATCGAACTCCAGTTCCAATTCTTTAACTTGGTTTGTCTGGAGTTGTAGCCAGATGCACCTCACAGATGAGGTCATGAGGGATACTGCTGGCTTCCCCAACTACCCACATTCTGCAAGAGGAGCATTCCCCTGCCTTGGCTACCATTCCCACTCTCCATGACTAGAGGAAAAAAATTAAATATAAACCAGCCCTTACCTGTGCCTACCTGCTGTATCTGTTTTGTTCCTCAAATAGGTGGGCCTTACTTACATCAACTTCTATGCCACTGCTAAAGCCTTACTAGTCTGACTGAAACCATGGCACTGCACATTCCCTCACTTTTAGAGTGATACCTGGGTCACCTGACCTTAATGATCATGTGAGAAAAGAATGTCACTTGCATAATTAAAAACATGATGATTCAAGTGATATACCTTGCTCAAAAGTCATCATTTCACAAAAAATATTCAAAAAAAACTAAAGAGGCACATCCTCTGATACATGATAGCATCAAATACATCAAAATATAGAATATCAATCAATTATTTTCTTTTTCAATATTTTTATTGGTTTTATCAAATAGATGACCCATAGGTATATAACAATAAAGTATTATGGCGACCCACTTAGCAGCAAGTGATCCGGCTCCCAAAATGGTGGACATGCTGTGGAAAATTAACCTGCTTCCAGCACAGGTTTTTATCTGGGCAGATAGTGTCACTTCCTGCCCATGCAACAGAAGCAGTGATGTATATAAGACCAGCATGCAAGTCTGGAGGTGTCAGTTTTGCACTAGACTCCATAGTGTGTACATTGACTTGACAATGTATCTCAGTTTAGAGTGCTTTGCTAAATTGGTGACCCTAATGGTCCAAACGATATTTAGACCCCAACATGGAAAATGTTTCTTTGATACATGCTGTGACTCGGAAACTGCCAATGTTTTGGACTTCACAACCATGTGTACAATTTGACCAAGCAGAAGCCCAGTTCCAGTTGAGGCAGATAAAATCTGATTCCACGCAGTGGTCCTAAGCAAGCTCCGTGAGAAGCTCGGTTTTTTAGCGTCCATACTGACATCTCAACACGATCAGGTCAGGTCCTATATACCCCAGAACTTGCGGTCCTGCAAGTAAATTTTCATACAAAAAGGAGCACAATAAGCACGATTCCAGTGTTTATATGACATTCCCTTTGAGGTACGAAGATACAATGGTTCGACGTACATTTTGGACATCGGAGGTAAAGAGGAAGCTTTTGCAATTGACGGCCGCAAACCTTCCCATCTGGATTTGGATGGACCAGCCATGGTTCAGGCACCTCGGGAGAGAGGAAGACTGCTCACACAAAAAACATACAGACTTTGGGGGTCCACAGAGGGGTTGCCGGTTCTGGGGAGGGAGTGGGGGGGGGGAAGAAGAGTCATGTGCTGACCCACTTACAGCAAGTGAACCAGCTCCCAAAATGGCAGATGTGCTGTGGAAAATTGACTGCATCCAACACAGGGCTGGTGACATCATTTCCTCTCCATGTGACAGAAGCAGTGATGTATATAACCCCAGCCTGCAAGCCTAGAGGTGTCAATCTTGCACTAGACTCCACAGCATGTGCCTAGATTTACCAGCATATACATGAACTTGACAACATGTACAGCGATTCCACAATGTGTACACCATCTATAGTAGCTCAGTATAGAAATCAGTAACAAATCTTGTGAAGCAATACAAATAGTACTGAAACCTATGTTACATTACAAAGAAAGATAAAAAGAAAAATACTATAGTAAATATCTAATTCAATCCACTCCCTTCAGAGGCTATTGACTTACATAAACAGTCCACTACTAGTAATAAAAATGGTAAACATTGGGTTAAAAAACCAAAAACTAGTTAATCTTAAAAATTTTGAAAAGAATTAAGAAAAGAACCCCATAAAGAAAACAAGGTAAGATTCGTTTCAGTAGTGGAACATCTAATTTTTCCCAAAGTCAGACGTGCCATCACATCAGACAACCATTGAGTGTGAGTGGGAGGGACAGCATCTTTCCATCTCACGAATATGGCCCTTCTAACGATAAGGGAGGTGAGGGCAGCTACATGGGATTGTGAAGCAGTCAGAATTAAACCAGATGGCCCACTTTATTCCAAAGAGAGCAAGAAAAGCATTTGGAGTCAAATTAACATTAAAAACTCAAGACAGGGTATGAAATACCCCTTCCCAAAAATTGGAAAGAGAAGAAATCTAAATTTGTTGCATTTTATTGTGAGAATTAACATCCCATGACTTGAATTAAATGCACAGAAAAAATTATCAGTGGCAGTCTGCAGCTTCACACTTTGGTTTGTGAAAATGTACAAATGCAGCAAACAATCTGCTGGAGAAACTCAACAGGTCGAGCAGCCTCAGTGGAAGAATAAGAACTGTCAACATTTCAAGTGGAAACCCCTCATCAGGATGGTACTGGTCAGAAACAGCAAAGGTGTTTTTTTCCTCTACTAATGCCACTCAACCCACCGAGATCCCCCCCTGAAGATTGTTCATTGCTCCAGATTTTAGCATCTGTGGTCCCTCGAGTATGTCCAAATACAAACACAAATTGACTTGGCTTTAAAATTGCACATTCATGTTGGCGAGCCTGTATTCTAAACGTCAAAGTTGTGGCAGCCGGCCAAAATGGTGCCATCGAGGGGCTTCCTCCCAACTTCGCCACCGGGCTCAGAAGCCCGCGCTTGGTGACCCACGTGACGCCCCGGTGACGTCGGGGCCCCCAGCGCGGTTCTCAGCCAGGTCCGGGCTGGGAGTATTAAACCAGCCAAGCAGCCAACAATAAATCAGTTTTTGCTCACCGAACTCAACCCGCCTGGTTGTGCGATCCTTCAGTTAGCAGTGTAGCCACCGCTACAATGTAATGTTATTTAATTTCACAGCAGAAGACCAGTTAAATTCCCAAGGGGGCCATCAGAAACAAAAAAATGCAAAGACCTCACACCTGCTACTGTTACAATGTTGATGGCAAAACTTATTCATGTACTGCTGAGATAAATGTTTGTGTTCTGATGCACAGGATATCAAAATGGCCAATTAGTGAACAAATTCAGCGGAAGAATAATAATTATTCGTTATTACACAAATGGGCTGAATTTCCTTCTGCTTTAATAACATGGACAAATTTTACAGAAGTATCCATAGGATAGGACTTTACAAATATTTTTAAACATAAACAGTTTCTTTCTATTGTTGGCACAGGGGAGGAAAAATAAAATACTTTCATGCGTAGTCTCAAAATGGAGCAAATGAAAACTTTTTCATTTGATTTAAATGTAAAAGCTATCCCATAAAATTACAAAGAGAGGTCAGAAAAGGAAATGCTCTTTTTAATGAGGCAGAAATCAAATATAAAACAATTATCAGTTATGAACTGAACAGTATTGATGACTTATTTCTGAACTTTCTCCTCCAATGCTTTCTTCTCATTAAAGCTTTTTTTTTTAACTTGGCTTTTTGTTACACATCCAAGCTGCCATTTTGTGCTTAGAATCTGAGGAAAAGTGCTCAACAAAACAATCTCCCAATCCGCGTCCAGTCTCCCAAATGCAGAAGAAGCCACATCAGAAGCAGTAAACGACCCCTATGACTTCGCATGAAATATTGCTTCATGGATTTTTTGGGACTCCGAATAGTGGGGAGGGAGGAGGTGTAAGTGTAGCCCTTCTTTCGATCACTTGGGGTAGGTACCAAGGGGGCTATTGGTGAGAGGGGATGAGTGAGTTGCGGAGGTATAAATCCAGAGTGAAGGCGGGGTTGGGGTGGGGGTGAGGGTGGGGGAGATCTATCTGGTGCTGGCATTTTTGCTCTGATCACTTCAACAACAAGAAGTAACCCCCAGAAGCCAACCACTATAATTCCACACATCATTGCCACACTGACATATCCGTCTGTGGTCTCGTTTACTGTCCAATTGAGGCCACCCGCAAAATGGACGAAAAATACCCTGTATTCTGTTTCAGCAGTATCCATCCAGAGAGCATCAATATGGAGCTCCAATTTCCATTAATCACTTCCCCAGTCTCTCTCTTTCTCCACCCTTCTGTCTCAGTTCGCCCAGCTACCCAACCCCTTCTCCGACTAGAGCTACCCTGCTTACATCTCCGTCCTATCCATTTCTCACCTTTCTCTTCTGCCTTACCACCTGTTTCAACCTATTACCTCTTACCTATTCGCCTGTGCTCCACCCTCCCTCCTCCATCTTTTTATTCAGATATCTGCCTGTTCTTTCACATTTTCTACTTTAATGCAGACAAGAGTGTGATTTTTTTGCCTCCCTTCCTAAAATTAACACTAAATTCTTTGGTCTTGGTGATATTGAAAGAAATATCATTGTTTTCCCTCCACCCAACTAGATTCTTGATCTCAATATGTTTTCTGACTCATCACATTCAGCCAGCCATGGCGGGGTCATCAATGATTGCATAGATGGCGCTGGAGCTAAACTTGACGACATAGTACAGGGAATAGAGCAGGGATGAAGCATGCAGCTTTGGTGTGTCCCTCATGCAAATGATGCTATTCTCTAGTTTCCATCAGTAAATCAATTGAAAATCTGCATCATCATGTTATCCCTTGTCCAATTAACTCCAATTTGGTTTGATAAAGTCTTTTCTTGTATCTTACAATACATTGCAGCTTTCTCATTTTCTATTTTGTGTTACAACCTCAAAAAAATTCTACAAATTTATCAAATATGATCCCCTTTTAAAGAGAAGGAATATGGATCTAGATTAAATGAGGATCTCAGAAAAAATTAGCATTAGTCAAAAAAATAGCATTGGAGAAAGGTTCTGACGCCATGGGTTTTGATGGAGAAGATTACGGAAAGAGTGATGTGTTAGTTGTCATCTTCCAAAATTTTGTTGGTCTATGATTGACGATCTGCAAACCTTTCACTAATTTCTTCCTTCCTTGCACAGACAATTTGTCTACATTTCTTTCCGTTTTACTTTTTTTTTTGTAGATAGTCATATGTCACTTAACATCCACGATACGTTTTGTGAAATAGGACGTTATGTGATTTGAACTTTGCGTGAACACCATATTATCCGGTTACTTCCACTACGTTCTGTTCTCCGACCAGAGAGGGGAACATAGCAGACGTAACTGCTTTGTTTCGATCATTAACTCATACTGATTTCAGTTTGAGTTATGCACACCATAAATACAAAGATAGGTAATGGATAATCTATGATAAGCTTATGGGATCACGGAGGTATATGTGGCCAGACATTGCCTGAACGGATGACTGTATGTATCTTTTTCTTGAGGACAGTGCTTTTCAATAAGTAGAAATTCTGTGGCAGGGTTGTATGAGATGTCATAAATCTGAACTTTGAACAACAGGTATCAGCAAAATTCTCACAGCTCATTTCAGAATAATAATGTTGTAGTTCTCCCCTCCTCCCAACTTTAAAGAGTGGGATTCTACTTGTGAGCTTCCAATCTGAGGGAATCAATTTAGAATCAATGGAATTATTGCAAGTTAATAGAACTTTACTAATGTCCATGGAGTTCAATCCATGCTTCGTTGAAAGTGGCAACATGGTCCATGAGGTTGCAATGAGGATGTATGGCTTGCTGCTTTTGTAGGTCATGCAAAGAATATAGGGGTGTTGCAGTAGTGTGAGCATTTCTAGTTCCTGTACTGGAGGAAGGATGTGGTTCTTTTGGAGAGATTGTAAAGGAGATTCCCCAATAGGCTACCACATAGGAAGGCTTTAGTAATGGGGAGAGATTGGAGAGGCTGGGCTTGTTTTCCCTGGCATTAAGGTTAAGGGGTGGCATGAAAGAGGTTGCCCTTGGGTTAGTTAAGGCTTCCATTCTTGAGAAATGCCAACAAACCATGCCGGAAGCATCTGTTTTCTATATTTACCCATTTTATCTCTGCATATACTTTCTATACTTTTTTCAATGTATTGAATAATTCCCTAACACCATTCATAATTTAAAAAATGGAATATACTGCATCCAGTCATTAATTAATACCACAACATGTTTTACTATTATTATTACTTACTTGATAAATGATTTAAAAATGAATGGGACAATTTGCTTAAAATCAGATGTCCTGAGTCAGGCCATTTGTTATCTGGGGAGCTCTGTATAAAATTAGGAGGCATTGATCGGGAAGATAGCAATATCTTTTTTTCTCATGATGGGGGGGGGAAATAAAAACAAAAGGGGTGGATTAAAGGTGAGAGGAAGGATTTTTAAAGATTATTTGAGTGGTTGAAACCAGCAGGATAGTGGAATCTGATACAATCACAGCATTTAACCATATAACAATTACAGCACGGAAACAGGCCTGTTTGGCCCTTCTAGTACCCTCCTCTAATCCCACTTACCAGCACTCTGCCCATATCCCTCCATCCCCCTCCCATCCATATACTTATCCAACTCTTTCTTAAATGACAAAATTGACCCTGCTTCCACCACCTTTCCCGGAAGCCCATTCCACACAGTGACCACTCTCTGAGTAAAGAAGTTCCCCCTCATGTTACTTTGCCTGTCAACTCTCAACCCATGACCTCTTGTATCCATCTCTCCTACTCTCAATGGGAAAAGTCTTTCCACATCAACTCTATCTATCCCTCTCATTATCTTAAACACCTCTATCAAATGCCCTCTCAGCCTTCTACGTTCCAAGGAATAAAGACCTAATTTGCTCAATCTCTCCTTGTATTCCAAATACTGAAACCCAGGCAACACTTTTGTAAATCTTCTCTGCACTCTCTCTATCTTGTTAATATCCTTCCTATAAATCGGTGACCAGAACTCTACTATAAATTTGGCCTCACCAATGCCTTGTACAGTTTCATCATTACTTCCCAACTCCTATATTCTATGCACTGATTTATATAGGCAAGCATACTAAAGGCCTTCTTCACCACCCTATCCACATGCACTTCTACCTTCAGGGAACAATGCACCAATATTCCTAGATTTTTCTGCTCCACTGCATTCTTCAATGCCCTCCCATTTACCACATAAGTCTTGCTTTGATTATTCTTTCCCAAATGAAGCACCTCACACTTAAACTCCATCTGCCTTCTTTCTGCCCACTCCTCTAAGCAGTTTAAATCCCTCTGCAATCTTTGAAAACCCACAACTCCTCCTATTTTAGTGTCATCTGCATATTTACTAATCCAATTTACCACCCCATCCTCCAGATCATTAATATATATGACAAACAGCAACGGTCCCAATAACGAACCCTGAGATACACCGCTTGTCACCGGCCTCCATCTTGATAGCAATTATCCACTATTACTCTCTGGCACCTTCCTTCCAGCCACTGTTGAATTCATTTGACTATCTCCAAATTAATACCCAAGGACTTAGCCTTCCTAACTAACCTCCCATGCGGAACCTTATCGAAGGCCTTACTGAAGTCCATATAGACAACATCCACTGCTTTACCCTCATCAAAATTCCTAGTCACCGCTTCAAAAAATTCAACAAGATTGGTCAAACACGACCTTCCACGCACAAATCCATGTTGAATGTCCCTGACCAAACCCTGTCCCTTCATACCCTTATATATACTATCTCTAAGAATGCTTTCCATCAATTTACCTACCACAGATGTCAAACTTACAGGCCGATAATTGCTAGGCTTGCTCCTCAAACCCTTTTTAAACAAAGGAACCACATGCGCAACACGCCAATTCTCCGGCACAACACCCATCTCTAACCACATGTGAAAAATCACTGCCAGAGCCTCCGCTACTTCCTCACTAACTTCTCTCAAGGTCCTGGGGAAAATCCTTTCAGGACCTGGAGACTTATCCACCTTTATATGTTTCAAAAGTTCCAGTACTACCTCTTTCTTAATCACTATAATCTCCATATATACCCACTTTGCTTCCTTTACCCTGCACAGTTCAATATCCTTCTCCTCGGTAAATACTGAGGAAAAGAAATTGTTCAAGACCTCTCCCATATCTTTTGGCTCCACACGCATCTGTCCTTTATGATTCTCTATTGGACCAATTTAACAAGACAGCCACATTGGGAAGGCATTGGATATGTACCTAATGCAGATAAATGGGATTACTATAGATGGGGAATATAGTTGGCATGGATGTCGTGGGCTAAAGGGCTTGTTTCTGTGCTGTCTACCTTCATGATTTCATATACAAAATAGTCCAGGTGCAGTTTCACCAAGGCTGTATAATAGTAGCATGACAACTTTATTCCTATTCACAAATCCTCTCATAATCAAGGCCAACATAGCATTTCCCTTCCTAATCATTTACTACGCCCGCACATCAGCTTTCAGTGAATAAAAAAAAAGAAATTGAATGGCAAATGTGTTTTCTCATCTTTATGCAATTATGGTTGTCACCATAAGTGCATTGTTCATGCAGGATTTGTGCTGTAGAAATAAATGAGAATCTCAAACACACTGCCTGGTATTGGCCTTGTTGAGCCCTTCTAAAATATGCAAAATCCAGTCATTTGAATTTCTCCAGGGAAAATTATGACTTAATAATTTGATTGCAAATTTTGAAGCAGTAAAAAGGAAGTTGATGAGGGTACCATTGGAAACCATTATTAATCAAACAATAAAATACATCGGATAAGATTAGGCAGAGTAGATAGAGTTGTATGAGAGAGAAATTACATTTGACAAATATATTGAAACAATGAGGATGTTTTTAACAATGGGTAGCCAGTGGCTGTAGTTTTGGTTTTCAAATAGACACCTGATAAGCACCACTAAAAGGCAACTCCTTAATTGATGTGATTTAGAATAACATATTACTGTGGATTGAGGATTGGTTCACAGAAAGAGAAAAAGATAGAGTTAAGTGGTTCATCTTCAAGCTGAAAATAGTGGATGCCCCAAGGATCAATGGAAAGGCCTCAACTATAAATGATTCATAGCAACGAAGGGACAAATCTGAGGTGTCTAAAGGCACTTTCAAGCAGGGAAAACACCAGTCTGTAAAGGCAGAAGTTCTTCACCGTTACGGCTAAAGATGTACCTTCCTGGATGTGCTGTGGCCAGCTCCGAGGTGCCAATTCAAACACTTCTCGGGGAATGATAATCCGCAGAGTGCTGCACACCACCACCTGTCCTGAATGTACAGCTGCTGGTGAGGGGTGGCTGATGATGCAGTCGGCCCGTGATCCATCTCGCCACTCACCCCTCTCCCTCCATGACCCCGCGAAGGCAGGGGCGGTGGGTGAGAGCCGACAGGGCAGAGGGGGCCAGCGGGAGTCATCAGTGCAGCAGGGGCCCTCAAGCAATGGGAGCCATCAGGCAGCAGGGGCTGTCAGTGCAGCGAGGGCCGACACGGCAGTGGTAGCTGTCGGAGCTGGCAAGAGCTATCAGGGGGTGGCCGGTGCGCACTGTGGCAGCCTTACAGGACGGCTTTAGCCTTCGGGGCCACTCTCTGTGGTTCAAAACATGGCAGAGCAAAGGCCGTCTTCCCTACCCATAATCCACCACACAGTTGGAATTGTTCTGGGAACTACAGAGCGGTTCCACCTGCATGGGGGATTATGGGTGGGGAAGGTGGCCATTGCTCTGCCATGTATTTATGATGGGCAGTGCCACAGCAACAGTCACCCCGCCTCCATAGGCTCCAGAGGTTTTAACAAAGTTAAAGTTTTAAGTTTTTGATCCACTCTTGTAGTCGGCCTGACATGAAATGACCTTAAGTTGGCTGATTTTCCAAATGTAGGTAGGAAACTAAAGTGTGAGACCACAAACCGTGTGCAAAAGGATGCAGAATTCAATAAAATGAGCAAGTGCTGGAATATACAGTGTAATGAGAAGAATGGGGGATAAAAAAGTATTATTTAAATTATCCAAGTTGTTGCTGCTTGGAGAGATCAAGCTGTGTTTGGACAAAAAACACAGAAAATTACCATGAAAGCAAAGCAAGTAATTGAAAGGAAAAAAACAGAAGTGAGATGGAGTTTAAGGAGTTAGGATGAGTTACTTAATTATATGTAGTTTTGATAAGAACATGAATTAAAGACTGTGCAATGATTTGGCTTTTTTTTAAGGAAAGAGAGACTTCCCTGAGAAGCAGTGCAGAAGGGATTTAGGTGGAATGGTTTCTCGAATGAAGAGATTGTTTACAAGGAAAGATTGAGCAGAACGGGTGCATATACTTTGATGTAAAACATGAAAGTCTGCAGATGTTGTGATTGTAATAAAATGACAATAAATGTTGGAGGAACTCAGCAGGACTTCCAGTGTCCATAAGAGGTAAAGATATATTACCAAGGTTTCAGGCCTGAGTCCTTCCACAAGGTGTGAGCAAACAGCAGGCAAATGGGCCTGTATTAAAAAGCTGGTGAAAAGGGAAGTATGGGATCCCATGTAATCCCATCACTAGATGAATCTTCCCTTTTCCTCTTCTCTCTGCCTTCCACAGGGATCACTCCCTCTGTGACTCCCTTGTCTACTCCTCTCTTCCCACCAATCACCCTCTTGGCACCTACCCCTGCGACTGCAGAAGGTGCTCTACTTGCCCCACACCTCTTCCCTCACCACAATTTGGGCCCCCAAATAGTCCTTCCAAGTGAAGCAATGTGTCACTTGTGAATCGGCAGGGGTCATCTACTGTATTCGGTGCTCCCGTTGTGGTCTCCACACAGAGAGACTGATCACAGGCTGAGAGATCACATCACTGAGCACCTTGGCACTATCCGCCACAATAGCATGGATCTCCCAGTGGCCACTCATTTCAATTCCATGGCCCTTTCCCTTGCCGACTTGTCAGCTCATGGTCTCATGCCTGGTCACCATCCAACTGGATGGCATTAACATTGACCCCTCTGGTTTATGCTAGCCCCACCATCAACCCATCTCATTCTTCCCCCTCCCATTCTTCCCTTTGTGAAATACAACGTGTTCACAATCACTACTCAGGAGACAAAGTCTTGGAGAACAAGTTATGTTTTATTTCGGGTCTGCAGAGTCGGGTGTCTCTTAGTCCCAAGACACATCGGAGATTTGAAATCATTACACTTTTGTACAATTACACACTTAGCAAAGACACCTCCCCTTACAGCTCCTTCCAATCGGAACCCCAATATTTCACAGTCTTCCCATTTCTCTTCCCATCCTCCCTGATTCTACAGGGTTCCTCCTTGTTCATACATCGCATGTTATGTTAATCAGGCAGCCTTGTCATTGGGGGCGTCCAGGTTAATATTTATATTCTTATTAAGCAAGCACAGTAGTGACTGCAGGTTACCCTAGATCCGTTTTGCCAGTTTAAACCAGAATTCATTGTCTTTGAAGATTCTGATACACAAAGGGTCCACTAACTGTTAGCTAACTGTTCTCAAGTGCTAATCTAATTACATTCCACCACTATTCACACCTTTTTACCAGCTTTTTAATATAGGCCCCTTTCCTGCTTTTTGCTCATGCCTTGAGGAAGGGCTCAAGCCCGAAACAGCGGTAATATATGGATGCTGTAAGACCTGCTGAGCATTTGTGTTTTTAGTATATTCTTTGATGTCAATCAGAATGCAAAGAATCCTCATTGAAATATAAATGATTCTGAGGTGGACCAACACTATAAATCAATACACTATATGTAAGATTTTTTTGGACAACAGATGAATTAAGAATTATGAGGATCAGGAGAGAAGATGGTATTGAGATCCAAGATGATGTCAATTAAATTGACTTCAATTAAATAACAGCCGTAGTCAGAACGGCAAATGACAACAAGAAACCAGGGCATCACTTGTGGTTGATTGTCTTATGAGATTATTGTGGGGCCAGCCAGTGCTGGATTAAGGTATTATGGGGCCAGTAACAAATATTTTAAAGGGGCCCTAAATTGTGCCGCCTAACGCATACACATTCCCAAATAGTGCTGGCTGGTGCATGTGCGGTGAAGGGGGGAAGCACTTCCACTGAAATTACACTTACATTGAAATTATTTCCCTCCCCTGTTAAAACCGACTTACTCATTTTGTTAGAACAAAACTTACAGTGGTGATGGTGGAGGCTGGAGGCTAGTGGCATGCGGGATCAATGGCCGTCTTGGTTACCTATAATCCCCCACGCAGCTGGCACCGCTCTGAGCGGTGCCAGCTGCGTGGGGGGATTATGGATAACCAAGGCGGCCATTGTTCCCGCATTGAGCTGTCACAAGAGCTGCCGGGAATAGCCTGAGTTAATAACCCCGATTAAGTTTGTCAGTAACTTTAGCCAATTATCAGCTTTAATCGAGGTTATTAACACAGACTATCAGTGTGATTTCTCATAACCGCTGGCGCTGCACAAATTACAACACGCCCATAGACTGTGTTAATAACCTCGATTAAAGGTGATAATTGACTAAGATCACTAACCTTAAATTTAAGGTTAGCGATTTTAGCAAATTATTTCATCTTTAATCAGAGCTATTAACACAGACTATCAGTGAAATCTGATAGCCACTGCACAAAGATGAAAACTAAAATGTTTCTCATAATCCATAGTGCATAAATGCAGCGGCCATTGAAATTACAGGGCCCGTAGCATTTGCTACTCTCGCTACTACATTAATCCAGCCCCGGGGCTAGCGTGGACATCAGGCTAGAAACAGTACAATCCAGCAAGTTGGCTTCTTTTCTGTCACCAGAGATGCTGTCAAAAACTGCGTCCTGCAAGCTCCACTGCATGCTCCTCTCCATTCAGCTAATCAACTGAGAACTCCTAACAGTTTTCATCTTATTTTAGATTTCTAATGCTTAAACGGATAGATTTTCAATACTAAGTCTCTTGCTTTCCAAATTAATAATTCAGACTGAAATTGACCATACAGTTGATAGTGGACTGCTCCAGGCTGCAGTAAGGCACCAACAGTTGGGCATTGAGCAGAGTCATGCCAAATGGAACTCTATGCTGAGAAATGTGAGGGAGTGCATTTGAGAAAGGCAAGCAAGTTAAAGCAATCCATGATAAGTGGTGCAAGAGTGAGAAGGGAAGAGCAAGACATATCTTGGAACTCATGTCCATACATCCTTGAAGGCAGTTGGACATGTTGATAAGGGAGTTAAGAATGCATATAGGGTAAGTACTTTGTTCACTGAGGCACTGAAAAGAAGAACAAATGAGGTTTAAAATACTGTTTAAACCACAGCCAGATAATTGTGTACTGTGCTGATCATTACACTACAGGAAGAATGTAATAGCATTGGACATAGCACAGAGAATTGTGAGGATATTTTTCAGCGCTGGAGAAGTCTAGCTGTGCAGGCACTGGTTAAGCTGGATTGATTTTTTTGAGCACAGGAGAGCAGATTTAATTAAGCTGTATAAAATTATGAGAGATCAAGAGAAGATGAATAGGAAGAAACTATTCCTTTGGCAGAGGCTAATGGCGCAGGAACATGGATTTAAGTTAATTTTTAATAGTATTAGAGGACAGTTGAGGGAAAAAAAATATCTGAACCCAGTACTTATGTGGATCAAGGGTTTCCTGCATCAAAGAGTGGTGGAGACAGAAACCTTCATCACATTTAACAGATACCTGGAACTTGAAAAATGAGAATGAACAGCCGGGATGTCGGAGTGACTTCATTGTTCCAATTTGTTCTCAGGAATGTAGTGGCCTTCTTTTGGTGCTGTACAGTTCCATGATTCTTCTATGTTCCAATGAAATGTGAAAAACTATCATAAGAAAGTAGAATCAAATTCAATTGTAATCATCAAAAGAAAATTGGATAAACACTTGAAGGGGAAACATTTTGATGAAGCAGAAGAAAAAGGTCAAGGTCCAACTTATTCCACAGTTTTCAAAGAGCCAGCACAACGACAACGAGGAAATGACCTGTTTCTGTGCCACATTAATCCATGATTTTAAACCACAATCTTCTGAATTCCCTGCTGAGGAAACAGTGCAAACTCAGACGTGTCTATTCTGAATTGTAAAGATCCAAGAGAAGGGGAGATGTAGATTGAGCCTGATATTACAGACGAACCCTTCTCATTGTACTTGTTATAATTTGACAAATAAATAAATACGTGACGACTGAAGATATTATTCTTGCAATGAAAAGTAGCTGTGGCGATAAATATTATGTCATTAAACCAATATCACATGGTCTCACTTCAAGCCTTCATTGTGTGGAATGGTGGTAGCAGCTTGTTAGCAAAACTTGGGAGTGAATATTGAGATAAGCCTTACTCTCGTTTTGGTAAAAGCAACGATAGCGTCTTAACGCTCAAATTCTGAATGTGCACAAACAAATGCATTGGCTAGACTGCAGCTCATTGAGAGCTGGAGTGTTATCTGAAGATTAACTCCTGCTGGAAACTGTTGCAAATGGGATGTAACACTGTACCATAACCAAATAAGAAAGTTCATTGCAGAACGACGCAGCCTTGTTTTATCCAGGTCCACACTGCAAATGTAGATGTGGCAATAAATATTGCATGGCTGGTATTTCTGCGAGAAATAAGGACAGTGCAGGACAGGTATTTTAATTTAATTTAATTGAATAGCACAGTAACAAGACGTTTTGGCCCATAAGCCCGTACAGCTTCATTACTCCCAATTCACCTACGTTTTGAAGGGTGGGAGGAAACGGGAGCACCTGGAGGTAACCCACGCAGATATGGGGAGAACGTAAAAACTCTTCCAGACAGTGCCGGATTCAAACCCAAAAATTCCAAAAAATAAATACTTAAATGGAAAAATGACACAACTGTGCCTGCAAGCAAAGTCAAAGGGGCCGAATGGTTAGCATAGCAGTTAGCTGTTGCAGCGCTAGCGATTCCAATCTTGCCCTGGCAGTTTGTATGTTTCCCCTGTGTTTGCGTGGGTTTCCTCTGGGTGCTCCGCTTTCATCTCACCGCTCAAAAATGTGCCGGGGGCATGGAGGTCAATTGAGTGTAATTGGGCAACACGGGCTTGTGGGCTGTAAGGGCCTGTTTCCGTGCTGTATGCTTGTCATACAGACAATGCCAGATTCAAACCCAAAAATTCCAAAAATGAAAAAAATACTACACTTAAATGGAAAAAGAATGACAAAAGAAGTCAAAATCAAGGCAAAAGGAAGGGCATTCATGAAAGCACAAATTAGTGGGATGTGAAGATTTTCAAAAGCTTACAGAAGACAACTAAGGTCATTTGGAAGGAAAAGATCAACTTTGAAAACAATATAACAAATAATATCAAAAAGAATACTGAAAGCTTTTTAAAGTATATTAAGAGTTTTTTAAAAAGGTGAGAGTTGATGTAGGATTGATAGAAAATGATGCTGGAGAAATTTTAATGGGAGACTAGGAAATGGCAGAGGAACTGAGTGAGTATTTTGCATCACTCTTCACTGTGGAAGATATGAGCAGTATATCTGACTTTCAAGGGTGTTAGGAAAGAGAAGTGATTGCAGTCACGATTACCAGAGAGAAGGGTAGAATCAGAATCAGAATTAAGATGTATTGTCATGAACAAGTCATGAAAGTCAATGTTTTGCGGAAGCATCATAGAGCAAACATAAATATTATAACCATCTTACGACATTATTATTAAAAATATATATATAATAAAATAATAACAATAATAGAGCATGAAAAGTAAGGCAGTGTCTTTGGTTCATTGATTACTCAGGAATCTGATGGCAGCCTGACTGTCCTCAGGCTCCTGTACCTTTTCCCTGATGGTAGCAGAGTGAAGAGGGTATGGCCTGGGTGGTGGGGGTCTTTGAGAAATATAGCTACTTTTTTCAGACACCGTCTCATGTAGATGTCCTTGATGGAGTGAAGTGTAGTGCCCGCGATGTTGCAGGCCGAGTTAACAACCCTTTGGACTTTATTCCTGTATTGAGAGTTGGCACCTCCATATCAGGCAGTGATGCAACCAGCCAGAATGCCCTCCACGGTACACCTGTAGAAGTTTATGAGTCTTCAGTGACGTACCGAATCTCCTCAAACACCTCACAAGTATAGCCACTGGCGATCCTTCTTTGTGGCTGCATCAATGTGGAGGCTCCAGGACAGATTCTCGGAGATGTGGACACCCAGAAATTTGAAGTTTTTGACCCTCCCCACTACTGAGCCCTCGATGAGAACTGAGTTGTGTTCCCCAGATTCCTCCTGAAGTCCACAATCATCTTCTTGGTTTTGCTGAAATTGAGTGGAAGGTTCTTGTTGTTACACCATTCAACTATCTTGCTCCTCATTGCCATTTGTGATTCTACCGACAATTGTGGTGTCATCAGCAAACTTGTAGATGACATCTGAATTGTGCCTGGCCACACAGTCATGGATGTTTAACAAGTAGAGCAGTGGGCTAAGCACAAATCCTTGGGATGCACCTGTGTTGATAATCAGTGACGAGGAGACACTGTTTCCAATTTGTACTGACTGTGGTCTTCCAATGAGAAAGTCAAGGATCCAGTTGCAGGGAGGGGTACAAAGGCCGAGAGTTTGTAGGTTCTTGACCATCACTGAGGAATAATGGTATTGTAGGCCGAGCTGTAGTCTATGAAGACAAGCTGTATGTATGAATTGCTGTTCTCGAGGAGATCCAGAGGTGAGTGGAGAGCCAGCAATATTGCATCTGCCATGGAGCAATTCAGAGAATTCAAGAATGATTGCTGTAACGAATATGAAGAATGTTTGACGACTCTTGGTCTGTACTACTTGGAGTTCAGAAGAATGAAGGGGGGGCCCCTTATAGAAGCATTTCTAATGCTGAAAGGCCAGGACAGAGTACATGTGGGAAAGTTGTTTCCCAAGGTAAGGGTGTTTAGGACAAGAGAGCACAACTTAAGAATTGAAGGGCACCCATTTAAAACAGATTTGGGGGAAAATTCCAGAGGTGTACCTCTGGAATTTGCTCCCTTGGGCACCTGTGGAGGCCAAGTCATTGGGTGTATTTAAAGGAGAGATTGATAATATCCAGGGTATCAAGGGTTATGGGGAGAAGGCAGAGAAGTGGGGCTGAGTGGGATAATTGATCATCTAATGACGGAATGGCAATGGCCAAATTGCTTACTTCTGCTCCTGTATCTTTATGGTCTTTATTATTTAATGAAAACATCCTCACATGGTCTCACTACGTGGTCTCCAATGTAGCTGTAGATCTGTTGATATCTGTCTTGAATGCTAACATGGATCAGCTTTAAGGTGAAGACATAAGATGACTGCCATATTTGAGAGAGGTCCCTACCATCGAATAAGAGTCAAAGGCTTTAGTGGGATCAAAGAAAACCAAGTATAGTGGATCATGCATTTTTGTTTTGTAGTTCCCATATGCTATGTTCCTTGATCGATGGAATCAACACTGCCATTCAAGAGGCAGCCTTTTGATCTCTAATAGGAGACAGTTCAGGAGATTCTTTGACTGATTTTCCCTGCAGCAGAGAGATTGAGTCCAACGTTTCCATTCTCTTGAAGAAGATCACTTTTTTTGCATCTCTGGTATTCCTGGAATATCTGCCTCCTCCTAAGTGTGGGTTCTAAGCCTGTGGATGTGTGATCAAGGATTTTCACTATCAAATTCTAGGATTTCAGATGGGATACCATTTGCTGGCCCAAATGAGCTGCCCAGGACATTCACATCAGGGAGGTCTTTAAAGAGTTTCTTTCGTTTCAGTGAGATTTGATTGCCTGTCTGTCCCTATAAATTCAGCTTCATTCCAAGGTCTCAAAGGAATGGGGCCTTGGATGCTTGGCTTTTGCAGCAAATAAAGAAAGCATGCATGTTACGCTGCTGAGCCTCCTGCATTCTTTTCATACACCCTCCTTTTCACTAGATCGCAAGCTTTCTACTGCATCAAAAACCAAAAGATTGAGAACTACAGCAAGTGAGTTTTAAAAAACTGAGATGATGATATTTTTTACTTAATAACTTTTCTGATAACTTTCCAATCTTCCTCCAGACCTTTGATTAATATTCTTTCTGTGCATTTTGTGGATTAAAAAAAATACTTTTTAAGATATCTACTTTCTGACTACATATAGATCAATCTATAAAAAAAATGAATGAATCGTCATGAACTGGGATAAGGACAAGAATCAAAATATATGAATAATGCACAGGAAATTTGTAGAGTTTTAAACTTGGAATAGATATGTAATGCTGCTATTTTGACCAGTCTTCATGTAATTTACTTTTTCTTTCACTTTATTTTTCTCCTCCTCTCTGAAGTTCTATAATCACTTTTGGAGTATTTGAAAGAATTTTTTTCCCATTTTCTCTGTTTCTCCCTTTTCATTTCCATTTTATTTCTCATTCTCAGACACTGCATAAACACTAACGGTATGCCATCAAAGGAGAGATAAACCTGAAGGAGGACAAGTAAACGAGTGCAATCTTGGGAAAACCTCAAATTCGCACAAATGCTTTGGCAAAATGCCACAAGGTAAAATTAGAAAAATTTTGGCTGTGGCTTTGGTTTTGTAGTTTCTTGCTGTTTTGCAAATCTTCCATAAGGATGTAAATCAAAGGCACTGCGTTGGTTGGTAGTGACAATTCCAATCAGTGTGTCCAAGGTGCTCAAAGATATGAAGTTCGGCTTATTTCAAATGAGACAACCTTAAAAATAAATTGTCATTTTAGTAAACTTCGCAGATCTGATACATATTGTGCTTATTGTTTTCTTTTCTGTAGAATGAACTAGTAGTAGTTATAAAGTAAATCACTGCCACTGCAGTGGTGTTGCATTCTGATTGCTATTCCTTGCACCGTAATAGTTTCCCGCCTCAAACCGTGCATCTTGGCGCCTCACAGTTTGGCGGGCAGCAACCTCCTTTGAAGAAGACCGCAGAGCCCACCTCACTGACAAAAGGCAAAGGAGGAAAAACCCAACACCCAACCCCAACCAACCAATTTTCCCCTGCAACCGCTGCAATCGTGTCTGCCTGTCCCGCATAGGACTTGTCAGCCACAAACGAGCCTGCAGCTGACGTGGACTTTTTACCCCCTCCATAAATCTTCGTCCGCGAAGCCAAGCCAAAGAAGAAAGAAAGAATAGTTTCCAAGATAATAATATGACATTCCTTCCAAGAAGGACTTGGTATTTTCACTGCTTGAAGTGAATGTCCAATTTACATTAGATACTACATTTGATCTTATCCAAAAGGCCGAGAAGCAATACCAATTTACATTAGAAAAAGATAACTGTTACCAATTAGAAAAAAGATTACAAATATGATAGTAATTAATGAATTCAGAGCACCTTCTTAATAATAAAGCATAACAACAAAAAAAAAAGGAAAAAAGGAAAAGAAACAAAGTTTAAAAATTTCAAAACCCCTTCCTCTAAGTAAGGTTGAAAATTGACATGTATGACTCAAGTAACACCTTCTTGGAGAGGGACAGCATAGCGCCAAAATTCCAGAACAACACTAAATCTTAAGATTATCAAAGTAGTCCATTAATGTCTGTTGGAATTTAATATTTGAATCGTTGATAGCAGATCTAATTTTTTTCTAAATTTAATCAGGACATATTATCATCAAACCACTGTGTATGTGTAGGTGGGGTATATCTTTCCATTTTATCAAAATTGTACATCTGGCTATCAACGAAGTAAAAGATAAAATTCTGCTCTGAGTGGAAGTCAGTAATGTATCATCCTCTGGAGACATTCCAAAAAGAGCACTTAAAGACCAAAGATCCAATTTAAAATCACCAATAGAGTTTGAAAAACATCCTTCCAAAATTTTTCTAAGATAGAGGAGGACCAGAACAGATGAACTAAAGAGGCATCACATGTTTTATATTTGTTGCATAAAAGGATTCATATCTGAATAAAAACGGGACCGTTTAACTTTAGACATATGTGCTCTGTGGACCACTTTAAATTGCAGCAATCAGTTCTATGCATTAAAAGGAAGTAGTGTTAATCAGATTAAAAATCAAATCCCAAACCTCATTGGGGAGTGAAAGGTTCAAATCCTCCTCCCAGGCATTCTTGATTTTAACTAACGAGGCTTGTCTTAAATTAACCACTTTGCCATAGATAAGAGATATTAAGCCTTTGTGAAGATGTTGTAATTCAAAAAATGTATCAGGAACATTCGCCTAAGGAATTACAGAAAAATCTGAAATTTAAGATCGAACAAAACGTCTAATTTGTAAATATCTAAAAAAAATGAATTTTAGGTCAGTAATATACAAGGGTATGTCCATATCTAAGCATGTGTCAATGAAGTTTAAGCCTGATCCTCATAATTCAGATTCAGCCAATCAATTTGATATGTTATCTAAACAAATAGAGAATATGGCAAGTCAGATGACTCAAGGTTTTTCATCTATGAAGGAACAATTTACTGGTATGAAAGAAGAGATGTCATCAATTTAGATGGATGTAGCAAAATCTGTGAAGCTGGTGGATAGGGTAGAGGATAAATAAAAGAAGATTGAAGAAGATTTTAATGATTGTAAGGATGACGTGGAACAATGTAAAGAAAAGATGGGACAGATGGAGGATTAATTTATTGGATGGGAAATTCAGAGGAATGACTTATTAAAGAAGTTTGATGTTTTGGAGAATCAAAGTTGGAGAAATAATGTTAAAATTGTTGGGCTTCCGGAAGATTTTGAGGGTCTTGATCTGGTTCAATTTTTTCAGAAGTGCATTTCTGAAGTTTTGGGGCAAGAATATTCCCCAAATGGTTTGGAACTGGATAGAGCTCAAAGAACGATAAGAAGGATACCTCTCCCAGGTCAAGTGCCGTGCTCTATCCTGCTAAGATGTTTGGGTTATCGAGATAGAGAATTGATTTTAAGAATTGCTGTTCAAAATGCGGGAAGTAATCAAGGCCTCCTGGTAGTTAAGAATAATGGTTTTCTTTTATGCTATTTAATTCTGCCAAAGCCGTTTTGTGGAAGAATGGATACAAATTGCTTTTCGATATCCTGCTGTACTTTTAAGTTTTTTATGGAGCCTGTCAATCTCAGATTTTTAGTGATGATGCTGAAGCCCTTACATTTGCTAATTTTTTAACCGGTAAATAAACAGATGAAAGATCAAGAAGGTTTTTTTCAACAGTCTGTTCCAGTTCAGAAGAAGAATGGTATACAAGAGAGGAGATCTCAACGGTGGTTAAAATTGACATCGATGATGATCAAGTTAATAGAGACTTGGAGGAAGCTTATCATACTTGAAATGATTTGTTGATTATTATTTATTGTTCTGTTTGTGATGTGGGGGGGTTGTGGTTTGGCTATTGCTCCTTCCGAAGTCATTGGCCACTTTGTGGCATTGGTCACTCCCATACAATTGATGGAGGTAATACTGTAGTACAGTATTTTTCTTTTTTGTTTTTTTGTGTATGGGGTTTTTTTCTTTCTTTTTGAGGATATTTTCTGTTTTTTGTGTGTATTTGTCATGGAAAGGAGTCCCACCATGTGTTGTAAGGTGGTTTTTGACATAAACTGAAATGATGACTAATTGAAATGTTGCTACTTTTAATGTTAATGGGCTCAATAATCTGATAAAGAGATAAAGTGTATTGACATATATTAAAAAAGTTGAAGGTTGATGTTGCTTTTTTGCAAGAAACACATTTAACTGAGAAGGAACATCTGAAATTGAAAAGAAACTGGGTTGGTCAGATTATTGCTTCTTCATAAGCCATTATGATTACTAAAAACTTATCTTTTAAATTGGAACCAGTTACTAAGTCATTTGGTAGACTTTCAGTTGTTAATTGTAATATTTTTCTGAATCATGGACTTTGATGAATATTTATGCTCCTAATATAGAAGATGAAAAATTTATGTTAGATTTTTAAAAAATTTGAATCAGGCATACGATAAAGTTATATTTGGAGGTAATTTTAATTGTTGTTTAGACCCATTGTTAGATAAATCTCCAAAAACAGTAATTAGGACAAAAATGGCATTGATGAAAGATATGAATTTAGTTGATATTTGGAGTAAACTGAATCATAAAGAGAAAGATTTTTTTCATTTTATTCATTTCAACATGATTCTTATTCTAGAATATGTTTGTATTAACATCAACACAGGAGGAGAATTTTATCTGATCATTCTTTATTATTAATAATATATACAGGGTAAGAGAGGATTGATACTATATATAGATGGAGATTTAATTCTTTGTTGTTGAAAAATGTAGAAATTTGTAATTTTATAAGAGATCAAATACAGTTATTTTTGAAATAAATATGGACTCAGTTTATAATAAATTTGTTTTATGGAATGCTTTGAAAGCATATTTGAAGGGACAAATTATTAGTTTTCCTACTAAAATTAAGAAAAAACATGTAACTGAAGTAATTAAGTTAGAGAAGGAGACAGGAATTATAGAAAAGACTTACAGGAGAATTCAACAGAGGTTAAGAAGATACATTTGACTAATATGAAATTACAGTATAATTCATTACAAACAAGTTTGAGAAGTTACTACAGGGAACTAAACAAGGATATTATGAATTAGGGGAAAGAGCTCATAAGATTTTAGCTTGGCAATTGAAAACGGAACAAGTTTCAAGAACAATAAATGCTATTAGGAAAGATTCAATGATTGCATATAAACCTCAGAGCTTAATGATGTGTTTAGGGAATCTTATATAAAATTGTATATATCTGAAGTAGAGGAAAATTAAGCTAAAATTGATAAATTTTTATCTGACCTTAATTTACCTTTTTTGAGTAGTATGAATGTTAAAGAATTGGATGCTCCTTTTACTTCTAGAGAGGTAATAGATGCACTTTGATCTATGCCAAATGGGAAGTCTCCTGATGGTGATAAGTTTACTTCTAAATTTTATAAACAATTTCAAGATCTATTAATTCTGTTATTGATGGAAGTATTGAAACAGGCGACAGAGGTTCATTCTTTTCCAGATTCTTTATTTCAGGCAATTATTAGTTATCCTTAAAAAAGATCGGGATCCGTTGAAAGCCAGGTCTTATAGACCAGTTTTGTTGATTATAAGGTTGTAACAAAGGTTCTAGCTAATCGATTGGCTCAATATTTACCAAATTTAATTCATTTGGATCAGGCTAGATTTATTATAAATCATTATTCAGCAGATAATATTGTGAAGTTTACAACTTCCAAATTTTCAAAATTATTATGATATGGCACAGTTGAAATGTATTAATAGAGTGTTTAATTTGGAAAAATCATTGATATGGGCTAATATTGAATTATCTCAAATTGGTGAAAAGAGGATGGATCAGTTTATTTATAGATGGAATCCTAAGTTATTGAGTAATTATAATTTACCTATTTGAAACATTTAATGGGATTATGGTATTAAAAGTTATAGGTACTTAAGGGAAGATTTCAGGTAAAACTCCTTTGTATCATAATAAACTTTTTCCCTTTACAATTAACAATCAACTTTTGAAGTTATGGGATCAAAAGGGTATTACATTTGTACAAGATTGTTATGAAGTGGGTTATTTTATTTATTTTCAAAGAATGAAAGAGAAATATGAAATATCTTCAGATACTCTTTTATCTTATTATCAAATTAAAGCTTTACTATTGGATAATTTTGGACATAGTTTACGGTTACCTAGACGATCTAAGTTTGAAATTTTACTTTCAGAGGGAGGTAAGAAGGGATTTATATCTGAGATGTATTCTTTATTGCAGAATAAAATGCCCAAATTAGATTTGCATATATCTAGGTTGAAATGGGAAAAAGATTTGGGAATACTTATTCTTCAAGATGATTGGATGAATTTATGTAAGGATAGTATGACTAAAATTATAAATGTAAGGTATCGGCTAGTTCATTATAATTTTATTCATCAATTATATTTCACTCTGGCAAAATTAAGGAAATATAATTTTATTTCTTCGGATTTATGTTTTAGAAGTCAGAAGGAGGTATGTTCTTTTTTACATTCTACATGGTTATGTGAAACAGTGAAACCATTTTGGTATAGACCTAAGAACTTTTAGAAGTTATTTTGAAAGTGAACTTTCATTAGATCCTTTAGTATTTTTGTTGAGTAACATTAAAAGGTTGAGTTTAGAATTAAGATTAAACAGATTTCAAATTTCATTTTTGAGATTGGCATTAGCTGTAGCTAGGAAATGTTTGGCAATTACTTGGAAAAATGAGACTGATTTGAGTATACAGAGATGGCATATGGAATTGAGGTAATCCGTTGGATAAATTAACATAATTTATGTGATAATTTTTTTAATTGTAAAACTTGGAGCCATAATTTGAATTATATGGGTGAGTTTTTGAACCCCCTAGCCACATAGTACTCTAATCCATGGTAATTAATTGATGAGTTTTGTTATTATGGTTAATCTCCTCTTCTTTCCTTTTCTGCGGGGTAGGTTAGAGGGTGGGTGGATTGGGGGGCTGAGGGGTTGCAGAGGGTTATTTTTGTATAAATATACCAGGTATTTCTTTAAGTTTTATTCATTAATTGTACATTTTTGAATATATGTACCATGGTTTTTAATAAATTAAATAATTTTAAAAAGCAACAGAATTGCAAATATTAGTTGCTTCTCAAAGGGAATCTACAAGCTAGCATTTACGCATGTATCACCTTGTCAATGGGGAAGATAAAAGCATTTGTTTCCCTAAGGGAAAATAGTAATAGTTCACTCTTATGGTTGTGCTTCAAGGCATTCCTCTCAAAACAAATTCCATATTGCAGTCCCAACAGGAGTCAGCAAATTGAAAAATATACTATTTCTACATTACCCAAAAATGTTAGCATTTCAGTTTACAGATCTTCTGGATGAAGACATTGGAGATTTTAACATCCCACATGGTTTATTTAGCCAATGGCCATTAAGCCCGACATTTCAGCTGTAATAAAGCACTGCCAATTTCTTCTATTTCTACTTCAATGGAACCAGCTGAAGTGCGTGAAAATGAAACCTCCCCTGCTGTACAGCTGTCAGCAACACAGAGACAACTCAGCCAAAGAATCACCAAATTTAGCATTCATGCACATCTGAAAGTCTCATACTTGCAGGCTGCTCTTCACCAACAACTCCTTGACTGTAATCTCTTATTGGAATCCTCCTGGCAGAATACAAACATGCTGTGTCCACCCACCACCCACCCCACCTTGATTTTTAATACTTTTTGAATGTTTCTGAAAAATTAGGAAAGAGAGAAACTCAGAGTCCAATGAGTTTTCTTGTTCTCCCACATAAATGTATTAATGCACCAAGCCATCTGGGATCAAGACAGCTTTATGTAGTAAGTTAAGACCAGCAATTCCTAAAATATATGGAAGTCAGCATCAATCATGGGCAGCTTGGTCCTAACCCCTTAATTTTGAAAGAATGGACAAATTCAATTAACAAGATCCAACAGCATATCCGTAACAATTGCTGGCTGGCTCTTGGATTTTGGATCTGATATTGTTAGGAGAAAATAGTTGGTGAAAAATCTCTTTGCAGATCTCCAACCGATACTGTGTGCTGCAGAAGAGAAATAAAAGTATGACACTGGTCATGATGCATGTATCCTCTGCACCATCTCATCCCCAAACATCGTGTAAAAAGCAAATGAGTAGTTGCATGGATAGGCGAACTTTTACACATCGAGACAAATGCATTAAATGCGTTTATATTTTGAAAGATCGAACTCTTCCCGTGGTACAATCTCAATCCAAGGGAACGTTAAGATAATTCTACCCCCACTATTTACTTCTATGAAAATATACTTTTTGCTCACTCAACAGTTTCACAGTGCAAGAAATTCCTTCAGATTTTGAGCTGGTTCAGGAAATTAAATGCTATTAAATTGTCTGATAATGAGAGTATTTTTATTAAACTACTGTAATTTATGATTAATATAGGCTGGGTGAGAGTTTTGGTCAGTCAAACGACTGATAGGAGAGGGTGACTGATCTTGGCAGCAATTTGAAAAGCATCAGAATGCACTGATAAGAAATAAGTTCTATTTCTCTGACCTCTCTAAAATGATTGGCTAACTTTTTCTTGTGAGTAATGCTTTTAGGTCTGGGGAAACATAAACGTTCTCAATGCATTGAAATCTCATACATGAAATATCTAAATACCTCATGCAATATTTTTCAAGGAATGAAAATGCATTAAAAGAGGAAACGGCCAAGATTCGGTTACCCTCCATTTTCAAGACAAAAACAAGAACAATGAACTTCCAAGAAGCATTTTTCCTGTTGAAAGGTGAGGAACACTCCTGTTTCCATGGCCAATCTCCAAAGATGCAACACATTTTGTGTGATAAAGACGTCCGACATTGAATTTATCTCCATGGTTATGATCAGTGGTGAAAAATGTACATCAGCAGTTTCACCGCAAATTCTGGGAAAGTAGGTAATTTGTAAGTACGGCTGGGGCATTTTCATGCCAATGAGGAAAGAGATGAAATTGCTCATTTTAGAAAACAAGGTTAGTTACCTATTTACATGTCAGTGTCCACCAGATTAATAATATTAATGAAAGCTCCCTCTGCAACTTGGGAAAGCATAAAGGTAAAGGTCAAGCTACTGCAACCTTATGGATCATTGCCAATGACACAGTGGTCTTGCCTAGAGGGTAAGTTGGTACCCTTCATGGTCAAAGTGTGATAATTTCACTATAGCTGATTTACGTCTTCACTTTGTAATCCTCTTTATGAACAACAATTGCTACTTTGAGGCCATCAGTCCTTAAAGGAGTCTTTTACATGACTAACTACTCTCTTGGTTGCAATAACATTTACAGAATATTCCAGTGACAGCCTACGAAAAGCTCTTAAATAAATTACACATGCTTTGCCTTAATGTCTCATGTGTATAAGCTGCACATTTTGCAATGCACTACTGTAAAGGTTAAGGACTCACTGAGCACATATATTTTACACCTTGCAATATTAACCAAGATACATTTTCATACAATACTTCACTGGAATTCATATCCTGCAAGTGGCAATATATTCCAATGTAGACAGCTGTTAAGTCAAGGGGCACAGCAGGAGCTCCAAACATTAAACCCGAAGCTGTTCTCAAATTTACTTTCATTCACAATGCAGAAAAATGGTTGAAAATCATGAGTGAGTGTCACCAAAAGCTGCTATTCTATATGACTCATCATGCCGAACACCCAATGTACATTGGGAGCATTTCAAAGCAGCATACTTCAATAAACATTAAAATTGTGTTTGTGGCTTCTAATTCGTTATTTCAATGTTATTACATCATCATCTGTAGGCAACTTCAACTCACCCCATCCCTATTATTTCAACATGTTTTTTCCCGTGAACAAGGACGATGACATTACGTGACAGGTATCCAAGTAATTCTTATGAATGAAGGTGGATGCCAGACAATGGAGAACAAATAATCACTCTCAATAGTCAGTAGTTAAATTTAGTACTGTTCTTGTGCTTGATGTAGTTTTGGATCTAAATCCCTGCATTAATTGGGGGAGGGCAAGTTGCATTCCTAGAAAACAATCCACCTTTGTGATTCTCCACAGTGTGAAGCCACATCACCTGTGTTCTTTTTTGTCAAGTAATGGGAGTTGAAAAAAATGTTTGCTTATTTATCTAACTCTTTTCCATTTAAATTCTGTCAGATCAAATTCGATACCATATTTTGTATTTTTTCGGGTACTGATTCGGGAATTCTGCAAGGTGAAATTCCATTAACCAAGCACTTTAATATGGGGTCACTTGTATATCACTGGTGATTATAGGAACATTTCTGTTTACAACACCAGAGATTATCAGCTTATAAAGTATTTCAACCATGGTCTCGTTTTGATAAAGCTTTCAAGAAATTACATCGGACCTTTCCTCACATTACAATAAGGTAACAGATGTAATGTTCCAGATTGGGCAATGGGGGTTAATTAAGACAATTAAAAAGACAAACAAAGACTCATAATCATCAGTGAGAATGTTTATATCAAAAGTTTACAAAAAAGGTCTATAACATGTGCCTCCATAACATAACATACTACTCAATACCTGATACTCTTTAACACATTTGCCAGGCTGAAACTCCCAACACTCCAGGGGCAATTTTTGGTATAAAAATAAAGTTACTCACTTCACCTACGTTTTTTGACAAATTTAGTTTACATTGTTCTGATGTCTGAAATGTTGATCTGCCATTGCATTTACAAACACTTAGTTAGAATGAACATCATATAAGTTTTAGTTGGAGACTTGAACCATGTCCACACTCACCAATGAGCCAATGAATCAGATATGCCTGGATGGAGTACCTGGCCAAGTATTCAAGATCTGTGCAGATCTACTTACCTAGGTATTCATGGATAGCTTCAGTATCTCACTCCAGCAGGGCATGTTATCCATCTATTCCAAATAAGCATCAAGAAGAGTGCAGTGACCTGCCTTAACAACGATTGACCAGAACCACTTACATCAACAATGATGAAGTGTTTTGAAAGGCTCGTGATGAAGCATATCAGCTCCTGTCTGAGCAGTGTCGTGGATCCATTCCAAATCACCTATCATTGAAACAGGTCTACCACAGATGCCATCACATTGGCTCTACACAAATCCCTGGAACACTTGGACAGCAGAGATACATACATCAGGATGTTCTTTATCGACTACAGTTCAGCATTTAACACCATCATCCCCTCAAAACTGATGAGCAAATTCCAGGACCTGGGAGTTAACACCCCACTGTGTAATTGGATTAAAGATTTTCTCACCTCCAGACCACAATCAGTGAAGATTGGTAAGAACAACTCCTTCACAATCTCCATCAGTACCGGAGCACCACAGGACTCTGTTCTTAGCCCCCTGCTCTACTCACTTTACATCTACGACAATAACACCATCTAGAAATTTGCCGATGGTACCACGGTAGTGGGTTGTACAAAGGAAGGGGTTGAGTCAGCACACAGGAGGGAGATTGAAAATTTGGCTGAATGGTGCAACAACAACCTTGCACTCAATGTCACCAAAACTAAGGAGCTAATTGTTGACTTCAGGAAAGGAAAGCCAGAGGTGTACGATCCAGTGATCACTGGGGGATAAGAGGTGGAGAGGGTGAGCAAATTTAGGTTCTTGGGAATAACTATTTCAGAGGGTTTTTCCTGGACCCAACACACCAATTTAATTGTGAAGAAAGCACATCAGCTGATTCCAGAACATCACATCACATCAGGACACAACAAGCACATCAGGAGTTTCCAGAAACCCTAGCAAATTTATACAGAGGTGTGGTGGGAAGTGTACTGACTGGCTGCATCGCGGTCTGGTATGGGAATATCAATACCCCTGAGCATAAAGCTCTCCATAAGACAGTGGACACAGCCCAGGACATCACAGGCAAAACTCTTCCTACTATTGAGTACATCAACACAGAACACTGCTGTCGGAGGAGAGCAGCAATCATCAAAGACCCACACCACCCAGGACATGTCCTGTTCTCGCTGCTGCCATCAGGAAAGAGGTATATAGGTGCCACAAGACTTGCACCACCCAGGTTCAGGAACAGCTGCTACCCCTCCACCTTCAGACTCTTCAACGACAAACTCAATCAGGGACTCATTTAACAACTCTTACTTGTGCACTTTATTGATTTTCTTTGTTCTCTCTGTATTCTACTCAGTTTGTTTACACTTCATTATCTGTGTACAGTTTATTTTTTGACTACTCATTAGTGGCAATTCTGTTACAACCACAGGAAGAAAGGAATCTCAGGGTTGTATGTGATATCATGTATGTACTCCCACAATAAATCTGAAATCTGATCTATATGGTATCATGTTCATTGCATATACAGTACTACATACTTGCAAAATAGCTTTTTAAACAATTAGTGTATAAAAGATTTACAACCATAACAGCACTAAAGTCAGCTCTGCCTCTGGCAGCAGCATATGAGATGAGTGCTCTCCATAACACTGCAGGAAAAATTGCCTCCAGCAATGAACATTAATGGTGAATGGAACAAGAGTCTCTGAGACATCATTTGGAACTGGCTCCAAAGATGTGTACTTACAACCATCCACTATACAGTTCTGATATGTCTAGCTTGTGCAAACCTTTCTCCAACTTTGGAAGGACAAAGATCAGAAAAATGAAAGCAATAAATATGCAACTGATCAGGTAGCAACAAAATAAACTGCTGGAAAATCTCAAGGATCAAACAGCATCACTGGAGACAAAGGGATGCCTTTGGGTCAAGGCACTGCATCAGGACTGAGAGTGGAGGAAGAATGGCCAGTATGTTGAAGTGAAATAAAAGCTGGGAGGTACTAGGTGCAAAGGGTAAGGTATGAAGGACAGATGAGGCCAGCTGAGTAGATTGTCAGAATGTCTCATCACCATACAAACACTAAGATCTCACCTGATTGGCAATGAGAGAAGTCCTCCATATCTGATTCATTTTTCATAGTAGGAGTCTTATTTCCAACCTCTGCTAGGACAGCCGGGATAAGGATGAGACAACAGCCACCTTAAAAAAAAAAGCCTGGAAAAGACTCCACCATGCACCTGGTGGAGCTGTCAGAGGGTAGCCGGTGGGGCTATCAGCACGCAGCCGGTGGAGCTGTCACATGTTGGCCAGTGGGGCTATCAGCACGCTGCTGGAGGAGCTGTCATCAGCTGGCCGGTGGGGCTATCAGCATGCAGCTGGTGGAGCTGTCATCGGGTGGCTGGTGGGGCTGTCACAGGGTGGCTGGAGAGGCGATCAGCATGTGGCTGGTGGAGCTGTCATCGGGTGGCTGGTGGGGCTATCAGCATGCGGCTGGTAGGTGTGGTGAATCTGTGCTGTCAGTCTCTCTCTGCGCTTAGCCTGCTTTACTGACATTGGACGTGTATTATCTCGACCACTAAAGACACTTCCCTTGGGTATAACTGTGTATGCACTCATTGTCTTTCATTATTGTACCACTAGTTTCTGCTACTAAAAGCCATGATTACTGGTTAACTACACAGCCTTTGTCTTCTTCATAACTGGCACTTCAGCGGGACTGTCACAGGGTGGCCGGTGGAGCTGTCAGCATGCGGCCGGTTTGGCTGTCACAGGGTGGCTGGTGGGGCTATCAGCACGTGGCTGGTGGAGCTGTCAATGCACAGACAGTGGAGCTGTCACAGAGTGGCAAATGGGGCTATCAGTACGCAGCCAGTGGAGCTATCAATGCGCAACCAGTGGAGCTGTCAGAGGACATCTGGTGGGGCTGTCACAAGGCAGCCAGTGGAGCTGTCAGTGCACACCTGTGCTTTAAATCATCTCAAGATTACTTATAATACCTAACACAATGCTATGTGAATAGTTGTTATACTCTATTGATAAGGGAATGATGACAAGCTGGTCTGTGGGTTTGTGCTAAGTTTGAACAGTCTGAAGCCCACTGTGGTAGATTTTCCCAGTCTTTTATACATTGCGTGCATATGTTCTTAATTCCCTCTATGATTTCATTGCCCTGCAAGGACGTAATACATCGCTCGGGACATCACCACTGGAGGTTGAGCCCCCCCCCCCACCTAGATTCATGATATCCACATCATGAACCAGGAATTCATGGTCCAGTGTGAATGGCTCACCCAATACTGCAACACGGGTTGTTTACTTGCCTATTGTGAAAGGTGCTTGTGAAAGTACCTGCTTGTCAGCAACCAAGTAGGAATTTCAGTCCATATGTACATTATATGTTTGACAATAAACTCATTATAATTAACAGTGTAGCTGTGAAACCTAATCTGCTACACAAGGACAAGACAATATGAACTGAACAAAGAGATAACTGGTAAAATTAGCCCTTGGGGTTGTGGGACAGAGAGGTCAACAAACGATACAACATGTGCCTATGGACATGCCAACAGAGGCACAGAGGTCATGTGGAGATGGATTTGTCAAGTTTTCTTTAGGTCAAAATTACTTTTGCATTTTATCAAAACTACATTCTGGTCTGGCTACATCACTTAAATAATTAACTTTCAGACAAAGTCTCAGTGCCATTTTTTTTTCTTTACCAAGTTCCATTACTACCATGGTAACTGCTCTTAAGAATAAGAATCTTGGTTACTCAAGGGCATACAATAGCTGAGGCAATAAATGTGTCAACAATTTAATGGGTTATGGCTTGATGTGGGAGAGAGCACAGTATAAAGGGTTTTGTAGCACTATTATTCTTTTCTTTCTGTAAAGATTATTCTGGGTTTCAATATGGTCCTTTGACAAAATTTATTTTCTGGCTTCAAAATGAATATATTGATTCTGTCCAAGATTCTTAATTTCAATTCACTTATTCTTTTATAATTCAGTCTCTCTCATTGTCAACTCAAGGTCTGATAACCGAGTTCCACCTTTAATGTCAGTTTGTAATCCTTTTGCTTTTACAATATTCCAATTCAATTTATTGATCTCCTAATCTGTGTAAGCCTGGAGTATCATCAGAATTCAAAACTTAACTTCACCTGTATTGCTTCAGGTTCAATTTTAAAATGGAATACTGTCACTATTTTAAAATCAGCTCTTCTGACTTTGAACAGATTTAAAGAAATCCAGAGTTCTGATAAAAGTGAATTATTTGCATGTCTAATTAGCAATCACAGTCTCTTCGTGTGAAGCATTACAACATATGTGAGCTATCTGAACTAAAGAAAGTAAATGGTGGATGTATGGGCAGAAAAAGAAGGTAACAAAGACATTGCATCATCTCTACTCTGAGCAGCCAAAAAAAATTGTTTCCAAAGAAAGTGGCAAGGAAATGGCCATACTTAAAGTAGTCCACAGAAGACATGACCATGAATGAATAACATTTTGGTGATATCAAATTACCATCAACCATTACATTTGTATCACAAGGTACTGTGATAATTCTGAAAACATTATTTTGAAAAATTGAACAGAGTAATTACTGTATATTTCAGTATATAAGTCGTATCATGAAACCCTAAAAAAAACCTCTCAAAATGGGGGGGGCGGGTGTTGACTTATAAACTGGATATACTTTTGAAACCTTAAATTCACCAAATAATTTGGCATATAAGTCAATGGTGGAAGCACCTCCTCACCACCGCCCACTGACTGGGTGCTACCGTAACTGCTCCTACCTGGAACCCTGAGGTCACTGCTGCCGCTCCTGCCTGGTCCACCGAAGTTTCTGCTCCCGACTGGAGCACGATGCCACCACTTCAGCTCCATGGGCTGTCTGGTAGGCCAAGTTTTTATTTACTTACTTAATTTACAGATTTGTTACTTGCGATTGGGGTATTTAAAAAAAAATTGTGTTGTTCCTGGGAGGCCCACACTGCCTGAAAAATGTGGGTTGACTTGTACGCTGGATATACCATAAAATCTTTAAAATTAGGCTGAAAATGGGGGTCAACATAAACCAAAACATAAGGTACCTAATAAATTCCTAGTAAAACTCGAGGAAAGTTTGGGAAACTGGGTGATTGGGAATTTAGCACCTAAACACCTAGCAATCTGAAGCATGCAACGGAAAATGGAAGCAAAAACACATTATGTTGGTAATACACATCAGCTTTGTCAACAATACCATACTTCTTTAATGATAATCTGGCATCTTGAATCCTTTCATATGGAAGTTGATGCTTGAACTCTGTATCTCTGTAATAAGAGTTCATTACAGCACAGACCTTCAAATAAATATTTTACTGTGGTTAACATTCTGAAGCATTTCTATGATCAAGAAGCTGAAAAAAAATGGCAACCAAGTCAATTTTCCACTGTAGATTTCATGAAGGATGGTCACTGAAGCAAAAGTAAGTTTACATTAAAAAGTCACTTTTAAAATATTAAAATTTATATTTCCTAAATAATTAAAATCCCAGCTAATATTAAGAATGTTGCTTTAGTGCTGTTCTATCTCACAGCAAATGAAACGTATATTTTTGTGCTTGCTTGTTTTATCCACTAATAAAGAAGCACAAATAAATTAAATGATCATTGGTAACTTTTGAGTCTGGTCTGGTCCCATCAGTAAACACAAGAAATACATTAAACAATTCACCATAACAACCTTGCCACACAATGGTAGCCTGAAATTAACTACAACAATTGTGCTGACAATTTGGTCACGTGCTCAGACAGGATTGTTCCTTGAATATAAATTATAGGGATGCCTCGGTTTTCCGTGTACTTGCAGAGGACTCATGTCAGAAAATCAAGGACCTGTAGTCTGTGATTTTTAGCACAGTATAATGAACAATTGCAGGCCTGTAATTACTCCTGGCCATTCCCTAATGAAACCACAGCAAGAATCAACTTCCATATATTTTTCCTTTCATGCTTATTGATTTTGATTTTGTAAAGGTACAGTAGACCAGCAAATAAGATTATTTTGATCCCAAATGGAAAACTCTGAAAATACATTCAATAAATCTGGTGTTTTGCGAGCAGAGAGCCTCACTGCTCACCAACAAGTAATAAAATCTCATTCTTAACATCTTCTGGAATTACCAAACAACCAATTGATTGTACAAATAACCATTATTACAAAGACCTTGTGACTAAACATGATCAATGTAGCCATGTTAACAGTTTTTGAAACTCAACTTCAGTACCTCGAGAAAAAAATGGAAAAAAATCATTTTGATGAAATTGCCTGAGACATGTTGTTTAAACCATTAAATCACACCATACCTTATCTTGGATTTTATGATGCTGAAGAAAGCATTTTATGTCTCAATACTATCAGCTCCAACAACAGCTCAAAATTCAGCAGAACATTCGTTTGTACAAGAATAATATTTTCTTTTGGTCCTTACTGTTGTATAACTAATTGTCACATATTTATAGTTTGTTTAGAAATATGAAGATACTGACAAGTTTTAAGCTTGACAATTCTCAGTGTATCACTTTCCTCTATAATATCATTCACACCACCCAAAGTGGGGATGATTAAATAACATGGAGGGTTAACCTTTGCTTAATAGGATGTCCTCCCAACATCTAATTAATCATCCTGCTTGTTTTCCTGCAGACCTTCAAGCCGAACCTAAAAGAGTGTGTATATACACCGCAATCTCAGTTGGATAAGAAGAATTCAGAACACAATAAATTAATATAATCGAAAAATACCATCCAATGCAATCACTTTTCCTTTCAAAAGAACACAAGGAAATAGGTTGATAAATTAACAATACAGCTTCCTTCATTTGGAACTTGCCAACTCCATTCTAAACAATGTTTGTGTGAAACAAAAAATGGCATCAAGGAGAGAAGAGTTTGAAATCATGAGGCAAAATAAACATTCTCCTAATGTTTGTACTTTTAGAACCATTTTCGCATCAGAAGCAAAGAATTGGGGCCAGGAGGGAAGCTTCCCTAGTCAAATTACTATCAGCCAAATAATCTTTATATCAACTCAAAAACAGATTGCAAAACGGTTCACCAGTTTCTTTCCCACCGTTATCAGACTCCAGAATGAACCTCAGACTAGTAAAATATTGTTGTCTTTGTTCAATCTTCATTGATCTATTTAACTTTGGACTCTGTATTGTCTTTTTAGTGCGACACTATAAATGGGTGATCTGCTATACAGTGTATGGGTTTACTAGCTGAACTAAAGAAATCTCTTGGTGCCTGCCACATTGACCACCGCCAGTGGGCTGATATCGCCTCAAACCGTACATCTTGGCGCCTCACAGTTCGGCGGGCAGCAACCTCCTTTGAAGAAGACCGCAGAGCCCACCTCACTGACAAAAGGCAAAGGAGGAAAAACCCAACACCCAACCCCAACCAACCAATTTTTCCTTGCAACCGCTGCAACCGTGTCTGCCTGTCCCGCATCGGACTTGTCAGCCATAAACGAGCCTGCAGCTGACGTGGACATTTACCCCCTCCATAAATCTTCGTCCGTGAAGCCAAGCCAAAGAAGAACTCACAAACTGTCTTTCTCATTATACCTCTGTAATAATAAATTGAACTGGAAATAAAACACATCATTTGATTTCAATAAAAATATAGGTGACAAATAAACATTGCCTTTCAGAAGATGGATTTTTCAATGGCATTATCAAATCTTTCACAAAATTCAAAGTTTTCATTTGCAGGTTAGCTGTACATTGTTGAAGCCAATTGACGTGAAACTTGAAACTCTCTAATCCAGCGTATTCCTCATGTAAAATTTATTGAAAATACAATTGAGTTTTTTGGCCTTCTTTTGCCATGCATCACCAATTTGCAATATCATAATATTTGCAATATTATGTTGCATGTTTCATTTTTAAATCTTATTATATTCCATTATTAATCGAACACTTTTTTTTAACAGATATGGAATATTATTTTGTATTTTACATCTGATGTGAAATGATTTTTAATCAGGCCCCTGACACATGTATTATTCCATCATTCCATACTTTCCTCAATGCTCAGAATTACAATCACGATTTATTTTGACTGAATACTGGTGCAATATAAATTTAAGATTGTCATTTATATTTCATAATAGATATTGAAAATTGTCATAAAAGTTTCAATGGGAACTAAATATTAGATTTTGCTTCATAGCCATTCTGAAGAATGTTGCCTTCGGGGATCCAAGATGGCAGTAGAGGGGAGGTAGAAGGGTTCTAGAGCTCCCTGGATAGTAAAGGATGAAAGAGAAAAAAATAAGATTCTCCCTAAAAATTAAGAAAGGATAAGAATAACACAAGCAGAAAAAGTCGATTAAGAATCCACAAAGAATGGAGAAAATGAAGAGCGGGAAGGATTCACCTTATGGTCAAGAAGGAGAGGATGACTGCGGGCCTTCCCAGAGGCTGTCGACAATGGCAGGGTCAGGATCACAACTTCCATTGGGATGAGAATTCACCAGGAGCAGTGAACAAGGGCAGTCTTAACGGGGTTGATCTAAGAGGAGGTTGGTGGAGAGCAGTGAGCGAGGTGGAGGGCTCAGACAGCGATGAAGCCTGTGGACAAGGGAACCAACCTGGGATGGCAACAGCAGTGGCAATGACAGAAAAAGAAATGCTACAGGCTGCTACGAAAATAAGAGGCTTACTGAGTAAGGCCGTTTCACCCGGAAGTCGAGTGGAGGCCGAATTTGGAAAAGCGTTGGAAATCCAAGGCGTTGGGCCTGGCAGGCGGCAGGAGTGACGAGGTCAGAGATGCGTCAGGACCGGAGGAGTTGGGAGACTCAATGTCAGAGAATGAGGAAGACGGAAAAGAGGAAGAAGAACGAGGGGGATAGAGGAAGACATTGAACAGAGAAGAACAGAAAAGAAAGGAGGTAGAGGGCTTGATGCCCTCTACCAGATATAATAGTGCCCATTGGCCAGATTAAAAAAAAGAACTGAAAACACTGGTGGCAGGCCAGGGGGAGATTAAAGAGAGATTAGATAACGGGACAGAAAGGGTGACAGAAACAGAAAGAATTAAGAGGGTGGAGAAAAGGTTGGTTAAGAGGGAGAATGAAATGGATGTGTGGGTGAAGGAAACAGAGAGAATGTGGGAAAAGATAGACTCATTGGAGAATTACAGCAGGAAGAATAATGTGAAAATTGTAGGGGTGAAGGAGGGTATGGGGGGAGAGACTTGGTGAGGTTCTTTCAAAAATTAATCCCAGAAGTGCTGAGGAGCGAAAAAAAAATTGGGAATGATTTGGAAATAGAAGGTCTCTCTTTTCCTGCCCCCCAACCCCCCAAACCGCCCGAATCCAAATCAACGACCTTGCCCTGTCCTGGTTCCACTCCTTCGCTACCAGGACAGAAAGCGAAGTTTATAGATGGTGGCTTTGGGAGTGAAGGAAAGAGGGGGTCCAGCAGTGAAGGACAAAAAGGAATTGCATTCACCCTCCTTCACCCAGCAAATCTGAAAGTAATAAGGGTAGGAGGAGAGAAAAAGCTTTTTACAGACCCTTGAGAGGCATGGACTATGCAAAAACCCTGCCACCATCTCAAGATTAAATATAAATAAGAGGGGGAAGGGAATCAATGGAAGGACTGATTGTGTACACTATATGAATATAGAAGGGAATGTTTTTACTGTGTTATTGTCTAAATATGACTGTTTAAGTTAAATGAAAAATTAATACTGAGAGTTCAAAGAGGCGTGGGAATAGCGTAGAGATAGATGGGTGAAATATGAACACTCCAAATGGTGGGGGAGTTGGCACCAATATCTCAGGTATTGGCACCAGGAAGGGAAAGGGTAGATTGGGGGAGAGAATAATAGGTGGGGGTGTTATTTGGTGGTATTTTTTTGTTTTTTTTTATGAATTGTTGGTTTTAGTATTTTTAGCTTGTTTAGATTTTGTTTGGAACATGGTTGTCTGCACCAGAGATTGACAGCAGATAAGCCAGACGGAAGATAAGACCAGGGGGTAAAAAAGGAAGGGGAGGAAAATGATGGAGGGGCTCGAATGTAATGGATAAGACAGTTAAATTTATAAGTTTCAACGTGAATGGGATGAATGGACTGATAAGAGAAAGAGAGTTCTGGCAGACAGAGTACTTTTATAGGAAACCAACCTTACAAATCAAGATCAAGTTAAAGAGGGGGTGGGTGGGCCACGTAGCATCATCCTCCTTTAATTCCAGAGCTAAAGGAGTGGCTATCCTGATGGGAAACAATATTCCAGCAGTGGTCCGGGGTGTGGTCGCCAATCTGGCCAGTAGATTTGTGATGACTGATTGTCAAATATACTCCAAATCATGGAAACTTATGAATATACATGGCCCAAATTTTGATAATAAATTATTTATACAAAGATATATTCTTGAAGGTGACAGAGGGATGTGGAAATGTCTTGAATGGAGGAGATTTCAATTTCTGACTGGATCCGGTCTGGACAAGTTAGTAAGGAAAGTAACAAGGACCAAAGTGGCCTTTATGAAAGAGCTAAATTTAATAGATGTCTGGAAAAGGCAGAATCCAAGAGAAAGGGATTATTCCTTTTACTTGATACCACACGATTCCTTTCCCAGAATTGATTTATTTTTGGCATCAGCCCGATTCAGCTCAAATACAGTGTGATCATTCACCCATGACTCTGTACATTATAATGCCAGATAAGCAGCCCACAGCATAGATGGCGCCTTAACTCGCTGCTGTTGGGAAAACCGGAATTTTGTAGTTTTGTTAGAGCTCAAGTAGAATTGTTCTGTGAGGCTAATTGTCCTTCCACTAACATTAACTTTCTAAAATGGGACACACTGAAGGCTTATTTAAGGGGCCAGATAATTGAATATACCAAAGGTATCAAAAATGGGCATTTGAAAGAGATTAACAACTTGTAACAGAAAATAGCCCAATTGGAATAAAATAATGAAAAATCGGGTTTGGAAGAAAAATACTGGAATTTAATGAATAAAATGTTCAAATATAATATAATGCAAACATATAAGTCAGAAAAGTTAATCTTAAGATCTAGACAACGTTATTATGAGCTGGGGAAAAGGGCCCATAAAGTCTTGACTTGCCAGGTGAGTGCGGAAGAGGAATTTAAAGATCTCTTAATCCCCCGTCTTATGAAGGCAATGGATCAGGCAGTGGGGACACATACCCTCCTGAGTCGTTTCAACAGCAATCATTACGGTGATGCCAAAAAAAATAGGAACGCATTGAAGCCCTCCTCCTATAGTCTCAATTCATTACTGAATACAGATTATAAAATAATAGCAAAACCATTGGCTATTAGACTGGTGGAATATTTGCCAAAAATTAACGAATCCAGACCATGGATTTGTACAAAAGAGGAAATCAGTAGATCCAAGCATAGACATAGCTATGAATACAGAGAAAGCCTTTGATAGATTGGAGTAGGACTTCCTATTCAAGGTACTGGAGAAATTTGGATTGGGACAAACATTTATTCATTTGGTTAAGACACTCCATTATAAACCTCAACCTAAAGTTATTACAAATGAGCAAGTATCTCCAGTGTTTCCAATGTATAGATCCAGTAAGCAGGGCTGTCCACTGTCCCCAGCGCCATTCATACTGGCCATTAAGCTGCTACCAGATGCAGACATAAAAGGGTTCAAAGTGGGTCAGGAGGAGCACAAACTCAATCTATTTGCCGATGATATATTAGTATATTTGACAGATCCCGGGAAGTCGTTGGCCAAACTGAGGACCCCATTGGAGGATTATGGGACAATCTCAGGGTATAAGATATATCTGGACAAGAGTGAAATTATGCCTATGACAAAAGGGGATCATAAAATTAAGAATTAATGGGAACGAGCACTTCAGATACCTTTATCTATAAGAGACTTGGGAGAAAATTCTCCAATTAGTTAACACTTATTCAGTGGATGCTCAACACTCTTTGATACAGGTGGTTCAAAGCGACCATATGTCCAAGGATAAGATAACTCGATTTTACTCCCGATATAAACCCTAACTGTTGCAGATGTAACTCTGAGGTGGCTTCCCTGACACGTATGTTTTTGTCCTTCTCTTCCTTAAAAAATATTGGAACAATATTTTTGATATTATTTCAGCAGTTTGGTCATTGGCCTATGATTTCATCCTATTACTGCACATTTTGAACGACCAATTTTGGACTCTGGCCACTTATCTGCTTCATCTTGTCGTGTGATTGCATTTGTTACTTCAATTGCCAGGAGATCCATTCTACTCAAATGGAAAGACACTAAACCACCTACTACATTTCAATGGTTTTCCCAAACAAGAGCATATTTAAATTTAGAAAAAATTAGAAGTGATGCTGTTGAACCTTCAGTTAAATTTGAAGAAACATGGAGGCCATTTATTCAACATTTTCATATGATGCATGTGAGTGTAGAGGAGCAGAATTAACCACAAAATAATTGTTTAACTGTTGAAACATGGTAGCCCAGCTTTTGTTTTCTTTGTTGTTTTATTTCTTAGTTAGGGGGACAATCTTGTAATAAAATATGACTCCTTTTCATGTTTGGCCTTTAAGAGATTAGGAAATTCAGTTTACATATGTTGCCGTTGTTAATGCAATCCAATCTCTTTGCATCATTCTTATGTTTATTAATCTGAAACTTTTAATAATAAGAAAGAAAGACAAAGGGGGATTACAGACAATACCAACAGGAAAGTCAATTCAAATGGCCACAAGAAGGCATTAAATATCTGGGGATAAAAGTAGACAAGAATGCACGCAACTTGCACAAACTCAATTATCTCCGTTTGCTTTGGAAGATTGACAAGGATCTCGGTAGGTGGAGAACTCTGCCCATAATTTTGGTGGGCAGGGTTAACTGTGTTAAAATGAAGGTGATGCCAAAGCTTCAATAACTATTTCAGTTGTTACACATTCCGATGTCCCAGGCCTTCTTTACGATGCTCAATGGATATGTTAGAAAGTTCCTGTGGAATGGTGAAGTGGCTAGAGCCACTCTCCTGCTATCCTGCCAGATTTCAAAAAATATTACTCAGTGGCCTGAGCAAGGTTTATCACCTCACTCTTTGAGGGAGCCCCACACCCGGCATCCCCCCCCCCACCCATGGGCACAAATTGGATGACATGCAGGAGGTGAAAAGATAGCAGGAGAGTTATATATAAATGGAGCACTAAATTAGTTTCAAAGAAAACTGTTAACCCCACACTAAGTCATGTACTTCAGACATGGCAAAGAATAAATCAATGTATTGGACTGAAGGTAGGGATATCTCCCAAAATGCCCTTGACCCAAAATAATACCCATGACTCTGGACAATTAGATCCTGGATGCCTGGTGCCAGAAAGGGGTCAGGTATATCAAGAATTGTTACAAGCGAGGGAAGCCCATGTCATTCAAGCAATTGAGGAACAAATATGATTTTCTAATAGAACATTCTTTTGCTATATGCAACTAAGGTCTTTTTTAAGGGACAGATTGGGACCATCTATGACCCTGCTCGTGTATAGTGACATGGAGATTCTAATTTGAAGGGAGAATATGTGTAAGTTTATCTCTATAATGTGTTCCATAATCCAGTGAGAGCCAAAAGTCAGGCTAACAGAGGTGGAAGGAAAGGTGGGAGTCGGACTTGTGTTTGGACTTCAGGACAGCAGTCATTAATGCCAGGTACAGGCTGGTGCAATACAATTTCCTACATCAACTGTACCTCACACCTCAAAAATAAGAAATCTCAGAAATGTGCTTTAGGTCTGGTGTGGAGATTGGAACCTTTATCCCTTCAACCTGGCTGTGCACAAAGATGAGATATTTCTGGGAGGACCTGGGAGACATTCTGAAAAAAATTACAAAGGTGGATTTTCCACAAGATCTGGAATTGTACCTTCTGGGAAACATTATGGATATGTGTTTTAGACTGTCCAAATACGAAATTCGGTTTGTGAGGGTCACCTTGGCGGTAGCCAGGAAATGTATAGCGGTCACGTGGAAGTCTGACTCCTAATTAAATATTACACAATGGACATGGAAATGCAGAGTTATATTCCCCTGGAGAAAATCACGTACATTTAAGGAGGAAATATAACACATTCGTTAAGAGTGTGGCAACCTTATCTGAAACATATAGGTATAGATATAATTCACCCCTTCAGAATAAAGGAAATGAAGTAACTCATTCCAGCAGGGAAACGATTGAGATCAAAGAAGTGGGACATAGCACAGTGATGCGCTCTTGTTTTTTTTTTGTTCCTTACCCCCTTTTTATTAGTATCTGGGGTTTTTCAGCTTTTCTTCATTAGCCTCACCAGTATTTGTGTATCATGTATTGGTATAATTTATATTACTTTATTCTCCACTATATTGGGGCACGGTGGGGGGGAGGGGGAAAACAGACGTAAGTGTTGAAAGAAAGAGAATTGTTGTCTGATTGAATCTTTGAAAATCAAAAATATAATATTCAAAATGAAAAAGAATGTTTCCTTCAAGACAAGTAATGTTCTGGGCCACATTTCAAAGATTCTTTTCCAAAGCAAAGATCAATACCATTAAGATTCCTCTTCAGTATGTTCTTGGATTTCTTGCCCTCTCTTCTCCTTGTTATTGATTTAATTACAAATTTATCCATAAGCAAGGTTTCAGATTTCAAACAAATGCACAAAAACTGAAGTACTTCATGGCAATGGAGGATAATTACCATCTTTTATGAGCAATTGAAAATGTCCAATGAAAGTTGTCAGCATAACTCAATCCTGCATCAGAACAAGTCCAAAAATCTGGGTGCCAGAAATCCAGACTACCCGAGAAGGTGGACTCAGCTCAAAGTTTAGCGGGCTTTTGTGTATGCATGTGTGCGCAAGTGCCACAGATGCACAGCAGCAACCAACAGCCACGCTTAATGTAGGTAATCTTATCACAAATAAATTCATTTGTATTCTGTATTTTTGCTCTACAATATCCATTTTTAAACATAATTTCAATCATTACATGCTTTTTGTGTTGTGGAAAAAAACCCACATTTTTCTAAAATGTTGACTTTATTTTTGTTTTAAACTGCTCTTTTTGATAAATTTGCTCATTTGGTAATGAATAAACTATCAAATTTTACCTGTTCATCTCTTCTTTATTCCTCCTTAAATTTGAATTTTAAAAGTACTGCCTGAGAATCCAGAAATTCCAAAAATCCAAACCGACCCAATACCTGAGCAGTCTCTGCTTTTTACTGCATACCCATTTTCAAAATTCACCTTCTCACCATCACTTTTATTTTCCAAGTTATCCCAAAACTACTCAACATAAATACATGGAATGTGCAGTTCAGTAGCTAAGTCAAACATGGAATCTGAGGTGAGTTGGCCAATTGGAATCACATAAAAACACAACGCTGGGGTAACTCAGCAGGACAAACAGAGTGCGATATATAGCAAATGTAAAGATACATAACCAATGTTTCAGGCTTGAGCCCTTCATCAAGGTATGAGCAAAATGTAGGCAGGTGCCTGAATAAAGTGGTGATGGAGAGGGGGAGGGGCAGGAGGAAGAGCACAGTCCCACAGGTAGAAGGTGGATAAGGGAGCAAAGGTGGGGGGAAAGGGGGTAATAGATCAGTGAATGGAGAGGTAAAGGGTGGAGAGCTGGAGGAAAGAAGACAGAGAGACAAGGAAGAGAAGGAGAACAGACAGTGGGCTAGCAGAAACCAGAGAAGTCAATGCCATCCAGTTGGAGAGTGCCTAGGTGGAATACTAAGTGTTGCTCCTTCAATTTAGGCTGACCCTGGTCTGGCCATGGATATGTTTGTTATGCATCTTTAACTTTGCTATATAAAATACACCATTTGACCTGCTGAGTTTTCCCAGCATCGTTTTCAACTTCAGTCACAGTGTTTGCAGGCTTTTGAGTTTTATAATTGGAATCAAAATTGGCTCGGTGGAGGAAAGATTATTTATCAGATGGGAGACCTATGCTCAGTGGTATGTCATAAGGATCAATGCTGAGTCCACTATTGATTATTAACAAGTGGTATGAACCGAAAGTTTGCAGATTACACTAAAATCACTGGTGTGGTGGACAGAGAAAAGGGTTGTCCAATGCTACAACATGATCTGTAACAATTAGGAAAGTGTGCAAAGGAATGGCAGATGGAACTTAACTCAGGCATGCAAAAAGTGATGTGTTTTGGGAAGTTAAACTACGGCAGGACATGGCAAGGCACTGGGCAATGTTGCAGAACAGTGGCAGTTAAGGTGGAAAAAATGGGTTAGGAAGAGGGACATTATGTTACCGCTGTACAAGATGCTGGTGAGACTGCAGCTAGAATATTGTATGTAGTTCAGTCTGCCATGCTCGAGGAAGTAGGGTATAAAACTACCAGGACATAGAAAAGATTCATAAAGATGTAGCTGGGACTGGTGGACTTGAATTATAAGGAGCCTGGGGAGGCTCAAGCAGTTTTCCATGGAGTAAAGAGGGTGGAGTTGCACCCTTATAGTTTCATAGAATCAGGAGATAAATGGATTGTCACAGCCTTTTATAATTTCATGACAGTGGTTTTTTTCAACCTGTGAGGTCTGTTTGGCTCCAAAAAAATTTTGGATAAATGAGGATTTTGGAGAATCTGATTTTGGATATTCAGAGTTGTACTGCATTAATAACATGATATTTCTTACTTAATTCTAAACTTAACCCAACAATGCGCAAATGTAATTGTGTAAGTGTGTATGGGCAAATTTCAAACCATTGCAGCTTAAAATTCAATTCTGAAAAGTCAGCTTTAAAATCCAGTATTAAAACATCTTGTTGAATTTTAAAACTATAGTTCAGAAGTAATTATGAAGCAAATGCAAAGCATTGAGTTCTTTAAATTGTTGCAATGTAAACCTTTATGAGGGACCGTGGGAAAGTCCCAGCAATAAATAGCATTAGCGTACAATTTTTAAACAGCGTGAGAAAGTTGGTAGCGCTATTGTGTACAATTTAAACAGCATGGGAATGTTGGTAGCACGATAGCTGTGGGGAAAAAGCAATGGCCAACCTGTCCGCTATAGTGCTACCAACTTTCCCACTCTGTTTAAAAATTGTCCACAACTGCTATTTATTTCCTATCTCTTTCTCCCCCACTGCGACTTTCCCATGGCAAAGTTTATACCTTCATTTTAATATTTTCTTCATGTTCCTCCACTCATGCAAAAACTTGGGTCATTTTTATCCCAGAATGCAATTGTCCATTCTACATTTGCCTGATTGCAATGCTGGTGTCTGCAGAGGCAGTCAATCCCCGGTGTGAGATGATGTTATCTCACACCAGAGTTGAGAAGATTTTGTTTTCATACTAGTCCCTTTTTAGGCCGATTGCCCGTTAATTCTGGGACCATTTGGAAGTGTGAAAGGGGTTAGATTTTTCTGTCCTGAAAGATCTAATTGAGAGTCACCATTGGAGATTTAGAACTTCAACGCTTCTTTATGGTGTAAATCAGAAATTAGTTGCAAATATCTCCCAAGATATAAGTTTCTACATTCAAACAGTCTACAAGCAATCTCAAGATTGAAGCATTATTGGATGAGTTAAAGATTAGAGATTCCCCAGGAACTATGGAAAAGGATTCCATATTTTCAAAGGAGAACATTTCTGTGTTGCAAAAAAAGCAAGATACTCTTCAATAAGTGAAAACCAGAACAGAGGTACACTCTCACAGCATCTTTACCACAGCAAAATGTTTACATTTATGAAAATGCCTGCACAGAATTCAGTGAGAAGTTTTCCAAAGTGCAAAAGGCACTTCAATTGAGGAGGGATAAATAGGCTGAGTTAAAATAATGATTCAAGGTACTTTTCCTTGACAAAGTGCATTCAGTGGCTCCATTCACTATCAGCAACTCTTTCAAGTTAAAAAAAAATCAATAGACTCTAGGACTTTCGCAGAGACTTTACGGATCTTTCAATCTGTGATCAGGTCAGATTTCGGCAACTCAGGTCTCATAAACATAAAGAAACAATTTTCGTGATTGAAAAGCTCTGTGCTTGAATTCCTGGAACACTCATCCAGTTTGCAAAGTGTTATGTGAGGGAGGCAATTGTACTATCTGACAGGCTCTAATCCAATAACCTTGCCATCTCTCTCTTTCCAGATGTCTCTGCCGCTCTTCAGATTCAGCTATTAGTCTTGCTGACATCCTGTCTTCAACCCTTCATAAGTTTAAACTCATCCCAAAATACATTGCCATTATGCTGTTAAAGTTCCACTTGTCCTTCAATAATATCTGTGATTGCCAATCTCCACTGACATCAAACATCCCATTATTTGAATGTTCATAGGTACGGAAAAATTCAAATTTTTAATCAATTAAGAGCAGGCACAGAGGGCCTCTATTCTTTTACCATTGGCATTTACATGATTTCTTGGTAATAAGGATTTCTGTACATATTGGGGGCAATGTTTTTGTGAAATCTTCACAGTGCATTACAAATTAATATTGCCACACAAGTGCATCGATTGCTTGATGTAACTAGATGCCAATAACAAGTACACCAGCACATGCAGACAGAACGGTTTCTGAGTGGATATGTTCGATTACAGTGGGCATCCATGTTTTTGTTTCCTGAACACTTTTAAGTGTATTTATAGATTTTGGGCTGCTGATACAAAAAAAACCCTCAAATTTTCCTATCACGCACCTTTTTTTTAGATATAACCTGTCTTTATGATTTCCTCTCACATTTTAAGTCTGCTTAAAGCGTACAAATCCATGAAATGCAGCATTTCATTGAAAATATATTTTCTACATTTGCACTTGGACGTCTTCCCTGCTGATCTTGGTGCCATCAGTGACGGACGTGGTGAAAGGTTTCACCAGGACATTGCGTATCAGGGCCACAGGAATCCATCAACGCTGGGCGACTATTGAAGGATACTGATACGGGAGGGATCAGATGCTGAATACAAATGAAAGTCAGCGGCAAAACATTTTTTGGTCAGTTGAATAAATGCAATGTGCCAAATTCCAGAAAAGTTAATTTAATGTTTCTCCAACTTCCTAAGTGATACAGCAAATCTGAAATAATTTTTGTGTTCAACTTTTTTCAGGAAGCAAATGTTTTGAAAAAAAATTGTCGTCCAGTGTTATCATTGCAAGATAAACAACATTAAAAAGTACATTTCACAAAGTACATGATTATTAACATTTGAAAAGAATTTGCAGCGCACCTGTTTTAACTGGCCAAGAAAAAAAGGGAGAGCATTTCCTCTGAATGGATTTGAGTGAGAGATAATAAATGAGAGCACAATGTATTGATATTCTTTGGTTTATTTGTGTTATGTATTGGAAGATTTATGTTGAACTAAAAATCAAATCTTAACACATGGATTGTGTAAAAATATAAAAATGCTGGAGGAACTCAACAGTCTCGTAGTGTCCAAAGGAGATATGGATCTGTGCCTATCCCTATCTCTTCTCCTTCTCCTCTCTCTCTGTCTCCTTTCCTCCAGCTTGCCATTTACTGAGCTACATCCCTCTCCCAATTCTTACCTTTCCACTCCTGTCCTCCTATCAAAGTCCAATTTTCACCTTTTGCCTGTTGGCCTGTGCTCCTTCTCCTGCTGCCATTCTATTCAGACGCCTGCCTGCTTTTTTCTCATACTTTGACTAAGAGCTCATGCTGAAACATTGCTATGCAGCTTTACCTTCTACTGAGGCGGTGAGGTTTGCCGATCACCTCAAGCATGTTTGTATTTTTACTACAATCAGAGCGTCTGCAGACTTTGGTGTTTCACAACACCAATTGCGTACTCAACTTAATACCTTCAGCACAGAGTTGTTTTCAGGATCTGTCATCCATATCTAAATATGATTTTTTCATGGTTGAAAGCATAAATTAAGCTCCAGATTACTGATAAATCAACAGCATGTCTTCTCCATAAGCATGCTCATTGAACACTTTGTTACCAGTGACAAATCATCTTATGAAAGAACATAAATTAATTCAACCATGTAATTTGCTACATGTAGCACAAATAACTCAGTATCACAAACTTGTTCAAAAGCACATTTACACTGAATATGCTCATGTCCACCTGTCCACCTAACTCAATCAATAAAGCATGAATAGCCCATACAGTAGAGGACAGAGCCACAAAAAGAATCTACTGATTCATGTGTGAAAAAACAGGACCACAAAAGGCACAAAGTGGGGAGGATGGGAGGTGTAACAACATTAGGGAGATGAGCAATGTTCTCTGTCAGAGTTTAAGGAACAAATAATGTATCTTGAGTCAGTTTCACCACCTCATTGAAAGAACATCGACAAGTTGTCTCTCAGACAACAAAGTATTATAATTATGACAGTGCTCTAGAACAGGCAGAAGACTGCTGTCCCATGCAGATCCAAGCTCTTATAAATTGTCTAGAACCCCAGAATTAAAACAATTCCGTTTTATTCTTTGAAGTTGATGGCCTACCATCAGTAGAATTCACTGGCAGTAGAGTAGAGCCTCACTCATATTATCTCCTGGCAAGTGAGCTACAGCAAGTTACCTGATGTTCCTCAATTGCTCTAATAGATTGCAAAAAAAAGTGCTCTGAAGTGCTCTAAGAATTACAGCTGACTCAGGATAAGCAATGATAATGAAATCCACATGGAAGGAGGATGAAACATTACATTTCCTACAGTTAACACTCATATTATCTTCCAAGATTGTGTACTACGTCCAACATATACTGACTGAAAAAGATTACAAGTTAGGCAGTAAAGTCAGTTTTGGGTAACATACTTAAAAGTGAAAAATATTTGAATGAGAACACAAAAGCATGTGCTGACTGTTAATAGAGTAAACATCTTTTAAATAAAATAATGGTCGTTTAGATTATAAATTTACAGACTGGTTATACTTGGGTGTGGAAGTATGGGAGCACAGCAACAGAGGAAAAAAAACATTCTATACCTTTTAAACTGGATTCATCGAAGATTGGAGTGGCACAGTTGGCGCAGCTGTTAATGCCGTGCCTTTACAGCGCCAGCGATTGGGATTAGGGTTCAAATCCCGCATTGTCTGTAAGGAGTTTGTATGCTTGGGTTTTCCCCATGGACTCCAGCGTCCTCCCACTGTTCTAAACATATCGGGTGTGTTTAAATTGGACGGAATGGGTTCATGGGCCAAACTGGTCAGTTACCGCGGGCTGTATGTGTAAATTTAATTTAAAATTTTTAAATTTAAATAACAGAAGTTGCTTTTGTATCCAGAAGTTTGCACTAGGTCACTACAAGAAATCTATTCAGGAGTCTGGTAACATAATATCTGACTGAGATTTATAAAAACATTCTTTTTTCATGGAATCAATGTGTGCTAACTCACCCTTAAAAATAATTCCATTAATTGGTCTTGCTGATAACAGTTTCACACTGTCTGATAATTATAGTAAAAGGTCAATAATCATTTTGAAAATGAAATAGTGGTTATGGTTGAGGGCTATACATGTTTGAAGAGTGAAATTAAATGAGCATGGCATAGCACAAATCAATCTGTTTTCACTCATGGAACAAAATGTCATATGTGATCTTGTGCAAACCTCTATCTACAATATCATATAATGTTGAAACTGAGGGTGAACATATTGATATAGAAACCGGCATGGAGTTTGGAATAGCGAGCTAGCTCTCCAATGATCTTCAGAAAGAGGCAAGTACCTGTAAGATGAAAGGTGCAATACATTCACATTTGGTTAATTAGAAGCAGGAAAGAGACCAGGACTGGATATAATGATAAGGTGTCCCGCGAGATGGGTGAAAAATCACTGCATCTGAAACCAAGGGGGAACTTTAGTTTTTAGTCATCAAATAAATTAACCACATCTATTCAAATATTTTTATTTCAGAAATGGGAAGGAGACAAAGAATATCCCTCTTCAGCCTTTCCTGCATGTTAACAAGTTTCTTATGTCTTCTTCCCAGTTATGAAATGTTAATTTTGCTTTACTTCCCACAGATGCAGCCTGGCTAAAGAATTTTCTCTTTTTTTCCCCAGATTTCCACCATCAGCTATTTTTTTTCAATTCCCGTGCCTGATCATTTTTACTGATTTCTGCTGAAATAATAAATATGGAGATATGAGTTTTTAAGCTTAGTAACATTTATAGTCTAATCTTACATTTGAGGAATGATTCTCACAGAAACCAGTACTCCTGAAATACGAGTCAACTTCAGCAGAAGGACAGAATGAAAGAACTTGCTATAAAGACATAAAATAATACCAAAGTGCCCATCTCAATGGAAGTTTAAAAGGGGCAGCAAACAAAAGAACTAATATATCTGCTAGACAAGTTAACGAAGAGTTAATGAAGTGGAGAAAGGCATGGGAGAGAGTGAGAGAGGGAGGAATGGAGAGAGATGGAGAGAGAGAGAGAGAGAGAGAGAGAGAGAGAGAGGGATCCATACCAATTATCAATCATTCACACATATCTGATATTAATCTCTATTTTCATTGTCTCCACATTCTCATCACTCTCCAAAGGGATTCATCCACACATTTTACAACCACCAAATGACCTACCAACTTAAGAAAGAACAAATGGACTTAAAGCAGATTATTATCCTAATTTAAATTAAAAACTTTTACTCACAGATGCTTAAACCTTTTACACAATTGTTGAAAAAACCCTAGTGCTCTGAAAACATTAAAAGACAATGAGTGGGAATCCTATTGCATTATATAATCATTTACATCCATCACACAGTTGGTTAAGATCTTAATTCTCCCCAAATATATTTGCAGGGAGTCAGGCAGCAATTCAACACTTGCAAGCATCAATGATGCTCCAGATGTCTTTCATCTTCTAGTTAAACATGCCTCCTTTCTTGAGGAAAATTCCTCATAATTCCAATTCATATCCACAGATGCATGTTGGAAACTGTGTTGACAGGTTGCATCACAGTTTGGTATGAAGACATCTATAGCCCTGAGCTGAAAGCCCTTTAAAAGGCACACCCCACAGGATATTACAGGCAAAACCCTCCCCACAATCAGGAACATCTACAAGGAATGCTGCTGTCTGAGAGCAGCAGCAATCATCAAGGATCCACTACCTAGCACATGCTCTGTTCTCGCTGCTACCAGCAGGAAAGAGGTATAGGTGCCACAAGACTCACATGATCAGGTTCAGGAACAGCTGCTACCCCTCCACCATCAGACTACTCAACAACAAACTCAATCAGGGACTCATTTAAGAACTCTTACTTTTGCACTTCTATTAATTTTTTTCTCTCTCTCTGTATTGCAGAGTTTGTTTATATTTAATTATATATGGAAAAATAAGGAGCTGTGAAATTCACTGGAAAAACTAACATGGGACTATAAACTGGGATGACTTAAGCTTCCAGATTTTAGGAAGTACTATTTAACAGCACAAGCTAAATTTATTTTATTCTTCTTTGAAGAAGATAGTCCCCCTTCTTAGATTTTATTTTATTCTTCTTCTCAATAAGAGAGGGGACAGCGAAGGACTTTATTTATAAGTGGAATGTTAATAACAAAAAAGACATTTATTATATTAATTATATTAATACATATGATTAGACTATGGCAAAAAATCAATGAGTGTCTTGGAAAAAAAGCAGGGACATCACTAAGAGGAAAAATATGTTTTTAGAATTCCAGAATTCTAAACTCCTGGTATGACAAAGGAATGAGATATACTGATGATTGCTTTGCACAGGGACTTCTTATATCTTCTGAACAACCAAGACATAAATATGGAGTAGTTAATGGGACTTTCTTCTGTTATCTACAGCTAAGATTGTTCCTGAGAGAAAATGGGGCCAATTTTGGTCCCACCTGAAATTAGTGAAATGGAATGAATGATATGGCTGAGGAATACACCTGAATTCATAACAAAAATGTACTGTGCTCTCCAGAGTGAAAGTGCGCAACCAGGTTGACAGAGGTCGAGAGAAAAATGGGAGTCAGACCTATGCATTTCAATATCAGAAAGATGCAGGTCTGATTGGTGTTTGGATAGTTTGACAACAATTATAAATGCAAGTTATGGATTAGTTCAATACAATTTCCTACACCAATGTTATTTTACACCAAAGTTGAATAGATCAAAATCTGAACTATCAGGGATATGTTTTAGATGTGGGACAGAAACAGGAATATTTTTACATGCTACGTGATCGTGTGTGAAGGTGAGACCTTTTTGGCAGGATATTGCTGAAATATTAACAAGGATAACAGGAATGGCCTTCACGGTCGACCTGGAGCTTTATATTTTAAGTAACTGTATTGAAATAAGCAATAATAAATGAAATTCCAAATTTCATTTGTTCAAATCGCCTTAGCAATGGCTAAGAAATGTATTGCAATTACTTGTAAATCTGACTCCTCTCAACATATAGTATGATGGACTGCTGAGAAAAATAGCTGCATACCTATGGAAAAAATTACATATATTTCAAAGAACAAATATGACATATTTGTTAAGATATGGCAGCCATATTTGAATCATATAGGGGCCCAATTATAACTACAGCAACAAAAAGGATAATAATAGATGCTGCTATACAGGGGACTTCCCCATATAGATTTTTATGGTTAATATAAATGTTTATTGTGTATATTTGAGAATAAAACAAAACTAAAATATTTTTAAAAATTCTTCTCTGAAGTGGTTTAATTTGAATTACGTCTGCCAGAGCGTGACACTGTAGTCTAAGGTTTGTAGTGCTAAGTTCAAATTTATTGTCAGAGTATATACTTGTACATGGCATGACATATAACCCTGAGATTCTTTTTCCTGTGAACCAGGAAGGAATTCTACATATCAATAACTGTAAACTGTACTTGAGGAAAGAAATATGTTCAAAAGAAAGAAATGTAATCAAACTGACTGTGCAATGCAGAAAAATAAACAGTCGGTAATAAATAATGAGCAAAGTAAGAGTCTTTAAATAAATCTCTGATGGGGTCTGATGTTCAGGAGCCTGATGGTGGATGGGTAGCAACTATTTCTAAACCTGGAGGTATGAGTCCTGGTGGCACCTGTACCTCTTTCCTGATCGCAGCAGAGAGAACAGGATCATGTCCTGGGTGATGTGAATCCTAATGACTGCTGCTGTTCTCAACGGCAGAGTCCCATGTAGATGTTCTCGGTGTTGGGGAGAGTTTTACTTGTGATGTCCATTACCTTTTGCAGGATTTTCTGCTCTCGACCCAGTCCATGACGGAGCTAGTCAGCACATGGTCCACCACACATTTGTTGAAGTCTACCAGGGTTTCCAATGACTACCGAATGTCCGCAAACTTCTGAGGAAGTAGAGGCGCTGTCGTGCTTTCTTCATGATGGCATTATCATGATGGATCTAGGAAAGGACTTCAGACATAGTCACTCACAGGAATTTAAATCTGTTAACCCTTTGCAGCTCTGATTCCCCAAATGATCATTGGACCGTACACCTCTGATTTTCCTTTCCTAAAGTCTCCAATTAACTTTTTGGTTTTGGTGACTGAGAGATTATTGTTGGTGCACCATTCAGCCAAGTTCTTCATTTTCTTCCTACATGCTGGCTCATCACCCCTTTTATACAGCCCACAAATGGTGATACCATCAGCAAATTTGTATATGGCGTTGTCGTTTTACCAAGCCACACAGTCATAGGTGTAAAGTGAGTAGAGTAGGGTGCCAACGAGGCAAACCTGTGGTGCTCCAGAGCTGATGGAGATGGTGGAAGAAATGTTCTTGCCAATCCATACTGATTAGGGTGTGTAGGTGAGAAAATCCAGGATCCAATTGCAGAGTGTGGTATTGAGGCCCAGATCTTGGAGTTTGCTGATTAGTTTTGAGAGGATGATGGTGTTGAATGCTGAACTGTAATCAATTAAGAGCATGCCGATGTATGCATCTTTGCTGTCCGAGAGTCCCAGGATTTTGTGTAGAGCCATTAATATGGCATCTGCCTTATTGCTGAGATAGGCAAATTGAAACAGATCCATGTCGCTGCTCAAAAAGAAGTTTATTCGCTTCAACACCAGCCTCTCAAAACATTTCATCATTTTGGATGTGTCTGCCACAAGTCTGTAGTCATTTAGGCAGGTAACCACATTCTTCTTGGGCACTGGTAAAATTGAAGCCTGTTTGAAACAGGTGAGTAACAAGCAATGTGGGAGTGAGATGTTGAAAATATCCATGAACACAAGAGGCAGTTGGTCAGCACAGATTTTCAGTACTCGGCCGGGTACTTCATCAGAAACAGATGCTTTCCTTGGATTCATGCTCCTGAAGGCCCGTCATCTTTGGATAGTGACAGTAGAGGATTATCAGGGAATGTGAGGGTGCGCAAGGATTCTTCCTTGTCCTGGTGGTCAAATCGGGCACAGAAGACATTGAGCTCATCTGGGGGTGGAACTTTGCTGTTATGTATTGCAATGGATTTGGTGTTGTAGTAGATTATGAAATTTGTCCTCTGCTACAGCTGTCAGGTATCAATTGTTGTTTCTTGTCTTATTTAAAACTAATGTACAGTTTCTTCATTCAGAAGGTTGAGCATTCTCTAATATTACACATATCACATTTGGCACATTATGTTCTTTTTAATATCTCTCCCAGCAATCTGACATAAACTGGCTCAGATCCCCAACACCATGTTGCTTTAAAACATTTTAATGCAAAGATGAATTTCTAAGTCAATCTATCAGAAGAGCTTTAAATGAATGAATTCCAACATCTGTAGCTGAGAAGTTTTGCTCAAGCCTCGTTTCAGATAATAGAACACCTGACCAAGACTGACAGTTCACATGGGGGGAGGCACATTTGAAGAACAAGAAAGAGGTCTCATATCCTGGTCAATATCGATTCAACAACCATACCAGTGAAACAATCTACACGATCATTTACCTCATACTTTCTGAGGCTGTGTTTCGTCCAATTTGACCAACAATGGCTTTTATTTAACAGTGCATGATTTTTGCTCAGTTACATATCAGACAAAACTATCTGATGGAGAAAATATTTTCAAGTAGGCATATAAAACTAAAGGAAAATCAACAAAATGCCTGTACTATGAATCTGAAATAAAAGTGCTGAAAATATTCCACAGGCCAGGGAACAAGGTTTCTTATGAAAAGCCATTAAACTGAAAGCTTAGCTCCTTTTTTCCCCCTAAACAGATATTCAGTTTACTGTATTATGACAGATTACATTATATTTTATATTGTATATAGATATGTTTTAAAGGCGATAAATTGTGGCAGGTTTTTTAGTGTAGGTCACATACAAACACTTCAAAACAGATCTCATTTAAAATGCCAGAGCTCTGCTCAAGCCAGACAGTCCAGGCTCCAGGTGCCTTTGAAAAGACTTTGAAGAATGCCTATAAGGACTTCACAAGTAGGTATTAATTGGACATGCTGTGGAGTAACGGATTATTGTTTTGGAAAGCATCAGATGAATAGACTCAGAAGTTTGAGTCCAGTGTTACAATCTGTCTGAGTGCAGTTGGCTGTTCAAAGAGGTCATGTGGTTTTCTCTGAGAGTGAGAGACAATTCAGCATCAGCAGCTGGGACTGGAACAGGACAAGTTGGCAAGCTTGGGAAAAACCCCGTTTTGAAGATGGGTTGTGAGTTCTTAGTTCAGCCTGTTCAAAGCCCTTTTGGTCCATACAAGAGGAGATGGCTGGCTGTATAATGTTTCACTTGAAATAAGGTAAACAAAAAGGAATTCTGTGGTGACCTGAAAGAAAGAGGTCATCATCTGAAAAACCCTGATGGGGCGAGTTTCTTCAGCAAGACTCTGAAGTGGTTGATCGAAAGAGATCAGTTGTGGGTGTCCAACGAGGAAAAAATCTCTCAGAAAACCGACAAGAACCTTCTGAGCGGTAACTATTTACCTTTCAAGCACCAAAGCCTGGTGAAATTAATAAATGTTAAATTCTGTGCACAGAATAAGAATTGCCTGCAACCAATGAACTTGGAAGAGTGAGAAGTGAGATTGGACTGTGAATCAAAGAACCTTTTTTAACTTATAGACACGTGCACTTAGAAGTGGAAGCCAAGCCAAAGAAAAAAAAAGAAGTTAATAGTAATAAGTTAAAGTTTGATCCTGTTTTCATGTTTAAAGATAATTAAAAGCAATTTTTGTTTAAGTCACCATTTGTCTTGTTGAATTTCTACTGCTGCTGGGTTTTGGGGTCCTCTGGGCTCATAACAGTATTAAGACGGATAATAATAGGTCAGATTCCCTGAACAAAAATGATCATTCTCATAGACATGCAAAATATACAAGAACATTTATTACATCCTTTGTGGTTAGAATCCCTCTCATAGTTGTTTCTACAAAGGAGCTCTTTGTAGACCAGAGAAGAAGAAATGTCCAAAGACAGGTCTGTTGTTTTTGCAATCAACATGTAACAAATGTGATACATGTGGCAGTTCATTTAATATAAAGATATTTTAGAAACCCAACAAAGGCGGTCTTCTGTTTTACTGTTAATTACTGTATTTAATATATGAAGCCATCAATGCACCTTTTTGTTAGTAAGGAATTGAAATCTTACAAATGGACATGATGAATGTTACTAAATCTAAGAGATGGGAAAGCATTAAATTTGTCATCTTAATCTCAGTGAAAAAATGCAAATGGGTTCAAAACCATTTTCCCAATAATGAAGTGGCTGAGAAATTTAATTTTGAGAATTACATTCACGTGAAGTTTGAAAGCAGAGCAAATTCATCCATCTTTAATGGCAGTTCTCGCAATTAAAAAAATACTCACAATTACATTTATTTTAAAGCAACTACTGGTCATGGCATTCTCGAAGGCAGATTGGACTTACTTCTTGGAAAATTTGTTTAAGGCTGATGAGAGCAGCATAAAAATAGGCTTAATTGTTCTTCAGTCCGACAAATGCAGCCATTCTCTAATTGGTGACAACCAGATTGACCCTACTGGTGTAATTGTAATTTCGGAACAGTAATTAGATAAATCTGCCACTTCACACATTCAAATCAAATAAATAACCAAGCTTTATTGCCAGTGATTTCTGCAGTGACATTCATTAATCACCTATGTCCATTTGGCTAATGTAGGTGGAAAATGAAAAAAGCAGCAGCTCTGAGCTTTGCACAAGGTACAAAAATCAATTTTTGAATGAATGCTTAATGCATTTTTAATTCATCTGACCATAAGTTGAAAGAGTGCAGGAAATGCCCATGATAGAGAGAAGGCTTGAATAAGAACACCTACCAATTAAAGGTGTCACTTTTATTAATCATCATAAGTAATTAAGCAGAGCATTTCTACACCAAAATAAGAAATACAAATATCATTATTTTTCTCTAATGGTAAATTAGAGACCCACTGAATGTAAGAATCTAGCAAAATTAAACTTGCTTTCTCTCACACCATTTTAAACAGTGACAACATTCAGTCATTATGAATGAGCAGGTACCAAAAGGTAGATCAGGCAGAATATTGGCTGAGATACCGGTCACTTTTTTTTAAAAAAAAACCATTAGTTGTTTGGTAGAAAGAAAATCATGCTACAGCTAAGTCCACTTCACATTTAGGTTCAATGATGCAATTGCTCCATATTCTTGAAATTAATGGATGTTTTTAATTACATTTAAACAGAAGTTGAAAAGTTCTCCTTGTTAACTTTAAAATGTTACAGGTTATAGTGCATGGTCAGAGTTTTGCAGCACTGACACAGGCCCTTCAGCCCAATTCATCCATGCCAATCTTGTTGCTTGCCATTTTTAATCCCGTTTGTCTATATTAAGAATACTCCTTTTCTATTCAAGTACCTATAGAAATGCCTTCTAAATGTCATAACTACCACCTCCTCTATCAACACATTCCATAGAATTATTGCCCTCTATGTGAAAATCTTGCTTTCAGATCTCTTATAAATTTCTCCCCTCTTAACTTAAACATAACATCCCATCTCCTATACTCAATACTTTGATTTATGAAGGCCGGGATTCTAAAAGCTTTCTTCACATCCCTGTCTACCTGTGACGCCTCTTTCAGGGAATTAGGTATCTGTATTTCCAGATCCCTTTGTTCCTCCACACTCCTCAGTGCCCTACCATTTACAGTGTATGTCCTTTCTTTGTTGACTTTCCAAAATGCAAGACACCACACTTGTCTGCATTAAGTTCCATCTGCCATATTGCAGCCCATTTTCCCATCTGGTCCACATCCCTCTGCAAGTTTTGAAAGCCATCATCGCTGTCCACGACATCTTTAATCCTTATGTCATCTGCAAACACACTGATTCGATTTACCACATTATCATCCAGATCATTGATACAGATGACAAATAGTGGACCCAGCACTGATGCCTGGGGCACACCACAAATCACACTCCTCCAGTCAGAGAGACAATCATCCATGATCATTCTCTGGCTTCTCCCATAAAGCCAACATCTAATGTAATTTACTACTTCATCATGAACACTGAGCGCCTGAACCTTCCTGACTAACCTCCCATGTGGGACCTCATCAAGGCAGCATCTACAGACTTTCCTTCATCAACTTTCCTAGTAACCTCCCCGACAAACTCTAAGATTGGTTAAATCAGTCCTTCCATCCAAAGTTCAAAAATTCAAAGTTTAAATTTATTGCCAAAGTACATACCTGACATCACATAAAAGCCTGAGAATTTTTCCCTGCAGACCAGACAGAATTTCTGCTCATCAGCAATGTAAAACTGTACTCGTAATACATTTATAAAAGAAATGTAAACAAAGAAAGAAATGTCCACAAACAGACTGCAATACAGAGAAAATATTCAGTAATAAATAATGTACAAATCCAGCGCACTTCAATGAGTCCCTGATTGAATTTGTTTTGTTGTTTAGGAGTTTGGTGGAGTAGGGGTAGCAACTGTTCCTGAACATGGTAGTATGAGTCTTGTGGAGCCTTTACCTCTTTCCAGATGGCTGTAGAGAGAACAGAGCATTCCCTGGGTGGTGTGGATCCTTGATAATTGCTGCTGCTTTATGACACCAGTATTCCATGTAGATTTTCTTGATGCTGGGGAAGGTTTTGCCTATGATGTACTGGTCTGGGTTCACTACCTTTTGAAGGGCTTTCTGCTCAAAGGTCTTGGTGTCTCCATACCAGACCGTGATGCACCTGGTCAACGCACTTTACACCACACATCTGTCGGTTTGTCAAGGTTTCCAATGTCATATCAAACCTCCGCAAACTCCAGAGGATGTAGAGGCACTGATGTGCTTTCTTCGCAATGCCATTAGTGTGTTGGGGCCAGGAAATATTCTCTGAGACAGTGATTCCCAAGAATTTAAATTTGCTCATTTTCTCCACCTTCTATTCCCCAATGAACATTGGATGTTATACCTCTGGTTTTATCCTCTCAAAGTCCACAATCAGCTCCTGGGTTTTGGTGACATTCAGTGCGAGGTTTTTACTAGTACATCATTCAGCCAAGTTTTCAATCTCCCTCCTGTACTCATCACCCCTTTTTGTTCAACCCACTACCCTGTCATTGTCACCAAATTTGCAAATGTTGCCGACCCAGTCACAGTCATAGGTGCAGAGCGAGTGGAACAGGAGAGTAGGTATGCAGCCCTGTGGAAGTCTGTTACTGATGGAGATTGTGGAGATGTTCTTGCAAATCTGCACTGATTCAGAAATCCAGGATCCAATTACACAGTGGGGTACTGAGGCCCAATGGAATGGTATGGAGTTTCCTGATCAGTTTTGAGAAAATGATGGTATTGAATGCCAAATTGAAATCAATAAAGTGCATCCTGATGTATGTGTCTTTACTATCTAGGAGTTCCAAGATTTTGTGTACAGCCAGTAAGATGGCATCTGCTGTGGTTGCAGTAGGCAAATTGGATCGGATCCATGTTGCTGCTCAGACAGTAGCTGAAATGCTTCAACACCAGCCTCACAACACACCTCATCACTGTTTATTTGTGTGCCTCTGGTCCACAGTCATTTAGTCATTTACACCCTTCTTGTACATCTGCCCTCTAAGAACACTTTCCAATAACTTATAGTGACGTTAGGCTCACCGGCCTATAATTTTCCAGTTTATTTATTTAGCCATTTTTTAAACATCGCCTGCATTCAAATTAGGATAACCCCCTCCATTTAACTCCAGATGAACTGCCAGAGAAATAGAGCAAACTCCTCAAAGTAGTGCTTTGGATATTTACCCAGACATTTCACCAATCTTTCAATTCAGTGAGAAAACCTTCATTGTACCTACTTCAGCAATTCATGCTGCCATCTAGTAGAAAAAGGCAGCAAGTGAAAAATAATATCAACACTTGCAATTTCATCTTCTGCATCTTTTGTGGCAGCTGCCCCCTTAATAAGGCTAGACATTTAAAACTGAATTTTTGAATTGAATTGATTTATTACATGTCATGAAATATACTAAAAAGCTTCATTTTGCATGTGAACTCATTCAATGGGGAATGCCACAATAACAATTAACACAACAGTGAAGGGAATCATGTTACAATAAATCAAATAGTTCAAGGTGGACAGTAAAGTACAAAAGCATAATGCAAGGTATGGAGAAAAGTACTGCTAAAAGCAGTGCAGTGGCATTATAATTTGCCAGTGAGAGATTAATTTTAGTGTAATAATAGCAGGAAAGAAACTGGAGGTTCGCGATTTCATGCGCATGTATCTTTTCTCTTCCTTGCAACATCTATAACCAAGTGTTCATTAAAAAAGTACTAATTGAAAATCAATTTTGAAGTAAGATCACGGTGGAAGACACGTCCAGCATGCCCAAATGCGGAGTTAAGGATGCGAATGTTGGGGAGAGCCTTGATAAAATAGATGTTACAAAGGAAGCAGTGATGGAGAAACTAATGGGACTAAAGCCAGACAAATCACCTGGTCCTGATGATATGCATCCAAGGGTTCTGAAGGAAATGGCAGAAGTTATAGTTGATGCATTGGTGGTCATATTCCAAAATTCCTTGGATTCTGGGCAGGTCCCGGCAGACTGGAAGACAGCAAATGTCACGCCACTTTTTAAGAAGGGATGTAGACAGAAGAATGGAAATTATCGGCCAATTAGCTTGACGTCTGTAGTTGGAAAAATGCTTGAAGCCGTCATTAAAGATGAAATAGTGAAACTTTTGGAACTTAAGGGTTCAATCAGGCAGATCCAGCATGGTTTTAGAAAGGGAAGATCTTGTTTGACAATCTTGTTAGGATTCTTTGACGATATAATGGGTGCGGTGGATAGGGGGGAACAGGTTGATGTTATATATTTGGTTTTCCAGAAAGCATTTGATAAGGTGTCGCACAAGAGATTTATCAGTAAGTTACAGGAAAGTGGAGTCCGGGGAAGTATATTGGCCTGGATTGAAAATTGGTTGTCTGACAGGAGGCAGAGAGTCGGGATAAATGGGAGTTTTTCAGGTTGGCAGAGAGTGGTAAGTGGGGTGCTGCAGGGGTCGGTGCTAGGACCACAACTGTTCATTATATACATTGATGACTTGGAGGACGGGACAAAATGTGGTGTAGCCAAGTTTGCGGATGACACCAAATTGAGTGGAAGAGCAAATTGTAATGAAGATGTGGAGATTCTGCAGAGGGATATAGTTAAGCTGGATGAGTGGGTAAAGGTCTGGCAGCTGGAGTACAATGTTAGTAAGTGTGAGGTTATCCACTTTGGCAAGAAAAATAAAAGGGCTGAATATTATTTAAAGGGTGAAAACTACAGCATGCTGTTGTGCAGAGGGACTTGGGAGTGCTTGTACATGAATCGCAAAAAAGTTAGGTTGCAGGTGCAGCAGGTTATTAAGAAGGCAAATGGAATGTTGGCCTTCATCGCTAGAGGAAATGAATTCAGGAGTAGGGAGGTAATGTTGCAACTGTATAAGGTACTGGTGAGACCTCACCTGGAGTACTGTGTCCAGTTCTGGTCTCCATATTTGAGGAAGGATATACTGGTTTTGGAGACGGTCCAGAGGAGGTTTACCAGGTTGATCCCTGGGATGAAGGGGTTGACTTATGATGAAAGATTAAATCATCTAGGATTGTATTTGCTCGAGTTCAGAAGAATGAGAGGAGATCTTACAGAAACATATAGGATTATGAAGGGCATGGATAGGATAGATGTAGGAAGGTTTTTTGAGCTGGCCGGGGAAACTAAAACCAGAGGACACAGTCTCAAGATTCGGGGGAGTAGATTTAGGACAGAGATGAGGAAAAATAGTTTTTCCCAGAGAGTAGTGAATGTTTGGATCTCTATCCAGGGAAGTGGTTGAGGCTGCTTCATTAGACATATTTAAAATTCGGTTAGATAAATTTTTACATGATAGAGGAATTAGGGGATATGGGGAGAAGGCAGGTAGGTGGAGTTAGGTCATAAATTAGATCAGCCATGATCGATGGCTCGATAGGCCATTTTTGGCCTACTCCTGTTCCTACTTCCTATGTTCCCATGTTCCATTTAATGCATTTCTGTCTCGACAGATGCTACCTGACCCACATCTTCAGCATTTCCTACATCCAATGTTTTTTTTTAAAAATAGGTCCATAACCTGTTTAAGACCAACAAGAGATCTCAATAAACACTAGTATCTCCCATTTAAAACCATATAAATACTGTTATTCAGAAACAGGCTGTTCAGGACATCCTTGGAATCTAAAATCAAGAAAAACACCTCTTGAGCTCGTGGCTTATTACTGTAACTACTCTTTCTTACAAAAAAAACCACATACCTTGATTCCCTTAATTTAAAACAATTTCCTTTACAAGTTTTGTCACTGTTGTATTAGAGGCAGAATTACATGCAACTGTTCACAAAGACCAATGAGCTATTCAAATGAATTTTTAAAATAATATTGGTGAAGAGCAATGGTAACTTTGGGCATGATAGAACTTTAACTTAAAGTCTCAGCTGAAAATTGACAACCCTAACTGTGCAGGATTCCAAAACTTCTGAAGTAATTGGGATGGGATGAGTAACCTCAATCATCTGCTGCAGAAGCTATGGTACAATCGCTGAGCCATCGACGACAAGCATGTCAGAAAGGCATTTTCTGATTTATGGCAGACTTCTTTCCAAGATAAATTATTTGCCACATAATTTTGCAATGAGTGGAGAGATTTGGGTCAATAAATACAGGATTAAAATAACCAAATTTGACATACCAAAACTCACACATGGAGTCCAGCAGAAAGGGAACTGAAATAAGGTCAGATACATGCAACAATGCAGAAGTGACATAAATGATCTTGGTGCTGGAACGAAGGGGACTGTAAAGAAGGTTGAAATCAAAGCTCAGCTCAGGATAAAAGATTATGAATGGTTCGACATGACAGAAACACCAAGAGCCTTTAAGGAGAAGAGTTGAAACTACTGGTAATCAAAAAGTACAAAAGTGAACATTTCAGCCAAACAGTTCCCCTTTTTTAATTTCTCATTCCATGGTACTGTCAAGTACAGGAGTGCAGTTTCATACATAAGCTCTGCACATTATTTTACAAGTGTGAACATGGATACCGAGAATTCTTCTGAGTCAACATCAGAAACAACAGTCTGTTTGAAAAGAATGGCAATTTGGTATTTCAGGGATCATTAGTTTACAAAATAACTCAGGACCACGGTCGACATGCCCTCCTGAGCCCACATCTATTGAAGTTAGTTGCAGAAACAGCTTAAGACTCAGATCCACCATGTTAATACAAGCTAGACAAAATGTGGTGACTTATTTATTCACATAATTCATGACCTAGTCCCCAGATGGGTATTCTGGCATTCAACTGCAACTTTGAAATTTACATTTTATGCATTAAGTAAGTTATAGATATTATGGGGTATAATCTTTGTTAAAAATATAAAGTTGTAATTTATTCATATAAATCCATACATCTGGCAGGTGCAAAGTAAATGTTTACATATCCAAGATACCTTAATATTCAGTTCATTCAATCTCCTCCAAAACCTTTAACAAATTTAGGAAATTCAGAGTTTCTTCACGAATTTATAATTTCATAGCATACCTAACTTTCATCCAACCCATTTCAAGAGCATGAGATCACAAGAAGAAATTGGGATTTATTTTTTAAAAAATCACCAAAAAAGCACAAGTTCTCCCTCTAATAAAATTCACGTCAACCTAGAAATTGTTCCAACACCTGGAAAGTTTAATTCAATTGTTGATGGGTAATTATCCATTTTTAATTGAGGGACCATCGCAACATTTCATTGCATAAGGTGCAAGGTCTCAAACACCTGACTGGGCTTTGCAGAGTGAACATGTCACAACAGTGAGGTGCCTTTATGGAATCTTTTGATCCTCATCTCTTACTTTATTCCTTCATATTTGGGTTATTAAACAGTGATCTCAACTATATGTTTTACATTAGCCATGAGGTTCTAATGACAAAACATATTTAAAATATGACACATCATTCTGCCATATTTAATACTGAAAGCTTAATAGTACCACCCAAGCATGACACATTCCCACATTTTGCTTTTCTAATAGGTCTAATATGGGTTTGGTGCACATTTATAGTAGTTCAAAGATGGCATTCAAAACCACACTTGTTCAAGAGCTTTGATTTCTTATATTTAGAATTCCTTTCAAACTTTTTGAATTCACACAGCACTGGAACAAGTTGATATAATTCTGTACCTTAAGCTGTCTTTGAATTATTTTGGAGACAATTATAATATAGGTCAGAAAGCTGCAAGATCTACAGATGTTCTGTTTGACCCCATTTCCTAGTGCAGGTATAATAAGCTCACTATTGCATCTATCACTGTAATAGGACTTGCAGACAATATCAGATTAATATAAAGAGCTGAGTGTGCAATATCATTCAATCCAACTATTTTAAGATTTTGATTCATGGAATGAAAACAAAATTTATTTTATTTATCAAGCAAGTAAGCTTTATTGTCAGAACCAAAAGAAATTGCCTCACAATACTGTAAATCATACAGGGTGAAAAAGATAAATATGGGACCGTGGTCTGTGGCAAGGGACAGAATAGATAACAAATTCATTTTTTGCTCCTTTAAAATTCACCTTCATCTGCAATAGATGGAGATTTATTTTAAAAAATGGCCAGTTTGTGGAGACTTGAAACTACATTTAATACAGACAAATATCACTCTTAATTCAGTGCAAGAAAATTTGTCCATATACTTGTATCCTGATACAGAGCACCGACCCAAACTATCAACAATTCTTTTCCCTCAAAGATTCTGTTCATCCCACTGAGTTCCTCCAGCAGTGTCTGTTCATCTGTCTGAAATGTTAACCCGGTGCATATTCTGTTCTCACATTAAAAGTAAATAAAAGTCCACTGATGTTTGATGGCATGCTTGCATGCAAATTATAAATGATATTTCTCTGTGCCACAAGTGTCCTCAAAGATGACACATTAGCATTAGCACATGTGTTTTCAATGCTCAGCGCAGACTTGATTGGCCAAAGGATCTATTTCCATGTTATGTCTCTATATGATAATTTCAAAATGACTTCAATGGCTATAAAACCGCTTCGATGCCACATTTTAAGAAGCATTTGCCCAATTTCATTCTTATTTATTTAATAAATCTAGGAAAGCCCAAAGGTAACTGATAAAAATATCAATGTTATTTCTTTTATAATAAACAGTTCAAAATCCAGAGCACATCTTATCTTGGCTTGCAGAGGGAAGATATTGTTAAAAAAGGAAAAAATAAAGGGCATGAAACCAAAGTGAGTTAACATTGTTCACCACCGACACTGCAGTAACAGACTTGAATTATACTCCAAGGTTCAGCACAATGAGATGTGGACTCTGATGCACGCTGTCCAAGAGCCATGCTGAGTTTTTCCAGCACTTTTGTGTATTGCACCAGACCCCAGCATCTGCAGATGTTCTTGCTTACCTGTAGGCTTTCTGATATGTTGTTAAGAATGTGTTCTAGAGTTGGATGAGAGACTGTCTTCTGAATAAATCTTACATTTTTATTTCAATATCAACTCAAAATCTGGTGCAGACAACAGCAATATGCAGTGGTGTGCTTATTTTTGCAATTAAACACTCCACCTTTTTAAAATTGACTTTTTTAAAAATGTCTGGTTTCTGCTTATTTTGCATTTTACTACTTCCAAACCTTCATGTTGAATTATCTTTAATTTATCACTTCCATCTTTCTTTATTTGGGACATTTTTCCCCCTTTGCTCCAATGCTCTTCTTGGTTCTTATAGTATTTTTGGAGTATTATATTGATTGGAATATTCATACAGTAAGAGGGCCAGATGGGCCAGAGTTTGTCAAATGTGTGCAAGATAGTTTTCTTAATCAATATGTAGAGGAACCGACTCGGGACAGTTTAATACAGGATCTCCTGTTAGGGAACGACATGGGTCAGGTGTCTGAGGTTAATGTTGGAGAACAAATTGGGTCTAGTGATCACAACTCTATTAGTTTTAGGGAAGAGTAAAGAAGGGCCTAAAGTTGAGGTTCTGGATTGGAGAAAAGAAAATTTCGAAGGAATAAGAATGGATTTGGGGAGTATTGAGTGGGCCATGATTTTTTCAGGAAAGGATGTAAATGAAAAATGAAGAATATTCAAAGAAGAAATTTTGAGAGTACAGAGTAGATATGTCCCAGTGAGGATCAAAGGAAAGGCTGGAAGTCATAGGGAGCCTTGATTTGAGGAATATTAGAAATTTGGTTAGGAGAAAAAGAGGTATAAACAGCAGGGTGATGGGAAATTGAAAGAGGACTACAAGGAGTGTAGAAAAAATCTTAAGAAAGAAATTAGAAAGGCCAAAAAGAGGCACGAAGAGGCTTTGGCAGGCAGAGTAAGAATAAATCCGAAAGGTTTCTATAGGTACATTAAAAGTAAAAGATTAGTGAGGTATAGAATTGGACCCCTTGTAGATAGGGAGGGTAGACTATGTGAAGTCAGAGGAGATGGGGGAAATTTTTAATGATTTATTTTCCTCGGTATTCACTAAGGAAAAAAATATTGTACCAGTTGAAGTAAAGAAAAATAGTGGGGAGGTCATAATTCATATCAGGATAACTGAGGAGGTCGTGATGGCAGTGTTAAAAAAGATAAAGGTGGACAAATCTCCGGGTCCGGACAATGTATTCCCAAGGAGACTCAGAGAGACTAGTGTACAGATAGTGGGGCCATTAACAGAAATATTTAGGATGTCACTGGTCACGGGGGTAGTGCCAAAGGATTGGAGGGTGGCGCATGTGGTTCCGCTGTTTAAGAAAGGGTCCAAATGTAAGCCAGGAAATTATAGACCTGTGAGTCTGACGTCTGTGTTGGGTAAGTTGATGGAAAGTGTTCTGAGGAATGGCATTTACAAATATTTGGAAGAACAGGGATTGATAGGTAGTAGTCAGCATGGTTTTGTCAGGGGTAGATCATGCTTAACAAACCTTATAGAGTTTTTCAAGGGGGTTACAAAAAAGATTGATGAAGGGAAGGCTGTGGATGTTGTCTATTTAGACTTTAGTAAAGCTTTTGACAAAGTTCCCCACAGGAGATTAGGAAAAAAGGTGGAGGCATTAGGTATAAATAAGGAGGTAGTGAAATGGATTCAGCAATGGTTGGATCGGAGGTGTCAGAGAGTACTGATAGAAAATTGTTTGTCAAATTGGAGCCTGGTGACTAGTGGAGTTCCTCAGGGATCGGTCCTGGGTCCACTTTTGTTTGTTATATATATTAATGATCTGGAAGAAGGGGTGGTGAATTGGATAAGTAAGTTTGCAGATGATACAAAGATTGGTGGTATTGTGGACAGTGAGGAAGATTACCGTAGCTTAAAAAGAGATATAGGAAAGCTAGAGGAGTGGGCTGAGAAATGGCTGATGAAATTTAATACGAATAAGTGTGAAGTGTTGCATTTTGGAAAGGCAAATCTAAATAGGTCATAGACATTGAATGGTAGACAATTGAGGAGTGCAGAGCAACAAAGGGATTTAGGAGTTATGGTAAATATTACCCTCAAAGTTGATACTCAGGTAGATAGAGTGGTGAAGAAGGCATTTGGAATGTTGGCCATAAATCGGAGTATTGAATTCAAGAGTTGGGATGTTATGATGAAATTGTACAAAGCATTGGTGAGGCCAAATTTGGAATACTCTGTGCAGTTTTGGTCACCAAGTTATAGGAAGGATATAAACAAAATAGAGAGAGTGCAGAGAAGGTTCACGAGAATGTTGACAGGAAGTCAGGGTTTGAGTTACAGAGAAAGGTTGAGCAGCCTGGGGCTTTTTTCTCTCGAGCATAGAAGATTGAGGGGGGGATTTGATGGAGGTGTTCAAGATTTTAAAAAGGACAGAGAGAGTCAACATGGATAGGCTTTTTCTATTAAGAGTGGGGGGGGGGTATTCAAACCAGAGGCCATGGTTTGAGATTGAAGGGGGAAAATTATAAGAGGAACATGAGGGAAAATTTCTTCATGCAAAGGGTGGTTGGGATGTGGAATAAGCTTCCAGCAGAGATGGTTGAAGCAGGGACGTTATTTACATTTAAGGAAAGACTGGATAATTACATGGAGGGGAGAGGATTGGAGAGGTATGGACCAGATGCTGGTCAGTGGGACTTGGAGGGTGGGGATTTGTTCTGGCATGGACTAGTAGGGCCAAACTGGCCTGTTCTGTGTTGTATATGGGTTATATGGTTATAAGAGTATATCTGGCCATTTAGTACATCGTCAAGCACACCATGGGAAGCTCCAAGCTCAATGAGAGCCTCAAGTCACCGTGACTTATTTTTCTAAATAGTGCGGGGGGGTGGGGGGGAAACACACACACACACACACACACACACACACACACACACACACACACACACAAATGAAAGTCTCCAAGATCCTGACATAAAAGGCAGAAAGAGTGTGTTTGAAAATTTAGCTCCTTTCGTTGGTTCACGGGAACGTTTTCACCAATACTTGCACATTCTCCTTCAGAATTCTCAAATATGATTAGAAATATGAACCAAATCACCATGTTTGCCCCTCTATGAAAATATCATGGCATTTTGAACAGATGCAATATGTAAATACACCATTTAACTGAAAAAAAAGTAGCATTTCAAAGAATAAATTACAACCAGTGTATTCTCAGCATAATGAGAATTCTTCAGCCTTAAGCAGAATTACTCAGTGTGTCTGGTGTTACAAGGATTATACTTAAATCATTCTTGTTGTAGGGAATAGGAAAAGCTGAAATTGTCTTTTCTTAGGATGGATTACCACAATAAAGGAACAATATTGTTGGAAGTTGTTGACCTTATCCAAATGCCAGAAATTAATGCATTTCATCAATAAAAAATTCATGAACTCTGAGTCTGTTTTAAAACTATGAAATACTCAGAGGTAATTTTTTACACCCTCTCTGTTTTCTCTAGAATGGCTTTACATAAACACTGTCTGGTGTGTGCATTGTTTCAGACGTGTTCTGGCAGCAGGAAACATAAGTAAAAATGACTTTTTCTATAATTTTCTTGGGCGAATTTTCCAAACCAAAAAAATTGCACTCATATTTTTCAGGATGCAAATACTGCCTGCTTTTTTGCTCATACCTTGACAAAGGGCTGAAACTTTGGTTAGATGTTTTCGTCTGCGGAGCCTGCTGAGTTTCTCCATCTGTGAAGACAGCTTACATCACTGACATCATCAACTATTTCATTGAGTGGTGTAGATTTGATTAGTGGGAGTAATTAAACTGCTCGTGATATTCCACCGTCTTTCAGTGCATTTTACTTGTAAAGTTAAAAAAATTCACACAGCAGCATTTCCATTAGCATTTGTAGACCTGAAGGCTTTCCAAGCAAGCAGTATTTCAGCAAACATAAATCAAATTCAGCTTTTCCACTATATATGTCATCTACCGCAAGTGCCATTGTTGACTGATTGAAAACTTGGTTTTGCATTAAAATTGTATTATCTGTATATGCACTGATGTTAAACTGCCATTGATCCATACAATTCATTCATTATTGATGGTTCCAACCTCCAAATCTTCATCAGTGGGTACAAATAATGGCAATTCTATTCAATCGTCATTTGCAGAAGCTCACCTATAACAATTCCCTGATTTACCAGAAATCCCCAGGAAAGCAAAATTGAAATGAAGATTGAAAGATGATTTGTTTCAATTTTAAAATATTTGTTAGAGATTCTGAATACAAACACCTGTTGAAAATAACCATGATTTTGCCACTATTGTCAATCTGTGCACAGTAGAAATCAGGGAAAGAGATTAACCGTTTTTCCATGGAAGTACTCAAAAACCAGCCTCCTCCTCAATAACTGCTTTTTGACACACTGGGCACATAGATGGACAGTTGCCAGATAAACCTCCATTATCATCATACAGAACTGACCTGCATTGAATAATGATAGCCAACCCACGTGAATGAAAATTGCCCAGACATTCAAAGGACTAGATATTCTTTATTAAGTGCAATTAAATTTAAATCTAGAAACAAACTACAAAGTGCATGCTTGTAAGAGAGGGTGGTGCAAAGAGGTGTAGAAAGGATAAGATGAAAGAAATCCTGGGAGCATAATGTAATATTCAGAGCCACTCTTTCTAACACATGTAAATACTAACAAATAATTCTGATGGATTTTTATCATAAATAAATATGATTGCCATCAACCCCTGTTGGATGTGTGGCACAGGAACTAATTTAATCCGGATCTTTGGGTGATTTATTCATAGTCCAGGGAACGAAATTCAAAATCCACACTACAGTAATCAAACTTAAATTCAATTAAAAATCTGGAATAAAAATTCTCATCAGCAATAATGATCACAAAACAGTGTCGTTATAAAAACCCATCTATTTTCCTAGTGTCTTCCAAGAAAAAAAACCTGTCATCCTTACTTAAAATGCCTTGCATGTGACACCAAACTCACCAATGTGGTTAATGTTTAAATACCCTCTGGTTGTTCCATTCAAGGGTAATTTGGGATGCAATTCTGGTTGTCCCATAACAGAGAGATGTCGAGGCTTTATAAAGAAGACATTTATAAAGAACTCAGCCCAGATTTAAGGTCAGACTTAGGAGTGAGTGGACAAACCAGGGTTGCTTTCTCTGGAGTGTCAGAGGCTGTCCTAGTTTAAAAGGAAAGGGAAAGAATCTTTTGCCCAGGGGTTAAAAAAAATTTCAAATACTACATTTAAAGGTGAATAGGGGCTGGATACAGGAGGTAAAGGAGGTGCAGGGCAATTTTTTAAGAGTCGAGTAGGTGCCTGGAATGGGCTCCCAAGGTTGTGGTGGAAGTACTATAGTTTTTAGATAGACATGAACATGTAAGCTATGGAGGGATATGGCAGAAATTGAGCTTTATATGGCATAGATATTGTGGGCTAAGGCCCTATTCTATCCTTTTTTTTAAATTTGTGCTAAATAAAGAATTCTCAGGAAAATCCAACAGGGACCATTTACCCCTCCTCTTTTTGGCCCACAAAGCACATGTAATGGCTTTATGCACCATAACGCTGCAGATAGGTACTTGCTGAAATGAGTTATCCACACTGCGCTTAACTTCTCACTTATTGCTCAACTGAGATTTTCCAGGTGACGAAACTTCCTGCAGGCATGGATACCCAGACCATCAGAAGAAATTCAACTACAGTCAGAGCCATCGCACATGCTGTCTGGAAATGTTTGCAAAGTTTATTCCACTTTTGGAATTCAACTTCACTGAGTTCAGTAGTTTGAAACTTAAGAAGCTGAAAAGAACAATCAGAATTAATATCTGGGTAAACTTCCAATCAATACTTTTAACATGAGAACGTCTTCAACACCACCAAGAACTCGTATAACAGAATCATTAGCCTTCAGATGGTCATTCAGCCAACTGTTAAGAGGCCGGTTGAAAAAGAGCTATCCGACCTAATCCCACCTTCCACACCTGATCTGTAACCCTACAGATTGTGATTCTTCATGTTGGCATCCAAACATTTGTAGAACATGGTGATTGCTGCCTCTTCTATCCTTAATACCTTAATAATACTGCTAGTGATCCCTCAGTTAATAAAAATTTATAATGCTCTCTGTTTTTTCCCTCCAAAACCATTTTAAGTAGGTCACTGTTTCTCAGATCTTCCCCCAAAAACGCTTGGTTAGAATCTTAATCCAATTTTACACTGTTACGTTTAAAGCAATGATTGAATGTTTCCTTTTGCAAATCTAACAGGCACATTATTCCTCCCTCGTATGTATTTGCAATTTAGCACAGATGATGGTGCTATATTCCTCCATCAGTTCCTCTAACTTCAGGCTTCAATTCAAAAATCTTGCATGTGAATATTCATTTCTGTTTTGGTGGAGTCAAAAACAGGTTCCCTTCTTACTACTTAACTTCATGAAACAATCCTTTGTCTCTTTTAAATCTATGTGCTAACCTTCAACCTAATCATCCAATAGGTAGGGATCAGCTTCCAAACCTATACAGAAAATATCCACCTCTACATGTTCTAGATCTATTCTTTCAGTCTTTGTAGTTTTTGATGAGTTACAATTTTCTTCAGCAGAATCTGAAGAACATTAGGGCGGCACAGTTAGAAATCAGGGCAGCACGGTTAGTTCAGAGAGTAATACAGTTCTTTTTTTTTCTTCTTTGGCTTGGCTTCGCGGACGAAGATTTATGGAGGGGGTAAAAAGTCCACGTCAGCTGCAGGCTCGTTTGTGGCTGACAAGTCCGATGCGGGACAGGCAGACACGATTGCAGCGGTTGCAAGGGAAAATTGGTTGGTTGGGGTTGGGTGTTGGGTTTTTCCTCCTTTGCCTTTTGTCAGTGAGGTGGGCTCTGCGGTCTTCTTCAAAGGAGGTTGCTGCCCGCCAAACTGTGAGGCGCCAAGATGCACGGTTTGAGGCGTTATCAGCCCACTGGCGGTGGTCAATGTGGCAGGCACCAAGAGATTTCTTTAGGCAGTCCTTGTACCTTTTCTTTGGTGCACCTCTGTCACGGTGGCCAGTGGAGAGCTCGCCATATAACAGGATCTTGTGAAGGCGATGGTCCTCCATTCTGGAGACGTGACCCATCCAGCGCAGCTGGATCTTCAGCAGCGTGGACTCGATGCTGTCGACCTCTGCCATCTCGAGTACTTCGACGCTAGGGATGAAAGCGCTCCAATGGATGTTGAGGATGGAGCGGAGACAACGCTGGTGGAAGCGTTCTAGGAGCCGTAGGTGGTGCCGGTAGATGACCCATGATTCGGAGCCGAACAGGAGTGTGGGTATGACAACGGCTCTGTATACGCTTATCTTTGTGAGGTTTTTCAGTTGGTTGTTTTTCCAGACTCTTTTGTGTAGTCTTCCAAAGGCGCTATTTGCCTTGGCGAGTCTGTTGTCTATCTCATTGTCGATCCTTGCATCTGATGAAATGGTGCAGCCGAGATAGGTAAACTGGTTGACCGTTTTGAGTTTTGTGCAATGGTTAACACAATCCTATTACAGAGTCTGCCACCCGGGTTCCAATCCAGCACTGTCTGTAAGGAGTTTGCACGTTCTCCCCGTGTCTGTGAGTGTTTCCTCCAGGGGTTCCAGTTTCCTCCCATTTTCCAAAGTCATGCAGGTCAATTGGACACATGGGTGCATTTGGGTGGAGCACCCACTTGGGCCAGAAGGGCCTGTTACTGCGCTTTAATCTCTAAATTCAATTCAACTCATTTGTACCTTCAGTAGACTTTGTTGCTTTCAGGCAGAAGTGATCCAGTCTTCCTCCATACCATCCACATTTCAGGCCTCCACCCTTCTTCAAGGTGGTACAGGTCCAAAACATTGGTTATTTATGTTTACCTCCCATGGACGCTGCGTGGCCTGCAGAGTTCCTCCAGCATTTTTGCTTTTACTACAATCACAGCATCTGCAGACTTTAGAGTTTCACTCCATATCACCCAACATCCACATAGTGGCATTTCAATACATGTATTCTAAAGCTCCAGAGTTTTATATGTTGGAAAGCAAATAACTACAGGACCTACGTTAGAACACACCCGTAATTACAAATTACACAACCAGTCAAAAACTGAAATTCTCCACCAAAATCGAAGATAATTGAAAAGAATGTTCATCACTGGTAAAACATAATGATTATGCTTATTGAAACACAAAATACAAAATTTCCACACTATATTGGAAACACATGACGGAGTTAAGTGTTTCAAAATGAACAATTACTTTCTACCTCTTAATTAAATCATGAATAAATGTATTTTTTTTACACACTCTACATGAAATGAACTGTTTCAAATCTATTTTGCCTTCCTTTTTAGTATCTAATTATCAGTACCTTGAATCATGATGGACATTCTCTGGTAATATAAAAAGCATTCAACGTCCTAACTACTGAATATAATTACCACTTATAATACAAATTACATAATGAAAAATGATTAATTCTTTAGGAGAAAAAAAATTCTACAGTACAAATCCGATTATCCGAAATAGTCAGGAATAGGCTCATGACGTTTTATTTTTGGAGAACTGGTCATATTTTAAAAACGGCCCAGTCGCAACACCAAATCACTTGTATCAATGTTTAATCAACCACAAGCAACAAGGGAAGGCTTTTTAAGCATTAAAATAATGTTTAATTCTCACCAAAAAAATGCTGGCCACTGCCAATCACCAAGACCTCCCAACCACCACTGCCGATCAACTCTGAATCTTCCCATACACCTAGTGTATGTGTGTGTGTGTGTGTGTGTGTGTGTGTGTGTGTGGGGGGGGGGTATTACACTGAGGTGAGGGTTCAGAGTCGGCATCAGCATCCAGTTTGCCGAGGAGGGAGCGAGGGAAGGGGATTGGAGCGAAGAGGAGGTAAGGGAACGCCACTGAGCCCGAAATCCCACTCCTGCCTGGGAGACTGCTCTCCTTGATGATGCTGGGACAAGGGATTCTTCCGAATGCTTATGGCTAGGAGACAGTGACATGCATTTGAGAGGGAGATTTGGAGAGAAAAGTCAATAGGGGAAGGTAAAGAGGGGGGAGGGAGTTACCTGAAACGAAGACAATCATTGTTCTAATTTCATGTTGAGTGTATTTTTTTCAACCTGTAAAGTCAGTCCAGCTGTGAAAATATTTTGGATAAATGAGGATTTCAGAGAATCCAATTTTGGATAATCAGAGTTGTACTCTATTTGAAGTCAAAATACTAAATTGTATGACATTGAAATACTGCAGGAAAGTTTTCCAAACTCAACAGGTTCACATATTAATTAGAACTATAGAAGATTACAACACAGAATCAAGCTCTTCGGCCCTAACAGACTGTGCCGAACTATTTTTCTGCTGAGTCCCACTGACCTGCACCCTGCCCATAGCCGTTCATACACTTCCCATCCACATACCTGTCCAAATTTTCTTAAATGTTAAAATTTACCATTCACCACTCCAGCTGACAGCTCATTCCATATACCTACCTGGGTGAAAAAGTTCCACTTCATATTCACCCTGAACATTTCCCCTTTCACCCTTAACCCATGTCCTCTGGTTTGTAACTCACCTACCCTCAGTAGAAAAAGCCAACCTACATTTACTCTGTCTAGCCCCTTCATAATTTTAAATACCTCTATCAAATCCCTTATTCTTCCATGCTCCAGGGAATAAAGTCCTAACCTGTTTATTAACCTTTCCCTGTAACTCAGTTGCTGAAGTCCAGGCAACAGTTTAGTAAATTTTCTTTGCACTTTTTCAATCTTATTGACATAGTTAAGTGTTCAAAATTGCACTCAATGCTCCAAATTTACAATACTCCAAGGTCTTACCCAACTTTACCATAACATCCCAACTCCTGTACTTTGATTTATGAATGCCAAAATGCCAAAAGCTCTCTTTATAGCCCTTTCTACCCTTTATGCTACCTTTAGGAAATTATGCATCTGTATTCCCAAATCCCTCTTCTCCACCACACTCTTCAATGCCCTACCATCTATTGTGTATGTCCTTCCGAAATGCAACATTTCACACTTGTCTCCATTAAACTCCATCTACCATTTTGCATCCCATTTTTCCAGCTGGCCCAGATCCCTCTGCAAGATTTTGAAAGACTTCCTCACTGACCACATCGCCTCCAATCGTTGTGTCATCTTCAAACGTGGTGATCCAATTTACCATCCAGATCATTAATATAGATGACAAACAACGACGGTCTCAGCAGTGATCCCCAAGGCACACCACTCGTCACAGGCCTCCAGTCTGGGAAGCAATCATCCACCACCACTCTCTGGCTTCTTCTGTATTGCCAATGTCAAATCCAGTTTACCACCTCACCAAGAATATCGAGCATGTGCACCTTCCTGACTAACCTCTCGTGTGGGACCTTGTCAAATGCCTTACAACATTCACAACCTTTCCTTCATCAACTTTCCTGGTAATTCACTTCAAAAAGGGTATAATGAAATTAATATTTAAAACTTGTAATATGCCCCCAGAAAAATCAACATTAATTCTATTTTTAAAATTATTAATATGTTTAAATACAGAGAATGAGAAATGTTAACAATCCTAACAGCAAATGAGAGCTGAAACCACTGCAGTATATAATACAAGCTACGTCAATAACCACCACAGATGCATGCTGTTAACGGGGTGTTTCCGAATTTTAGTGGGATAAGAGGATAATATCTGCAAAGGTGAAATCAACATTTTTTTTTAAATTTAATGATCCACAAAAGAATAAAAACTCATTCATCGCATATTTAAAATATTGGGAGATAAAGAGAAAACACAGTTTGCATCTTTGCTTTTGCAGATATTCTGATCTTAATTCCCAAGTGAAATTACTTAAAACTGTATTCTCCTGTCACACCTCTTAAACTCATGTGATGTGACATTCAGAATATAAAGCCGATTATGTTCTGACACAGCACTTACTGGTCCTTAAATGTACGATGCTCAGAAGTATGACTTTCATGAAAGCATTTGGGAATGACAGCATTTTGGCAGACAAACAAATATAAAGTGCACATAAAATATTTGCATTCATCCTTGTATGTGCTTCACAAAAGTTGTAATATTCTGCATATCGATCAAAATTGTTTGAGAGACATAAACCATTCCCTCAAGATGTTGACATCGAAAAGAAGTTGTACCTAATTGTTAAAGAGAGACACAAAACTTTCAACAAGCCTTCAGGTACCAGAGTTATTTTTCTGGTCAGACAGCGACTGCAAGGATTTAACTGATTCAAAATTCCTTTCTTGTCATGTATTAGTGCAGAATATGTAATATTACATGGAATTGACTTCTGCCTGCCGCAAGGCAGACAGAGTCACCATTGGTGTTGCCTGGAGTCCCTTAGAGAACGAGAGAAAGAGAACCAAGAGAGAGTTTCTTCAGAATGACTGAGTGTCCGTGGATTAGCCTCCAGCACTCCTGCAGCCTGTGCATCCATCAGCCAGCCAAGCTCCAGATTTAAACCTCTGATCAGAAAGCAAGGCCCATCAGGAGTACTTCTTCACCCCAGCACCATCTCAAATCCAGGCTCTGATAACTGATAACTGGTTCCCATGAGTCAGTCTCCAGGAGCCTGCAGCCTATGCGGGTCCCCTGAACATGTTGCCAACAGCCAGTGAAGGTTCCTCAACCACTAAGCCCCTATCTGATCTGCTGCTGTCATAATCTTCCCTATAGGGTTGTGTCCTCTGCTTCTCCTTCTCAACAAGAGGTGTTCTCCCCATTTCTGGTGCCCGCTACTCCCCAGAGTCTGCAACCCCTTGTGGCCACTGCTGAGCACAGGTGCTGGTATTTTGGCACTGACCTGTAGCTGTAAGATTTTTGTTTAAAAACAACATCAGCTCTTCCAGCAGGCCTGCTTTTAATGCCCACATTAGGACTAAGCAGTTGAACACTTCAGAGTAGCGCTGTGTCTCTGCTCTCTACTCTCCTGGGTCGGAGGAGGAGTGAAAGTCTTGTTGGAGAGGTGAGTGTTTGAGTTAGAAGCAATTTAAAATGGGCATGGAGTTGAGACTCGGGCCTTTTGCATCGCTGGAGAGTCAGAGAAGGAGCAAAAGTCTTGTTGGAGAGGTGACTGTTAGAGTTTAGAGGCAATTTATAAAGGGCACAGAGGGCAAAGGGTTAAGCAAAGTGTTGATTTGTGGGAGTGAGTAATTGAGATAATTGGCAGGGACAATTAAAAGGTGGAGTAGCTAAAGAGGAGTGCCCAGTGAATGAGTGGCTTAGAGGCTTCAGCTTGAGAGACTCTGGAGAGCTGAGGAAGAGCTTGCTCCCAGTGAGGCAAGGCTGTCATTTTCTTCAATTAATTTAATTAACTTAGGAAGAGGTCATGGAGGCAGTCATTAGGGCAGTCCAGTGCTCCAGTTGTAGGATGTGGGAAGTCAGGGACAGCACATTTGTTCCTGATGACTACACCTGCAAAAGGTGCATCCAGCAGCAGCTCCTGACACGCCAAGTTAGGGAACTGGAGCTGGATGAACTTCTAATCTTAAGGGAGGCAGAGGAAGTGATAGACAGGAGTTTCAGGCAGCCACCCACCCCTAAAAGTCAGAAGCCAAGTAACTGGGTAACTGTCAAGAGAGGGAAGAAGCAGAAAGAGCAGATGTAGTTTAGTGTTTTAGATACTGTTGGTAGAGACAACCAACCAGGAACAAGTTCGGGTGGTCGTGTCTCCAGCACAGAGGCTGGCCCCCGGCTCAGAAGGGAAGGGGAGAAGAGGAGAGCTATGGTGATTGGGGACTCGTTGGTTATACAAGTGAATAGAAGGTTCTGTGGACAAAATTAAGGCTCCCAAATGATATCTTGCTTGCCAGGTGCCAGGGAGTTCTATGATAGAGTTCACAGAATTCTGGAGGAGGAGGACAAGCAGTCAGATATTGTGCTCCATGTGGAGACTAATGGCATAGTTAGAAGTAGGCATGAGGTCCTGAAGAGGGAATACAGGGAGTTAGGAAAAAAGTTAAAAACCAGGACCTCATGGGGTGATGATCTCAGGATTGCTGCCTGTGCCATGTGCCAGAGCAGGAAATTGTGGCAGATGAATGAGTGGCTGAAGAGTTAGACCCAGGGGCAGGGGTTCAGGTTTGTGGATCATTGGGATCCCTTCTAGGGAAGGTCTGACCTGTTCAAAAAGGACGGGCTGCACCCGAACTGGAGGGAGACCAACATCCTGGATGGGCAGGTTTGCTAGAGCTGTTGGGAAGGGCTTAAACTAATTTTGCAGGGGGATGGTAATCAGAATGTGAGGGCAGAGATTAGGAAAAGGACAAAAGCTATGTGTTCTGAGTTAAAGAGGAAAGACAGGCAGGGGACAAAACAAAGGTAGCCAATTAAAGGGTGTGAAATATGTCTTTCAACTCTAGGAGTATTCAGAATAAAGGAGATGAACAGAGCATGGATCAGTACATAGAAATATGATGTTGTGGCCTATTACTGAAACTTGGTTGGAGGAAGGACAAGATTGACTGATGCAAGTATCATGGCTATAGAAAGGGAAGATGCTGCAGAGGGACTGTCCACTGAGTCAGTGTGGGTGGAAGTTAGAAATAGGAAGGGTGCAATCAATGTCCTGGGAGAAATCTGTAGGCCCCCAAATGGCACTCTGGACACCAAGGAGCAGATAAGCAGGCATATTTTGGAGTGGTGTGGGAAATTAAAGGTTGTATTTGTGAGTGATTTTAACTTCCCGAATATTGACTGGCACCAACTGACTGCAAAAGGGATAGATGGGCTGAACTTGGCAAATGTGTTCAAGAAAGATTCCTGACACAGTATGTTGACCAGCCGACAATAGCAGAGGCCTCTCTGGATCTGATTCTGGGGATGGTCAGGTGGGGGACCTATTGGTGAGAGTGGCCACAACTTCCTTAGCTTCAACATAGCTATGGAAAAGGATAAAAAATCAAAATGGCGAAGTGCTAAACTGGGGCTAATTATGAAGGGTATGAGGCAGGAACTAGTGAGAGTGAACACATGTTTAAGGGTGAAAGCACAGATGTTATGTGGAAAAGGTTTAGGGACCACTTGCGCAGGGATCAAGATAGGTTTATCTGATGGGGACAAGGAAAAGGGAACCATGGGTGACGAAACAGGTCAGACAACTAGTCAAGAGGAAGAAGGAAGCAGTCATTCAATATAGGAAACAGGAAACAAAAAGAGCTAATGAGAAGTATATGGTAGCCAGGAAGGAGCTTAAGAAAGGACTTGGAAGAGCTCAAAGGAGGGCGTGAGAAGGATGATGATAATGAAGTTGGGGCCGCTAAAGGATAGAAGAGGCAACATGTGCCTGGAGGCGAAGGAGGTTGGGGAGATCAAAAAAGAATTCTTTGATCCAGAATTCATAAGAGAAAAGGACCTTGATCAAGGTGAGGTTGAAATAGAACAGGCTTGTGTGCAGGACAATGTAGCGATTAAGGAAGTGGAAGTGTTGGATTTTCTGAAAAACATCAAGATTGATAAGTCCCTGGGGCTGAACGCAATATCCCCCAAGTTGCTGTAGGAAGTGAGGGAAGAGACAGCTGGGGTAGCAACTATGAATCCTCTTTGGCTGCAGGGGAGGTGCTAGAGGATTGGAGAATGACAAATGTAGTCCCCTTGTTTAAAATAAGTTAATAGGGAGAAGGCTGGGAATTATAGACCGGTGAGTCTTACGTCAGTGATTGTAACTAATGGAGAGGATTCTTAAGGATAGGATCTCTGAGCATTTGGAGAAGTCCAGTCTACTCAAGGATAGTCAGCATGGCTTTGTGATGGGAAGGTTGTCTGATTGAGTTTTTTGATGAAGTAACAAAGGAAATTGATGAGGGTAAGGCAGTAGATGTGGTCTACAAGGATTTTAGCAAGGAATTTGACAAAGTCCCCCATGAAAGACTCCTCCAGAAAGTCATGAGTCACGGATCAATGGAAAATTGGCTGTATGGATAAATGAATGGCTTGTAGGAAGAAAGCAGAAAGTAGTAGTGGAAGGAAAGTATTCTGCCTGGAAATCGGTGACTAATGAAGTGCCGCAAGGATCTGTTCTAGGAGCCCTGCTCTTTGTGATTTTTATAAATGACCTGGATGAAGAGGCGGAAGGATGGGTCAGTACGTTTGTGGATGACATGAAGGTTGGAAAAGTTGTGAATGGAGGTGAAGGTTGTCAAAGGTTACAAGAGAATATAGACAGGATGCAGAGTTGGGCAGAAAAGTGGCAGATGGATTTCAACCTGGATAAGTGTGAGGTGATTCACTTTGGAAGGACGAACCAGAAGGTTGAGTACAGCATTAAAAGTGGGATGAACAAAGAAACGATGGGGTGTAAATCCATACATCCCTCAAGGTCGCTGCACAGGCTGATAGGATAGTTAAGAAGGCCTATGGGATGCTGAGCTTCATTAATAGGGAGATTGAATTCAGGAGTAGGGAGGTCATGTTACAACTCTACCAATCTTTGGTAGGACCACATTTAGAGTATAGTGTTCAATTCTGGTCACCTCATTATAGGAAAGATGTGGAAGCTATGGAGAGAGTGCAGAGGATATATACCAGGATGTTCCCTGGATTGAAAGGCAAGGTTAGCAGAGCTGGTACTTTTCATTTTGGATTGTAGAGGGATGAGAGGAGACTTGATAGAGGTTACAAGATTATGAGAGGCATAAATAGAGTGGACAGCCAGCATCTGTTTCCTAGGGCAGTATCAGCAAACACCAGAGGACACATGTACAAAGTGAAGGAAAGGAAATTAGGGGCGACATCAGGGGTAAGCTATTCTTACACAGAGAGTTGTGGGTGCCTGGAATGCCTTTTTGGGGATGGTGGTGGAAGCTGAAACATTAGGGGCATTTAAGAGACTCTTAGACAGGCACATGGAAGAAAAAAATAGAGGGTTATGGGATAGGGAGGATTTATAATTTTTTTTAAAGGAAGAAATATATGGATTAGCACAACATCGAGGGCTGAAGGGCTTGTACTGTGCTGTATTGTTCTGTGTTCACATCAGCTGTAGCACTGCCATTACAGCATCTCCAGTACCACTGCCTTTTTTAAAATTCAAAGCCAGGATATCTAAGGCACTAATGGCCATAAATAATTTAATCCATCATTAATTTTTGGTATTTATCGACAGATATCACAATTCACTATTTTCTCATTAACTCGTATTTTTACATTATCCTGAATGTTTTTCAGGGTGTTTAGTTTTGTGTGCTTGTTATACCTTCCTTTTGTTCTGTTTCTGTCTTCCAAAGGGTCATTTTCTCCTTTCATCAATTAAAATACAGTTTCACCTACAGATCCAAATCAGGTCATGCCTCTTGCCAAAGTCCTAAAGGATCACAACTTAAAATAATATCTGACCCAATTCTACCAATGCCTTCTGCTTGACCAGCTTCTCATTGTTTGCACAACTGTTCCATAAATTGTTTTTTTTTGTTTTACTGAAAATTAATCAGTAAAACAAACTGGAATTCCCACCAAATCCTGTCTTGAAGCTATCAAGTGCCATATGGGGCAAGAAATGAATTCTTCATGAACAAACATTTTTGCAAAGTATGCAGACACTTCTCACTACCCAAGAGTTCTCATCAGTGATTCTCACCAGAGACTGTATCCCTCCTGATGCTGATTACAAACAGGCACTTGCGGAGCAACATGATGTGGTCAGTAAACCAGAGATGGCCCACTCCTATGCACAACAAATCCTAGTCGGTGACTTTAACCAGGCCTGTCTCATGAAAACACTGCCAATTACCACCAGATGGTAACCTGCTGTACCAGATGTCCCAGCACCCTTAATCACTGCTATACCCAGATAAGGAAGGCCTACTGTTCTTTCCCGAGACAACATTTTGACAAGTTGGATCACTTGACTCTGCTTCTTCTGCCTGCATAGAGGCAGGGCCGAAAAAGAGGCTCCAGAGATCAGGACTCCAGAGCTGGTGGTTGCAGGAGACTGAAGAATGATTACAGGACTGCCTTGAGTCAGGAGATTGGGTGGTGTTCAAGAATTCAGCTGAGGTTCTGAATGATTTCTAAACAGCAATGGACGAGTATGTGCCCACCAAATTGCTCAGGATTTTCCCCGACCTGAAGCCCTGGATGAACAATGGGACCTTTCAAACTGCTGAGTAAAATGGGGTTAACTGGGCAATCAACCCCATTGGAACCCAACCAGGTCCCTGACCTACCTCAGGTAGTCAGGGAACCCAGTTAATCTTACCTAGGTCACGCCCAAAGGCAATTTGAACAGGAAAATGGCCGACCTGCTTATACTGATGACATCAGCACTTGCGTGTGTCATCGGGCAACCAGCATCCGAGCATCTAGCAGTACTTCTGGTAAGTGCATGATGTGTCATTGCAGGGCGGGATTCCCCCTTAAATTGCCAGGTTGGTGATTTAATGGATCATATTATTATCCCTCCTGCAATTTGAAAGGTGCTTCCAGCACCTTTGCCCCAGTAATCACAACCGGGTCCCAGGAGGGATACCCAGGTGCTGCAAATTGAAAGGGGCTATTGAAATATGAAACCCGCTAAGAGCCAGATCATAGACTCTTAAAGATCCAGAACACTCCACAACCTACGACCTAACAAAAGCCATCTCGGGATGAAGTGGAGATTCCAGATGAAAACTGGAATAACAAAGGATTCCTGAGAGCTGTGGCAGGGCCTAAATGACATAACCTGCTACCAAACCAAATCCAGTGCAGTAGGAGACGGCAAAGCTTGACTCCCAGATGAGCTCTATGCTTTCTAAGTCCAATGTGATCACCAGAACAAGGAAGAGCCCCTATGCACACCCATGTACTCTGATGATCTTCTACTGTCAGTATTCAAGGATGATGTGCGGGCTGCCATCAGAAAAATGAATCCAGGGCAAGTATCTGGTCCAGATGGAGTACCCTGCCAAGTACTAAAAACATGCTGACAAGTTTGCCAATGTACTCACAGATATCTCCAACATCTCACTCCAGCAGGGTGTGGTACCCACCTGTTTCAAACAGGCCTCAATCATGCCTGAGCCGGAGGGTAAACTGCATTAAAATGAACGTGTTCCCAAGGATACAATACTTATTTCGAACATTACCAATTCCTTTAACAGAAAAATTCTTTAAGGAACTAAAGAGAATAATAAGGAAATTCTTGTGGAAAGGGAGGAATCCAAGGGTAGCGTTAGATAAATTAGCAGAGGGGTATAATCAAGGTGGTTTGCAATTGCCAAATTTTAGAAATTATTATAGAGCCGCACAATTAAGGTATTTATCAGATTTTTACCAGACAAGGGAAAAACTAGACTGGACTAAGATAGAACTTGACAAAATAGGGGAAAAGGTATCAGAACATATACTTTATAAGTGGGATGAAAAGCTGGTACAATATAAAAGCTCACCAGTACTGCATCATTTACTTAATACATGGAAGAAGATCCACTTAGAAAGGAAAAAAAAACTAATCATCAAATACCAAAATTACTATTGACGCAAAATCCGCTATTCCCTTTTACAATAGACAACCTTTCCTTTAGAGCAGGGGTGTCAAACTCAAATTCACGGAGGGCCAAAATTAAAAACTTGGACTAAGTCGAGGGCCGAACTAAATACTTATTGAAAATTTTCAACAACATCTGCATGTTTTCTCTTCTTTCAACATATGTAACGTTAAACTTTAGGATATAACTTTAGGAGGATAATGTTACAGGTCAGGAGTAGGTAGCTCAAGTTCACCCTTTGCTTGACCTGAGGGAAACCTATTTGGTCCCTGTGGAGATGTAGGGAGCATTCACAGGCTATGTCCATTTTGGCCTGCATCAGGACTCAGCATTTCCTGCTCACTCTTCAGGCTCTAGGCCTCTATTCACCCTCGACCCACCATCCCTCTTCCTGACCAGTCCTTTAACCAACCTCTACTCACCCCTCACACCACTCGCTCTGCCTCTACCCACCCCACCCCATCCTATACACGCCCCTCTACTGCCTCTCCCCTCAACCTGTTCCTCCCTCTACCCGTCTCTCACCCTCTAATCACCCCTCCCCTACTCGCCCTGCCCCTCTCCTTTTACCTCTTCCCTATACACCCCTCCTTCTACTCATCCCTCCCTCTAACTGCCCCTCGCACCACCATAACTTCCCCTGCCCATTACTCCTCACCTACACCCTCTGCCCACCCCTGCTTACCTACCCACTCAGGCCCAGCGCGCTGCCGATTAGCCTTTGCGGAACAGCGGGTGCCGTGCGCAGCGTGCCATGCCCGTCGCGCCGACAGGAAATCACAGGCGCTCGCCAATCCGCTGCACCGCTCGACAGGTGGGAGAAGTGACTGGTTGTGCGGGGAGCCTTCCAACTGGCTTGCCGGCTGATGACATCGACAGACTTCTCGTGTTCCAATTTTGTTTTCCCCATTCTCAAAGTTTGCACGTTCAACCTGCAACACTCTTGCTCCCTCCGCGTCCCGTGGATCTGATGCCCGGGTGTTGTTAGGATTCCCAGCAGAAGGTTTGTGGAACTTTACCATTCTGGATTCCTTTTTGAGAATATTCTGGCCATCTTTTAAGGGGGGTGGTTTTAGGGGGGAGGGGATAGTTAGGGGGTGGGGAAGGATGTGCAATGAAGGGGGAGGATGGTGGGGGTGACATTACCAAAAAACAGCATCGGCTCTTGCTGCAGGGCGGGCCACCTCTAATACATTTTTTAAATGATCTTGCGTCCCAAATATAATTACATCGCGGGCCAAATTCGGCCCGCGGGCCAGAGTTTGACATGTGTGCTTTAGAGGATGAGAGAAAAAAGGAATCAAAAGAATAGAAAATTGTTTTTTGGGAAATAATTTATTAACATTTGAACAGTTTAAGTACAAATATGGAATAACTCATGGTACAATGTTGGCATATCATCATTTGAAAGCTTGTTTAAAGGATATATTGGGAAACAGCTTGTGATTACCTGAAGGAAGCAGCTTTGAATACGTGATTACAGACACAATGATAATTAAAAGATTTATCACGAACTTGTACATTAAGCTGCAAGATAAGGAAAATGAAATAAACTATAAACCTAAGCAGAAGTGGGGAAAGGATCTAAAAGTAAAGATAAAAAATGAAGTATGGGAAAATTTATGTTCTGGAACTATGAAGAATACAATAAACACAAGGTTATGCATGATACAGTATAATTGGTAACACAGGATATATATCAGTCCTCTAAAATTAAAAAAATAGGATTCAACATTATCGGATAGATATTTTTGCTGTAAGAAGGAAATGGGAACAACAGTACAGAAATTGCGTTTTGGGAAGAATTAAATCAGATACTAAATAAAATTACATAAAATAATATGCCAAAAAAACCAGAGATATTTCTTTTAAGTAACATAAGAAGTAGAGAATTAGGCCTCAAATTGGATAAAGTGCAAAAAAAATTCATTATGATAGCCTTAGCGATAGCAGAAAAATGTATAATGTCAACTTGGAAAATGGAAGAGAGCATGAGTATACAGCAATGGTACATGGAAATGAATAAATGTATTCCATTGGAAAAAATAACATATAATTTAAAAAATAATGTCACAATGTTTGAACAAATTTGGGAAACATACATGGAACATATCAGAGAGAGCTTGCCTATGACCTCCATCCCCTGAAATGAGAATGAAAATGATAAGAAGACAAAACGACCCTATTCAGTGTGTAATAAATAGATGACACATTTTTCTTGTTTATATTCCTTTGTGTGAAAATATTGTTTTATGGTTTTATTTTATTGTTTATGTTGAATATTTATGGGTTTTGGAGGGGATTGGGTAGTGGGGAGGGAGGGAAAGGGGAGAGGGGGGAAGGAGAGAATAGACCACTGTGTAAATTTAATGAGAAACATTTGTACATATTTTGGTTGATATGGTTCATGGTGTGAAAAATAAAAAATTATTTAAAAAATAATTCCTAAGCCCAAGGAGAGTGCCGTACCCTGCCTATATGACTACTAACCAGTGGCACTCACATCCACAGTGATGAAGTGTTTTGTGAAGCTAGTATTAAAGTCTGAGCAGCAACATGCATCCATTACAATTTGCCTATGCAGCAACAGGTCTACAGCAGATGCTACCTCACTGTCTCTACATAGATCCCTGGAGCAACTAGACAGCAAAGATGCAGACATCAGGATTCTCTTTTTAGACTACAGTTTGGTATTCAACACCATCAAAACTAATCAGAAAACTCCAAGACAATAGTCCTGATATTTTTGCTTCCTTGCAAGTAATATTGACTACAAATTTCAGCTCAGTGAGTGGAACTATAGAGGCTCTATTAGTTCCAATACACATCTGACCCATGAGTGCATATTTACATCCACAATCTTATAAATATCAGATTCCCTGTACCTCCCCACTTTTTCCCATCATAACCAATCACCACTTCTATTCAACCAGTGTGACTTGAAGAGATCATCAACTACTTTCACATTCGTTGCTAAAACCAGGTACTGATGCAATTCCACCACAGTTTGATGCTTTCCACAGTTTTTTAAAGTAAAGAACAACCACTAACCATAGTGAATGATGTGGCTGGTAGTGAAGGAGCCTTTCCTGATAGCATCATTTTGGACGTTGTAACCAGATATGGGTGCATTAGTATTCATTATGTAGCATTCCTTTAAAAAGTACAATGCATAGATCACTCATTGCTGGATATACAGATTAAACCAAGAGGAAGTAAGGATGAAAGGTCCCCTGTTTAAAGGGCATATTTGCCCAAGGAACGATATGTGATCTATTGCAGGAGATATTCAAACCATTTTTGTTCAATATACACAACTTCTTCACAATTATAATATCAAGTTGTTGAGTGTTTATATTAAATAAAATCATAATATCCCAATTTCTTCTTGTCAAGAAAGAAATCCATTGCAGTTTGATCTTTTCAGGGGTCAGTCTTGTAATTCAACATGCAGTGGAGTCTAGTGCACTCAAGGCAAATGTTTCAGAAAACTGACGAATTTTTGAAAGTCGGCTATCTTCACTGTTCATGCATCAAAATTCAATAAACCAAAAACTTCACGTAACTAAAACTATTAAAATCAGGTACAACAGAAGTATGAAAGGTGCGCAAAGTCTGGTGGGAAGATGATATTCATTTTTCAAGAGACACTAATTTTTCATGCACATGTTCACTGCACAACTGTCTTTACCTGTCTCAAGTCAATCGCAGAATCATTCTTACCAATTTTTCGTCTGATAATTTAACTGAAGCTGCACAAACTCCTTCAACAGAAACAACCAGCATGACTGCCAACAGCTCGCTAAGTCCTTTGAGTCAGTAGCTGAGGAAAAGGTGGTGTCACGATTCACCTCAGAACATTGGAATACAATTCCACAAAGTACATTCTGCCTATTTAACAATTGGACAGCTGCAATCAATCATATTCTACCCTTTGTATTTTTCTGCAGCACAGCCTGTTTTAGATTCATTTTAAAATCTGTGTTACAGATATTTGGCAGAATTAATCAACAGCAAAAGCCTTGAGGAATAGTATTAAAAATGCATCAACAAATCATCACCCCCTTTTAAACTTCAGCCATTTTTTATTGACTTAACTGGAAAGGGAAGCAGTCAATTTCACTCCCTCTTGATTTATAGTATCATCAATATTGTGTTTCGGTATTTTGCAACCTGAGGCAAAATAACATGACATTCTGGTCTAATTAAAAAGAAGTGGCTTGATAAATATTCAAATGAATTAAAAATTCAGGCAAATCTCAGTTATTGAGTAAAATAATGTTTTGACTTTGAAACTTCATTGAATATTAACCATTGTAATAAAAAGGCTGCTTTTCCTCATCACTTAAGTTTGCTTCATGTTTTCTTTGCTCAAGATGATTCCCAATTAATAAGGTAATAGAATGATTGACTCTTCAAACATCTGTCTTATGTTTACCACAGATGTTCTTAATTACAACGACTTTGCTTAGGAAATGACTACAGCTAACGTTGCACAAAGATATGAAATTGACTGTGATGCTAACACAGGAGAAAATAAATGTTGGAGTTTGCACCACTTGCATTAAGTTAATACATGCATTCAGAAAGCACTACTGTACCTGTCATTAATGCTCCAGTTCAGACAGAGATTCAGGGCGCTTAAATTCTTGCATCTCTTCACCACCTCCATTACTGTTTCATTATTCAACTCCGTTATGTGACGCAGGTCAAGACTGATGAGCTCCTTCAGCTAGGACGAAAGGAAAAATAAAAATTGAAATGCATCACTGTTGCACCAGGATTCATAGAGTTCATCACAATAAACCAAATGTCACAAGCAATCTAGAAAATGAATAACTCCTTGCCATTTAATCCCTCTAGCCAATTCCTCTTTCAGTGAAATTGTTATTGTATTTTTTTTGAATGTACAGTCCAAAGAGGTATAAAGTTCCAAAAGAAATAATGCTAAGGTGATTCCATATTAACTAAAGTATAAGGGGGCTCACATGAAGGACAAGAATGACTTGTTTTATTACAAAGAGAATCTAAACGTAATTCTAACCTTCCATTGATTGTTATGTATGGATCCTTAATAAAGAATCAACAGCTGATACACATTGCATACAGCAACTTTGAAATCTAATAATAATTTACATAAGTAAAGGGTACGTAACAAATATAAGCCACCTGGCCTATTGAGCCTGCTCTGCCAATATGTCTGATCTTACTCAGCTTCACTTAACTATTTCCCCAAAACTCTCAATTCCTCTATCACGCAAAAATATATCAAACTATGTTTTAAATATATTAAATGAGGTAGCCGCTACTGCTTCCTAGCGCAGAAGACTCCACAGATTCACTACTCTCAGGGAAATATAATGCTACCTCATCTCCATCCCAAATCTACTCCCTAGAACCTTGGGGTTATTTCCCATAGTTCTTATCTCACCTACCAGTGGAAACAACTTTCCTGCCTCTCTCTTGTCCATCCCCCTCATAATTTCTATTAGTTTCCTTCTTAATTCTAATGAGTGTAGTCCCAGATGTCAATCTCTCTTCATAGGCTAACTCTATCATCTCTGGATCAACATGGTGAACCTTCTCTGCACCACGTCTAAAGCCAGTAGAGAAACCTGAACAGCACTCCAGGAGTAGACCACCAGCATCCTGAGAACACTCAACAAAACCTTACTGCTCTTCAATTTAATCCTCCAGTAATGAAGGCCAATATGCCATTTGCCTTCTTGGCTACCTATTCCAGTTCAAACCAATCTTTGGCAATTCTGCACAATCACTCCCAAGTCTCTCTGCAAATTTTTTAGTATTGCTGCAATATTTCACCATTTAAATAATAATATGATCAACTAATTTTCCTTCCATTAGAAGCACATTGCAACAGAACCTATTTTAAACCTACTTGTTTAATTTACTTATGAGGTTAAGATGTTGTTTGTCAATGGGTGTTATTAAGAACACAACTTATTGATACTCAAGGCAAAAAGTAATATGTGGACACTGCATCCAATTGAAGTATTTTTTCAGGAGGCTTGTTCAGTGATGTTTGGATATTCCATCAATTCCCATTTTTCTTGGAGGTTAGACGTAGGCCTGGAAAAATGGTATGAAAAGCCCTGATAATGCATTTGTGAAACTATAGCAGAAACCTCATGAAAATGTAATCCTGTTATTTCAAGGAACATTTATTTATTATTTTATTTGGACATACTTTTACAGAGTCCAGAGGAACCCAAAACCAGCAGCAATAGATATGCACCACAACACAGGGTCACTTAAACAAAAGTAGTTTTTAATTATATTTGAACAAGAAAACAGAATTAAACTTTAACTTATTACTTAACCTACTTACTTAACCTAACTAACCCACTTAATCCCCCCTCTAATACTAAGCGCAGGTGTGTGTAATGTATATTTAAGATTAGAAAAGTTCTTTGGATCACAGTCCAATCTCACTGGTTGCAGGCAATTCTTGTACTGGGCACAAATGTTAGAATTAACAAAGTTCACTAGTCTTTGGTACTTAACAGGCAAATGGTTACCACTCAGGAGGGTTCTTGCTGGTTTTCAGGGATTCCTTTCCCAGGACATCCGCAACTGACTCCTTCTCAATCAGTCTTGCTAACGAAACTTGCCCTCTTCAGGGTTCTCTAGATGGTCCTCTTTCTTTTAAGTCACCTTTCAGACGGCCAGTCTTATACTTTGACCAGACAGCCTTCCAAAGTTTGCCAGCTTGTCCCTCTGGAACTGATTTCTGTGACTCCTTCCTCTCTGCTTTCACACCCTCCCTCTCAGAGAGCAAAACTGTTCTCTCCCCTTGCAAAGATCACATGTTCCTAGGCAAGCTGTAGATTGATACTTTGTTGCCTCTTGCAAAAGTCCTGCAAAAAATTCTGTGTTTTAAAATGTGTGTGTGCAAGCTGCTCCCAAACCACCTCGAAATACTCTGTCACAATACAACACGGTAACAGGCCCTTTCGGCCCACAAGTCCGTGCCACCCAATCACACCCAACTGACCTACAATCCCCGATACATTTTTGAACAGTAGAGGAAACAGGAGTTCTTGGGTAAAACCCACGTAGACACGGGGAGAGCATACAAACTTACAGACAGCACAGGATTTGCCAAACATTGAGTAAATCATCTACATTTTCACATTTAACTTTACATAACATGAGCGAGAGGTCTGTTCTGTGCTGTATGATTGTATGGACTCTAAAACATATAAATGAATAATTGTTAGGAAAATACACCTAAAGTTTTCCTTTCGAATTTTCTGCATTTAAATATTTGTTAATGCAGACAATCTACCAACACCTAGAACTTTGGTCACAATTGAAAAACTGTAAGTTGTTGCCAAGCTGGGGAGCTGCCTCTTCCCCCTGATTTTGTACCGGCTCAAGGCGCTGGCCATCAACCAGCTGGCGGCCCCAATGCTGTCGTACTGGCTAGTCAGCATGGTCCTGTCTACTGCCTTCATCAAAACAACCCAGAAGTAGTTGATGGACTTCTTCTGGGGCAACATGAGGCACTGGGTCTCTGAAGCAATCCTAAGACTATCGGTCACAAAGGGCACTCAGTCGCTGAAGTCTGTCCATACCCAGCAGGAGACTACGGCTCAGGACCCTCCAAAGATACCTGTATACTGAGCACCTTCTTCAATGCCACATGCTGGCCATATACTTTCTTCGCAGAGGGCGCTACCTTCAGGAAGCCAAGCGAATCCTGGTGGCAAACATCAGCTGTGCTGCTCTGCAAAGTTACCCACAAGGGGCTTGTGTGGATCTAGAGTGGTCAATGTCTGGACATAACAGGTGAACAGGTATTGAGAAGGGTTGGTGAGAGGAGGGGAAAGAACGGACCAATTCCGGCTGTGCTAACCCCCTCCCAATCAGAGTGGCTTGTCAGACGTGGGTTCACCGGTACCCTTCATATCTGTAGCCAAGAGGAGACTCCATGTGTACATGGAGTGTGAGAGTTTGCAGCCCTTCTTTGCCCAGATCAGTGGTTCTCAATCTTTTTCTTTTCACTCACATTCCATTTTAAGTCATCTCTATGCCATCAGTGTTCTGTGATTAGTCAGGGATTGCTTCAGGTGGTATGTGGGTGATAAGTAAAAGTTTGAAAACCACTGTTTTAATCGTACCTCATTGACTCGTTATGTGCAAGGTTTCATAACTCCACAGGAAATGGGTCAATGACAATTTTTCTCAAGCAAAATATTTCAGTAACAATTGGGTCCAGAGTAGTGGTTTTCCACCTTCCCTTCCCACTCACATCCCACCTTAAGCAATCCTTGACCAATCACAGAGCACTGACTGCATATGGATTACTTAAAATGGTATGTGAGTGGAAAGAAAAAGGTTGAGAACCTCTGGCCTAGCTGAAGGGGCTGCTCCTTTAAGTTCTGGCTGCATTTCAGCCCCAAGCTCCTGATGTAGGGCAGTAGGTTTCTTGAGAATCTCCTTGCTGGGTCTGGCCAAACTGGCTACTCATGATTCAAGGCAGTGGGTAGTTGAGGGTTCTGGATGAGCCAACTGCCTGCCCATCTTAGGGTTACAACATCCAGGCTCATGTGTCGTTAGAGAGCACACAATATCCGAGGGTATAGTGGGCAAGCTCTGGGGGGGCAGAAGGCTCATCAGGGGTTTGAGGGTGTCATAAATAATAACAACAGGATTTTAATTTGAAAATATAGTGAGTGGTTTATTGCATCTGTGCAATAACTTTGCATGTAACTCAAGTGCGCTATTGAATTACTGCTTTTTGCGTTTTTCCAACAATGTAGAGAATACTCCATAATGTTTGGGACAAAGACACTTTTCCTTTATTTGCCCGGGCTCCACAGTTTTAAATTTGTCATCAAACAATTTACATGTAAAGTTGCACATTCCAAATTTTATTCCAGGTTATTTGAACAGAGGCAAATAAAGGAAAAAATATGTTCTTGTCCCAAACATGTCGAGTACCTTGTATCCAAAGTTCCAAAACCAAGAACCAAACTGTTTTTAGCGCCGACATGACATCACAGTGCAAAATATAATTAAACACCTGACTTGCCCATGTGGGGCTCTGATGGTCTGTTGGTGCCAATTTGATTACAATAAGTTTTTTAAAAAATGAAATCTTTGCTTCTGGCCAGGAAGATGTCAAATGGAGCTAGATCTAAGTCTTCAGTGTCGGCTGCAGCTGGAGTCGGCGATGGCAACTCTATTCTCGACATTGGGTGTGGTGCCATCTGCATTGAAGAAGTTGCCCTGGGTTCCCGGGCAGGAGCGGGAGGTGGTGGTAGGGAGGTGGTGTTGGTAAGGAGGCGTCAGAGACCGGCGGTGGCGGTGGGGAGGTGTCTGGGACCGGCAGTGCTAAAAGACAAAAACCATTATTAATGAGGCAGATGATGCTGTGTTCTCAAAAATAAGGTGTAGTCCATCCTGAACTCAAAAAGCCTGCATTTATTTCTTGTTGTTAACCGCTGATACAGGTTTTCTGCTGATGCTACTGTGCTACTTAGTTCAATTGTTCTGAAATCTGAAAAAATACAAAAAACGAAAAACATCTAGTCACAAGCGCTTCAGAAACGGGGTACTGTGCCTGTAGTATGTTTCGATGTAGTTTGGTATGCTTCGTAGAGTTGTTGACGTTTGAATAAACTTTCATAGAAAAAAAACTAAGTTGTTACAGCAGGAGATTTTCTCTTTTTAGCATTCATTCCCCCATTGAACAATGGACAAGTACAAGCCTTGAGCATGAAATTGTTTCCTTGCCTACATATTTGATTCTAATTAAAATTTTTCATAACAGAATTTTCCTAATGAATAGTGACCCCTCATTGAGTTTGTACTGACGTATAGTTTCAGCACGAAACATTGACCATCCTTTTTTTATCCCACTGATGTTGCTTGACCTGATGAGTTCCTCCAGCCAATTGGATGCGGGTTCAGATTCCAGTCTCCTGTACGTCTCTAGTAATCCATCATTTTTATATTCCATGTGGAATCTTCATTAAGAAATTAATCATTGTAGAATATGGAACAGAAATTCCATTGATTTACAGCTTTTCCAAACAACTATTATAAATAAGAAATTAAATAATTTCAAGAAACGTACAGCACTCAGGGCAAATGAGGGGCCAGGGGACCCTAATGATAGAAGGATAAATACGTTACTCATGAAGATATTCTGGATTTTTTTTCTCTTTGAGGGAAGAACAGGGATCATTCTTGTGAAGGATAGGGAGAGGGAGGAGGTGCAAGTAGGGAGACATGGGGATGTTCGATTTCTCAATGTATTGTGTATCTTAAGATATTCAACTGCTATATTGCAAACTGCAGTTAAATTAAAGCTATACCAAGATATTAAATTGTATTATTGCTTTTTTTCCAGTGTTCTCCAAACTGAGACACCAAATAAAGGAAGCTGCCAATATCATTCCAAAGTTGGTACCCTTATTCTACCCCACCGCCATTTGTTAATTTCCCATTACCCCATCATTCATTGACAGTATTGAGGGGTAATCCCATTGTTTTGGTTGGGTGTCTAAAATCAGGACAGACTCTCAAAAATAAGGTGTAGTCCATCCTGGACAGAATGTTGTAGAAATAAGAGACCTAAAATAAAAGGTGCATTTTCCAGAAAGCGGCAGTTCAGTTGGGCAGCGTGGAATGTTGTTGATACTGCTGTTGGAGAACTGTGTGCAGGTTTAGTTTTATTGATGAGGGCAGCTCGGTTAGCGTAACATAGTTAAAGCGCCAGCGATCAGGACCGGGGTTCTAATCCCGCCCTGTCTCTAAGGAATTTGTACTTTCTCCCTGTGTCTGTGTGGACTTTCCTCAGGTGCTCCGGTTACCTCCTACAGGGGTTGTAGTTCGATTAGGTGTAATTGGGCGGCACGTGGGCCAAGGTGGCCTGTTACTGTGCTGTTATGTCTAAATCTTTTTTATTTAAAAATCAATTAAAAAATTGAATTTAATATATTCCACCACAATCCTCCAGCAGTGCCTAATTCTGACGCACTTGCTATCCCTGACCATCCAGCTATACAGTCACAGAGTGGATCAAATGAAGTTTGCTGAAGAGCAATGGCAGCCTGTTGTGCTAAATTCTGCACCGATTAAAATGATTAGAATAATTTCTTAAGGCAGAAATGAGGATGTTAATTAAAATCATAAAAAAATTAATCTGAAAATTAAACACAAAATGATCATATAAATAGTATAAAAGTCAAATAAAGTTTTTTGTAAAAATTACAAAATTCATCGTTAATTTCTTTTTGACTAAAAGTAATACCCGATTTATTTCTAATAGCTGGTATAATCCTAGATAACTGTTCTTTTTTTAATTGCCAAGCTAATACTTTATGAGCTTTCTCACCGCATTCATAAAATTTATTTTTTTAACGATTCAACAGACATTCAAATCAATATGACTGTAACTTATTATACTTCAACTTTAAATTAGTTAATTGGATCTTTTGGAATTCAGTAGCTTTCTTTTGAAATTCTTTTTCACAGACTGATATTTTCTTCTCCAAATCCTCGGTTTCTCTAACTCTCTCTTTCGTCATTTTGGATGCATAACTGATCATTTGACCTCATAAAAAAGCTTTCATTGCGTCCCACAAAACAAACTGATCAGAAACAGAGAGAACATTATTAGCAATAAAATCCTCAATTTGTTTTCTCAAATAAACAATAAATTCTGGCTTTTGTAGTAACATAGTATTAAATCTCCATCTTCAAGTATGTTGTGTAACTTGAGAACTTTGATATTCCAGTAATAACAATGAATGGTCCGAGACTAACCTTGCCTTATAATCCACAGATATAACCTTATCCTGTAAATGTGCCGAAATTAAAAAATAATCAAGTCTTGAAAAAGAATTATGTCGAGAAGAATAAAAAGAAAAGTCTTTCTGTGTAGGATTAAATCTACGATAAATATCAACTAAATTCAAATCTTTCATCATATTAGCCATATGTATCGCCATCTTAGATTTCTTAATTACCTTTGGATACTTATCCAATAACGGTTCTAATACCATATTTAAATCCCCCCCAATCATCACATTGAAATTAGCTTGTCCCAATAATAGATATTTCTGTAATAAAAGCAGTGTCTTCAACATTTGGAGCATAAACATCAATCAAAGTCCAGGCTTCATTAGAGATCATACAATTCAACTTAAGTAGTCTTCCTCCATTTTTTTCCTCGTCTTCCAATTGAAACGGTAAATTCTTATGTACCAAAACCACAACTCCTTTTGCCTTTGAATTAAATGAAGGATAAAAGACTTGTCCAACCCAGTCCCGCTTAAGTTTCAAATGTTCTTTATCTGTCAAATGAGTTTCCTGTAAAAAGGCCACATCTACTTTAAATTTTTTTAAATAAGCAAGTACTTTCTTACGCTTTATAGGATTATTCAAACCCTGAACATTAAGAAAAGCACATTTAAATTTTGACATGTCTTACAACAGTTAGAAAAAAAACCCCCAACTTTTACCCCCTTACCCTCTATTAATACGATCAAAAAAAAAGAAAGAGAAAAAAGGGAAAAAAATTTTTTTTAATTATTTAAGCAAAAAAAACCCTTCACTCTTTAATCTAATAATACAAAAAAAAGAAAAAAAAAACAGGTAGGAGGTTAAAAATACCCCCTCCCGTCTAAACCGCGCAATGCGGTAACTCCCAAAAAAAATGGGTGTGAGATAACTCACACATAGCAGATGACTTTCAGAAAATAGTGCCTATCCAGTTCTCTTACCCAACTCTCACTTCATCTTAAACTAACATCATCATTATTTAATATCCCTTTATTTGGAAAAAAAAGCATTAGAAAAAAAAAAGGACAACTCTTCTTTTAATCAGCTCCAACTGCCGAGTCACCATTACGACCATTCCTTCTTGGAGCACGGCTCTTTTCTTCCATCTCTTGTCTCCTTGGAGATCGCGGCGGACTATATCTCTGTTGAAACTGAGTGATTGGCAGCTCTTGAGCAAATGCTATAGCTTCCTTTGGAGAATCAAAGAACTTTGGTTGGTAACCATCTTAAAAAACCTTCAAAACAGCTGGATATCTAAAGGTTGCCTTATAACCTTTCTTCCACAACAACTCTTTAGCAGGGTTGAATTCCCGTCGTTGGAACATAACCTCTTGACTCAAATCCGCATAGAAGAAAACTCGATTATTTTGAATCATCAAGGGTGATTTTCTCTGTTGTGCATTTCTAATAGCCACTCGTAAAATTATTTCTCTGTCATAATAATTCAAGCAACGAACCAAAACAGGTCTTGGACTTTGACCTGAAATAGGTCTTCTACGCAAAGCTCTGTGAGCACATTCCAGTATTATACCTTCCGGGAAATGTTCTTGACCCAGCATCTGCGGAATCCATTCAGTAAAAAATTTTCTTGGGTCTGGTATCTCCATACCTTCCGGCAAACCAATAATCTTTATATTGTTCCGTCTGGATTGGTTTTCCAAATAATCAATCTTTTTCACCAAATTTTTAATTTGAGTTTGTAAGTCTTCAACCATTTTGGTCAAACTTTATTTGACTGAATGTAAAGAGATAAAAGAAGATGCAATAGACTCTTTTTTGAAAAATATTAAATTACCACAGTTATCTCAAGAAGACAGACAAGAGTTAGATAAACCTTTTACGGATAGTGAAATTGAAATGGCTATAAAAGATATGCCAAATGGAAAAGTGCCTGGTGGAGATGGTTTTTCTATTGAGTTTTACAAGACTTTTTATGATGATATATCTTCCTTATTTAAGAATGTAACACAACAACTTTATGATACTTTTCAATTACCTGAGTCCTGTTCTAATGCTATAATTACAGTTATACCAAAAAAAGATAAAGTTCCATTACAGGTAGCTTCTTACCATCCTATATCTTTGTTAAATGTAGACTATAAAATAGTGGGTAAAGTTATGGCTAATAGGTTGGCTCAGTATTTACCAAAGATAATACATCGTGATCAAACAGGTTTTATAAAAAATAGGTATGCTTCGGACAATATTCTACGATTAATTACTTTGATAAATAGATCTAAATCTCAGAAGAATTATCCAATGGTGGTTTCATTGGATGCAGAAAAGGCATTCGATAGAGTAGAATGGAAGTTTTTATTTAAAGTACTTGAAAAGTTTTCGTTTGGTCTCTCATTTATTGGTATGATTAGGGCTCTGTATAATGGTCCGAAAGCTAGAGATGTTACTAATGGTTTGCTTTCAGAATCCTTTAATTTAACAAGATCTACTAGACAAGGATGTCCATTATCACCCACCTTGTTTGCTTTAGTTAATGATCCTCTAGCACAATTAATACATCAGAATGATAGTATCAAAGGTATGAGAGTCTTGAATGAAGATTATAAAATAAATTTATTTGCGGATGACGTTTTGCTGTATTTGGTGGATCCTGATGTTTCTCTGCCAGCACTTCAAAATTCCTTACAGATTTATGGTCAATTATCTGGTTATAAGGTTAATTGGACTAAAAGTGAAATTTTATCAATTAGTAAAGATGATTATTCAATGTTTAGAAATATTACGAATTTGAAGTGGACGAAACAAATTAAATATTTGGGAATTAATGTTAATACTGACTACCAAAATTTATATTCACTTAATTATCTTCCTTTAATGAAGAAGATTAAGGCAGATTTAGTTAAATGGAAAGATTTACCTTTGGGTTTATTAGGAAGAATTAATACTATAAAAATGAATATTTTTTCTCGTATACAATATTTATTTCATTCAATTCCTTGCTGTTTACAAAAAAGATTTTTTAAGGATTTATATAAAGTAATTAGGGATTTTTTGTGGAAAGGAAAATTTCCTAGGGTGGCGTTGAAAAAATTGATGTGGGATTTTCAATTTGGAGGGTTACGGCTACCTAACTTTCAATTTTATTATGAAGCAGCTCAATTTAGATTTCTTAGCGCATTAATGGCCACACAAGATACGCCTAGTTGGGTACAGATAGAATTGGCAGTTATTTCTGAAAAATTTTCGAATGAATTTTTATTCCGATAGAATAAAAATTTGTTACGAACTTATGATGTACCAATATTGAAACATTTAATGAATTTATGGACAAGTAAATTACATAAAATGGGATTGAAAAATAAGTGGTCGAGAAGATTACCATTATATAATAATCAACTTGTTCCTTTCATGGTATCTAATACTATTTTGAAACAATGGGAGGAGAAAGGAATACATAATTTATCTGACTGTTTTTTAGAAGGTCATTTTTGTTCTTTTGTAGAATTGCAAAAGAGATTTGATATAAGTGGTTATTCTATATTTGTGTATTATTCTGAGGCGCCTGCAAGCTCACACCAAGACTTGTCCGTGAACTACTCTTTGCAGACGATGCCGCTTTAGTTGCCCATTCAGAGCCAGCTCTTCAGCGCTTGACGTCCTGCTTTGCGGAAACTGCCAAAGTGTTTGGCCTGGAAGTCAGCCTGAAGAAAACTGAGGTCCTCCATCAGCCAGCTCCCCACCATGACTACCAGCACCCCCACATCTCCATCGGGTACACAAAACTCAAAACGGTCAACCAGTTTACCTATCTCGGCTGCACCATATCATCAGATGCAAGGATCGACAATGAGATAGACAACAGACTCGCCAAGGCAAATAGCGCCTTTGGAAGACTACACAAAAGAGTCTGGAAAAACAACCAACTGAAAAACCTCACAAAGATAAGCGTATACAGAGCCGTTGTCATACCCACACACCTGTTCGGCTCCGAATCATGGTTCCTCTACCGGCATCACCTACGGCTCCTAGAACGCTTCCACCAGCGTTGTCTCCGCTCCATCCTCAACATCCATTGGAGCGCTTTCATCCCTAACGTCGAAGTACTCGAGATGGCAGAGGTCGACAGCATCGAGTCCACGCTGCTGAAGATCCAGCTGCGCTGGGTGGGTCACGTCTCCAGAATGGAGGACCATCGCCTTCCCAAGATCGTGTTATATGGTGAGCTCTCCACTGGCCACCGTGACAGAGGTGCACCAAAGAAAAGGTACAAGGACTGCCTAAAGAAATCTCTTGGTGCCTGCCACATTGACCACCGCCAGTGGGCTGATATCGCCTCAAACCATGCATCTTGGCGCCTCACAGTTTGGCGGGCAGCAACCTCCTTTGAAGAAGACCGCAGAGCCCACCTCACTGGCAAAAGGCAAAGGAGGAAAAACCCAACACCCAACCCCAACCAACCATTTTTCCCCTGCAGTCGCTGCAACCGTGTCTGCCTGTCCCGCATCGGACTTGTCAGCCACAAACGAGCCTGCAGCTGACGTGGACTTTTACCCCCTCCATAAATCTTCGTCCGCGAGGCCAAGCCAAAGAAAGAAAACAGGTATGCGGTCGTCAAATGAATTTATTGTCTGAAACTGATTTTGAGAAATATGTACTCTCATTTCCAAAAAAGGGTTATATATCAGGTTTGTATCGTATTTTGTTGGAAAGTGAAAGTAAAATAGATTGGGATAAAGATAAAATGAAATGGGAAAAAGATTTAAGTTTAACAATAACTGAAGAAGATTGGTCTGAAATCTGCCGTAATAGTGTTCGAAAATTGATTAATGCTAGATTGGCGATGATTAATTATAGTTTTATACATCAATTGTATTTAACACCCGAAAAATTAAAACAATTTGGTTTTAGTAAGTCAGATCTTTGTTTTCGTTGTGATCAGGTTTCTGGTACTTTTTTTACATGCTGTTTGGTTGTGTGATCGATTACAACAATTTTGGAAAGGTATTCAATCTGTATTTAATAATCTATATAATCTTCATATTGTATTAGACCCTGATATATTTTTATTAGGGAATATGCAACCGTTGATTGATTTAGAATTAGATAATTGCCAGATCTTTTTTATTTACTTAGCGCTGGCAGTGGCCAAGAAATGTATAGCGATTACTTGGAAGAATAGAAATGTATTGTCTTTAGATAGGTGGTATTCAGAGATGAAGTTTTGTTTGGTTATGGAAAGAATATCTTTTTCTATACAAGTTAAGATGTCTTTTTATGAGTTAAAGTCGACCCCATTCATTGATTATATACAATTTAAATAAGTTTGAATTAATCATTTTTAAAAAAAACTTTTTTTATTATATATTTTTTCTATATATATGTTTTCTTTTTTTTTTTTAGTTTTTTTATTATTAGTTGGGTTTTTTAAGTTTAAGTTCTTTTTGTTTTTGTTTTTTCATATATATTCTTATATAATAAAAATTTTTTGGATTAATAATTAATACTTAATTAATATTTTTTTGTTTTTTATATATATCGATCTTTTTTTAAGATATATATTTTTTTATTTTTTTTATTATACTAATAGTATTAATTCTTCACTCTTTATCGTGGGGGTGGGGAGGGGGGGGTTTAGGGGTTAAAAATAGGTTTTTTTTAGTCTTAGTTTTTAGTTGTTAGGGGGAGATGCCGAGATTGGTATTGTATTAACTATGTTACTTTGTACTTGTATTACTTTATTTTGTATTTTTTCTGTACGTGAATTACTTACTTTCTTTATATGTTAAAATTAATAAATAAAGTTTTGAGAAAAAAAACAAATAGTATAAAAGGATTTTGAGGAAAAAGACCTGTGAAATCGCAGCCAATTTGGAAAGTTCCATAGATTAAAAGAGCAGCATCTATTTGCCTTTGCAGGTGCAAAAATAAACAGGAAGCATGGATTTAAAAATACCTAGCATAAGAAATTGAAGTAGATGTAGGCCATTCACATACATAGAGTCAAAGACCCATATAGTGTGGAACAGGCCCTTGAGCCCAACTTATCCATGCTGACCAAGTTGACACTCTAGGCCAGTACCATTTAGCTTACAACCCTCTTACCCTGGAAAAAGACTGTGAGCATTCCCCTCATGATTTATATTGCCCTGTATGATCCATCTCAGCCTCCTTTGCTTCAGCGAATAAAGTCACGCCTATCCAGCTTTCCAGATAACATCCTGGTGAATCTCTTCTGCAGCCCTTCCAACTTATTAACATCCTTCTTATAGCTGAGCAACTAAAACTGCACGCAGTTCTCCAACTGTAGTGTCACCTACATAGAACCCTGCCCAGCTGAGTTGCTACTTTCTGGAAAATGTACTTTTTGGTCTCTCATTTCTACAACACTCTGTCCAGAATGGATGACATCTTGATTTAAGAGTTGGTCCTGGTTTTAGACACCCTAACCAGAGGAAACATTGCTGTGGCATGGATCCTATCAAGCATGACAAGAACAATGGGATCACCTCTCATTCATGTCCCATTCTGCTAAATCTTTCTTCATAAGACAAGATCATCATCCTGGAAATCATCTGGCTAACCTACATTCCTGTCTAACCCGTTCCTCAGGGAAAGAAAGCAAACCACAGACAACATTAAGGCATGGTCTCCAACGGAAAAAAAAACATAAAAATGCTTGAGGAACAGAGCAGGTCTCACAGTGTCCAAAGAAGGTAAAGATATATAACCAACATTTCAGGTTTGAGCCCTTCTTCAAGGTATGAGTAAAATGCAGGCAGACACCTTAATTAAAAGGCTAGGGAGAAGGAAAGAATGGGCGGGAAGGGGTGGGGCTGGTGGGAAGTACAGAGAAACAGAAGAGGATAGAAGAGAGGAAAGGTAAGCATTGATTGCGGGAGGGGAGCATTTTTGAGTCTTTGAAAGCAGAGCTGGGAGAAAGGAGACAGAGGGAAAAGGGCAGAGAGAGACCGACAGCTGGAGGAAAAGAGACAGATGTTTTGGGGAGGCCAGGCAGGCAGTGGGGCTGAGTGGAAAATGGATCACCTCATGATTAAATGGCAGGGCAGACTCGATGGGTTGAATAGCCTATTTCTGCACCCATGTATTATGGTCTTATGGAAAAATTAGAGGGGGGAAGGGATAATGGAAACTGGAGAAGTTGATGCTAATCGACCATATCAAGGACTCATCTTCCATCTTTAATGAATATGCCATGGGTGTCACTGACTTCATCGAGACCTGTGTGGATGAGTCTGTGCTCATGCGCACGTACCACAAGAAGCCCAACCAAAAACCATTGATGAACCAGAGGATTCACAGCCCGCTGAGGACTAGGATGACGGTGTTTCAGAACTATCACCCACATCGCAACAAGAAGTCTAGGTTCAACCTACAGAAGGCAATCTTAGCAATAAAGAAGCAATCCGAGGGAAGCTAGAAACAGGGTCAGACAAGCTGAAGCCTAACACCATAATCGCTATGGTGCTTCACCACCCAATGAGCTGAAACCCTTTCATGCTCGCTTTGAAAAGGAGAATTCAATGTGAATCCCTCCAGAAGCTAGCAACCCTGTGATATCGGTCTCAGAGGCCAACGTCAGAACATCTTTCAAAAAGGTGAACCCTCGCAAGGTGTCAGGGCCTGATGGTGTGCCTGGCAGGGTACTGAAAATATGTGCCAACAAATGAGTGGATTGTTCATGAACATATTCAATCTCTCATTGTTGCACTCAGAGGAACTGGTTCCAAGGGCATCAATCATCCTAGACCCCAAGAAGAGCCGGGTGAGTTGCCTCAATGCCTATCGCCCAGTAGCACTCACACCAACCATGATGAAATGCTTTGAGTGGTGGGTCATGGCCAGAATTAACTCATACCTAATTAAAGATCTGGACTCACTGCAATTAGTCTACCACCACAATCGGTCCACAGCAGATGCAATGTCACTGGCTCTCCACTAAGCCCTGGATCACCTGGAGTACATCAGGCTGCTTTTCATTGATTACAGCTCAGCTTTCAACACCAACAGCAAAACCTGCAACTGGATCCTTGACTTCCTTATTGGAAGACAGCAGTCAGTATGAATTGGAATCAACATCTCCTCCTCACTGAAAATCAACAGGCGCGCCTCAAGGGTGTATCAAGTCATTTATTTTCATCTGATTGCACACAACCCGGCCCTCGGTGCAAAACATGCAGGCACACAACCAGACATTACACACATCCAGATGAAAAACACATACAGAATAAGTATTTCATCTGAACAAATTTTTAAAAATGTTGTTTTGTGTATATATGAGAGTCTCTGATGGTTAGTGAGAGCAGTTCCTTTGGTCATTCAGTGTTCTCACTGCTTGTGGGAAGAAGCTTCTCCTCGGCCTGGTGGTGCTGGCTTTGATACTTCTGTATCTGTTCCCTAATGGGAGCAGCTGAAAGATGCTGTGTGCAGAGTATGTATGCTTAGCCCACTGCTCTACACCCATGACTGTGTGGCCAGGCACAATTCAAGAACCATCAACAAATTTGCCAATGACACCACGGTCATCAACAGAATCACAGGCAGCAATGAGGAAGCGTCCAGGGGATAGATCAGCTAGTTGAATGGTCTCACAACAACCTTGTACTCAACGTTATCAAAATTAAGGAACTGGTTGTGGACTTCAAGAGGAAGAAATCAGGAGAACACAAACCAGTCCTCAAGAAACTGAATCACCTTGGATTATACTCACTCGAATTCAGAAGAATGAGAGATCTTATAGAAACATATTAAATTGTGAAAGGGAGAGATAAGATAGAGGAAGAAAAATTGTTTTCACTGGTAGTTGAGACCAGAACTGAGGAACACAGCCACAAGATTCAGGGGAGTAGATTTAAGACTGAGATGAGGAAAAACTGTTTACTCCAGAGAGTAGTGAGACTGTGGAATTCTCTGCCCAGAGAAGCAGTTGAGGTGACTTCATTAAACATATTTAAGGTTCAGCTAGATATATTTTTACATAAAAAAAGGAATTAAGGGATAGAGGGAAAAGGCAGGTAGGTGGAGTTGAGTCAATGATCAGATCAGCCGTGACCTTATTGAATGGCGGAGCAGGCTCGATGGGAAAGATGGCCCTATTCCTTCTCCTATTTTTTATTTTCTTATGTTATGTTCATCGAGCAGTCAACAGTGGAAAGAGTTAAGAACTCAGATGGCTGGGTGTCAACATCTCTGCAGCTCTATTCTGGGGCCTTCATACTGACGCAATCATGAAGGAGGCTCACCAGCAGCTATACTTCATGAGGTGTTCGAGATTTGATAGGTCACCAAACACTTGCAAATTTCTACAGGAGTACCATGGACAACATTCTGATTAATTGCATCACTATCTGGAATGGAGGTGCTGATGCACAGGACAGGAATAGGCTGCAGGGAGTTGTGAACTTGGCAGCGCCATCATGGGCAATAGTCTGGACTCCATCAAAGACATCTACAAGAACCAGTGTCTCAAGAAAATAGTCTTTATAATAAAGGACCATTACCACCCAGGTCATACCCTCTTCTCACTGCAACCATCAGGAAGGAAGTACATGAGCTTGAAGACGAACACCCAACGGTATAAAAACAGCTTCTTCCCCTCTGCCATCAGTTTTCTGATTGGACAATGCACAACAGACACTACCTCATTTTTCTCTTTTTCTGCACTAATTTATTTTCAATGTAATTTAGCAATTTTGCATTTGTAATTGCTGCCAGCCACAAAACAACTAATTTTGTGGCACATTTGACAATAAATTTTGATTGTGAATGCCACCCAGTTGGAGGGTCCCCAGACAGAATATGAGGGTCCATTCCTCCAATTTGTGGGTAGTCTCAGTCTGGCAGTGCATGAGTCCATGGACTGACATGACAAGGGAATAGGACAGGGAATTAAAATGAGCGGTCACTGGGAGATCACCGCTATTGCAACAGACAGAGCTGTCTGTCAAAAAATGTAGAGAAGACCACAACAGGAGCACCGAATGCAGTAGATGATCCCTGCAGATTCTTAAGTGATGTGCTACTTCATTTGGAAGTACTGTTTGGGGGAGTGTGAGTGCAAGTGGAGCACTTCTTCCAGTCACAGGGGTGGGTGCCAAGGGGACGAACAGTGGGAAGGGAGGAGTGGACAAGGGAATCATGGAGGGAGTAGTCCCTGCAGAAGGCAGAGAGGGGAGGAGAAGGGAAGATATGTCTGGTGGCGGGATCACGACGTAGGTGGCGGAAATGCCCGAGGATGATATGTTGGATGCGGAAACTAGTTGGGTGGAAGGTGAAGACGGCGGGAATCCTGCCCTTGTTCGCTTGAGGATGGAGGGAGCCAGGGCAGATGTGTGGTTGATGGTGGTAGAGAGGAAGACTCGGTTTTTGAAGAACGAGGACAGCTCGAATGATCTGCCATGGAAGACATTACCAGGGGTAATGCTGGAGGCTGGTACAATAGGAATATTTAAAAGACTCAGACATAAAAAAAATAGGGATTTATGGGTGCGAGATAGAGAAGGCTTAGTTTGTTGAGTAGATTTATAGGCTGGCACAACATTGAGGCCTGAGGGCTTGTACAGTGCTGTAATGTTCTATGCTTGTATCTCTGAGTGCTTCTTTCAATCTTGTAGTTCTTCATAAATTCTGGGAGGTTTTCTGGCCCTGTCAATGAATAAACTTTACTGGACTGGAAGCAGCTGGCTACTCCCAGCATTTCCTGCAGGGAGAGTTATGTGAGATAGGTGCGACCTTTTCTTACAGGACAGCCATAAATCTCTAACATCCCTTTCAAATGTGGATGGACTTGCTGGGCATCCTCACATAGTTGGCTTTTATTGTAAATATTAAATAATTCCAACCAAAGCAGACTCGTCATTGCTCAAGCTTTGACCTTTCTGTATATCACTTTTTTTTTGCTTGTGCATGCTATTCTGATTAACCTTCTGCCTCGGTGCGATTTCAACTTTAAAGACAAACAAAGTGCTGAATTAAGGCAAGTTGACCATAAGCCTTTCGGATTCATTAAACCCAATCAATGTCACTAAATCTTATCTGAAACAGATTAATCACTTTCTGATCCAAGAATAAATATCTTTATTCTCTTAAGTCTCCATTAAAAACGACTTGTATGAACATTTCATATTGATCCCTTGGTGCAGAACACAGCAATTTGCTTTGCATTTAAGGAAATTGCACTGCACAGCATGTAACAACAGGACTCCAACTGGCAAGAACTGTTCTGTGCCAAACTATATTTAAATAACACAGTTGGACAGTCTAATATTGCATGTCTTTGTCAAAGGTAAGAAAGGCTCCAGTGCTTCACATTGCAACAACTGTTAAAAACTGAATTTTGTGCTTGACAACATATAATTTATCCTGTTATACATGAAGAAAATTACCCACAGAAAGTAGTTTGGTAAATTGTTTTGAAACTTTGCAAGTACAGCACTTCACAAGCTAAGTGCATTTGAATATAATGGTTCAGTGATAAGTTTTCAGTTACACCTAACCACAAATATAGATGGAGACTTGGTTCCTAACTTCAAAGTGCTGCAATAACTTTAAAATAAAAGATATCTTAAAACAAACTGAGATAAAAGGCTCCATCACCTGCACTAAACCTGCATGATAAAAAGCAGTTGAGTGCAACATTCTATTTTCAATTTGACTTCTACTAACCTCAATGGTTCTGAATTTTAGAAATGGGCAGATAGATGCACAAGAGTTTGGTGAGACTCTGCTTGGAGTACTGTGCTTGCAATTCTGGACACCCAGCTTCAAGAACATTATCATTAAGCTGGAAAGGGTACAAGTGGAAGTAACTTCACTGGGTTTAAAATCCAAGCACACTTCAATATTTTTGCAGTGCAGGTGCACTGATAGCAAATGATAGCAAAGATCTCCACCCATGACAGTTTATTCTTCATATCTCTTGCATACTTTTTTTTTCTTAAAATCCCAGTTGTTAGCTTTACCCTTTGCTTTCTCTCATTATTTGTGCAAGATTGGCACATGTCAACTTTCCAACCAAAAATCATTCTAACCAAGCAAAGAGCCACATGTCAGGCATCATCTGGAGAAAGAGAAACAGAGTTAACATTTTTGATTAAAGATCTGCCCTGCGATGTTAACTTCTTGTTTCTCTTGCCATGGATGCTATCCGATTTGCTGAGTGCTTCCAGTTTTTATTTCACATTTCCAGTCTATATAAATACTGCTTTTCAAAACATCTTGGTGTCAGATTCCAATCAATAACCTGCAACTTTTTTTCCCCCCCGTACTTCTCTGCAAATAAGAATGATAGAGCTAGAGACATTTTCTAAAATAAATTGAAGCGTTTTGTCCTTGAGCAAAACCTTTGCCAAATAATGCATTCAAGAGAATTCCTTGTGTGCAGTTTGCGTCAGGAATCTCACTAAACTTCTTTGATCTAATTAACCTGAAGAAGGGCTCAGACCTGAAATTCTTTTGAATTTCCATTCTTCAGAAGTAAATGTTAAGACACAATTAACATATAGGGTGGCCCGGTTGGTGTAGCGGTTAGTGCAACACCTTTACAGCGCCAGTGATTGGGACCAGGTTTGAATTCTACGCTGTCCGTAAGGAGCTTGAATGTTCTTCCCCATGTCGGTGTGTGTTTTCCGTGGGAACTCTGGTTTCTCCCACCATTCCAATCGTACCGAGGGTGTTGGTTAATTGAGTGCAAATTGGGCAGCCTGTTACCATGCTGAATGCCTAAATTTTTTGAAACATTTAAGTTTAAAACAATGAAAAGAATGGAACTCAAATCTCTGCAAGTTTTTGCTAACCAGGTAATTCATTCCTCCTGAGCAAAGATTGCAATAGATTTACAGGTGAAGTGATTTTGAAAGTACTGTCAAGAGATCAAAAATAATTTACAGTACCGTTTGCACCTATTGTTTAATATTTGAAAGAAGGTAAAACTTTCTAAAAGCAATTCAGTAATGAGAGTGCATTGCCAATTATTCACCCTCCGAGTGAACCTGACACATCAGCTGGAAAAATGACCAAGTGTGAGTCTAGCTACACAGTGAAGGTCTAAACAGAAGGGGCATATACATGTGACCTTTGGACATCAAAGGTCTCACAAATACCTCAAATTGCCAACTTTTTGCTGCATTTTTTTCCCGCATTTTTAAAGATCAGTTGTGGAATCTAGATGATCAAGCAAGTTAAATGCTCTGATGTACCCACAGAGGCCGCGAGAGGCTATGCATCTTGAATCAGTTGTTTGTTCTCTTCATGAGGACCCCAATGCCATTGTAATAAAGAAAAGTTAAAATGGCTAAGTGAAGACATGAAAGTGACTTTAGGGAATAATGCATTCAACCAAGCACACCATGGGAGATATATACTCCTGCTTTCAAGGGTGGCACGAGAGCAGAAACAGCATGGTAAATGTGGAGTAACACTATTGGTGGGACATCGAGCAGGCCGATGACATCATGGGGCAGGATTCCACATCTCGGAGAGAAGGACTCTGGGCTAGCAGGGAAAAGCCTGCACATCTAAATGTTCACGAAGTGTGTGGTAAAATAAAACAAGCTACAAACGCGACTCCAGGCTCAAGGTCATTTTTATAATGACTGTGTCTGAACCTAACATAACATAGTGTCAAAAGTGGAGTTTGTACCACAGAGAGAAGGAGAGGCTGTGAAAGAGGTGAGCTAAGATGGAGGATGGGCCTGAACATATAGAGGCACCCTAATTGGGAGTGGTGTAACACTGCTAAAAGCAGAGCTGCTGAAAGAAATTCTATCTACACCAAGCAAGTAAACCAGTAATTGTCGTTTATTCAAACCACGCACGTTCCTTTTTAGGGGAAGCGACAGGCTCACGGCAGTGATGTCATAATGCTGCTGTGAGGTCTGGCCGGTCCCCTGGCAATGCGCTCCTGCAGCCTGGAACTTCCGCACGGTGAGGGGAAAGCCCCTGTGCCCTGCCATGCTGGCCGTTCGCTACAGCGATTCAGCCTGTTGTGTGTGGGGTTGACCCGGCCCACTACACCCCCACCCCCCCAAGAATCGCAGTCTCTTGGGGTAATGTTTGGGAGATTGTCTTTGGGCAGGCGTCCCCGGTGCCGTAGTATGGGGGCAGGAAAAGGCTCTGAATAGTCCAAGTAGGCTTTCTTGAGGTGGTCGACTGTAAACATGTCTTGCCTGCCTCCAATGTCTAGAGTATATACAACCCCCTCCCTTCTCAGTACCTGCGGCTTTGAGTTCTTGAGGGACGTGGCTGGTTGGCATCCTGTGGGTGATGGTAGGATGTGGACGTGGGTAGGTGGTGTGGTTCCTCAGCTGCTGTAAGATGTCCAGGGCATTTGGTGGTGGATCTCTGAAGCCGAAATGGACGTCGCCTAGGATGGAGTACAGTGTGCTATTTGACCATTTGACCATTGGACAATGGCCATTTGACCATTTCTGCCGATGAGGTGGGGAGGCTCTCTTAAGGTGCTGTGCGGGTGCCCAGCAGGACCCACGGGAGTTCATCCATCCAGTTGGGCCTATGCAGACGTGATTTTAGGGCTGCTTTTAGATGGCGGTGAAATCGCTCTACCAACCCATTGGTAGGTGGTTATGTGGTGTAGCTAGCTGCCGCAGAATTTGGCCATGGTCACCCAGAGGGAAGAGGTCCGGTCCGAAGTTATGTGAAGGGACACCAAAACGGATGACCCACTGTGAGGTAAAGGCTCTCACACAGGTTTCCATGTCACAGGCCGGCATGGGCACTGCCTCTGGCCAGCGTGTAAAGCAGTCAACCACAGTGAAAAGGTACTTCATCCCCTGGCTGATGGGAAGCAGCCCTACAATGTCCACCTGCATGTGGTTGAACCTGTCCATTGCAGGCAGGAAACGTTGCCTTTAGTGTGCAGATGGAATGGACTTTGGCTCACTGGCATTGTACACAGGTTTTTGCCCAAAGTGAAACTTTGCACCGAAGCCGATGCCATACGAACCTGTTCAAAATGAGATGGACTGTTGACCGATAGAAGGATGAGAGAGTCCATGCACTTGCTTGAATACCCGCCGTCTCCAGGTCGCAGGCAGGATCGGCCTGGGGTGGCCTGTAGACATATGGCACAGGAGTGTTGGGCTTCCTGGATCCAGCGTGAACTCCTCAATTTGTAGGTTGCTGATAATGCCTGTGTGTCTGCATCTTCAGCCTGGTCCTTGGCGAGCTGAGCTGTGTCAATGCCATCCATCACCTCGGAGCTCATTGGCCTGGATAGTGCATCAGCTACCACGTTGCACTTCCCCACTACATTACAGATGTCCATTGTATATTCAGAGATGTACAAAAGGTGCCATTGTTGCCTCGCCGACCAGGGATCAGAGACTTTGCCCAGTACCTGAACCAGCGGTTTGTGATCTGTGTAGGCCATGAATGCTCGGCCTTCGAAGATGTACTGGAAATGGCGTATGACGAGGTACATAGCCAACAGTTCGGGATCAAAAGCGCTGTTCTTCAGCTTGCGTGGTCGGAGGTGTTTGCTGAAGAAAGCAAGTGGTCGCCTCTAGTGATTCACCCACCGTTGCATCACTGCGTCCACTGCCTGGTCTGAGGTGTCTGTGGTTAACGATATGGGTAAGTCAGGATCCGGGTGTACCAGGAACGTGGCTTTAGAGAGTGCTGTTTTGGTCTCCTCGAATGCCTGGAGTGAATCTACAGACCAGCTGGACTCCTTATTACCTGCCTTAACAAGGTCGAAGAGAGAGCGCATGGTGGCTGCTGCTCCTGGGAGGAAGCGATGATAGAAATTCACCATCCCATGTAATTCTTGCAGGTTTTTGAGGGTTTTGGACCTGGGAAAGTTCCGAATGGCCTCGACCTTGTCAGGCAAAGGTGTTGCTCCTTCTCTGGAGATGCAGTGCCCAAAGAAGTCGGTTGGACAAACTGAACTAGCACTTGGATGGGTTGGTGGTTAGTCCAAAATTTGCAGCCAGACAAACAGGTGTTTTAAATGTTCTTTGTGTGTGGTGGCATCTGGACTGACAATGAGGATGTCATCCAGATACACAAAAATCCCCTCCAGGTTTCTTGCCACTACGTCTATGAGGTGCTGGAATGTTTGGGCAGCGTTATTCAGCCCAAATGGCATTCTCAGGAACTCAAAGATGCCAAACTGGGTGATTATGGCCATCTTCCGAACGTCGTCCTGGGGCATTGGGATCGGGTGGTAGCCCTTCAGTAGATCGACTTTGGAAAAAATCTGGGCACCTTGGAGTCATGCATCAAAGACCTGTATGTGTGGGATGGGATATCTGTCCAGTACCGTTGGGTCATTGAGCCTGCGGTAGTCTCTGCAGTGGCGTCAGCTGCCAGAGTCCTTTGTGGCCATGTGTAGTGGCGAAGCACATGGGCTGTTGGAACTGCAGACGATCCCCAATTCCTCCATCATGGTAAACTCTGCCTTGGCTTGGAGGAGTTTATCTTGAGGCAGTCGCCGCTCCCGCACATACACGGGTGGTATGGTGGTTTCAATGTGGTGTTGTAGGCCATGTGCTGGTTCCACATTGTGGAATTTGGGGGCCAGTAGACCGGGGAAATTGGCGAGCAGTGCAGTGTATTCGCTTTGCTCGAGAGCGTGGACTTCCAAAGGCCGGAAAGTACGTTGGCGCCATGTGAAGGGGAAAACCTGGAAAGTGATGGCATTAACCAACCAGCATCAGTTGAGGTCGATCAGGAGTTCATTTTCCCAGAGGAAATCCGCTCCTAGGAGAGCCTGACCTACTGAGGTGACGGTACAGTCCTACCAGAAAAAGGCATTCCTGGTGTGAATGGTCACGCAACATGACCCATAGGTTCAAATTACTCAAGCAAAGACCCATTTAAACATCGTGTACTTGCCATCCATGGGTGGGTTGTTGACAGACAGGGTGACTTTCGCTGCTGTGGCAGGGTCCAGGGTGCTGGCCACATGCCAGAATTTTGTGTCCTCAGCTGTTATTCCTTGCAAGGTGAATTGTGATTCTGCAAGCTGCAGTCAGCTGCGTGGCTGGTTCACCCAGTATGGAGAGGGTTTGATTATTATTTCGTGCCTAAGAAGAATGTAATTTACGAACGGGTGAAATTTAACAAGTGCAGTAACCTGCAGAAACAGTAGACGTGTTCATTACAGCCTTGAATGCACTGGGAGCAAACAGCGAATGTGGGGATCTGCATGACAAGCTTTTATACGACAGTCTAGTAGTGGGTCTAAGAGATTCATCACTGTCGGAGAGGATGCAACTCGACAAAGACCTCGCCCTCATGAAAGCAGTCACAATGGCTAGACAGTCAGAGGCGATAAAGCAGCAGAAAACCGACTTGCGAGAAATGTGTGCAAGCAAACTAGTAGTAAACGCAGTGCAACTTAAGAGAGGAAGACAGCAGAAGTTTAAAGGCAAAGGGCAGACGCCAGGACAGCAAAAAGTTAAAACAATGACACAGAGCAAAATAGAGCGCAATACATGCCCCATGTGCGGAAAACTACCGTTCCACCCATCATTTCAATGCCCAGCCAGGAGTGTAGAATGCCACAACTGCGACAAGCGAGGACACTACGGAAAAGTCTGTAGGTCAACCTTCGTGGTGAATGAGGAGGCAGAAGACATGGACAGATTAATCCTCGAAGCCACAGCATCAGGTGAGGACCCCTGGATGGGTGACATTAATGTAAGAGGCAGCAAAGTGACCTTTAAAATCGACACGGGGCCGATGTTACAGCCATTCCTGAGCAGGTGTTTAAAAGAATTATATCCAGAGACGGCAAGCTAGGAAAATAACAGAAGCCACTCTATGGTCCGGGAGAGTGAAATTGATGGTCCTGGGATCGGCAGAAGAAATGCTCTCATAGAGAGAGAGGAGCACCACAGAAGAAGTGTACGTAGTGAGAAACAGCACTGTTGAGCAGACCAGCTTTGGTGAGACTCCAGCTAGTGGCCATGTTGGATGCCCTAGACCAGGAAACAGTCAGGAAGGCATACCCCAAACTTTGTGATGGACTCTGGCTAATACAGAAGCCGTACATCATTAAACTCAAGCCTGACGTGAAACCATTTTCACTGAAAGTACCTTGAAGGGTCCCATTGTCTCTAATGGTCAAAGTTAAGAGAGCTTGAAAGAATGGAGAAGTTTGGTGTTATCAGCCACAAAGAGGAGTCGACAGAATGGTGTTGTGACACGGTGGTAGCACCAAAAAAGAATAAAGAAGATGTTTGCATTTATGTGAACCTGACCCCTTTGAATAGATCAGTGTGCAGAGAAAGGTTTATACTTCCTTCAGTGGATTAAACCCTAGGCATGCTCGTTGGTGCACAATATTTTACTAAGTTGGACGTGAACATGGGATTTTGGCAAATACCTTTGTCCAAAGAATCAGCTCTCTACACAAAATTTATCATGCCATTCAGGCTTTACTATTTCAACCGGCTACCCTTTGGTATCTCCCCTGCGCCTGAACACTTCAAGAACAGAATGGTGACTGAGGTTACCACAGGCCTAGAAGGAGTTGTCTGCCACATGGACAATATCCTCATTTGGGGGAGCACAAAGGACCATCACAACACAAGGATCTATGCAGTCCTAGAATGAACAGAGAAGGCAGGAGTCACTCTCAGCATGACAAAGTGTGAGTTTGGAAGAAGGCGGGTGACATTTCTGGGGTACATCATCTCAGCAGACGGCATGAGACCAGACCCACACAGGACATGAAGGAGCTGACAAACATTAGTGAGCTCAGAAGTTTTCTTGGTATGGTGAACCAACTTGGGAAGTTGATAGCAAACCTGGCTGAAAAAGACAAACCACTGAGGGACCTATTGTCCAAGAAAAACCAGTGGAGCTAGGGACATGAGCAACAGAGGACATTTAGTAACCTCAGGTGAGAGTTATGATCCACACCAATACTTCAGTTGTATGATCCAAATAGGCACCTGAAAAGCTGATGCTTCAAGATATGGACTGGGAGAAGTATTACTACAGAAAGATGGAGACATTTGGTCACCAGTCGCTTATGCTTCCAGATCACCATCAGGAACAGAGCAATGGTACATGCAGCTGCACAAATCGACATTGGCACTGACTTGGGTTTTGAGAGATACGACGATTTTATTTTGGGACTACAGTTTGAGTTTGAGATGGACCACAAACATTTGCAAGACTGCTCGGTGGGCGAGCGCTGGATTCGCTGCTGCTGTGGGCACACAGGATCGGGATGAGGCTGATGAGTTACTCATACACGATCTCACACATGCCTGAGAAGAATCTCACAACTGCGGATTACACTCTCTCGCTCCCCACTGCAAGACGGAACCACGAGTGCTGACAAAGACCTCATGGAGGACATCAATATTTATGTAGCGACGGTGATGGAAAACCTCCCAACAAGCAACAGATACCTCACAGAGCTGCGAGAGCAACTATGTGCTGAAAGTGTTTGGACACAGGTCATGAACTACTGCATTGGAGGATGGCCAGACAGAAACCAGTTACAAGGACCAGTCAAACACTACTAGCAAAAGCGGGCCATTCTGAGTGTTCACAATGGACTACTCCTATGTAGTACGAGATTAGTTATTCTGGCTAACATGAGGAACAAGGTACTGGAGAAAATACATGAGGGCCACCAAGGGGTTGTAAAGTGCCGGGAACGTGCCAAGCAGTGTGGTGGCCAGGTCTGAGTAATCATATAAGTGACATTGTCTTGAGGTGCAGAGTGCATCCAGGAAAGGACAAACTTAAGAGAACCGCTGATGCCAAGTAAATTCCCTGACAGGCCATGGCAAAAACTTGGTGCAAACTAATTCACTCTTGGAGAGAACACATTTATTAGTGATGGACTATTTCTCTAGATTCATAGAAATAGCCCAGCTCAGCCTGACATGAACCACTGATGTAATTGTTCATTTAAAATCAATGTTTGCACGGGATGGCATTCCAGAGACGTTAGTGACAACCGTCCACAATTTTCTGGACAAAACATGAAAGCCTTTGCAGCGGATTATGGGTTTGAGCATGTAACCAGTAGCCTTAAGTATCCACACTACAATGGCGAGGCAGAGCAAGCAGAACCTGCTCAAGAAGGCAAAAGACCCTTACTGTGCACTACAGAGCCACACCGCTGAGCAACAGCTACAGTCCAGCCCAGTTGCTAATGGGACATCATCTTTGAACAACTTTACCAATCCTTCCAGAGAGGTTAAAGCCGAAACTCCCAGACCTGCTACAACTCCAGAACAAGGAGGGGGAGAAAAGGTGTAAGAATCCAAAGTGATATAACAAGACAAACAGATTGGGCAAACTGGAAAAGCAGGCCCCAGGAGATGAGGTGTGGATCTCCAATGCAAGACACCAAGGTACAGCAACTTCCGTGCACCACAGCCCACAGTCGTATATGGCTAGTGGACCACAAGGGACACTGAGACAGAATCGCCAGCATTTTTTTTGGAGACCATTTACTAACAAAAAAGGAATAATTATTATGTAAATTATAGGTAATTTTTTCCATAACAGTACAAGTTTTTATTTAATTATGCCAACGTACTATATTAATCTCTGTATTGTCTTTCCAAGTACTCGCGACACATTTACGCACTACTGATAACACCAAATGTGCAAAAGCAATTTGAATTTTATCCAAATCCAATCCTCTCAACGAAATCAAATTACCCAACAAGAAAATTGTTGGGTCTAATGGTAATGTAAAGTTATACAGTAGAATTGCCAGCATCTTGTTCCCATACCAGAGTCTCCAGGCGAAAAGCAACAAGAGCACAGGCCGGAAATTAAACTTCCTGCAAAGCCAGAGACTCTGCTGACTGAAACACAGAGTTCACCTGGCATAATAAGTACGAGGTCTGGATGAGAAGAAAAGAGATCGCAGAGATTGAATCTGTAGAAACTGTAAAACCCCCAGAGTGTACTGTAAATGTTGTATGTGTATTTGTATCGGAATGCAGAAAGGTAACTAAGGGAGATCTGCTGTAACACTATTTGGTGGGACATCAAGCAGTCCGATGACATCATGGATGGGACTTCCGCATCTGAGGGAGAAAGGCTCCAGGCTAGCAGGGAAAAGCCTGCGCATGTAAATATTCACTAAGTGTACAGTAAAATAAACTACGAATGCGACTCCGGGCTCAAGGTCATTTTTATAATGAGCGCTTCTGACCCCAACACAACAGTAAACAAAAGATACAACATGAGTGTGGAGCATCAAAAGCTCAGTTTAAGGTTCTAATAAGAGAGTGGAAAATTATCTCTCAATATTTTTCTAATGAGAAGACAGAATCTTGGTAATTCCACAACTACTCACAGGGTTCTTGGGAAGAAGTTAGCTAAACTAACTTGTGGGATCGCAGGAATCCATAAAATGAGAAAATATTTAGAATCAGCACATCTTTGTCATGCCTTATCAATATTATACAATGCCTTCAAGCAGAACAAAGCTATGTTAAAGATTAGGTATAGAAATTGAGAGTTCATGTCGAAACTTGATGAACCAGGTGCCCAGGTTTTGGATACCACATTTTACAATTATGCACAGATAATCAGCTAAAATTTTGCATTCATCATTATCATTTATATTCCACCTACATCAATCATGGAGAATATCTCTGATAATCTCTCTGCGAATACCATAGAGCAGGGGTGTCAAACTCAAATTCACGGAGGGCCAAAATTTAAAACTTGGACTAAGTCGAGGGCCGAACTAAATATTTATTGAAAATTTTCAACAACATCTGCATGTTTTCTCTTCTTTCAACATATGTAATGTTAAACTTTTTCTTATTAAAATAAATGATTAATAATAATTTTGGATAAACTCTTTCCAGAAGCATTAACAAATGAGAAATAAAATATTCAATAAATAATATTTCTCTATAGAGGATTTGTCAAATGTTGCTAGTGTACTGTCGAATAGTAAAATCTGAGGGCTATTGAGAATGTGGGAGAATAACATGATTCCTAAAACAATCAAATGGGTGACTGATTGTGGGCATGAACTCTAGCAGGGTTATTTGCCACTCCCTTTTTCCATTGGTACAGATATCCTTTGATTTACACACTTTTCAAGTTTTATGCCTAATGAGCTTGTATCCAGGTGCAGGACCATTTTTAACCAGGAATATATTTATCACTGTGACATGAAACTATTGGAAGATCGTTTTATCCTGAGATTAAAGTTCATAATACTTACTCAGGCCTGTGTGCGGGAGGACGGGGTTTGCGGGCGATCGGGTTGGACAACGACAGTGCAGGGGCATCGGCTCTCGCTGCAGGGCGGCATCTCGGCGGATCAGCGGCCCCGTCACTGTGAGTCACGGGTCGGCCTGCGGCAGGGAGGAGGAGTGGGCAACGGTCCTGGCGAGGTCAGGCCCCCCCTGAGTTTCTGCCGGACCCCCCTTGACCTGCTGAGTTTCTCCCGAACCCCCCTTGACCTGCTGAGTTTCTCCCGAACCCCCCTTGACCTGCTGAGTTTCTCCCGGACCTCCCTTGACCTGCTGAGTTTCTCCCGGACCCCCCTTGACCTGCTGAGTTTCTCCCGGACCCCCTCCCCTTGACCTTCTGAGTTTCTCCTGGACCCCTCCCCCTTGACCTGCTGAGTTTCTCTCGGACCCCCCCCTTTGACCTGCTGAGTTTCTCCCGGATCCCCCTTTGACCTGCTGAGTTTCTCCCGGACCCCCTTTGACCTGCTGAGTTTCTCCCTTCTGGTGTTTTTACGAGAACCACAGACCTTCGCTCATACATTGATGAGGGGAATCAAGGGCCAAACATTGTCAGGTACCTCTCTGCTGGATAAAGGATACGGTTTAACCCGCTGAGTTTCTCCAGTGTTGGGTTTGCATGAGGTAGAGTCAAAGGGCCGAAGGGCCTGTTTCTGATCTGTAATGTTCTACGGACCCTGCTCTTCTTTCCGTGCCGGTGTCCCAGGACCTTTCCAGGGCAGTCTCCGCGCTCAGGACCGACCTGGGATCCCGGTCAGCGGTGGAGGAGCAGGTGAGCACGGCTAATCCCGATCCAGCCCACTCCACTCCCGAGATTGGCGGGGGGGGGTTCCACCCTACCTGCCCGACCAGCCTCGCTCTCCACGTGTACTCCGGGCACCCGCCGCTGGTCCGGTGGGAAGGCGCAGGGTGGCCGGCGCCCCCATCGCCCAGCAGGGAGCCCCAATCTTCCCTCCGGCGTCCCGACTCCATCTGCAGCTCCAAGAAACGCTGTGCCACTGGGGTTCCGGGCGCTGGGAAGCAGCCTTGGCTTCCCCTGACACCGGCCAGGCCGCGCTGCGGTGGGGGGGTGGGCGGGGGGACACGACAGCGTGTTTATAAAACCACCCACCACTACTTTTCAAGGACCAGGATTTTTCTCTCTCTCTCTCACCCTGGGATACAGCGGTTACTGTGCATGCGCTATACTGGCGCAGCAGCCAGCGGGCCACCTCTAATACATTTTTGATATGATCTTGCGGGCCAAATATAATTATATATTTGGCCCGCGGACCAGAGTTTGACATGTGTGCCATAGAGCAAAGGAGAGTCTTTTTAAAAGGGCAATATATTTACAGAATGTCCCTGATTGTCTTGATGCATTCTATCATTGATTGGTTTAAGGGAATAATTCAAACAGTGCCTCTATTGACATTTCAATGATGTGACTGGTACTGGCTGGCATATGATCATTGCAAGCCAAATCTTTGATCGATCATCAGCCCACTTTTGACAAGCTTTCTTCCCCCATCTCCTTTACAAATACATCAGACCTGTATTGACCAAGCTTCCAATTTTGCCACATAATGCATCGTCTATTTTCTCAATGCTTTCAGAAGTGTTCTCTCTTCCCTCATATTCCCCTGAAGGCTATGGGAATTAATGATTGTGAATTAGTTGATGACATGAAAGAAAGACCATTCTCATTGCATGTGACAAATGTGTCAAACTAGCATGCCACCTGCAAATTTTGATTGAGTAGCTTTCTCATTATACCTTGAAAGAAATCAGCCATAAAACATAGAACACTACAGCACAGTACAGGTCCTTTAGCCCTCAATGTTGTGCCAACCTATATATTACTAAAAAAAATTTATAAAAACTAAACAATTCCGACCTCGTAATCCTCCATTTTTCTTTCATGCATGTACCTGTGTAATATTCTCTTAAACACCCTTGTTCCAACTTCCACCACCATCCATGGCAAGGCATTCCAGGTACCCTGTAATGGAGGATTTAGACCAGCTTCGGCAAGAAGGGATGCAGTTGCATCAGAAGACATAATCTAAATTCCACTATGGGGATGCATATGAATCAGTAGACATTATCCAACTTCCACCATGAGGCCCAGAGATACAGTTGTCTTTTGTTGGTCGCAGACTGTCAGGAGACCTTGAAGATAATTAAATCATTTGTTCAAAGAGATAAGATCTGAAGTAAACAACTTTTGGGTAATATAAGCCATGGTCCCACTGCTGAAGTTTGAGACTCTCCAAGAGGTGGCAACATCTCTCAGCAAGAAGAAGAACTTCAAGAGTCTAGCTAACGTCCTGGTCGAGGGAGGTAGAGAAGCTGCTACCAGCGCCCCGACAACCTACAATGTGCAGTCGTCGCCTCGCTTTGGCAGTAAGTACCAGTCCAGGCATTGATAAGTATAATTGGGAAGGGCTTGTATATTGTAGTGTGAATTCAGCTTTAGAATTAGTAATAAACTGAACTGCTCTCGAAGTGTGTGTCTATTTTCTTTCGGTAGCTCGAACACTGTGACCAATCTAAAACGAACAAAATGAGAGGTATAAGTTTACCCAAGACATACCCACAACTCTGTGTGTAAAAAAAACTTACCCCTGATGTCTCCCCTAAACTTCTCTCCCTTCATTTTGTACATATATCCTCTCGTGTTTGCTACTCCCACCCTGAGAAAAAGCTGGCTATCTATCTTATCTATACCTTGAAGAATCTTGCAGACCTCTATTAAGTCACCTCTCATCCCTCCACACTCCAAAGAGAAAAGCCCAAGCTCTGCTAACCCTGCCTCATAAGAGGCTATATCCTGGTAAATCCTTCCTATAATGAGAGGACCAGAACAAAATATAATATTCTAAATGTGGTCTCATCAGAGATTTGTCGCGTTGCAACATGACCTCTCGACCCATGAACTCAATTCTCTGACTACTGAGGCCCAGCATCCCACAGTCCTTCTTAACTATTCGATCAACCTACACGGCAACCTTGAGAGGTATGAACTTTGACCCCAAGGTCCCTCTGTTCTTCAACACTGTCCATTAACCCTGTTCTCAGCCTTTAGGTTTGACCTTCCAAAATACATCACCTCATACTTATCCAGATTGAACTCCATCTGCCACTTCTCCGCCCAAATTTGCATCCTTTCTATATCCTTTTTGTAGCCTATGACAACCTTCAACACCATTCACAACTTCTCTAACCTTGGTATCATCCACAAACTTACTGACCCATCCTTCAACTTTTTCATCTAGGTAATTTATAAAAATCACAAAAAAAACAGGGGTCCCAGATCCCTGCAGAACTCTACTGATCACTGGCCTCGAGGTAGAATATGTTCTATCTACTATTACTCTCTGCTTTCTAGGGCCAAGATTACAAGGATCCCATACCTCATGACTCAAGCCATCCAAGATCAAGCTTTCACCCCTCTCATTACCTCTGTTCACTGGCTATTCATTCCTTCTTTCTTCTTGGTCCAAAGCATCAGTATTCAGCTGAATTCCACGAGTTTATGAAAAAATAATACAGTGAAAGCAAGAATAGAACACACTCTTTGTGTGTACAATTGCAACATGCATAAATCTTCCTGAATTTGTACCACCAGGTTCAGGATCTGTTACTACCGCTCCACCATCAGTCTCCAAAACAACAAACTCATTAAAAAGCCTCTTTCACACTTGCCAGTGATCCCAGGAATCAAACGCCAATCGGCCTTTAAAGTGGCAGGTGTGAAAGCAAAATCAACTCAACGCCAGGGTCAGATGACATCATCTCACGTCGGGGAGTGACAGTCTTGACCCCTAGTATAATCCCTGGCATCTGCAGATGCCGGTGTTGCAATCAAGCAATGTGTGAAGCAGATAATTGCGTTGTGGGACTGAAATGACCCAAATTTCTGCATGAGTGCAGGAAGAAAAGATTAAGATGAAGGTATAAACTTTGCCATGGGAAAGTCATGGGGGGGGGGGGGGAGAGAGAGAGAGAGAGAGAGAGAGAGAGAGAAAATAAATAGCAATAGCAAACAACTTTTAAACACTGTGTTTGATCAACAATGAAAATTCATCAAATAACTTGATCAAATTCATTTAACGAGATCTGACTTTATCAAATCCAATACTGACTTTCTTTGATTAGTCCACACTTGCCCAACCTGCAGTTAATTTTGACCCAAATTATATTTTAAACGTTTTCCAACCACACAAATTGACCATGACAGCGTATCAGCATTTATTAACCTGCACTTGGTCCATTGTTTTTTTTTGCATTGATGATTCAAGTGTCATCTCAGTACTGCTTTCACATTGGGAGATTATTCATTTCCACCGTGTAGCATTGAAATTAACAAATATTTCTCATTTTTAGCAAGCTGATTTACAAAACTGTTCTGTTTACAAAAAATTGGTTATTACATTATGATTTTTATGCTAGTATTTCAGACCAAATTCCAGAGAGCACAAGATGTGAAACTAGGTCTGGTAAACTTCCATTTGGTGGATGCTGCCTCAATTTATTTGCTCTGGACATTAGTCCATCACCCTTAGATATTTGAAAGATTAGGGTCAAAGATTCGCCAACAACCACCCTCACCTACCTCAGTAACCAAAGATGCATCTGATGTAGAGTAGATGAGCTCTTTACTTTAAGTAGAGCTAATCCCGTTGTACCTTTTCTTTATCAAATTTTTGCCCCCTATCTCAACCATATCTTCTTTTACTGAGGCTCCAACAGCCTAGTCTTCCTTGACAGAGACCAATATATTTAATTAGGACCTCAGCTATTTCTCTGGTCTCTAATGTAGATCTCTTTTTTGATCCCTGATAAAATTTGTTGCTTACATTCCATCTCCCCTCTGAAATACAAATTAAAGTTCAAGTTTATTTATCATCCAATTGTAACTGCACAACGCAATGAAACAGCATTCTCCAATCCATGGTGCAAAAGCAGTGCGAAGATACATGATAAATGATACAATTATACAGAACCTATCAGTGTGCCATATACATATATTAAAAATAAATATTATTAATAAATAGTAGTCACAGGAAGTTGTTTTTAGCAGTTCAGCAGTCCCGCTACCCATGGGAAGAGGCCTGTTCCTCAGCCTGATGGATGTTGCTCTCATACTTCTGTAGCTCTTTCCCAATGTGACCATCTGAAAGATGCAGTGTGTGGTGTGACATGGGTGTTACGAACAGGGCGTAACAAGCAGCCACAGGCAATGAACCAGACAGTGTTTTATTTTAAAACACTAATTTTATTTCTAACTCTTAAACTATAATCTTAATTCTTAAACTTTCTCAACACTAAATCGATCCCCAACTCTACACAGGTGTAAGAGTGTGTGTGTGAGTAAGTGAGAGAGATACCTAGACCTTTACAGTCCAGGCCAAAATCTAGAAAGTCGCTACAAAGTTCAGTCTTTCAAATTTAGTGCTGAAGCACAGGCCTTTGAAATTTGATGCCCAGAATTAATGATGAACTGATGGGAAGGCTGGAGCTGTGGCTGCTACATACAGACTCATGAATTCTCCTTGTGCTGCCTTTGAAGAAATGTCCATTCACACGAGCTGTGGTCATAACTTTCTGGTCCTTTTGTAGGCAAGACTCGAACTGGGAGGCCTCCACGAGGCTTCCAAGACCCCGGCACCGGTCTTTCCAAGAGGCCTTCACTGTTGGTCACAATCAAAATGAAGAACTTTGCTTCCCAAAAGACCTTCCTGGCACAGGTGAATCATCGAAAAGGCCCAGTAATTCATAGAGCATGCTTTTTTCTGATTTCCAAAGAAATGGGTGGCCACAAGAGCTGCTTCAAAAAACTGTTTTCTCTTCCGCAGTCAGAATGGTTCTCCCTTGCAAAATCACAATGTCTTTGCAAATATATCAAATCTGAAACCAAATGTCACAAACCTTCCCTCAGTTCTTCTAATGTATTGAATTGTTGCTGGGCTGTGACTTGTGTTGTGATGGTGCTTGTGTGAAATGTTAACTGTGACCATTCAGTTCCTCCTGTCTATACTATTTTTTTGTGATAATCCTATTTTACTAAAATGGGAGCTCATAATAGGGATCCTTGCAGATTTTGTAAGCTTTCTTTAAACAATGACCCCAATAAATCATATTGATGTGGGGGAAGGTGGTGGTGGGGGGGGGGGGGGGGTGAGTGAGAGAGAGAGAGAGAGAGAGAGAGAGAGAGAGAGGGAAGGAGACACACACATCAGTGATCCTCTCTGCCATGTATAAGGTCCTGTGGATTGACCTCTGGTAATTCTGATTAACAGCCTGGTTCTCACATGAGGTAATCAAGAAAAATAAACAGCCCATTCTCCTAGTTTTTATGTATGAACATTTGTATCAGAAAATATCAAATACTTTTGCCCGTATCCAACGTAGATGCCAATATTAATTTAATTGAAGCATAGATTTATAGATCCAGAACAATTACTCATTGAAAGGATAAACTAGGAAAATATACTGAAATAAGAATTTGAGAATCAGGGTAAAGAATATTTCATTCAGTAAAATTAAAATACTTTATGTGAAATCAAATGAGGGAAACTTTCAAAGAAGTTTCAGGGAAATAATTATGTAATTTTAATTGCTTTATTCATATATCGGAACATCAGATAATACTAATCATCAGATATAAACTTGTGAACAATTAAAGCAAAGTGCAACAACACATCATCAATGATGCTTATTGTCTGACATTAATATTTACACAGGTGGCTTTTGAAAATGGAATTTTAAACCAAATTTCATTCATAAGATTGGCTAAAACTTCATTGCTAGATCAGATCGTTCACAACAATAGCTTTTTTGACAAGAGTCAAAGATGTAATATTCATTCCATCAGCAAAGCAGTGCTAACTAAGTGACTGGCTCTTTTATTTTCCTCATGACCCCAGAATTCCTTTACCCTTCTATACACGTCATTTTCTGTTTCTTCTTTAATGCCTGACCCTGTAATTGTTTGGTCAATGATATGTACTGCCACCCAAAGACAGTATAATTGTAAGATAGAACCATAGAACCACAGAATGCTGCAGCACAGAAACAGGCCATTCGGCCCTTCTAGTCTGTGTAGAAACATCATACAGAAGAAATTTAGAAAAACACAAATCTCTCAGGCTTCATTAATAATCACCTAATCGCAATTAATCTTTAAAGATTTTGGAATTTTTCCCATGCTCTGTGCCATTTGGAATTGCAAGCCCAGTTGTGTTGAGATTGATTCATTGCTTTGACAAATGTCTCTCGTGCATAAGTGCAGCTGTTGACTTCCCAGAGTTTCAAAACATATTATTTAACGACAAATTCATTTGAATGATAGCAGAACTACTTAAAGGTTGAAAAAGACTAGTCCATAAAATTCAAATTAATTAACAACTGTGAGACTTAATCAAATTAAATAACATCATAAAATTATACAGAAGTAAAACACGAAAATCTGTAGACACTGTTGTTGAAATAAAAACACAAAGCTGGAGAAATTCAGCAGCTCAAAAAGTGTTCTTTATGTACGAACGGTAAAAATACATGACCGATGTTTCGGGCTTGACCTCTTCATGGAAAGTATGGAAAAAAGTTAGACGCCATCCAAATAAAAGAGTAGGGGGAGGCATGGTTGCAAAGGCAGGAGGTGATAGGTGGAGAAGGGATGGAGGGGACAGCAGGTGATAGGTGGAGAAAGGATGGCTGGATGAAGAGAGGGAAGGGTGGGGTGTGGGGGAAGAGCTGGAAGGGTGGGGAGAGAAGAGCAAGTTAGCAGAAACCAGAGAAGTTGATATTAATGCCATCTGGCTGGAGAGTGCCCAGACAGAAAATCTGGTGTTGTTCCTCCAGTTTATGGAGGAACAGTACACAAGGGCCTTGGTGGGACAGTACACAAGACCATGGACACACGTGTCTATGGGGAGTGTGACTCAGAACTGAAGCAGTTGGCCACTGGGAGGTCTCTGTCACTAGTGTTGATGGAGCGAAGGTGCTCAGCAAAGCAATCTCTCAATCTGCACCCAGTCTCTCTCATGTAGAGAAGTCCACAGAGGGAGCACCGGATGCAGTAAATCAATCCTGCGGCTACACAAGTGAAGCAATGCTTCACTTGAAAGGCCCATTTGCGGCCCCGAACTTTGGTGAGGGAGGAGGTGTGGACACAAGAGTGTGACCAAAGGGGAAAGTGCCAGGGAGGGGAATTGAGGGGAGGGATGAGTGCACAAGGGAGTTACAGAGGGAGAAGTCCATATGGAAGGCAGAGAGGTTTGGAGGGAGTCGTCAGTTCTGTGTCACAATCCAATTTCTGTCCATCGCCTTATGTACTAGGCCACCAAGACCACACATTAAGTGGAGGAACAACACCTGATATTCTGTCTGGGCACTATCCAGCCAAATGTCATTAACATTGACTTTTATGGTTTCTGCTAACCTGCTCTCCTCTCCTTCCCTCTCTATTCACCCAGTTATCCCTCTTCCTCTAATCACTGTGGTCCCCTCCCTCCGACTCTGCCTATTACCTCCTGCCTTTGTGACCACCCCTCCTGCCCAACTCTTTTATTCAGACACCTGCTGACATTTTTCCATACCTTGATAAAGGAAAGGGCTCGTGACCAAAACATCATGTACTTTTACCTTTACTATATAAAGGTCGCTGTTTGACCTGCTGAGCTTCTCTAACTTTGCATTTTTTTCATAAAATATACTAACTTTAATTTGCTGAATTATATTTTAATATCAGAATCAGAATTTATTGTCATGAACAAGTCATGAAATTTGTTATTTTGTGACAGCGTCACAGTGCAAATATCAAAATGAACCATTTTAGAACAATAAATAAAAATGGTGCACAAAAACGTTAAGTAAGGTCACGTCTTTCGTTCATTGATCATTCAGGAATCTCGTGGCAGTGGGGAGGAAGCTGTCCTTGTGCCGCTGATTGCTCATCTGTAGTTTCCTGTACCTTTTTCTTCCAATGGTAGCAGTGTAAAGAGGGTATGGCCTGGGTGGTGGAGGGTCCTTTAGGATAGAGGCTGCTCTATCTCAGACAAAACTTGGGTTTTGATTCTTAAATTAGTTAACACTCCTTCACTATGTGCTCAACATTCTCTTAATTCAGTTCAAGGTTGTACATCAGACATGTATGACTAAAGACAAATTATCTCGTATATTTCCTGATCTAAATCTAAATGTGACAGATGTAACAACTTAGAAGCAACGTTGATACGTATGTTCTAGTCTCGTCAAGCTATTGAATCTTATTGGAGGGAGATTTTTCATGTTTTGTCAATAATATTATGTTTTAATCTTGAACCTAATCCTTTAGCAGCTTTGTTTGGAGCGTTAAATTAAATTAACGAGCTATTTTCTTCATCTGATCATCAATTCATACTATTTACAACTCATGGCACGAAGAGCTTTCCTACTTAGACGAAAAGATCCTGTTCCTCCCTCTAGTACACAGTGGTCAAACAGCGACCTTTATATAGTAAAGGTACACAGTGGTAATTTCAAAAAAAAATCAGGTGTTCTGCGTTGTATACTAACACTAATTTTCATAAAATTTGGAGTAATTTAATGGACTATTTTCATGCTAATTAAATCTGTTTGTCTTGATCATTGAATGTATTTATTTATGCTATATCTTTTTTTTTCCCTTGAGTTAGTAATATTTTATAGATTTAGCAGAATTATACTACCTTTAATTTTATGTCAAAACATGCCAGGTTTTTTTTTCCTGTCGTGGTTTGAGTTCTTTTTTTCAATCATTCTGACAACATTGTATGGGGAATGGGTATATCGCTATTGTTTTATTTTTGGAAATGTACTTATATTCTTTATATTTAGTAACCTTGTTTTCTTTATACAATGTGTTCTTGTTCTATAAAACTCAATAAAAAGATTGAAAGAGAAGAGAGGCAGCTTTCTGCAGACACCATCTCTTGTAGATGTCCTCGATAGAGCGAGATTTGGTGCCCATGATGTAGCAGGCCGAGTTAACAACCCTTGGGGTTTTTTTTGTGCTGAGCATTGGCACCTCTGTACCAGACAGTATTGTATCCAGCCAAAATGTTCTCCATGGTACACCTGTCAAAATTTTCAAGTGTCTTCTGTGACATACCGAATCTCCTCAAACATCTCACAAAGTGCAGCCGCTGGCGAGCCTTCTTCATGATTGCATCGACATGGAGGCTCCAGGACAGATCCTCGAAGATGTTGACACTGAGCAATTTGAAGTTCTTGACCCTCTCCATTATTGAGCCCTTGATGAGGACTGGGCCGTGATACCCTGACTCCTTCCTTGATTTATTAAAGGCAGTATCCAGACGAAGATTAGATATTGACATCCTTTCTGGAGTCCAGGAGTCACCAAAAGACAATGATATTTAATGAGAAGACAGAGAAAATTGTTCATTCATGGCTCTTAGAAGCCCTTAGAAGCCCTTAGAAGCTCAAAAGGAAATATTTTCTAGGGAGGAGTCACGTGATGGAGTCATGGCCAGCAGGGTAATACCAACCCTCTCCAGAAAAGAAGAAAAAAAGTGAAGAAAAGACAAGGTTCAATAAATACAAAATATAAGAAATCAAAGATAAAGTTGTAGACAAAAGAAAGAAAATGGGACCCAAGAAGGACAAAGTAAAAATAACAGGGAAAAAAAAGAACAAAAGACGCCAGAAAAGAAAGGAGAAGGCCTTACCTGCACGAAGAAACAGGGAGCCATGCTGGAGAAGAGCGCCCGATCTCCGAGGTTGGCGATGGCCCCGCGGAGTCGCAACCCCCCGACTGCTGGACTGCAAAAATGATGACTCACGCAAACTAAGGAGAAGGAGAACACCGACAGGAGGAGGGCTCAGCCGAGCAGTGGGCAACCACAGCGCGACCAGCTGAGGGATGCCCAACACCAGGGCTCTCAGCTGGAAGAGGAGGAAAGCAGCAGGAGAGGGAGTGAAAGGAAACAAGAACAGCAGCAGGAGCCTCAACAGATGAGCAGCTCAGAAGAAGAGGACCAACAGCAAGAGGCCAAGCAAGAAGAGGCCAGACAAAGTGATACAAGCAACTCATCAGGAAAGTCAGAAGAGATACAGATACAAAGAAGAGAAGAAGACACAAACTACAGGTACAGACACAGAAGAAGAGGAAGAAGATGACCAAGATCTTCACAGAGAAATAGAAGGTAAAACAGATGGACAGAATATAGATAAAGCTTTTTTTTTCAAGAATAAATGAGAGCATTAAAAGAATGGTTGTCATTAGAATTTAGTGCAATTAAAAGAAAAATGAAAAGAACAGAAGATAAAGTGCAAAGATTCATGACAGAAATAGGGAAAAGAGTAGAAAATGTGGAACAACGAGAAACGACGGTAAATGACTTAAAAAGAAAATTGGAAGAAAGTGATAAAAAAAATTAAAGAGACATAAGAGTTGTTAGCTCAGAAAATTGATATGTTGGAAAATTATAGTAGGCGAAACAACATAAAAATAGTGGGCCTAAAGGAAGATGAAAAAGACACAGATATGAAAGAATTTATAAAAGAATGGATCCCAAAGGTCCTGGGAATGACAGAAATGCAGGAAGGAATGGAAATAGAAAGGGCACCCAGAACATTAGCTCTGAAACCACAGATACATCAAAAACCAAGATCCATTTTAGTAAAAGTTTTGAGATATACGACAAGAGAAAATATACTGGACCGGGCAAGGAATAAAATTAGAGAAGACAATAAACCATTGGAATACAAGGGTCAAAAAATATTTTTTTTGACCCAGACATAAAGTTTTGAACTCTTAAAGCAGAGGAAGGAGTTTAATCCAGCAAAATTGATCCTATGGAAAAAAGGTTATAAATTTATGTTAACACATCCAGCCGTGCTTAAAATATTTATACATGGGGAGCAAAACAGACTGTTCTCGGACCCGGAGGAAGCACAAGGATTTGCAGAATGCTTGCAGGATAGAAGGAGAGACGAAGAGATGTAACAAGAATGAAGAACAGCGATAAAACATATATAAAGATGTAAAAACAATGTATAACTAAAGAAGGGAAAGAGAAGGGAAGAAAGGAAATAAGGGGGAAAAAAGGGAGAACTTTGTTATATGTGTAAAAAAAAATTGTTTTCTGGGGGGGTTGGGGGGAGAGAATAACCGTCACTGCAAAATCAGTTGACGCTTGCGAGTAGGTTCACAATCCAAATGGAGAGGGGAGTTGTGGTTGCCTGGCAAGGGATAAGGGGCAATTCAGAGGGGTGGGGGGATATTTGAGGTTAAGGGAATATTGGATGTGGGAGTTGTTACAGTATTTTATGTTTTAAATGTGTTGTCATACATCGAGTTTAAAAAGGGAAAACTGAGAGATGAAAATGAGGGAAAGGGGGATGGTGGTGGTGAGGAAGCGGAAATGAGGTGTAAACAGGATATGAGATGGCCATGTTGAACTACATGACTATAAACATTAATGGAATACATAACCAAATTAAAAGGAAGAGGCTATTAAATTTAATGAAAAAAGAAAAAAAAAATAGATATAGCATTTGTGCAGGAAACACATCTAACTGAAGTGGAACATAATAAATTAAGGAGAGACTGGGTAGGACACGTAGCAGCAGCATCATATAATTCAAAAGCTAGAGGTGTAGCCATATTAATGAATAAAAAGTACCAATCAAAATAGAGGAGGAAATAATAGATCCAGCAGGTAGGTATATTATGATAAAGTGTCAGATATATTCAGAACTTTGGAATTTGCTCAATATATATGGACCTAATGAAGATGATCAAAAATTTATGCAAGATTTTTTTTGAAGATTGTAGATACACAAGGAAATATATTGATAGGAGGGGATTTAAACCTTAATTTGGATCCAATGTTGGATAAAACTGGACAAAAGACCAGCAAAAAGAATAAAATGGCAAAATTTATGGTTAAATCAATGCAGGAAATGAAACTTATGGATATATGGAGGAGGCAGCACCCAAGGGAGAAGGAATATTCATATTATTGAAGTAGGCATAAAACATACTCAAGGATTGATACGTTTTTGTTGTCGGCCCATATTCAAGGGAGAGTTAGGAAATCTGAATATAAAGCTAGATTACTATCTGATCATTCACCCCTGTTATTAGCAATAGAACTGGAGAACATCCCACCAAGAACATAAAGATGGAGGCTAAACTCAATGCTGCTTAAAAGGCATGAATTTAGAGTTCATTGAATGCCAAATTAAAACATATTTTGAAATAAATACAGAATGAGTGAAAGACAAATTTATATTATGGAATGTAACGAAAGCCTTCATTATAGGGCAGATAATAAGTTATGTGACTGCGATGAAAAAGGACTACAATCGAGAAATAGAACAGTTGGAAAGGGAGATAGTAAGTACAGAAAAGGAATCAGTAAAAAGGGATGATATAACGAAAAGGAGAGAATTAGCGGACAAAAAAATTACGAAACATTACAAACGTATAAAGTGGAGAAGAACATAACAAAAACAAAGCAAAAGTATTACGAACTTGGAGAAAAAACACATAAAATATTAACCTGGCAACTTAAAACAGAACAAGCTAAAAGAACTGTATTGGCATCAAGGAAAAAGGATAAACAAATTACATATAATCCAACAGAGATTAATGAGAACTTTAAGGAATTTTATGAACAATTATACCAAACTGAGAACGAGGGGAAAGATGATGAAATAGAAGAGCTTTTAGCTAAAATTGAACTGCCGAAATTGCAAGAAGAGGAACAAAACAAACTGATAAAACCATTTGAAATAGAGGAAGTACAGGATATATTAAAAAAGCTGCCGAATAATAAAACGCCTGGAGAGGATGGATTCCCAATAGAATTCTATAAAACATTTTATTAAAGAGTTATTAATTCCTCCTCTCCTGGAAGTAATAAACCAGAGAGAAGAAACACAAAACTTGCCAGATTCATGTCTTCTTTATTTTCTTTGGCTTGGCTTCGCGGACGAAGATTTATGGAGGGGGTAAATGTCCACATCAGCTGCAGGCTCGTTTGTGGCTGACAAGTCCGATGCGGGACAGGCAGACACGGTTGCAGCGGTTGCAGGGGAAAATTGGTTGGTTGGGGTTGGGTGTTGGGTTTTTCCTCCTTTGCCTTTTGTCAGTGAGGTGGGCTCTGCGGTCTTCTTCAAAGGAGGTTGCTGCCCGCCAAACTGTGAGGCGCCAAGATGCACGGTTTGAGGCGATATCAGCTCGCTGGCGGTGGTCAATGTGGCAGGCACCAAGAGATTTCTTTAGGCAGTCCTTGTACCTCTTCTTTAGTGCACCTCTGTCACGGTGGCCAGTGGAGAGCTCGCCATATAACATGATCTTGGGAAGGCGATGGTCCTCCATTCTGGAGACGTGACCCACCCAGCGCAGCTGGATCTTCAGCAGCGTGGACCCGATGCTGTCGACCTCTGCCATCTCGAGTACTTCGACGTTAGGGATGAAAGCGTTCCAATGAATGTTGAGGATGGAGCGGAGACAACGCTAGTGGAAGCGTTCTAGGAGCCGTAGGTGATGCCGGTAGAGGACCCATGATTCGGAGCCAAACAGGAGTGTGGGTATGACAACGGCTCTGTATACGCTTATCTTTGAGGTTTTTCAGTTGGTTGTTTTTCCAGACTCTTTTGTGTAGTCTTCCAAAGGCGCTATTTGCCTTGGCGAGTTTGTTTATCTCGTTGTCGATCCTTGCATCTGATGAAATGGTGCAGCCGAGATAGGTAAACTGGTTGACCGTTTTGAGTTTTGTGTGCCCGATGGAGATGTGGGGGGGGCTGGTAGTCATGGTGGGGAGCTGGCTGATGGAGGACCTCAGTAAGACAGCAATAATTACAGCAATACCAAAGACAGGGAAGGATCCACTAACGCCAGCATCATATAGACCAATATCTCTACTTAATTCAGATTATAAGATAATAGCAAAATTATTAGCAAACAGATTAGCCGATTGTGTAGCAAAAATGATAAAACAAGATCAAACTGGATTTATTAAGAAAAGACGAACAGCAGACAATGTCTGTAAATTTATTAATCTAATTCATGTAGTTCAAGGAAATAAGAAGCCAATAGTGGCTGTTACTTTAGACGCAGAAAAAATGTTTGACAGAGTAGAATGGGATTATTTATTCAAAGTATTACAGAAGTTCAATCTACCAGAAAAATATATTAATTGGATTAAAGCATTATATAATGGACCATTGGCGAAGGTAACAGTAAATGGATATGTATCGAATCAATTTAAATTAAGTAGGTCAACTGGGCAGGGATGTCCACTATCCCCCTCACTGTTTGCTTTAGCAATAGAACCATTGGCAGAACTGATAAGAACATAAAATAAAATAAAAGTGATTAAAAATAAAAGAGGAGTATAAAATCAGTTTATTTGCAGAAGACATCATAGTATACTTAACAGTACCAGAAATATCAATAAAAGATTTACATAAGAAATTGAAGGAGTATGGAGAAATATCAGGGTCCAAGATCAACGCAAATAAAAGTGAAGTGATGCCAATGAATAATGGGAATTATACAGAATTTGAAAAAGAATCACCATTTAAATGGCAAACACAAGCAATCCGATACCTAGGTATCAGGTTAGATAGTAACTTAAGCCACCTGAACAAATTAAATTATCAGCCACTAATAAAGGAATTGCAGGAATACTTAGAACATTGGAAAGAATTAGCACCAACGTTGATAGGGAGGGTAAATTGCATTAAAATTAATGCCTTCCCAAAGATACAATACTTACTTCAATCGTTACCAATTCCCTTCACAGAGAAATTCTTTAATGAACTAAAGAGAATAATAAGGAAATTCTTCTGGAAAGGGGGGAAACTGAGGATAACGTTAGATAAATTAACAGAGGTACATCCAAGGTGGTTTGCAGTTACAAAACTTTAAAAATTATTATAGAGCTGCACAATTAAGGTATTTATCAGATTTTTACCAGACAAGGGAAAAACCAGACTGGGCTAAGATAGAACTAGATAAAATAGGGGAGAATGTACCAGAACATATACTTTATAAGTGAGATGAAAAGCTGGTACAATATAAAAGCTCATCAGTACTGCATCACTTACTCAATATATGGAAGAAGATTCACTGAGAAAGGAAAAAAACGAATTACCAAATACCAAAATTACTATTGACGCAAAATCCGCTAATCCGTTTTACAATAGATAACCTTTCCTTTAGAGAATGGGAGAGAAAAGGAATTAAAATAGAAAATTGTTTTTTGGGAAATAATTTATTAACATTTAAACAGTTGAAGTACAAATATGAAATAACTCATGGTACAATGTTTGCATATCATCAATTGAAAGCTTATTTAAAAGGATAAATTGGGAAACAACTTGAGATTACCTGAAGGAAGCAGCTTTGAATATGTGATTGCAGATACAATGTTAATTAAAAGATTTATAACGAACATGTACATTAAGCTCCAAGATAAGGAAAAGGATGAAATAAGCTATAAACCCAAACAAAAGGATTTATACATAAAGATAAAAAATGAAACATGGGAAAAATTATGTTCTGGAACTATGAAGAATATAATAAACACAAGGTTACGCATGATACAGTATAATTGGTTACACAGGTTATATGTTACGCCCCAAAAGTTTTTAAAAAATGGGATCCAACATTATCAGATAGAGGCTTTCGCTGTAAGAAGGAAATGGGAACAACAGTACATGCAATTTGGGCATGTGAGAAAGTGAAAATGTTTTGGGAAGATCAAAATCAGATATTAAATGAAATCTAAATAACATACCAAAAAATCCAGAGATCTTTCTTCTAAGTAATAAGTAGTAAGGAATTAGGCCTCAAATTGGATAAAGCACAAAAAATATTTATTATGATAGCCTTAGCGGTAGCAAAAAAATGTATAATGTCAACTTGGAAAATGGAAGAGAGCATGAGAATAAAGCAATGGTACATGGAAATGAATAAATGTATTCCATTGGAAAAAATAACATTTAATTTAAAAAATAAAGTCACATTATTTGAACAAATTTGGGAACCATACATGGAACATAACAGACCTCGGACCTCCACCCCCTAAAATGATAAGAAGACAAAACAGCTTGATCCAATGTGTAAAAGTAGATGACACATTTTTCTTGTTTATTTTTCATTGTGTGATGACATTGTTTAATGGTTTTATTGTATTGTATATGTTGAATATTTATTGATTTTTGAGGGGGGAGGGAAGGTAGTGGGGAAAAAAGGGAGAAAATGCCACTGCGTATATTTAATGAAAAAGGTTTACATATATTTTGGTTGATATGGTTCACAGTATGAAAAATAAAAAAATATTTAAAAAAAGGAAATATTTTCTGAAAAAAATTAAAAATACTTTGGGCTAAATGCCCTCCTCTTCTATTTTTGGATGACAGTTCACTGGAAAAATGCAGAATGCTGTGAAAATATGTTCCTCTCGTGCATTTGGCTCGATCAAAACAAAATGCAACTCTTGCCAGTTTCTCCAGCACTTTTGTGCACTGCTAATCTAGACCCCCACATCTGCAGATTTTCTTCTTTGTCTCAAATTAGGGTTTTCTTGGGCTGAAATTGGAGGTCTCTGATTATCAGTTATGTTTTTAAGTCACCAGCAGCAGGAAACTAACAAAATATTATTGGGGTGTTGTGGGAGTTGAGGATCAGGATCCATCAACAAGCCAGATCAAGCACAATCCATTTGTTCCCATTTCCTGCCTATCTACAGACATTAATAACGGGATTTGACAAGGCTGCCTAATATTATAATGAAATGGTATTTAGTCTGCAATTTTATCAGTGTTGTACCTTTATGAGGTGAGCATGTCTTTGTTTAACATTGAACCAGCATTCAGAACACTAAAAGTACAAAACACAGATTTTTCTTTTTTTCCCAACTATTTTCCTTCATCATTGACTTTTTTTTGCCCTTTAATTAACAATTAAAACTTTCATCGTTCTGAATAGAGTAATTATGGCTTGTCATATTTTCTAAACATTCGCATCAATATTCATCAAGTTCTCACATGTACGTGTATGCATAGACAAAAGCTGCTGTAAGTTGGTTGATCCGTATTCTACAACTACAATAATATGATCTGTTCGTTAATGATGAGGTCTGCCTGTGACAGCATTAGGACATTTTTCTTCAGGGACTAACAAACTATCATCTTTACAATAAGAACATCCTTCATACTGCTTGTCCTCACCACTGGGCTTTCCAAAAGTTTAAAACGGGTCTAGCCATCAAAACTGGTCATCTATGAAACAGAGTGGGCCATTGATAGTCGCAGTAGCAGAACTTGATTCCAACACATCCTTCAATTTCATACCTTCATGTCTCATTCACTTCTCCATTTATATTAACCCAGATGACCAAGCTGTGTTGATAATGAAGACTGACCTCCACAAGGTTATACTCACATTACACAGAGATTTAAAAACTGTATTCAAGTGCATATTGACACACCAAAACCAGCATGTAAACTCAGTCCACGGAAAGCTTTTAAAAAAAGTGAAAATACTGGAAATCTGAACCGAAACAGAAAGGACTCGAAAAACAGTGAGCATTTCAGATCTGGGCCAAAATGGTTTCCCTTTTCACAGATGCTGCCCAACCTGCTGAGTGTTTCCAGAATTTTCTGTAAAATCAATCCAAAATGTTCACAGTACTTGTACCAGATACAAGAGGAAGAAAAACTGTCAAAATGCTGTGTTTCGTTTTCCATCTATGATCAATCCAATCCAGCAAGAAAGCACACCTGTGCAAAAGAAATTGTCAAAGGAAAGAAATACCACCACACTCTGGTCGGAACGTTTGAACAATAAGCTCAGTGTTCAAAACTTGGCCACAGATAAAAGGTGGCAAGTCTAAAGACCATGAGAAAAAGTACTCAGTTGTCTGATACTTAATTAGTCACAGACATTTCACAGTTTGTATTCAATTTCTCATTTTTGGTTTAAAACTATATTATTAAACTTCCTAGTTGTAACTTCAAGGTTACAATGAAAGGCAAAGCTGCATTCAGTTTGGTGAGCATCTGAAAAAGATTGAGTTCACCGTATGTACGTTGAAACAATCATCAATTGCATAGAAGGTTTATGAGATCAAAAATATGCAAGTATACACACCTAACATCTCCCTATTGGAAACTCCATAAATTAAAACATGATTGTGGAAAGATTAGAGTTTAAAAATGCACAGTTTTTGAATATGTTATTTTACAAGAGACCATTAATTAAGAGGAAGAGAAGCTTCTGATTTTCAGATTATTTTTAATTTCCCTCTCAACTTTCTCACCTGTCAGTCTTTTTTTCTCTTCTCCTTCATCTATTCTCCTTTGGAGTCATTCTTCATCCCTGTTTCAATCTACTTCGTCATGATTTATTGACTAAGGATACATATCCACTTAGTATAACATTCAAGCAATAAAGATATTTTTAGATCAATGCAACATAAATTTGCCACACAGTGAAGTGAGATATCATCACTAAACAAAAAATTTCAATGAATGGACCTCAACGTGAAAATACCACCACATCTACGCCCAGCCAAAAATGTACTGTGGGAAACAATTACTGTTGAAAAATACAAAATTAACTTCAGAAAGGATGATGGACTGAAATTTCCAATCAACTGTGTTACTGATGAAATTTGGCCATTACCAGCAATAGACATAGCAATTTGAGTTCAAATTTCATTTTGTGCGTGTGTGCGTGTGAGAAAGTGTGTGTGAGTGTGTATACACTCACAAGCACACATAGCAGTTACAGGCCAGGCCATTTCAGCCCACAAGCCCATGCCGCTCAATTAACCTACAACTCCTGCTATGTTTCAAATGGTGGGAGGAAACCGGAGCCCCAGGGGAAAGCCCACGCAGACATGGGGAGAACATACAAGCTCCTTACAGACAGGATGGGACTCAAACTAATCAAACAAATTCAAACCTAATCGCTGGCATTGTGCTAATGGCTACATTAACCGTGCAGCCCCAATGATCTATTTCTATGTTTCTATGATCCTTTGTACTATTTTAAAAATCGTGTCAAAACGTTGCCCCCTCCCACAAAATTGACCTCACTCCCAAGATAAATTTATCAATCGAGCAGTTTTCAATATTTTTATTTGTAGGATTTAATTCAGGCTTCATTTTAAGCACAAAATTAGGATATTAATTATGCAAGTTGTGAAAGATTTTGAGTGATTTTCTGTAACTTGTAATGAGTACCAAATTAAATTAACAAATGTTTTTTAACTTTGATGTGTGTGCTGTGGTTTTCTCTGGTTTCTAGAAGTTTTAAGAATAAATTGGATAGATACATGGATGGGAGTGGCCTAAAGGGTTATGAAATGGATGCAATGGGACAAGAGGAATGATATTTTGGCACAGACTAGAAGGGCCAAATGGTCTGTTTTTTTTGTACCTGTAGTTTTCTATGGTTTCTACATTTTTTAAAAAACTATTTTCAACAATTTGATGTGATTAATCATGGCTACTTAGTTCTTTGTGACATGGTTTCTGAATGGTACAAGGCAAAATGCATCTTATAAATTTAATCCCAGCCGGCTAAGCTAAATCTGTTATACAATGATTTCAACATGATATACCCTACCTCCAAAATTAATTCCATTGAAAATGAAACAGCATTTTGACAGACATTTATTTTTAAAAAAACACTGTTTGCATTGCTTCAAGGCAGATCCAGCAAATATGCAAATAATAGGCTAACAATTCAAAGATAATATACAAAATGCTACCATGTGACCAAAACAAAATGGCAGCACTGCTCCAGTTGCTATTACGGCAGCGCTGCCACTGGTATGGAACTGGGAAACAGCACTCCTCTTGGGATCAACAGCTCTGTACAGGTCTGTAGAAGGGGCTGGCAGTGTTTTTGTCTAACAGCAGTGAACCCATGGACATCTGTGACCAAGATAGTGGTGTCCGTACTTAAAACCAAACTATGAGGGTTATGGGCTCGAATGGATAATTGGACCTGAGCAGGAGAGTACTCCCCCCCCACCCCCAATCCCGGCAAGAGACAACCCTTCTGGGAAGGTAACCATGGCAGTGGGCCAGCGAGGGGCACAGAAGCCAAAGTACTCACATCAGGCTGTGGGATGCTGGAAACAGGCTTGTGAACACCTGATATCCGGACAATACCAATTGCAAGACAGGCATTCAAAGGGTCTGCGTGGTATCAAATTTCTAATTGTATCATTGGTTCAAAAATAGGAGCTCAGTTCACCGCTGGAATGGGCAGGTCTTGTAGCTGCAGAGATTACAGAAGCACAGGAGGCAAATCCATTGGCATTCTGTGTTTGTGAAGGGATTCTCTTGCATCTCCTTCTCTTATTAATGACAATGCCAGGCTAGCAGTGCCTCTGTGTGCTTTTACGGAAAACAAGTTTTTTTTTAAATTGTGTATTATGTAGACGACAATCTTAAATTATACTCCAACACATCCAGAGATGATATTAAAAGAATGAAATACATATACTGATTGAAGCTAGTTTTAAATTTTCATTTTGATTCTGGAAAAACTTTACCTCATTTAGGTTAACGTAAAATTGGTAGAATTAAAAGCCGGTGCCAATCAACTTGTCAACTTAAAAATATGAGATTCATTTGGCCTTACACAAGCTTTTGACATAAAATACAAAAAAAAGATAAAACTAACAAAGTATCTGAATCTTCTGTAATTGACAGTCAAAGCCCAAACTTACTCATCTGTTAGTAGAGCTGTAGAATGTAGACAATTCTTACAGTTGTGCATTCTCAGAGACCAAGCTCCAAAGCAGCATCGATTTGTGAACCAAACTATATGAAAAAATGGGCTTTACATGTGACATCCATGGAACCAAGGTCTTCCACCATCCTGCCCTCCTCATACCCTATCTATCTTTCAATAGTAAACATTCACGGAAAGACAATGGATAACCTGGATCATTTATCTTGCTTCATGAGCCAGCTTCCACTCAAAGAATACACACCCAATGTCATCATCTTCTCTCAGCCCAGCCCTTCCAGCACTGAGGTCCAAGTTATTTTCAGATGGCTATGTTTAGGGAGGACACATTGTTCCCCTGACCAACATCAGATTTCCAAAACAGAGACTGCATGCCAAGGTCTGTCATGGGAGAAAAAGAGTGAATGGATAGAGAAAATATGTCAAAGCTTTCTCATGAAAATGGAACAAACCCCCGATTCCCTGGAACTTCCAGCCCACGACCACCAAAAGTGAAGCAGTAGCATTCCAGCGGAAGCATAGTGAGTGCCTACATAAACAGCAAGAGTGCACCAGCTGGCAGACTGCCCACCTGTCCTCAACTCCCCTATCACCTCCTGCCCCACCTCTGAAGGAGTCTGTGGTTCCCACATTGGCTTCATTCTCCTTCTCAAAAGCCACAAAACTCAGGAAAAAAAAAATCTTCCTCAATCTCAAGACACAACCTATGATGAAGAATGTAGCTTATTGTCAATCACAATTCAAAACAGAGGGTCTGGAAAAGTGAGTTGGACAGCAAAGGATCAAACAAACATCTGATAAAGGAATGTTGGTATAGCGGTTAGCGTAACACTACTACAGTGCCAGCAACCGGGATTCAAATCTGGCGCTGTCTGTAAGGAGTGTGCACATTCTCCCTGTGCCTGCGTGGGTTCCCTCTGGGTTCCTCCCACCTTTTAAAAAATGTATGGGGTTTGTAGCTTCATTGGGGTATTTGGGTGACAAGGACACGTGGGCAGGAAAGACCTGTTACTATGCTGTCTGTCTAAGTTATAGATTAAAATTAAAAGATAGCTTGAAAACAAAGGCCCTGGACTTTCTAAATTGGATGTTTGAGAAGAAGCATGGATGATCTGTGCATTAAATTATCAGAACAGGGAAATCTGGTTGATAATAGAATTACTGTTGCTTATGGGATGTAGGAGTTCATAAATGGAGATGCAGTGTACAGAAGCAAGAATGCCATTTTGAACCTTTACAAAACAGTTAAGCTACAGCTAAAGTAGTGCACACAATTCTGGTTGTCACACTTTAGAGAAGTATGTTAAAGGCTCTTGAGATGATTCATTTGAGCTTTCCAGGGGCAGTTCTGGCAGAAACAGAGTTTCAATTATAAAAACTGACAGCAGAATCTCAAGTTACTCTCAAAGTTTAGGAGAGATTTGATAGATGAATACAGAATTATGACATGCTTAAATCAAGTCCAGAAAAGAAACAATTCCCATTCCTGGAAGGGTCAAGGAACAGAGGACACGGACTTGAAACAAAAATGAAAGATCCAGGGGAGATATGGGGACAATTTTCATTAAGAGTGTAACGACGACTTGGAATGTACTGCCTTAAAGTGTGCTGGTTGAAGATTCAATTATGGCCTTCAAACTGGAAAGGTATAAACTGGACGGTCTAAAAAAAATTCAGGCCAAGGGGAAAGAAAAGAATGGAAATGTATGCATTGCTCCACAAAGACCTGGTACAGCCACAAGTTGAATCATTCTTTCTATGCTGTCACAATTATACAACTCCACGTAAACATGCTAACGGCACACATTAAAAAGCTTGATTCGCATGGTGTACAAAAGGGTTTTGAAAACACAGTTAATGCACAAATTGTGCATCAACATAACTGAACCAGCTCCATCTGCTCCAAATTTTCTTGACTGACTGACTGATCAAATAAGAACTCAAAAAGAATTGTAGACAAATCTCAGAAAACAAACAAAAATAAGGGGAAAAAATCATCATTAGATTAAAAATACTATAATTGTCAATTCAGCTGAATCATATTCTAGAAGTTATAACAGATAACCTTGTGCATTTTATACAATAACATTTATGCTGCTTTGAATGTATATCAAATCGAATATTTGTTTAAGAAAGGATTTCTGGCAGAGGAAAACAGAAAAGTAAATGAAAGATCTTTCAAGTAACTATCTTTTTTATAAATGTTGCGATCAAATTTACATCAGTTTTCTGACAGAAGTTATTACATGCCGCAAATGATAGAAAAAGAATTGAAAATCTCTTTCACCATGGAGATAGTCTATTTAAACCCACTTCCTTGGCGAACCACTCACTAGCCACCGACTAATTATTCTAGCAGCTCTCCACAGGAATAATAACATGTTGATAAGAGATGGAACCAAGCTCTTGTCTTATTTGTCTTCTCAGAAAATATTACAGTAAAAAACTCAGTAACATTTATTGCCCAAATTGTAAATATTCAGGGATCAATAATACTAAAAAAGAAAAGAAACTCAAAATAAGTGGAGATGAGAAGACTAATTTAATAGAAGCATTTATTCTAATAGTAGTTTTAAGGATGCCAATTTTGTACTGGGTACATTTCAACTTCAGGAAATCTGGAAGAGGTTAGGAAATACCGCAGCAATGTATGGTCTATGTCAACAACTCACCATTTACATGGACTCTCTACAGAAAATGAAGGACATTCATCGATAATAATGCTCGTGGTACTCCATTGGATAGAATTATATTTCTCTGAAACTTGCACATTTCTGACAGCTCAAATTTAATTTCAAGCGCGAGTCACCATTCAGTGTAAAATCTCTTCTTCATCATGTAAAGTCGTAATTTCATTGATAGAGGAAGAAGTCATGCAGTTATTCATCTTTTTCCTGCCATGTATTGATAGATCAAACATGTTTTGAATCTGCTGTTCATAAAGATCTGAATCATGATTATAGAGCAACATTTTGCTTTGAGCTCATTAATGCATTCTATTATCATGGTGCGATGGCTTACACAATCTCAAATCAAACCCTCTTATAGATTCATGCAATTTAGCAATGTGTGCAAAGTGTCAAGAAAATAACTCTCTGATGGGAACAGCAATTATTAAAGAAACACCAATGTAAGATCATACTTGTATCTTCTAATACTTCCAGTGGATTCCCATGGTAAAACATTGACAAATCAATCAACTCTTTGTGAGATGGTAATTTAGCTTTTTCGAAGTTTACAGACATGTCGACTAGTTCCAACATTTTTTCAAAAACTGGCGTGCCATGGCCCACTTCACACACTCAGTATTCCTGATCTAATAAAATGTTCTTTCAGTCATTTCTTTGAATTGTGGATGTGATGCCTTTAAGCACCTTGCACCCACAGAAATGTAGCAACTGGGGAAATAATTCTAATTGGTACATATGTCATTCCATGTGTTCCAAAAAGTAATTATACGCATTATTGCTTTCTCAAGATTTAAACCAAGTTTAATTTCAGGACATTCTAATTATGCAATGGCCATTAAAGACATTTATTTTTCATAACATTTTTTATATTACATTATATTTGGCATAATGTCGCTGAAGATGACACTTTTAACATAGGTAAAGACAAAGTATTTTGGGCTTTATCTAGAGACTTTGAAAATAGTACATTAGCAGCACACAATCAGAACACAAGGAATCAACAGTTTTCAGGGCTCTTGTATTATTTGTCTTCTCAGAAAATATTATAGTAAAACTCAGTGACATTTATTGCCCAAATTATAAATATACGGGGATCAATAATACTAAAAAAGAAAAGAAACTCAAAATAAGTGGAGATGATAAGACTAATTTAATAGAAGCATTTATTCTAATAGTAGTTTTAAGGATGCCAATTTTGTACTGGGTACATTGATAAAGTGCACTACTAAAACAATTTGTTATATTACATTGTATCCATTGATATCTATCATGTTGCATTTATATTAGAACATAGAACAATATAACACAGTTCAGGCCCTTCGGCCCTTGATGTGGTGCTGACCCACATATCCCTTCCTAAAACAAAGTACTAACCCTTACAACTCTATAATCCAGGTTGGTAGGATAGTTAAGAAGGCCTATGGGATGCTGGGCTTCATTAATAGGGGGATTAAGTTCAGGACGAGAGAGGTCATGCTGCAACTCTAAAAATCTCTGGTGAGACCATACTGGTGTTCAGTTCTGGTCACCTCATTATAGGAAGGACGTGGAAGCAATGAAGAGGGTGCAGAGGAGATTTACAAGGATGTTGCCTGGATTGGAAAACGAGTCTTATGAGCCAAGGTTAGCAGAGCTTAATTTAAATTTATTATATCCCTTTCTTTATTATGGCTATGCTTTGGAATACATTTATATGTTTGCAGGATTTTTTCCAATTTTTTTTCATGGACCATTTCATAATTGTACTGTAAAAAATTACTGTTACTGAAATAAAAATATTTTAAAAAGAAAAGCAGAGCCAGGACTTTTCACTTTGGCATGTAGAAGGATGAGAGGAGACTTGATAGAGGTCTACAAGATTGTGGGAGGCATAGATAGTATGGACAGCCAGCACCTGTTACCCTGGGCAGGATCAGCAAACACCAGAGGACACATGTACAAAATTAAGGGAGGGAAGTTTAGAGCCGACAACAGGGGTAAATTTGTTTTAAACACAGAGTTGTGGGTACCTGGAATGCTTTGCCGGGATGGTGGTGGAAGCTGAAACATTGGGGGCATTTAAGAGATTCTTAGACAGATACATGGATGAAAGAAAAATAGAGGGTTATAGGGTCGGAAGGGTTAGTACTTTGTTTTAGGAAGGGATATATGGGTCGGCATCACAGCAAGGGCCGAAAGGGCCTGTACTGTTCAGTATTGTTCTATGTTCGAATATAAATAAATGCAACATGATAGAAATCAATGGATACAATCTAACTAATATAATAACAAATTGTACTCTTAATAGTGTACAACTAATCTCCAGCTCCGTACAGGCTTTAAACAGGCCGTTAAAGGAGCCAACGGTGGTTTGTTTTAAAATCCTGCGACTGCGGGGTCTGGACCTGAGATGGCACTGCCTATGATTGGCAGTGGCCACAAGGGGTTGCAGACTCCAGGGAAGGAGAGATATGGGGCAGGGCACCAAAAAATAGGGAGATTAACCCTGTTTGAGAAGGAGAAGCAGAGGAGATGACCCAAGGGATGGTGATCATGGTGACGGACCAGAAAGGAGCTTTGAAACTGAAGAACACATAGGCGGCAGGCAGTTGGTGACTTGATGCAAGAAACACATCCAAGCTGCAGGTAACTGCAGTCAAGGGAGTCACACCAGGCTGTGGACTGCTGGAGACTGGCTGAAGGGATACATCAGGTATAAAATAGGGTGCTGAGGGCTTCCTGATCATGTCAGAAGTTTGGATCTGGAGCTTGAAAGGCCAATAGTTTGGACTGGAGGCTGAGTGGCTGTCGGAGCACTGAAGGTGAATCCATGAACACTCAGGAGCTGTTTTCACACCGCAGGTGAGCGGTGACCCTACTTTGTCCCCGTGAAATTCCCAGGAATTCAGGACCACGGTCCAAATTCCTGGGAATTTGCCCTCCCCAGCAATTTAGGGGAGTCCCGCCCCTAACCAAAGACATGTTACACAAGTTCATCTGTCAGTCACTCAACCCTCTCCCTCCCTGCTTCACCCGTCACCTGCCGCCTCCCACCACCCTGAACCTCCTCCTGCATTTTGGCACATCACAACTGCGGCACAATGCGGGATAAATGGCCAACTTCATTCCCCATAATCCCTCACACAGCTGGATTCCAGCTGTGAAGGATTATGTTAATGAGGATGTCCATTCATCCCACATTGTGTTACTGTTGCGATGTGCCAAAGCAGCCCACTGTCATCAGGAGGTAGGCACCTTTTCATATTTATCGTCTTTGTGATGCAGCAAGCAAGCGCTGACATCATAAGGCTTCCCAGCTCGGCCATTTGTCTTTTCACACCACAGGGAGAGGGTGGTGCAGGAAAATTTCCCGGGGCTGCAGATCCTACCTACAAAGTAGGGGCTGTGGATCTGTTTAAAATTCCCAGGCTGACCTTTCACACCACGGGTTCATGGGAGGGTTCCTGGAAAAATTTCCGGCGAATCTCAATTTCATGATGTGGTGCGAAAAGGTCTAGTGACTCTAGGGGAGGGGGGGGGGTCTCTCTTTTGTTCCTCTTTCTCTGTCTTTAAGGGGCATCGAACAATTTCTGCTGATGGCAAATCTTTGTCCACTTTATACAGTGGACTAAAGGAAATTTCATGTAATATCACATTTTCAATTTTATTACATGACAATAAAAGAATCTTGATTGATCAAAGGTGGGAATGAAATCCTCCACGATGCTCAAATTTGAAGAGATAAGCAAACTGAAAAAGAGGTCATCCTGAAAACATGGTATAAATCAAGTAACTAGAGTGCGCTGGGTGGGTCACGTCTCCAGAATGGAGGACCATCGCCTTCCCAAGATCGTGTTATATGGCGAGCTCTCCACTGGCCACCGTGACAGAGGTGCACCAAAGAAAAGGTACAAGGACTGCCTAAAGAAATCTCTTGGTGCCTGCCACATTGACCACCGCCAGTGGGCTGATATCGCCTCAAACCGTGCATCTTGGCGCCTCACAGTTTGGTGGGCAGCAACCTCCTTTGAAGAAGACCGCAGAGCCCACCTCACTGACAAAAGGCAAAGGAGGAAAAGCCCAACACCCAACCCCAACCAACCAATTTTCCCCTGCAACCGCTGCAACCGTGTCTGCCTGTCCCGCATCGGACTTGTCAGCCACAAACGAGCCTGCAGCTGACGTGGACATTTACCCCCTCCATAAATCTTCGTCCGCGAAGCCAAGCCAAAGAGAAGGAGAGTGCTTGCAATGAGTGTAAATGGATAATAATGGAAGCTTTAATTCACCTGTGGACTGTTCAAACCAAATTAGTGGTACAAATGTAGAGAATGAATTGATGATGAGGATAAGAGATGATTTTCTGGATAAACATTTTTTTCTCCATTTAGCCTGCTGTACTCAATAGATTTTTGGGGGATCTTCTTGCAGCAAACCATTACAAATCACAGAGCGAAAAAAACACAGAATTAAACAACCCCATTTTGGAAAAAGTAACTCTAGCAAGTTACTTTATCGGACCTTGCAAATACACAGTGTAATTTAACTATTGTTTTAAATTTAAAGATACAGCACAGTAAAAAGGTCTTTCCAGCCCATGAGCTGGTTTCCCAAATACACCCACATGACCAATGAACTTACTAACCCTGTATGTCTTTGGAACATGGGAGGAAACTAGAGCATCCAGAGGAAGCCCATCTGGACTCTGGGAGAATGTACAAACTCCTGACAGACACTGCCGGATCGGATCCGAGTCGTAGATGCTTTAATTCCATTACACTAACCATGCCACTCTACAGTAACCAGTGCCGTTCTTTGACACAGCACAATTGATTTTATTTTAATTTTATTTTGTTTCTGAAATAACCCATGACTCTCTTTGTGAATCCTTTCTTTGCACTCAGTATCATGCAAATGACAAGAAAGAAGAAGAAAATCATTTTTCTGAAACAATAGGTGAAAAGAAAAGCAATGAACACAAACCATTTACTGTAAATAGGCTGGAGGAAATATTCTGCTGAGTTTTATGCAAGGTGTCCACTGTCTGTTGAATCCAGATAACTGTTCTGCAATAAAGTTATCATGAATCACAAGATCCATTAAAATCAAGGCACACTGGCTCACACCAGTGAAGAAATTATGTGCTTCTTTTTGGTACTTTCAGAATGTGGGGAGTATCTTGCTTGCCCAAAGTATACTACTAACATAAAAAAGAGACCAGATAACAGAGATGGTAAATGGATTCAAATTATCGTTTTTTTTCTTTCACAACTGGATTAAAGACATCAATAATGAACATTAATGAAATGAAAAATTGAAAATAATGATCTGTGACGTTTAATGTGATAAATGCCAGGTTACCTTCTTTGGATCCTAAAAGGGTAAATTGATTTTTGTCTTAATGAAACTACTGTGGAAAGCAAAGAAATGTGAAGGAGAATGTATGAAACTCATCACATTCACAGTGACATATGCAAAGAGTGATTAAAAAGATGAGGAACATTGCAAGAAGCTGGATAACAAAAAAGAGGGGAAGACTATCCCATGGAAGGAACAGTCCTGCAGAACCTTGGTCAGAAAATACATGAACACCAATCACAGGAAGGAAATATAAGCACCAATGGAGTTGAGTACAGTTTCATCAGGTTGATGCATAAATTGAGAAGGTTAAATTATGAGAATGAGTTGCATCAATTTCATTTGTATCAAAACGTCAACTGTTTCAGCCTTCAAAATGTTTTAAGAATTCCATAGGGTTTGCAGAAAAAAGATTTTCAGTGACAAGAGACATTATCTTAAATTCTCAGCTGGGTTGATGTAATAGATCACCATAAGATTTGTTTGAAGCGCAAGAGAGTCAATCTTGATATCTAAGCCGTCTCCCTCTCACCACCTATAGATTAGTAGGACATTTTCACATTGATGTTTTGAGAAGCCCGCCACAAGTAAATTGGCTACCACATTTCCTACGTTACAGCAATGAACATATTTTAAAATTGCCAAGCCTATAGCATTTCCTGTGAAAATAAACTGACTTCCAGTTGTTCATGCTGCATATTCCACTCCTCCATGTTGCAACATTTGTGAGGTCATGTTAACTGCTCACAGTTGTATTTTATCCCAAACAAACTTTCAGTGGAAGATTTCTATCTTATTAGAAAGTAAACTATAGTCTGATACATTGCTTTTATTTGATAAATTTAGATATGCACCATGTTAACAGGCCCACGAGCCCGTGCCCCGCAAGTACACCAATTAACCTACAATCGCTGCATATTAATAAAATGCTCCTTGCTACAATAAAGTTAATAGTGTAGTTTCCAAAAGTCACCTGATTTTTTAAGAAAAGTTTCTGGTTTTAGTTTATTTGCATTTATAAGTTTCCTCTATTACTTACATATTATAGGTATTGAGCTGAACAATAGCTAATGAAAGCATCATCCTTTTAATCAATATTCCATCCAATTAGCAATAATGAAATCCATTGCTTTGAAAAACGTATACTAAGCAGATTCGACTGAAGTTTAAATCAAGCATGCATGAGCGTATGTGTGATTCAAGTATTCAACTATCAAATGATTGTATTCCCCTTTACATCAATACATGTTTTTCCATCCACACCAAAAATATTTTGACCCTGCAGGACTTTGAAGGGGGAATGAGAAGTAACAAAAAACGATTGACTTGGCTTGAGATAGTTATACAAAATTCAGAGGGCAAGTGAAAGTGGAGACAAGAGAACCAAAGCGAGAACTTGAGAAAAGAATGGTGGCAAATATAAAAGGGAATCTAGAAACATATGAATTATGAAAAAGGATGGAGGAGGAGAGTTGGGGCTGATCAGACACCAAAAGGATTTCACTTAAGAAGACAAAGGAACATCTTTGAGATGTTAAGCATCATCGATCTTCACCAAAGAAGATTGGCCAAGATTTGGCCAAGTTTTTGAATGGCCTAAAGATTGAGAAAGAGTAGTTTTTATAAAAGACTTAAAGTGGATATGTCACCTCATCAAGAGAGCGTGCATCTTTGCTTGCAGCACAAAGCTAGGAAGGAAACTGCAGCGACCAGGATCATAATATTCCAAGCATTTATATCATCAGAGATGACATGTGAGGATTGCAAAACTACACCCATACTACAAAAAGGGCGCAGTGATTAAGATTGGTAAGTTTAACTTCAATGCTCGGAAAAGTTCCAGGAACAACAATTGACATTATCAATCGCTTGGACGTGTGAATTAATGAAAGTCAGTATGGATTTGTTAAAGACAAATTGTGTCTGAATCAGTAAATGAAGTTTCGTGATGAAGTAGCAACATTGATAGATGAAGGAAAGGTGATTGATATGGCACACGGATTTTGAAAATGTACTTAATAATGTCATGAAGGGCATTGACAAAATTGATAATCTGTTCTTCTTGGCAGAAAAGTAAAGAAATTGGAGAAGTTAGAATGAAGGCACAAAGCATAGAACCAAAGTGTCAATGTGACAAAGTGGTACAGAATAATAGTTCTTGGTCAAGAAGGACAAATAATAGACACAAATACACTGCCAAAACAGTTCTATATAGCTTTGATTATCCAATTAAACAGTCTCAGAGCTAGCCAACAATGCTAAGGATATTTCTTTTTTTTAATTTTTTTTCACACACTATGAACCATGTTGAACAAAATACACATAAACATTTCCCTGTTGAATATACACAGTGTCATTTTCTCCCCTTTTTCCCCCTCCCTCCTTCACCCCCCCTCCCCACCCACTCAACGTTCAACATATAAGATATGTTAAACCCATTAAACAATGTCATCACACAATGAAAATAAACAAGAAAATTGTGTCATCTACTTTTACACACTGTTAAACCCATTAAACAATGTCATCACACAATGAAAATAAACAAGAAAATTGTGTCATCTACTTTTACACACTGGGTCAGTTCATTTCGCCTTCTTCTCATTCTATCATTTTAGGGGGTGGAGGTCCGTGGTAGGCCCTCTCTGTTGTGTTCCATATACAGTTCCCAAATTTCTTCAAATACTGTGATGTTATTTCTTAAATTATATGCTTTTTTTTCCAATGGAATACATTTATCATTTCTATGTACCATTGCTGTATTCTCAGGCTATCTTCTGATTTCCAGGTTGACATTATACATTTTTTTGCTACAGCTAAGGCTATCATAATAAATCTTTTTTGTGCTCCATCCAAATTGAGGCCAAGTTCTTTACTTCTTAGAAGAAAGATCTCTGGATTTTTTGGTATGTTGCTTTTTGTGATTTTATTTAATACCTGATTTAGATCTTCCCAAAACTTTTCCACTTTCTCACATGCCCAAATTGCATGTACTGTTGTTCCCGTTTCCTTCTTACAGCGAAAACATCTATCTGATACTGTTGGGTCCCATTTATTTAACTTTTGAGGCGTGGTGTATAGCCTGTGTAACCAATTATATTGTATCATGCGTAACCTCGTATTTATTGTATTTCTCATAGTTTTGGAGCATAGCTTTTCCCATGTTTCATTCTTTATCTTTATGTTTAGATCTCGTTCCCACTTTTGTTTGGGTTTACAGCTTATTTCAACGTTCTCTTTCTCTTGCACTTTGATGTACATGTTTGTTATAAATCTTTTAATTATCAGTGTGTCTGTAATCACATATTCAGCCTGCTTCCAAATTTGTCCTTCAAGTAGGTTTTCAGTTGGTGGTATGCAAACATTGTACCGTGAGTTATACCATATTTGTACTTCATTTGTTCAAAAGATAATAATTTATTTCCAGAAAAACAATTTTCTATTCTTTTGATCCCTTTTCTCTCCCATTCTCTAAAGGAAAGGTTATTTATTGTGAAAGGGATTAGTTGATTTTGTGTCAATATTAATTTTGGTAGTTGATAATTTGTTTTTTTCCTTTCTACGTGAATCTTCTTCCAAATGTTGAGCAGATGGTGCACCAGCTTTTCATCCCACTTATATAGTATATGTTCAGGTACCTAATGCTACGGACATTTCTTGAGTCAAAACTTTGGGACAAATTATCCAGGAAGCAGCCATTGTCCACTCAGCAAACTGATCCCAGCTACCCACATCACCTGACCCAACACAAGCAGCCCATTCAGTTGAGCCTCCATTCACAAGAGTCACCCCACATATCAAGGTGACCTCCAATTGACAGCAAAACTTCAAGCAACTTTCCCTGACATTGCCATTCTTATTAACCTTTTTACAATTCACCTTTTCCAATGATCTTTGAAGTGTTTTTGAATATCTCTGACAATGAGAGATTTAAAAGCTGCTACCGTTGACTTATATAATTTGAATGAAAGGGTAAAACTTATTAAAAGATTAAAATATTTGATGCTGAGTATAATTTTATATAATCCATTGTCTCCAATAAAAAATCGTTGATATTTCATTAAAACAATATCCCTGAAAGGCCACATTTTATTTGGGCCCTGACCCCAGACTAGCAGAAACAAGTGTGTATCTACCATCTCAATTGCTTGAAAAGTCCAGGATATGCAATTGTAATTTCTCTGACCTTGTCTCATAATGTAATCCTTGGATTTCAGGAAGTATTTTTGTAACTCCTTGTTGCATTTGCTTCAGTGTCAATATGTCAAGGTATGATGGCCCAAAACATTCACTGTATTCCAAGTGTGTCTAACCATGGCAATCTACAACTATTATGCAAATTCTGGAGCAACTCAGAAGGTCAGCAGAATCCATGGGGAAAAAGGGGTCAGTTAACATGTCGGGTCTGGACCCTTTATTGAGACAAGAGGAAAGGGAGTGATTATGTCTGTAAAATTGCTTTTATTATTTTCTATGTCATCTCTTCACAAGATCCTAAAGAAACCAGAGTTCCTTGCAGTTTTCAGGGGTTCTGGTTTGTCAGCAACTTAACCTAAATTAAAATTGAATATGTACCAGGTGAAGTTTGTTCAATTTGCTTTCGCAATAGCCAGAAAAAAAATTGCTATAACTTGGACGTCTGATTTTGATTTGGGAATGGAAAGATAGCATGCAGAAGTGCAGAGTTGTATTCCACTTGAGAAAATTAATCATTTAAGAGATAAATATCAAATTTTGGAAAATATGTAGCCCAAGGTTGGTTGTGTACATGGATGTGAGGGGTTGGAGGGTTATGGGCGGAGAGCAGGAGGGGGAAGCTAGTGGAGTTGTTCAAGTGAACCATCGTGGACTTGAAGGGCTGACATGGCCTGTTTCCACTCCGTAAACAGTTATATGGTTATAGTTAGTTATATATTTACAAACCGTGGGTATGAAACTCCCTTTCTCCTAAAGTAAGTATCCATATATTATGTCTTATAGTAAGGAATACTCTCTTGTCCCATATTTTTCTATCTTTCTTTTACTTGTTTTTGTCGAGGGTTGGGGGGGGTGTTAAATTGAGGGCTTTTTTTATTATATACATCACATGGATTTGTAATATTGTAGAATAAGTACATTTTTTTGTTGTTTTAAAATTTATAAATATATATTTTTTTCAAACACACAACTAATCTGCTACTTCTATCTTTTTCAAATCCAAATTGATCATCTGGAACTAGCAGCACAGTTAGCACGAGGCTATTACAGTCCCAGAGACCCAAATTCCGATCCAGTGCTGTCTGTAAAGAGTTTGTCAGTTCTCCCCATCACCTATGTTGGTTTTCCCAAGTGCTCCGGTTTCCTCCTACCCTCCAAAACATGTGGGGTTGCAAGTTAATTGGATGTCATTGGACGGCACAGGTTTCAAGGAGAAACTCCCTTTAGGAGAAAGGGAGTTTCATACCCACGGTTTGTAAATATATAACTAACTATAACCATATAACTGTTTACGGCGTGGAAACAGTTGTAAATAAAAACTTAAAATAAAAATTTGTCAACTCCATCATTAATTTGCTACAATTTTGCCAGTTCACTTAATTGGACAGCATCTTTGTATAATGAATGGTTTCCACCTACTCTGACATTTGAAAGTTGAATGTATATCTATGTAAATTGTTCAGAAATAGTGAACAATTGCAGTTCTAGCACAAATCTTTCTGGGGCATCACAATCATACAATTTGTACTCTTCCTCTACGGTCTCCAGGTCAATCATTTGTTTATAGTTTCATGAACTTCATCATCAGTTGATGGTCTCTTAAATCAGATGTTTTGCAGTATTCCATATATTTAAAAAACAATCAGTTAAGTTCACAAGCATAATTAATGTCATCCACTGTGGATCAGCTGATTTTTTAAAAAGTGCAAGTAAGCTTCACTTCCACAATTTATTCAAATAAATCTTAAGCCAACCAGTCAACAATTTCCTGCTTGAGACAGCCAACATCCTATCACCATTTCTGCCATATAAATAATAAGATAAATAAACATGTCTGTCATTTTCTTAATTTCTTTTCAAATTTTACTGTTAGTTTAAAGTGCTCCTGACTACAGATTTTTTTCTAACAAATTTACAAAAATTCTGCTTTTTGATTTCAATAATCCTTTTAATACTTTTGCAAATCCTTTTTTTTTAAAAAAAAAATCAGCATTTACACTTCTTATTTCTCCTCCTCACCAGGATTATTATAAATTTTCGCTTTGTGACTTTTCTTCAAGTCTTAGATTGGCCCTAATCTCATTTTGTTAAGCAATTTAAACATATCCATCGAGGCAGAAACTTGTTTGACTTCAGACCAAAGATCTGTCAACAGTTCTAAAATGTTCAGGATGTCCAGCAGTCATGAAAACTAACACATGAATACAGGTGGCAGAGAATGTGTAATGTGACAACTTTATAAATCACTGCTTTGGCCAGCCACACTAGAGTTTTGTGTGCCATTCTGGATGTCACATTGTAGAAAGGATGTGATTACACTGGGGAGGAAAGCAAATTTGATCCAATAAATAGTCGCTTGAAGGCTAAGTGAGACAATTGTTAGTGACGCATTTCCAATACAAATCCAGATGTACACGAATCCTTTATTTAACATGTAAACTTGAAATGACCTTCTTCAATATTCAATGAAATGACTATTAATAACAGCTGCATTAAAGCTCCGTGACTACAGTGTAACCTTAATGCTAACAGTCAACTAAAGTTATGAGCGTTTCACTCACCCTTCCCTGTGTCGCCATGTTTTTAATACATTAAATAAACTCCCGATTTGCATCATACATTTCCGCGCATGCTCCAGCCGGCACTCCAACGCCCCAATGTACCGCGCATGCTCCTGGAACCACACATACGCACAACAAATGATGTCTATGTTGATGCCCAAATGAGGAACTTCATATCAGCCTTCAACTCAGTGCTAATGAGGTCCTCTCACAGTCTCAGGATTGAATCCAGCTGAATTTAGGTTAAGTTGTTAGGCCGCAGAAAGCCTATCAAACTGGGGGTGCATCAGACGCCCGCGGGGAACCAACAGGACGCCAAACTAACAAGGTAAGTAAACAAATTACATGATTTTTTGGCTCCTACAGAAAGGATGCAGAGGAGATTCACAAGGACATTGCCTGGATTAGAGCAATTAAATAACAAAGGGTTTGTTTTCCCCTGAAGAGATGAAACTAAGGGACAACCTGATGAATAAAATTATGAAAATAAGACATAGGATAGACAGTAAAAGTCTTTTTCTCATGGTAACCGTAACTGGGTCAGAAGTGCCAAGCTTCAAGATGAGAGGTAGGAGGTTTAGATGAAGGTGAATGAGGAATTTTTCACACCTTTTTTTCACACAGGGTGCCTGGAGTCTGAAATAAGCTGCCTGAAGATGTAGTTGAAGCAGGAATGCCTCCTGATAGTTAAAAAGAATCTTACCAAGCAAAGGCGGCCACGAATCCAAGGTAGGTTAATTGGATCAGTACAGATAGACTCAATAGGCCCTTTCAAACTGTCATGTAAAATGGAGTTAACCAGGAAATTTGCATGGTTAGTGACCCAGCTACATGGCAATTTGAAAGGGTTCAACTGGGTCAGAACCCAACTGGGTCCCTGACCTACCTCAGAAGTGGTCAAGGTACGTAGTAAAACTTACTCAGGCATCCTGCCCCGGTGGTTGTAAAGGGAAATGGTTGACCTGGTTACTCTGGTGGCATCACAACTTACGGGGATGGGAGAGAGGGAACCACGGCCAGGGGTAGAGTGGAGGGGGGGGGGGCCACAAATGTGTCGCTGCTGCAAATGTCGCTCTGGTTCATGGTGATGGCTCAATGTGGGAGTGCAGGAGCAATGGCCGTCTTCCATACCCATAATCCCCGTGCCGCTGGAACTGCTCTGGCGCATCTGGGTTCCAGGAGAACTACCTGGGTGCTACAATTTGAAAGCACCTAATGGGTGGCATTGACGTGGTGAGCTAAAGGTCCGTTTCAGTGCTGTACAACTCTGAGTTTTTCACCTCTTCTTTCTTTCTTACTCGATCATTGTTTGACACAGCAGTACAATGTTCATCAGTGAATAAAAAATGGTTTGAAATTTTATCATTTAAAATTTACATCATGCCATTTTTTCCCCAAATAACCTTCCTTTTCATTTTTCTCTCCCGTCGATCAAAACCCATATTTAAATCAGTGTAAAAAAAATTGAATGAATTTGAGAGCTCTGGGGAGTAATTTTTAAGTGTTTCAGGTTGTCAATTAGGTACCTTATTTTAGAAGCAGAAATGCATCCAGAGAAGATACTTCATCAAATCTGAAAGATTTACATTTTACAACAATCCTAACTCAAGTTAAGACAGTGAAAGAGTGGCAGGAGAATTTATATTCTTCTCTTCATGCCCAACTTCATTATATATTTACTTGAAAATATTGTTTCAGATCTAATAGTAATTAGAGATTTAAGACAAATTGCTATTTATCTACTACTTACCCTGGTGAGATGAATAACCCCTTGGGATGTGACAGAGCAGCCCATAAAACCCACATATTGCAGCAGAGGACAATGTTCTGCAAACATTTTCACCGATTTATCTGTCACCTGCAGTAAGGACGGAAAAGGAAACAAATTAGCCTGACATTTATCCAGCATCTAGCCAATACATTCATCAGCAGGAAAAAAAAAGTTTCAACCAACCTAAAAGTACAAGTTAATCTGAAATAAAAATTTGCTTAAAGGGCATTATACGAAGTTCAATTTTTTTTAAAAAACAACAGCTCAAAATGCCTCCATTGCCCGTGCTTTGCAAAGCTTTTATTTTGGAAAAAGCACAAATGACATTAAAAACACAATATTCACATTAAGTAATTTACATAGGACCCATGAGAAAACAGCAAAAAAAAAACTGCAAGTAAAAAGAAATAATAAAGAATTCTAAATATTAAAATGATTTGAATGTATAAAAAAGTTGGAGTATTCACAATGATACAGTTCGCGACGTAGCACAAACTGCTTTTGCCCATTTCATGACTCTATACTACAAACAACTGCAAAAAGAACAAGCAGCTCACGGCATTCCCCACTGTCACAAGAAATCACGATGAAATGCTATTCTATCTGATTATTGCTGCTCAGCTGGATTCAATCCTGAGACTGTGAGAGGACCTCATTAGCACTGAGCTGAAGGCTGATATGAAGTTCCTCATTTGGGCATCAACATTGATATCATGGGTCGAAGGGTTCATTCTTTCCTCTTATCTTTATATTATTTTTTTATTTCTTGGCAATTAAATACATTTTCAAATAAATGTACAGTAGAATTCTGATAATCCGAAATGGTTAAGACAGGGCCTATGTCGGATAAACGTTTTTTCAGAGAACTGGTCATTTTTTAAAAAAAAACAAGCCAGAAGCAACAGCACTTGTATCAATGTTGAAACAACAACACCAACAACAAGGGAAGGCTTTTTTAGCATTAAAATAATGTTTAATTCTCACCAAATAAATGCTGCCTGCAAAGCTGCTGCCGATCACTGAGACCTCCCAACTACCACTGCCAGTCCCCGACACGTCCCCGCCGCTGCCGCTGATCCCCAGGGAGGCTTCCCAGGCCAGTGGATCACTCACTGGTAAGTCAGCAGGCTCCCATCTCCCAGTCACTGGAGTTTCCGAAGCCTGAATCCTGACTCCAAAGCTTCCCCTAGGTCTGCCGCACATGCACACCGGGGAGTCTGGGTACGCCAAGGGGAGGGTTCAGAATCAGCGTCAGGAGCTCCAGTGTACCTAGGAGGGAGGGAAGGGGATAGGAAGGGAGAGAACACCACTAAGCCCGAGGTCACGCTCCTGCCCAAGAGGCCACTCTCCTTGATGGCACCAGGTCAAGGGATTCTTACGGCCGCTTGTGGCTGGGAGACAGTGGTGCGCAGTTTGAGAGGGAGAGTTGGAGAGAAAAGTCAATTGGGAAAGGTAAAGAAGAAATGGAACAAGTGAGGGGAGGGAGTTGCCTGAAACTTGGACAATCGCCATTCTAATTTCATGTCGAGTGAATTTTTTTTCAACCTGTGAAGTCAATTCAGATCCGGAAAAAAATTTCAGATAAATGAGGATTTCTGATTTGTTTTGGATATCCTCATTTATTCAAAAAACTTTTTAAAAATTCAGATAAATGAGGATTTCAGAGAATTTGATTTTGGATAATCGGAGTTGTACTGTACAATTGCTTAATAATTATTTTTAATTATGTGAACCAATTTAAAGTGTTTTAGATTACTGGCCATGGCACACAGTCTCCAGCTCAGGGCCCCACCTCTACTGCGATAATAGATGTCAAATGAAGCAGTTAGATTTGTGCAAGGGATTCAAGTGGGAAGCAAGGGCTTTATTGAGCAAGGTCTGGATCAATATGCCACAGAGAGTTTGAAGCTTCAACTGCTGGAGTATATTCCTTAAGTTAAAAATAATTCCCATTGGCCCAGATAGACATCTACGCAGTGAACTTCAATGACCTCCTTAATTCTTCTAAAAATTTTGCAACTTGCCTCCAGCAAAACCCTTGGGTGCTCATTTGAACTTGTAGGGGATGGACACATATCAAATCAGGCAATCTAAACTATGGATACAATTTGCACAGGCACCTGTGTTCATTGCAAAATCTGAACACACACACTTGTATTTGATCTAATATTCATAAACCCGATTAGTATACATAACCCTGTAGTCAGTCTCAGAGGAAGACTTTCATTTTGCAATCTTTGTCTCATGAGCAGAATATTTTGTGAATGACATGGATGAACACACTTAATAAAACAGTAGTAAATAATGGAAGTCTTTTTGAATAAACAATCCTATGTCCCTATAATACTTAAGTAACTTGAGCTGAATACATATCATCACATCCTGTAAACAAATCACAGTCAAATAATGAAATGTTATTATTCATAGCTGGAGAATGGCAATCTATTGTGCAGAATTAAAAAGTGCTGTCATAAGAATGAAAACAAAAAGCTTTCATCAATATTTGTTGTTATTCTGCAGATTATGCAAATTGCAGAATGGGAACACTAATTAAGCCAGCCCATGTTGAAACACTGGCATGCACGGACAGATACAAAATAGCAATCTTTATTTTGTTTAATATATGCTTAATCAGACAACATGGTCAAATAATCTGAGCCACATTAATGTTGTGACAGAATTGTGTTATTAATCTTTAGTTATAGATATTTATAGTAAAGTTATTTTGTGGGTTTGGAAGCAGGGAAAGACAAAGACACATAAGACACCACAGACCCTCAGAAGCCATTTTGCAAGTCAAAATGTCTATTGGTTCATTGTTGGTTGAAGCTGTGTAAACAGCCATAAAACCTGAAGTGATTCTTCATTGAAATGTTGAAAACAATAGTATTTTGCTAAGGGGAAGTGTGTGTGTACTCAGCCATTCTGCTGGTTGAGCTGGGCAGAGAGCCCAAAAGCTTTTGCTCGTAAAACTTTTGGAAGAGAGGAACTTCAAACACTCAGAGAGAGACCCTTAGTCAAACAAGCAGGCTTTGTTTGAGAATTTGTATAAACAAGCAAGAGGCCATCTTCCATGATTTATGCTTTTGGAGAAATGAAACAAAATCAGCATTGAGGTCATGTCAAAGACATTTGAAAATCTGCATTTTAATATTGCACCAAGATTCATCTAGGGTCAGAAAGATACGGTTCGTGTTGTATTCTCTTTGTCAAGGGAGGAACACAGAATTGCAGTGGCTTCGGAACTGACAGCCACTTTGCTGCTTCTCTTGGTCAAGGAAAAGAGCAGTGCTGCGGTGGCATTTTAAATAGCAGGTAATGGGACTGATCCAATTCTGGGTAAAAGAAAGCAAGATCATTCTTGTTTCTGGATCTTAACCATTGTGATGGTTACTTTGTCAGACTCATAACTGAGTTTGTGAAATCATAGTGGAAGAAAACACAAGATTCTGTCACCACCATGCAAGAGAGGTAAATCATTCGTATGAAGAAACGATTCTCTGATAACAATTCTACAAGAATTTTGTGAGTTTTAAGAAGTCTGAAGCCTCACACCTACTCCATAGTTACTTTTGAGCAACCATTTAAAGAATCTGAGTTTCAACACAAAACTGACAACTTTAAAAATTGATTTTTTGACAATTGTGCCTAAACTATCATTGTTTTTGGTCCTGCGCACGCACGCACGCACGCACGCACGCACGCACGCACGCACGCACGCACGCACGCACGCACGCACGCACGCACGCACGCACGCACGCACGCACGCACGCACGCACGCACGCACGCACGCACGCACGCACGCACGCACGCACGCACGCACGCACGCACGCACGCACGCACGCACGCACACTCACACACACTCACATACACACTCACTCACGCACACACACTCACTCACGCACACACACTCACTCACGCACACACACACTCACTCACACTCACACACACACTCACTCACACACACTCACGCACACACACTCACGCACACACACTCACGCACACACACTCACGCACACACACTCACGCACACACACTCACGCACACACACTCACGCACACACACTCACGCACACACACTCACACTCACACACACACTCACTCACACACACTCACTCATGCACACACACACTCACTCACACACACTCACACACTCACACACACTCACTCACACACACTCACTCACACACACTCACTCACACACACTCACTCACACACTCACACACACACTCACACACACACTCACTCACTCACACTCACTCACTCACTCACACACTCATTCACACACACACTCACACACTCACTCACACACACTCACTCACACACACTCACTCACACACACTCACACACACACTCACACACACACATACACACACGCATGCACACACACACACATACACACTCACTCACACACACATACTCACTCACGCACACACACTCACGCACACACACTCACTCACTCACGCACACACGCACACTCACTCACACACACACACTCAAACACATTCACTCACACACACACTCACTCACTCACGCACACACACACACTCACACACACACACTCACTCACTCACACACACACACACACTCACTCACACACACTCACTCACTCACTCACACACACACACACACTCACTCACACACACACACACACACACACACATGCGCATAATGGGGTTTTAGAGTTATGTAAGAAGTGTTATATTATTAATAGTTAAAATAAAAATTATTGTTTTGAAGATTCCATCGTATTGGTGAATTTGATTTGCTGCTGGTCTAGGTATGTAGCAAAGTCAACAACTAGAATTTCAGACGAAGATTCAAAAGATGTTACTAAGGCAAGCAAAGGAACATAGTTCTAGCATCATCATGGAGAAAAGTGAGGTAAAAATGTAGACAGGCTTAAGGAGAAGATTCCAGAACTTGAAGCCTAAATACAATGGGGCAATTAATACATGGGAATGGACAGGTCATCAGAGTGCAGAGATCTCAAAGGCATGCAGAAAGTTACAAAGATTATGGGCAGCAAGGCTTTGGGAGGGCTCAGAAAATAAACAAGGCACTCCTGGATTAAGCATTAATGCACATCAGGCACAGGAATGATGGGTCAATGAGAATTCATGGAAGGCCTCAGTCAGAATCTTTCACTGCTTCTTTCTCCAAAGATGTTGCCTGACCAGCTGAAAATCCACAGCATTTGCTGCTTGTGTTTAAACCTTCCATTATCTGCAATATTCTGCCTTTGGAAATTTGGCACGGCTTTAAATAAAAAATTGGTGATTTTGATTTATGTTCCTAAACGACAGAACTCCAAATCTGATTAAAGAGCTATCCAACCTAATTAACATCATCCTCAAAATATCAGTGACATCTGATAGGGAGTTAACCAATCAAGTGTTTTGTGAATATTTACTGTTATTGACCAGAAGACAAACTGAATTATTGATTTATAGATTAAGTGCTTCAAAAGGCAAGAAATACAAGTCATCTTATTGCTATTCACCATCATTATTTATTGCTGTCTATTAATTTAATGCTGAGCTCACAAAATGCTCAGTTCTCGTGACAATATCCGGTGTTGGTATTTGAGGACTTGCATATTCCAACGGCAGATTTGAGTCTACATCTTTTATTTAGAAAATGATTTCGCTGAGCCTGCTTTTTGGATCCAAAAAAAAAGGGGTGGGACAGGTGGCAAGGCGGTTAGCGCAACGCCTTTACTGAACCAGCGATCGGGACCAGACCTGGGTTTGAAACCCACACTGTCTGTGAGGAGTATGTACGTTGTTCACGTGTCTGCATGTGTTTTCTCCAGGGTCTCCTGTTTCCTCCCATCCTTCAAAAAAATACCAGGGTGTAGGTTAATGTGGTTTAATTTGGGCAGCACGAACTCATAGGGCTGAATTGGCCTGCTAGAGCGCTGTATGCGTAATTTTAAAATAAAAATTCCTTCAACTACATTGAACTTGGTGTGGAAGAAACGATACTTTGCTTACAGAAGAGGAAAACTGTCAATATTCACAAGTAATGACAAATCGTGTTAAGGTTTGACAGTAGTTTATTCTACCAATCTTACAACTATTGCTGGGAAATGATGAGAAAGCTGCAGAGTAAATATTTCACATGCTATTTCTGCCCTTTAATTGGGATGAGGTTATTTCATTCCTCGAAAACAGTCCTTATCTCAATTTTCCACAATACAAACCCTCATGGTTTTCATATGCGTCAAGAAATGAGAGATGAACAGAAGAGTTTATTTATCCTGTCCCTTCTAAAGGCACCATCCCTTTCTTAACCCTGCCTGCAGAATGAGGCCTTCTGTTCCAGGACATCCGAAATATCATCTCACTTTAATAAACGTGGATTCCCTCCAACTGTCATTGATAAACCCACAGCTAGATCTTCTCTTATTTCTTATACTTCTGCCCTTATCCCACCTCCTTCCAGGCAGAATAAGGAAAGAACCCCTCTCGCTCCCATTTTCCACCCCAACATATTATCCTCTGTCATTTCTGCCAACTTTAGTGCAGTCCCATTACCTGCCAATATCTTCCCTTCTCCATCCCTCTCTGCTTTTCTCAGGAATAAGTCTCTCCAAGACACTCTAGTCCACTGATCCCTCCCCCTTCCACCCCCTGAGGCACTTCCCACTATAACCATAAAATGCGTAAAACTACATCTCTTCCTTCACCTCCATCTAGTATCAAAAACAGACCTTATGGGTGAGGTGGAGATTCGCATACCAGCGGCTAGCGCAATGCTGTTACAGCGCCAGCAATTGGAACCAGGGTTAGAATCACACGCTGTCTGTAAGGAGTATGTACATTCTCCTCGTGTCTGCATGGGTTTTCCATGGGGTCTCCGGTTTTCCCCACCCTTCAAAAGGTAACGGGTGTGTAGTTAAATTGGTTGTAATTGGACGGCAGTCTGATTTCTCGCCTTTGTTTTTGTACAGGGTGATGATGATGGCATCACGAAGGTCCTGAGGCAGTTTTCCTTGGTCCCAGCAAAGCTTGAAAAACTCATGCAGTTTGGCATGCAGAGTTTTGCCGCCAGCCTTCCAGACCTCTGGGGGGGATTCCATCCAAACCTGCTGCTTTGCCACTTTTCAGTTGTTCAATTGCGAGAAATCAGACTGCTCAAACTATAGGGGAATCACGCTGCTCTCCATTGCAGGCAAAATCTTCGCTAGGATTCTCCTAAATAGAATAATACCTAGTGTCGCCGAAAATGTTCTCAAAGAATCACAGTGCGGCTTTCGTGCAAACAGAGGAACTACTGACATGGTCTTTGCCCTCAGACAGCTCCAAGAAAAGTGCAGAGAACAAAACAAAGGACTCTACATCACCTTTGTTGACCTCACCAAAGCCTTCGACACCGTGAGCAGGAAAGGGCTTTGGCAAATACTGGAGCGCCTCGGATGCCCCCCAAAGTTCCTCAACATGGTTATCCAACTGCACGAAAACCAACAAGGTCGGGTCAGATACAGCAATGAGCTTTCTGAACCCTTCTCCATTAACAATGGCGTGAAGCAAGGCTGCGTTCTCGCAGCATGATGCTGAACCAAGCCATGAAAGACCTCAACAATGAAGATGCTGTTTACATCCGGTACCACACGGATGGCAGTCTCTTCACTCTGAGGTGCCTGCAAGCTCACAAGAGCAACTTGTCCGTGAACTACTCTTTGCAGACGATGCCACTTTAGTTGCCCATTCACAGCCAGCTCTTCAGCGCTTGACGTCCTGTTTTGCGGAAACTGCCAAAATGTTTGGCCTGGAAGTCAGCCTGAAGAAAACTGAGGTCCTCCATCAGCCAGCTCCCCACCATGACTACCAGCCCCCCTACATCTCCATCGGCCACACAAAACTCAAAACGGTCAACCAGTTTACCTATCTCGGCTGCACCATTTCATCGGATGCAAGGATCGACAACGAGATAGACAACAGACTCGCCAAGGCAAATAGCGCCTTTGGAAGACTACACAAAAGAGTCTGGAAAAACAACCAACTGAAAAATCTCACAAAGATAAGCGTATACAGAGCCGTTGTCATACCCACACTCCTGTTCGGCTCCGAATCATGGGTCCTCTACCGGTATCACCTACGGCTCCTAGAACGCTTCCACCAGTGTTGTCTCCACTCCATCCTCAACATTCATTGGAGCGACTTCATCCCTAACATCGAAGTACTCGAGATGGCAGAGGCCGACAGCATCGAATCCACACTGTTGAAGATCCAACTGCGCTGGGTAGGTCACGTCTCCAGAATGGAAGACCATCGCCTTCCCAAGATCGTGTTATATGGCGAGATCTCCACTGGCCATCATGTCAGAGGTGCACCAAAGAAGAGGTACAAGGACTGCCTAAAGAAATCTCTTGGTGCCTGCCACATTGACCACTGCCAGTGGGCTGATATCGCCTCAAACCATGCATCTTGGCGCCTCACAGTTCGGCGGGCAGCAACCTCCTTTGAAGAAGACCGCAGAGCCCACCTCACTGACAAAAGACAAAGGAGGAAAAACCCAACACCCAACCCCAACCAACCAATTTTCCCCTGCAACCGCTGCAACCGTGTCTGCCTGACCTGCATCAGACTTGTCAGCCACAAACGAGCCTGCAGCTGACGTGGACATTTACCCCTCCATAAATCTTCGTCCGCGAAGCCAAGCCAAAGAGAATTGGATGGCATGGGTTTGTGGGTCAAAGTGGCCGGTTACTGTGCTGTACATTTAAAACAAAATTTAATTTTAAAAGTTAATTTTTTAAAATTTAATTTAATCTATTGCATTCAGTGTACTCAGTGTGACTTCTTCTACATTGGTGAGACCGATTGGGTGAACATTCTGTGAATCTAAACTTGAGATTTCTTTCTTTCTTTTTGAATCTTTTTATTAAACATATTAATAGTAAATAATCCATGAGGAGAATAGAATACAAAATTGAATAGAATAAACAGAAACATCGATATACTGCAATACATAACACAATGTATATTATAACATATTGAACAATATTGTCCTTTTCTACTCAATTTGGAATATTCAGAAAGATAACTCTTTTTAACTAAAATCCCATTTAACCTACCAAAATAAACATAAAAGAAAAAACAACAACAAAAAAGAAAAAAAGACTGGGCAGCCTAAACTGAGAGTTCACTTCAACAGATCAGTATAAACTATTTATCTGATCCTTGCCAATTAAAAAAATACAGAAATCCAAAACAGTCTGGAAGGTGGAGTCAAAATACAGATAAACTCATACAAAAATAGTTTATAAAAAGACTCCAAGTCTCTTCAAACTTAACTGAGGTATCAAACGTGCAACTACTATTTTTTTCTGAACTTAAACATGACATAACTTGAGAGAACCATTGTATCAAAGTAGGTGAATTAGGATCTTTCCATTTAAATAAAATGGCTTGTCTGGCTAACTGTGTAATAAAGGCGACAATCCGATGTTCAGAACTATAATTCCAAAAATAGCAGTCAATGGATTAAGTTGCAAACTAATATCCAGATTTTTGTCACCAACCACTTCAACTTGTCCAACCATTCCAACAATGACACATCCCGCAGACAGCCTTAAACCTGACGGCATATTTTAGAAAACCCACCTCCATCTGGTTCCATCTCTATTTTTCTCCTGCTCTTTAACTTTAATTCTTCCCCATCTGCAAAGTGATCTCTCCCTCTGTATTATCACCTCTGGGCCTGTCCCCCATCTTCTGCCCCCCCCCACTCCCCCCCTTTAATTTGGCAGCATTATCTCCTTTGTTTTAATCTTGTTAAAGGGTCCAGACTTGAAACATTAGGTGCCTTTAAGCTGCAGCACCCAGGTAGCCCTCCTGGGACCCAGGTGCGATTACTGGGGCAAAGGTGCCTCAAGCACCTTTGAAGCTGAGGGGGGGATGGCCCCAGTAAATCGCCAACCCAGCGATTTAAGGGGGATCCCGCCCCTGCAATGATTCAAACTAATCTCCCCTGCCCCCCCCCCATCAGCTGTCAGTCTCCCTCCCACCATCAATCGCACTTCCACCCCTCACCCCGTGGCAGCCGGCCCCTCTGGCCCTCAGCCCACCGATCGCGGCATACCCCCGCCAATTGCGGGGACCCCTCTGCCCTGCCAATGACCCCTCTCTCCCCTTCTGCCGGGGATTGGCATCACAGGAGTAACTGGGTCGACCATTTTAGTTTTCAAGCCATGGGAAAACGTGACCAAGGTTAGTTTTAATGGGTTCCTCAGAGGTAGGCCAAGGACCCAGTGGATTTCCAACGTGCCTAACTGTGTCAGACCCTTTCAAACTGCCCTGTGAATGGGGCACTAACGGTTAACCCAATTTTACAGGGCAGTTTAAAAACGCCTAGTGACTGATCATTTCTACTCATGAATGTTGACTGACTTACTGAGTTCCTCCAGCAAATCTATGACGGCTCAAAATTCTAGCAACTGGAGCGTTGTATTTCGCTATTTATTTACTTACTACTTCCCATTCTGCAAGAGCAAATTCCATTCTGTACCTCAAATTTTTGGATAATGATGGTCCAGATAAAACTCTAGTTTCAAACACTTGCATACGTGTGAAAGAGAAAGAGAGGAAGGTGAGAGAGAGGTGAACAAACAGAAAGAGATGTAGGTAAACAGAAATAAAATTCAGGCAGGTATATTCTTCCTTTATTTCAATTTGAATTATTATACTTTAAAAAACATCAAATATCTACAACAGACTAAGATTTTTTTTAGGAGAAATAGATTAAAGTCAGAGTTGAGCAGCAATAAAAACAGCCCAGTCCATGCCAACCAACAAAGTTATCGATCCACATTATTTTAATTTGCCTGCATTAGGCCAACTTCCCTCTAAATCTTTCTTTCCAAATAACTGTGTAAATGTCTTTAACACGTTGCAATTGACCCAGCCTCTACCATTTCCTCCTACAGCTCGGTCCCCATACCCTCCACTCTCTGTTGAAAAGGGCACCCCTTGGGACTCCTTTAAATCTTTCTCCTTTCACTTTAAATCTGTGCACTCTATTCTCCTACTCTGGGGAAAGAACTATGGTTATTTATCTTATGTATCTAAATCTAGACATATAGCATGCTAACAGGCCATTTTGGCCCATGAGCCATTGTTGCCCAATTACATCCAATTAACCTACAGCCCCAGTATGTTTAGAACAGTGAGAGAAAACTGGAGCCCCCGGGGGAAAACCCACACATATTCAGGAAGAACATACAAACTCCTTACAGAAAATGCAGAATTTGAATCCCAGTCCCCATTGCTGATGCTGTAAGGCGTTGCGCTAACCGCTACACCAACAGGGCCCATGATGTTATAAACCTTTAAGATTCTCCCTTCAGCCTCCTTTGCTCTAGAGGAAAGTCACTGCCTCTCCAGTCTCTCATATTTCAAACCCACCAGTCCATGTAACATTCTAGTGAATTTTTTTCTGTATCACATTTCCTGTAACCAGAATTTCTCACAATACTCCAAGTATGGTCCCACAAATGCCTCATACAGTTATAACATGATGTCCCCATTCCTGTCCCAATACTCTATGACTGATGAAGGTAAGCATATTAAACTCTTTCTTCAGCACCTTGTCCGCCTGGGTTGCCATTTTCATACAACTATGTACCTGAACCCCCAAGTCTCTCTGTCCTACAAAACTCTCCAGGGCATCATCATTCACGGTGCAAGTCCTGCCCCAGTACAACACCTCATTCTTGTCAGAGTTAAATTCCATCTGCTCTGAATTAAATTCAATCTGTACTCTCCATCTTTCATTAGCAGGAAATACAGGATGAAGTTTAGAAGGCAGGAATCTTAATTGGAGCACTGGACCTCTGAAACAGCATCTCCAGTAAACCAAAAGAAAGACACAAGTTACATTATAAGCACGGGAATGAAAGACTATCATTTAATTCCTCAAAGCTTGTTCTACCATTCAATTACATCAACATTATTTGAACCTTGTTCCAATATACATGTACAACTGCCATTGATTTTAGAAATTTCAAAATGGAAAATATAAGAGCCTCTTGTCACAGATTAACATGAAGATACAAGGGAGAGGTTTGTGTAACTATCATCAATGAAAAGAAACAGATGCCTGAAAAAAGAATTTCAGTAAGTTTGGTGCAATCTAATCTACTACTTTTAAATTACTGAGGAAACATTGGACAAGGATGGACTATTCATAGAAATGCATGCTGGCTGCAATAATATTTATTTGTTTGTCTATTTTCAAGAAAATCAGATCGGACAAGAGATTACTCATCAAGACTGACAAAAATCCAATAAAGGTGATACTTTGTTTATAGGCATTCAGATGGGATTACTGCTGAACTATCTGGGCTATTCAGGAATCAAATATCCTATAAATTTTTGAACAGATGATTCTGTAATTGGAATGTGTTACGACTCAATAAAAACCATATATTTTCCTGTTTAGTCATGATACTGTGCAGGTTAAAGTTTAAAACACACATTGATATTATTATTGATCATTTAATTTCAAAGTATTAATTAATGCCAGTCCACGTTCCCACATTGAAAATTAACCATGCTGGGAGCTCATTTTATGTTTTAATGGTTAGTGATTACATTTTTTTTAAATTCCATTTCTTGTCACTCAATCGTTTTTTCCAACTGTGCTTTTTTGTAACAATAAATTTGAGCCAAAAAAATTATCAAAACCATCCTCTTTTTCAAACTATGTTTAACGAAATACATTGTGCAAAAATCTTGGTTGCTTTTCAAAGTGAACTTCTAGTGGCTTACAGAAAAAACTGTCATCAATCTAAAACTTTACTCTTTAGTCTCGATGGTGAGTGAGGTCAGTAAATGACTGCACGAGTGATATTAGTGATATCATTAATTGAAGTAAGTGAAAAATAAATAGGAACAGGATCAGTCCATTAAATCAGAATTCCACTATTCAACAAGATTTTGGCTGATCTCAACACCATTTTCCACGTAATCCCAAATCCCTTGATTCTTAACTATCTAGAAATATATTGATCTCTGTGTTTGAATACAATCATCAATTGAGGGTATACAGGACACCAGATTCACCACCCTCTGTTTGAAATTACAGTCCTAAATTACTTAATCCTTACTTGAAATTATGTTCTCTTCAATTAAAAATATGACTTTAATCAACCATTTGAACATGGATAATTTATTAAGCAAGATAAACTTTTATAAACCTCTGACCACTGTTACATCGTAGACCAGCAGCAATGGAAATTCACCAAGGCAGCGTTATATTTTTCTTTTAAAACACTATATTATTAACTACTAATAATATAACACTAGTCAAGTGTGTGTGTGTGAGAGAGAGAGCGAGCGAGCTTAGGCACAATTCTGGAAAGTCATTCCTAAATTCAATCTGAGAAATCCATTGTCGAAATGCAGACTTTTAAACTGAAGCACAGAAGTAATCACGAAGGAGATGGGAAAGACTGAAATGCTGAAAAATCACAAATCCTCATCGACTTTCTTCCAGAGAAATATCCTTTCGTACAAACAGTTGTCACAACTCCCCTTTTCCTTGTGTAGAGAAAGTGGAAATATGAGACTTCCACAATGCTTCCAAAACCCAGGTACGGGTCAATCAAAACGACCATTACTTTGGTCACAGTGGGGTTCAATAATTCCCCTGACAGGGAGAATCAGCCGAATTGTCCATTATCACACAGTCATTCCTGCTCTATGTTTGATGAGATGGCCGCTAGTCATAAAGGGCTGTCTCTTCAGTGTTCCACACACATGACTCACCTCCTGTGTCCCTGGAAAAAGCCCCCCCCATGTCCTTTCTCTACTCCAAAGCAGCAAATTTGGGGACAGCCTGTACTAGCTGAGGCCACCCAGTCTCTCCAAAACTGTGAAGGATTGCAGCCTTTAAAGTGATACTCACACCAAATGAAATGGGTGCTCATAAAACCACCTTCACCAATTGATGGCTGAGAAGATGGTCAAACTTTAACGCAGTTTACCAAACTAGCAAACTTCGCAAATGTATTCAAACAATGGATATCACATTTGGAGAACATCAGCACTGGTTTACTCACAATTGTAATATGGGTTGAACATATAAAATGTAGCTCCCTTTCCATTCTCATGCAAAATTGATGGATAAAAATGCTTGCGTAGCCTAACATTCACACTACGTTCAACAGTTACCACAAATCGAAACTGATCATGCCTAAAAGTAATGTTTTATCCACTGTCGTTAAGAAACTTGAAGACGATTTTGTTACATTGCAGAGAGTTAAAATTCAAATGTTGCTTCATTTAACTAAATGAGACTTTAAATGTTAACAAAGAATTACTATTGATCAGAAAGTTATGGATTAACAGCAGACTTCCTTTCTGTAGATTTACTTTCCTCTGCATTTTTGGTTAAAACAGGAAGCACAATTGTCCTCATTTTCAAGCAGTATGTCATTTTCCTTCCAAATCAATTTAAAAGACTGCAACCTCTATTTCTGAAAGTAGTTGAGGTCTCTTAGTATTTAATTCCAAGGCACAGGGATTAATGAACTTGAAATGCAAGGCTTTTTTTTCCAAATTTGAATTCAGTGTATTAAAACCTAAAAAAATCATTAAGACCTTCAGTTGCATCACCTCTTGCACAATAGATCTTGATGTCAAACAATAAATACTCCCATCGACAAATACTCCATATAACAAGATAACTTTGCACTCTCTTCATTCTTAGGCAATTTTCTTTTCCCATTTTCTCTTGATGTTCTCAATTTCTTTGCAGCTACGAAAATTGGTTTTCCAATCTTCTTCCTAACTCTTTTAATCATTTACAATTATTGTACTTGTGCTTGTTCCTTACAAACCTTCAATTTAAAAAAAAACAAGCCAAGTCATCAAAGTTCTCTCTGCTCCAAGTGGAATACATAACATCTGATGCAATGAAACTTAAAAGATTGCCCCAATATTGGCTTTCATCTCTTGAGCTAAAATTTGAATTTTTATTTAAACAGGTCAACTGTAATGCAAAGAAACTTAAGGCAAATGTTCGAGAAATAAGCTAACCAATAATGATTTTTAATGCTACTGTAACTAGGCTGATGGAGTTACAAGTTTCACTCAACTAAAATACTTCTTGCTGTTAATTGAACCACATCACGACCTTAATTCCAGCAAAAATTAATTATAAGTGCTGATCAAATACAATCATATAAAATATCAATTTTCTGATTTTATGCCACAAAAGTGCTGGAGAAACTCAACAGGTCCCACAGCGTCCACAGGAGGCAAAGAAATACAATATAACCAACATTTCAAGCCCAAGTTCTTTGTCAACTCAATACTTCATGTGCAAATGCATAATTTGGTGGAAACCAGATATCCAAATTATTGACCAAAGACACAATTCTCATTTCAGGATTCAGTTTGTTGCCTTCAAACTGAATCTGATACTCTATCAAACGCTTTTCCAGTTATGAAATGACTGATTCATTCTATCTAATAACACATCACTGATTTCCTGGCCAATTAATTAAGTATTCAGCAGCGCGTGGACTCGATGCTGTCGACCTCTGCCATCTCGAGTACCTCGACGTTAGGGGTGTGAGCGCTCCAATGGATGTTGAGGATGGAGCGGAGACAACGCTGGTGGAAGCGTTCTAGGAGCCGTAGGTGGTGCCGGTAGAGGACCCATGATTCGGAGCCGAACAGGAGTGTGGGTATGACAACGGCTCTGTATACGCTTATCTTTGTGAGGTTTTTCAGTTGGTTGTTTTTCCAGACTCTTTTGTGTAGTCTTCCAAAGGCGCTATTTGCCTTGGCGAGTCTGTTGTCTATCTCATTGTCGATCCTTGCATCTGATGAAATGGTGCAGCCGAGATAGGTAAACTGGTTGACCGTTTTGAGTTTTGTGTGCCCGATGGAGATGTGGGGGGGCTGGTAGTCATGGTGGGGAGCTGGCTGATGGAGGACCTCAGTTTTCTTCAGGCTGACTTCCAGGCCAAACATTTTGGCAGTTTCCGCAAAGCAGGACGTCAAGCGCTGAAGAGCTGGCTCTGAATGGGCAACTAAAGCGGCATCATCTGCAAAGAGTAGTTCACGGACAAGTTTCTCTTGTGTCTTGGTGTGAGCTTGCAGGCGCCTCAGATTGAAGAGACTGCCATCCGTGCGGTACCGGATGTAAACAGCGTCTTCATTGTTGGGGTCTTTCATGGCTTGGTTCAGCATCATGCTGAAGAAGATTGAAAAGAGGGTTGGTGCGAGAACACAGCCTTGCTTCACGCCATTGTTAATGGAGAAGGGTTCAGAGAGCTCATTGCTGTATCTGACCCGACCTTGTTGGTTTTCGTGCAGTTGGATAATCATGTTGAGGAACTTTGGGGGACATCCGATGCGCTCTAGTATTTGCCAAAGCCCTTTCCTGCTCACGGTGTCGAAGGCTTTGGTGAGGTCAACAAAGGTGATGTAGAGTCCTTTGTTTTGTTCTCTACACTTTTCTGCTGAAGATCCAGCTGCGCTGGATGGGTCACGTCTCCAGAATGGAGGACCATCGCCTTCCCAAGATCGTATTATATGGCGAGCTCTCCACTGGCCACCGTGACAGAGGTGCACCAAAGAAAAGGTACAAGGACTGCCTAAAGAAATCTCTTGGTGCCTGCCACATTGACCACCGCCAGTGGGCTGATAACGCCTCAAACCGTGCATCTTGGCGCCTCACAGTTTGGCGGGCAGCAGCCTCCTTTGAAGAAGACCGCAGAGCCCACCTCACTGACAAAAGGCAAAGGAGGAAAAACCCAACACCCAACCCCAACCAACCAATTTTCCCTTGCAACCGCTGCAATCGTGTCTGCCTGTCCCGCATCGGACTGGTCAGCCACAAACGAGCCTGCAGCTGACGTGGACTTTTTACCCCCTCCATAAATCTTCGTCCGCGAAGCCAAGCCAAAGAAGAATTAAGTATTATTCCAGAAAACCTAAAAATGTACAGCATAGGATAGGCCCACAATGTGGGCAATGAACAAAATGCCCACATTAAACCATGATTCTGCTGCTTGCACATGATACATGTCCTTGCATAGTCATCTATCTGAAACTCCTACTTGCATTCAGCACTACCCCAAGCAGCCCATAGCAATCACCTTACCACTGTGTGTTTTAAAAAAAAAACCTGGCCTTACACAGCTCCTTGAAGATACTCCACTCCACCCCTCTAACTTTAAATGGATGTTCTCCAGATTGTGACATTTTACTCAGGGGAACAAATGACCATATATCCAACCTATGCCTCCAATCCTTTTATAAATTTCTATTACATCCTTCAGCCTCCCATACTCCAGAGAAAAACTATTTTCAAGACTTCCATGTCAATTTAATTTGCTTAAACTGAATGAAGATTCAAGTCTGTGATTTTTGCAATACAAAATGACAATTATTTTTTTAATCACAGTCTGTCCAGTTGAGCAACTACCAAAAACAGGACTACACAAGCAGATATTTTTTAACATGTGGTATCTATTACTTACACCCATCAGTATCCTGAATGTCACCATTAACCTGGCTTTTTGAAAGTGGCTTCTCTTCTATTGCCATCAACTTACCCATTAACCTGAATCTCCACATATTGTCTTGGCCCCTTCCACCCCTGGATACAACAAAGACACCTACCAGCCCACCAGTCTCTAAATCCAACTTTTTATCCTCTGCAATATCCACCACCTTCAATGTGATCCCACCAATAGGCCCATCTTCCCCTCTCCACCTTCCACAAGGACCACTTCCACCATGACGCCCTCAGCCACTCATCCTTTCCCACCAACACCCCTTTAGGACTTACTCCTGTGACCGCAGGAAATGCTATATTTGTGCACACACCTTCATCGTCACCTTCAGGGTCCCAATCAGTCCTTTCAAGTGAAGCAACACTAATTATGAAAGTGCAGGGGCTATCTACTACATCCAGTGCTCCCATTGTGGCCTCCTCTACATTAGAGATTGGAAGCGAACCGGGAGATCATTTCGTTGCGCATCTTTGCGCTGTCCGCTAAAACAGCAAGGACCCGCCAGTGGCTAACCATTTCAACATGTGTCCCAATCCCATCCCAATATGTCTGTCCATGGCCTCACGCATTGCAAAGCCAAGGCCATCTGCAGATTAGAGGAACAACATCTAATATTCCGTCTGAGCACCCTCCAACCAGATGGCAATATAATCAACTTCTCCAGTTTCTGTTAGGCCTCTCACCTGTCTCTTCTGTTAGGCCTCTCACCTGTCTCTTCTGTTAGGCCTCTCACCTGTCTCTTCTGTTAGGCCTCTCACCTGTCTCTTCTGTTAAGCCTCTCACCTGTCTCTTCTGTTAGGCCTCTCACCTGTCTCTTCTGTTAGGCCTCTCACCTGTCTCTTCTGTTAGGCCTCTCACCTGTCTCTTCTGTTAGGTCTCTCACCTGTCTGTCTGTCTGTCTCTCTCTCTCTCTCTCTCTCTCCATTCCTCCAACTCCCTACCCCTTCTCTCTCTCCATTCAGAAAGCTATCCCTCCCCCATCACCTCAGCTTCTTTTCTCTTCTGCCCTCTTATCCATATCCATCTATGACCTCTTTCCTGTTGGGCTGTGCTCTTCCCCTGTGACCTCTTGCCTGTGCCTGTGACCTCTTGCCTGTGCTCTTCCCCTGTGACCTCTTGCCTGTTGGGCTCTGCTCTTCCCTAGTTCCCCCCATCTTTTCATTCAGACAACTGCCTGCTTTTTGCTCATATCTTGAACGCCCAGGCCTGAAAAGCTGCTCATATACCTTTACTTCCTATGGACACTTGGTGATCTGCTGAGTTCCTATGGCACTTTTGTGTATTACACTACAAATCGTAGTGTCTGCAGACTTGCTTGTTTAACCCCTTGTTCTGCAATATCCAAAAGAGCCACCACCCTGTTCAGCCACCTCAGAATGTGACCTTACCAAACATTAAAGAGTATAGCCTTGTCCTTCCTCTCTATTCATCTTGACTTCTTTCTTTGACTTGGATTCGCGGACAAAGATTTATGGAGGGGTATGTCCACGTCTGCTGCAGGCTTGTTGGTGTCTGACAAGTCCGATGCAGGACAGGCAGGCACGGTTGCAGCGGTTGCATGGAAAACTTGGTGGTTTGGGGTTGGGTGTTGGGTTTTTCCTCCTTTGTCTTTTGTCAGTGAGGTGGGCTCTGCGGTCTTCTTCAAAGGAGGTTGCAGCCCGCCGAACTGTGAGGCACCAAGATGCACAGTTGCCCACTGGGGCAATCAATGTGGCAGGCACCAAGAGATTTCTTTAAACAGTCCTTGTACCTCTTCTTTGGTGCACCTCTGTCTCGGTGGCCAGTGGAGAGCTCGCCATATAACACGATCTTGGGAAGCCGATGGTCCTCCATTCTGGAGACTTGACCTACCCAGCGCAGTTTGGTCTTCAACAGCGTGGATTCGATGCTTGCGGACTCTGCCAGCTCGAGTACTTCGATGTTGGTGATAAATTCCCTCCAATGAATGTTGAGGATGGAGCGGAGTCAGCGCTGATGGAAGTGTTCTAGGAGCTCTAGGTGATGCCGGTAGAGGACCCATGATTCGGAGCCAAACAGGAGCGTGGGTATGACAACGGCTCTGTACACGCTGATCTTTGTGTGTTTCTTCAGGTGGTTGTTTTTCCAGACTCTTTTGTGTAGTCTTCCAAAGGCGCTATTTGCCTTGGCGAGTCTGTTGTCTATCTCATTGTCGATCCTTGCATCAGATGAAATGGTGCAGCCGAGGAAGGTAAACTGGTTGACCGTTTTGAGTTCTGTGTGGCCGATGGAGATTTGGGGGGGGGGGGGGCTGGTAGTCATGGTGGGGAACTGGCTGATGGAGGACCTCAGTTTTCTTCAGGCTGACTTCCAGGCCAAACATTTTGGCAGTTTCCGTAAAACAGGACGTCATGCGCTGGAGAGCTGGCTCTGAATGGGCAACTAAAGCGGCATCGTCTGCAAAGAGTAGTTCATGGACAAGTGGCTCTTGTGTCTTGGTGTGAGCTTGCAGGCGCCTCAGATCGAAGAGACTGCCATCCGTGCGGTACCGGGTGTAAACAGCATCTTCATTGTTGAGGTCTTCCATGGCTTGTTTCAGCATCATGCTGAAGAAGATAGTAAAGAGGGTTGGTGCGAGGACGCAGCCTTGCTTCACGCCGTTGTCAATGGAGAAAGGTTCGGAGAGCTCATTCATCTTGTAGAAAAGGCAAAAACACTGAAGCTTTTACTAAGCAGAAGGTAATGGAGACGCAAAATGTCACCTCCTTCGCCTTCCACATCAAATTCCTCACAGTGCATGTGTGGGCCAGTAAAATTTATTTACTTCAGCCCAAGATCCTCCAGTACTATCTCACCCACAACTCTCAAAAATTATCACCACATAATTAAATAAATTTCAACATTTAATTTGCTGTCTTTTTTACTATAGATGTAACATTACAAGTTAAAAGCTCAAAGCTAAACGCAAGACAAAATTAAATGTCCAAATGAAATGACTCCTTTAGCAATTCATCCTTTCCACACTCTTTAAGCTACTTTGTACAGGATTCTTACTTATACAGATTTTTATCCCTTTTCTGATTAGAGACCTCCTGCTTGAATTTTCCATGTTATTCGGTACATTCTCCAAAAAATTCTTCTCTTAATTTGTTTGATAATTTTAAATCCAAGAGCTCCAGTTTGTTTTGTTTAATTGTGTTGTTAATTCCATCAAAACTACTCAAAAATTTGCAAATTTAAAATTTTGAAAGGAAAACCATAATTGCAGCATTATAATAAAATCATTTTTTAAATTACAAAGTTATGGCTTGAACTAACTGTGAATCTATAGAAATTAGCAACTTGTTAACTTCTGCTACAATGAGCCCATTTCAAAAGAAGGTGTGTGAAACAAAATCTAAAAGTTTGAAATTTAAAAGAAACCTTTATATTTGCACTTCTGTAAAAAAAAAACAACACAACATGACTAAAATTCAATGCAATGCAAATATCAGAGATTTCTTTCAGCAATGGTATGTCTGGCAGCTCCATTAAGCTTTCTACTTTTATGTTAAAAATGTGTTAAACATGGAGAGCAAAAACACAGCTGTCAGAATTTGAACAGAGAGTAAATCTTTTCCCTTTTAAAAGAAGCATTAAGCTCTCATTCCTGAATATTTCTGCATTATGGACGCATTAGACAAAAACAAGTAATGCAGACCAGGCACTTAGAATATCCATCCAGTAAGACTGTTGAAATCTACTTTCTTAAAAATTCTTGCACATTATGAAATGTTATATTTTCTCCTTACATTTGAGTTTCCAGCATATTTGAATTATGAAATCTTGGAGAATGGTATGAAAGCTTCTGTTGAGAAAACTATGAAAGCCAAGGTGGAATGCTGGAGGTTATCTGTCTGATGCAATACACAATTACATTAGCAAATAATGCTACGGTTTTGCCAAATATTTTTTTTAAAGAAGCGTGTGATCCTCCAAAGGGGCTTAATCTTTTCTTTGAGCTTGAACGACTGTAGTTGAGAATGTTAGTGAGATCATACCTGGAAATACTTTGGACAGTTAGGATTCCTTTTTCCTGAGAAAAGAAACAATCAAAGCAATTCTGGGATGAGAGGCTAAACAGATTAAGTCTCTATTCTTTTGAGTTAAGAAGAATAAGGAGTGGTCTTAAAGAGGCAAAATGAAATTTTTCATCAAAGGGATTCTCTCAATTGAAGAGACATAGTTTCAGGCTAGCAAGCTGATCATTTTAAAACTCATGTACTCACAATTTTACTCTACAGAGAGTGGTGAACCTCTGGAATTCTCCACTTAAGACAGTTATAGATGCTAACTCATTGGAGGGTTTATTTTTGAAAAATACACCATCTATTGCTATCTGGCCCAGAGGAGCTGAAACCAAGGGCAGACCAGCCATGCTGATTTGAAAGGCAACGCAGGACCCTGGGCTTCATTATTATGTTAAAACAAATCCTCTAATTTTTCCAGTATGAAACATTAAATGTTTCTTCATCATGAAATAAAATACAAGCATGCCAAACTCCCATGACATTTATAATGATGTCAGAAAACAGGACAAAAGAATACCTAATAAGAAACAATGCATTCATTATTAATTGAGCAGTAAGAACTACATTACACAGCTCTAAAATGTTATGTGACACAATTTTAAGACTCCATTTATTGTCACTCTAGCGCAATCAATAACCACCAGCAGTCACAAAGCAAGAGATTAAAGGCTTTAATATCCTGAATCATCCAGCAAATAACTGCATGCTTCTGGCCTGGATGCAAGGCTGGTGGTACTGAGGAAGGAGACGAGGGCTCTCAGCCTTTATTAGGAAACTACGGAGAGAAGTTACCAGGTCAGAAGTGGGCCAGCCTGAGCAGTCTAGTGAGGTCCCCACTTACATTATCGTGTTCCACCACAGTCACATACAGAAAAAAATACAAAAAGTTGTTTTGCTTTACTATGTAGCCGGTTGTACCATTTCTGATTATAGTTCTAATTAATTAAACAAAAAAATCCTGTATCTCGTGACATTTATTCATTTTTTGACATGACACAATTGCTGACATGCCCATCTCTAATTCATGCTCATCTCTAATTCCCCCTGAGAAGCTGCAGTATTTCTTCAGGGCAATACTTTGGATCCAATCATCTTCTGTTTCCTGCTTTCAAAGGTCAGAGGTGAGGGTATTTGCTTATAATTGCATGATATTGAGTTGCAAATGGAGTTCACCAAAATAAAAAAGTAACATGATACCCTCATTCAGAGGACTTGGGCAGCATTTAGGAATGGACAATTAAAATTCATATCAATGAGCATTGTGACCGAGTATTTAGAGGTGGTTTGGGAGGAATTGCTAGAGCAGCTTGCACACACACATTTCAAAACACAGAATTTTTGCAGGACTTTTGCAGAATGCTTTTTGCAAATGAGCAATAAAGTTGCAGAATACAACTTGCCTGGGAGAGCAAGCGATCTTTGCAACCAGGGAGAGGACAGCTTTGCTCTCAGAGAGGGAGGGAGTGAAACAGAGAGGAGAGACACAGAAATCAGTTCCAGAAGGACAAAGCTGGCAAACTTTTAGAAGGCTGTCTGGTCAAAGGAGAAAACTGGCTGTCTGAGGTGACCAGAAAGAAAGAGGATCCTCTGGAGAACCCTGAAGGGGGAAAGTTTCATCAGCAAGACTGATTGGAAAGGAATCAGGTGCGGATGTCCTGGAAAAGGAATCTCTCTCTGAAAATCAGCAAGAACCCTCCTGAGTGGTAACCATTTCCCTATTAAGCACCAAAGCCTGGTGAACTTTGTTAATGCACAGTCCAAGAATTGCCTGCAACCAGTGAGATTGGACTGTGATCCAAAGAACTTTTCTAATCTTAAATATGCATTACACACACACCTGCACTTAGTATTAGAGGGAGGATTAATTAGGTTAGGTAGGTTAAGTAATAAGTTTAATTCTGTTTTCTTGTTGAAATATAATTAAAAACTACTTTTGTTTAAGTGACCCTGTGTTATGGTGCATATCTATTGCTGCTGGTTTCTGGAGTCCTCTGGACTCCGTAACAGCATATCCAACAAGAGAAAGTCTAAGCAACTGGCCTTGACATTCAATGAGCTTCTCATCAACATTTCATGAATGTACATCATCTAGAAACTTAACTTGTCAAGCAATGTAAATATTGTGGTAAGTTAGTTTCCAAAAGTAATTAATTCAACTTCAGACAATGCAAAAGCTTTTCCACTTTCTATTAGCCACAGGAATCCTCTCCAGTTGCTTGGATGAGTGCAATATCAACAATACTCAAGACAAAGCAGAAAACAATTCAGGTTTGTTCAATTTCTCCTCATAAAAATGGTCTCTGATCCAGGCACATCCTGGTGAACCTCCTTTTATGCTCTCTCTGAAACCTTGATATCATTCCTATAATGCAGTGACAGTAAATACAGCCCTTCCAAAGGTTCATGCAGCTGCCACTGACTTTCCACTTTAATATTCAGTACCCTGACCAATGAGACCAAGCATGCCATTCACCATCTTTACCACCCTTTTCACTTTCAGGAACCTATGGACTTGCATCTCAAGAACCCACCATACATCAATGCTCATACAGTATTATTTTCCTCTTCCTTTTGACATCCCAAAGTACAACATCTTGCACTTTAAATAATCTCACAGAGCTGCTGAGTTTCAGTAGTCTTCAAATGTGAAGTTTACCAGAAGCCCATTTAGCATCAATTCGACATCTAAACTACAATACAACTGACACCTGACTCTTGATGAAGTTTAAAAACAATTCTGGTATGTCCACGTGCCTCTTTGTTTCCCTTCCTGTTCCAATGCATTTCTCCAGTAGTATAAAGCATCAGTGTTCTCAGTAATGCTGCATTTAGTAGCAAACTGTACAACACAGGAGGCAGGGTACTACAACCTGTCAGGTTGCTGCATCACATTTCCAGTAAACTGAACCGATGCTAACCTTCGCTGTTGTCTGTTTGGAGTTGCACGGCCTTTCTGTGACCATGTACATTTCTCCCAGCTGCTCTGGTTTCCCCTCAAATCGCAATGAAATGCTGATTGGTAGGTTAATTAACCTCAGGTTGCAGGTGAGCAATAGAATTTTGTGGGGCAGTTAATTGGAGAATAATATAGGATTAGTGTTAACAGGGTGCTTGCTGGCTCCTGGAGTCAGTCGGCCAAATGACCTGTTGCGACACTCTGTTGCTCTACAATAAGTCATAAAAAAAAACAAGACACGTGGAATAATCTTGAGTCCAGGGAGCTAGATGTGCCAATGACCTTGACATCTACTGTCAAGGTGCAGTTGTGAACCTGTATTTCAGGTCCCAAATCTTTGTTATGACTACCTTCATAAATCTGGACCAATATATGTACTGTTCCTCAATGGGCTTAGAATAGGAATATGGGTCTCTAGAGACTCAATGGAATCCTGTCAAATGGTTTTCCTGTAGCGGGCCAAGCAGGCGCTCAGCACGGCAACGCAAACTGTCGCCGGCACAGTTCTGCAGGCATGCAGAATCATAATACGGGCGCTCCATATGATGTAGCGGTCATGTAGCAGACCGAGCGGGCGCACAGCACAGCAATGTGAACTGTTGCCGGCACGGTTCTGCGGGCGTGGAGAACCCTAATGCGGACGTCTGCCTACTCATCTAATGGACCACACGCGAGGGATACTGAGTGCCGAGGAACAGCACGTTGAGCTGTTGAGTCTCCTGCCGGAAGTGGCAGGACACTTACAAGGCTAGATTTAAGCCTGCCGGTCCCATGGATCAACACCAATCTCATAGTGACGTACCACCTTGTCCTGTAGAGTCCAGGACACACAGTTATAAAAGAAGCCTGTAAACCCAGTCTTGAGTTGACTACTCTGGTGTGTGTTTGTATTTCTTTAGTAGCTCTACCGTAGTAGCTGCTACAGTCTGTACAATTTTAGGTTTTCCCACAACTCCAGCAGCAACACCATCCATGCATTGAAAGAATTTTTCATACTCTCAAGTAGCTATGGAAGTCATTAGAAACCTCAGTGGTGATCAGTCATTCTTCATATATTGTGGAGGGGAATGCGGAAGGTACAAGTGAAAGTGTGAGTTTCATATTAAATCACACAGCTGCTGTGAAAACAGCAAAGTGAGAAACTAGTTGCTTTGCAGGTAACAAATGGCATGGAAGCTTTAGAAAAATGTGACAAAATTTCATCCAGCCACACTGACAAGCAATATTGTAGATGAAGTGCACGTTGGATCTCAGGGATGCATCACCCACACCAATATGAATCACCCAGATGAATTCTCGGAGTCACACAGAATGACCTAGAAGAGTACAATATGAAACTAATAATAAGGTCAGTTGTTAATTTAGTAGACAAATATAATCTTAAGTTCCTGCAAGCCTATTAATTGTACCCAATGACAAAGCCACAGAAAAATTACAAGCACTTTATCTAAGTCCATTAGCTTCCACCCAAATGACATTCACTCCTTGGGCATTCCTTCACATTTGGGTTTGCTTGAAATAAGTTACACAACTAATCAAAGGAGAGTTACAAGTCATGCAGTAAAGCTTTGAGAATAAAAAAAGACTCTGAAAGAACGAATGGTATTTTTCCATTCATTGAAAATTTTATATGATAGACCTTAGTTAATATATTTCCTCTATTCAGTGCACCCAGGTCAAGTTGACAAATTTCAACCTTCTATTATCTTGCATAAAAATACTTCATCCTTAAGCACTTTTTCCCTCTCCCGCTATTGAAAAGAGTCTTACATGTTAGATTTTTTTAATGATACACTTCACAAATAAATAAAGTCACAATAAATAATTGTGAAAAAATCTAAAATCAAAGGTATTCTTTCTTTTAATTTACTAAATCTGCATGCCAGCTGCATAACACACTAAAATTTCTAACACAAAAAGTAATTTGTTTTCATATCTATTTCAGTGTTACCAAACTAATGATATCCAAAATTTGGCCCTTCAAAATTAAAACAGTATAGCACAGTTCAAGCCATTAAGCCCAAAATGTTTTGCCGACTAATACAAACCTACTCCACAATCAATTTGACCCTTCCCTCCCTCACAGTCTATGATATCCCATTTTTGTTGTATCCATGTGGCTATCAAAGAGTCTCTTGAACACCCCTATGGCATCAGCCTCCACCACCAATTACAGCAGTGTGGACCAGGCACTCACCACTCTATGTCAAAAACTTAACTCCACTCACCTTAATCTAATGCCTCATTGCTTTGGCCATCGCTGCCCTGAGGAAAAGGTTGTGGCTGTATACTCTATGCATCTCAAATTCTTATTAAATTCATGTCAAGTCGCTTTTTTTTTAAAAATCATTCATACCACGCTCACATGGTAAAGATGAGATAGCATTTCTCCAGGACCATGGAGCATATTTACATAATTATAAGTTATAACACAAGTTAAAAACATAAAATATTAAGTATTAAGACGTATATTGTAGGAGTCCCTGGTACCAAGGTTCTGGGAATTCAGGAGTCTGATGGCTTGGGGTTAAAAAAAAACTGTTGCTTCATCTGCATGTATGGGCCCCTAGTGCTGCAATACCTCCTATCAGATGGCAGGATGAACAGTTTATTGGAGGGGTGTATGAAGTTCTTTTGCCTGAATCGAGTGTTGTAGATGTCCTTAATGGTAGGAAAAGAATCCGCGATGGTCTTTTCCACTGACTCCAGTATCCTCTGCAGGGTCTTGCAGTCTGAGGTGGCACAGCTACCAAACCAGGTAGTGATGCAGTTGCACAGGATGCTCTCGATACATCCTCTGTAGAATGTAGATTGTAAGGTGTGTTGGAGATGAACTTTCCTCAGCTTTTGCAAGAAGTAAAGGCATTGCTGGACTTTCTATGGACCTCGTGTTAAGGGACCAGGTGAGATTCTCCACTAAGGGCACTCCAAGAAACCGTCAATGGTCAGCAGAGCAAGGACCCCTGGGCCCTCCTGAGATTGTTAACCATCTCTTTTTTAACATTCAGAGGCAGGTTGTTGTTCTGCACCAGTTTATTCTGCACCTTATCTCTGTACGCTGACTCATCATTCTTATAAATCAGGCCCACCACGGTCACGTCGTCAGCAAACTTGATGTGGTTCGAGCTGTGTTGAGCAGAACAGTCGTGGGTCAGCAGAGTGGACAACAGTGGACTAAGCACGCAGCCCTGGGAGGATCCAGTGCTCAATGTGATGGTTTTGCATCATTGCCTCTCGTCCGCCATCATTCCAAAGAGACAAGCCCTAACTCACTCAATCTTTCTCATAAAACAGGTTCTCTAATCCAGACAGCCTCCTGGTAAACTTGGACCCTTTCTAATGCACCCACATCCTTCCTATATTGAAGTAACCAGAACTGTGCGCAATACTCTCAGTGTGGTCTAAGTAGAGATTTATGGAGCTGCAACATCACCTCATGGCTCATGAACTCAATCCCTTAACCACATTATCAACTTGTGCAGAAACTTTGAAGAATCTATGGATTTGGACCCCAGGATCTCTCTGTTCCTCCCCAGAGCTGAGAATTCTAACACTAACCTTGGAGGGAGGAGAGGAAGGGACAGGTGAGGACACAGGCTAATGCAGTGGTCCTCAACCTTTTTCTTTCCACTCACATACAACTCTAAGTAACCCCTATGCCATCGGTGCTCTGTGATTAGTAAGGGATGCTCACGGTGGGATGTGGGTGGAAAGAAAAAGTTTGAAAACCACTGTTTTAATCGTACCTAATTGGCTCATTATGCACACGGTTTCAGAACTCCAAAGGAACAATTGGGTCTAGAGCAGTGATTCTCAAATCACTCAAAGTGATTCTCAACCTTCCCTTCCCACCCACAGACCACCTTAAGCAACCCCTTACTAATTACAGACCATCGATGGCATAGGGAATACTTAAAGTGAGATGTGAGTGGAAAGGAAAAGGTTGAGAATCACTGGGCTAGCATATAAGGTCATAAGTAGATATTGGTGGAAGAGCAGGTGAGAAAAAGCTGAGAAGTGCCAGAGTATAGTCTTTAAGAGAGTTTTCAAAAATAAAAATAAAATCCTGTAAGTAGGAGAAAGTGTAAGTGCTACCACTCTCAGTGATCTCCTTAAAAGATTCAGTACATAATAAGGCATCAGAAAATGAATCCACAAATAAGATTGAACAATGCTTTTAAAAATGTAAAAAAGTAATAGTCAAACTTTTATTTAACCTTCTTCTGCAATGAGACGCGATTTAAATATGTTTCTTTGATGAACACATTGCATCCCAAGTGCTTTAGTTTGATGATAATTAACCAGATCAAGTATCTAGGCCAATCTACTAAAGATTTTGACAATCTGGCAGGTTTCAGATTGTTTTTCCAGTCACAAAGGGGAAAAAAAACAAATGAGATGAATTTTTCAAAATGCTGCCTGACGTAGACTGGAACTGTAGAAAGCAAAATATTTTTTAAAAAATTAAATGAGGAATTAATTGACATAAGAACACTCAAATCAAACTGGCATATAGTGCATAATCCCAATTAGCACTGAAGATAAAGCAATGGACAGTCAAAACAGAGAACTCGCTTGGGCACCACACTGGTTAGATAATGCCGCTGCGTTAATATTAGCAAGTCTGCAATCCAGAGATCTGGACCAACATGTTCAAATCTCATCAATTTGAAATTTAGAGTCAACTAATCTTAGTAAATGGTACAAAACAAACTGCTGATTTGTTGTAAAAATCCACAATCTAATTCAGTAACATCCACCATTTATGAAACGCTTCGAGTGTCTGGTGACGAAGGCGCACCTCCCAGATACACTGGATACATTTCAATTCATCTACCAATGAATGCCACTGTACTGACAATGCTAGAGCATTGTTCCTCCACACCACCCTGACCTATCTGGAGAACGATGCCTCACGCACGCCAGGCTGCTGTTCATTGACTTCAGGTCAGCATTTTATAAAATCATATCCAAGAGGCTCGTGGAGAAGCTGTCCTGGCTGGGACTCAACAGCTCTCTCTGTGACTGGATTCTGGATTTTATGTAACATAAAGATCACAGTCTGTCACAGTGTGGTATAGCTGCTATCGAGAAATGTATTGGAGATCAATCCACAGGAACGTAAAACTAACAGAGAGGACCACTGGAGTCTCCCTTCCCACCACCCCCACTGCCATCAATATGGTTTATCAAGATATTAAAGAAGGCTCATAAAATCTGTGAGGACCCATAAGACCTCACGCTAAGCATTTTCCAGCTACTCCCATCGGGAAAGAGATGCAGGAGTATTAGAGCCAGAAGCACCAGGCTGAGGAACAGCTTCTTCCCATGGGCAGTGAGAATGCTGAATGACTGATGAACTGGTAAAACGACTCTCTGAGACTCCACTATTTATTAATAAATAATATTTACTTTAAATATGTGAATACATATACTGCACTTGTCTGTATGTGCGTTTTGCGCTGTGGACTGAAGAATGCTGTTTTAATCGAGTTTTACTAGTACAATCAGATGATAAATAAACCTAACTTGAACATGAAAGGCAAGTTGAATTACTAACACAGTCTGGCCCATAGTGGCTCCAGAACTTCATCAGGTGACTCTTACATGCCCTCTGAAGTGGCCGAGCGAGCCACTTGAGTTGTACCATTAAAGCTACTGTCAAACAGAGGAAGATTGAAATTGATGATCTATCCATCAAAGAGAGCAAAACCCTCAAACAAGATAAAGTAACTCTTTGAACTTGCAAAGTCTTCCTCACTTGTGTCAAATTGAGAGAGTTGATCCAGTGATTAGTCAGGTATTAAATGGACAGTTATACTCACAAAATTGGACCTTACAGATTCCACCATCACAATCCCTCAGGCTATCCTGTCTCCCAGAAGGGCAAAAGTAGCCTTTGGAGTCCTCAATATTTACATCAGATTCCCCCAAATTCTCATGGCTTAAGCTCAAACATGAGCAAAGAAACCTCTTACAGCACTATCTTTCCTCAGCAGACAAAGGGGTGCTGCTCCACATTAAACAATATGTCAAAAACGTTGGAATGTAGTATGGTCACCCTCTGATTGGTGGTGTGGCATGTCACACCACCATAAAGTGGCTGATCCGAGTCTTAAAGATATAATTGCCAGATAGAGTTAATGAACATGAGTGACGAACTTAACCTTGCCTTCACTAATATATTGGTGGCAGATATATCTATCCGCAATTGCACTGACAGAATTGCCCACCATCGTCCTTGTGGAGATAAAAATCCCTCCTTTGCACTGATGATGTCCTGCATCATATTGTGTGGCACAACAAACATGATTATTAAAACAGACTCAAAATTGAACATCCATAAGCAGCAAAAATGTACATTCACCAGAATCTGTAACCTTATAGCCCTGCATATTGCCCATGCTACCAATGCTACCAAAGCCTGGATCAATGAGGAAAGAAGAGGACATTCCAGGAGAACCATGAGGCATATCTTGAAATGAAGAGGTGTCAGCCCAGTGAAATACATGCACCAACAGCATGCAATAGACAAATCTCAAAATCAACACAATGGATTCAACCTCTGAAATCTGACTGGACTGAGTTGCAATTGGTGGATGACACTTACATGAATAAAGGAAAATCAACGAAATTCTAAATAAAAACAGAAATGCTGGAAATAATCAGTTGGTCAGGTCACATCTGCAATCAGAGAAATAAAGTTAATGTTTTAGGCCCTTCCTCCAAACTGGGAAGGAGACAAAATTGATGGCGTACAAGACTACAGCAGCCACTTCAGCTCTGCATAATGGTAAAATCCCCTACCCTACACATTTTGAGTATAATTGTCAAAAGCCAAAGGAAATTAGAAATATGGCATGGAATTTCAAACGGGAGTTGGCAGATAAGATATTGAACGGTATTAACTTGCTGAATAAAGAGAGCAAGTCTAGACCAAAGAGCAGATCACTGGAGATACAAGGAGAGCAATTTTAGATGCGAGAGAGACCACTGAAAGTGCGGCAAGTAGGCCAGCATCAGAGTTAGACTAAGAATGAACCCCTTCAGATGCGTGTTCCTGTTGATCTTACTTGCAAGTGTAAAATCGCAATAGAGGAAAATGGATTACTTGAGACTGCATATGAACTAGAAAAAAACTGAAGGACTCCTGTGTTCAGGTGTTTACAGAAACATGGCATCAGGACTCCATTCCAGACACAACGATCCAGCTAGATGGCCCTTATTCCCTCAAGACAGACAGACAGAGATGCTTACTGCTTCTGGCAAAACTTGAGGAAGGTATCTGTGCATTTATATCAATCACAACTGGTGCACAAATGTCTCTGTTAAAAAATACCTACTAAGCAGAGATGAGTACTTGATAAAATGCAGTCCCTTCTACCACTGCCCAGGGAAATCAAGGCCACACTAGTTACTGCAGTTTAGGTTTCACCTTTGGCAAATGAGATTGAAGCAATCAACGAGCTTTATGGTGCCATTTGCAAAGCCGACACGTCCCACCTTGATGATTGCAGCTGGCAATTTTACAAAACCAACCAGAAAACAATTCTACCACAGTTTCAACAGCATGTCATCTTCGCCACAAGAGAACATCCTGGTTTCGGGTGTATGCCAACATCCCTGGTTCATACAAGGCAGTTCTTCACTCCCCACCTTGGATATTTGGACCATATATCCATCCCGCTAACCTGCCATACTGACCACTGGCAAAACAAAAAAAAACAGTTCACAGGGAAATCATGGTGCGGCCAAGGAGTGGGGGGGGGGGGGGGGGGGGGTGGTAGGTGGAAAACAGCAGCACTAAAGGGACTGGTTTGAGATCACAGACTGGTGCTATTTCAGGGAAGCGGTCACCTACAATGGCCATGTAAACACCGACAAGTGCTCACGTTCAATGACAGGCTATATTAACAAGTGTATCAATGATGGCACAGAGATCAAATGCTACACCACCAGGGCGAACCAGAAACCATGATTGGATGCAGAGGTCCGTGCACTTCTAAGAGGTCGAGATGCAGCCTTCAGGACCGGAGACATTGACCTAAAAATCAGCCAAAGCTGAACTCTCCCATACAATCCGGAAGGCAAAGCGTAAGTACACACAGAGGATCCACAGTCAACTGTGCAGCTACGGCGACACAAAATGCATGTGCAAAGGTATCAAAACAATAACAACAGAATTGTTCCACTGATAATTGTGTAGTCTTGACCCTCCATTACATCTTGACACACTAAGAGAACAACACCTTATACTCCAGGCTGCTGTTCCTCAACTTCAGCTCAGCATTTAATACAGTCATTCTCCAGAGGCTGGTGGAGAAGGTGTATTCATTGGGACTCGTCACCTCTCTCTATTACTGGATTCTGGACTTCCTAACAGAAAGACTAAACTCTGTCCAGATCGATAGCAGAATCATCAAGTTTGCAGATGACACGACAGTCGTTGGCCTCCTCGGCAATGATCAGTCATGCGACAAAGAAGGGGTGGAAAATCTCATGTTGTGGTGCAAGAATAACAACCTTTGTCTCAATGTGGACAAGACAAAGGAGATGATTGTGAACTTTAGGAGGACTAGGGTCAAGCACCCTCTTCTACACATCAATAACTCCATAAAGAAGAGAGTAGAGAGCATCAAATTCCTTGGAGTCCACTCAAGTAGTGACCCATCGTGAACGCACGACATCTCCTCAGTTGTCAGGAAGGCACTATAGCGACTGCACTTCCTGAGAAGACTGAAGCAGACAAGGCTACCAGTCACCATCCTGTCAACTTTCTACAGGAGGTCTTTCAAGAGGGTACAGGCCAGCGGCATCACAGTGTGGTCCGGATGCTGCCGAGCATTGGTCAATCCACAGGACCGAAGAGCGGCAGAGAGGACCATTTCCCACCCCGGCATCGACGTGATCTATCAGGATTGTTGTCTGAAGAAGGCTCGCAAAATCGTTAAGGACCCCTATCACCCCGCAAGCAGCATCTTCCAGGTACTTCTGTCAGGAAAGAGATACAGAAATATGAGAGCAGGAACCACCAGGCTGATAAACTGCTTCTACCCATGGGCAGTAAGACTGCTGAATGACTGATAAACTGCTCATACAATCCTGCCAAGACTCCATTATTTATTTAACAATATTTCTTTATTTTTAGAAATGTAATGCAGAGAATTCACTTGTTAATATGTACTATGTGTTCGCATGTTTTTACACTGAGGACCAAAGAATGCTGTTTCATCTAGTTGAACTTATACAATTGTATGATAATAATAAACTTGAACTTGAACTAATAAACCACAAGACAACCTTGTGAGTCAATGACACCTCCCTCTGGACAGGCAGAACATCTATGCATGGTTTGATAAGGAGAACAGGCTGACGCCAAAAAGAGCTCAGTCTCTTGCTGAAGATCAAGCTTGTTTGCACAGCTATAGCCAAGATGAGCAGAATCTAGAATTAACCCACACAAGCCAGTGGGACCAGAAAACACACCCAGTGGGGTACTGATCGACTGTGCAGACCAATTGACGGAGGTCCTTGAAGACCATCTTCAACAGGTCATTGAAGCAGTCAATCTTGCCCACAGGTTTTAAAGAAACCATCATCATCTCAGTACCAAGAGGGTGACAGTAACAGGAATCAATGATAACCCTCAATGGCAGTGGCCTCAACCATTATGATATGCTCCAAACATGTGCTGATGAAACTTACCAAAGAGCACCTCTTAGAGATCCTGGACTCATTTCAATTATCATATAAACAGAATCGTTCCACCTGCAATGCTATAATCTTGTCTCTCCATCTGTCCTGATCCATCTGGAGAACACCTCATATGCCAGGCTGCTGTTCAATGTTTAAAATGATTATACCAGAGAGGGTGACGGAGAAGCTCTCCTTGATGGGACTCAAAACCCCTCTCTGTAGCTTCCTCGCGGAGAGACCACAGTCTGTCCAGATTGGCAGCAGAACGTCGAGCACCATCACATTGATTTACCTCTGGGCTGTGTGCTCAGCCCTGTCCTGTTCATGCGACTGACCCACGACTGCAATGCCAGATTCAGCTCCAATAGAGTCATCAAGTTTGCAAATGACATGACAGGAGTTGGCCTCGTGAGCAACAACGATGAGTCACACTACAGAGAAGAAGTGGAAAATATTGTGAAACGGTGCAAGAATAACAAATAGAGTCTCAACATGGACAAGACAAAGGAGATTATTGTGGACTTCAGAACCAAAAAACAACCACACTCCACTACACAATTAATAGCTCAGTAGTGAGAGAGTGGAGAGCACCAAGTTCCTTGGAGTCCACTTAATTAGTGACCTACCCTGGGCAAATAACATCTCCTCACTTGTTGGAAAGCCACAAGAGTGACTGCACTTCCGAAGAAGGCTGAGGACAGCAAGGCTACCAGCCATCATTCTGTCAACCTTCGAAAGGAGCTCTATCAAAAGTGTCCTGGCCGGCTGCATGACAGTGTTGTACAGTGGCTATAAAACATCGGATCGGAGGTCAATCCACGGACCATAAAAGCAGCATAGCAGATAACTGGAGTTTCCCCCTTCCCATTAATGTGATTTACCAGGATCATTGTTTAAAGAGGCCTCACCGAATCAGTGAGGACCCTTACCACCCCATGCGAAGCATCCTCCAGATGTATCAGAGCCGGAACCACCAGACTGAGGAACAGTTTCTTCCCAGAGTAAGCCTGCAAAATTACTGCTGAACTGCTAAAACAACTCCCCGTTATTCTATACATTAATAACACTGGACCATGAAAATTATGGTTCCTGAGCACTTTAGGTTGTATTTATGGATTTTGGGCTGTTGATCACGAACATCATCTTAAAACTTTCCCATGACATACCATTTTAGAGATATAATCTATTTTTGAGATTTCCTATCATATTCTGTCTGCTTCAAGCGTACAAATCCATAAAGTGCAACATGTCACTGAAAAATTCATTTTCTGCATTTGCACTTGGTCATCTTCCCCGCTGATCTTGGTGCCGTCAGTGATGAACATGGTGAAAGGAAAAGTGGTAGCAGGGCATCACAATCCATCAATGCCATCTGACTATTATTGGACACTGACACGAGAGGCATCAGATGCTGATTACAAACGAAAATCAGCAGAAAACCTTTTTAGGTCAGTTGAACTAACGCAATGGTTCAGCGTCATTATGCAATTAAACATACTAAATTCAATACAAGTTAATGTCATGTTTCTCCAACTTCCTACATGATACAGCATATATGAAGTTACCTTTGTGTTCAGACTGAAGTTGTCTATCATAATCCCCAATTTTTTTGGGAAGAGATTTATTGTCCAATGTAATACACACTTTTTTAAAAAATATGTAAACAAGACATTTTCTCCATGGATTGTCACCTTGTCGTGGTGGAGAAGCTTGTGTGGTCCTGAGATCTCGAGAGTGATGCCGTCTGGAGCTACACTCCTGGTAGGGTCACCCGGGCAGTAAAGTTGAGGTCTCTGACCAAGAACAGTCCAACCAAGTCCTCAACAGCGGAACAGGCGGAGGAAGTCATTCTGAACTCGACGGATGTAAAGGCGGACAAAGGCTACAACAAATCCATCAGCTCCAATCATCATGTTAATGGAGTGCAATATCAAGTACCTGTTACACAAATACACGCACAGGCGTGTATTGATCACTCTGTGCATCAACGGAACAAAAGCCATCATCCTCGACCACGGGGAATACCCATGACAACCAAACAAGACATACATGTAGGTTCTCTATTATTTGTCTATATTTGTGTTTTGAACCGTGGGCCAAAAAATGCTGTTTTGTCAGATTGTACTGGAACAGTTGAATGACAAGTAAACTTGTACTTAAAAAGAAGCTTAAGCTGTGGTGTCTGCAGGTGGAGGTGTGGTGGGGGGGGGGGGAGAATGTCTCTCATATGGTAAAAAAAATGCATGAAGCTGCAAACAATGGTCAATGTGTGAATGGGAGTTGTTAGAGAGTGAGAGCACAGACATAAGAGTGTGGAACTGCATAAATGGGAGGACATGCCAGGCAGGTGATGCTGAGAGAGCCTCACTCCCAGAGGGAAGAAAGGGAAAAGGGGGCTGGGGTGGGGAGTGGAAAATGAATGTGCTGAGCCATTATCACAGGGTGAATGACTAATGCAGACAGAAATAATGCTACCATCCAAGTCAATTCACTTCTCTTCACTTTCCTTACCACAAATAACAACCAAAGTCCAGTTCTCATTCTGAAGAAACATACTCAAAATTTATACCTCTGCCAAATTGTTTCAGACGTTGCAGTGCTGATAATACAAGCAAAAATGCAGAAATGTGTACACACGTCTTGTTTACACAACAGAGAACTAATCCAGTCCGTGTAACTGGTGCCCAATCAGTCAACTCTGAGGTCATCAACAGAGTGACGAAAGAAATCATCAAAAGTACCATCAACCTACACTTCCCAATAACTGGCTCACTGAAACCCAGTTTTGGTTTTGCCAAGGTTAGTCCACTCCAGACCTCATTAGATTCAGATTAGATTTCAGATTTATTATCAGAGTACATATATATGGGGGGGGGGGGGGGGGGGGGGGGGCAGAATTACCTCTTATTGGTAGTGCAAAAAAATAAACTGTATGCAGCAGAAAAACATGTTAACAAAGAACTGTAAACAAATTGAGCAATACAGAGAAAGCAAAAAGAAAATAATAAAGTGCACAAATAAGAGCCCTTAAATGAATCTGACTGAGTTTGTCGTTGAGCAGTCTGATGGTGGAGGGGGAGCTGCTGTTCCTGAACCTGATGGTGCGAGTCTTGTGGCACCTGTACCTCTTTCCTGATGGCGGCAGCGAGAACGGAGAATGTGCTATGTGGTGAGGGTCTTTGATGATTGCTGCAACTCTCTGACGGCAGTGTTCCCTGTAGATTGACTCAGTAGTGGGGAGGGTTTTGCCTGTGATGTCCTGGACTGTGTCCACTACCTACCGGAGGGCTTTGCGCTCAGGGGTATTGGTATTTCCATACTAAACTGTGTTGCAGCCGGTCAGCACACTTCCCACAACACATCTGTAAAAATTTGCCAGGGTTCCTGGTGTCATATCAAACTTCCGCAAACTCCTGAGAAAGTAAAGGAGCTGACGTGCTTCCTTCATGATGCCATTGGTGTGTTGGGTCCAGGAAAGATTCTCCAAGATAGTGACTCCCAAGAACTTAAATTTACTCACCCTCTCCCCCTCTAATCACCTAATGATCACTGGATTGTACACCTCTGGCTTTCCTTTCCTGAAGTCAACAATCAACTCCTTAGTTTTGGTGATATAGAGTGCAAGGTTGTTGTTGGTGCACCATTCAGCCAAGTTTTCAATCCCCTTCCTTTATACCACCCACTACCATGGCATCGTTGGCAAAGTTGTAGAAGGTGTTACTGTCTTACCGAGCCAGAGACTTGTAGGTGTAAAGTGAGTACAGCGGGTGCTAAGAACACAGTCCTGTGGTACTGATGAAGATTGTGGAGGAGAAGTTCTTGCCAATCCTCACTGATTGTGGTCTAGAGGTGAGGAAATCTATGATCCAATTACACAGTGGCATGTCAACTCCCAGGTCTTGGGAGTTTGCTGATCAATTTTCAGGGGTTGATGTTTTTAAATGCCGAACTGTAATCGATAAAGAGCATCCTACTGTATGCGTTTTTACTGTCCAGGTTTTCCAGGGTTTTGTGCAGAACCAGTGAGGTGGCATCCACCATAGACCTGTAACTAAGAGAGGTGAACTAGAATGTATCATGTATTTCATAGCCTTAGTACGAACATGAACCTAGACATTGAGCCTAGACATCAAGGCAACATTTAATGATAGTACAGCATGATAAAACCCTGGTGAATTTTAATCAGCATTAAAGCCTGCAGTCATTACAAAGGAAGATGGTTGTATTTATTGGCAGTCAATCACCCCAGTCCTGGGATGTTACTGGAAGAGTTTCTCAGGATAGTGAAAAAAAACCACAATCCTGGAGAAACTCAGCAGGTCATTGTCCTTAATATTGCAAAGGTGAAAATGCACAACTGAAGTTTTGAGCTTTGAGCTCTTAATAAAGGTATGGAAAAATGTCAGCAGACATCCGAACAAAAAGAGTAGGGGGAGACATGGTCGCAAAGGCCAGAGCTAATAGGTGGAGAAGGGAAGGAGGAGACAGCAGCAAGCAAGGGGAGGATGACTGGGTGAATAGAGAGAAGAGGGAGAGGACAGCTGGAAGAGAGAAGGGGAAGGGGAGAAAGAGGAGAGCAGGTTAGCAGAAACTGGCAAAGTCGATGTTAATGCCATCTGGCTGGAAAGTGCCCAGACAGGAAATTAGGTGCTTCTCCTCCAATTTACGGGTGGTCTTGGTGGGATAGTATACAAGGCTGTGGACAGACATGCGAGTGTGACACAGAATTGAAATGGTTGGCTACTGGGAGGTCTCCATCACTGGTGCGGACAGAGTAAAGGTGCCCAGCAAAGCAATTTCCCAGTCTCTCCGATGTAGAGAAGGCCACAAAGGGAGCACTGGATGCAGTAAATCAATGCTGCAGATACCCAAGTGAAGTGTTGCTTTACTTCAAAGGCCTGTTTGTGGCTCTGGATTGTGGTGAGGGAGATGTGGCTGCAGGTATGGCGCCTCCTGCAGTCACAGGGAAAGGTGCCAGAGGGTGTAATTGGTGGGGGTGCACGAAAGAGTCACAGAGGGAGCGGATGCCTGCTAACATTTTTCCATACCTTCATGAAGGGCTCAAGCAAGAAACATTGGTTATGTATTTTTACCTTTGCTACATAAAGGGCACTGTTGATCTGATGAGTTTCTGCAGCATTGTCTCTTTACTTCATCTGCGGTGTCCACAGATTTTCATGTTTTACCTCAGTACAGTATCGTTGCCTTCCATCCATCACAGCTACAACTAGGTGTTGTGCCAGAACTGAGTTTCGATGCAAAAATTACCAATGAGAACACTATAGTGGCTAATGAGGTTCAGGCATAGGGTTAGTGTGACATTAATGAAATCACTTCATATTTTGATTAAAAGAACTTCAAAAAAAATGTGGTTTTATTAAAATAATTAAAATTACAAAACCACAACCATGAAAGATTGAAGGAAATTACCCATCACAAGTCAGATGATTACAAATGTTCTATTCCATTTGCAAATGTTCAGAAAATGAATACCCTTAATGAATGCAGGCCTGATGGGACAGATAATATTTACTCCAATAAAGTGCCAGGCTATGACCATCTCTAACATGGGAGAGCCCAACCATCTACCCCTAACATTCAATGACATTATGATCACCAAGCCCCCTCACCATCCATGATGAGGTGTGAAGGTGGGTCACTACTAACCAGAAACCCAATCAGACCTGGAATTAAGTGGAACTGCCACAAGAGTAAGTGAAAGCAAGGTATTCTATAGCAATTGGCTTATCGCCTGACCTCCCAGGCTCTTTCTACCATCTGCAGGGTATCAGTCAGGAATATGATAGAATTTTCTTCACTTCTTGCGATTAATGCATCTCCAACAACTCTATAGAAAATGGACATCAAACTTATGCAGGTGCACTGTGGAAAATATACTGAAAGGGGGCATCACAGCCTGGTTTGGGAATTCGAATGCACAGGAACGCAGTGCCTCCAGAAGGTAGCAAACATAGCCAGATCCATCACAGGCTCTGACCTCCCATCCATGAAATACATCAGGGTTCAGTCCAGCCTCAAGTGATCATAACCTCTTCTTACTGCTACCTTCAAGAACACAATATAGAAGCCAGAGGGCCTGCGCCTTCATGTTCAGGAACAGTTCTTTCTTACAGCTATTGGGCTCTTGTACCTTCCTTTTTTTTATACACCACAAAACGACTGCCTGCACTATTACAAAGTCAGTTTTTTTTTTGCATGGGGAATAACTGTGAATATTCCTTATCTTTTATATTGTCACTTTTTAATTCAATTATGTATTTTTATGCAAACAATCTGTTCAGCTCCAGAGAGCCATAGAACCAAAGAAAACTCCAGCACAGAAAAAGGCCTTCAACCTTTCTAGTCTGTGCCAAATTACTCTGTCTCATCCCACTGGCACCTACTGATCTGCAGCGACTATGGTCTTCCAGTGAGGAAGTCCAGGATCCAGTTGCAGAAGGACGTGCAGAGGCCCAGGTTTTGAAGCGTGCTGATCAGTACCGAGGCGATGATGGTGTTGAAAGCTGAGCTACAATTTATGAAAAATAGCCTGATGTTAAATGTTGCTGTTGTCTAAGTGATCCAGGGCTGAGGGGGGGCCAGTGAGATTGCATCTGCTGAAGAACAATTGTGACGGTCAGCAAATTGCACTGGGTCCAGGTCTTAAGTACAAGTTCATTCTGGCCAAGCTAAATCAAGCTGCAAGATGTCAATTTTCAAATATGACTTAAAATTTCTCTGAAAAATATCACCAAATGCACAGCACTTGGTGATTTTTGTAATATTTACCCCTGTATGCATGGATGCAGCGACATCCAGTGGCCACCAAATATAATTGCAGGAATATATGAAATGCCACATGGTGTTCAAATAAATACTCTAATCTGTCCAGCAGCTATCACCAATTCCGGATATCCCACAGCATTTTACAGCTAATAGCTCTTTCTGAAACGTTCATCATGCAGGAAGCACAGCATCCATTTTCTGAGATCTCATAAAAACAGAAATACTACTGTAATTTGGAGACACGAAAACAATAGATTCCAGAGTGTAAAAATGAACTATGGGAGGCACTCAGCATGTAAGGCACACATGTCAAACTCTGGCCCGCGGGCCAAATTTGGCCCGCGATATAATTATATTTGGCCCGCAAGACCATATCAAGGATGTATTAAAGGTGGCCCGCTGGCCGCCGCGCCAATATAGCGCATGCACAGTAACCGCTGTGTCCCAGGGTGAGAGAGAGAGAGAAAAATCCTGGTCCTTGAAAAGTAGTGGTGGGTGGTTTTATAAACACGCTGTCGTGTCCCCCCGCCCACCCCCCCACAGCAGCGCGGTCTGGCCGGTGTCAGGGGAAGCCAAGGCCGCTTCCCAGCGCCCGGAACCCCAGTGGCACAGCGTTTCTTGGAGCTGCAGGTGGAGTCGGGACGCCGGAGGGAAGATTGGGGCTCCCCGCCGGGCGATGGGGGTGCCGGCCTCCCTGTGCCTTCCCACCGGACCAGCGGCGGGTGCCTGGAGTACACGTGGAGAGCGAGGCTGGTCGGGCAGGTAGGGTGGAAACCCCCCGCCAATCTCGGGAGTGGCGTGGGCTGGATCGGGATTAGCCGCGCTCACCTGCTCCTCCACTGCTGACCGGGATCCCAGCGCAGTCCTGAGCGCGGAGACTGCCCCAAAAAGGTCCTGGGACACTGGCACGGAAAGAAGAGCAGGTTCCGTAGAACATTACAGATCAGAAACAGGCCCTTCAGCCCTTAGACTCTACCTCGTGAAAACCCAACAATGGAGAAACTCAGCGGGTTAAACCGTATCCTATATCCAGCAGAGAGGTACCTGACAATGTTTTGCCCTTGATCCCCCTCATCAATGTATGAGCGAAAGTCTGTGGTTCTCGTAAAAACACCAGAAGGGAGAAACTCAGCAGGTCAAAGGGGGGTCCGAGAGAAACTCAGCAGGTCAAGGGGGAGGGGTCCGGGAGAAACTCAGAAGGTCAAGGAGAGGGGGTCCGGGAGAAACTCAGCAGGTCAAGGGGGATCCGGGAGAAACTCAGCAGGTCAAGGGGGGTCCGGCAGAAACTCAGCAGGTCAAGGGGGAGGGGTCCGGGAGAAACTCAGAAGGTCAAGGGGAGGGGGTCTGGGAGAAACTCAGCAGGTCAAGGGGGATCCGGGAGAAACTCAGCAGGTCAAGGGGGGTCCGGCAGAAACTCAGCAGGTCAAGGGGGGCCCGGGAGAAACTCAGCAGGTCAAGGGGGGTCCGGCAGAAACTCAGGGGGGCCTGACCTCGCCAGAACCGTTGCCCACTCCCCTTCCCTGCCGCAGGCCGACCCGTGACTCACGGTGACGGGGCCACTAATCTGCCGAGATGCCCCCCTGCAGCGAGAGCCGATGCCCCCGCACTGTCGTTGTCCAACCCGATTCCCCGTAAACCCCATCCTCCCGCACACAGGCCTGAGTAAGGATTATGAACTTTAATCTCAGGATAAAACAATCTTCCAATAGTTTCATGTCACAGTGATAAATATATTCCTGGTTAAAAATGGTCCTGCACCTGGATACAAGCTCATTAGGCATAAAACTTGAAAAGTGTGTAAATCAAAGGATATCTGTACCAATGGAAAAAGGGCATGGCAAATAACCCTGCTAGAGTTCATGCCCACAATCAGTCACCCATTTGATTGTTTCAGGAATCATGTTATTCTCCCACATTCTCAATAGCCCTCAGATTTTACTATTCGACAGTACACTAGCAACATTTGACAAATCCTCTATAGAGAAATATTATTTATTGAATATTTTATTTCTCATTTGTTAATGCTTCTGGAAAGAGTTTATCCAAAACTATTATTAAACATTTATTTTAATAAGAAAAAGTTTAACATTACATATGTTGAAAGAAGAGAAAACATGCAGATGTTGTTGAAAATTTTCAATAAATATTTAGTTCGGCCCTCGACTTAGTCCAAGTTTTTAATTTTGGCCCTCCGTGAATTTGAGTTTGACATCCCTGATATAAGGCATCATCTATGGAGGGAAGTGGACAGTTGTCATTTCTGGCCAAAACCTTGCCTCAGACAGAAAGGAATTCCCTCAGCAATTTGTTTTATCACTATGTTTTTGTTATGTAGGTTAAGGAAAAAAATGTGAACCTTGACAATACAGAGAACCCTCAAACACTTCTTCAAAATAGTGCTATCTGAGGGGTAGTTACTTGCAACAGGGCAACATACACTTGATACTATAATGAAGTCTTTATTTATATTTTACACTCATGTCTACAGAGTGACAATTGAACCCATAATGTCCTAGCTCGGAGCCAAAGCTACTAATGCCTCCAACAGCATCATATTCGTTAGTTAATGAAATGCATGGTAAGTGCTTCTCAAAGCACAATAAGCTTAAAATGTCTCATTTAGAGTTTTCATGCAATAATAGGAGTTATACACGTATAAGTACAAGTATGGTAAATGGTAAATGTAGTCCCCTTATTTAACAAAAGGTAATAGGGAGAATCCTGGGAATTATAGACAAGTGAGTCTTATGTCAGTGGTGTGCAAACTATTAGAGAGGATTCTTAAGGATAGGATCTATAATCATTTGGAGAAGTACAGTCTACTCAAGATTAGTAGGAATGGCTTTGTGAAGGGAAGGTTGTGGTTCACGAGCCTACGTTTTTTGAGAAGGTAACAAAAGAAATTGATGAGAGTAGAACAGTAGGTGTGGCCTATGTAGATTTTAGTAAAGCATTTGACAAGGTCCCGACGGAATCTTGGCTGTGTGGATAAAATATTGGCTTGCAGGTCGAAAACGGAGAGTAGGATTGGAAGGAAAGTATTCTGCCTGGAGGTAGTGACTAGTGGAGTTCTACATGGATCTGTTCTGGGACCCCTGCTCTTACTGATTTTTATAAATGATCTGGATGAAGAGGCAGAAGGATGGGTCAGTAAGTTTGTGGATGACACGAAGAATGAAAGAATTGTGGATGGAGCTGAAGGTTGTTGAAGGTTACAAAAGGATGTAGACAAGATCCAGAGTTGGGGAAAAAGTGGCAGATGGAGTTCAATCTGGCTAAGTGTGAGGTGATGCATTTTGGAAGGACAAACCAGAAGGCTGAGTACACGGTTAATGGTTGGTTACTTAGGAGAGTGGATGAACAAAGGGACCTTGGGGTCAAAATCCATAAATCCTTCAAGGTCGCCACACAGGTTGATAGGATAGTTAAGAAGGCCTATGGGATGCTGAGCTTCATTAATTGGGTGATTGAGTTCAAGATTAGAGAGATCATGTTGCAACTCTACAAATTTCTGGTCAGACCACACTTGGAGTATTATGTTCAGTTCTGGTCACTTCATTATAGGAAGGATGTGGAAGCTATGTAGAGGATGCAGAGGAGATTTACCAGGATGTTACCTGGATTGGAAAATAAATCTTATGAGGCAGATTGGAAAATAAATATATGGGTCAGCACCAACATCGTGGGCCAAAGGGCCTGTACTGTCCTGTAGTGTTCTATGTTCTATCATAACACTGCCAAGTCAAAGGTCTCTCTCTCTCTCCCCCTATTCTTCTGTCTCCTTTCCTCCAGCTCTCCACCCCCTTTCCCTCTCCATTCAGAGAGCTACCCCCTCTTGTCTCATCACCTCAGCTTTTTTTTTTCACTCTTCTACCCTCCCAACCCATATCCCACCCTTGATTTCTTGTCTGTTGCCCTGTACTCTTGCCCCTGCCCCTTCTTCCCTCCTCTCCCCGTGCTTTTATTCAGATGCCTGTCTGCTTTTTGCCTGTACCATGATGAACGGCTCAGTCCCAAAACTTTGGTTATATCCCTTTTCTTCCCATTGGCGCTGCGTGACCTGCTGAGTTCCTCCACCACTTCTGTGTATTGCATCACAATCAGAGCGTCTGCGGACTTTCCTGTTTAAGTCATTACATTGCCACAGCTTTTTACTTTCTGTGCCAATTAAGTTAAATGGTAGCAGAACTCTGGCTTTGCAATTGTGGATCTTCAACTCTGAACAGGGATATTTAGAGAGCCCTCCATACTATGAAATTGTTTGATTACAAATTTCAAACTGTGGAGCACAGAGACAAAAATAGGTAAAAAGTGTGACTTTGTCCCAAACATTATGGAGAGTACTGTACATAACTATGTCTTGAAGGAAGTTTTACTTGTCTGAAACATAATTATAAAACATTAACTGATTTCCAACACCAAATACATGTGAAGCTGATCATTTATAATCTTCAAAGAATAAACAAATATTGAATACGATTTTCTCATGCATTCTTCTGAAAGAAAATTGCACCTGTTGCAACATTACTGGCCACTCTCTGTTCTCGAAAAGAATGCGGGATATGTGATGGGAGAGAGAAAAAATGACATAGGAATAAAAACAGAAAGAACAGTTGCACAACTTGCAGTACAATGCCTCCTTTCTTTGGTCTAAAATGGTGGCGACTCATTAAACTATCAATCTTTGAGGTGACCATCAATCACTTTCGTGTTTGAACTTCCTCAACTCCACATCCATAGAATGGATTTTTACCTCAAAAGCCGAAAGCACTCACAGCCACTGTTAACTGCACACTGGGCCCAAAATAACATTAGATCAAAAAAGAAACAAAGAAACTGCAATGTAAGAAATTTGAATTCAAAGCAAATGCTTGAAACACTCAATTCTTTAGCTTTCTCTCTTCAAGTTTATTTATGATATCAATGTATAAGTACAATCCGACAAAACAGCGTTCTCTGGTCCTCAGAGCAAAACACTGCAAACACGCATACAAACCTAACACACACAAATGACATGTATGCACAGTACGTTAAAATAAATAAATATTTTTGTTAAATCAAGTGTTGGGAGTCACAGAGGGTTTGTATGAGCAGTTCATTCATCTCTCTCTGCCCGTGGGAAAAAGCTGATTCTTGCTCTGGAACTCCTGTACCTCTTTCCCGATGGGACTAGCTGGAAGATGTTGTGTGTAGGGTGGTAGGGCTCCTTACTGATTATGCCAGCCCTCTTTCAACAATGAGATGGAGGGAGACCCCAATGATTTTTGCTACCCCACTGATGTTCCTGTGGATTGGCCTCCAATCTGTTGCTCTACAACAATGTGCCACACTGTGATGCTGTCAGCCAGGATGCTCTCAAAAGAGAAAGTTGGCAGGATCATGGCCGATAGCCTCCCTGCCACAAGGAAAGTCTTCTCGTGAAGTGTAGTCACTGTTGTGCGTTCCTGACAAGTGAGGAGATGTTGTGTGTTCAAGAGAGGTTAAGTGGACTCCAAGGAACTTGGTGCTCTCCACTCTCACCACAATTAAGCTATTAATGTGTAGTGGAGGTTGGTCAACCTGATCTTCCTCGTCCACAATCATCTCCTTTGTCTTGTCTATGTTGAGTCTCGGGTAGCAATTCCCGCACCACATCACGAGATTTTCCATCTCTTTTCTGTAGCACGACTTGTCATTGTTGCTGATGAGGCCAACTAGTGTCGTGTCATCTGCAAATTTAATGACTCTATTGAATGTGGAAATGGCATTGCAGTCATGGGTCAGTAGCGTGAACAAGAGGGGGCAGATCACACAGTCCTGAGCCAGTGCTTGACATTCTGCCGCCAACTCGCACAGATTATGGTCTTTCTGTTAACAAGTCCAGAATCTAGTTACAAAGAGGCGCCTTAAGTCCCAGCGAGGACAGCATCTCTGTGAGCCTCTGGAGTATGATTGTTTTAAACGCCGAGGTGAAGTCAATGAACAGCAGCCTGACATGTGAAACATCATTCTCCACGTGGAACAGGAGAAGGCTATAGCATCAACAGTGGAACGGTTCTGTCTGTAGGTGAAGTGAAATGGGTCTCGTGTCTCTGGGAGATGAGCTTTCATGCATTCACCAGACACTCAAAGCATTTCATAATCATGGTGGTCAGTGCCACTCAGCAGTAGTCACTGAGGCTTGTAACTGTTGCTCGCTTTGGTATTGAGATAATGATGGCTGTCTTGAAACCTGTGGAGATGGATTGCTGCAATGACATGTTGAAGATGTCCATAAAAACCTCCATCAGTCCTTCAGTACCCGACCGGATATATTTTTTGCTTCCAGTGCCTTATGTGGGTTCACCTTGGATAGGGTTCTCCTCATCTCGGCCGCAGCTATGCAAGGGGCACGTTTACCAGGGTAAATGAAGCTTCCTTTGGCGTCTATCTTTTCTTCCTGTTGAAACGCACTCAGAAGATGGTCAGTCTGTCCAGAATAGAGGCGTTGTTGTCTTTGTCTCGCAGGTTGTCTTGTGGTCTTATAGTTTTGATCCCTTGCCACGTGCACCTCATGTCATTGGTGTCATGCAGCTGACTATGGATTTTCTTTGCTATCTGGATTTCATAGAAGATTTCAGCCCTGGTTGATCTTAGTGCCATTATGTCTCCTGTCCTGAAGGCAACATTAGGAGTTCTGAGAAGTGCCCGGACCTCTGCATTCAATCATGGATTCTGGTTAGCCCTGGTTGTGTAACACTTGATTTCCAGGTCATCTTCGATGCACTTGTTTATGTAGCCAGTCACTGAGCTTGTGTACTCTTCGATGTTTACATGTCCATGGCAGAAGTCCATCTCCCTAAAACAGTTCCAGTTCATAGTCTCAAAGCAGTCTTGTAGTGCTGTTGTGCCCCCCCCCCCCACTCCCTGATCACCCTGTGCACTGGATTTGTCTGTTTGCCAGCAGTCTAAATGCCAGATTAGCAGTATGGATATGTGATTCAAGTAAGTAAAGTGGGGACGAGTGGCAGCCTTGTATGCACCAAGGACGTTGGTGTCCACCTAATCAAGAGTGTTCTCTCTTCTGGTGACGAAGTAGATGCGTTGTTGAAACCATGGTAGAACGGTTTTTAGGTTGGCGTGATCATGGCACCATCATGGTACAGATCAGTGTTTCCAGAACCAAGTGATGATGGGCTCGGGACAGAACATTGGTTACCTTTTACTTCCTATGGTTACTGCATGTCTTGCTAAATTTCTCTCGCACTACTGTGTCTTACACTTGACTCCAGCATCTACATATTTTCTTGTTTAACCCCTATATTACCCTTTTCCATTTATTCTAGGATTGCGATACTTATCTCAACTTTCTTACCACTGACTTTAGTTTCGATGAAGGATTTTGGCTTGAAACATCAACCATTATTTTCCTCCCACTGATTCTGCTTGACGCAGAGAATCTCCAGCAGATTCTGTTTAGCAACTGGCATCACTCTATTGTTCTGCTTTTCATTAAGTCTTTACTTTCAGGCTAAACAGTTGATACATCCATGGAACAATGCAACTTGTTACAAGTTCATTTTCCTTCATTGTCAAGCAATTGTAATATAGAGCACAGTTCAGAGATCCCTCTGGAGAAAATAATTCGCTAAGTTCTTGCAATGCCTATTGATTGACTCATAGATCACTCCAATGAGATAAAGGAAGGAAGACAAATAAAAACAAAATTCTTAATAAAATTTCAGGCAGATCAGCTACAGGAATTTGACATCACAAATGTCCATATCTCAAGCACATATGACATTTCCTGCCAATTCACAAAGTACAACACCAATACAAATAACTTTTTTAAAAAAACATTTCAATGATACATTGCAGCATTTTGGAAAAAATAGTTGCAGCATTATACAGAAAGAGAAATAAGATTGAGCAACTGTCTTCTACTGAAAAATCTCTCTTTTAAAATGCAAAAATAATCTTGGTGATGCAAATACCATCAGACATAGGAGAGGAAATAGGCTATTCAGCCCATCAAGTTTTCCCCATCATTTAATCTTGAGCTGATTCATTTACCCTTTCAGTCCCCCTGTGCGGCCTTTTCTCCATAACCTTTAACGCTCTGGTTAATCAAGAACCTATCAATCTCAGACTTAAATATAGCCAATGACCTGGCCTCCACAACCACCTGTGAAGAAGTTCCTACACATTTCTAAGCAAACACCAAGCAAAATATTTCAGTAACAATTGGGTCTAGAGCAGTGGTTCTCAACCTTCCCTTCCCACTCACATTCCACCTTAAGCAGTCCACTACTAATCACAGAACACTTAAAACACGGAGTATTTAAGGTGAAATGTGAGTTTAAAAAAAAGGTTGCCTACCTCGATTCTAAGGTCTTCCACCATGGGAAACAAGCTTTCGACATTTGAAATGTTTCAATGAGAACACCCCTCATTCTCCTAAATTCCCACAAATACAGGCGAAGTGATGTCACACACCTCCAATAACTGACAATATAGAAGGTAACACGAAAGTCTGCAGATACTGTGACTGTTAAAACACAGAAATGCTGGAGGAACTCAGCAGGTCTTGCAGCTTCCAAAGTAGGTAAAGATATACAACCATTTTTTTGGGCCTGAGCCCTTCCTCAAGGTACGAGTCAAAAGCAGGGGCTGGGGAGCAGGAAAGAAAGGGCAGGGGTGGAGCACAGACCAAGAGACAAAGGGTGATATTTGATAATTGAACATAGGTAGGAGAATAGGAGAGGAAAGGTCAGGATTGATCTGGGGAGGGTCTGTTAATGCAAAACTGGAGTAAAGGAGAGAGAGAGAGAGAGAGAGAGAGAGAGAGAATGAATTAAAAAGACAGAGCTAGAGGAGGAGAAATAGGGATAGAAGGGGGTGGGCAGCTAACAGAAACTGGTGGTTGATTTTAATGCCACTCAGTTGGAAGGGGCATAGATGGAATATAGTGTATTGTTCCTCCAATTTACAGGTGGTCTTAGTCTGGCAGTGTACGACACCATGGATAGACTTGTCAGCACGGTAATGGGGCAGGAAATTTAAATGGGTAGCCACTGGGAAATCTCAGCTATTGTCACGAACAGAGCCAAGGTGCTCAGTGAAGCGATTTCCCAGTCTGCGTCCTGACTCTCCTCCGACGTAGAGGAGACCACAATGGGAGTACCAGAAATAGCTGAAATATCCTCAGAATGTATATCATGCTTTCTGTTAATATTAAATCATTAATTTGCTTAAAAATCCAACAAAAGCCATGACTTTTCTTATATTTTGACTGGATAGTGCAATTTTTTTTTTAATTTGCCTCTCCGATTTATATTTTATTGACACAGATTCCACTTGCAATTTGGAGGGGTACATGCAATACTATTCATCCCAGCAAACTGGAAAAATGGCGTGTTCATTTTTATTGCTAAAGGTTGAAATATACAAAGAAATACTTCTGTACTGTACTAACATTGGGCCTCCATATAAAATCACCTGACAATAGAATAGAAGAATAGAAGTGACAATAGAAGAACATTCTCATGAAAGGCAACCATAGAAAAATGCTGGAAACATTCAGAAGGTTAGACAGAATCTGTGGAAAGAGAAACAGAATTAACATTTCAAGTTGAATTTCATGAAAAATCATACTGGACATACTGTGAATAAATCCAGATTTAAGAAGTTTGGATGCTCTGGCGAAACTCTGCCTAGTGTCTTAAGGTTGCTATTTGATTCATAATTTTACATCCTTTTCTACAAGGTAACCTTGATTAGAGGGAGGGGATAGATTTTTTCTTCTTCTTTTGATTAACTTGTTAAATATGGATTTAAATATGTCATAGATCATTTCAATAAATTAGACAGAACTTACCTTTTGTTTAGATCAAGGGATAGTCTAATGTAGTTTTACTTATTTTCTATCCATATGACCTGTTATTTGTTTTATTAATGACTTTGTATGTAGGAATTGTATGTTAAACTCAATAAGAATATTTTAAAAAAGAGTAACTGCCAGATTGAAGGTCGCTGTTGCACAGAAGGTCACCTGACCACCCTGATGGGAAACAAGTCACCTCACCTGTCAATCAAGGTTAGATCCACCCACATGAGGCAGCCGTGCAATTGGTTTCAGAGGTCACACGGGCACACCTGAGCCACTGCCCCTCCTCCCCCTCAGTATAAAGCCTGCCACGTAGAGCAACTCTCTCTTTTGGCCTTGAGACAATCCCCGAGCTCCACTCTAGTTTGCGAGCCACGGGTGAGGCTGGGCGACCAATCCAGATTGCGAATCGTTGGTGACACTGGAGAACCAGTTGTAAGGTGTATGCTGGTATAGTGTGGGGGCTACTGTGGCATAAAGCCAACAGAAGCCTCTGTGTTCCACCCATTGAAATTGTAACTGGATTACCATTTCTGTGTTAATGAATGTACTGTGCTTGCTTATTGTAGAGCTGTGGCGGATATTGTTGAGCAACTCTAGCATCACAATTAGGAGATGTGATCATCCGATGTGTATGATTTGCACGCTACTCTTTTGTATGTGTGAGTGATTGTAATCCCAGTTGAGAATTCCCCAATGTTACGGATGGCATAGCAGTTAGCGCGATGCCGTTGCAGCGCCAGCAATCAGGACCGGGGGTTCAAATTCCATACGTTGGTATGTTGTCCCCATTTCTGAATGGGTTTCCTCAGAGTGCTCCAGTTTCCTCCCATCATTGGGAGGCATGGGCTCGTGGGCCAAAATGGTCTGTCACTGTGTTGTATGTCTAAATTTAAGCATTTAAATAAAGATCAAAGTTTACTACCAAAATGTGTCCATGACTGATTACTTCTTGATCCCTTCAAACTTATTCTCACCATCACAGACTGGGAGTTAGTTTTTCCAACTGAATGTCACTGGTTCTCAGCTGGAAGAACTCAACCCAATATCTCAAATTTAATAATGATCTAAAAACAATTTACATGTTCAATGTTTGTGCCAAAGTCACCACACAAAGCCAGTTTCTTCACCTGCTCTGATCTCCCATTCGTTGAAGACATCTATGTGAGGCACTGCCTCAAGAGGGCAGCCAACATCCATCACCCTGGTCTCCCCCCCCCACCCCCCCACCCCCTCCATTACTCTGGTCACATCCTCTTCTCACTATTACTTTCAGGAAGAAAGTAAGAAGCCTGAATAACAGCACCTCGACATTCATTAAGTTTCATTTGAACAGTTATCAAGCTCTTGAACCTCCCATTAATCACATTCATCACAAAATCACAAAAAGAACATCCTGATACATTCCCGATCATTGTGGGAGACTTCAATCAGGCCAACCTGAAGAAGTCTCTGACAAACTACCATCAACATGTCACATGCGAGACCAGGGGAGCCAACACACTCGACAACTGCTACGCCATCATGAAGAACACCTATTGAGCCATACCACAACCGCACTTCAGCAAATTTGATCACCTAGCTGTACTTCTACTCCCTGTGAACAAGCAGAGACTGAGGACCATAGCTGCAGTAGTGAAGATGGCAAAAGTATGGTTGAAGAAGGTGGAGGAGCCTGCAGGAATGCCTTGAATCGATGGACTGGAACATATTCAAGAACTCATCCATAGACTTGAATGAATATGCAACAGGTATCCCCGATTTCAAGGCTTGCATGGACAAGTGTATGCCCACACACACATTCCAGGTGTTCCTCAACCAGAAGCCCTGGATGAATCAGAGGATTCACAACCTGCTGAGGGCGAGAACAAGGCCGGGGATCAAGATCTCTACAAGAAAACCAGGTACAACCTGCAGAAGGCCATCTCTGAAGCAAAATCGCAATTCCGGACAAAGCTAGAGACAGACAGATACACGCCATCTAGGGCAAGGAGTGCAGGCCATTACAGCCTACAAAACGAAGGTGAACACCATAGGTAGCTGTAATGCTTCATTACCTGATGAGCTGATGAACACCTGTGCCCGCTTTAAAAAGAGCCAAACAGTGCCTACTAAAATCCCTGCAAAGGCTGAGGACCCTGTGATATCTGTCCTTGAGGACGATGTTCGAACATCATTCAAGAGGGTGAACTTAAGCCCTGATGGTGTACTTGGCAGGGTAATAAAAATCTGCACCAACCAACCAGCCAGAGTGTTCATGGACATTTTCAACCTTTCATTAACATAACATATAACATAACAATTACAGCACGGAAACAGGCCATTAGGCCCTTCTAGTACGCACCGAACCAAACACCCCTCTCTAGTCCCACCTCCCTGCACAATGCCCATAACCCTCCATCTTCTTCTCATCCATATACCTGTCCAACCTTTTCTTAAATAATACAATTGACTCCGCCGCCACTATTTCTCCCGGAAGATCATTCCACACGGCTACCACTCTCTGAGTAAAGAAGTTCCCCCTCATGTTACCTCTAAACCTCTGCCCCTTAATTCTTAACTCATGTCCTCTTGTTTTAATCTTTCCTCCTCTTAACGGAAATAGTCTATCCACATCCATTCTGTCTATCCCTTTCATAATCTTAAATACTTCTATCAAATCCCCTCTCAACCTTCTACGCTCCAAAGAATAAAGATCCAATCTGTCCAATCTCTCCCCATACTCCAGATGCTTAAACCCAGGCAACATTCTGGTAAACCTTCTCTGCACTCTCTCCACTCTGTTTATATCCTTCCTATAATTAGGCGACCAGAACTGCACACAGAACTCCAAATTAGGCCGCACCAACGTCTTATACAATCTCAACATCACCTCCCAACTCCTATGTTCCATGCAATGATTGATAAAGGCCAGCATACTAAAAGCCTTCTTCACCACCCTATTCACGTGAGTTTCTACCTTCAGGGAACGATGTACCGTTACTCCTAAATCTTTCTGCTCTTCTGTATTCCTCAATGCTCTCCCATTTACCACGTATGTCCTATTCTGATTCTTCTTACCAAAATGAAGCACCTCACACTTATCAGTATTAAATTCCATCTGCCATTTTTCAGCCCACTTTTCTAAGCAGCCCAAATCCCTCTGCAATCCTTGAAAACCTTCTTCATTATCCACTATTCCACCTATCTTAGTATCGTCTGCATATTTACTAATCCAATTCACCACCCCATCATCTAGATCATTAATGTATATAACGACCAACAATGGGCCCAATACAGATCCTTGAGGCACACCACTGGTCACCGGCCTCCAACCTGACAGACAATTATCCACTACCACTCTCTGGCCTCTCCCTTTCAGCCAATGTTCAATCCATTTGACTATCTTAAAATTTATACCTAAAGACTGCACCTTCCTAACTAACCTTCCATGTGGTACCTTATCGAAGGCCTTACTGAAGTCCATATAGACAACATCCACTGCGCTACCCTCATCCACATTCCTAGTCACCTCTTCAAAAAATTCAATCAGATTGGTCAAACATGACCTTCCTCCCACAAATCCACGTTGAGTGCTCCTGATCAGACCCTGTCTATCCAGATGTTTATAAGTACTATCTCTAAGAATTTTATCCATTAATTTACCTACCACAGACGTCAAACTTACAGGCCGATAGTTGCCAGGCTTCCTCCTTGAACCCTTTTTAAATAACGGAACCACATGCGCAATGCGCCAATCCTCCGGCACTATCCCCATATCTAATGACATTTGGAAAATTACCGCCAGAGCCTCTGCTATTTCCTCCTTCACTTCTCTCAATGTCCTGGGGAAGATCCCGTCTGGTCCCGGAGACTTATCCGCCTTTATATTCTTCAAAAGCCTTAAAACTACACCTTTTGTAATCTCTATATTCCCCATATTTACCCAATTTGCTTTTTTTATCCCACATCTCCCAATATCCTTCTCCTTAGTGAATACCGAAGAAAAGAAACTGTTCAATATCTCCCCCATTTCTCTAGGCTCCACACACAGTTTTCCACTCTGATTTTCTAAGGGACCAATTTTGTCTCTAGCTTTCCTCTTACCATTAACATATTTGTAGAACTCTTTTGGATTAGTTTTCACCCTGCTTGCCATAGTTTTCTCGTACCTTCTTTTAGCTTTCCTAATTCCTCTCTTAAGATTCCTCTTACATTCAATGTATCTTTCAAACATCTCCTTAACTCCATGCTTCTTATATCTAATGTACGCCTCCCTTTTTCTTCGAACCAAGTTTCCAATATTCCTTGAAAACCACGGCTCTCTCAAACCTTTTGCCCCTCCTTTTAACCTAACAGGAACATAAAGCTTTTGCACTCTCAAACTCTGATCTTTAAAAGACTTCCATCTCTCTACTACATCCTGCCCATAAAACAAATTGTCCCAATGCACACCCTGCAAGTCCTTTCGCATCTCCTCAAATCTAGCTTTTCCCCAATCAAAAACCTCAATCCTTGGCCCTGATTTCTCTCTTTCCATAATGACACTGAAGCTGATGGCATTATGATCACTGGACCCGAAGTGCTCGCCAACACTAACCTCCGTCACTTGACCCATCCCATTTGCCAACAGTAGATCTAACACTGCTCCTTCTCTGGTCGGCACCTCTACATATTGTTGTAAAAAACTATCTTGCACACATTTCACAAATTCTAACCCATCCAGTCCTTTCACAGAATGTGTTTCCCAATCTATATGTGGAAAATTAAAATCTCCCATAATTACAACCCTGTGCTTATCACAAATATCTACTATCTCCCTACAGATTTGCTCCTCTAGGTCTCGGTCCCCTCCGGGTGGTCTATAATACACCCCTACAAGTGTAACCTCTCCATTCTTACTCCTCAGTTCCACCCAAATAGCCTCCGTGGATGTGCCCTCTAATCTATCCTTCCTAGGCACCGCTGTAATATTTTCCCTGACAAGCAATGCCACCCCACCTCCTCTTGCCCCTCCGACTCTATCACACCTAAAACAACGAAACCCAGGGATATTCATTGCTGCAGTCAGAGGTCCTCACCTGCTTCAAAAGGGCATCAATCATCCCGGTCCCCAAGAAGAGCAGGGTGAGCTGCCTCAACAACAATCGTCCAGTAGCACCAACTTCTACTGGGATTAAATGCTTTGGGAGGTTGGTCTTGGCCAGAATTAACACATATTATGCAAAGATCTGGACTCTCTGCAATTCGCCTATTGTCACAATCGCTCCACATTGGATGCAATATTGCTGGCTCTCCACTCAGCTCTGGAACACCTCGAAAACAGCAATTCATGCATACGGCTGTTCTTTATCAACTACAGCTCAGTCTTCAATACCATTATTCCCTCAGTGCTGGTCAAGAAGCTACAAACTCTGAGCCTCTGCACCCCCTCTGCAACTGGATCCTTGACTTTCTCATTGGAAGACCACAGTCAGTACGAATTGGAAGCAACGTCTCCTCCTCACTGATCATCAACACAAGCGCACCCCAAGGATATGTGCTTAGCCCACTGCTCTACTCATTATACACCCATGACTGTGTGGCCAGGCATAATTCCAATGCTCTCTACAAGTTTGCCGATGACACCACTGTTGTTGGCAGAATCGCAAATGGCAATGAGGAAGCGTACAGGGAGATAGATCAGCTCTTTAAGTGGGGTCACATCAACAACCTTGCCCTCAACGTTAAAAAACTAAGGAAATGATTGTGGATTTCAGGGGGGAGTTAGGGGAACATGACCCAGTACTCATAGAGGGCTCAGAAGTGGAGAGCGTAAAGAACTTCAAATTCCTGGGTGTCAACATCTCCGACGATCTGTCTTAGAGCCTCCATGTTGATGCAATCACAAAAAAGTCTCACCAGCGGCTATACATTGTGAGGTGTCTGAGGAGATTCAGTATGTCACCAAAGACTCTCGAAAACTTCTACAGGTGTACCCTGGAGAGTATTTTGCCTGTTTGCATCATTGTATGGTATGGAGATGCCAAATCTCAGGGTAAGAAAAAACTACAGAGGTTTGTTAACTCAGCCTGCGACATCACAGGCACCAGACTTCACTCCATCGAGGACAACTACATGAAGCAGTGTCTTAGAAAAGCAGCCACTATCCTCAAAAACCCCCACCACCCAGGCCATGCCCTCTTCATTCTGCTACCATTGATCAGGGAAAAGGTACAGGAGCCCAAAGATAAGCACTCAGCGCCACAAGGACAGCTTCTTCCGCGCTGCCATTGGATTCCTGAATGATCAATAAACCAAAGACGTGGCCTTACTTTACATGTACTATTATTGTTATTTTTTAATATATATTATTGTTGTCAGATGGTTTATAATCTGAATGTTTACACTATGATGCTGGTGCAAACATCGAATTTCACGACTTGTTCATTACAATTGATTCTGATTCTGAAAAAGGGCTGTCTGCGCTCATGTAACATATTTTTACAGTAACTGTGGAACTATGAATATTTTTGATCTATCTTTGCATTTATTTTCCCCTTTTTAATTTAATGTATAATATTGTTTCTATAAAGATCTTTTTGGCAATAGCAAGTAAAAATGTTGGTGCAATGTATATGAGAATAAACAATTATTAATGTTAAACTAAGCCTTGAATATATTATAAACACCATATTTTTAACAATCTCATAAGCATTTTGAATTGGATCCAAATGTCTGCATAATATTTTATTTAAGACCTTATGTCTTTGAGGGAAGATAAAATCTCAAAGCTCATAATGATAAGCTCCAGTGTTCTGCACATGCTGACAATAAATGGTTATTGAAAAGATATCATTCATTCCAACAGCGCTCATCCAGCTCGAATAAAGTAAAACAGCCACGTACTCTTCAGACTCCATTAATTTCCTCTCTTTGTTGACCACAAGGCTAGGAATGCAATGCAAGCAACATTATTAAATTCAGTGCATCAAACATTTTCTACATTCTTCTCACTGTGTCCTATTTTGTATTTTATGCATTTTAGAACTGTGTTTTTCAAATTATAATAGCCGATAAATAAAATATGTTATAGCATTTCTTTTGTCATTTTATGGTTTCTTAATCTGCAAGTGTCTTTGACATCTTTCCTCAGATTCAATTTGGACAAACACTACAACGTTTCCTACAAAACTTCTGCAATCAGTTCATTCTGTGATTCAATTGTGTTGGGAGAACAGCCAATGTTTATGCACAATACCACTGACAAATGAAATAAAATACATGCTGCCATTTCATCCAACTACTTAATAGACAATATCAATACAATTCTCACCACTAATCCAAAAGATAATCCAATTACATTAAATTTGCATTTTAAAAGATGCATACAATGGATTTCTATGTCACAGTATCAAATATTAAAATCTAATATATATTTATGCATGTATGTGTGTGTGTTTGTCTGTTCTCCATGCAAATCAATACGCAGCACTCTAGAAATGTCCAAGGAGGTTCAGTAGGGGTAACATTTGATGCAGAATGTCATGACAACCTTTAAGGTCCTACAAAGTTCAAAAAATAAAATTTTGAACTTGCACCAGGGACACCTCAATTATTTAAAGTGCTACACATCAATGTACATTCAGAATAAAAACAAGTGGCCAAACTCAGTTCAATATGGGCCCAAAAAAGTGAAGCAACGTTCGCAGAAGCTCTTCACAAGCCCGTAGTCAGACAAAGGAGAAGCAAGAAACAGCAGAGAAACATCTCACTGTTGTTGCTTCCAGACATGCAAGAAGCAGTCAAAAAGAAACAGAAGAGAAGCAACACACCCATTTCGCTGCTCTGGCCTCTAGACAGGCAAGGGATAGGCAGCGGGAAGCACCACAGCAACATCATCCCCACCTCAGTGCTCAGGCCTCCAGACAAACAAGGAGCAGGCAGCAGGAAACTAAGAAACAACACCAAGCCCGCCTCAGTGCTGATGCCACCAGGCATTCCATGAGCAAACAACAAGAGTCTACTGAGGAAAAACAAGCAAGCCTCCAAGCAATGCAAAAAAAAAAGCCACCAGCCAAAGGGCAGCACCATTTACTACAGCCAACCTGCTAAATGCTGCATTCAATTATTCAGTTCACATTGAGTATTCTTCCATGAATGCAGTTGTAATTGGCTCCATGTCAGAGGTATGTTTTATTTCCCGGGCAATGCCAGATATCCTGCTCTAAATAATACCTATGACAAAAGCAATGCAGTTCCTAGCTATGAAAAATGCAACATACACTAGAAATTAAAATCAAATTACATCATGCTATGAGTTTCATGAATACACCGATTCCACAAATAAACTGCAACCGTTCACAAAGACATCACATTTGGTCATTTAACAAATTGCTAACTTCAGGGTAAACTTGTATCATTTATTTTTTAAATTCACATTTAGGATCTAGGTTTAATTAACAATGGCCCACTAACAGCCCATCCCAAATTTCACTTCAAAAGTAGACTTTTCTGAACTACTGTAGCCCAGGTAACAAAGACACTTCCATTGAACTAGTTGTGACTGTTAAGAGATGGTGGTCTATGTTCCAGGCAAAGCTCCAGATATTGAGGTGGTGATGTTTTCATGTGCTTGCTATCCTTGTTCTTTTTAGTCCACGATCTTCCAATTGGCATGCTGTGGTGAAAAAAGTTGTGATTTTGTTTGGGGGGGAGGGTGATGTTCCATGGATCCATTTTTTTTAATTTTTTTTTCAAAAATTAAGTCACAAGTTTTAAGAATAAATTGGATAGATACATGAATGAGAGAGGTCTGGAGAGTTATGGACTGGGTGCAGGTCAAGGGGATTTGTGGAATGATGTTCCAGCAAGAACCAGAGGGGCTGAATAGCCTGTTTTCTGTGCTATATTGTTCTATGGCTCTGTGGTTAATAACTGGAATGAATTTATGATCGGTGGTGACCAGTAGCACAAGGGAAAATGCTAAGAAATAGATCTGAAGTGGGGCTCAGCCAAAAAGGTTTGGTCAAGTCTTGCCATTCATTCCGCCTGTTACATGGGTTAAACTGCAATGTATATTCCAAGTGGGTATTGGCCCCATTTCAATGCATGAAAATGGACAATAACATTTCAGATGATTTTAGGTTGTACGTATTCATAATACCAAAGTGTGGTTGGCTTCATGAAAGCAACCTGGGAAACCTCCCTAGCTGGAAGTGCCATGTCAGTCGAAATGTTAACACAGGACAATGGCAAACTTTTGTTGTTACTGTAACTACACTGCTGTTGTATAATATAAAGTCACAGAATCATATAGCACAAAACAATGAACGGTATCAAGTTGACATTCTGGATTAGGCCCATTTTTCTACCTTATTCTTTTAAGTTTAAGTCCATTCCTGGCTGAGTCAGGACAAGGCAACTTATAACTTATTTTCTATTCCAAGAAAGAATTCCCTGTTGTGCACTCATCAAGAAAACCTGGGGTCAATTAGTGCAGAAATATACTTTGGAGCAAGTCACATTCGAGTCCTCAGTGAGCAGCAAATCCTATTCAACTGAACTTAATCTATTTTAAAGTACTTTTATTTCATGAGTCAGTGATATCTGGTGCATCAATACAATCTTAAGTGGACTTGATGATAAAGATGAAGATGAAGTGCGTATGTGACAGTTGGAGGCTGATTTCAAAGCCAAATAAAATGTTGGAAGGTTGAACAAAAATATAGTTCAATTTCAGCAATTTGGCAAAAATGCACAAAAATCAGTCAAGTTAACTAATGAGCCCACAATAGGCACTAACTGGAAATTAAACAACGATCAACTTACTTCAACTTCTAACTGCTGTGGACTATGACAGAAATAAACACTGTTCGTTATCAATTACATATGATGTTCATCGAACCACATTTTGCTTTTAGAAAGCACCCCTCCTGTAGTAAACCAGCACAAGATGACTCACAAGAGCAGCCAAGAACAAAAAGGTCATGTTGAAGCATGGGTGAAGATGATCACAGCCTTAACGAGCAGCTCAATCAAAATGTTAAAATCTGAACAGTATCTTTAAAAGTGGGGGGGGGGGGGGGGGGGTGGAATGATTAGATAGGGAGAAGGAGGGAACTACAATAGTAAAGGAATAATTAAAATTTGATTGACTCAAGAAATTCTAAAAAGGAGCATGCAGATGGAATATTGTTCCAAAGATGAGGTGGTGGCAGGGGAAGAGAAAGGAAGGCTGAGGACTTGGTGAAATTTGAAGATTTTTTTTTTAATTACAGTACTGTTGGACGAGGAACTAATGTCATCAGTAAGCAGCAGAACAATGGGTAACCAAGATGTGGGCAACAGAGTTTTGAGCATATAGTGCAATGGAAGATGACAAGAAATGAAAGAATATGGAAAGAGTCAACTAGAAATAACAAGATGAGGATGTTATGAGTAGAATGTTACAGTGCAGGGAAGATCTAAAGAAGCCAATTCTGATGGTAAAAGGACCTTCGGTATCCAAAAGATAACACCAATAAGAAGGAAAACTCATCACTTACGAAATTCACTTATACCAATGAAGAAATATAATATCACTATATTAGAATGTCCTTGGTCTTGGAACAAACTCAAGATCGAAAACACAATTATAATGCCTCTTCACACAAAATTACTGGCAAACGGAATCATTAATATCAACTCACAGTGGCAAGACTTAATCGTTTGACCACAGAGAGGATAGAAAATGATTTAACGCCACACCAGACAGCACAAGATTCATCCCCCAAAAAATCACATGAGTATTTGTTAAACCTGGCACAGAAATCAATGACAGTCTTTTAGTTTGAAGATAACTGCTTTTGCAATTCCAAGAACATCACTCAAGAAGTAACACTTGTAAATTAATCTCATTCGCACAAATCAGAACCAAACTGGAAAAAACCTCAACCAGAAAGCCCTGCTTAAATATATCATAATTTTCAATTCGTCTGCAACAATTATTTCATCTCCATATACACAGAACAGGTTATTTGATCCCATCAAAGTCCTTCTTTAAATATGCTCCTAAATATTTCTAAAACTGCACAGACTGTTGCATCGACTACACAATGTCAATGAGCCAAATATAATTCATCTTAAGATTTAACTTCTTTCCACCCCCCTCCCAATCTTTTTATTGGTTTTTATAATAAATACAGTACCTTTATCCTTAATCTGGACATCTAAAATCCGAAAAGCTCCAAAATCCGGCAAGTGGGGAGAGACCGACAGAGTGAGTTGGGCGGGCGAGAGACCAGCAGTGCAAGTCAGGCGGACAAGAGTCCGGCACCACGAGTCGGGCAGGCGAGGGGGAGACCAGCAGCATGAGTCGGGTGGGCGAAGGGGGGGAGACTGGCAGCGAGTCGAGCGGGCGAGTGACCGGCAGCGCGAGTCGGGCGGGCGAGGGTGAGAGACCAGCAGTGCGCGTCGGGCAGGCGAGGGCTTGTCATGTTGCAGCCTCAAAAGCCACCGTAGAACTCTTCTCACTTGCTCTCTCAAAGAGAAATCCTGTTTGGTTTTTTTCTCTCTCTGCTTGTGAAAACCAGAACACCTGCCCAAGGCTCCAATCCCAATCCTTGAAAGATCTTATCAGCACTTTGAGCTTGCACTGTTAATTTGCACCTGCTTTTTAAAATTCCTTCCAAAGTAGTTTCATTGTCTTTCCAAAAGCACTCGGAGCCTGGATGTCTGGCTTCAGCCAAAGCTCTTGCATTTTAAATGAGATGTGAAGTGTTAGTGTCTGTTTGTGAAGTGGCCTACACTAAACACCCCACAATCTATCACTTTTAGAGACATATTAACATACAAAATAAAATATAATATACCCCATAACACAGTGGTTCCCAACCTTTTTCTTTCCACTCACATACCACTTTAAGTATTCCCTATGCCATAGTTGCTCTGTGATTAGTAAGGATTTGCTTAAGGTGGTATGCGGGTGGAAAGAAAAAGGTTGAAAGACCACTGTTTTAATTGTACCTTATTGACTCGTTATGTGCATGGTTTCATAGCTCCAAAGGAAATGGGCCAATGACAATTTTTCCTCAAGCAAAATATTTCAGTAACAATTGGGTCTAGAGCAGTGATTCTCAACCTTCCCTTCCCACTCACATCCAACCAATGGCATTGGGATTACTTAAAGTGGTATGTGAGTGGAAAGAAAAAGGTTGGGAACCACTGCTGTAACAGAATCATGATACAGGGCCATATGAGAATGATAATGACAAGAAACAAAGCCTAGAGCTAACCCAAATATAGATGCAAAAGGCAGATAGAATTTGCTGAACTCAATTCAGAGTCGATAAAGATGTATTGCAGCAAATCAAAAGATGAAATGCTGTTCCTCAAACATGTTAATTCTTTACACAAACAGTGCAAGAGGTCAAAGACTGGGTGAGAGTGAGGAAGATTACTGCAATAACAGGAAAATTAAAGCTCAGAGTCACATTTGCAGATTAGTGGTGGAAGAGTCTGAAGAAATTGATCAGTATTTTTTAGGAATGTTGGTCCATGTATAATCATCCTCATAATACTGATAACTGAGAAATATGTAGTGGCCATATTAATGAAAAAGTAGGTATTTGTTGGCCATCGATTAGTTTGGTTTAGGATGTTTGAATACATCTTTGAGTTGCTTTTATTGATACCATATTGAAGGTTATAATATGTAGATAAAGAAATTGAATAATGAGTGTGGAAGTAACTGAATAAATTAGTAAAGATAACCAACATTGCTGTTGTAAAAAGAGTCAAAATGAAGGTGCAAAAAGATGAAGATAGAACCTGAGAATGTTACAGCTCAGAGAAAGGCCCTTCAGCCCATCTTGTCCATGTCAAACTATTTATTCTGCCTTTCCCCATCAACCTTTACCTGGACAATATACTCCTCCCATCCATGCATCAATCTTGCCTTCTCTACAATGTCAAACTCGTATCCGCCACTTCTGCTAACAGCTTGTTACACTCTCTCACCATCCTCTGCATGAAGTTCCCCTGAAACATTTCATCTTTTACCCTTAACATATGTCCTCTAGTCCTTATCTCACCCAATCTCAGTGGAAAAATACTGCTTGCATTTACCCTAACTATACCTATTAATTTTGTATAATTTTGGAAAATTTTTGCAAAACTAAGGAATTTATTGTGGACTTCATGAAGGGGAAATCAGGAGAACATAAATCAGTCCTCATTGAGGGGTCAGCAGTGGAGAAAGTAAAGATCTTCAAATTCCTGGGTGTCAACGTGCCTGAAGATCTATCCTGGGGCCATCATGTCCATGCAATCAGGAGAAAGGCTCACCAGCGGCTATATTTCATTTAGAGTTTGAGGAGTCACCAAAGATTCTTGCAAATTTCTACAGGTATACCATGGAGAGCATGCCGACTGGTCTGGAGGTGCCAATTCACAGGACTGGAAAAGGCTATAGAGAGTTGTGAACTTGGCCAGAACCAATATGGGCATTAGTCTTCACTCCATAAAGGACATCTTTAAGAGGCGGTGTCTCAAGAAAGCAATACTCCATCATCAAGGACCCAGGCCATGCCCTTTTCTCATTGCTGCCACACCCAACGTTACAAAACCATCTTCTTCCGCTTGCCATCAGATTTCTGAATGGAGAATACCTTACGTTTTTCTTTTTTTGCATGAATTATTTATTTTTAAAAATTGCATTTAGGGAATCATAACTTATTGCAATCTTGCACCAGTAATGCACAATACTGCTGCCATAAAAAATTGCAGCTCATAACACGGTCATGACAGTAAACCTGATTCTGATGTCTATCAAATCTCCACTCATTCTCTGATGCTACAGGGGCGGGACAGCTCCATTTTCATATAACTCAGCTCTTCAAGTCCCGGCAGCATTGTTGTAAATTTTCTCCACACTCTTTCAATTTTTGATATCTTTCCTGTAGTTAAATGACCAAACTGCACACAATACTCCAAATTTGGCCTCATCAAGGTCTTGTACAACTTTAAATACCTCTGCTGAAGTATCTACAATTTCTGCCCAAGCCTCCGTCAAGGTCTGAGGGAATATCTTGTCAGGCCTTGGAGGTTAATCCATCCTTATTTGCCTGAAGATGGCAAGCATCTCCTTCAGAGTTTAAAAGTTGGGAAGTCATGGTACATAGTGACAGAGTCAACCTTTTACAGCATGGAAACGGGCTCTTCACCCTCACTGGCCTATGCTAGTCCAAAGCTAGTCCAATTTGATGGCTTTTACGTGGACTCCCTTTAAATCTATCCTATCCACGTATCCATCTAAAGTCTTTTTAATGGTGCAATTGTATCCACCTCCACCACTTCCTCTGGCAACTATTCCATATACAAACCATTCTATGAAGCTGTATAAAATTTTGGTTGAGCCACACTTGAAGAAAAATGTATAGTTTTCATCACCGCACTACAGGAGCCCAGCCGTGGGGGTTATGACAAAGTGTAAAGGAGGTTCATTGGATGTTGCCTGGATTAGAGACTACTAGGTGTAAAGAGAACTTGGCCAAACTTGGATTGTTTTTGCTGAGCATGAGACTGAGGGAAAAGATAAGATTTAATTTCCAGGGTGGAATTGCGAGGACATAGAATTAAAGTGGAAATTTTAAAGGATATTTGATAGATTTTATTTTACATCCAGAGTGGATGCCAGAAGCAGATATGATGACAACATTTATGAGATGTTTAGACAGGCACATGACCAGGCAGGGGAGAGAGGGATCTTGATTGCAGATGGGCAGATGCAAACACTTTTGACCAAAGAACCTGTTCCTGTCCTGCATTGTTCTACCATCCTAAATAGCAGCATTAACAAACACTTGTCAAGGCTGGCAAATAAGGATACAGTTCATCTGGACCTGATCTTAAAACAGAAAAATATTGTTAAACTCAGTTCAATACCAAATTATCCAGAATACTGAAAGATAAATCTCTGCAGATCATGAATGACTGGTGATCTGAATAGAATGAAAACATACGAGACCAACTTTTATCATCACTTGGCAATAAACATGCACGGCAAAACCAGGAAGCATACAACAGAACTAAAACAGTTAGTTCAAATGTTTTGCCTGAAGCACATATATCAACATTTCAGAATCCATGGGAAGTGCTTTAAGGAGTGTTGAGAAGTGGAGGATATCTATGAGCTATAGTTGGAATGAAAATATAATGCTATGGTAGTTATTTACAAGAAACATTCCTGAGAATTTTTTAATAGGATTGAGACAGAATCAAGACACCCAAGGAATTAGGTGACGAGATCAACCAAGAGCTTCACAAACATCTTGCAAAGTATAATGTAGGTGCAAGATCAGAAAACTACACTTCACATTTGACTAATCCGGTTCACAAATTATGAATCAGTCTCGAGACTGATGCATGGGAACAAAAACAAGGCTATCAGGTTAAAGACCCAGAACATGAAATACAAAGAATTGTACAATGAGAATCCTCATTGCGTTATTAGTGTCATCTCGTTTCTGGTCATTTCTTTCGACTGAATGTCATATGGCATGATAATTTTGTGATGGTCTGGAAAATATAATTAAAATTAGGATCTTTTAAAAATATTATTTTATTCTAATATCTACACAGCAAATGAATTACTTTCTATGTTATAAAAAGTTGTATTGATCAAAGTTTGTCAACCAACAGCCTCATCACAAATAAAGATTCCATGTTCAGTCATTTGTTTTTGGATCAGTGGAGAATATCATATTTGCAGAGAATATCAATGTATACTTTATCCTGGAGACTCATCTGAATTTTGATCAGCTTGTGCAAATAACGTCTTGTTAATGGGTATTTGGAGCAATTTATCAAAAGCGCCATAACAGAGCCTCCTTGAACCATGGGACGCAGCATCTGCAGAATGACCAACCCAGCCAATTCTTTTATGAAGTCAAAGCACCATTCACAGCAAAATTTCAAACCTATTTTTCAAGCTCTCGTGAAAGAAAAATAATTTAGTCTTCTGCTGGATAGATGTTTGATAATCACATATATGCAATACATTTCACTGTGCGCCATTACTTGCTTTTAGAAAAGATCATTTTCAATTGCCCTCCTTGATGTAAATATTTCTTTCTGTATTGTATGAACATCCACTGTATGATCTTGAAATTTTTCCTACTATTATAGTCGATAACATTATTTTTGTCCTTCACCATGGCTTTGCCATCAATATCGTGAGCTGATATATTCTTGCATTGCCCTTGACCTTTTATTATATCCCTTCACATATTCCAGACCATCAGTTAGGAGCCCATTTTGTTATAATCTCAGGCACAGTTATCCATTCTAGCACCTGTGTCATTAACTGGCTGTGGATTTACTACATCCACATTCTGATTGTAGTCCCACGCAGATTTTGTTCGTGTTCACCTCTGCATTCCACTTGAAGTTTCCCTTGTTTTTGACGCATCCCTTGAATTCACAAAATATACCCTTTTGTCAACCTTGACAGTCAAAGTTCTCGTGACACAGCTTGTGAAACCTCTCCATTTCATGTTATAAAACTGTCGATGCCATGAAGCAAGAAGCAGAAACAGCTTCATTTCGTTAAAATAAACAAAAAAAAAACATGAACTCAGCAACAATTACTTCACTTCATCCCCATATCTGCTTTGCCTTGTGTTTTTGCCAATTTTGTCAACATCCAACCAATTGTAATTGTATCTGGTTGAAAAGTCCTTAGTTCACCTCCAAATCTGTAAATTAAGTCAGACCACATACACTCATTTGGGCAGAGTTCTTTAGAAAATCCAGATAGAACATTCCGAGACTGAAATCACAGATAGCCTCAGACATACTCCGGAATTGAAATGCATCTTGCAGATTTTTATTGTCTTCTTGTTCCATCCTCTTGGCATCGAATGTCATTGGTAGATTTTGGCTTAAATTCTCCACTGTTCCTGTGAAAAATAGCTGATGCAGTTGCTACACCCAAAGTTATACAGGAAAAGTCCAAAGTCAATATTTATCATTAAGTTTTCCTTTTGAACCTGGTCTGATTCTGTCATGAACTACTCTCAAAACTGAAAAAAATAAAACCTGTCGAGTTATATTAACTTTGCTTTTCAGTTGATTGTTAATTATTATATCAAGGATTGCAATTATACCAGCCAGATTCATTAATGCAGCCTCTTCAATGTAAACAAACTGACTGTGCAATGCAGAGAGAATTTTAAAAATCAACGAAGTGCACAAGTTAAGAGTCTTTAAATGAGTCCGACTGTTGTTGAGTCTGATGGTAGAGGGGTAGCAGCTGTTCCTGAACTTGTGTCTTTCCTACTGTTTGACCAACTGAATTTCTGCAGAATTGTGTTTTTACTTCAACACCCCTTTCTGTAACTGGTTTCTGAATGGAAGGTCAAGTACAAGTCATCAAGTTCAAGTTCATTGTCATCTACACACAACCTGATGAAACAGAGCATCTCCAGGCCATAGTGTACACACTCAGTCACATAGTAAGCCCAACACACAATGACATATATACATAGCATCCAAAATAAATATAAATAAAATAATCTGCAGGTTTATAGGATTGTTGAACAGTTTTACTGCCTGCGGGAAGAAGCTGTTTTCCAGCCTGCCAATCCTGGTGGTTATGCTCCTGTTTCTCTTCCTTGAAGGTAGTAATCAAAAAGACACTGCAGGCTGGATAGGAAGAGTCCTCAATGAATCTCTGACCCCTCTTTCAGCACCACTCCCTGCAGAAATCGTCAACAGAGGAAAAAGAATCCCCAGTGATCTTCTCAGAAGTTTTAATCACCCTCCGTACTGACCTCCAATCTGATGTTTTGCAGCAACCGTGCCACACTCAGTACCGCGGTCTGACCGGATTGGCAGCAAAATCTCAACACCCAACCGCTGAGCACTGGTGCACCTCGAGGCCGTGTGCTCAGCTTGCTATTTCTTGTTCATGATGCTGAATCCTGACTGCAGTATCAGATACAGTTCTGACTGAATCCTCAAATTTGCAGATGATACTGCAGTATTTGGCCTCATCAGCTACAATAAGTCACATTACAGAGAGGAGTTTGAAAGGCTCGTAAAATGGCGTGAGTCTCATCAAGGACAAGACAAAGGAGGTGATTGTGGAATTTAGGAGAAGGTCAACCATTCTCCTTGATGCATCAATGGTTCTGTAGCAGAGAGAATGGAGAGCACAAAGTTCCTTGGCATGCATATAATGGACAGCCCATCTGGATTCACAACACTGCCTCATTCATCAAGAAGATGCAGCAATGCCTAGATTTCCAAAGGAGGCCAAGAAGGGCAAGGCTACAGGTCCCCATCTTGACAACCTTTTACAGGATCACAATTGAGCATGTCCAGTCTGGCTGCATCGTGTGGTAAGGTAAATGAAAACGATCACACCAGAAGTCAGTACAGACAATCATTAAATCAGTGAGAGGAACACTGGGTTTTCCTATTCCCTTATTGATAATATTTAGTGGGAGTGTTGTCTGTGGAACTTGTTGCCACAGGTGGAAGTGGAAGCAAGGTTGTTGGGTGTATTTAAGACAGAAATTGACAGGTATTTGATTAGTCAGGTCATTAAGGCCAGAGAGTGGGTCTGAAAAGCTCATGGTTAAATGGCAGAGAAGACCCAACAGGCCCAATTGGCTAACTTCTGCGCTTTGGTCTTGTGATCTTATAAATGGAGCTCAAGAAATTATGAAAGACCTTTGCATCCAGCACCCAGTGTCTTCAACCCACTCCTATCAAGGGGGAGGTACATGAGCATCAAAATCAGGACTGCCAGATTCTTCCCACCGGCTGCGTAATTGATGAACAATATCCTGTTAACTGCGCAAATTATCCCCAAATTTTCTTTATATTTGGTTTGATTATTTATGCAATCATTAAGCATTGTGAATTGTGTTTCTGTGTGTGTGCACCATAAACTGGAGAGACTTCATTTTGTTAAGTTGTACATGTACAATCAGATGATAATAAATTTGAGGTGACTTCAGGAAACATTGGGGCAATTGGTCTATTGAACCTAGAATACTTGGACAAGGAAAAATATAAATAAGCTTAATTGCATCTTTGGTTAATCATGAAGAGTACTGAACGGAAATGTAGAAAAATGTTGGTAATTCAGAAGACAGCTAGACAATGCATGAAGCACAGTTGATAAATGTGACGTGTATTAAAATTTACAAATAGAGGTTAAAAGAAGACAAATCACAAGGCAAAGTTTCATTCCATCTTTGATTTTGGCACTGGAGGGTAATATTGGGCAGATCTGGAGATTGACAGTGACTTATGCAGAACATCATAGACATTAATATGAACATGGTATTCTTTTGATCTTTAAGATCCCATAAATAATGCCTGTGGGATCCTTTAAGCTCCAATTCATTTGTGTCCTCTCTGAGTATAAAGGTTAATTTGACATAATTAAGTGTTAACATTGCACATGCTTTATACTCAAGGTTTCCTTTCAGCTTTTCCAATCATTCAAAAATCAAATGGAATTAATTATTCAGGATTTATATTCTCCCGAGAGTTAAAATATTCATCTCAAATGAAAAGTAGAAGACCGGTTCATTGAAATACTTTTTTGTCCCAATTTCAGGCAAATCAAGGAAAGGGCAAGTTGCATCGCCACTTGGGAGTCCATTGCTCATGACCTCTCAAAATGGAGAAGGGAAGATTGGGAAAGCAGTGAGCAACACAAATCCATGCATCAGGAGCGCATAGAATCCCTTCATAAATTGCACAAGGAGCTAATCTCGTAGCCACCCGTTTGCCTGCCCTACCTGTGGAAGAGTCTCCATTTCGCACATTGGCATTATCAGTCAACTCAGTGCCCATGAAACCATATCCTCCCAGGTAAAAACAAGTAGCATCAATAATTGGAAAGTATCCCTTCCAGATGGGCTTAATCCCTTGCATACGCACTTCAAAGGAAAAATAAACAGCCACATTCTCTTGGTGGGTCTAGGCTCCCAGTCACCCAGACTGATGTGAATAGAACCATCAAGTGAGTAAATCTTCCAAAAGCATTAGGCTCAGATGGTGTACCTGGATGTGTCCTTACTGCACAGACTAACTGGCAAGAGCTTTTACAGACATTTTCAACCTTTCACTGCTATGGTCTGAGGCCCACAAATGCTTCAAAAGGCCATCCTTCATACTGGTGTTCAAGAGTAAAGTGATCTACTTCGAAAACTACAGGCTGGTGGATGGAGATAATGTAGTTCTTTGAGAGGTTGCAAAACAACACCTGTTTCAAGAAGGACCTGGACCCATTTCAATTTACCCATCGATACAACAGATTAACAGCAGATGCTGCTTTGCAGGTCCTCCACTCTGTGTTAGATCATGTGGACCACAAAACAACATCAGGTTGTTGTTCATTTACTACTGCTCAGTGTTTAACATCATTATACCAGAAAAAAAGCATAATTAAACTCCAGGATGAGACCCTGTTCCTCTCTCTGCAACCTGATTCTTGACTTCCTCACTGGAAGACCTCAGTGCAGATTGGCAACATCCCTCCTCCTTGCTGAAAACCAACATGGATACCTCATGGCTGTGTGATTAGTCCCCTGCTCTATTCCCATGCTTATGCAGCCATGTTTGCCTCCAGGGTAATCTATAAATTTTATGACACCACCGTCATCAGTCAAATAACGGACAATGATGAGTCAGAATATGGGAGGAAGATCAAGAATATGGGATGAAGATCAAGAATCTGGCTGCGTGGACAAGACCAACAATCTTGCACTCAATGTCAGCAAGTCCAATGAGCTTATGGTGGACTTCAGGAAGGACGGCCATGGAACCATGCACCTGACTACAGTGGAGAGCACCAGCAGCTTCAAGCTCCTGGGCATCCACGTATTGGAGGATCTCTCCTGGGCCTAAACAAAGGCAATCTTGAAGAAAGCACACAAATGTTTCTACTTTCTTAAGAGCCTGAGGAGACTGTGAAAACTGTCAAATACTCTGTTGAACTTCCACAGCGTACTGAGAAGGGTATAGTAATTGGTTGCATCATGGCCTAGTTTGAAAACTCAAATGCTCACAAATGCAAAAGGCTGCAGAAATTGGCAAACTTAGCCAAGTTCATCATGGGCACTGACCTTCTATCCACTGAAAATGTGTACATGAGAGGCTGCTCAAGAAGGCACCCAACATCAGAAAGGCAAGAGAAACAAGCCCGAAGTCTGGCATTTCTATGGAAAAGAACAGTTCCCCCACCCAACAGCTATTAGATTCTTGAATCTCCCCACACTACCATCGCCGTAACATTAAACATGGACCAGCAATTGTGAATGTTGATCTGTCCTTGTATATTTATGATTTCTGTTCTCTTGTGTTATACTTATTGCATGTGCACTTTACATACCTGTGCTGTGCAGCAAGAATTTCAGTGCATCTGTACATCATACTCAGATATATGACATTAAACAATCATCATCATGAGTAGAAGTAAATTCTTGAGTTCAAGGGTCTGAATTATGCACAAGTCAGCTCGGCATTTAATCTGATCATTCCCCAGAGGCTGTTAGAGAAGCTGTCCTCTCAAGGACTCAAACCCTTCTCTGTAACTGGATTCTGGACTTCCTAACAGAAAGACGACAGTCCATCTGGGTCGATAGTAGAACATCAAGCACCGCCACGCTGAGCACTGGTGCACCTCAAGGCTGTGTGCTCAGTCTACTTCTGTTCACGCTAATGACCCATGACTGCATCACCAAATCCAGCTCCAACAGTGGCATCAAGTTTGCAGATGACACCATAGTTGTCGGCCTCATCAGCATCAATGAGGAGTTGCACTACGGAGAAGAGGTGGAAAATCTCATGATATGGTGCAAGAGTAACAATTTGAGTCTCAATGTTGCAGATAAATGGATCCAAGGTTAATCCACAGGACCGTAACAGTGGCAGACAGGATAACTCGAGTCGCCCTTTCCACGACATGATCTGAAGAGGGCGTGCAAAATTATTGAAGACCCATTCCACCACACACACAGCATCTTTCAGCTGCTCCCATCAGGAAAGAAATACAGGAGCCAGAACCACCAGGCTACAAACAGTTTCTTTCCACGGGTAGCGAGACTGCTGAACGACCAAAGGAATCCAAGACTCTGATATTTGTGAAACAATATTTATTTATTTTTATATATAAATAATTGTTCTGCATATATATTGTAGGTGTGCTAAGTCTGGTTGAATATCTGTGTGATTTGCACCGAGGACCAGAGAACACTGTCTCGTCGAGTTATACTTGTGCAATTGGATGACAATAAACTTGACTTAACTTGAGTACATAATGAAGAAAGGAATAGAAAGTCTGATCAAGTTGGATGAACATGGGCAGGAAAAGTGGCAGAGGCCAGACAAATTGAAAGACGCAAGCAAAAAAAGGGGTCAGGTGGAGGAAGATAAAACATACATGATGGAGATGGTGATTCAAAGAAAAAGACTGCCAGCACTGGAATCTGATAAGAAGGGAAGGAGGAAATAGTGATAAAGATAGACCAGATGGAACTGAAAGTTGCGGGGGGTGGGGGAGATAGAGAGGAGAAAAACCATTGAGAAGCTGGACATCGGGGGAGGGGAACCAAACAGGAGAGGGGAATGAGAACAGACTGGAAGTTGCATGGGAGAGAGGTAAGGCCAACAAAAAAGGATGGAATGGTGGAGGAAATGGAACAGGGGGAAGAGGAGAAATGATATCGAAGAAGCGAGAAAATTCTATGTTTATACCATTGGGGTGCAGACTGCCCAGTAGGATTAATATGAGGTGTTATTCCTGGGATGGGTTTGTTGTAAACACGTATAAAACGACAATAAATATTCTAATAGTTCAGTGCTACTGCATTCTGACACAACAGAGATGAAAGTTATATCAAAACAATGTATTTGTAGCATAAGCACATATCAGTCTAACAATTTTTGATCTTAATATTAATAAACAGCTTGCTATTAAGCCACAACTTAAAACAATGGAACTGTCAGCTCGTGTATTTAATAAGCCAAATTTAATTCAATTTAGCATGACCTAACACTCCACATGCTGATTTCTCAGTCAAGAAATTCATAATACTTGGCAAAGAAAAAGAACAAAATTAAAAGGTTTTGTAAATGAATTTTCAAATGCATTGTTCTCTCTTTAATGTTCTAATTATATTTCTTCGCTTCCATCAGCTGTCAACTTTTGTGGATGCCCAATTTATCTTCAGCTACTTGTTCCTCAATTAACTTCAGTTATATCTTTTAGGTACCTATCTGATCCCAGAACTAAAAATACCAGAATCTTCAGGAAAAACATAACCACTTCTCCTGTACCACACAGTGATGCATTCTGACAGAATACTCTCGACGATGCATCTGAAGGATGGCAGGGACATGCCAGTTCAAATATATTGACAGCGTACACACAAACATGACATCACATACAACCCTGAGATTCTTTTTCCAGTGGGCCAGACAGAACCTCTATCACCAGTAAATGTAAACTGTACTCAAGAAAAAAGATACAAACACAAATGAGAGAAATGTAAACAAGAAAGTGTGCAATACAGAAAAAATATTCAGTAATAAATAATGTGCAAAGTGAGAGTCCTTAAATGAGTCTCTGATTGAGTCCAGTGTTTACAAGTCTGATGGTGGAGGAGTAGCAAATGCTCCTGAACCTGGAGGTATAAGGCTGATGGCAGCAGTGAGGACAGAGCATGTCCTGGGTGTTGTGGATGTTTAATTATTCCTGCTACTCTCTCACAGTAGCATTCCATTAAGATGTTCTCGATGGTGGGGATGCCAATAACGTACTGGGCTGCGTTCACAATTTTTGCAGGGCTTTCCTATCCGAGATATTGGTGACCATGATGCAGCTGGTGAGCACACTTTACAATGCACATCTATTGAAATTTGCCATGGTTTCTGATATCATTCTGAATCTCCGCAAACTCTTGAGGATAATAATGGAACCTTTACCTTTACCATTCAGCATATCAAAGACTTCTTTCTCTCTAATCCCTACTTTGAATTACTGAAAACAAATCAGGCTGAATATATTGGAATATTAGATCACAAATCTCACGTCCTTGACATTCTACAAAAAAAGGCTTTTTTTATATTGGGCTAATCTCTTCAACTGAATGCAAACTTGAATGCCTTCTTGATGATTCATTTGAATAAATTATATTTGAGATGATGACCAAAAATAGTAGGTTAAGGTTGATAAATTAAACAGCAGCACCAGCTGTTGCACTCTTTCAAATCAGAGATGAGATTTCTGAATATTAGAGGAACAGGAGGATAGATAGACAGACAGAGCTGTAAAATGGCACTGAAGTGGATTATCAGACATAATCTCAATTGATGGTGAAGCAATCTTGAACAGCTGAATGGCCAACAACCTGCTCCCTGTGTTTTGATAGAGGGCAAACTGGAAACTCAACATCCTTTCAAAGAATGAAGACATCACACAAATTTTGATCAGTGTAATACAGACAAAGTAAAACTCTCTTAAATTGATCCAAATATTTTTCCCGGTTTTGCTAAGATCAGTTCACCATTAGATGCCATCAGTTTGAGACTTCATCTTTGCTATGTCAGTCAATTTCAAATGCCTTTGCAACAAGGATCTCGTCAATTATTCTCTAATGCTAACATTTTACCAGATAGGCTCTGATGTGGTGTAAAACAATTTTACTTTATCCATCTTAAAATTGTAATTTGATGGCTCGGACATTTTTTTAAATATTTACCATACTGCATTCTCTATGTACTAGAGATGAATACCTAGAATTATTCAAGAGTTTCATATTATTTACAATATTTCACTGCCTTGGAGTAAAAATACAATCCATCCATAATATTGAAAACTTAAAAACATAGTTTATTTTCTTCGACAGACTTTGTTTGGCAGAATGGTATAGAGTTTGTTTGGGATAAATACTCAATCAAGATTTTGTTCATGCATTATCACAGTTTAAATGTTATTCTAAAATGGTCAGTAAATTTTACATGCCAATACAGAAAAACCCATTATCTGGCAACTTCAAACAATAGACAAAAAAAGGGCGAGAAAATAAATAAATAAATACACAAATGAACAGATAATTAAATGGAGATAGACAATAGATAGATAGATAGATGGATAGATAGATAGATAGATAGATAGATAGATAGACAGACAGACAGACAGACAGATAGATAGACAGGCAGACAGACAGACAGACAGACAAAGCAGGTAGATAAATAAATCAATGAAGAGAAATAAATAAGTATAAATAAAGATGTAAATAAAAGTTTAAAATTGTAAAAGCAAATGTTCTCTGAAGTAACATATAAACCTTTGGCAAAGATAGAAGCAAATACTCAGCCAGCAGAATGCCTTGGTCGTGCTTTGCTTGTTGAAACTATTTGAATAAAGTTGTCTTTGAATTAAATGGCGCCACCCATGATGAAGAGCCGTTCACTGCCGCACACTGTTGGGGTTACTCTTTTAAAGTGTCTCCTTATCCCTGCCTAGTAAGAGTCTATAACTTTTATAGTATACTATTAAATAATTATTATGTCTTGATCTGTAAACTTGGGGGAGGGAAGGGTTTCATTATGATGGCAGCATAGCGGTTAGTACAAAGTTACAGTGCAAGCGGCAAGGATTTAAATTTAAATTTTGTGAGTTACGGGAATTGCCTGATTAAAGTGAACTTTTCATAATTAAGAACTACAATACAGAATTTTTTTTAATTACCGGTACTTTAAATTTTGAACCATCTTTAAAACTTTTTTTTAATGCTGGCGTGCTAGGTATTGTAAATGTGAGTCTCAAGCAACTAAAAAATTTCCATATCTGGCATCTACCAATCAACATAGGTGCCAGATACCAGGAGTTTTAATAAATGTAATATTACATTTTGCACACAAGAGTGACTGGTTTTATTGATTCCACATAAATGTATATTTGTAAAAGGAATTGAACTAAATAAACATATTCATAACATATAAAAGAACAGACAAGAAAAGCACAATTCATGTAAACACTCAAATTTTATTGATAGTCAAGTCAGAAAATCATCCCTATTAGAATATAAATCCAATTTGTACAAGAAACTTCCAATAACTTAACAACATAAATGTTGCTGATAGAGCTTCTAATTAACAATTAACAGTAATGCTTAACAAATTATAAAGGAACAGAATAACCAACAACAAATTTAGGTGTCCCAGACTAGATCCAAGTAAAATAAACTTTTCTCATCCAACATTGTAAACTCCCCAAGTTTTCTGAAAGTACTGGATGGTTACACTGAAACTGATGCTGGTCCACCTGAGCCAGTCCCTGCCTCCCAGCTGTATCTTCAAGTTTTATAGTTACTGGGGAAGTCACGTGATGGAGTAGTGGCTGATCCGGTAAAACCCAACCCTCTCCAGAAAAAAAGGTCAGGAAAAGACAAAGCTCAACAAATATAAAATACAAGAAATAAAAGATAAAGTTACAGAGAAGAGAAAAAAGATGGGACCCAAGAAGGAGAAAGTATAAACAATGGGGGGAAAAAAGTCACCAGAGAAGAAAGAAGAAGGCCTTACCTGCATGAAGGAACAGGGAGCTGTGGTGGTGAAGAGCGCCCGATCTCCGAGGTTGGTGCCTGCCCTGCGGAGTAGCGACCTCCCGACCGATGGACTTCAAAATTGGCTCTCGGAGCCAAACAAAAGTGCGCATCAATGGAAAAAGAAAACACCAACGGGAGGGGGGCTCAGCCGAGGAGGTGGCAGCTGAGGGATGCCGGACACCAGGGTACTCAGCTGGAGGATGAGGATGGCGGCAGGGGAGGGAGCGAGGAACCAGGCAAGGTAGAAAGTCGGCGGGGTAACTGACAAGAGGATCAACAGCAGGAGGCCCAACAGATGGACAGCCCAGAAGGGGAGAACCAACAGCAAGAGGCCCAGCAAGAGGAGGCCGGACAAAGAGGAGATGAAAATGGGAAAAAGGGGGATGGAGGTGGCGAGGAGGTGGAAAAGAGGTGCAAACAAGATACAAGCAATTCATCAGGAAAAACAGAAGAGACACAGATACAAAGATGAGAAGATACAAACACAGGTACAGACACAGTAGAAGAGGAAGAAGAAGAAGAAGAAGAAGAAGACCAAGATCTTCACAGAGAATAGAAGGTAAAACAGATGAACAGAATATAGGTAAAGTCTCTTTTGAAGAACAAATGAGATCATTAAAAGAATAGTTATCAATAGAATTTAGTGCAATTAAAAGAAAAATGAAAAGAGCAGAAGATAAAATGTATATTTTAGAACTGGTCATAACAGAAAGAGGGAAAAGAGTAGAGAATGTGGAAATGGCTGTAGAAGTGGAAGTAAATGACTTAAGAGAAAAACTGGAAGAAAGTGACAAAAAAATTAAAGAGTCACAAGAGTTGTTATCTCAGAAAATTGATATGTTGGAAAATTATAGTAGATGAAACAGCATAAAAATAGTGGGCCTGAAGGAGGGTGAAGAAGGCACAGACATGAAGGAATTTATAAAAGGATGGATCCCAAAGGTCCTGGAAACGACAGAAATGCAGGAAGAAATGGAAATAGAAAGGACACACAGAGCATTAGCTCCAAAACCACAGACACATCAAAAACCAAGATCCATCTTAGTAAAATTTTTGAGATATACGACAAGAGAAAATATACTAGAGCGGGCAAGGAATAAAGTTAGAGAAGATAATAAGCCATTGGAATACAAGGGTCAAAAAATATTTTTTTACCCAGACATAAGTTTTGAACTCTTAAAGAAGATGAAGGAGTTTAATACAGCGAAAATGATTTTATGGAAAAAAGGTTATAAATTCAAGTTAAGACATCTAGCCATGCTTAAAATATTTATACGTGGGGAGCAAAACAGACTGTTCTCGGACCCGGAGGAGGTGCAAGAATTCGCAAAACGTTTGCAGGACAGAAGGAGAGATGAAGAGATGTAACAAAAAGGAAGAATGGTAAGATGTAAATACAATGTATATGTAAAGAATTAAAGAGGAAAAAGAGAAGGGAAGGAAGGAAGTAAGGAGAAAAGAGAGTTTGGTTATATTTGTAAAAAAAAGTGTTTTCTGGGGGGAAGGGAATAACCATCACTGCGAAATCAGTTCACGCTTGTGAGCAAGATTGCAATCCAAATGGAAAGGGGAGTTGTGGTTGCCTGACAAGGGATAAGGGGCAACTCAGAGGGCGCATTTTGGGTAAAGGCATTATTTGGGTGTGGGAATTGTTGGAGTATTTTATGTTTTAAATGTGTTGTCATACTTTGAGTTTAAAAAGGGAAAATTAGGAGATGAAAATGGGAAAAAGGGGGGTGGAGGTGGCAAGGAGGTGGAAAAGAGGTGCAAACAAGATACAAGATGGCTACTTTGAACTATATGATTATAAACATAATGGAATACATAACCAAATTAAAACGAAGAGCTACTAAATTTACTGAAGAAAGCATTTGTGCAGGAAACACATCTAACTGAAGTGGAACATAACAAATTAAAGAGAGACTGGGTAGGACACATAGCGGCAGCATCATATAATTCAAAAGCTGGAGGTGTCGCCATATTAGTTAACAAAAATGTACCAATCATTTTTGCCCCCTCCATAAATCTTCGTCCGCGAAGCCAAGTCAAAGAAAGAAGACCAATCAAAATAGAGGTATGTAATGATAAAGTGTCAGACATACTCAGAATTTTGGAATTTGCTCAATATATATGCACTTAACGAGGAGAATTAAAAGATTTTGAAGATTGCAGACACACAAGGAAATATATTGATAGGAGGGGATTTTAACCTTAATTTGGATCCAATGTTGGATAAAACTGGACAAAAGACAAATAAAAAGAACAAAGTAGCCAAATTTATGGTTAAATCAATGCAGGAAATGAAACATCGATATATGGAGGAGACAACATGCAACAGAGAAGGAATACTTATATTATTCGAGTAGATATAAAACATACTCAAGGATTGATATGTTTTTGTTGTCGGCCCATATTCAAGGGAGAGTTAGGAAAACTGATTATAAAGCTAGACTACTATCAGATCATTCACCCCTGTTATTAGCAATAGAACTGGAGAACATCCCACCAAGAATATGTAGATGGAGGTTAAAGTCCATGCTACTTAAAAGGCATAAATTTAGAAAGTTTATTGAACGCCAAATTAAAACATATTTTGAAATAAACACAGAATCAGTCAAAGACAAATTTATATTATGGGACGTAATGAAAGCCTTCATTAGAGGACAGATAATAAGTTATGTGATTAGGATGAAAAAGAATTACAATCGGGAAATAGAGTAGTTGGAAAGGGAGATAGTAAGTACAGAAAAGGAACTAGTAAAACGGGATGATATAATGAAAAAAGAGAGAATTGGCTGACAAAAAAATAAAATACGAAACATTACAAACATACAAGGTGGAGAAGAACATAACAAAAATAAAGCAAAAATATTATGAACTGGGAGAAAAAAAAACATAAAATATTAGCCTGGCAACTTAAAACAGAACAAGCTAAAAGAACTATATTGGCATCAAGGAAAAAGAACAAATAAATTACATATAACCCAAATGAGAAGGAATTTTATGAACAATTATACCAAACTGAGAATGAGGGGAAAGATGATAAAATAATTTTAGCTAAAATTGAATTGCCAAAATTGCAAGAAGAGGAACAAAACAAACTGATAAAACCATTTGAAATAGAGGAAGTACAGGATGTATTAAAAAGGCTGCCGAACAATAAAACACAAGGATTTCCAATAGAATTTTATAAAACATTTAAAGAGATGTTAATTCTCCTCTCCTGGAAGTAATTAACCAGGTAGAAGAAACACAAACTATGCAAGATTCATTTAAGTAAGCAATAATTAATTACAGTAATACCAAAGACAGGGAAGGATCCATTAACACCAGCATCATATAGACCAATATCTCTACTTAACTCAGATTATAAGATAATAGTGAAATTATTAGCAAACAGATTGGCTGATTGTGTACCAAAAATAGTAAAACAAGATCAAACTGGATTTATTAAGAAAAGACGAACATTGGATAATGTCTGTAAACTTATTAATCTAATTCATACAGTTCAAGGAAATAAGAAACCTACAGTGGCTGTTGGTTTAGACGCAGAAAAAGCCTTTGATGGAATAGAGAGGAACTACTTATTTAAAGTATTACAGAGGTTCAATCTACCAGTAAAATACATTAATTGGATTAAAGCATTGTATAATGGACCATTGGCGAAGGTAGCAGTAAATGGATATATATCGAACCAATTTAAATTAAGTAGGTCAACTAGACAGCGATGTCATTATCCCCCTCATTGTTCATTTTAGCAATAGAACCATTGGCAGAACTGATAAGAATAGAAAAGAAAATAAAAGGGATAAAAATAAAGGAGAAGTATAAAATCAACTTTTTTGCAGATGACACCATAGTACACCGAACAGAACCAGAGATATCAATAAAAGAATTACATAAGAAATTGAAAGAATATGGAGAAATATTGGGGTACAAGATCAACGGAAATAAAAGTGAAGTGATGCCAATGAGTAATGCGGATTATACAGAATTTTAAAAAGAATCACCATTTAAATGGCAAGCACAAGCAATCTGATACCTTGGGATCAGGTTAGATAATAACTTAAGCCACTTGTACAAACTAAATTATCAGCCATTAATAAAGAAATTGCAGGAAGACTTAGAACATTGGAAAGAATTACCGCTAACGTTGAGAGGGAGGGTAAACTGCATGAATGTGTTCCCAAGGATACAATACTTATTTCAAACGTTACCAATTCCCTTCACAGAGAAATTCTTTAATGAACTGAAGAGAATAATAAGGAAATTCTTGTGGAAAGGGGGAAACTGAGGATAGCTCTAGATAAATTAACAGAGAGGTATAACCAGGGTGGTTTGCAGTTACAAAACTTTAAAAATTATTATAAAGCTGCATAATTAATGTATCTATCAGATTTTTACCAGACTGGACTAAGTTAGAACTAGATAAAATAGGGGAGACGGTACCGGAAAATATACTTTATAAGTGGGATGAAAAGTTGGTGCAATTTAAAAACTCACCAGTATTGCATAATTTACTTAATATATGGAAGAAGATACACTTAGAAAGGAAAAATACGAATTACCAATACCAAAATTATTATTGATGTAAAATCCAGTAATCCCTTTTACAATAGATAACCTTTCCTTTAGATAATGGGAGAGAAAAGGAATCAAAAGAATAGAAAATTGTTTTTTGGGAAATAATTTATTAACATTTGAACAGTTGAAATACAAATATGGAATAACTCATGGTACAATGTTTGCATATCATCAACTGAAACCTTATTTAAAGGATAAATTGGGAAACAAATTGAGATTACCAGAAGGAAGTAGCTTTCAATATGTGATTACAGACACAATGAGAATTAAAAGATTTATAATGAACATGTACATTAAGCTGCAAGATAAGGAAAATGATGAAATAACCTATAAACCCAAACAAAAGTGGGAAAAGCAATTAAACAAAGATGAAAAATGAAGTATGGGAAAAGTTATGTTCAGGAACTATGAAGAATACAATAAACACAAGGTTACGCATGATACAGTATAATTGGTTACACAGGGTATATATTACTCCTCAAAAATTAAAAGAATGGGATCCAACATTATCAGATGGATGCTTTCTTTGTAAGAAGGAAATGGGAACGACAATACATGCAATTTGGACATGTACGAAAGTGAATACATTTTATGAAGAACTAAATCAGATATTAAATAAAATCACAAAAAATAACATACCAAAAAATCCAGAAATCTTTCTTTTAAGTAACATAAGAAGTAAAGAATTAGGCCTCAAATGAATAAAGTGCAAAAAAGATTCATTATGATAGCCTTAGCAGTAGCAAAAAAAATGTATAATGTCAACTTGGAAAATGGAAGAGAGCCTGAGAAAACAGCAATGGTACATGGAAATGAATAAATGTATTTCATTAGAAAAAATAACATATAATTTAAAAAATAAAGTCACATTGTTTGAACAAATTTGGAACATAACAGAGAGAGCTTGCCTCAGACCTCCATCCCCTAAAATGATAAGAAGACAAAACGACTTGATTCAGTGTATAAAAGTAGATGATGCATTTTTCTTGTTTATTTTCCTTTGTGTGAAGACATTGTTTTATGGTTTTATTTTACTGTATATGTTGAATATTCATTGGTTTTGGAGGAGGGTGGAAAGGGGGGAGGGAGGGAAGGGGGGAAAAAAGGGAGAAAATGCCACTGTGTATATTTAATGAGAAACGTTTGTATATATTTTGGTTGATATGGTTCACAGAGTGAAAAAAAATTTTTTAATTAAAAAAAAGTTTTCTAGTTACTTTGTTTTTATTCTCTGATATCTAACAGTGCACACACATCAGATTTATCTTAACAAATTTGGAGGTCTCTTGGTTTTCCCCATTGCACAAACATTTATCACAGTTGACACAATAGCTATCTACGTCTTGGAAGAATTACCGGTAGCCGTTTTGCTGTTCTACTCAGAGACTGACTCGACACCGAGCATGAAACTTTCTTTTGTCCTGCAAACAACTTCTTGAAGAAAGTCTAATCAAACCTTTGATACCCTAGTAATTGGCAGTGTTCTGATCCAAAATCTTAATTCAGACAACTTTTATAGCTTTTGTTTTCAGTTTTATCTCATTACTTTCCACTTGATGTCAGAATCATTATTGATACTTTGCCAAGCATTTGTCATCACTTGGTAACAGGAAAAGGAAATTGACAAGTAGCAAGTTCTATTATTTCTTGTAAATAACAGGTGATTCTTTTTCTCAGGTCCGTGGCTTAAGAACCCTAAGGTATTTGGTACATTCATAGCAAGCAAACTTGGTCTGTTTTACTCATCCATCATCTTTCATTTTGCCACTACTGACAAGACCAAATCCTATTTCTTCAATTTTTCCAATAACGAAATCACTCTTCTTATCTTTTCCCAAGGTAATTTATTACTGCTGCTTAATAATAGGGCCTGGACAGAGTAGATGTGGCAAGGATGCTTCCTATGGTAGGGGATTCCAAGACAAGAGGGCATTTCAGGACAAAAGGGTATTAATTTAAAACAGAGATGCGGAAAAATTTCTTTCGTCAAAGGATCACGAGTCTGTGGAATTTGTTAGCACAGTTGGCTGTGGAAGAGGTCGTTGGGTGTATTTAAGGGAGAGATTGATAGGAATTTGATTAAGAACATGAAGTGCTATGAGGAGAAAGCCAGGGAATGAAGCTGAGTGGGAGATGGATCAACTCATGATTAGAATAGAGGAGCAGACCCGATGGACCAATGTGCCTACTTATGCTCTTGTATCTTGTGATTAATCATTATGCTGCAACGTAGTACTAACATTGATTCACTAGATCGTTAACAAAAGTAATTACCTTCACAAAGACATCAACAAAAATCAAAAATGCTTATTTTAAAATCCCTGATTAGTGTACTGTGACAGAGTATATAGAAATATTTTTAACAGATAAATTGGGAAAGGTTTGTTAGAGTAGATCACATGTAAACACTTTAAAACATATCCTATTTGAAATAATGGAGGCAAAGTGGCTTCTCACACCTTTTTGCAGGAGCTTTGAGAGAGGTCACTGAGGGGTTCTTGTTTACCCAAAGACAATAAATGAAAGAGAAGGCCGGTGCCCTGTTGTCTACAGAAAACTTGCTGCTATAACAGGGCCATGTGGTTTTGCATGCAGACAGAGTCAAACAGGCTGTCTCTGTCTCAGAGAGTGTGAGAGGGAGACCAATGTCAGCCAACTGAAATAGGAAAGGCTGGCAAGAAGCTCCAGTGTGAAAGATGGCCTAGTCAGCCCTTGTGGTTCATGCAAGAGGAGAGGACTGGCTGTCTAACGTTTCACTTGGAATAAGTAAAACAGAAAGGAACTCTGTGATGACCTGAAAGAAAGAGGTTATCATCTGGAAGACCGTGATGGGGCAAGTTTCTTCAGCGAGACACTGAGGTGACTGATGGAACTACCTCAGTGATGGATGTCCTGGAACAACACATATCTCTCTCTGAAAACCAACAAGAACCTTCCTGAGTGGTAACCATTTACCTTTCAAGCACCATAGCCTGGTGAACTTCATAACTTCAAGATGAGTGAGGTGAGATTGGACTGTGAACCAAAGAACTTTTCTGAACGTACACACACATTACATTAGAATTAGAAGGGGGTTAAGTTAGGTAAAGTAAGTTAATAGTGATAAATTAAAGTTTGTTTCTATTTTCATGTTTAAAGATAATTAAAAGCAAATTTTGTTTAAGTAACCATTCGCCTTGCATCTATTGCTGTTGGGTTTTGGGGTCCTTTGTGCTCATAACAGTACATTAGGAATGGAATTGCCACCTAACAATTTCATTTTATGAACAGAGAAATCAATGTAAACAAAGAGAATCAGAGTCAGCAAAATATTTTTGGTGGTAAATAATATTGCAATTGGACTGAAGTAGTTTCACAAATTTAAGTGAATGTCCAATATCGGTTCTGACAATCAGCCTCAGATACCTAGCCTCAGGTACAATCAGGCATCAAGCACAATGCAGACAATAGAAATCATAATGATGTTATAAAAGACAACCAAAATAATATGGGTATACCATACTGACATAATTATGTGTTGATACTTTATATTTATTAATAATTCTTCCAAAATAAATATGTACATAATTCTGGAGTTCTCTAACTTTCTCCTTGACAATCCTTTAGGATCAAGATGGCCTGCTTCCACCCTAGTTTTTTAGGTTCTGAGAAGACAAATATAGGATTGCAGTCCTGACAAAGGTGGTGCAGGAGGTGTTTGATGGGATGGAATGTCCAAATAAATGATACACACCATCCGTCATTTATAATGGACAACCAACAGATGGCAGAAGATCTCAATTCCTTAGCCGGTTGCTAAACAAGTAAACATATGGCTTGACCTTAATTAGTGCCATGGTGCTAATTAGTGGTGTTAATCAAGGGTTCATTGGTGCCACGGTGCCAGAGACATTGGTCTGGAAGAGGGTCCAAATATTGGTGTATTTAGAATTATCACATGATTTGAGGTATCTGTCCAGTACTTTGAGATGCCAGTTGCATGAAGCCCACAACCCAGAGACAAACAGGAGGGTGAAGATTGCTTTTGCCCAGTTGTATTCAGATGAGGTTTTGATCTTTGAATAATTTTCCTTAGACGATCAAAGATAGTTCTTGTAAACTTAAGGCAATATTGAATTTCATCAACATCTGCCTTCACCGAGTAGTGCCCTGGGTATATGTGAAGTGACCCAACACTTATGCAGCAAGGACAGAGTGTAAAGGTTAAAACCTTGTGTTTTTTAACTCTTAGTTCATTTTATGCCTGTCTCTTTAAGAGACCAGTGTTTGTAGTGTTACCATAGTGACTATGATGTAATATCCACCCAGACTATTGATTTGCTCATTGATCGACAACATGTGAACGGAGCCGTTAGAATGAGAAATTTTTCTTTGAACTTTGACTCATACAGTAATTGCTTTGTTATTCATCATTATGAAAGTCTTAATGCAAAGTTATGCAAAATGTTTATCTGTTTTATCAATGAGTTAAAGCTACATAAAGCAGCAGCCACAGAGTTTGATTTATTGGATTAAAGAGATCAAAATTCAGAATATTGTGGCCCATGCTTTTGGAAAATGATACTTTGAAATTAGGATAAGGAAAGTGCCATCTATAAGGAGGACTTTAATGCATATTAAGGTCCTCTCAACAAGTCAATGGTGGCTTGGAGCTCAGTTTCTGAATGTGAATATAGGCAAGCTTTCTTTGTATTCTGCATCTTAATGATTGTTATTGGGTGGCCTTGAGTCTGGAGTGGAGGCTCTATGGCGTGAACAACTTCACACCTGTTTGACGATTAACTCTAATCCAGTGTGAAGCTTGTTGGAAGTCGAGTAAAACACAGTAGTGAGCAAGACTGAAAAATATTTTCGAGGCTCGCTTGACACCAATCTGCACTGAGGTTGGGTCAGTTGTGGAATCGATGGTTCACACCATGGCTTAAAGCAACTAAATTTCAGTTCAATACTCCATCGTCATTCTCAATTGACAGTCAAAAATGTTGTGAGATCGAAAAAGGCAGCAAAACTGGTTCAGCATTTTCTTTCAAATTGTCATGAAGTAGATATGTTTATTGGACCTTTGTCCAACATAATACAGACTGCAGCTCAATAAGCACAGTTAGTTAGTGAAAAAGCACATTACAGGTACACAAGCCTTTATCCGGACATCTAAAATCTAGAAAGCTCCAAAATCCGGCAAATGGGGACCGGCAGTTGGGGGAGGCAACCGGGCGGCCAAGGGACCGGCAGTTGGGGGAGACTGCCAGGCGGCCGAGGGAGCGTGGTTGGGGGGGGAGGCTGCCCAGGGACTGGAAGGGAGTGGGGGTGGATACAGCAGCACAATTCAGGTGGGCTTTCCGAAATCCGGAAAAATCCGAAATAAAGGATTGTGTACCTGTACTAAAGTTTTTAACCTTAAAGTGCTGTACTTTTGTGAATCTATATACCATGCCCAAATTTACTCATGCTTTAAAAACACCTGTCAATTTTATTCCAGCAAAGACAAACTTTGAACAAGACCAAATGTTCAACCAGCAACATTTACAAAGTTCTTGAAACTTGAAAAACTTAAGTTATTCGTTGACCTTGCTAATGGCAATGGAAATCTTTAAATAGTGGCTTTTTGAAAGAAAGATAAATGTTTCTATATTTAGCTGCAAGAATTTATGCATTCTTGCATTGGGATACAGTACAAACTATTTTCAAATAGTTTTTCAATTGTTTAATGAAATGTTCTGCCGAGTTGCAGCAGATTGGAAAACTCAGTTTGTGCACTGTTGTGCATTTAAAGTGGACATCAAAGTACACCAACTCAATCTAACCTCCGATGGATTTTTCTCTCAGTGACAAACCAGATGTTGAAAGACAAGCTGCTTACACAAACCCTTTGCTGCATTTGATCACTGGGCATTTTTGATCTGATGCTGGCCAAGTCCTGGTAATTGCTTTTCCAAAAATTCCCTCATGTGCCAGACAGAATAATGGCCATCAATCAGAGTTCAATACAGCCAGAGGGCCAGAATGTGATTCCAGAATAGCCAGAGCTCTCATCTTTTCCAATTCAATTTCTGTTGTCATGGAACATTAGGCCTAGACACATACAGAGAAGGGATTATTGTGGCAAGTGGGCCAAGTCCTCGTTAGACCTTATTATATTTAACTCTTTACAACACAGGTAGCTCTTAAAAATGTTAACTTAATTGTTTCTATTATCAGATGATTATTTTTGATCTGCACTGGATAATCTTCCAAAGATACTCTAATCAAAGACCATTTGATAATGTATAATACAACATCAATTCTTTCTCAACTTCGATAAAGATGGAAAAAGTTTTCATGCACGGGTTTCAGGCAGGCACCACTGAGCAAACACCAGCTTTTCAATGTAATATCAGCCACAAACGAGCCTGCAGCTGACGTGGACATTACCCCTCCATAAATCTTCGTCCGCGAAGCCAAGCCAAAGAAGACTAATAAGAGAACAATGAGATCCATACTTATCAAAAAATATATATCGAGGAAAATAAATAAATAAAACAATCAAATTAATAACGTTAAATGAAAGTTTAAAATTGTGACACCAACTTTTTGTGAAGATGGGAGTAAATATTCAGCCAGCAGAGTGTCCTAGTCTTGCTTTGGTCACAGGACCTGTTTGAATAAAGTTGTACAGGTGTATTTGAACAAAAAGGTGTTGCCTCAGATGAAGAGCTTTGCTTGAACAAGCTGTTCGAATAACATTCTGTTTGACTGAAATAGCGTCACCCAGGATGAAGAGCTTTGGACATAGCAGCTGTTTGAATAAACTTTGAATAAGTTGTGTTTGAAGAAAATGACATCACCCAGGATGAAGAGTTGGTTGATGCCGCTTGCTGTTGGAGTGATTTTTTTTATGGTGTCTCCTTATCTCTGTTTTGTAAGAGTCTTTATTAGTATATTATTTAGTTTGTTCAGTGTAAGTACAGCATGCTATTTTTGTCTTTAAACAGTTTATTCTTAATGCAGGTGTATTAGTTAGGCATTGCAAGACTGAGTCTCAAGCAACAGAAAAACTCATTTTTCTGGCATCTAACAATCCCCATCAGTGTCAGATTCCAGGAGTATTACTGTATTTGGATTTTACAAGGACACCAGTGGAAGACTCATTCAGAAAGTCATGAGGCATGGGATCCATGAACCTTGGTTCTGTGGATTCAGAATTGGCTTGTCAGCAGAAAGCAGAGCAATGATAGTATATGGGCCATATTATACCTGTGGGTCAGTGACGGGTGGAGTTCCGCAGGAATCTGCTCTGGGACCCCATGCTCTTTGTAATTTTCATAAATGGGGGACGGAGGAGAAAGAAAAGGCCAGTAAGCTTGCAGATAACATCAAGGTTGGAGGTGTTGTGGATAATGTAGAAGGTTGCAGTGAGCTCGAGGTGGGCAGAAAAATGACAGATGAAATTCAATCTAGATTCAATTATTGTGCCTTTGTCAAACTATTGTGCCCAGTTCCCCTTAACAAGAAAAAGAAGAGATAACCAAATACTTGTTGCAGTTCAATGAGACAATGGAACAGAGTGTGAAAGTGATTGAGAGTGATTTAGCTTTTATAACTCATTTCCTTTGAAGGAAACTTTATTTATTGAAATGGGTCCTCTATTATGATTATCAGCTTGTTATATGCAAGCTGAAATTTATAATTCATATACAAATTAGTGCTAATTAACTTTTGTCGTACGAGTTTAACATTAAATATTACATTGTCTTTAAGCTTTGAGGAGGAGTGACTTAAACAATTGTTGCTTCATTCAGGATGCAATGTCATAGAATTCTCATAAATGGATGCAGGAGTGGGCCATTCAGCTCTGAACCTACATTGTCAATTAATGCAATAATAGAACATAGAACACTTTAGCACAGTACAGGCCCTTCGGCTCCCAGTGTTGTGCCGACCCATATATTTCTTAAAAAAAGTACTAAACTAATCATAGGATATTGGTACCCTATTCCCTTTTTGTCTCCATAATCTCTTGATTCTTCCAGCCAGAAGGGCCACATTCAACTCCCTTTTGACTATATCTAAGAAACTGGCCTCACTATCTTCCTGTGGTAGGGAGTTCCACAACTCTGAGTGAATCTTCTTAATCCTAAATGCTTACTCGTTACTGTGATCCCTTGTTCTGGACTTCCCCAACATTGAGAACATTCTCCTGATTTAACATGTCTAGTCCTGTCAGAATTTCCTTCTCATTCTTCTAATTCCAATGAGTATAACCCTCGTTTATCCAGTTTTTGTTTATACTTCATTCTTTGCATCCCAAGGATCAATCTGGTGAACCTTCACTGCAATCCCTCCACAGCAAAAACATCCTTTTTCAGATTAGGAGACCAAAAATGCATTAAAACCTACATTCCAAACCTCCCAAAGTTAAAGATACATATTTCAATAATTACAAAGTGAAGTGCTTTGCAAGAATGTATTCAAATCACTTCTCCGTTGATGTAAGTATTTCAGTGCTTCTGTGATAACATACATTTTGATTCATGGTGATTCAGTGCTAAAACTTTGGTTTTAAACTTTGGCCTGCAGACTCCAAGTTTATCAATTTCAGATTATAAAACTTTCACCATTGTGCTGTTTGTTCAGATTGCTATTATGTTTTTCTTATTTTCCATATTACTTGAGAATATCTTTTTTAAAAATAGTATCTGGAAAATCCTGTAAGCAGCATTTTATGTTCATTTTTGTAATTTTAAAATTTGTTTTCTTAGGATGCCAGCAATTGAAAAGAAGAATACAATAAAAGGAAGTCCCAAACAATACAATGACATTCTGACGTTCTTGAGTAATAATGTATATTAAAAGGATTTAACTTTAAGTTCGCATGCAATTAAATGATTTGTATAAGACTAAACATGAACTATTACCATTTCAGGCAAGTGAATTGCCCTTCATAATTACATTTAAAGTTTAAAATACAGAAATAAATACTCTTAATCAGTTGTGAAGTTGTGTATTGAATTTCAGCTACAATCATGGGAGGAAAGCCAGTCAAAATTAAGAGGCCCGAGCAAAAGTAAATCACTGTGCATTTGGAAATCCAAGAATTCAAGGGTTTTTTTTTTGTTTACACTAAAAATTCAAGGTAGGAATACACTTAAGGAACTTGTTTTAAAACTATTATGGAAGTAGTTATCATTAGCTGCTTGCTACCTTGAACATCAATCATTAAATCAGGACATTGCGACCATGGAAGAGTGGTAACGGCAACTAGATAGAATCCATCAACGCTGGCTGGCTATTGTTGGACACTGGCACAAGAGGCATCAGATGCTGCTTACAAACTAATTCAATGGAAAAATATTTTTAAGTAAGTTGAACTAACGCAATGTGTCAGCATCATTATGCAGCTAAACATGCTAAATTCAATAAGAGGTTATTTAATGTTTCTCCAACTTCCTACAAGATACAGCAAATCTGAAATTATCTTTGTGTTCAGTTTGAAGTTGTCTATCATAATCCCTATATTTTTCAGGAAGCAAACCTTTTGAAAAAAATATTGTCCAATATAATCCAAAAGTTTAATCTCAATTTTGAGTTGAATTCAAAATTGATTAAATGATGGTTCAGTTGAAGAGCCATGGCTGGCGCATTGATTGCTGGATTTAAATTCTCCCAGGGGTTTTAATAAAAGAGTAATTTTACGGATGATTAGAATGATATCTTGACTAAAGAAAACAAATATTGAGAAAAATAGCATAAAACTGGGTAATATTTTCTTGAGATTAAAATGCTGAGATCAATTTTAAGTGCTTCAAGGAATTTGAAGAGTTGTTGAGTATTGAGTATTTGCTCCATTGAATATTGACTTTGCCTGCTTAATCATTCATAAGAATGTAAGACATCCCAGCAATCAACTCAGTGAGTACCCCATATACTGTTGAAAGTGCAAGTACATCATTCCTCACATAAGAACAAAACTCTATGATATTCCAAATCTGAAGCAACCAATAATTTGTCCAATTATATAATGCTTGTTGACTCAATATCTTGAAATTATGTTTCAAAAACTTATTAGTTAATAGAAGCTAAGAGCAGATGAGTTTCGTTAAATGTCTGAAAACGTAGTCCAAAAATGCTGAAGATTTTACTCTTGGTTCTCATATACACATTTAATTCCTTATTCTTCACCTGACTAATTAATTGCATTTGAGAGACTGGCCAAATTTGAACATTAGTAGATGACACAACAGTGGTGCAGAACATTAATGCTAAAATATATAATGTATGAGAAAATGTTACGTTAAATATAAATGCACTTTTTTTTTTTAAAAGTTCATCTCTTACAAATACATGGATATTTGGATTGTAGCTAAATGTCCTAGTCCTCAAAATTTTAACTTGTGGAGTTAAATAATGATTGAAATTTTTCCAATTTTATAAAAACAAAAATGTAATTCCACAGGATAAATAGATAAATTGCTTCATCAAACGCGAAATGCAGTTTGATATAATTCAATGAATATGTGTATTAAATGTAAATTCAAATTTTTGATCAGATCATTAAAATACTCTTGTTGGAATGGATTATTTGGGATACTTTTTATTTGGTAAATAATAGAAAATTGTAAAGAAATAAATGATCACAATCCTCCTGTATAAACAGAGATTATATGTGTGCTGCTTTGTTGAAGCAAACCAAATTTAGAACATAGAATATTACTGTTCAGGCCCTTCGGGTCATAATGTTGTGACTACTTGAAAATCCAAACCTTCCCTACCTCGTACCCATAACCCTCTATTTTTCTTGCATCCATGTGCCTAAGGGTCTTTTAAATATCTTAGAACCAGCCTCCACCACATCCCTGGTAATGCATTCCAGGCACCCTCTACTCTGTGTGTGTAAAAATAACATTAAAAAAAACTCCTGATGTCTCTCCTGAACTATACTCCCCTCACTTAAAGAGATGTCATCTGATATTTGTGACTGTCACCCCAGAAACAAGATGCTAATCTTGTCAACCTCTATTTTTACCTCTCATCCTTTTTAATTCCAAAGAGAAAAGCCCAAGCTCTGTCAACTTTGCCTCATAAGACACATTTTTCAATCCAGACAACATCCTGGTAAATCTCCCCCGCTCTCTCTCCAAAGTTTCCGCGTCCTGTAATGAGGAGTCTACAACGGAACACAATATTCCACGTGTAGTCCAACCAGACTTCACAGAGCAACAACATTACCTCACAGCTCTTGAACTCAAATCTCTGACTAATGAAATCCAGCATACTATAAGCAGTACCCTATCAACCTGCATGGAGAGATCTATGGATTTGTATTCCAAGATCCTTTTCACTGTTACGAATCCAGCTATTACCATGTACTGCACTTTCAAGGTCAACCTTCCTAAATGCATCACTTCAGACATTGAAAAAAGTTCATTTGAAAACTATTAATATTTCACTATTATAAATATCAAAGAAAAATGTGAACCTATGCTTTCACTTCAGTGAAAGTTTGCAGTCCTCATGCGATGCAAATGTTTAAATAGTTAAAGGTGAAACGGCAGATAGACTAATTTCACAAACTGAGTTTCTACCACAAGTATGGAAATTGTAGCAACCTTGATCATAATTTCTAGAGCTCTTTAAACATTAATATCGTGCCTTCACATTCAAAAGTCATAAATGCCATTCCAGAAACTAAAGGCCTATAAGCTCACTCAGTTCATCATCAAGTGTTAGGTACAAGAATATTTCATTAAAGTGACTGAAGACAGAGATGACATTCTTGTAATGTCTTTCAGAAGCTCAAGGCATCAATTAAGTACCTTTAAACTGTAATTGCAATGTAGAAGTCACAGCAATTAATATTTGCCTAGCAAGATATCACGAACATGAGTATGATAACAAACTACATTATTTCTTGTGATGTACATCTCAAGTCTGGACTACATTAAAAAAGTTAAAACAAATAATGATTCTGTTTAGCACCTTATGCCATTCAATAAAATTATGGTTGATCTTTTACCTCATTGACAGTTTACTGTACTAATTCTTTATCAGTCAAAACACCTATGGACATGACTTGTATGTAAAAGGTTTAGGAATAATCTTTGGCTACAATGAGTAAGGATTTCAAGAAGGTAGATGTAGAAACAAAAGTTTTCCTTCTGTGCAGAAATCCAGAATATGACTTCATAATCTGAACATTTCTGCAGTATGTTGCTTGCCTAAAACCCTCAAGTCATAAAGTACAATTTGTTAGCATATCATGAGTGACAGGTTGGTCATGATTAGTTATCATTCCTCTGCTGTATATATTCTGTTGACAAAATGCTAGACTGAAAGGGCATAATTGTTTTTATTTGTGCCCTGGTAGCTGTAAGTGACAAATTGTTATACATGCACCAGAAACAATCTGAGAACCTTAACGGCATCAAATTGAGAAGCACCATTTTCTTCCCCTTAAAAATAAAAATCTGGAATTTAGTTCCAAAAAAGCTGTAAAAATAAGACTAATTAGAATGTTGAAACTTGAATTTAATATTCTCTTTCTTCTTTTCTTTGGCTTGGCTTCGCGGACGAAGATTTATGGAGGGGTAATGTCCACGTTTGCTGCAGGCTCATTTGTGGCTGGCAAGTCCGATGCGGGGCAGGCAGACACAGTTGCAGCGGTTGCAAGGGAAAATTGGTTGGTTGGGGTTGGGTGTTGAGTTTTTCCTCCTTTGTCTTTTGTCAGTGAGGTGGGCTCTGCGGTCTTCTTCAAAAGGAGGTTGCTGCCCGCTGAACTGTGAGGCATCAAGATGCACGGTTTGAGGCGATATCAGCCCATTGGCGGTGGTCAATGTGGCAGGCACCAAGAGATTTCTTTAGGCAGTCCTTGTACCTCTTCTTTGGTGCACCTCTGTCACGGTGGCCAGTGGAGAGCTCGCCATATAACACGATCTTGGGAAGGCGATGGTCCTCCATTCTGGAGACGTGACCTACCCAGCGCAGTTGGATCTTCAGCAGCGTGGATTCGATGCTGTCGGCCTCTGCCATCTCGAGTACTTCGATGTTAGGGATGAAGTCGCTCCAATGAATGTTGAGGATGGAGCGGAGACAACGCTGGTGGAAGCGTTCTAGGAGACGTAGGTGATGCCGGTAGAGGACCCATGATTCGGAGCCGAACAGGAGTGTGGGTATGACAATGGCTCTGTATACGCTAATCTTTGAGAGGTTTTTCAGTTGGTTGTTTTTCCAGACTCTTTTGTGTAGTCTTCCAAAGGCTCTATTTGCCTTGGCGAGTCTGTTGTCTATCTCGTTGTCGATCCTTGCAACTGATGAAATGGTGCAGCTGAGATAGGTAAACTGGTTGACCATTTTGAGTTTTGTGAGCCCGATGGAGATGTGGGGGGGCTGGTAGTCATGGTGGGGAGCTGGCTGATGGAGGACCTCAGTTTTCTTCAGGCTGACTTCCAGGCCAAACATTTTGGCAGTTTCCGCAAAACAGGACGTCAAGCGCTGAAGAGTTAGTAAGTAAATGACATTGAGACATAAATTAGCCATGATGCTATGGAAAATTAGACAGTGTCAAGTTTCTCAATGGGCAAATTTATTTAGGTTACAGCAACTCTTGGCTTGCAGACAGACGACCTGATGTGGCATCTTCTTGAAAAGAGCTGAACTTTAAAGCTCCAAGGACAATTTAAAAGTTTACGTTTGTTGTCAAATTCTATTTTGACCCATTCCTTACAAACAGGAATGATGTATGACAATTGGAATATGAAAGTGATTCTAAAAGAAGTATTTTAAAGCATTTAAACCGAGTAGCTGCAAAATCAAGGTCAAGGCTATAAAAACAACTGAAAATGGTTCCAACATTATCTGCTCACTCAAAAAAGCTTGCAGTATGTATTAAATGACAAATTGATTTTCCTGCCATTTATCAATCAAACAAATAATGCAGAACAATCGTTTCAGACACTGTCCTGTACCAGGCTTATTAAAAGAAATATTTTTTGATAAATGAAAAATTCCTATGAAAAGAATATGGACATATGAGTAAATGTGCTTGCTATTTCACTACATGTAATGCACAACTAACCTCATCAGCTTTGTTTACGTCGAATGATCCTACTCATTGCCATCTTTAAAGTTCAGCATTGCTTCTGGTCATTTGAAAGCCACCAGGGCACTTAAAAAAAAATCCAAACAAACAACTTCGCCCTTTCAGTCCAACATTTTATCGACAAAACGAATACCGAACAAGCATGATAACTTATGACATTCATGGTATGGAAACTAATTATACTTTATAACTTGACAGCTTCAGACAAGCAAGGTACCGCATAAATTCAAAATGTAGACAGATTGAATTCTAGTAACAAGTAATTGATATAATATAATTGACATTCTGAAAATATCCCAAATTAGATGATTCATCTTCTAAGTCAGTGGTTCCCAACCTTTTACTTTCTACTCACATACCACTTTAAGTATTCCCTATGCCATAAGTGCTCTGTGATTAATAAGGGATTGCTTAAGGTGGTATGTGGGTGGAAAGAAAATGTTTGAAAACTACGGTTTTAATCGGACCTAATTGGCTCGTTATGTGCACAGTTTCCTAACTCCAAAGGAAATGGGCCAATGACAATTTTTCTCAACCAAATAATTAGGTAATAATTGGGTCTAGAACAGTGATTCTCAACCTTCCCTTCCTACTCACCTACCACCTTAAGCAATCACTTACTAATCACAGAACACTTATCACAGAGGGAATATTAAAGTGGTATGTGAGTGGAAAGTAAAAGGTTGGGAACCACTGTTCTAAGTGAATCCCCTATAAAGCAAATACAGCTCCAACTTCATGCAAAAAGTTAAACATCATTCAGTCTCCAAAAGTGACCCATAGCTGCTTCCAGCTCCCAGTCACTTTAATTCTCCATCCAGTATAGCAATTAAGTTACCAGGCGAGTAACGCAGTAACTTAAAAAGACTGATGCCAGTTCAATCACAGCAACTGGACTTCAAAATCAGTTAATTATCTGAAATTTGGAGAAAAAAAAATGACTTTGTAACGATGAACACAAAAAATCCAGATATAAGTAAAAAATACATCAGGTACATTAACGTCCTTGATGGGAAGAACACAGAATATTGAATATTACAGAACAGAACTGGTCCTTTGGCCCACAATATTGTGCCAACTTGAACAAATCAGCTGCACAACCACCTAACCCTTTCCAACCATATCAGATCCTTGCAAAACACGACCAGTCACCAACCTCAGGCAGAATATGTTCCTTTCAATATCACCCTCTGGCTTCTGCAGGCGAGTCAATTCCTGATCCAATTTTTCTTAATCCCGTTTATTACAAGATCAAACCAGCAACCACAAAGAAGGCACATCGCACAGGGGTAAAGATGAATAATTACATTATTAACAAAAATTTCACCTTCAAACTTTAATTCAAAATCCCCTTTTATAACAATGCCCACTGGTTACTATGCAAATTTCTGTAACAGTGTAAAACTAATAAATTCCCCAGCCTAAATATAACATATGTAATTAAAGTCTAAGTTATATTTCCAACCAGCCCACAGAAAAACTTAGACACAAAACAAACACAAAAACACACAAGACTCACAAAATTTCGATCTCAACTGAAGCAAAGATAATAAACAAAATTCAGTTTGCTGAAGCCAAAAGATCTTTGAGAGAGAGAGAGAGAGAGAGACAGAGAGAGAGAGAGAGAGAGACAGAGAGAGAGAGAGAGAGAGAGAGAGAGAGCACAAAATTCAAAGTTGTCTTGGGTTGCTTGCAGAGAGAGGAACCCTTCTGGCTGCCTTCAGGATATTCATCCTTTTTGAAATCCCAACATTCTAAACTGTCCGCCAGACCATGACTCATGCTCTGGGCCTCCTTCCGTTCCACACCACCCCCAGTGGTGGATTATCATCCAAGTCCAGAAATTTCTAGATCATTTTTCTGCACATGCTCAGTCCATCTCCCACTCTCTCAGCAGTCCACCTTCACCTTGGCTCTCTAAGGAAAACTGTCACTTTCCAACATAAAACCACACAACGCATAGGCCAATACACAACATAGAACTCTGAGACACATGTGTCATGGCTCTCTGACTAAGTTTACCAAGGGGAACCTTGTCAAATACCTTACTAAAATTCATATGCATTATATCCACTGACTTCATCAATTTCTTTTCTCATCTCCTCAAAAACTTAATTAGGCTTTTGAGGCATACCTACCACTCACAAAGCCATGCTGACTAACCCCAAGAAATCTATGCTTGCCTAACTGTTCATAAATCCTATCCCGAAGAATCCTCTCCAATAGTTTGTCTATCACTGACGAAGGCTCACTGGTCTATAATTCCCATGATTCTCCCTATTACCTTACTTAATCAAGGAAACATTTGCCGATCTCAAAGCTCCAGAGAAGATGGAAGAGACGTCCATTCCTACCCAGCTTGCCAATGTATGACTTCACACTTTAACATGATTGCCTCTGAAATGACAATTGCCAAAGCTGTTAGACCCTTCGCACATCCAGATTTTGAATTTTCTCCCCATCCAAATCATAGTCTGCCCTTTTATTCCTTCTACCAAAGTACATGACCATACACTTTCCAACATTGTATTTAATTTTCCATTTCTTTGGCCATTATCTTCATCTAACTATGTCTGCATCCTTTCTGTTTCCTTATCACAACCTGCCCACCCACCTATCTTTGTACATTTTGCAAAATTAGCCACAAAGCTATTTATTGCACAATCCAAATCATGAATGGATAATGTGAAAAGAAATGGCCCCAACACCAACCACCATGGGACAAATTGGATGTGCAGTAGATTACCTACAGAGATAAACCTATTTGACTTCATCCACAGTCATCTTTTCATGGCAAATGCACATGCCCATGACAGAAATGATCAGTGCAGTCCTCAGACTTATAGAGTTCAACAACATGGAAACAGGCCCTTTGATTCAACTTGCTTAAGATGGTCCCATTTATCTAATTTCCACTTTTAAACTTTCTAACCCCTTCCAATTCACATACCTATCCAAACATCTTTAAACATTATGATTGCCCCACCATAGTTTGTTGTGTATATCCACCACCGTCTGTGTAAAGGATTCCCTTCTCACCATAAATCTATGGCCTCTAGGTTTTGATTCCCCAACCCTGAAAATAATATTTTTGACTGATGATAAGCTACTCATGACATCTACAAGGTACTACCTCACACCCCCCCCCCCCCAACCTCCTCTGAGCCAGGGAGAGGACTCTCATCTAATGCAGCTTCTGCTCTTAAATCAAGCTACCAATCTTAGTAACATCTTTGTGAATCTTTTCTGAACCTTTGCAGCTTAATTATACTTTTCTTAATGTTGGGAGACCAGATCTGCGTGACATAACCTCTGCAGTCTCACCAACATCTTCAAAGGCCTTAAATGACATCCCTACTCCTGTACTCAATTCCCTGACTGATGAAGGCAAAGGTACCAAATGCCACCTTCACTGTCCTCTTGTGATGATGCTTCGATGGAAGTTTCTATGTGCCTGTACCACAAAGCCTCTTTGTTCTACAACATCCTCTGGAACCCAACTATTCACCATGTAGCCCTTGCTTTGGTTTAATCCTTCAAAACCACCACATCTCGACAGAGTGAAATTCCATCTGTTATTCCTTGACCTACTTTCCTAGTTTATCGAGAGATTTTCTTGTAATCTCAAATAACTTTCTTCACTGTCCACTATACCAATAATTTGTGGCACACCACTGGCGACAAACCTCAAGTATTAATTACAACCCTCCACTACCATCGTCTGTTCTTCTACCATCAAGCCTATTCCATCATCAATTGGCCAGCTCACCTGGAATTTCATGCAATTTAAACTCCTCAACTAGCTCTCCATGCAGGACTTTATCAAAGGCCTCGTTGAAGTCCACGTAGACACAGTTACTGCCTTGCCTTCATCAATGCTCTTGGTCATGTCAAAAAAAATTCAGTTAAAGTTGTAATACATAGGCAGCATGGTTAGTACAATGTCATTATAGTGCCATTTCAAATCTGCCACTGATATCAGGAGTGGTACATTCTCCCGTCTGCTCCAATTTCCTCCCATGCTCCAAAGGCATGCAGGACTAACAGATCACATGGGTGTATTGTGCAACATGAGCTCTTGGGCTGGTTACCATGCTGTATCTCTAAATTTAATTTAAAAATTTCCCCATGCACAGTCATGCTGACTCTCCCTGACCAACCCTTGCCTTTACAAATGCATGCAGATCCTCTATCTCCGAATTTCCTCGAGTATTTATCCACAACTGAAGCTCACAGTCTAGTTCTCTAGCTTATCCTTGCGCCCTTTTTTAAATATGGACACATTAACCATTCTCCAACCCTCTGCACCTTACCCAAGCATAATAATTATGTAACTATCTCTGCCAATGCTCCTTCGATGAAGATGTCCCTTTTTTTTAAAATAAAACATACATAAAGGACAAGAGGCCATTCTGGCCCACAAGCCCACATGGCCCAAATACCAATAGCAATTATGTTATAATGTTAAATACATTACATTATATTCTTTGTGCATTTCACAAAAGGAAGATTCACACATTTATCTAAACTTTTGAGTTTGCAGAATGTGAGAGATGAGTAAACTTGACATGAAAATATGAAAGATGGGGAAACTAGTACAGACACATGGAGTGATGGATTAAACCAGTATGAACAGGCTAAGCATGGAAATTAGGATGCAGGAAGCAGAGTCAGCCTATGCAAGATAAGAACCTTCTAGTCCTTTCGACAGGATCAGTGAGCCCACCATATGAATAAGATAAGGAGAGGCAAGGAATAATAGAATGTAGGAAGTTGAGATAGTCTGGATGAGATAAGGGTCTCCTAGCCCTAGACAGAAGTACCAAGTTCTACATATATAATTAGTAAGCCTTACACAGATTTATCAAGTTATGTATATTAAATTAGTAAACCCTAGACAGGATTAGCGAACTCTGCATATGAAGAGACTGTGAGAGCCGGAAAGGTGTGAATGGGGACAAGGGCAGGTTGTGAATAAGGACAATGAGGATAATGACATGAGGAGACACCTACAGGATACCCCTGGTCCTCCAAATGCACAGAAACAGCAGTAGGCAGGCAGGATTACATAATGCCAAACCACTCCAGCAGGCAGAAGAATGCAAGGAGGAGGGTATTCCTATACTGAAATTCACTGTATAAAAGTTGGGTGAGCCCCAGTGTATGTGTGTATTCCCAGGGTAAGGGGAAGCACCCAACTTTGCATTGTTGTTTAATAAATGTTCCTTGTTCTCAATTTTTGTCTCGAGCAATTTCTGTGAAGGTACATCTATTTCTGACACAGAACATATTGTTAGGAATTAAAGTACCTTTAAAGAAATTGCTCGAGACAAAAATTGAGAACAAAGAACATTTATTACTACAACAATGCAAAGTTGGGTGCTTCCCCTTACCCTGGGAATACACCCACATACTGGGGCTCACCCAACTTTTATACAGTCAATTTCAGTATCAGAATGCCCTCCCCCTTACATTCTTCTGCCCCCTGGATGGGTTTGGCATAGGTAATTCTTCCTGCCTACGTGCAGTTTCAGTACACTTGGAGGACCAGGGGGTATCCTGTGGGTGTCCCATCATGTCATTGTCCTTATTCACACCTTCCTGATTCTCTGGGCTACAGTCTCTTGATATGCAGAGTTGACTCATTCTATCTAGGGTTGGCTAATTTCATATGTATAAATCTGTGTATGGTTAGCTAATTAGAAATGTATGACTTGGTACTTCTGTCCAGGGCTAGGAGACCCTTATCTGATCCAGACTACCTCAACTTCCTACATTCTATTGTACCTTACCATTCCTTATCTTAGTCCTATGGTCTTGTCACAAAGGATAGAAGATTCTTATGTTAATCGTGCTGACTCTGCTTTCCTGCATCCTAAGCCCCAAACTTATCCTGTTTGAACTGGTTTCAGCCATTTTACTGATGAACTTTAGTTTCTTCCATGTTCATAATTTTAGGTCAATTTTCCCATCTCTCACAATATGAAGCTTTTCAAAAATTTTTATTTAGGGGTAGCACAGTTGGCATAGCAGATAGCGTAACGCCTTTACAGCGCCAATGATCGAGACCAGAGTTTGAATCCCGCGCTGTCTGTAAGGAATTTGCACATTCTCCCCGTGTCTGTCTGGGTTTTCCCTAGGGGCTCCAGTTTCCTTCCACTGTTCGAAATTGAGTGTAAATTGGGCAGCATGGCTCATGGGTTGAAATGGCCTGTTACCATGCTGTATGTCTAATTTTTTTTTAAATGAAAATAACAAAATATGATATTAAAAAACATAAGGAGTTATGAGGACAAATTACTAACTTATATTTTGGCGTATTGTAACAATATTAATATTTGGGGAAATCATAAGATTTAGAGTAGGTCACATACATACACACATTTTAAAACAGATTTTATTTGAAAGACTGAAGAATTCACATTGCAGGATCTCTGAAGAATGTAAGCCCACTTTCACAAGTAGGTGTTAATTGAACTGACCTCATAAAATGCTTGACCATTGTCTTGCTGGAGTCATGCTGTCTATCAGTACCCTTTCTGCAAAGTGCTCATAGAAAGGTCACTCCTACATTTTGTTTATCTAACAACAGATGGGAGCAGAAGAAAGAACTCCTTTTGTTTTGCTCAGGAAGGTGGGGGTTTTGTAAGACATGAGTCACATGCTCTCCTTGGAGTTTCATTTGGAAAAGAGAGAGAGAGTTGAGTTAACAGCTCAGTCGGTCAGTCAGTGTGTGGGACACTGAAAAGTGGACTCCAGGGAAAACTATTTGAAACTAATGAAAGTAAGTTCCAGAGCAGTAGATGGCTGACAGTGCTATCTGTCTGATGTTTCTCTTGAAATAGAGGAAGGAATGGAACTCTGTGGTAGCTTGAAGAAAGAGGTTACCATCTAGAAGACACTGATGGGCAAGTTTCATCAGTGAGACCCTGAGGTGACTAGTGGTGGTACCTCAGTTATGGAAATCCTGGAGCAACAAATATCTCTCTGCAAACCCTACAAGAACCTTCCTGAGCGGTAAACATTTACCTTTCAAACACCAAGCCTAGTGAACTTTATGCGTTAAATTCTGTGCACAGGATGGTGATTGCCTACAACCAGAGAACTTGGAAGAAGGAGAAGTTAGATTCAACTGTGAACCAAAGAACTTTTCTTGAATTTACACACACATTGCATACATGTGCGCTTAGAATTAGAAGGGGGTTAATTTGGGTTAGTTAAGTATAGAGTTAAGTTAATGTTTGATTCTATTTTCATGTTTGAAGTTGATTAAAAATAACTTTTGTTTTTAAAGCCACGTCTTGGTGAATGTCCATTGCTGCTGGGTTTTGGAGTCCTTTGGGTTCGTAACAGCAGTCAAAACAGGAGCAAATAACTGAGTATATTGAGAGATATTGGGAAAGTATCAAAACTGCAAGTTCACCAATAATTTTATTGAGTGATGCCATTGGTTCGAAAGATCTATTCTTGCTTCAACTTCCTTCAATATGTTGATCTTTTGAAGATCCATCAGGAAGTGCCTGAAGGAAGGCATATGTGGGTTGTTACAATCTGTGGGTATTGATTCCTTTACCCACATACTGTGAAGCAAAGTTGACTGATCATCCGGCATTTTCACACAAGCAGGTAATGAAATGAAAAAGGAAGACATTGTGGAAAGGGGCGTGGCAAGATGAAAAAAGGAGGCGTGGCAAGATGGCGTAGGGAAGAGACGTACCTTCCAGACCTCTCCTGACTCTGATTTATTGTTTTGTTAAGTGCCCGTTAAAGTTCTTTTAAAAGTTTATAAATAATAAGAGGTGCTGGATCAGTGCCTAGTGGTTTATATGCAAATAAAAAAGGTAAAAGAAAACATCAATAGACTGTTAAAAAACTATATTTTCCGAAATTGTCTGGGCCTGCATGTTTACAAGAAGCCAGGACTCAGCGTAGAATGGATCCAGAAAAAGACGTACAGAATTCGGCATTGAAACTCCGTTTTATACCGGTAAGGCTCTCTGAAGGTCGTATTCAGCAGCTTTCAGAACAAGGGGCTGGCCGGGTGCCAGTATTTCACACAACAGCCACTGTGAGTGCTGTTACTGAGACTTTGACAGTTGAATCAGCTGGGGCGACACCAGCTGGAGAGTTAAAGAGCTGTCATTCGACTGCTACAGTGGTGGCACTGCAAAATGCATGTTCAATTACAACGGTTTTTCCAGACATCGATTCAGTGAAGATGATTAAAGAGATCTGGCTTAAAGATAATCCTGATCTTCAGTCTCCTGGCATTGCTGGGGGGACTTTTCGTGGTCTCTAAGGAACAGCAAGACCCCATTATGCCTGAATCTACTTCTGTTGAAATGTTTGTTAAGGATCTTGAAGATAAGATGTATTCTGTATTGAGTCACTTAGTTAATTTTGTGAACCCGTTTATTTCCAAGATTAATGCGATGGCGGAAGTCATTAATGGAGCTTTTAAGCTTGAAACCATTGAAAGATTTGAAATGTGTGATCAAGGTTTAGTCTATGTACAGGATCAACTGCAAGATGAAAATAGAGTAATTGAAACATTGCAGATCCAAAATAAAAATTTAGCAAAAAAGGTTGATTATTTGGAGAATCAATCTAGACAGAACAACGTGAAAATTGTTGGTTTGCCAGAACGTATAGAAGGACCAGATCCAAGAAAATTTTTTACTGAATGGATTCCACGAGTGTTAGGACAGGATAAATTCCCTGAAGGTTTAATACTGGAACGTGCTCAGAGTTTTAAGAACAAAATCTTTTTCAGGACAGAATCCAAGACCTGTTCTGATCCGTTGTTTAAACTATTGTGACAGAGAGACAATCTTACGTACGGCTATTAGAAATGCCCAGCAAAATAGATCTCCTTTGATGGTTCAGAATAATCCTGTTTTCTTCTTTCAAGATTTGAGTCAAGAAATTATGTTTCAACGACGCGAATTTAATTCTGTGAAAGAACGGTTGCGGAAAAAAAGACATGAAGCAACATTCAGGTATTCTGCGGTACTGAAGATTTTTTCAGGATGGAAATCAACCAAAGTTCTTTGACAATCCTAAAGAGGTTATGGACTTTGCTCAGTCTCTAACAATCATGCAGTTTCAGGAACGATGTAATCCTTTAAGGTCTCCAAAGAGAGTAGAGATGTAAGGTGGGATCCAGATTTTTAAAAGAAATGGAAGCAATGGTGACCAAAGTGGTAACGTTGATTTAAAAAAATAAATCTTTTATCTTTTTTTTTGAGATGAGTTTAAATAGTTTAAATAATGATGATAGTTTAATGAAATGGGAGTTGGGAGAGGGAACTAGGTGGGCAATAGTTTCCAGAAGTCATCAGCTACCTGTGAGTTATCTCACACCCAATATTTTGGGGGAGTTACCGCTTTGGGCGGTTTAAACAGGAGGAGGTAGTCGTGACCTCCGACCTGTTTTTTTTTCTTTTTAATTTTTGGGTTAAGAAGTGAAGGTTTTTTTTATTTTTTTTTAATAAATTTTTTTTAACTCTTTTTGTTTTCTGATTGTAATTGAGAGGGAATTAGGAGGTTTTTTTTCTCTCCTTTTTTTCTCTTTTTTTTGGGGGGGTGTTTCTCTTTTTTCTCTCTTTTTTAAGAGGATGATGTCACAGAAGATAATAAGTCAAAAATTGAGGACGTTGAATTAGATGAAGAGGAAGATGAGGGGAAAGGTGATAAGAAGAAAAAGAAGAAAATCAAGTACAAATACATTGAGGGAGAAGAGTTTAATAAAATTAAGTTAATTTCAATAGAGAATTTTGAAGATGATATAAATGAAGAATATGGAGAATTTTATAAGAGTTTGAACTTTTTTTCTTTTTTATATAAGGGGAGGGGAAGGGAATAAAAAGTTTATCTGATTGTTTTTCTAAGGGATGTTTTTGTTCTCTCGATGAATTATAAAGGAAACTTGGTATTAATGGAAATTCTGTATTTATGTATTATTAATTATGATTTTTTGTATAACAGATATGTGGTTGATATATGATTTTGATATTTGAACTTAGTTTTAAAGTGGATTTCATTTGTTAAATACATGTATTATGTTTGATTTAAATATATGTTTAAGGGTATTATTTTAGTATTGATATTTATTTTCTTAGTAATTTTTTTGTTGTTAAGTTTTATCCTTTTTTTGTAAGTGGGGTTTTTTATATTTTATTTACAACATTGTTAATTAATTCTTCACTCTTTATTGGGGGGGAGGGTTGGACTAATTTTAAATTAGACGATTAATGTTGTGTTATAATTATTGGAGGGGTTAATTTGTGTAGTTTAATGATGTACAAAAACAAAGGCGAGAAATCAGACTGCTCAAACTACAAGGGAATCACGCTGCTCTCCATTGCAGGCAAAATCTTCGCTAGGATTCTCCTAAATAGAATAATACCTAGTGTCGCCGAGAATATTCTCCCAGAATCACAGTGTGGCTTTCACGCAAACAGAGGAACTACTGACATGGTCTTTGCCCTCAGACAGCTCCAAGAAAAGTGCAGAGAACAAAACAAAGGACTCTACATCACCTTTGTTGACCTCACCAAAGCCTTCAACACCGTGAGCAGGAAAGGGCTTTGGCAAATACTAGAGCGCATCGGATGCCCCCCAAAGTTCCTCAACATGGTTATCAAACTGCACAAAAACCAACAAGGTCGGGTCAGATACAGCAATGAGCTTTCTGAACCCTTCTCCATTAACAATGGCGTGAAGCAAGGCTGCGTTCTCACACCAACCCTCTTTTCAATCTTCTTCAGCATGATGCTGAACCAAGCCATGAAAGACCTCAACAATGAAGACGCTGTTTACATCCGGTACCGCACGGATGGCAGTCTCTTCAATCTGAGGCGCCTGCAAGCTCATACCAAGATACAAGAGCAACTTGTCCGTGAACTACTGTTTGCAGACGATGCCGCTTTAGTTGCCCATTCAGAGCCAGCTCTTCAGCGCTTGACGTCCTGTTTTGCGGAAACTGCCAAAACGTTTGGCCTGGAAGTCAGCCTGAAGAAAACTGAAGTCCTCCATCAGCCAGCTCCCCACCATGACTACCAGCCCCCCCACATCTCCATCGGGCACAAAAAACTCAAAACGGTCAACCACTTTACCTATCTCGGCTGCACCATTTCATCAGATGCAAGGATCGACAACGAGATAGACAACAGACTCGCCAAGGCAAATAGCGCCTTTGGAAGACTACACAAAAGAGTCTGGAAAAACAACCAACTGAAAAACCTCACAAAGATAAGCGTATACAGAGCCGTTGTCATACCCACACTCCTGTTCGGCTCCGAATCATAGGTCCTCTACCGGCATCACCTACGGCTCCTAGAACGCTTCCACCAGCGTTGTCTCCGCTCCATCCTCAACATTCATTGGAGCGCCTTCATCCCTAACGTCGAAGTACTCGAGATGGCAGAGGTCGACAGCAACAAGTCCACGCTGCTGAAGATCCAGCTGCGCTGGGTGGGTCACGTCTCCAGAATGGAGGACCATTGCCTTCCCAAGATCGTGTTATATGGCGAGCTCTCCACTGGCCACCGTGACAGAGGTACAAGGACTGCCTAAAGAAATCTCTTGGTGCCTGCCACATTGACCACTGCCAGTGGGCTGATATCGCCTCAAACCGTGTATCTTGGCGCCTCACAGTTCGGCGGGCAGCAACCTCCTTTGAAGAAGACCGCAGAGCCCACCTCACTGACAAAAGGCAAAGGAGGAAAAACCCAACACCCAACCCCAACCAACCAATTTTCCCCTGCATCCGCTGCAACCGTGTCTGCCTGTCCCGCATCGGACTTGTCAGCCACAAACGAGCCTGCAGCTGTCGTGGACATTTACCCCCTCCATAAATCTTCGTCCGCGAAGCCAAGCCAAAGATTCTAATTTTTATTATCTTATTTTTTATTATTTCTTTAAATGTAATTTTTATTTTATTCATGTCATAAAATTTTAAATAAAGTTCTAAAAAAAAAGGAAGACATTGTGGATAAGGAACAGGATTGGCTTCCTAGCAACAATCTTGAGAAAAGGAATAAAATGCCACAATATTCTTTATATATAATTTGAGTTTTTCAAATGAAAACAATTGTACAGTAAATTAAGGATTAAAGTCTGAAAAAAAGAATTTGATATTGTAAGCACAAATCAAAAAGTGCTTAATATTTAAATTGAAATCAATAACCCTTTGCGCACAACATTATTTATTGCAATTTAAAGTGGCCTGAAGTTAAAATATCTTAATTTTATTCCGATAAAAATCCTCTATGTGACAAATGTAAAATTTCTAAGCCTTTTTTAATTCACATGTTTTGGACTTGCCCTAGTTTAGAAAAAAATTAGGAGTGTGGCGGCACACATCCTCATGGCAAACCGGCCCCGTTTGTATCGCCAAGTGCCGGGGCAGCCATGGAGAAATGGCGTCGACAGAGGTTTCTCTCCGAATCCAGCATCCCTTCCAGCGCCCACCCTGGGCAGCGATTATGATGTCACAATGCACCAGGTGACTGAGCTCATGCTGCCCTTAAAGGGGGCACGCTGAATTTGAATAAAAACGGTCGTTAACGACCTTCAACGTGGTGGCTGTGTTTCTTCCACTGCTCACGCTGCCAAAGGAAGATATTTTTCCAACATTATCAGTAATTCTTAGGATTAAATTGGAATCTTGCCCTTCTTTTTGTGGGATTATTTCAAGATCATGATGTTTTATAGACTTCAACTTAAAACTGAATTTTATCTTTTTCCACTGGCATCCAGTTAATTGACCTGGGCTGTAGTGGGCCAGGTCAACCCTGCACATAACGAGTCGAATTGCCGTAGCGAACAGCCAAGGCGGCAAGGCACAGGGGCTTCCCCCCACCCCCTGACGCACAGAGGTTCCAGGCTGCAAGAGCGCATTGCCAGAGGAACAGCCAGGCCTCACAGCAGCATTATGACATCACTCCCGTGAGCCCGTCACCTCCCCCAAGAAGAAACGTGCGTGGTTTGAATAAACTGCAGTTAGTGGTTTACTTCCTTAGTGTGGACAGCATTTATTTCAGCAGTTCTGCCTTTAGCAGTGCTACAATGGTGACCCCGAACAGGTTCTAACATTTTTAGAACCCACAACACACAGCAAAATGAATCCTGCCGACTCGTCCACAGCACAAGCGGCTGAATCTCCAGCAACAGTTTATGCAATAAGCATTCACTTGCAGCCATTCTGGGCAAACCAGCCACGCAGCTGTCTGCATCTTGCAGAATAACACTTCGCCCTGCGAGGAATAACAGCCGAGGACATGAAGTTCTGGCACGTGGTCAGTGCTCTGGACACTGCCACAGCAGCGAAAGTCGCCCTGTTTGTCAATCCCACCCATGGATGGCAAGTACAAGATATTTAAATGGTTTTTGCTCGAGTCATTTGAACTTAGCCAGCACAAACGAGCTGCTAGCATACTTAACACACAGGGCCTAGATGATTACAACCCCTCAGAACTGATGCAGGAACTAGTGGCCCTTGCAGATAGACACAAAGTGCCTCCTATTTGAGGCTCTGTTTCTTTCCAAGTTGCCGGTCCATGTTGCTGCCGCCATGTCCAACACGGACTTGCTGAAATGCACCTTGAGGCGAGAGAAGAAGACCGGTTATTCCGCACTCCGCCATCTGACTCCATCCATGTGCAGCCCATTTGCACAGTGGGAGCAACAGCACAAACCTCCGCCACCTTGTGCACCGCCATGGCGGTCATCACAGCAGCCCAGACACAACGCAGTGATAAAACAGCAGGGTACTGCTACTACCACCTTCGTTGGGGTCGCAATGCCCAACGGTGCGTACTGCCTTGCACCTTTTCAGGTAGCTAACCCAGTCCGATGCAGCGAAACAAGAAAGCCGGCCACCATTAGTGGCCTCAGCGGTTGGCACCAGAAAAGGCCTGATTTACCTTTGTGACCGGAAGGCCCAGTGGGAATTCCTGATAGACACCTGCGCAGAAATCAGCCTAGTTCTGCCCACGCTCTTTGACTGGAAGAACAATGCCAGAGGTCAACCCCTACAGGCTGCCAACAGTTCAACCATCCCCACTTATGGGACATGTTGCGTGACCATTCACACAGGGAACACCATTTTCAGATGGGACTGTAACGTCACCTCAGTAGGCCAGGCTCTCCTAGAAGCGGATTTCCTCCAGGCTAACAAACTCCTAGTTGACCTCAACCGATGCGGGCTGGTTAATGCCACCACCTTCCAAGTTTCTCCCCTCACATGGCGCCAACACACTTTCCTGTCTTAGAGAGTCCATGCTCTCGAACAAAGCGAGTACACCACACTGGTCGCCAACTTTCCTGCTCTACTATCCCCCAACTTTAACGATGTGGAAACAGCACATGGCCTACGACACCACATTGAGACCACCGGACCACCCGTGTCCGCACGGGCGTGGTAACTGCACCAAATAACTCTTCCAAGCCAAGGCCGAGTTCGCCACAATGGAGGAATTGGGGATTGTCTACTTCACCACTACAAATTATCCCAAAGAACTCTGGTGGCTGGAGCACCTGCAGAGACTACCACAGGATTAATAACACAACGGTACAGGACAGTTACTCCATCCCACACATACAGGTCTTTGCTGCATGACTCCAAGGTCCCAGTTTTTTCCACAATTGATCTGGTGGTAACCCTGCCCCCAATCCCTGTGCACCAGGAAGATGTCCGGAAGTCAGCTATAACCCTTTTTGGCCTCTTCTAGTTCCTGAGAATGCCATTCAGGCTGAATAACACAGCCCAAACATTCCAGCACCACATAGACATAGTGGCAAGAGACCTGGATGGGATTTCCGTGTACCTGGACAACATCCTCATGGCCAGCCAGACACCAGGACCCACAAAGAACATTTAAAACGCCTGTTTGCCCACTGTAGACTTTCGGGATAGCCATCAACCCATCCAAGTGCCAGTTCAGTTTGACAACCATAGACTTCCTTGGGCACTGCAACTCCAGCAAAGGAGCAACACTTTTACCTGACAAGGTCGAGACCATTCGGAACTTTCCGAGGCCCAAAAACCTCAAAAGCCTGCAGGAATTCCTTGGAATGGAAAATTTCTATCATCACTTCCTCCCAGGAGCAGCAGCCGCCATGCAGCCTCTCTTCGATTCCGTTAAAGCAGGTAACAAGGAGCCCAGCTGGTCTGTGGTTCACTCTAGGCACTCGAGGAGATCAAAACAGCACTCTCCAAAGCCCATTCCTGATACACTCGGATCCCTACTTACCCTATTGTTAACAACAGACGCCTCAAACCAGGCAGTGGGCGCAGTGCCACAACACTGGGTGGATCACTAGTGGGGGCCACTCCCTTTCTTCAGCAAACACCTCCGACCACCCAAGCTGAAGTACAACGCTTTTGATCGCGAACTGTTGGTAATGTACCTGGTCATATGCCATTTCCGGTACATCTTCGAAGGCCGAGTATTCACAGCCTACACAGATCACAAGCTGCTGGTGCAGGCGCTGGGCAGTCTCTGATCCCTGGTCAGCGAGGCAACAACATCTCTGAATATACAATGGACATCTGCCACATAACAGGGAATGCCAATGTGGTAGCTGATGCACTATCTCCAAGGTGATGGGTGGCATTGACACAGCTCAGCTCGCCAGGGACCAGGCTGAAGATGCCGACACACAGGCATACCGCACCGTCATCACCAGCCTACAAATTGAGGAGTTCGTGCCAGACCCAAGAGGTCTGTGAGAGATGAGTAAAACTAATATGAAAATATGAAAGATGAAGAAAACTAGTATGGATATATGTGTAATGAATAAAGCCAGTATGAATAGGATAAGGATAGATAATAGAATGTAGGAAGTAAAGTTAGTCTGAATAAAAAGGGTCTTCTAGCCTTTTAGATAGAATTAGCAAGTTCTGCAGATAAGAAGTTAGTAAGCCCTGAGAGTCGGGAAGGTGTGAATAAGGACAATGACATGATGAGACACCGACAGGATACCCCCTGGTCCTCCAAGTTCACAGAAACAGCACATAGGCAGACAGGATTGCCTAATGCCAAACTCATCCAGGAGGCAGAAGAATGTAAGGGGGAGGGTACTTCTACACTGAAATAAACTGTATAAAAGTTGGGTGAGCCCCAGTGTATGTGTGTATTCCCAGGGTAAGGGGAAAGCACCCAACTTTGCATTGTTGTATATAAATGTTCTTTGTTCTCAATTTTTGTCTCGAGCAATTTCTGTGAAGGTACTTCTGTTTCTCACAGGTCCAACACTCCTGTGCGATATGTCTACAGGCCACCCCAGGTCAATCCTGCCCGCGACCTGGAGACGGCGGGTATTGAATCAAGTGTATGTACTCTCTCATCCTTCTATCTAGTCAACAGTCCATCTCATTTTGGATAGATTCGTATGGCACGGGCTTTGGCGCGAATTTTCACTTTGGACAACCTGTGTACAATGCCAACGAGCCAAAGATTCATGCCAATTTATTTTTTTACATATGAACCTGATGTATGTCGAGCACATAATCAATCCAAAAAAAATTTTCCCCCGAAGTTCCTCTTGAAGAAGTGATTGAAGTTCCAATTCCCAAGCTCCTCATTAGAGATCGATTACAATTTTAATAAATTATTTTAAATATTACCTATTAAACCTTTATGGGAAGGATTCAAATAAAAAAAAGTAACAACCAAATCAGGTTGCTATGATACAGGAAAGTTAGATAATATCTTATTCAGAAAACTTTTAACTTGGAAATATCTAAAAAATATGATGGGTATATTTGTTAGATATATCAAAAGACTTTGACAATTCCTTTGATTTTCCATGAAGAAAAGGCGAGATCCATAGTAGACCATGAGAAAACACATAGTTGAGATAAATAGTACTAGATAAACTAAAAAAAATTTAAATCAAAAAATTTGCAAAATTGAAACTAAATCCATAATGTATGTTTAAGTATTGGGTTAAAGGTGTCAACTCATCTTAGAAATTGTAAAAGGATGAGCAGCTCCCAATAAGGAAACTAATGAATACGTCTGTACAGATTTCAGTTCCAAATCTGCCCAATGTGGGCACTCAGGTTTGTCAGAATAATATACCCAGAAAATAATATGTCGAATATTAACCGGCCAATTATAAAATCTAAGATTAGGTAAAGCCATACCACCAGCTTTCTTTAATTTCTGCAAATGAAATTTACTCAACCTCGCATTTTTATTATTCCATATTGTTATGGGGCCAGACGACCCTAAAACCCAGCAGCAATAGAAATTCACCAAGACAAATGGCTACTTAAACAAAAGTTATACTTTTAATTAACTTTAAACATGAAAACAGGATCAAACTTTAACTTATTACTATTAACTTAGCCCACTTCTAATTCTAAGTGCACGTGTATACAAGTTCAGAAAAATTTTTTGATTCACAGTCCAATCTCACTTCTCATTCCTCCAAATTCACTGGTTTTAGGGCAATTCTTATACTGTGCACAAAATTTAACATTTCTGAATTTCACCAGGCTTTGGTGCTTGAAAGGTAAATGGTTACTGCTCAGAAAGGCTCTTGTCAGTTTTCAGAGAGAGATTTGTTGCTGTGGACACCAACTGATTCCTTCTGATCAGCCACTTCAGTGTCTTGCCGAAGAAACTTGCCCCATCAGGGTTTTTCAGATGATAACCTCCTTCTTTCATGTTACCACAGAGTTCCTTTTCTGTTTCCCTCATTTCAAGTGAAACATATAGCCAGCCATCTCCTCTTGTATGGACCACAAGGGCTTTGAATAGGCTAAACTAAGAACTCACAAAACATCTTCCAAATGGGGGGTTTCCACAAGCTTGTCATGTTCCAGACCCAACTGCTGCTGCTGAATTGCAGAAACTCTCTCTCTCTCTCTCTCTCTCTCTCTCTCTCTCTCTCTCTCTGTCTGTGTGAAAAGCCTGTTTGACTCTCTCTGCTTGCAAAACCACATAACCTTCCTGGAACAGCAAACTGCATTCAGACAGACTGGGGGACCGGACCTAATCTTCAAGTTTGCTCATCTGTCTCTTTCCAAAACAATAATCCATTACTCCTCAGCATGTCCAAATAACACCTACTTGTAAAGTCCTTATAAGAATTCTTCAAAGTTTTTGCAAAGACACTCGGAGCCTGGACTGTCTGGCTTGAGCAGAGCTCTGGCAATTTAAATGAGATCTGTTTTGAAGTGTTTGTATGTGACCTACACTAAAAAACCTGCCACAAGTTATCTCCTTTAAAACATAGCTATATACAATACAAAATATAACAATCTGTCAAACATATATAAGAAATATTAACATCAATATTGTCAACAAATGATTTAGGAATAAAAACTGGAACTGCTTGAAATGTATACAAAATTATTTTTTTCTTTTACTTCTATTTTGTACTTCAATATAGAATTGAATTGTTTATTTTTTGTATTAACAGGTACACAATCCTTTATCCGGACATCTAAATTCTGGAAGGCTCCAAACACCGGCATTTTTTTCCTGGTGCTGGTACAGCAGAGGGAGAAAGAGAGAGACAGCAGCACGACTAGGTTGGGCGGGGGGAGAGAGCAGTGCAACTAGGTTGGGCAGTGGGGAGAGACAGCAATGCAACTAGATTGGGCAAGGGGGTGAGACAGCAACACAAATAGATTGGGCAAGGGGGAGAGACGGCAGCACGACTCAGGCAGGCGGGGGGTACAGACAAGGCAGCGTGACTCGGGCGGGCGGGAAAGAGACTGCAGTGCAACTCGGGCAGGCGGGGGGAGAGACAACAGCGCAACTCGGGTGGGTGGGGGGGAGAGGAGAGAGAGATGGTAGTGCAACTCGGACGGGCGGGGGGAGAGACAACAGCGCAACTCGGGTGGGTGGGGGGGAGAGGAGAGAGAGATGGTAGTGCAACTCGGGCGGGCGGGGGGAGAGACAACAGCGCGACTCGGGTGGGTGGGGGGAGGAGAGAGAGAGATGGTAGCGCGACTCGGGCAGGCGGGGGGGGGGGGGAAGAAAGATACCAGCGCTACTGGAAGGGGGTGGATACAGCAGCACAATTCGGGTGGGCTTAAATCTGGGGCAGATGGCTTTTGTTCTGAAATCCAGAAAAATCCAAAATTCAGAACACACTGTCCCCCAAGGGTTCCGGATAAAGGATTGTGTACCTGTACTGCTAACTTTAATAAAAATATCTTAATAAATCAATAATTCAGAACTATGCAGTTATATGTCAACATGTGTAAACGTGTAAATGAACTCAACCCCATTAACAATTCAAAAAGATAAGCTACTTTAATTTTGTCACTTGGGTTTTTCAGAGAGTACAGCACAAAGCTGGTCGACCCAGTATTATACTTGAAGCCAAATATCATGTCATCACTTTTAAAATATTTTAATTCTCTAAATGTTGATAATAAATTAATTCAATCAATTAATATTTGTTGATTTAAACAAAAAATCCTCAGGTTTGGTCACCTATCATAAAGCCATTTCCTTTAAATACATCCTGTTTACTAAGTAGGTACTGTCTGGAGGGGAAAATGCTCATTTAATAGAGTTTGGGAACCAATGTACAACCCAGATTCAAATATTTAACACCTCAATACAGTAAAAGCAAGAGTACAATATCAGACTGTGGTACTCAAAGATTTAAACACAAAACTGGTGTCATGGAAAAGAAACAGAATAATTTTTGACTGAACATTTGTATCTGATTAATAAATTCAAACCTAGCATTTCAAATGTAGGAAGCGCACATTTGAGTGAACACTGTTGAATTCACATAAATTACATTAATATTTCTATTTCATCCACTTCTGTGTGATTCAGTAGGCCATGTTCTGATAAATACAGTAACTATGAATTTATCTCCTACAAAAGTTTTTATTTTTAACCTTCATCGAAGATTTCAAGGACTGGCATCCAAACTACCATGCACAGCATCATTTATCACTGGCTCAGTTCTTCAAAACTAGGAAACCATAATGTCTATCCAAAAAGCACAAAGAAAATAAACCTGACATATCTCCTTTGAAAATTTCACATGAATAGACAGGCAGCCATTTCCTCTTCAAAGGGACCACATTTAAAACTATGCAACGACCATATCTAAATCTAGAGTGACTGCATCAGTGCTTTTTATGTCCAAACAGCCACTTGCTGTCTCCTTTAGTTTTTCCTCAATGAAGCAACAGCCTTTGACGTTCAATTTAGAAATTTCCAGTAACTTTCATTTTATAAAAGAATTTGATGTGATACAAACAAGTTTACACATTTCATTAATTAATGCAAATATACAATTAATTATTCACACTTTGCAGTTAATTTTCAAATGTATCTGTTATCCACACTTCAAACTCGGCAACTTTTGAAATATTTTGTTTCTTGGATTTAAACTATACTCATTTCTGGAGTCTCTGAATATATTTTAACATGCAGTAAACTGTGTCATATGCAAGTAACAGATATTCTGGCCTGCTAAGACCATTTACATACAAAAAAGCTGCTTGAAAAAACTTCACAACAACTGGTTATTAAAATAATTCAAATAGGAGATGCAAATATCCTTTCAACCAGTTTTATGGTGTCATTTTAAAGAACATAATGCTCTTGGGTGATTAACTGTATAGCAAATCAAATGATATTGCAATGGCACCTCCTCATTGCTCATGAAAGAGAATTATGGAAGAATTTATTCAACCCACCTCTTACTGCCAAATTTATCACAAAATGTACAAGGACACAAGAATGAAAAGCAGGAGCATGCCTCTTGACCTCTCGTGTCCTCTCCATCATTCAATAAGCTCATGGCTGATCTTTTACCACTTTGTAGTTTTCTATCACTAACCCCATATTCCCTTGATATTCAAAATTCTATGAATCTAACAACTCAACCTGACAACTGACTACAGTTTGGCATTTAACACCATCATCCCCTCAAAACTGATCAGCGAACTCCAACATGACTGTACTATGTATTTGGATCACGGATTTTCTCATCTCCAGACCACCATCCATGAGGATTGGGAAGAATATCTCCACAATCACCATCAGTACCGAGGCACCACAGGGCTGCATTCTTAGCTACCTGCTCTACTCACTTTACACCTAAAACTGTGTGGCATAGTATGACAATAATAACATCTACAAATTTTCTGACGATATCACGGTAGTGAATGGTGTAAAAACAAGGTGACGAGTCAGCAAAAGGGAGAGAGAATGAAAATTTGACTGAATAGTGCACCAACAACAACCTTGCATTCAATGAGCTGACTTCAGGAAGGGAAAACTAGAGGTACGATCTAGTGATCATAGGAGGATCAGAAGTGTAGAGGGTGAGCAAATTTAAGTTCTTGGGAGTCACTATCTTTTTCTTGGACCCAACATACTTACAGCACCGTGAAGAAAATACGTCAGTGCCTCTACTTCCTCAAAGTTTGCAGAGGTTCGGTATGTCATCACAACCTTGGTTGTGATGTAATATTTGTAGATGTATTTGGGAGATAAATTGGTAAAATTTATACACACACATTTTAAAACAGATCTTATTTGAAATACTGAAGAATTCATATTCAGTGACTACAGAAACTATGGAGAATGCTGTGCACATTTCACAAGTAGGTGCTAATTGAAATGATGTCGTGAAATGAATGGACTGGAGATACTCTGGCTGTTGAAAGCTCTTTGCAAGGGTTTTGACAAAGTGCACAGAAAGGTCACACCTGGGTTCTTGTTTACCTAAAAACTGACTAACTTGTATTTTTTTACTGAAGAAGGGGGGGTTTGCAAGTGAGAGAGGGAGACAGACTGATTTGTCAGAGCTGAAACAAGCCCTGGAGAAATTGGTTGGAACTGAAAAAGAGCTTACAGTTTACCACTGCATAATCCACGAAGAAGCCTTGGGGGGCAAAGCCTTGAAAATGGAGCATATTATGAACACTGTAACTCGAGTAGTTAACTTCATAAGAGCCAAAGGTTTAAATCACCGCCAGTTCAAGTCCCTTCTGGAGGAGTTAGGGTCAGAATACAGAGGCGTGCCCTATCACAAAGAGATGCGATGGCTTAGCCGAGGAAAAGTACTGAAGAGATGCTTTGAGCTGCGTGAAGAAATATGTCTGTTTATGGAGAACAAAGGCAAAGACACAACAGAGCTCAGGGATAAAAAGTTCCAATGTGAGCTGGCATTCCTGTGTGATATTGTGAGCCATCTCGATGCGCTAAACCTGCAGCTTCAGGGACGAGGGCATGTCATTACAGACATGTACAGTGCAGTGAGGGCTTTTAGAACCAAGTTGTGGTTGTGGGAGACTCAGATGCTGCAGGGAAACATGGCTCATTTTCTGTGCTGCCAAATTATGAAAGAACAGATCTCACCTGCCGTGTTGCCCAGTGCAGAGTTTGCTGAAAAACTAAGCGTACTTCGTGCAGAGTTTTCCCGACAATTTGCTGACTTTGAAGCCCAGAAATGCAGATTTGAACTACTCAGCAATCCATTTGCAGTTGACGTGACAAGCGCTCCAACCAACCTCCAAATGGAGCTGATTGAGCTCCAGTATAATGACACGCTCAAGTCAAAGTATGACTCTGTCGGTGCTGCGCAGTTCCCACAGTTCTTTCCCGGCACACTGCCCCAACTCCGTGCACAAGCTGCTCAAATGCTGTCAATGTTCGGCAGCACGTATCTCTGCGAACAACTCTTCTCTTTGATGAAGATACACAAAACACCACACAGGAGTCATCTTACTGACGAGCACCTTCATTCAGTCCTGAGGATTTCCTCAGCTCAGAGTCTGACCCCAGAGTTTGATGAACTTGCATCTAAGAAGAGATGCCAAGTATCTGGTTTAGACCCAGGTGCATCAGAGTAAATCACAGTGTAGCAAGCTAAGCTTGGATTAATATTTTATTTGGTTAACTTTGGACTGTTCATAGTTGAAAGATTGGATTTTCATTGAAGCAAGTTGTTATTTTTTTGACTTGTTGGCTTGTGGAAAAAAAATACATTTAAAAGGAGCTTAAAGGCTATAGAGAAATATTATTGATTGAATATTTTATTTCTCATTTGTTAATGCTTCTTCTGGAAAGAGTTTAACCAAAACTATTATTAAATATTTTTTTAATAAGAAAAAGTTTAACATTACCTATGTTGAAAGAAGAGAAAGCATGCAGATGTTGTTGAAAATTTTCAATAAATATTTAGTTTGGCCCACGACTTAGTCCAAGTTTTTAATTTTGGCCCTCTGTGAATTTGAGTTTGACACCCCTGCTCTAAAGGGTTAATTACCAATAGTTAACTGTGACACAAATTGTTTGTGCAGTATCAAATGTAAAAATTGAAAACAGTGTGTGCTCATTTTGTCCTTGCTGACATCCTGATAATTAGTATATGGAAGAATGGAGATGGCAAACCAAAGCCAGTGCTGCTCAGTAAAAGGAGAATGAAGAGAAATGCAGATTGAACGACTTCTTAGAATATGTTTTCAGTTAAAATCTCATCTCGGCGATATAATTCTCTTTCTACAAGCATCTATAAATAACGTCTTAACACAGGAAGTGAATGTGAATGCGAGAATAAAGTTGAGACAAGCCACTATAGTCTTTTGAGCAATGTTTCTCATACAAAAAAAACCACAAACAATCCATTTGAATAAATTTAAAACGTATTCTAACTATTGTTGTAATTTACATGTCACAAAAGATTTTTTTTTTCTAAATGATTACAATATCATGCAGAATGTCTCAGTTACCTTTATTCTATCATTTTTTAAGATCAATTTTGACCTTGAACGTTTCCTTCAATAGACATCAATTTCTCTGTGAAACACCTTCTCAGTGACATGGCTTGTATACAGGACCAGTTAAAAGGTTAAACAGTCAAGTAAAACTGTATACACCAGTACAATGCTCAAGTTCAATGTTTACTTACAAAATACAAGAAATGTTTTGTATATTGTATATTTTCTTTCTAAAACTCACATAATAAGACAATTGTAATCAAATCTGATTACAAATTTCAGGTGACAACACAAGGTAGCAGCAGCACAACCGTTAGAAAATACTTTGCAAAGGAAATATTGACAAGACCAGAGAGCCTGACCTTTTTTCACAATCAGAACTGATGTATATTTAGTTGTTTTGTTTGAGATTAATAAAAAATGAATGAGAGAAATTCAAAATCTGCTGAAATCCTTAACAGTACAGAGCATTTCATAATGCTTTAATCTATTAAATTTAGAAGTATTTCACCTCAAATCAAAATATAACTTAAATCTTAAAACTTTGGCCTTATATCGACAAAAATATTGTTTTTAAAATTTACAGCAAATATTTGATATAATGTTTCCAAATACTATCACAAACTGTACTGTATTGTTAAAATAATCAGTATTCAATGCTGACTACAAAAGGAGCTACCTTATTAATCTTTATGCAGTTGCCTGCATGTGATGCAAGAAATTTAAGATGTTGCATGATTGGGATGTTTTCTGTTAGGACGGCAAAATGGTGAAGTGCTCCCTGAGTGGAAAGTGCTTGATTATGACATGTTGTTTGCCATCACTGATATTTTTTAGATTAAAATCAGCTTTAAGACTTGGATTGTTTATATCCGAGAGAGACTATTCTCAGAAATAAATCAATATGAAACTTAAATTAAGAAACCTCAACATGTAGTGGTCTTGGCAAGAATTCTCCAAAGATTAAAATCCATTTTACTCAATATGTTGTTTTTACCTGTCCCTCTGGAGCTGTTTAAACTGATGAACTAGCATAATTTATATGTTCTATCACCATACACGTACAAAGACCGACCTTTAGTTTGTTAAAAGCTTAATGGAAACTGATGTATCAAATTCTGATTAAATCTGATGTGCTGCATTGAATGTCAACGAGTGGTTAGAAAAGATCTAATGGCTCCTTCACTAGTCAACAAAGAATGGGAATTAAATTCCAGTTCACTTTTCAAGACTGTCTTTGGAGAAAGATGATGAATCCTTTTTTAACTCAGTGGGAATGTGTCTGGCCAAATAATTAGGTTAACTCTGATTTCATTCTGGAATGACAAATCCTCAAAGTGTAGAAAAGTATTTAATCAGGTTCAAATTTTCTCAGCAAGGTCATTCATTCTCTTTTAATTATTCACATAACCAATTTTTCCACAGTTGTTAAAGCAAGGGTACTCTTTCCTCTAATGTTCAAAACAATTAAAATGCTAATTGTCTTCAAATAAACAAAGTTGCACAAACAACACAACTTAGTTAAAAAAAAAATCACAGTTAGACTCCAAACTATCAAAAAAATTCAGATTTTTGGCAGTCATCAGAAAATATTCATGTTTTCAATACAAATCAGAAAGACATTTCTACTTTCTATGACATATTTTTCATTCTTGAATCCCAAGATTTTCCCACTGATGGGTAAATTGAAGCAGCCAGTGCAAGTCTTCAAAAATATGATACATTGCCACCAAAATCTCTGTTTATATGTCAGCATAAACATATAAAATGGTCTTGGTATACTCATTTAAACAGCAATGAGCAGGTCATTAAGATATAACAGCAGCATTGAGATTTTACACCTTTCTGCTGACAGAAAGAATACTTTCACTTCTGCCAGAAACAAGTTTCTCTGCTGGAGCAGTTTGGTTCTGCAACACTGCATAAGGGAAACTGTCAAGACTTGGTCATTACTCAATCCAGTGTACTTCATAGTTGTCTTACGACTTAAGAATTAGTTTTCTTCATCAATTGAAGCCTGCTAACAAAGCAATTCCATTTCCCCATTGAATTCTCCCCATAACTTATTCCTCTCATTGGCATTTAATGTCACATCCACCTGCATCAAAGTACAGGGTTTGGTGAAAAGAAAATAATTCTGTCACCACGTAGTACAAAGTTTTATGTTTGATTTTGAACTAGTATATGTTTCATTTAACTGTGTTTCACACAATGATCCACACATAATGCGACAACAGGGCTTCTATGACAAACATTGCCTCAGGAAGGCAGCCAACATCATCAAGGACCTCCATCACCCTGGTCACAACCTCTTCTCACTGCTACCCGATGGCAAAAGGTACAGAAACCCAAATTCTGAAGCAGTTTTTAATCAAACAGCTTTCAGGCTTGTGAACACCCCCATACTATTCTAACCTTAAACACAAACTTCTCCAGGACCACCAAAAGATATCTACCCTACTGAAATTTCACTTTTTTCTTTGAACTAACTGCCAATGTAAATATTTATCTATCTTTTCATATTTATTATCTCCTTTACTGTCTGAACATATTATGTTAATTTAATTTAAACTATTGTAGATGGCATGTTTTACATACATATTTGGCTGCAGCAAGTAAAAATTTAGATGCATCGGTACATTGTACTTATATATTTTATTGACAATCAATTAATGCCCATCCTACCAATATTATCAAATGCAAATCTGTCAAAATCAATGAGAAACCAAAGAACAAAGCCAAGTCATTTATGCCTTTGTGTTGGTATTCGCACCACCTTTTGCAAGACTATTCCAACAAGTACAGTGCCCTGCATAATGTTTGGGGAAAAGACACATTTTTCCTTTATTTTCTGTTGTGCTCCAGTTTTCAATTTGTCATCAAGCAATTCACATGTGATTAAAGTGCACATTCCAGATTTTATTCAAGGTTAGTTGTATACATTTTGGTTTGACCATGGAGAAATTAGAGCATTTTTGATACATTGACCCATTTCAGGACACCAATGTTTGGGACATCTGGCATGTTTAATTGTTCATTGGTGCAAGTATAAGAGAGCTTGGCTTGCTTCTAAACTTTTGATCACGTTTGGAGTCTGTAGTTGCCATTTTTTAAAAAGAGGACCAGAGTTGTACCAATGATTGTCAAAAACAAGAACTGTAAGAGGATTACCAAAATCAACTGTTTGGAATGTCATTAAAAAGAAACAGCGTATGATGAGCTCAGTAATCAGAAAGGGACTGGTAGGTAAAGGAAAACCTCCACTGTTGATGACACAAGAATTTGCATCATGATGAACAAAAATCCCCAAATGCCTGTCTGACAGATCAGAACCACCCTTCAGGAGGCAGATGCGTGTGTCAATTACTACTGTCCACAAAAAGACTTCATAAACAGAAATACAGAGGCTACACCACAAGATGCAAACCACTAATTTTAGCCACAGAAACAGGGTGGCCAGAATACAATTTGCCAAGAACTTAAAAGAGCATGCAGAATTCTAAACTAAGAAGAGTCCAAGATTAACCTGTATCAGAGTGATGGCAAGAGCAAAGTGTGGAGGTCTAAAGGAAATACCCAAGATCCAAAGCATACCACCTCATCTGTGAAATATAGTGGTGAGAGTGTAATGTGTGACTGCCACAGATACTGGCGCACTTATCTTCATTGATAATATAACTGCTGATGGCTGTAGCAAAATTAATTTTGAGGTGTATAAAAACATATTACCTGCTCAAGTTTGAGCAAATGCCTGCAAACTCATTGGACGAAACTTCATCTTACAGCAAGACAATCATCCCAAACATTGTGCTAAAGAAACAAAAGAGTTTTTCCAAAGCTAAAACTTTAAAAATTCTTGAATGGCCAAATCAGTTACCCAATCGAGCATGCCTTCCACATGCTGAAGCGAAAACTAAAGCGGACAAGTCCTCAGAACAAACAGGTGCTGAAGATGGCTGCAGGAGAGGCCAGGCAGAGAATTACCAAAGTAGATACTCAGCACCTGGAGATGTCTCTGAATCACAGATTTCAAGCAGTCAAATACTAAACATGACTACATTAACATACATACCATTGCTATGTCTCAAATATTATGGTCCCCTGAAATGAGGGGATTATGTATAAAAAGTGCTGTAATTTCTACATGGTCAAACCAAAATGTACACAAATAACCTTGAATAAAATCTGGAATGTGCACTTTAATCACATGATTAGATTACCAATTTAAAATTGTGGAACACAGGGGCAAATAAAGCAAAAAAAGTGTCTTTGTCCCAAACATTATGACGGGCACTGTATGTCCTCAAAGATCAAGCAATTTTGGTGATATGACTGGGCATGTAGATGAAGATCATCATATATTAAGTAAAGAGTTTATATTTGACATGGATTCTTTGGCTTGGCTTCGCGGACGAAGATTTATGGAGGGGGTAAAAAGTCCACGTCAGCTGCAGGCTCGTTTGTGGCTGACAAGTCCGATGCGGGACAGGCAGACACGGTTGCAGGGGAAAATTGGTTGGTTGGGGTTGGGTGTTGGGTTTTTCCTCCTTTGCCTTTTGTCAGTGAGGTGGGCTCTGCGGTCTTCTTCAAAGGAGGTTGCTGCCCGCCAAACTGTGAGGCGCCAAGATGCACGGTTTGAGGCGTTATCAGCCCACTGGCGGTGGTCAATGTGGCAGGCACCAAGAGATTTCTTTAGGCAGTCCTTGTACCTTTTCTTTGGTGCACCTCTGTCACGGTGGCCAGTGGAGAGCTCGCCATATAACACGATCTTGGGAAGGCGATGGTCCTCCATTCTGGAGACGTGACCCATCCAGCGCAGCTGGATCTTCAGCAGCGTGGACTCGATGCTGTCGACCTCTGCCATCTCGAGTACTTCGACGTTAGGGATGAAAGCGCTCCAATGGATGTTGAGGATGGAGCGGAGACAACGCTGGTGGAAGCGTTCTAGGAGCCGTAGGTGGTGCCGGTAGAGGACCCATGATTCGGAGCCGAACAGGAGTGTGGGTATGACAACGGCTCTGTACACGCTTATCTTTGTGAGGTTTAATCAGTTAAGAAAATGGTAATCAGTATCATATTTGTCCATATTCATTCTGACAGCGTAATAGTTTATCTCGTCCAAGGCCAATGGCTATTCTATGAACTTTGCTTCTGTTTCAACAGATACTGCCCAACCTACTGAGTGCTTGACATGCAGATGAGAATGTGGAAATGTAGAAAATTGTTTTTAAGATAGCCTCACAAAAATCATAAAAAGACTCCAGAGAGCAGAGTATAAGCTTAAGGCTACCAAACCTCGAAGACAGGAATCAATTCTTACCTCTTCTACAGAGCGCATGCACGCACGTACCCACCCCCCCCCACCACTGATATCCTGATGCCTGTCTGATATCTTTAACACAATAGTGCTAACTGACTACTGATAGAGTCAATGAGTTGTCAAAAGGCAGCCCAATCATAAAATCAGTTTCCCACCCAAAAGCAGCTGATTGCATTACTACTTCTCAGACGCAACGTAGATTGCCAAAGGCTGCTGTAAACGACCAGTAGCGCTGATGGCTCCAATCAGTCCCTGAATGGCATCGTTTCTACTCTGAAGTATTGGCCACCATTGTTAACTTCAAGTACTTAAGGTTAGAATGAAATTAGCTATTTGCATGTGTAAATTGGAAATCAGGCAGGCAGAGAACAGATGCTTATGTATACTGAGAGCAACCCTTCCAGACTTCTGTTGATATTTTGTATACAAGAAGGGTATCTCTTAATTGCACATGAGATTAAATGATTGACAACAAATCATTTTCATATCTTTGGGAAGAGGATATGCAAAATGTAAAACACAAGCGGTCGCAATACTTTTGAAGAAATGACATCCAATTTGTATGCAGCAAAATGCCTTAAATAGGGTACCCTGTGATTGTGAATGAGACCAAACAGTCTACCCAACAGTACAGACTGCTCATTCCCACTAGCATAATTCAAATAAAGTCTGTTTGAACTGTACTGTGTGGCTTGGTTGTACTTATTGTACCTTGACAAGAGCATGACTATCACAAGCAGGGTTGAGCATTCTCACCAACTTTGTTTTGCTCCAGATTCTAGCACCTGCAATCTTTTGATCATTAAAATGATGCCTGGAATTTTGGCCTTGAACATTCATGTACCGGACATGTCTGTATGACAGTGGTTAATCCAATGGAGACTAGATTTTATTATACATTTATTCAATGATTTTAAATTTCCAAGATCTTATAAAGTGAAAGACAACCAGACCTGGTGCAGACCATAAGCTGAAATAGAAAATGAAGTGATGTATGCATAACATTACTGTAGTTCCTAAAAATTGACTTTTCTATAAATTGTCAGATCTTGTAGTTCTAAGACATGGGTAAACATGAATAAAATCAAAGTATTCAATTACAATCATTCTTACCCAGGAGAAAGTTATTTCTTAATCAGAAGTGCATTAATGACAACAAAGCATTTGAAAACAATTCTCCAGAATAGCTTTAAAAACTGAAATACTATCATCTTCATATCTTCCATAAATTTAAACATACCAGTTTGTTTTCCTGCATGTAAATTTTCTGCAGTCTTGAGCAGCCCCGTGCCAATGCCATCATGCCTTCATCTGTGATCTTGTAACATTGACCAAAATGGATATCCAAGATATCTGGGCATTTCTCTCCCAGCTACAACAAAAAAAAGTTTGTGATTTTTTTTAATTATTGAGAAATTTAGAGTAAATAATGTGAATTCTCCACACTCATCTTTGCTTCTCATGTTTTTTTGTTAACACCTAACAATAAATATGATGAATCCACAACCCTAGAATTCTGTCACATAACCACAAAGTGAAGTATTTTATGCCATTTCTTTCACTGGGTTTAACAAATTTCAACAAATACTTACGGTAGGATTTTGGAACTGCTAAAGTTATAATATCTAGCCCAACATTCAAAAAAGCCTAAAGTGTTTGGAAAGGACTGCATAACCACTTAGCGTTTATGGCCAAAGCTTGGGGAGCTTCAATTTTGATGGATAAATCATTGCCGTTTATTAACCATGAGCTTATTTGCAATTCCAATGGGTTTTTTTAAATCTTATCTGGTAAATTGCACAATAAGCAATACATTTTTGACAATATTTACTGATGATCCATCATTTGTTTAATGTCTTTTTTCTTCTTTACCAGACTTAAATACCGACTCTTTGGTTATAGCCGGTGATTTAAATTGCTGGCTTTATCCAACACTTGACCATTCATCTCACAAAACTGTAAATTTGAATAAGTCAGTAATATGTTTCAATCTGGTATCATAGATGTATGGAGATTTTTAAATCCGGATGATAAAGAATTCTTTTTTCTAAGGTTCACCTTACATATTCACGTATTGATTACTTCCTTATTCACCAACAATTAATTCCTATGGTGGATTTTTTAAGTACAGTACAACTCTGATTATCCAAAATTGGATTCTCCAAAATCCTCTTTTGTCCAATTTTTTTTTAATATATTTTGGATAAATGAGGATATAAAAAACAATCAGATATCCTCATTTATAAAAAAAATTCCTCACAGGTTGAAAAAATATTCACTCAACATGAAATTAGACCAATGATCATCTCATTTCAGCTAACTCCCTTCCTTCTTATTCAATTTCTTCTTTATATTCCTCGATTGAGTTTTCTCTCCAACTCTTCCTCTCAAACTGCATGCCACTGTCATGCAGCCACAAGTGGTCGGAAGAATACCTTGTCCTGGCATCGTCAAGGAGAGCGGCCTCCTAAGCAGGAGCAGGACCTCGGGCTCCTGGGAAGAAGCAGGACCTCGGGGTCAGTGGCACAACCTAGTTCCCTGGCACAGCAGAACTACTGACTCCGACCCCTCCCCTAGGCTTACTATTGCACCCACATAAGATTCACTGGTGTGCATGTGTGGTAGACTTCAGTAAGAATTCGGAGTCTGGACTCCAGCGTCAGGAGCCCACTGACTCACCAGTGTTCCACCGGCCCGGGAAGCCTCCCCAGGGATCAGCGGCAATGGCGTTGAGGCTGGCATTGATATGTCATTTGCTGTTGCTTCTGTGCTGTTTTTAAAAAATGACCAGTTATCCGAGAAAAAAAAACATTTATCCAACAAATGACCCGTTCCAAGCATTTTGGATTATCAGAGTTGTAATGTTTATTAATTTCTCCTGTGAATTTTGTCTCTAAATGTCCCAGAACTAACAGACAGTGACGGTTTGCTATCAGACCCTGAGTTCTTGAAACATGTCTAAGATCAAATCACTTTTTTTTTCCCCACTGAAAATTCCTCTCCAGATGTTTCTGATTTGATAGGCTTTCAAAGCCTTCACAAGATGTCAAATAATTTCATACATGGCTAATGTTAAAAAGAAGCCAAATTATGAGAGATGACGGCTACTCAATTGAAAGTTTTTAATCAACAACCCAAGCTTTTCAGAAGAAGGGTTGAACTTAAAATGAAATATAATCTCCTTCTTACTTATCCTATACAAGCCCAACTCCTCAAGACTAAATCTAAATATTATGTGCATGGGGATAAGGCTGGTAAACTTTTAGCCAAATTAAAAACCAGATATCTAAACAGCTTATTACTGAAATCCATAAGGCTGACAGCCAGACCACTAGCAATCATGTTGAAATAAATGATACTTTTTTTTTCAGATTTTATTCTAAACTATACAGTTCTGAGTTTACTCAAGATCAAACTTCAATATGCAACTTTTTACAAAAATTGATGATTCCTTCAGTCTCTTCAGAAAACAGATTTAAATTAGAACAGCCTGTCTCTCATCAGGTGATAGCAGCAGCTTTTAACTCTGCAACCCGGCAAAAGTCCTGGTCCAGATGGATTCCCTGCAGAGTTCTATAAATCTTTTCTCACTTGCAGATACGAGATTTGGACTCTGTCTTTGCTCAATCTTCAATTAGTAGAAAGTTGCCACCAACATTTTATGATGCTTCCATCTCCCTTATTCTTAAAAATAATAAGGATTCCTTAGACTGTTCCTCTTACAGATAATTTCCCTTCTAAATTTTGATGCCAAGATTCTGTCTAAGATCCTGGCCTCTAGGTTAGAGAATGTTATGCCTTTAATTATTTCTGAGGATCAAACAAGATTCGTTAAAGGACGTTACTCACAATTCAATATTTGACGTCTTTTGTGTATTCTTTACTCTCCCCCAGTTTCGTCCTATAAATGTATTATCTCGTTAGATGTCAAAAAGGCATTTGATAAGAGTGGAACAGGAATATTTATTTTGTGCACTAGAGAAATTTAACCTCAGTTTTCGGTTCATTAATTGGATTAAATTGATATATCTATCCTCCAGCTTCAATTTTCTCTTAAATTCAAACCTTTTAAACTGCATCTTGGAACCAGACAAAGTTGTCCCTTAAGCTCAGTTTTATTTAATTTAGCTTTGGAACTATTTGCAGTCACTTTTCGGCAATCAGCAGAGATCTCTGGAATCTCTAGAGTTGGAAATACTCAAAGTCTCCCTCTATACTGATGATCTTCTGCTATACATATCCAATCCTGACTGTTAAATTCCATATATTTTGCTATTTCTCAAACAATTTGCTCAGTTTTCAGACTATAAATTCAACCTCCACAAGAGTGAAATATGTTTTAAACTCTTCCTGCTCTTCAGATTCCCTTTTAAAATTGTTAAAAATCAAATTTAACTTCTAGGCAATACTATTACTAAAATGTTCAATAATTTAAGGAAAATTTCCTTACCTTACTGAATTACATTAAGGAGTTCCTATCTCAGTAGTCTCCTCTTTCGATGACTTTAATTGGACATCTTAATATTATCAAAATAGTTTGCTTAATTTTTTTAATATATTTTTCAAATTGTACCAGTTTTTGTTCCTAAATCCTTTTTTGATTAATTAGATTCGCTCATCGCTTTATTGTTTGGAAACACAAGCACACCCACCTCAAAAAAAATTCCTTTAAAATAAAAAAAATGGAAGGTTTGGCATTACCTAATTTTAGATTTTATTACTGGGCAGTGAATATTAGACATTACTATTTGGATTCATCGTAATGAATACTAAGATGCTTCAAGATGGATTGCCCCAGAGATTTAATTAAGTCTACTAAAAGGTATTCTCTCCTTTTGAGACTTGGAGCATGCTTGCCCTTTTTTTTGCTTCCATGTAAACTGATGATTTGGTAATCAGACACACTTTGAGAATTTGGTTTCAATTTAGAAAACATTTTGGTTACCATAGCTTTTTATTGATTAGCCCTCTTCTACGTAACTCCTTTTTTTCCACCATCCGACCAAGATATCAGTTATGTTAAGTGGATTAGGTTGGATATCCAATCTTTTCTAGATCTATATATTGACCAAAATTTTGCTTCTTTTGAACAACTATCTATTAAATTTAAAATACTCAAACATCACTTTTTTTGTTATTTACAGATTAGAAGCTTCTTAAATTCTTTAATGTTGAAGCTTCCCCAGGATTTAGATCTTAACCTTTATATGGGAAGTATATAATTTTAAACCTAATCATGGAGAATTATCTTTGGTTTTTATCATGACCCCATAGTTATTATTAGAAGTAGTGGACTCCATAATTAGGCCAGCAGCTCTTCTAGGGTGGGGTGTGATTCTTAGTTTATGAATACATTTTTTCCCCCTCTTTTCCTTTTTTTCCAATGAATAACATGGGTTCATATATACCTTGTTCATTGTTATTTGATATTTGTAATTTAATATCAATTTACTTCATTATTAACACCATATTAGGCACGATTAGTATTTTGCACATGTTAAAGCTAATAAAGAAAAAACCCAAACTGCTTTTTTGGATCTGCTGAGAATGATTAAGTAGATTTTAATGATAACATAAATATACTAACATGTACAAATAACATTTATGTCATCTATGTAATAACAGACATCACTGGACACAATATTTCCATACATAAAACCAAAGTAATGTTGAAATCTGAAGAACCAAAGCTTCCTGAAAACATTCAGGTCATGAAGATTAAGAGGAAAAATGTTTATTTTAATTACAGTAAAACCTCGTTGGACCGCAGTAGTTGGGGTCCAAGATCTCCTACCGCATTACAGCCGAGTTGTGGAACAGATGCATATATGTCATGATTCAGGAAGCAGGAAAACAGAACTTAAGCCCTTCCAAATTGTGCTGCCATATCCACCCCCACCCACTTTCAGTCGCGCTGCCCTCTCCCCTCCCCCCCCCATCACTCAGCCGCCCGACTCGCGCTACCGGTCTCCCCCCACCTTCGGCCACCAGACTTGCGCTGCCGGTTTCCCCCTCTTGCCCGCCCCACTCACACTATCAGTCTCTCTCCCCCCACCAATCTATTTTTGAGTTTGTGGCTGTTAGCCTCTGTTAGCCTGGCATCCTGAAATCCATGTTTGGGGTTCCGCGGATTAACGAATCACATCCTTACGAGGTTTCACTGTACCGATAAAAATAATTTCTGAAACCCAGAAGGTGACAAAATGGCAGCACTGCTGGTGCTAACCCAGAAAGCAGGACAACAGGCATTCACTCCCTCCCACCCAACAGCCCTATTCAGTTTTCAATTGATAGTGGCACTGCATTAATAGCAACTCTTTGCGTGCCTTTATAGAGTAAATAAATGAAAGATTTATGTGCACAAAACAATCAGAATTTATTGTCATGAACAAGCCACGAAATTCATCTTACAACAACAATGTTTTAAAAAAAATGTAGTGCACGAAAAGTAAGGTGGTGTCTTTGGTTTATTGATTATTCAGGAATCTGATGGCAGTGGGGAAGAAGCTGTCCTTGGGCTGTTAAGTGCTCATCTTTAGGCTCCTGTACCTTTTCCCGATGGTAGCAGAGTGAAGAGGGCGTAGCCTGAGTGGGGGGGGGGTGTCTTTGAGGATAGAGACTGCTTTTTAAGACACTGCTTCATGTTGATGTCTTCAATGGAGTGAAGTCTGGTGCCTGTGATGTCACAGGCCGAGTTCACAACCCTCTGGAGTTTTTCCCTTGTCATGAGAGTTGGCGCCTCCATACCAGTCAGTGATGCAACTAGCCAGAATGCTCTCCACGGTTCACCTGTAGAAGTTTTCAAGAGTCTCTGGTGACATATTGAATCTCCGCAAAAACCTCAAAATATAACCCAGTAGTTCTCAACCTTTTCCTTTCCACTCACATACAGCTTTGAGTATTCCCTAATCCATAGGTGCTCAGTGATTTCTAAGGTATTGCTTAAGGTGGTATGTGTGGAAAGAAAAAGTTTGAAAATCACTGCTTTAATTGTACCTAATTGGCTCATTATGTGCATGGTTTCATAACTCCAAAGGAAATGGGCCAATGACAATTTTTCTCAGCAAAATATTTCAGTAACAATTGGGTCAAGAGCAGTGGTTCTCACCTTCCCTTCCCACTCACATACCACCTGAAGCAATCCCCTGCTAATCACAGAGTACCAATGGAATAGGGACAACTTAAAGTGGCATGTGAGTGGAAAGAAAATGGTCGAGAACCACTGGTATAGCCGCTGGCGAGCCTTCTTTGTGATTGCATCAACATGGAGGCTCCAGGATAGATCCTTGGAGATGTTGACACCGAGGAATTCGAAGTTCTTGACCCTCTCCACTACCAAACCCTCAATGAGGACTGGGTCGCGTTCCCCTGACTTCCTCCTGAAGTCCACAATCATCTCTTTGGTTTTGCTGACATTGAGCGCAAGGTTATTAGTGTGACGCCTATCTCCCTCCTGTACGCTTCCTCATTGCCATTTGCAATTCTGCCGAAAACTGTGGTGTCATTGGCAATCATATCAATAACATTGGAATTGTGCCTGGCCACACAGTCATGGGTGTATAATGAGTAGAGCAGTGGGCTAAGCACGCATCCTTGGGGTGCACCTGTGTTGATAATCAGTGAGGAGACATTATTTCCAATTTTTACTGACTGTGGTCTTCCGATGAGAAAGTCAAGGATTCAGTTGCAGAGGGCAGTGCAGAGGCTCAGAGTCTGTAGCTTCAAAGGGAATAATGGCATTGAAGGCTGAGTTGTAGTTAATGTATGAAAATTGCTGTTTTCTCCAGCAATATTGCTTCAGCTTTGGAGCGACTGTGATGATAGGTAAAGTGTAGTGGGTCCAGATCTTTGCTTAGGTACGTGTTAATTCCGGCCAGGACCAGCCTCTCAATAGATTTCATCATAGTAAACGTTAGTGCTGCTGGGCGATGGTCGTTGAGACAGCTCAGACTACTCTTCTTGTGCACCAGGATGATTGATACAATAAATGGGTGAGTTTTAATGTCCTCTTCCCCATTTACCCGACTACATGCTTAGATCAACCATGCAACTTATTAACCCAAGGATAAGTGAACTCTTGAATGATCTTCAATCGTTTACTTTTGCAATCATGCACTGTCACTAGCCCCACTGAATCAGATTTAACTTTATCCAACACACACCACCTGGGAAGTGATGTGCACCACTTGGGAAATCAGGGGCATCACTCAGTGGAGATATTACTAGGAGGCAGTCACATCTGGGAAACAGGAGGCATGAAGGTGTCAGGAGAAGGATAGGGACCAGGTAGCCAGTGGCTATTCCCTTCAATAACATGCATACCACTTTAGATACTGTTCAGGTGACAGTTACAGAAGCCAATTCTCTGGCATGGAATCTGGCTCTGTGGCTCAGAAAGAAAGGGAGAAGATGATTGTGATAGAGGGTTCTCTGGTTTGCAGAAGACCAGAGATTCTATTGATGAGATTAAGACTCTTGGTTGCCTCCCAGGTTCCAGGGTCAAAGATGTCTTGGATCAAATCCACAGTATTAAGAGGAAGGACGAGCAACCAGAGGTTCAAGTACACACTGTTGCCAATGTCATAGATAGCAAAATGGATGTGGTCCCGAAGAGTGAATACATGTGGTTAGAATGGAAACAAGAAAGCAAGACCTCAAGGGGAGTCATCTGTGACTTGCTGCTTTTGCCACATGCCAGTGAGAACAAGAATAGGAAAATACAGCAGATAAATGCATGGTTGAAGAGTTGGGGCAGGGGGTTCAGATTTGTGGATCATTGGGGTATTTTCTGGGGAAGGTATGAGATGTACAAAAGGGAGGGGTTCCAACTGAATTTCAGAGGGGACAATCTCCTTGTGAACACGTTTGCTGGAGCTGTTTAAATTAGCGAGGCAGCAGCATGACAACCAATCTGCCAGGTAATAAAATAGAGCAGTTGGTAGAAAGGTTAATGCGATATATATTGATTCTGTGAGGAAGGACAGACAGTGGATGGAGAATAAATGTAGTCAGCTGAATGGGTTTAAATGTGTTAAAAGACTAAGGATGATGAACTCAGAGCATGGATCCATACATGGATTGATGACGTTATTGTATGGAAGATTAATACCAACTCCAACATAGTTGGCAAACAGCCTGTTTTCATATAGCACCTGGACCTGACTATTTATGTTCAGCTAGATATGTTATTTGGAAGTTAAGTTATCACCTTAACTGTAGTTAAGGATACAAACAGTGGTTAATTAGAATTAGACAAAACTTAAGTTTTAAGAAAATTGTAATCAAGGTCAAGATATACGTCACAATAATTTTATTCCATATTATAATTTCTGTAAAACTTGTTTGTCTCTCTGTATTTCACTGAGAGAATTGGCATAATCAATAGGATCCCTATTGGAATGGCATCTGTATCAACTAAAAAGAAACAAGTCCCGGGAGAAAAATTTAGAGTCCCACACAGCCAGTTGGTGACTCACACTGAGCTGAGGCGCCAATAGGCTGAGGCAAGAAGTGGGGAAAAAATGCAAGGACTAGCAGAAAGCCGAAAATAAAAGCCGAAAATATATAGTTTAAGAAATTGGTATTGTTTGAAGTCATGGGAAATCAGTGCAGCAAAGACATCACAAGTTCTGAAACCAAAATCGTGGCTTTGTGCGTGGGAGGTCATGTTTAACAAATCTTCTAGAGTTTTTCAAGGAGGTTACCAAGAAAGTAGATGTGGGAAAGGCTGCGGATGTTGTCTACATGGACTTTAGTCAGGCCTTTGACAAGGTCGCACATGAGAGGTTAGTTCAGAAGGTTCCGACATGAGGAATCCATGGAGAGGTTGTAAACTGGATTCAAAATTGGCTGAATGGGAGAAGACAGAGAGTGGTAATGGATGGTTGCTTCTCAGACTGGAGGCCTGTGATTAGTGGTGTGTCTCAGGGATCTGTGTTGGGACCATTGTTGTTTGTTGTCTTTATCAATGATCTGGATGATAATGTGGGAAATTGGATCAGCAAGTTTGCTGATGACACTAAGATTGGAGGTGTCGTGGACAACGAGGAAGGCTTTCAAAGAGGGATCTGGACCAACTGGAAAAATGGGACAGAAAATGGCAGATGGAATTTAATATAGATAAATGTGAAGTGTTGCATTTTGGAAGAACAAACCAAAGTAGGACATATATAGTAAATGATTGGGCACTGAGGAGTGTGGAGGAACAAAGGGATCTGGGAATACAGGTACATAATTCCCTGAAAGTGGCATCACAGGTAGACAGGGTTGTAAAGAAAGCATTTGGCATCTTGGCCTACATAAATGAAAGCATTGAGTAAAGGAGTTGATATGTTATGGTGAGGCTGTGTAAATCTATTTATTTATTTATTTATTTATTTTAATTTAAGACATGCAGCACAGTAGCAGGCCACTTCAGCCCACAAGTCCATGCTGCTCAATTTGCACCCAATTAACCTACACCCCCAGTACGTTTCAAACAGTGGAAAGAAACTGGAGCCCCCAGGAAAAACCCACGCAGGCACAAGGAGAACGAACAAACTCCTTACAGGCAGCATGGCATTCACACCCTGCTCCCGATCGCTGCCGTTGTAAAGTTGTTGTGCTCAGCCAGCCATGCCACCCCAGAAGACATTGGTGAGGCCAAATTTCGACTATTATGTGCAGCCTTAGTCGTCAAACGACAGGAAGGATATCAGTAAGATTGAAAGAGATTTACTTGGAGTTGCTGGATCTTCAGGAGTTGAGTTACAGGGAAAGATTAAACAGGTTAGGAGTTTATTCCTTGGAGCGTCGAAGAATGAGGGGAGATTTGATAAAGTTTACAAAATTATAGACAAAGTAAATGCGAGTAAGCTCTTTCCACTTAGATTAGGAGTGATAAATTGTGATAAGTGGCTTTAGATTGAAAGGAGAAAGATTTAGGGGAATCATTAGGGGAACTTCTTCACTCAGAGAGGTGGGAGTGTGGAACGAGCTGCCATCTGACCTGGTAAAAGCAGGCTCACTTCTGAGATACATGGATGGGAAAGGTCTGGAGGGTTATGGACTGGGTGCAGGTCAATGGGACTAGCTGAATAATATTTTGGCACAGACTATAAGGGCCGAATGATCTGTTTTCTGTGCTATCATATTCTATGGAAAGATCAACCAATCCCAAATGCTCCTTGCTGGACAACAAAAACGTGTCAAAAGGTGAAGTGATTGATAAAACATTGGCAGCAGGCAGAAGTTCCTCCAGGATCCCCGAATGATCCGATAATACAGAAACTGGCAATGATCGCTTTAGTCACCGTCTTGGGGACAATGGCCATTAAGGGGATCTTTTAACATAACCAAGATTCAAACTTTGTGGGATAAAATGTGAGGTCGGATGGAGACACTACGTGGGAACTAGATTACATGTTAAATTGCTTTCAGGTGTGATGGAATGTTGCTAAGCCACACCAATATCCTAAAACTAAAAATAGGTGTCTAAATCCCGATATACCTACTCAAAAATACCCTTTGTAAAGGACAATGGGGAATCTAAAGAGCTAAATCAACTCCTTATAGCTATTGCTGCCACTCACAAGAAGGTCTCACTCTCTCCTCCCTACCAACCAAACTGTCCAATATGAATGATGATGTCACCGCAGCTGCTGGGACTGATAGCCCAGTGCTCTCCCAGTGGCGGGACAATAGACCAGATCAAAATGTGAAAGGTCATAATATTTGTTAAACATAACTCATCATTTCTGATCAGTAACCAGATTCCTCTATGTATTGCAAAATGATGATAGGAAGCCTGCCAATCCTTAAGCTTTGGACCTCCACAGAGATTAGGTCAATGATAGCAGAAGCCCCAAATCTCTTAAAAGCACCTTATGCCTTCCATAATTAGCTGACCCAAGCTTGCAATATTACTCTTGGGGGGGGGGGGGGGGGGGGGGGTGGTATAACCATGTTGTTGAAGTGCGCCTACAGAGCCTCATGGCCCAGCATGCAGTAAGGGTTCTCTGCTCTATCAGATGACAGGGATTGGTGAGATAATAAGGTATTGCTGGGTCAGGGAAATTAATTTATGGCTTACTGGCTGCCAAAGGAAGACAACAGTCTATTATGTAGGATGCCAGAAAGGCTGGGGATATTGGAGAACTGACTCAAACTTTGCAGCAGCCAGATTTTCTGGTGATGTACAAGAGTAAATGGGATAAATGTGCTGGTGTTCCTTTGGCAGATCATCAACTACTGGCTATCAAGACCTTGCTAAATTGCAAGTAACCTGGACATGCCCAAACTTTTTAACTGAGAAAACTGATTGGCAAACAAAAATAGCAAGGTCCTCAGAGGCTCAAGGAGTCTACATGACAATCCCCACGGCAACAGATCAGTGAGGGACTCAGCGGATGACGAACTCACATAGGCTGCAGGAAGTCAGCAACTTGCAGAACCAGGATTAGTAAGGGTGCTAAGGGCAGGAAAGGTTCCATAAGGACCTTGGGCACTGAAGACTCCTTCAATATGTCAGAGCTTTGGATCTGGGTCTCAAGTTGCCAATGGATCAAACTGTGTGACTGAGGAGGCACTGGAGGCGAATCCACAGACAATCAATGTCTCTGAAGGAACTTTCATTTGGTACTCCCCCTCTCATACTTTAAGAGCCACCAGGCAATACTATGATGAATCTTTGCCTTATGGCAAAAAGAAGAAAATTTTGAATAATGTTACATTTTCTATTATTACATGACAATAAAGGAATCTTGAAATCTTGTAATCTTAAAGGCAATGCACATCAATGGTGAAATATAGCAGGAGGCCAGAGAACAAGAACTTTTCAGAGGTGGAGGGCCTGAATGGTGCCCCAGATGCAGGTTGGAAGGGACTGGACAAGAAGAGGGGGGTTGGTGACAAGGCATGAGGAGTTAAGTTCAGTGGGGCAGGAGCAGGCAGAAACAATAGGTCTACCAGAGCAGTTCTTTTGTGAATTATGAGTAGGATATAGATGTGGGCAGTGTAGGGGAAACAACAAGATTGAGTGTAGTTGCAAAGAGATCTCCCCAATTTATTAAGTTTGTAATAGTGTGGGAGATGATACCTTGACAATGGTTAGTAGAGTCTTGGTCTAGGGAAAAATATAAGTGTCTGAGAGCTGGTGTTTGGCCTCAGCACTGTCGGGATCAGTAATGTAATGTACATGGACAATGTTCAAATAGTAGGAAGCCTGATGGAAAAAATCAACAATAAAAGAACATTGGAATTCCATCCTGTCCAATAATAATAACATAATTAAGACTGGACTAGATTCAATCTCTCACCCCAGTGATAAAAGAACACCAACATATTAATTAAGTCATATATCCAAAGTCGTAGTTTTAAGTTAAGAGTTACTATTCCTTAAACACTTGAAAGCTAGCTTGTGTTCTTTACGTTCCACAAACAAACATGAGTTAGTGTATCTGAAAGAAATGAAAAATAACACCAACCATTATCTTAAATGTGTGCAATTTCAAAGGCAAGGTTGTAAGACCCAGGCACAGAATGGTATCAGCCCATTCCCTTTCCCACAATATTTTGCAATTCAGGAAACAGCACTCTGGAAATATTTCTTGAGCTCAGTAATTGCAAAATAAAACAAAAATATTTTCAAATTATTCAATTATGTTAATCAAACCAACCGTGAATGAAATATCCTTTGATTACTAATCAATCTACAACTATGCTGTAAACAAGTTAATCTCATACTGAAGTTCTAAAATGCTTGGCCAGAATTAAAATATCACCAGAACATGCAAAGGTTTAAGTAAATCTAGTAAAATTATTAATGTACTTTTAATAAACTGAATACCTGTTGCAAAGATTCATCCGTAAGCTTGTCCTGGTTTCCTACATGGACTTTCTGCAGAAAAGGGCAATAGCAAGCAATTGCAATGAGGGAAATGTCACTAAGTTGTTTGCATCGTAATGCTATATATTTCTGCAGTCCTGGACTCTGCATTGCTATGGAACTCACTCCACTGTCAGAGATATTTCGACAATCGGATATATTAATTTGGATTCTATTTCGGTTCTTGGATGCAATTTGCTTGAGTACATCATCAGTGATCTGTCAAGAAAAAAAATCAACGTTAACCATAATTATCACCTTTTCAATACAAGTTTAAGAACAAACGCAAGCTGCTTCATTTTCAGGTTGGGACTTTGCTGTCATGTTCAGTGCTTCAATCAAAAGAAGAGAAACAGGGCCTTTGGTTCATTAGAGTCTATGGCAAACTATTATTCTGCCTGGACCCAAAAACTTGCACCCAGGCCATAGTCCCCCCAGAGCCCTCAATATCCCTCCAACCCATGTACTAAACTATTTTTTCCTTAAATGTCAAAATCGAGCTTGCATTTACCTCTTCAGCTGGCAGCTCGTTCCACACTCTCACCACTTTGAAGAAATTCTCCCCCCACCCCTCAACCTTAACCTTAACCTCTTGTTCTAGTCTCACCCAACCTCAGAGAAAAAAGACTGCTTGCATTTACTATATCTATCCCCTCATAATTTTGTATCACATAGATTCAAAGAAACATCTTCAAGGGTCAAAGAAAAATAAATAACCAGAATAACAAAGTGAAAGTATTTTTACAGAGTTGTAAATTTAATGAAAGCATCAGAGTTTCAGAGATGAAAGCATCCTGGAACAAAAAAAAGGTGTGTTGTTGGCAGAGACAAACTCAATGCTAACATATTACATTTTCTTGTAAATTTTATTTTAATTTGCATTAATGACTAACAACATTTATCCATAATCATAGAGAATAATAAAACTATGCAAAAAGAAAACATAATTTTATATTTTCTCCCCTCCTAACCTCCTAAAAAATGGAAAAAAGCTTACCTGAATTTATCATATATCATTCATTAATTAAATTTGATATTTAAAAATATAATCTTAAACCTTAAATTTAGTAGGGTGAGTTGGAGCGGGAGCAGTGGATGCTGTAGATGAACTCTTACCAATTAAATCCATACAAGGTTTCCAAATTTTATAAAATTTTTCTGGTTGATTCCGTAAATTATTTTCTCCAATGGTATACAATTTTGTAATTCCATTTCCCATCAATTCAACCCCACAACATTGTCTAATTTCCAAGTTATTGCCACACTTTAAAACTTCCTCTGATAAATATCAAACTTCAATTCATGAACATCACCTTTCAAAAATATTTTTGGGTCTTTCAGAACTTGTATCTTCTTAATTTGTTCCAGAAAAATATTCAAATCTTCCGAAAATTTTTCTACTGCGTGTACAAAGGTTCCAACCTCTTTATTACATTTAGAACAGCAATTTGAATTAAGTCCATGTAATTTATGTGGAATATAATATAAATAATGTAAAAATTAAATTGTACCATTTGGTTTCTGAGATTATGCCACTTTCATGGCATAATTTTGACCATACTTCTACTTGGATTTGTATATTTAAATCTCTTTCCCACCTCAATTTAGATTTAAATAGATTTTTTTGGGCAATTTTATATACATATTAGTAATAAATTTTAATAAGCATATCAGTTATTAAATATTCAAATTGACTTTTTTTCTGGTAATCTGAAATTCAACCCTAACTTTCTTTTAAAATATGGTTTAAGTTGATAATAAGAAAAAATAGTATTATTTGGTATATTATATTTGTCTTTCAATTGGTCAAAAAGTTTTTAAAAAGCCCAAAAAACAATCCTTTATCCTTTTTATTCCACAGTTATGCAAAATATCAAAAAATTAATTATTTACTGTAAAAGGAATTAAAAGATTTTGCTTTAATAGCATTTTTAGCTATTTGGTAATTTTTCATTCCTCTTTCTTCATGGATTCCATTCCATATTTTAAGTATATGTTTCAAAATTGATGTATCTATTTTCCCTTTCAACAAAATATGTTCAGAATTATTTTCTGCTATTTTACTCATTTCAATTTGTACCCACACTGTCTTTTCACCAGTCTGATAACAGGAAGACAAGAATCTAAATTGAGCTGCCTGATAATAATTTTTAAAATTAAGCATTAGTAGTTCCCTCTGATCATATTTCCATGTTAATTTTTCCAATGCCATCCTAGGCATTTTGTCTTGCCAAATAAATGCTCTTACAATCTTGAAAAAAATGTTGTTGGTACAGAAATTGGTAATGATTGGAATAGATATTGTATTCTAGGAAAAATATTCATCTTCCCACAATTTATCCTTCCTATTAAAGAAATTAGCAAATCCTTCCATCTGAAGTCTTTTTTAATGTTCTTCAATAAAGGTATATAATTTAATTTAAATAAATTATTCAAATTCTTATCAATATTAATTCCTAAATATTTAACTGCCTCCTTCTGCCATTTAAATTGTCATTTTCTTAATTTGAGTATAATCAGTCTTGGTCATTGGCATCACTTCACTTTTATCAATATTTACTTTATAACCTGATATTAACCCATACTCTGCCAATCGTACATTTATTTTTTTAATAAAATTTCAGGGTTTTTAAGATAAAATTGGTCTTTATGCAGATGATGTAATATTATATGGTATTTTTTAATCTTTTATCTTCAAGCCCTTAATCTCATTATCTCTTCTTATCACCTCTGCTAAAGGTTCTATAGCCAACACAAATAAAAAGGTGATAATTAACAACTTTCTCTAGTTGATCTTTTCAATAAGAAAGGATTTGATATTTGTCTATTTGTTACTGCTATTATGTATATATATATATAAATAATGATAATCAACATGATTATCCAACTGCACGAAAACCAACAAGGTCGGGTCAGATACAGCAATGAGCTCTCTGAACCCTTCTCCATTAACAATGGCGTGAAGCAAGGCTGTGTTCTGGCACCAACCCTCTTTTCAATCTTCTTCAGCATGATGCTGAACCAAGCCATGAAAGACCCCAACAATGAAGACGCTGTTTACATCCGGTACCGCACGGATGGCAGTCTCTTCAATCTGAGGCGCCTGCAAGCTCACACCAAGACACAAGAGAAACTTGTCCGTGAACTACTCTTTGCAGACGATGCCGCTTTAGTTGCCCATTCAGAGCCAGCTCTTCAGCGCTTGACGTCCTGCTTTGCGGAAACTGCCAAAATGTTTGGCCTGGAAGTCAGCCTGAAGAAAACTGAGGTCCTCCATCAGCCAGCTCCCCACCATGATTACCAGCCCCCCCACATCTCCATCGGGCACACAAAACTCAAAACGGTCAACCAGTTTACCTATCTCGGCTGCACCATTTCATCAGATGCAAGGATCGACAATGAGATAGACAACAGACTCGCCAAGGCAAATAGCGCCTTTGGAAGACTACACAAAAGAGTCTGGAAAAACAACCAACTGAAAAACCTCACAAAGATAAGCGTATACAGAGCCGTTGTCATACCCACACTCCTGTTCGGCTCCGAATCATGGGTCCTCTACCGGCACCACCTACGGCTCCTAGAACGCTTCCACCAGCGTTGTCTCCGCTCCATCCTCAACATCTATTGGAGCGCTTACATCCCTAACGTCGAAGTACTCGAGATGGCAGAGGTCGACAGCATCGAGTCCACGCTGCTGAAGATCCAGCTGCGCTGGATGGGTCACGTCTCCAGAATGGAGGACCATCGCCTTCCCAAGATCGTGTTATATGGCGAGCTCTCCACTGGCCACCGTGACAGAGGTGCACCAAAGAAAAGGTACAAGGACTGCCTAAAGAAATCTCTTGGTGCCTGCCACATTGACCACCGCCAGTGGGCTGATATCGCCTCAAACCGTGCATCTTGGCGCCTCACAGTTTGGCGGGCAGCAACCTCCTTTGAAGAAGACCGCAGAGCCTACCTCACTGACAAAAGGCAAAGGAGGAAAAACCCAACACCCATCCCCAACCAACCAATTTTCCCCTGCAACCGCTGCAATCGTGTCTGCCTGTCCCGCATCGGACTTGTCAGCCACAAACGAGTCTGCAGCTGACGTGGACTTTTTACCCCCTCCATAAATCTTCGTCCGCGAAGCCAAGCCAAAGAAAGAAAGATAAATAATGCCCTTATCCAATTTATAAAATTTATTGGAATTCCAAAAATCTTCAATAATTTAAATAAATAGTCTCATTCTAATCTATCAAACACTTTTTCTGCATCTAAAGTCAAAGCTATTGATGATATTTTTTTCTTTTTTGAGCTACATTTAATAAACTTTAAAACTTAACAATATTATCAGTTAATCTTCTATTCTTGAATAAACATGTTTTGTCCATATTTATAAATTTAGGTAAACATTTAGCCAATCTATTAAATAATAATCAAGACAGAATTTTATAATCTGTATTCAATAGTAATAATGGTCTATATGAGGATGGAAGCAAAGAATCCTTCCCTTTATTTTGGAATGACTGTTATTAATGCTGTTTTAAACGACTCTGATAAATCACAGGAGTCGTTCATTTGATTGAGCAATCCCATAAATATAGGGATCAATAACTCTTTAAATTCTTTGTAAAACTCCAGAGAGAAACCATCTTCTCCTGGAGCCTTATTATTTGGTAAAGACATCAATATGTCTTACATTTCTAAATTAACAAACTCTTTTACTGTTACAATCTTTTCCTCAATATTTAATTCCGGCAATATAATTTGTGATAAATATTCATCTATTTTATATCCATCCCTCAAAGATTCCGATTGATATAATTTCTTATAAAATTTCATAAAAACATCATTAATACCTGGTGTTTTATAAGCAAGATAACCTGATTCCTCTTTTATGGCTATTATTTGTTCTCAATAATTGCTCTGTCTTCAATTCCCATGTTAAAACTTTATGGCTTTTTCTCCCAACTCATAATATTTTTGTCGAGTTCACCTTGTTTTTCTCTCCACTTTATGTTTGTATTTCATTAAATTTCAATTTTTTTTAAATTCCAATATTCTTCGTTTCTCATCATTCACTTGATTCTGTAATTCTTTTTCCAACTGTTATTTCTTTTTCCAAATGATTAACTTCAGACATTTTTTTAATCTTAGCTGTATAACTTATTATTTGCCCTCTTAAATAAGCCCTCATTGACTCCAAAACCACAAATTTATTAGTTACTGAGTGTTCATTAGTGCTAGAAAAAAATTCATCTGTTGTCTTATAAATTCACAAAAATATTGCCTTTTTAACAATGCAGTATTAAACCTCCATCTAATATTTTGCTCTTCTTCCACTACAATTGACCTAACTAAAGGTGAATGGTCAGATAATATCCTTGCTTGATATTCAATCTTTTGGACTCTTGCTTGTAGTTGAGAAGAGATTAAAAACATATCTATACATGAATACGTCTTATGTCTAAAGGAATAAAATAAATAGTCTCAAATACCAGGATGCATCTTCCTCCAACTATCATTTCATTCATAAAATACATCACAGTTTTAACTACTTTATTTTTAACCATAATTCCACCTGAATCAACTTCAAATCAAAAGTAAAATTAAAATTTCCTCCCATGATTATTATTTTCCCCTTTGCATTGGCTAACTGCATAAAAACATCTTGTATAGATTTTCCATCATCTCTATTTGGGGCATATATATTCATTCACAATAAATAAGAAAGGAGGCACAGAGAGCAGCCAGCAAGGAGCAGCCCAGTGAGTGAGTGACCTGGTGAAGGAGAGGGGCTTTGAGGCTTTGGCTCAAGAGGCTTCAGCAAGCAGAGGCTGAGGACGAGCATATCTAAATTGAGGTAAGATGGTCACATTTAGTTTAATATACATCTTTTTATATTTACACTGGTAAGGTACAAGGATAAGGAGGAAGGATGAGTGTGAGGGCAGTTTTCTGCTCCCTTTGTCACATGTAGGAAGTCATGGAGTCTTCTAACATCCTGGATGTCCATGTGTGCATTAAGTGTGCTGAGCTGCAGTGTCTAAGAGACTGAGTCAAGGACCTTGAGCTGCAGCTCGATGCCCTCGCTTTGGTCAGGAAGAGCAAGGCCGTCATAGATAGGAGTTATAGTCAGGTAGTCACACCGAGCCCACGGGAGATGGGGTAGTGGGTTACTGTTAAGAAGAATAAAGAGAAAGGTTGGGCTCCAGAGAGAGCATCTGAGCCTGAAATCCTCAGAAATCGGTACTCCTCTTTGAGTACTGAGGAAAGGGATAGACAGGCTAAGGCAGGCAGAGGTGTAGGATCAGCCTCTTTAGCACAGAAAGGAAGTAATAGGAAGAATAGGGCGATAATTATAGGGGATTCGATAGTGAGGCGGATTGACAGAGGATTTTGTGGACGAGATAAAGAACACCACATGGTGGTTTCCCTTCCTGGTGCCAGGATCCGGAATGTGGCTACATGAGACCAGAACATCCTAAAGGGGGAAGGGAAAGAGCCTGAGGTTGTGGTTCACGTCGGTACCAATGACATTGGTCGGAAGAAAGTGGTCCTGCAAAATGAATATAAGGAGTTAGGCAGGGAGCGCAGAAGAAGGACCATTAAGGGTGTAATCTCTGGATTACTTCCTGTGCCATGCAATAGTGAGGGCAAAAATAGAGTCAGGTGGAGATTGAATGTGTGGCTGAAGGGGTGGAGTAAAAGTCAGGGTTTTAAGTTCTTGGACCACTAGGACCATTTCTGAGGAAGATGGGACCTACAGTGTAAAGATGGGTTAAATCTAAATCCCAGCGGTACCAGTCATTTGCTAGGGCTTTAAACTAGTAAGGTTAGGGACAAGGGTTCATGTCAGGGAGGATAACAAGAACATAGTCTTTAGGCAAAGAAAAAAGGCTTTTTCACACAATCTGGAGGTGGAACAGCAGCAGGTAATAAATAGTGGCCATAGTAACAATTGTAGAGAGGGTGAGAGGCAGAAAGTTAAATGTGGAAGATCTCTGAGATGCATTTATTTCAATGCAAGGAGTATAATAAACAAGGTGGATGAACTAATGGTGTGGATTGACACGTGGCGTTATGATGTGATAGCAATTTATGAGACATGGTTGAAGGAAAGTTGTGAATAGCAGCTAAATATTCTGGGATTTTGCTGCTTTAGACGTGACACAATTGGCGGGGTACGAGGGGGAGGTGTGGCGTTGCTTGTCAGGGAAGATATTACAGTGGTGCTGTGGCAAGGTAGACTGGAGGACTCGTCGCACGAGGCTCTGTGGGTTGAACTAAAAAATAAGAAAGGTGAGGCTACAAATATAGGGGTATATTATAGGCTGCCAAAAGAGGTTAGAGAACTGGAAGAGCAAATGTGCAGGAAAATTGCTGAGATATGTAGTAGAAATAGGGTTGTGATAGTTGGGGATTTCAATTTTCCCAACATTGATTAGGAAACACAATCAGTGAGAGGGATGGCTTAGACTTTGCACAATGTGTTCAGGATTGCTTTTTACAGCAGTATGTTGAGGTGCCTACTAGAGGGGAGGCAGTGTTAGATCTATTGTTAAGAACTGTGGATCCAGTGATCATGGGTCCATTAGCTTCAACTTAAATATGGAAAGGGATAGGACATGTCCGCGGTTGAAGGTCTTCGTGGGGGAAGGCTAGATTTGAAGAAATGAGAAGGGATTTGCAGAAAATTATATGGGCTGATCTTTTTTTCTGGAAAGGATGTAGAGGAGACTTGGAGGATATTTAAAAAAGAGATATTGAGAGTACAGGATCTTTACGTGCCAGTCAGATCGAAATGCAAGCTTAAGGAAACCGTGGTTTTCTGGAAAAATAAGGAAGTTGGTTCGGGATAAGAGGGGGGCATTTACTAAATTTAAGAAGCAAAAATGGATAAGATGTATGATTATTACATAGATTGCAGAAAAAACCTTAAGAAGGAAATTAGAAAGGCAGAAAGAAGGTATGAGGTGTCAATAGCTGATATGGTAAAAGTGAATCCTAAAGGTTTTTACAGATATGTGAATAGTAAAAGGAGGGTTAAGGATAGAATAGGACCACTGGAAAATGAGAGCGGTGAACTGTGCGAGGAACTGTATTAGATGGGAGAGATATTAAACAATTTTTTCTCATCTGTGTTCACGAAGGAAAAGGACATTGGAATATGTGAGATAAGTGAGGCAAATGGCTTAGTTATGGAAAAGATAGGGATTAGTAAAGAGAGCTTCTAGGGTCAGTGAAAGTGGATAAGTCTCCTGGTCCTGATGGGAGGTCATGGAGCAAATAGCGGAGGCACTGTCAGTGATTTTTCAACGATCACTGGAGGAGGGTGTGGTGCCACGGGATTAGAGGGTTGCTAATGTAATTCCGTTGTTTAAAAAAGCCACGAGGTGTCGGCCAAGTAATTATAGGCCTGTAAGCTTGACTTCGGTGGTAGGGAAAGTTATGGAGGGTATTCTTAGAGATGGTGTGTATAAATATCTAGATAAGCAGGGATTGATCAGGAGCACCCAGCATGGGTTTGTGAAGGGGAAGTCATGTTTGAGAACCTTGTTGAGTTTTTTAAAGAAGTGACAAGAAAGGTGGATGAAGGTAATGCAGTTGATGTAGTCTATCTGGATTTTAGCAATGTTTTTGATAAGGTTCCACATGAAAGGTTAGTAAGGAGGGTTCAGTCACAAGGGATTGATAGAGAAATAGTAAGATGGGTTCAGAGGTGGCTGGAGGATAGACAGCAGAGGGTCATGGTGGACAACTGTCTATCAGGATGGAAGCCTGTGATGAGCGGTGTACCTCAAGGATTGTTGGTAGGTCACCTGTTGTTCATAATTTATATTAATGATTTGGATGATGAGGTGGTTAACTGGGTAAGTAAATACGCAGACGATACGAAAATAGGGGGAGTGGTGGATAGCGAGGAAGGTTTTCAGGGATTACAGAGGTATTTGGTTTGTCTGGAGAGTTGCGCTGAAAGATGGCAGATGGAATTTAATGTGGAGAAGTGTAAGGTGCTTCATTTCGGAAAAAATAATCAAAATAGGACATATGTAGTAAAGGGGAGGACATTGGGAAATGCACAAGAACAGAGATCTTGGAGTTATGGTGCAGCGTTCCTTGAAGGTGGATTCCCATGTTGACAGGATAGTTAAGAAGGCATTTGGTATGTTAGCCTTCATAAATCATAGCATAGAGTATTGGAGCTGGGAAGTGATGCTGCAACTGTTTAAAGCATTGGTGAGGCCAGATTTGAAGTATTGTGTTCAGTTCTGGTCTCCAAATTATAGGAAGGATATAGATAAGGTGGAGAGGGTGCAGAGAAGATTTACAAGGATGTTGCCTGGCTTTAAAATACCTAGAGTACAGAGAAAGATTGAAGAGGTTAGGACTTAATACATTGGAACGTAGACAGTTGAGAGGGGATTTGATAGAGGTGTTTAAAATTATGAAGGGAATAGATAGACTAGATGCAAGTAGACTTTTCCCCCTGAGAGCAGGGGAGGTTGAAACAAAAGGACACAAGTTGAGGGTAAGGGAGCAAAATTTTAGGAGAAACACTAGAGGATGCTTCTTCACTCAGAGAGTGGTGGCTGAATGGAATAATCTTTCGGAGGAAATAGTTGAGGCAGAGTCAATTCTTTCATTTAAGAGGAGGCTGGATATATACATGGATAGGAGAGGGTTGGAGGGTTATGGGCGGAGAATAGGCGGGGGGATCTAGCAGAGCTGTTTGAGTGAACCGGCGTGGACTTGAAGGGCCGAGATAACCTGTTTCCATGCCATAAACTTATATGGTTATATTCAACGTCAAACATTCCAAATAAATTTTAAAATTTAACATCACACATCTTCCCGCTTTATCAATATATACAATATTTTAATTGGTTAACTTTTATTTATTAATATCATTACCCCTCCAGCTTTAGAGTTAAATGAAGAAAACAATACCATTCCGACTAATCCCTCTTTAATTTCACGTTCTATATCCGTTAACTGAGTTTCTTGCAAAAAGCTACATCCCCTTTAGTTTTTTTAAATATATACAACTTAATGACTTTTTTTCTCCTTATCGGATCCTGAATTTCATCAATATTAATACTAATAAAGTTCATTAGTCCGTTCAGCATCCCTTTCCCCACACACTCACCCCCTAACATATTAAGTTCATAAACAATCCAGGCTTTGAACAAAAAAAGGAAAGGTAATGAAAAGTAAGAAGAAAAACTCCCAGAGGCACGTGATGGTAAAGCGTCTCAAATCCCTTGATCTAAACTCGATGTGCCCATGATTCCAGTGGTCAGCATCATACTCCCTACTAACTCACTCAATATACCATATCATCCCTTATTATAGTTTTTTCAACAAAGCTAATAATCCATTGATCTCATCAAAATATAATACATCACATCCATTATAGGTTAAACCTTCCTCCCCCTTTAAACTCTCCCAAAACAATGTAATTTCAGTTACAGTAAAATTCTTTCAGCTATGTCATTAATTCAGGTATCAGCAACCACCTGTTGTTCTTTAGCAGGCAATGAATCGACATAAACCTTTGCTTCATTAGGCTCTTGTCTTGGGTAAACTTGTACCTCTCATTTTGTTCGTTTTACATTGGTCACAATGTTTGAGCTACCGAAAGAAAATAGACACACACACCGAGAGCAATTCAGTTTATACAAATGTTTATTACAAATTCAAAAGCTGATTTCAAACTACAATATGCAAGCCCTTCCCAACTATACTTATCAACGCCTGGACTGGTCCCAACTGCCGAAGCGAGGCAACGACTGCACACTTGTAGTAGGTTGTCAGGGCGCTGGTAGAAGCTTCTCCATCTCCCCCAATCGGGATATTGGCTGGCCTCTAGAAGTTCTTCTTCTTGCTGAGAGATGTTGCCACCTCTCGGAGAGTCTCAAAATTACCCAAAAACTGCTTACCCAAGCACCTATTCCCAGCACAGCAAGAAAGATAAGCGAGCAAGCTAGCATGCTAGGCTTCTATCGAATAATGTAATTTTAAGCTTATCACTTTGAATACAATGGTTTATTTTGGATCAAGGCTAGGCCTCTGACAGTCTGTGACCAAAACAAGCAGGAAGATTAAATGTTCTTGGTACACAGATGTCCTTTTGTCAGATAACTGCATCTCTGGCCCCTCGGTGGAATTTAGCTTATGTCTGCTGATTCTAAAACACAAGCAGGTTCTCAGCCTTGCAGAAGCAAAGGCTGCAAAAGTCAAAAAACACGGTTTAAATCTTCCATTATAGCTCTGTAAAAAAAATCTATTCCTCTCACCCGGGACAAATATTTTCAGTACAGCAGGACATTTCAAAACAAAGGCATAGACTTTTTTCCATTGCACATCTTTAACCGGATTAAACCCTTTTCTCTTTTTTAACAAATCAAAACTTACATCTGGATAAAAGAAAATCTTATTTCTGTGGCGCCTGCAATAGCGGAGATCGGGCCGGCATATCGCGCAGCAGCCCTAAAATGGCATTGGTCAAGCTGCCCAGCTAACTCAGCAGAAACAGGCTGAGGAAGAAAGGCATTCATATGCATGGATATTCCCATCTGCTATTGTTATTCATATGGTGGGAACTTGAACAGTATAAAAGCAGCCTTTCCAGCCCTAATAAAGTGAGTGATCTTAACCTGCCACACTGTGTGTGTGTGTGTGTGTGTGTGTGTGTGTGTGTGTGTGTGTGTGTGTGTGTGTGTGTGTGTGTGTGTGTGTGTGTGTGTGTGTGTGTCTGTGTGTGTGTGTGTCTGTGTGTGTGTGTGTCTGTGTGTGTGTTTCTTTGTAGCAGTTGGCTACAATTGGTGACCCCGACAGTTTAGAAGGAATCTAAACCTAGCGATGGAGAACAAAGCAGCAGTCAGTACAGTCGGCCTAAAGTTCCTGACCTTCTGGACAGTTCGACCCGGCATGCGGTTCGACCAGGCGGAGGCTCAGTTCCAGATTCGGGGCATCACAGCAGAGACCACCCGGTACTATCATGTGGTCAGTGCATGGATCCGCAGACTGTAAACAGAGTGGCTAACTTTATCCATAGGCCACCATCGGAAGGCACTTACACTCTCTTCAAAGAGCTATTAACAGAGATGTTCGGACTGGCGAGAACGAGGAGCACGTTTGCTCCACCTGGATGGGCTTGGAGACAGATCCCCATCAGCACTCAATGAGATGCTGGCCCTCCTGGGAGATGAGTAGCCCGGCATCATGTTCGAGAAGGCATTCCTCAAACAGATGCCTGAAGACATCCAACTCCTCCTGGCGGATGCGGATTTAACTGATCCCCGGAAAGTCGCAGCACAAGCAGACGTTCTATGGAAACAGGAACAGAAGTGCTCGGCTATCGTGGGGCTCGTAAAGAAGTCCTGCAATCAGACCAGAGCAGTCCCGAGCAAGGAACAGCAGACAAGAGGCAGGAGTGAGTCCAGCGACAGATGGTGCTTCTACCACTGGAGATGGGGCACCGAGGAAAATGACAAGGCCAGCCATCGCTGTTGGCCACAAAGGCTGGCCACCAAGAGAGCCTGCTGTACGTCTGGGACTGCCTATCTGGCTGACGCTTCCTGGTGGATACAAGTGCAAAGGTCAGCATGATACCCCTGACAGGGTTGGACACTATAGGCGCAGGCTAGCGGGACCCACGTTGAGGGCTGCCAACAACAACAGTAAATGGACATGGTACTTGTAGGGCCGAGCTGCAGTTCGCGGGCAGCCACTTCTCATGGGAGTTCACGCTGGCCGCAATGGAACAACCACTCCTCGGAGCCCACTTCCTGCGAGCCCATTTCCTGCGAGCCCACAGACTCCTAGTGGACCTTAAGGGTAAGCGACTTGCCCACACTGAGACCTACCAGATCATCGCACTGAGGGGTGCTAGGTTTCCAGCAATGCACCTGGACTCCGTCCACACCTGAGGATGAGTTCTTCAAGGGATTCCCGGCATTCTTTCCCCTCAATTCACAGCAGAGATGACTCGACACGGCATTTGACATCACATCCTGACCAAGGGCCCACCTCTCCACCCAAGGACGAGAAGATTTTCTCCGGAGAAGCTCCGACTGGCCAAGGAGGAGTTCCACAACCTCGAGGAGTTGGGTGTTGTTCGATGGTCAGACACCCCATGGGCATCGCCCCTGCACATGGTGCCTAAAGCAACTGGAGGCCGGAGACCATGTGGCGACTATCGCTGGCTCAATGAAGCCACCACCCTGGACCATTACCCTGTTCCACACATCCAGGATTTTGCAGTAAACCTCCACGGGGCAACAATATTCTCAAAAGCAGACCTCGTGCGAGGATATCACCAGATTGCGGTCCATCATGATGGCATCCCTAAGATGGCCATTATCACTCCATTTGGGCTGTTCAAGTTCCTGAAGATGCCATTCGGGCTCAAAAATGCAGCACAGACATTCCAGCGACCGATGGATGCAGTGGGCCGAGACCTGGACGGCACTTTCATCTACCTCAACGATATCCTCGTGGCAAATAAAACCCGACAAAAACACCTTCATCACCTCTGAAATCTCTGTAGTCGTCTGCAGGAGTTAAGCTTCACCATCAACCTGGCCAAATGCCAGTTTGGCCTGAACACCATCGATTTCCTGAGCCACAGGATTACAAAGGATGGAGCCACACCACTGCCCGACAAGGTAGAGGCCACCCGCAGCTTCCCGAAGCCCAGTTCAACCAAAGGTCTGCATGAGTTTGTGGGGATGATAAACTTTTATTGCAGGTTTATCCCAGCAGTGCTCGAGAGATGTGCCCTCTGTTCATCCTGATGTCTGGGACAACAAATCTGCACTTGCGTTTGTGGAAACCAAAGAAGCCCTGGCCAAAGAAGCTACACTCCTGACCCACCCCAGACCAGGTGCACCCACGACCCTCACAGTCGAAGCCTCAGGAACAGCGATTGGTGGAGTCCTGGAGCAGCAGATAGAAGGAAGTTGGTACCACTAGCTTTCTTCTACAAGCATCTGAAATAAAGTATAGTGATTTCGATAGAGAGCTGCTAACGCTGTACTTAGCCATCTGCCACTTCCGGTACTTTCTTGAGGGAATGGCTTTCATAGACCACAAACCAACTGATTTTCGCCCTGGCTAAAATCTCCAATCCCTGGTCAGCCCACCAACAGAGACACTTATCTTACAGCATGGAGTACACCACCGACTTCAAGCACATCTCAGGCAAAGACAACGTGGCCGCAGATGCCTTGTCAAGAAACAGCATTCACTCCCTGGTCAACGGTCTGGACTTCACAGCACTGGCAGAGGCACAGCAGCAGGACGACGAGATCCCACAGTCCAGGACCGCTGTCATAGGCCTTTGGATTCACGATGTTCCAGTCAGCAGAGGTACTACCATCCTCCTGTGCAACGTGGCCACCAGGCAGGTTCGACCTATTGTCCCCACAGCATGGAGGCAATGAGTTTTTGACTTCATCAACGGCTGGCACATTCATCCATTAGGACTACAGTCCGGCTGATGGCCAACAAGTACATGTGGCATGGATTGAAGAAACAAGTCCAGAGGTGGGCCAAGGCATGTACGCAGTGCCAAAAAGCCAAAGTGCAGCGACACACCCCACAGCCTTTCGTGCCAATGGAACCCAGGTTTGACCACATTCACATGGACATAGTGGGACCCTTGCCAGTCTCTCAGGGTTTCTGTTACCTGTTCTCAGTGGTCGACCGCTTCACCCGGTGGCCAGAAGCAATCCCCCTGATCGACACTTCCACCAGGTCCTGTGCCAAAGCAATCCTCTCATCCTGGATTGCAAGATTCGGACTGCCACAACACATCACTTCTGACCGAGGTGCAGAGTTCACCTCCAGTTTGTGGACCAACACTGCCAACCTGTGCGGCGCTCAGCTACACCATACGACAGCATATCACCCGCAAGCCAACAGCACGGTGGAGCGTTTCCACAGGCACCTCAAGACTGCCCTCATGACCAGACTCAAGGGCCCCAACTGGGTGGACAAACTACCATGGGCCCTACTGGGCATCTGAACAGCACCGAAAGAAGACCTCCACGCATCCTCTGCTGAACTTGTCTACAGAGCCCTACTCATGATTCCCGGGGATTTCATTCCATTGGCCAGCAGGAGGAGACAGCCACCTTCCTAGACAGGCTGCACGAAAAAGTCGGTAACCTGGCTCCAATCCCACCCTCCAGACACAGACAAGCCAAGTCCAACATCCCCAAAGAACTCAGGAACTGTGAGTATGTGTTTGTACGCAAAGGACCCCGCCGTTCACCACTGCAGAAGCCATACGAAGATTCCTTTTAAGTCATCTAGAACAACAGAGACACCTTCGAGCTGGACATCGGTGTTGAACCAAAGGTCTTCACTACAGATAGACTCAAGCCTGCCCAAAAAGACCCAGCACAACCCGTGGAGACACCAACACCTCGACACTGAGGCAGACCACAAAATACTTTGGGGACTATACCTACGGACACTAAAGACTGTAATGCCAGTTCTGGGGGGGGTGGGGGTCATGTGGCAGCCCACAATTGCAGAGATCGGACTGGCACATCGTGCGGCAGCAGACGCGGACAGAGATCGCAAAAGCTACTCCCAGGACAACGAACCGGCGGGGGTAGAAGCTGGGGCAGCATCAGACCAACAGCCCTAAAATGGTGTTGGTCAAGTTGCCCAGCTAACTCAGCAGAAACAGGCTGGGGAAGAAGGGCATATGCAAGGTTGGTCCCACCCGCTATTGTTATTCATATGGCTGCCTCAGTCAACCAGCAAAAATGGCGGGAACTTGGAACAGTACAAAAGCACCCTTTCCAGCCCTAATAAAGTAAGTGAGTTTAACCTGCCACACTATATGTGCGTGTTTCTTTGTAGTGGTCGGCTATGTTTCCATTATAAATCAAAGGTGATCGTCTTTCTTTAGCTTGCCAGCTCCAATATCTTCTCTCTCACTTCATAGTCGAAGGAATCTGACAAGTATTGAATGGGACCTTTGGTCAGGCTGAGGGTCTCAGTGGCCTATGAGCTCGTTCAATCTCCATGAAATTCGGCCTGACCCAAAGTTGCAAATTTTTTTTCATACCTTGACCTTCATCACCTTCTTTAAGTCGAACAATCTTGATGTCATTCCATCTATTAAAATTTTCCAAAATGTCTATTTTTTTTTTGCATTAACTGATCATTCTCGGCAGCAGCTTCTGCTTGCACTTTCTTCATTTGATCTTTAATATTTTCCCATCCACCATTTCAAACCTTGCATCCACTTGTTGCATTACTTCCTTAGATTGCTGAAAAGAATCTAAAAATTACTTAATTTCCCCAGAAATAAACAAACTTCTGTGCCTTTCTCTGCTTTTTTTTCTTGATTGTGAATCGTTCTTGGTCTTTGCTTTTCCAGGTCCTCTTCTTGATCACTGGAGCTGTGAGTATCTTATATTTTTTAAAGTTCCTCTTTCTTTGTGTGCTCTGCGCATGCGCAAGGAGTTGCGCATGCGCAGAGTCACTTCTTCACTCGATGTCGGTGGCCATTGTCGGAGGAGACCTTGTGCAACAATGTCCAAGATCTCCCCAGCTTCTGGCCTCTCTTCTTTGGATTTTACCTTGCAGACAGCTCCAGGATACTTTCTCAAAGTAGGCCTCTCTTCTTTTTCTTGCTCCATTTCTTGTATTGCAGTAAGGCCTTTATCTTTTTTCGGTGGCATGTTGATATCTTCTCTATGTCTTTAGACAGTACTTTCTTTAACTTTTATAGACTTTTTTAAATCACTTTTTCTCAACTTTTTCAAGGAGAACAGGGATTACCAGTCTAACTCCACATCATCACGTGGCACACCACACCCCCCCACTAACATATTACTGAATTGACATTTCAGTTTATTCAGACCTCTTTCAAACCACCTCGAAACCATTTGGCTCAATGTTTTTTAAACTAAAATGAAGGTTTGCTCCCCTCCCCTCAATTATGCCCAATATTCGACAATAAAAATTCTGTAAAAGCAAAGGAACAGGTGAGAATCTCGATGATCTCAATACCACTGAATGTGTATTGAACTGAATTGTTTATTTGTCAGGTAGATTAAGACGGTAAAAAGCTTTGTTTTGCGTGCTATCCAGGTAAGTCAACCCACACTTGTGTAGCAGGTAGAGTGATAATAAAACAGAAGTGCAAAGTTGCAGTGTTGCGTAAGTGAGTCAAAGAGTGAAGGATATGGTATTACAAAGGAAAAATGGACACTGGACAAAAGTACAGTTCAAGCAGTGCAAGGGTATCATGTTTAACCAATGAGAGGATTAATGGAGAAGATGTCTTTTCTTATAATCAGCATTCCCAGTCACTATACCTCAATGTTATCTTCATTATGTTAACTCCACTCACTCCACCCCCCTGCCAATTCCCCCTACCCTCCTCCACCCGACAGACTCAACCCCATTGACTGGCACTCCAAATCCTGTCTCATCTTTACCATCCTCTCCGACCTTCCACTCTCAGAGATGAAACACTTGGTCATCAGTACAGGCCTCACCTTCATCCCCCCCCCCCCCCCCCCTTCACCCATACCTCAGAAAGTTCCGCACATGCTGAGCTCTTTTTCTATCCATTCCATCTCCATGCTCACTTCTTCCACCATTATTCTCCACCCCCAATGAAGACCCCTTCCCTTGCCTGAAGCTTTCTTCCTCCTCTTGGACACCTCATCCTGGCCATCTCTCCACTCTTGATCTTTATATTTCCAACTGGCTGCAGAGACATCAATCATCTCAACTTCACTATTCCCCTCAATGATTCTCATTTCACACCCTTGATTAAAATTGCTGGCTACTTGAAGTGGACATTTTACTGGTATTTGCTGCATCCATTATCTGCATACAACAGTGCAACTGGTCAATTTATTTTATTTCAAGTGCACTCTCCCACCTGTATTAATGTTGACAAATACTGAAAGGAACTTATAAGATTTACAAAGGCCCACAGGAAAGATCGTATTTTCCTCTTCAATGATGCACATACACTGAAGTCCTTTCAAGGGAACTAAAGACAGTCACCCCCTTTGGTACTTGTTCCTGTGACTGCAGAAAGTGCTACACTTGTACCCATACTTCTATCCTCACCACCATTTGGTTCCCGCAAAAAGTCCTTCCCAGTGAAGCAACACTTCACTTGTGACTATGCAGAGATCATCTAATACATCCCATGCTCCCATTGGGCCCTTCTATACATTGAATCAACTGGATGCACACTTGAAGATCGTTTCATTGAGCATCTTTGCTCTGTCCTCTGCAATGCCGGGATCTCCCAGTGGCCAACCATTTCAATTTCATGCCACACCAACGTGTCTGTCCATGGCCTGTGCACTGCCAAACCAAGGCCACACATAAATTGGAGGAGCAATGCCTCATATTCTGTCTGGATGTCATCCAACCAGATGGCATGAACATCCATTTCTCCAGTTTTTGAAGACACTCCCGTCCTCCTTTCTTCTCCCTCAGTCTCCTTTCTTCCAGCTCTCTACCCCTTCTCTCTATTCAAAGTTATCCCCTCTTCCTGTCTTTTTTCCTCTTGTGCCCTCCCACCAATATCCACCTTTGACCTTATTCCTGAGTCTGTGCTCTTCCCCTGCCCCTCCCCCCAACCATTTTATTCAGTTGCCTGCTACTTTTTCCCCATACCTTGCCTGAAACATTGGTTATGTACCTTTAACTTTACTATGTATAGAACGCTGCGTGACTAGCAGAGTTTCTCCAGCATTTTTGTGAAAATGTTAATGTTGTCTTCATCTTGCCACATGCAGGCGTTCGTTGCTTCATTTGTCAAAAGGTTGTAAATGGAATTGAAGATTGCACAATTTCTAACATGACAAAGGAAGGACATTGATGAAGCAGCTGAAGATGGCTGGGCTAAGGATTCCACCATGTGGAACTTCTGATGTCCCGACATGGATATGCAAGATTGACTTTTTATTTTGATAATCATAACCACTTTCCTTTGGGCAAGATACGATTCCACAGTTAAGTATTTGACACGATTTATTTCAGTTTTACAAAAGCTTGATTTCACAGTCAAATACTCGAGGTCAGGGGCAGTATGTCTCACCTGACCTCTATGATTCGCGTTTGGACCAAGATCATGATGAAGTCTGAGAAATAGGGGTCATCGTGAAACACATATAGGAGATCAGTAAATGGATTATTGATGAGCTTAACAAGCCTACCTTGAGCTGACCTGCTCTTTTGGAAACGAGACATAGCTGGATAATTAGAGGAAACAAAATCAATTCTGTTGCTACTGGCAAATGCTTCAAGAGCAAAGAGCTATAGATAAAAAGTGATAGGCCAAAAGCACAAGAACAACATTTATTAACGCAGCAAGTGGTTGGTGTGCAGCTCAACGTACATACAGATGGTAGAAACTATCAGTTTTCAAAGAGAAAAACACTCTGCAAAGATTCAGTAAAAGACTTTGAGAATGGACCTTCATTGACTGCTGTCCAAAGAGCCTACATAGACCACATCAGCATAGCCCCTCCATGATGCTAAATAAATGCATCTTATCCCAATGGATCCCATCAACATGATACACTGTAGCTAGTCACCAGGGTTCTCCTCAACACTGGACTCCACAATCCAGATGAACAAGGATGGCAGGTACATGGCAAGGTCATTCTGATTTGAATAGATATAATCTCTTAGTCAATATTTCGCATATCTCCATTTGGCAGTACTACAGGAGTATATTCCCGTACAGTGCTTCAAGATGATGGCACAACATAACCTCCTCAATGGCATCTAGATTAGATTTCTTTTTCTTAAATCATACATATTTGATACAAATCAAATATAAATGACCAGGCCACCATTGGTTGATAGAAGCACCGACCAGCTGTAGGGTGATACACATACTACCTTACATCAGATAATTCACTCTTCCAAAATGATCTAATATTTAGTAGAAGTTCTCAAAATACTTGGCAGATTGTCCTTCTTTAAATTATTTTCCAAGCATCTTTGAAACATTGAATACAAATTACATTTGTATAATTTTTTGCAAAATTCATCACTACATGAAGAGCACATCTCTGTATAGTCATTTCTTCCACACTTCTTACTGCCAAATCTTGATTTGGTCTTCAGGATTATTTTAGCAAATTTTTACAAATAAGACAGCCATCCATACCTGTTGTCGCCCACTGAGGTCCAGCTGCTTCCAAAATTGGAAATCTAGACCAAGCTCACGCCAGTACTTGCAAACCAAAGATGCTGAAAGACATCTTTCCTTCAAAGATAAATGAGCAAAGACCTGAAATAAAGAAACATTTCTGATCAGATGCATTATAGTCAATGTCTACAATGCTGGTTGTAGGTGCTCAGGAATCTCTGGAAGATAATTAATACTTTTGTCCTGCAAAGATCAAGAAAATAAACACTATTAGTAGATTTCATAATTTCAACTTCCTCTATACACAATGCAAGCACAAAACAGCTGATTAACATTAAGATGCAAATAAGAGAAACTTAGAATTGGAAAGAAAAAATAGGAACTAAAGATTGCAGCTACATGATAGTACAACAGCTGGGTAGATTGGGAAGAACAATTCATTTTGTAATTTCAGGTACAGCCCACCAACAACCAATCCTTCAGACACGAAAGGGAGATCTGCATGATCTGAAAAAGCAAACTAAAACTTTTCAAAGATTATGTTGAATTAACCAAATGACTGTAAGGCACCAAGATTCTACAAGTTTTTTTTACATGATAAATCCATTGGTTAAAAAAAAAGAAAAAGTTTAGAACAGAAGATTTCTTTAAAAGAAATGAACAAATTAAATGGAATCTCAGTGTCACCCAGTGGGAAGTTAATAAAATTTCAGTGTAACACATTTCAAGAATAGCATTTTCTTTCCAAATACAGGTGTAGGGAGTACTCAAGTGAGATGAAGGTCATATACCATAGCATTTCATTTTATACCTTTGTGAATTAAATAAATGGAAGAGTGTACAATATTCAGTGACACATTTTCAAATCAAACTATTGTTAAATAGCTTCCAAAATTCCTACAACTTTCGTTACACTGACTGCAACAATGATGAAGCAACTTGAAACCTGAAACTCCGAGAGATTCGTCAGCAACAACAGAAATAAATCAAAACATTTGTAATCTCAAAGCAGCTTCTATTTTCCACAAAGACTTGAAGAGCCACCATTATTGAATATTGTTCCATTATTCTGTATAACCTATTGAAACAGCTAACCAAAATAGGATCATGCCTCATCCAAAATAGTGAACCTTGCAACATATGAAAACCTACATAGTGATACATCAATCTTCTAACGCAAGATTTTCCCTCTGAGGTTGATGCAAGGTCACTTATGCCTTATGACACCAAGAGATCACAACATAAGAAATTTGTTTTAATCAACTCAGGTGTTATGAAAAATACAGTACACACATCCTACCTCATCAAGTGAGCATTTGAAAACAGAATTTTTCAAACAAATTTTGCTACCCAATATCCACCCACAATATTCTTCAATTTTTTAGAAGCAGAATAGTCAAAACCACACCAACAAACAGATAACGAGAAGCTATCATTATTTGGGTGATATTTTAACGTCAGAAAGAAAAATACACCATTCAGTTCCTCATGCCTGGCTCACCATGACATCTTCTTTTGTGCTCTAACCCTTTATTCCTAGTTTCCCTTAATAGTCAAGTATCTTTATATTTCTTATCACATTTATACTCAGCAAGTGAGCTCCACAGACCTCGAGTCGAGAACTCCAAAGATGTACTGGCCTCTGGGAAAAAAAAATTCTTCTATTACAGTCCTCAATATTGAGTCTAAATGTCCTACTCCTTTTCAGTCCAACCAGGAGAAACATCATCACTACATCATTCCCTCGATCTTTGGTAGAATCATTTGTTTCTTGATGTCAACCTCATTCTTCTGATCTCAGTGGAACACATTGACCAAATATCCCATTGTAATAACATAACGAAGTAAAAACACAATGCTGGAGAAACTGAGCTGGTCAAACAGTGTACCTTATATAGCAAAGATAAAGATACATACCCCATGTCAGTGGGGTGCCACAGGGATCTGTACTGGGACCCCAGCTGTTCACAATTTACATTAATGATCTGGATGATGTAATATCTCCAAATTTGCAGATGACACTAAGCTAGGAGGGGTTGTGTGCACGGAAGAGGGGGTCAGGAAGCTCCAGTGTGATTTGGATACATTGAGGGACTGGGCAGATACATGGCAAATGCACTACAATGTGGATTAATGTGAGGTTATCCACTTTGATAATACAAACCGGAGGGCAGATTACTATTTGAATGGCAATAGATTAAGAGATGGGGAAGTGCAGAGAGACTTAGGGGTACTTGTAAACCAGTCTCTAAAAGCGAGCATGCAGGTACAGCAGGTGGTTAAAAAGGCAAATGGTATGTTGGCCTTCATATCAAGAGGGTTTGAGTATAGGAACAAGGATACCTTATTGCAGCTGTACAGGGCCTTGGTGAGACCCCACCTGGAGTATTGTGTGCAGTTTTGGTCACCTTATCTAAGGAAGGATGTTCTTGCAATGGAGGGAGTGCAGAGGCGATTCACCAGGCTGATACCTGGAATGGCAGGAATGACTTATGAGGAAAGATTGCGCAAATTGGGACTGTACTCGCTGGAGTTTAGAAGATTGAGAAGGGATCTCATAGAGACATTTAAAATTCTGGCAGGACTGGACAGAATGGATGCAGATGGGATGTTTCCAATAATGGGAAAATCCAGAACCCGGGGCCATGGTTTGTGGATAATAGGCAAACCATTTAGGACCGAGATGAGGAGGAATTTCTTTACCCAGAGGGTGGTGAATCTATTGCCACAGAGGGCAGTAGAGGCAGGTTCATTAAATATATTTAAGAGGGAATTAGATATATTTCTTCAGTATGAGGGTATTAAAGGTTACGGAGAGAAGAAGGGGACGGGATACTGAACTTTAAGATCAGCCATGATCTCGTTGAATGGCGGAGCAGGCTCGAAGGGTCGAATGACCTACTCCCCTGCTCCTATCTTCTATGTTTCTATGTTTCTATGTATGAGTAAAATGTCGGCAGTCACCCGATCAAAATGGTGGGAGGTGGAGGGAGAAAGGGGAGAAGGGTAGGGGAGGAGCACAGTCCCACAGGGAGGAGATGATTGGTGGATAAGAGAGGGAAGGCACACCAGCAAACGGGGGGGGGGTGGGGAAGATTCTGTGAATGGAGAGGGAAAGGGGTAGAGATCAGGAGGAAAGAAGACAGGAATGGGGGGAAGAAAAAAGGAATGGGGGGAAGCTAGAAAAAACTGGGGAAGCCAATGTGAATGCTAGGTGTTGCTCCTCCAATCCATGGATGGTCTGGGTCCGACTGCACAAACCGACATGGCAGCAAGGGAATGAGGCGAAGAACCAAAATGGCTAGCCACTGAAAGATCCCTGTTACTAATGCGGACAGAGCAAAGGATCTCCCAATCTGCATCCAGTCTCTCCAATGTCGAGAGGGCCACAACAGGAGTATCGGATGCAGTCGATGACTCCCACAGATACATGTGAAGTATTGTTTCACTTTGAAGGACTGTTTGGGGCCCTGAATGGTGGTGAGGGAGAAGGTGTGGCACTTCCTGCAGCTGCAGGGAAAGGTGCCAAGGGTGTGATTAAAGGGAAGGGATGAGTGGACAAGGGAGTCACAGAGGGAGGAGTCCTCATGGAAGATGAAATGGGGAAAAGGTGTCTAGTGGTGGGATCATGTTATAGGTGATGGAAATTACAGAGGATAATATGTTGGATGCAAAGGCCAGTGGGGTGGTGGGTGAGGACAACGGAGAATCTTGTTTTTGTTGCGTCTGGGGCAGAGGGAGCCAAGGCAGATGGGTGAGAAATTGAGGGGATACCGGAAAGGGTGGAGATGATGGTAGTGAAAGGTAAGCCACATTTTTGGAAGGAGGACATTCTGGATGATCTGGATTGGAAGACCTCATCTTGGGAACAAAAATAATGAGGGACGAATCTAATGAACCTTCATTGCCTTTTTCCTCTTTTTGTAAGTAGCACTTTCTCTTGGTACCTGCGCAAAATATGCTGCTTGCAGTCTCATCAAGCCCTCAATGCAGAAAGAAAAACAAATTTGTCAAATTGAACTACACTTTTACAGCTTTTAACACAATCATACAACTCAGATAGGCAATCATTTGTACACGATTATATATTTACCCCTCAAATCATTTTTTTAAAGATATATTGGCTTGTTCATCTGGAGAATTCCATTCTCATCTTCAAGTACTGCTACAGTATCTTTAATGGCCAAGTAAATTTCGAACAAGGAGCAAAAAAAATTAAATGCTTAAAAAAGGTGCAATTCCAGTATTAACCAATATTTCCATTGTGCAATATTTAAAACATCAAACCTGTCTTCATTGAGGGAACAGCAGTGGAGAGGATTAGTACCTTCAAGTTCCTAGAAGTCCACACATTGGAGGAGCTCTCCTGGAGTCCACACGCCAAGGCAACCAAAAAGGCACACCAATTCTTTTACTTTCTCAAAACGTTTGAGGAGATTCACAATCTAATTGAATACTTCATCAAACTTCTACAGTTGTACTGTGGAAAGTATATTGACTGGATGCATTTCACCCTGATTTGGAAGCTATTAATTTCAGTACTTCTGTATATTGTACTTATGTACACGACAAACTCTACCTATCTCATCTGATTTTATAGTGAGCATTTGACAGGCAAAATACACCCCAATGTATTTACAGTGATATATCATATTATTATTAGTCACTGAGCCACAAGGGGAAATTAGGGCAATCAACCAAAATTTGGACAAAGTATATTAAATTAGAGGTAGAGGGATTTTGGAAGGTAATTCTATAGTTCTGAGGCTTTGAAGGTACAGTTGTATCTACTCAATGAAGCAAATAAATTCATTGAATTAAATTTAAATTTTTACGATTTTAAATTTAGACATTCAGCATGGTAACAGGCCCTTTGGGTCCATGAGCCCATGCCTTCCAATGACACCCAATTGACCAACAACCCCAGTACACCAGGAGGAAACCCACGCAGATACAGAGAACCAACATCGTAGGATTCGAACCCCGGACCAGGTTGCTCACACTGTAACAGCATTGCACTAACTGCTATGCAAGCCGTGTCACCCTTTGATGAAAAAACTAGAGAAGTAGAAGTCTTTGTAGCTCGTGAAAATTAAAGAGATTCAAATGGACAAGGTGACAAATAGATCTTAAAATAAATGAGAAATCCAATCACAAGAGATTGCTTAAAAATAAGCCAACAAAGGCTTATTTCAGTAAACACAACTTGATGCCATTGAGAATATGAACAGTCAGGTTTTGAATTATCAAATTTCATACAAAGATGTTTTGATGATGGGAGTTTTTTGTCATACTTGCAAGTTCTAAACACCTACACCAAAATTCTTATTTGCTTCAGGCAAATGGGTACATTTTACAAAAACTCCAATCATATGCATTAAAACATTAAATTATCCAATCTGAAAAGATTATTATTCAGTTACAGTTTGTGCAATAAAGTATTTTTGTGGTCTTGGGGTCGTCTACAGTTAAGGTAATAGGAGAAGATTCAAAAGCCTAATAGCAGTTGGATAGAAATTGCACTTGCACTAAGAAGTATTGACTTCAGAAAAGGCATTCGATAGAGTAGAATGGAAATTTTTATTTAAAGTACTTGAAAAGTTTTCGTTTGGTCTCTCATTTATTGGTATGATTAGGGCTTTGTATAATGGTCCGAAAGCTAGAGTTGTTACTAATGGTTTGCTTTCAGAATCCTTTAATTTAACAAGATCTACTAGACAAGGATGTCCATTATCACCCACCTTGTTTGCTTTAGTTATTGAACCTCTAGCACAATTAATACTTCAGAATGATAGTATCAAAGGTATGAGAGACTTGAATGAAGATTATAAAATAAATCTATTTGCGGATGACGTTTTGCTGTATTTGGTGGATCCTGATGTTTCTCTGCCAGCACTTCAAGATTCCTTAGAGATTTATGGTCAATTATCTGGTTATAAGGTTAATTGGACTAAAAGTGAAATTTTATCAATTAGTAAAGATGATTATTCAATGTTTAGAAATATTATGAATTTGAAGTGGATGAAACAAATTAAATATTTGGGAATTAATGTTAATACTGATTACCAAAACTTATATTCACTTAATTATCTTCCTTTAATGAAGAAGATTAAGGCAGATTTAGTTAAATGGAAAGATTTACCTTTGGGTTTATTAGGAAGAATTAATACTATAAAAATGAATATTTTTTCTCGTATACAATATTTATTTCATTCAATTCCTTGCTGTTTACAAAAAAGATTTTTTAAGGATTTATATAAAGTAATTAGGGATTTTTTGTGGAAAGGAAAATTTCCTTGGGTGGCGTTGACAAAATTGATGTGGGATTTTCAATTTGGAGGGTTACGGCTACCTAGCTTTCAATTTTATTATGAAGCAGCTCAATTTAGATTTCTTAGCGCATTAATTGCCACACAAGATACGCCTAGTTGGGCACAGATAGAATTGGCAGTTATTTCTGAAAAATTTTCGAATGAATTTTTATTTTGATGGAATAAAAATTTGTTACGAACTTATGATGTACCAATATTGAAACATTTAATGAATTTATGGACAAGTAAATTACATAAAATGGGATTGAAAAATAAGTGGTCGGGAAGATTACCATTATATAATAATCAACTTGTTCCTTTCACGGTATCTAATACTATTTTGAAACAATGGGAGGAGAAAGGAATACATAATTTATCTGACTGTTTTTTTAGAAGGTCATTTTTGTTCTTTTGTAGAATTGCAAAAGAGATTTGATATAAGTGGTTATTCTATATTTGTGTATTATCAGTTAAGATCTTTTGTAAAACAGGTATGCGGTCGTCCAAATGAATTTACTGTCTGAAACTGATTTTGAGAAATATGTGCTCTCATTTCCAAAAAAGGGTTATATATCAGGTTTGTATCGTATTTTGTTGGAAAGTGAAAGTAAAATAGATTGGGATAAAGATAAAATGAAATGGGAAAAAGATTTAAGTTTAACAATAACTGAAGAAGATTGGTCTGAAATCTGCCGTAATAGTGTTTGAAAATTGATTAATGCTAGATTGGCGATGATTAATTATAGTTTTATACATCAATTATATTTAACACCCGAAAAATTAAAACAATTTGGTTTTAGTAAGTCAGATCTTTGTTTTTGTTGCGATCAGGTTTCTGGTACTTTTTTTACATGCTGTTTGGCTGTGTGATCGGTTACAACAATTTTGGAAAGGTATTCAATCTGTATTTAATAATCTATATAATCTTCATATTGTATTAGACCCTGATATATTTTTATTAGGGAATATGCAACCGTTGATTGATTTAGAATTAGATAATTACCAGATCTCTTTTATTTACTTAGCGCTGGCAGTGCCCAAGAAATGTATAGCGATTACTTGGAAGAATAGAAATGTATTGTCTTTAGATAGGTGGTATTCAGAGATGAAGTTTTGTTTGGTTATGGAAAGAATATCTTTTTCTATACAAGATAAGATGTCTTTTTATGAGTTAAAGTCGACCCCATTTATTGATTATATACAATTTAAATAAGTTTGAATTAATCATTTTTTTCTTTAAAAAAACTTTTTTTATTATATATTTTTTCTATATATATGTTTTCTTTTTTTCTTTCTTTTTTTCGTTTAAGTTCTTTTTGTTTTTGTTTTTTCATATATATTCTTATATAATAAAAAATTTTTGGATTAATAATTAATACTTAATTTTTTTTGATTTTTTTATATATATCAATCTTTTTTTTAAAGATATATATTTTTAATTTTTTTATTATACTAATAGTATTAATTCTTCACTCTTTATCATGGGGGTGGGGAAGGGGGGGGTTTAGGGGTTAAAAATAGTTTTTTTTAGTCTTAGTTTTTAGTTGTTAGGGGGAGATGCCGAGATTGGTATTGTATTAACTATGTTACTTTGTACTTGTATTACTTTATTTTGTATTTTTTTTCTGTACGTGAATTATTTACTTTCTTCATATATTAAAATTAATAAATAAAGTTTCGAAAAGAAAAAAAAGTACTGACTTCAGGCTTTGGCACTTATTTTTTCATAAATGTCGATGCAAGAAGTGGTTTTGACCAGGGTGATAGGGTCCTTTTATAATGATGTCTGTCTTCTTGAGGCAACGCCTCACATTGTTGTCTTCAATGGATGAGGCCACAGCCCGTGATCGCTTTGCTACTTTTTGCAGCCTTCAGCGCTGCTAGGCACATGAATTACCAAACCATGATGCATCAAGTATACTTCCCACAGTACACCTGCAGATGTTTTACAGAGCATTTGGTATCAATGCCCAATCTCCTCAAAATGCTAAGAATATAGAGACATTGTTGAGCCTTCTTCATTGCCTCTTCACGCTGGCTCAGGAGAGGTCCTCTGATATGTGGACTCCAAAGAACTTCAAGGTACTAACCCAATCCACCTCAGTCCAATCAATACAGATATGCGCATGGTCCATCTGCTTCCCCTTCCTAAAATCTACCATTAGGCTCCTTGGTGTTGTTGACATAGAGAGCAACATTGTTGAAAGATGAAAGGTAGTCAGTCTTTAAATGTCAACTTTTATTTTTCTTGTCCACAAATGCTGCTTAACCTACAAAATAATCCCAGAAACTTGGGATTTTTTTTTTTAATTAAAGGGTTGATTCAGAAAAGACTCCCATTGACACTACTAGCATGGATAAAACATTAGCTGATTGGATGGAAACAGAGTGGGAATCAATTGACCAGTAGTGTGCTGCAGGGTTGGTGTTGGGGCCACTTCTTTTTATGTTGTATGTTAATGATTTGGACTGTGGAATAAATGGCTCTGTTGCTATGTTTGAAGAAAATACAAAGATAGGTAGAGGGGAAGGTAGTGAGGAGGAAATAGGCTGCAGAAAGACTAAGATCAGGAGGATGGGCAAAGAAATGGCAAACAAAATACACTGTTGACAAGTTCACTTTTGTAGAAGTAATAAAAGAAACTATTATTTGGATGGGGAGAAAATTCAAAATTCAGAAGTCCAAAGTAACTTGGGAGACCTTGTGGAGGATACCCAAAAGATTAACCTCAAGGCTGAGTCAGTGATAAAAAAAGCAAATCCAATGCTTTTACAGGTACACAATCCTTTATCTGGACATCTAAAATCCTGAAAGCTCCAAAAACCAGCATTTTTTTTTCCTGGTGATGGTACAGCAGATGGAGAGAGACGGCAGCGCGACTCGGGCAGGGGGAGGGAGGAGAGAGACAGCAGCGTGACTCGGGCGGGGGGAGAGAGGAGAGAGAGAAACGGCCGCGTGACTCGGGCGGGGGGAGAGAGAGACGGCCGTGCGACTCGGGCGGGGAGAGAGAGGTACGGCCGCGCGACTCGGGCGGGGGAGAGAGAGAGACGGCCGCGCGACTCGGGCGGGAGGAGAGAGAGACGGCCGCGCGACTCGGGCGGGGGGAGAGAGAGACGGTCGCGCGACTCGGGCGGCGGGGAGAGAGAGAGACGGCAGCGCGACTGGGGCGGGGGGGAGAGAGAGAGACGGCAGCGCGACTGGGGCGGGGGGGAGAGAGAGAGACGGCCGCGCGACTCAGGCGGGGGAGAGAGACGGCCGCGCGACTCGGGCGGGGGAGAGAGACGGCCGCGCCACTCGGGCGGGGGAGAGAGACGGCCGCGCCACTCGGACGGGGGAGAGAGACGGCCGCGCCACTCGGACGGGGGAGAGAGACGGCCGCGCCACTCGGACGGGGGAGAGAGACGGCCGCGCCACTCGGACGGGGGAGAGAGACGGCCGCGCCACTCGGACGGGGGAGAGAGACGGCCGCGCCACTCGGACGGGGGAGAGAGACGGCCGCGCCACTCGGACGGGGGAGAGAGACGGCCGCGCCACTCGGACGGGGGAGAGAGACGGCCGCGCCACTCGGACGGGGGAGAGAGACGGCCGCGCCACTCGGACGGGGGAGAGAGACGGCCGCGCCACTCGGACGGGGGAGAGAGACGGCCGCGCCACTCGGACGGGGGAGAGAGACGGCCGCGCCACTCGGACGGGGGAGAGAGACGGCCGCGCCACTCGGACGGGGGAGAGAGACGGCCGCGCCACTCGGACGGGGGAGAGAGACGGCCGCGCCACTCGGACGGGGGAGAGAGACGGCCGCGCCACTCGGACGGGGGAGAGAGACGGCCGCGCCACTCGGACGGGGGAGAGAGACGGCCGCGCCACTCGGACGGGGGAGAGAGACGGCCGCGCCACTCGGACGGGGGAGAGAGACGGCCGCGCCACTCGGACAGGGGAGAGAGACGGCCGCGCCACTCGGACGGGGGAGAGAGACGGCCGCGCCACTCGGACGGGGGAGAGAGACGGCCGCGCCACTCGGACGGGGGAGAGAGACGGCCGCGCCACTCGGACGGGGGAGAGAGACGGCCGCGCCACTCGGACGGGGGAGAGAGACGGCCGCGCCACTCGGACGGGGGAGAGAGACGGCCGCGCCACTCGGACGGGGGAGAGAGACGGCCGCGCCACTCGGACGGGGGAGAGAGACGGCCGCGCCACTCGGACGGGGGAGAGAGACGGCCGAGCGACTCGGGCGGGGGTGAGAGATTGCAGTGTGACTCGAGCATGGGAGAGAGACGGCAGCACGACTCGGGTGGGGGTGAGAGACGGCAGCACGACTGAAAGGGTGTGGATGTGGCAGCATAATTCGGGTGGGCTTAAATCTGGGCCAGATGGCTTTTGTTCTGAAATCCAGAAAAATCCGAAATTCTGAACACACTGTCCCCCGAGGGTTCTGGATAAAGGAATAGAACACAAGAGCTGTGATGTTGAGGCTTTAGGGCACTGGTGAGGTCTCACTTGGAGTCCGGGGTACCGTTTTAAGAAATAACATGCTAGCAATGGAGAGGGTTCAGAGAAGATTCACAAGAATGATTCCTGGAATGAAGGGATCAGTGTATGAGGTACATTCGATGGCTCTTGGAATGTAGAGTGCAGAAGAATGAGGGGATCTCATTTCAAATGTTCAAGGGCCTGACAGAGTAGAGGTAGCACAGTTGTTTCCTATGGTAGGAGAGTCAAGGAAAAGACTTCAGGATTGTTGGGTGCCCATTTTAAACAGAGATGAGGAGGAATTTCTTCGGCCACAGAGTGATAAGCTTCTGGAATCTGCTGCCATGGGCAGCTGTGGAGGCCAGGACATTGGGTGCATTTAAGGGAGGGTATCAAAGGTTCTGGGAAGGTAGGAGAATGGGGCAACCGATCATCTCATGATGCTATGCTTTAAATTCAGACCCTCAGCAGAGTAACAGGCCCTACCAGCCCAAGCTTGTGCTGCCCAATTACACTCAATTGACCATCAGTCCCAGTATGCTTTGAAGGATAGGAGGAAACCAGAGCACCCAGAGGAAACCCAGACAGACACAAGGAAAACATACAAACTCCTGACAGACAGTGCCAGATTTGAACCCCAGTCACTGGCACTGTAACAGCATTGCACGAACCATGTTTCCAAATGGCAGAGCAGTCTCAATGGGCCTCATGGCCTACTACTGGTCCTTTATCTTATCGTCTGATGGAATCAGAATAGGTGGGACAAGAAAATAGAAAAATATGAAAGATTTGTTTCAGTAGCACATCAGTGAAGACCAGGGTTGAGTTGGGTGATGACAATCAGAAATTCACAGGGACGGAGAGTTTATATAATCCAAAATTGATCAAAGCTGGATAGAAAGGACAATTTGTAAACCATGCTTTTGGCCAATTTTATATATGCAGGTATATATAAAATGATACTTGGGTTGCACAAAGCTACAACAGTCTCTAAATTTTGAACAATTTTCCCAGCTTTATCTAATATTGGCAAGGATGTTTTAACCAATATCAGAATAAATGAAATAAAATTAAATCATGGAACATTTGAGCACAGCTTCCAAAATAATAATAGGAACAAGCTGATCCAGTCTTGCCTTCAAAAACATCATAGACAACCTTGTGATTGAAATATCTGTCTCTCCCTCTCTCTATTGAATATATTCAACTCTAAAACCAGAGCTTTTTTTTGGGTTGACTGTGCTGAGATTCACAACTCTCAGATAAATGAATTCCTCTTCATCTGACTGAAATGGCTGATTTCACATTCTAAAAGATTACCACTTGGATCTTTCTTTTCTTTGGCTTGGCTTCGCGGACGAAGATTTATGGAGGGGGTAAAAAGTCCACGTCAGCTGCAGGCTCGTTTGTGGCTGACCAGTCCGATGCGGGACAGGCAGACACGATTGCAGCGGTTGCAAGGGAAAATTGGTTGGTTGGGGTTGGGTGTTGGGTTTTTCCTCCTTTGCCTTTTGTCAGAGAGGTGGGCTCTGCGGTCTTCTTCAAAGGAGGCTGCTGCCCGCCAAACTGTGAGGCGCCAAGATGCACGGTTTGAGGCGTTATCAGCCCACTGGCGGTGGTCAATGTGGCAGGCACCAAGAGATTTCTTTAGGCAGTCCTTGTACCTTTTCTTTGGTGCACCTCTGTCACGGTGGCCAGTGGAGAGCTCGCCATATAATACGATCTTGGGAAGGCGATGGTCCTCCATTCTGGAGACGTGACCCATCCAGCGCAGCTGGATCTTCAGCAGCGTGGACTCGATGCTGTCGACCTCTGCCATCTCGAGTACCTCGACGTTAGGGGTGTGAGCGCTCCAATGGATGTTGAGGATGGAGCGGAGACAACGCTGGTGGAAGCGTTCTAGGAGCCGTAGGTGGTGCCAGTAGAGGACCCATGATTCGGAGCCGAACAGGAGTGTGGGTATGACAACGGCTCTGTATACGCTTATCTTTGTGAGGTTTTTCAGTTGGTTGTTTTTCCAGACTCTTTTGTGTAGTCTTCCAAAGGCGCTATTTGCCTTGGCGAGTCTGTTGTCTATCTCATTGTCGATCCTTGCATCTGATGAAATGGTGCAGCCGAGATAGGTAAACTGGTTGACCGTTTTGAGTTTTGTGTGCCCGATGGAGATGTGGGGGGGCTGGTAGTCATGGTGGGGAGCTGGCTGATGGAGGACCTCAGTTTTCTTCAGGCTGACTTCCAGGCCAAACATTTTGGCAGTTTCCGCAAAGCAGGACGTCAAGCGCTGAAGAGCTGGCTCTGAATGGGCAACTAAAGCGGCATCATCTGCAAAGAGTAGTTCACGGACAAGTTTCTCTTGTGTCTTGGTGTGAGCTTGCAGGCGCCTCAGATTGAAGAGACTGCCATCCGTGCGGTACCGGATGTAAACAGCGTCTTCATCGTTGGGGTCTTTCATGGCTTGGTTCAGCATCATGCTGAAGAAGATTGAAAAGAGGGTTGGTGCGAGAACACAGCCTTGCTTCACGCCATTGTTAATGGAGAAGGGTTCAGAGAGCTCATTGCTGTATCTGACCCGACCTTGTTGGTTTTCGTGCAGTTGGATAATCATGTTGAGGAACTTTGGGGGACATCCGATGCGCTCTAGTATTTGCCAAAGCCCTTTCCTGCTCACGGTGTCGAAGGCTTTGGTGAGGTCAACAAAGGTGATGTAGAGTCCTTTGTTTTGTTCTCTGCACTTTTCTTGGAGCTGTCTGAGGGCAAAGACCATGTCAGTGCTTCCTCTGTTTGCGCGACAGCCGCACTGTGATTCTGGGAGAATATTCTCAGCGACACTAGGTATTATTCTATTTAGTAGAATCCTAGCGAAGATTTTGCCTGCAATGGAGAGCAACGTGATTCCCCTGTAGTTTGAGCAGTCTGATTTCTCGCCTTTGTTTTTGTACAGGGTGATGATGGTGGCATCACGAAGATCCTGAGGCAGTTTACCTTGGTCCCAACAAAGCTTGAAAAACTCATGCAGTTTGGCATGCAGAGTTTTGCCGCCAGCCTTCCAGACTTCTGGGGGGATTCCATCCATACCTGCTGCTTTGCCACTTTTCAGTTGTTCGATTGCCTTATATGTCTCATCCAGGGTGGGAACCTCATCCAGCTCTAGCCTTAGGGGCTGTTGAGGGAGCTGGAGCAGGGCGGAATCTTGGACTGAGCGGTTGGTACTGAAAAGAGATTGGAAGTGTTCTGACCATCGGTTGAGGATGGAGATCTTGTCGCTGAGGAGGACTTTGCCGTCTGAGCTGCGCAGCGGGCTTTGGACTTGGGGTGAGGGGCCGTACACAGCCTTTAGAGCCTCGTAGAAACCCCTGAAGTCGCTAATGTCCGCGCTGAGCTGTGTTCGTTTGGCGAGGCTAGTCCACCACTCATTTTGGATCTCCCGGAGTTTGCGCTGAAGATGGCTGCATGCGCGACGGAAGGCTTGTTTCTTCTCTGGACAGGACGGCTTTGTAAGGTGAGCCTGGTGGGCAGCTCGCTTCTTTGCCAGCAGCTCCTGGATTTCCTGGCTGTTTTCGTCAAACCAGTCCTTGTTTTTCCTGGAGGAGAAGCCCAGTACCTCTTCAGTGGATTGCAGTATGGTAGTCTTCAACTGATCCCAGAGGGTTTCAGGGGACGGGTCCGTGAGGCGGGTTGCAACGTCGAGCTTTGCTTTGAGGTTTGCCTGGAAGTTTCCTCTCGCTTCGTCTGACTGCAGTTTTCCAACATTGAACCTCTTTCTGGGGGCTTTATTGTTCCTGGGCTTTGGCTTGAAGTGAAGGTTGAGCTTGCAGCGAACCAGCCGGTGGTCAGTGTGGCATTCCGCGCTAGGCATGACCCTGGTGTGGAGCACATCTTGTTTGTCACTTTCTCGCACCAGGATGTAGTCCAGGAGGTGCCAGTGTTTGGATCGGGGATGCATCCAGGTGGTCTTAAGGCTGTCCCTCTGCTGAAAAAGGGTGTTTGTAATGACAAGCCGCTGTTCTGCGCAGAGCTCCAACAGGAGGCGCCCATTGTCGTTGCACTTGCCGATACTCACCAAACACTCAAAACCCTGCTCTGAAAATCACCCTCAAAATCTTGTAGGTTTCACTTGTATTAAAATTCATTCCTCTAAACTTTTAAAAAGTTTCAGCACATATGCCAATTCCTTCATCCCATTAACCTTCTCAGCAGGGCATCCATCACAAGAACATCCAACCTTAAATGTGGAGACAATTTACATGTTTCTCCAACTGCATTTCACTAATCGCCCTTTAAAGACATCTTGTACTCTTCCTGGTCACTTTATGTAATGACATGCTGACTTTTTGTGTTTCTTTTATTTGGTTCCCTCTGCACTACAATATCTTCTGGTCCCACTCCATCTGCCAATTTCCTGGCCTATTTTCATCCCTTTGGTACCCCTCCATTTAATTTAGATAGAGCATGATAACAAGTCCTTCCAGTCCACAGGCTCACGTGACGAATTATCCTCCAAACTCGGTGCGTCTTTGGGACATGGGACATGGGAGGAGACTGCAGCAGCAAGATGAAACCCAAGTGAACACAGGGAGAATATACAAACTCCTGATGGACAGGGGCAAATGCAAACCTGAGTCACTGGTGCTGCAATAAGGTTGTACTAACCATTTCCACCTCACAAATTGCTCACCCATTTATCTTTGCATCATGAACAAATTACAAGACCGAAATTATTCGTTTATCTTCAGCTTTCTGTTAACTGACCTCTTGCCTAACGAGGTCAAAGTATTAACTGCAACACTGAACACTCATTCCTTGATAGTGACCATTTTGAAAATCCTTCTGTATTTTATATCCTCATGGAACTCCAGCAAATATGTCAATGACTTCATTTGATTGCATTCTGATTTTCTAAATACCTACTTTAACTTCATTATGGGTTTTAGCAGTTTCCCCAATGACCAACAATTTCCAACTTTGTCTTTATCCTTTTTTTAAATAATGGCATTACATGCATGGTTTTCCATTAATCTTTACATCTGAAAAATCTTTGAAGATGACAACCATCTACAGCCACTTTCTTTAGGTCAGATCAGGGGCCCTGTAGGCCTTTATCTTGTCTCATACTTTTTTTAAAAATCAGGAAAAGAGATTGATGCAAGGAAAAATTAAACTCTTTTTTTTAAATGAAATTGATCCACTTCAGCACTTCTTCACAAAAATGTTGGCCAAGAATTCCAAAATATAATTACTAAACTTACTTATCAACTATTTGAAATATTTGTGTGAACAGTTTCTTCTGACCAAGAAAAAAAGCAAAATATAGCCAATGTGTGTTGAAACTATATTTCAATTTTAATCTTGGTATACCAACAGAGCAAGGAAGATTACAACATTTCTGATTTTACAATGCACAGCTCACATTCCTTTTAGCAAGTCTGCACGCAATATTGATTCCACAAATAGTTTTTGAGACAATATTTATATTAAGTAGAAGTTTCCCCCAATGATTTATATTGAAGTCACATCTTTCTAATAAGCGAAACAGAAGGCAGAAACAAAGAGCAAGGTGGTCAAGGAATTTAACCTCCTCAACCAATGCCCATCCCCACGTTATACTTTTTGAACATCTTCTCTAATGACTTGTAGATATTTTTTTTTTATAAAGTTCTCACTCATCCAAATTTGTCTTCTTGCATTTAACAGTACCATGACAATTCAAGACATAAATATTAACCTGCAAGGTTAATAGTCTCACCTTTAGAAGTATAGAGGAGGGAAGCTGATTAATATTTGATGGCTCAGGTTCCATTCTTAAATCCTTTAGATTTTCTTGGGACATTATTTCACTATCTTCAGATCCCAAAGGGGATAATGGATGTTGGAGCAGAGAAGAGCAATCACCCATGTTCCCATCAAGTCCAACATTTGTGCATTCTGCTGTGGACGTAGACAAAGCACATACAGACACTGGGCATTGTGTTATGTCATTATTTAAACCAGTTTCAGGAACTCTTCCAACTGCAGAACGAGGTAATTTGCAAGGTGTACAAGCTTGTACTCCAGCACATTTTCGTTTACAAACTGGCATCTCGGAATAGTCTGAACAGACTGTTCTAAACAAAGGGGGCCCAATGAGTTTCGCTGGAACACTGGAAAGTATACTTTTACCCTGTTCTTCCCAAATACTAAGTTCCTTTGTGGAGAGAAGAAACTTGGCACACTCCTCTGTGGTAGTCAAACCAGTATATCTTTCTGCTAGTTTGGATGCACTTTCAAATTGATCCTCATCAAGAGCAGAAGTATTGTGAACTATGAAGCACAGCATACAAGGTCCATGAAGAAAGCAATTCTTTTTCACTTTCCGTCTTCGTTTCTTCACACGTTTGCCATTTTTTGAAAGAAAATGGCCCATATAGAAAACTCCGAATGTTCTCCAATGTGATCCTTCAATAAAAAAGAAAAAAGTGTAAAGCAAAATTTAACCAACACAAATGTCATTCAACTAAAAAGGTAACCAAATTTTGCAAGTACAGTACATTTTCCCATATCCAAAAAGCTTGGGACTGGACAGTTTTCAGTTGTTGGGTTTTTTCAGTTAACAGAACAATGGCTTTAAACAACTGAGCAACATCAGCAGTATACTTGTATCTGTGGTTAAGGAACAATTAAAAAAATGGTAGGCTTTGAGAGCATGAAATAATATTTTGTACATTTATCCTTTATCCGGAACCCTTGGGGGACAGTGTGTTCCGAATTTTGGATTTTTCCAGATTTCAGAAAGCCCACCCGAATTGTGCTGCCGTATCCACCCCCCCCTCCAGTCGCCTGAACGCCTCCCCCAACCATCAGTCCCTTAGCCGCCTCCCCCAACTGCCGGTCCCACGGCCACCCGGACGTCTGTCTACCCCGATCGCCGGTCCCTCGGCCTCCTGGACGTCTGTCTCCCCGACCGCCGGTCCCTCGGCCGCCTCCCCTGAATGCCGGTCCCTCAGCCGCCTCCCCCAAACACCCGGCAGTCTCCCCCGGCCGCCGGTCCCCACTTGCCGGATTTTGGCGCTTTCCAGATTTTAGATGTCCGTATAAAGGACCGTATACCTGTACCAAAAAACAGCTGGATATCTGCTTACAAAATAAAAGCCCCACATGGGAAAGTTGGGTGTGCAGCAGTAGCTACAAGGAGCGAAATCGAAAAAACTACGAGCTCAGGTGAGTTTCAGTTTTAACTGTTTTATTTAAAAACACACGCGCAGCTCTTTAAGAGCGAGCGCGCACCATGTCACCGCGTTGGCTGTGATGTCATGACACAGCTGAAAGGCACGCACAATGGCCAAGACCATGAAAAATCCCTGAACCCGATGGCGCCATCTTAACGCGGCTGCCGTCACACGCAGCTGACTGAGGTTCAAGTGAGCCACTTTTAGCCTGTGTGCCGTGAACAGCTCTACCTTGCCCCCAATGTCTAGAGTGAAAGTCTTGCCAGAATGGTATAGGACCTTGTAAGGGCCTTCGTAGGGCCGTTGGAGGGGCCTGGGTATGGGCCACGCTGAACAAACACAAAGTCGGCCATGAATAAGTCTTTGGGGATGCACACTGGGTGGATGCCGTGGAGGGAGGGGGGTTGCAAATGCAGTCAACCTGTTCTGAAAGTCCTGTAGCAATGCCCTTTTTTCGGTGCCCGAGTCAGGAGTCGGGGAGAAAAACTTACTGGGTAGGAATAGGAGTGCGCCGTAGACCAGTTCTGCGGAGGATGCCTGCAAGTCCTTCCTCCTTGGGTGCTGTCCTGATGCCCAGCAGGACGATGGGGAGCTCGTCCGCCCAATTGGGGCCATCTAGCAGAGCCATGAGGGCCGATTTTTAGTGGTGGTGGAAACGTTCCATGAGCCCGTTGGCCTGAGGATGGTAGGCAGTGGTGTGATGCACCTTGATGCCCAGCAGGGTTGCGAGTTGTGTCCAGAGCGCGGATGTGAACTGTGCACCTCTGTCACTGGTCATGTGTGCCAGCACCCCAAACCTCGCAATCCAATTGGTTAGTAGATCCCTGGCGCAGGAGTCAGTCAAGGTATCCTTGAGGGGGATAGCTTCCAGCCACCTTGTTGTGCAGTCGACTACTGTGGCGTGGTTACGGGCGTCCCAGGAGACCAGCAGCGGCCCCATGACGTCCTCATGGATGTGCTCACAACCTTTTGTCAGGGGGGGTCAAAGTGCTGAACCAGGGTCTTGATGTGGCAGTGGGTGCATTTGCGCGCCATCTGTGCGATTTGCTTCCTCAGGCCATGCCACATGAACCTTTCTGCTATCATTCGAACCGTAGTTTTGATGGACGAATGCACATAGTCATGGACCATTTTGAAGGCCTGGAGCCTCGATTGTTGTGGAACTACTGGACGCAGTATGCACAGGAGCGTGTCAGGGCTATCCAGCAACTTGAAGTCCTCGAAACGGAGGCCGGTGATGGCTGTGCGGAACGCCTGCATCTCCTCGTCCCCTTTTTGTGCCTGTGCTAACTGAGAGTAGTCCAGGCCAAGGGCTACAGTCTGGATGGTGGGTCGGGAGAGTGCATCGGCCACGACATTGTCCTTACCCGCAAGGTGCCAGATGACCGTGGTGAATTCTGAGATGTAGGACAGGTGGTGCTGTTGGCACGCCAACCAGGGGTCCTTGGCCATGGCAAGGACTTGGGTTAGGGGCTCGTGGTCTGTGAAGACTGTAAATGGCCTGACCTCCAGGAGGTACTGGAAGTGCCTGATGGCCAGGTAGCTCCCTGTCGAACACGCTATATTTGAGCTCAGGGGGCGCAGGTGGTGGCTGAAAAATGCCGGGGTCTCCACTCACCTTACACCAACTGCTCCAGGACACCTCCGATGGCTGTGGCTGACACGTCTAAGGAGAGCGGAGTGTGTACGTCAGACCACAGGTGGACCAGTAAGGTGGCATTCATCAGGGCATCCTTGGTAGCTGTGAAGGCTGCCTCTGCCTCCTCCATCCAAGCCAGAGTCTTGTTCTTGGTGGCTATCAGGGCAAACAATGGTTGCATGATGTGAACTGCCCCTGGGATGAAGTGGTTGTAAAAGTTAACCATCCTGGTGAATTCCTGGAGGCCTTTGAGGTTGTCAGGTCGGGCGAACTGGCGTATGGCTGCAACCTTCTCTGCTGATGGCGCTGCTCTGTCTGCCGTGATGGTGCGGTCTAAGAACTGCATGGAGTTCTTGCCAAACTGGCATTTCGCCATGTTAACAGTGAGCCCGAACTCAGCCAGGCGGACAAACACCTTGCGGAGGTGGGCCTTGTGCTCATCGTGGTCCCTGCTGGAGATGAGGATGTCATCGAGGTAAATGAACATAAAGTCCAGGTCTTTGTCCATTGCGTCCATCAGGCGCTGGAAAGTTTGCGCCACGTTTTTGAGGCAGAAAGACATGCGCAGAAATTCGAAGAGTCCAAAAGGGGTCATGATGGCCATTTTGCTGATGCCATCGGGGTGTACAGGGATTTGGTGGTAGCCCTGCACCAGTTCGACCTTCGAAAACACCCTCGCACCGTGGAGGTTGGCTGTAAAGTCCTAAATGTGGGGAACGGGGTAGCGGTCAGGCATGGTTGCATCATTCAAGTGGCAGTAGTCTCCGCAAGGTGGCTAACTGCCTGAGGATTTGGGGACTATGTGCAGTGGGGATGCCCATGGGCTGTCGGATCTGCGGACTATCCCCAACTCCTGCAAGCGGGAAAAATTTTTCTTGGCCAACTGCAGCCTGTCTGGAGGCAGTCTTCTGGCTTTGGCGTGGAACAGGGGGCCTTGGGTCCAAATTTGATGTAGCACCCAGTGTTGTGGCATGGTGGAGATGAACTGCGGTCGGAGGTTCACCAGGAATTCGTTGAGGATGCGGCCGTACTCAACGTTGGGGGTGCTGACTGCGGCTTTGCCAGGGCCGTGGGTGGTGGTGGCCTCGAGGCAGACTGCCTGGAAGGTCCAGGCATGTATCAGGCTTTTGCCTTTGAGATCCACCAGCAGACTGTGTGCTTGGAAAAAGTTGGCGCTGAGGATCGCCATGCCCACAACGGCTCGGGTGAATCTCCAATGGAATTTCTCGCTTCCCAGCTGAATGAGCATGTTGTGCGTGCCGAAAGTCCAAATGTTTGTGCCGTTGGCTGCCCGTAGCATGGGGCCTCGCTGCCGGGTGCAGGTCTCCAGTGCAGTTGGCTGGATGATGCTGAGTTCAGCGCCCATGTCAACCAGGAACCATGTCTGTGCCATGGAGGAGGCTGTTGAGGTGGTCAACTGTCACAGCCATTAGTGGCACCTGGCCTGGTTGTTTTTCTGAAACGAACAGGGTTGTCTGCATTTGCATGCCTGGGCTCCCCAAAGATGATGATCGAAATACCAAGTGTTATTCAGAGCTTCTGTCTTTTTGCTGGGGCACAGCTGTAGCCAGCTGGGGCTGGGGCGCATCACCTGACTCATAGCTGCTTCATTTTAATGTTTCGTGCGCCACAAGACGTCTGCTCGGGCCGCGACCTCACTTGGGTCTGAGAAGTCCTCATCTGCCAACAATAGCTTGATGACGTCAGGCATCTGCTCTAGGAAAGCCTGCTCGAACATGAGGCATGGCTTGTGGCCTTCTGCCAGAGCGAGCATCTAATCCATGAGGGCAGACAGCGCCCTGTCTCCTCGGTCGTCCAGGTGCATGAGCCTGGTGGCACGCTGGCGTTTGGACAGGCCGAACATGCTGAGGAGGAGCTGGTTGAGCACTGGGTATTTACCCTCCTCCGGGGGGGTTGTGAATTAGGTCATCCACTCTGGTGGTAGTCTCCTGGTCGAGGGCGCTGACAATGTGGTAGAACATCGTCGAGTCAGAGCTGATCTGCCAGAGGTGAAACTGTGCTTCCGCTTGCCCGAATCATGTGAGCGGGCAAAGTATCCAGAAGGGCAGTAGTTGCACGGCGACTGCGTATACTGCCGCAGAGTCCATGATGTAGAGGCCAGAATCTTCTGGGCTCGTCGGGGTCACCAATTGTAGCGGTAGCTACAAGGAGTGAAATCGAAAGAAACCACAAGCTGAAGTGAGTTTCAGTTTCAACTGTTTTCTTTTAAAACTCGCACGCGACTCTAAGGGCGAAGGTGCACCACGTTGGCTGTGATGTCATGACACAGCCGAAAGGCACACACGATTGCAGAGGCCATGAGGAATCCCGAACCCGATCGCGCCATCTTAACACGGCTACTCCGCTACCATGGCAGTCACACATGGAGCCAGTTCACCTGTGTCACTATGTGCGCCACCACAGGTGATAATTATTTTCAACTTGTGGCATCACATTGGCGCAGTAAAAACAAATTTGATTAGTGGATCATTTTGGTCAACAGAACAGATAACAAAATACACTGTATAAACTTGGATAAACAATAATTGAACAAGGGTTATAGAAAAAAAATTAATCTTTTATTTAAATGAAATTAGCAGGTAATCTCCACAACCCTTGTACTTATAATTGCAATAAGATATTCTTCTTTTCTTTGGCTTGGCTTCGCGGACGAAGATTTATGGAGGGGGTAAAAAGTCCACGTCAGCTGCAGGCTCGTTTGTGGCTGACAAGTCCGATGCGGGACAGGCAGACACGATTGCAGCGGTTGCAAGGGAAAATTGGTTGGTTGGGGTTGGGTGTTGGGTTTTTCCTCCTTTGCCTTTTGTCAGTGAGGTGGGCTCTGCGGTCTTCTTCAAAGGAGGTTGCTGCCCGCCAAACTGTGAGGCGCCAAGATGCACGGTTTGAGGCGTTATCAGCCCACTGGCGGTGGTCAATGTGGCAGGCACCAAGAGATTTCTTTAGGCAGTCCTTGTACCTTTTCTTTGGTGCACCTCTGTCACGGTGGCCAGTGGAGAGCTCGCCATATAACACGATCTTGGGAAGGCGATGGTCCTCCATTCTGGAGACGTGACCCACCCAGTGCAGCTGGATCTTCAGCAGCGTGGACTCGATGCTGTCGACCTCTGCCATCTCGAGTACTTCGACGTTAGGGATGAAAGCGCTCCAATGGATGTTGAGGATGGAGCGGAGACAACGCTGGTGGAAGCGTTCTAGGAGCCGTAGGTGGTGCCGGTAGAGGACCCATGATTCGGAGCCGAACAGGAGTGTGGGTATGACAACGGCTCTGTATACGCTTATCTTTGTGAGGTTTTTCAGTTGGTTGTTTTTCCAGACTCTTTTGTGTAGTCTTCCAAAGGCGCTATTTGCCTTGGCGAGTCTGTTGTCTATCTCATTGTCGATCCTTGCATCTGATGAAATGGTGCAGCCGAGATAGGTAAACTGGTTGACCGTTTTGAGTTTTGTGTGCCCGATGGAGATGTGGGGGGGCTGGTAGTCATGGTGGGGAGCTGGCTGATGGAGGACCTCAGTTTTCTTCAGGCTGACTTCCAGGCCAAACATTTTGGCAGTTTCCGCAAAGCAGGACGTCAAGCGCTGAAGAGCTGGCTCTGAATGGGCAACTAAAGCGGCATCATCTGCAAAGAGTAGTTCACGGACAAGTTTCTCTTGTGTCTTGGTGTGAGCTTGCAGGCGCCTCAGATTGAAGAGACTGCCATCCGTGCGGTACCGGATGTAAACAGCGTCTTCATTGTTGGGGTCTATAAGATATTACAGACTTTCAAAATGCACACTGGGACACTTAACAAATTTTCAGTACAAATCCAAAGCAAAATCAACACTGCAATTCTATTACCACAGTCGTGAGAACAGCTTTTGAAGCCAACTTACTCTCTGTTTCAGAGAAGTTGACAACTATTCCACTATTTGAAAATGAAGGGTCAAGCTTAATTCACAACTGGTTTTCGGATTCTAATTCACAGAAAATTAAGTTCTTGAATTTACAGCTTCTTTAAAAAACATGGATCAGAAATGTAATTAGTATAATTAGTGGTGAAGCATGACATTTATTACCATTTTCTCACAAACTGTCTCAACATGGCCATTTTACTCAAGTTCAACTCTTTTGTGTATTATTTTAACAGGCTCAAAATGTTTATAGAGATACAACACTCAGACAGAACAAAAAACTTCAAAATAATTTGGTAACCTGCATTTCAAAAGTAAAAATGTACAACTTTATCAAGATGTAATGGTATCCATAAAACCTCACAACTTTCCACAATACAAGAGGACAATTATTTATGAAACCGCATTAAAAGCAAATGTATCTCAAATTGCCCCCCCCCCTCCATTTTAATGTTGCTCCCTCATCACATCATCTGAAAACACACCAGTTTATAACAATGATACTCAGTTGCATGCCTTCAACTCTCACAAGCTCTTCCAGTCACCAAAATCAGATTGCATGTCTGATATCCAGGCATGGATGAGCAGAATTTTATCTATTCCTGGATGGAAATCCCAAACTGATCCTTTTCCTTATTGTATGTTATCAATAATAACTTTGAAACAATACAAATAATGCATGTAATTATTTTAAAATTCATTTTTAAAAATCTTTACCAATATTTAAACACAGCAACAAGAGTTGAAGAAATCCATGCCAAAATAAATCAAATTTGAAAATAAAGGGAACATCTTGATTTATCATAAATCTATTTTTTTCTTTTCAATAATCATGGAGAGACTTCATACAGAAACTAGCCTTTGGCCCATCATATCCACAATGGCCAGTCACCTATTTTATATTAATCCTAAATTGTTAACTCCCTCAAGTTCTATTTTTATATATATATTTTATTTAAAATGTTTCCATACATGATAAACAATTATACATAACACTAAATGTTAAAATTTGAGAAAATTTCATTCATCCCTCCCCAGATCCTCACTCCGAAAACATAAAATATAAAAGAATATGTAGTAATTGTCTTAGGTAAACTTCTACCTCTCATTTTGTTCGTTTTAGATTGGTCACAGTGTTTGAGCTACCGAAAGAAAATAGACACACACACCAAGAGCAGTTCAGTTTATACAAATGTTTATTACAAATTCAAAAGCTGATTTCACACTACAATATGCAAGCCCTTCCCAACTATACTTATCAACACTGGTCCCAACTGCCGAAGCGAGGCAACGACTGCACATTTGTAGTAGGTTGTCAGGGCGCCAGTAGCAGCTTCTCCACCTCCCCTGACCGGAACGTTGGCTGGACTCCAGAAGTTCTTCTTCTTGCTGAGAGATGTTGCCACCTCTCGGAGAGTCTCAAACTTCAGCAGCGGGACCATGACTTATATTAACCAAAAACTGCTTACCCAAGCACCTATTCCCAGCACAGCAAGAAAGATAAGCAAGCAAGCTAGCATGCTAGGCTTCTAATGAATAACATAATTTTCAGCTTATCACTTTGAATAGAATGGTTTATTTTGCATCAAGGCTAGGCCTCTGACAGTCTATGACCAAAACAAGCAGAAAGATTAAATGTTCTTGGTACACAGATGTCCTTTCGTCAGATAACAGCATCTCTGGCCCCTTGGTAGAATTTAGCTTATGTCTGCTGATTCTAAAACACAAGCAGGTTCTCAGCCTTGCAGAACCCAGAGCTGCAAGTTTAAAAAAACAGGTTAGAATCTTCCATTACAGTAATATAAAATAAAGAAAAGAAAAAAAAATCGCATCTTGTATACTCGGAGGATTACTTCCAATACACAGGACTCCAATAAAGGTTATATGATCAGTTTAGGGAAGAAGATTAACACCAGTCTTGAGGCTGGAAGAACACTACTACAGGCACACAATCCTTTATCCAAACATCTAAAATCTGGAAAGCTCTCCAAAATCTGGAAAGTGGGGACCGGCGATCGGGGGAGACAGCCGGGTGGCCGAGGGTCCAGCGGTCAGGGGAGGCAGCCGGGTGGCCGAGGGTCCGGCAGTCAGGGGAGGCAGCCGGGTGGCCGAGGGTCCGGCGGTCAGGGGAGGCAGCCGGGTGGCCGAGGGTCCGGCGGTCAGGGGAGGCAGCCGAGTGGCCAAGTGATTGTGGTTAGGGGAGGTGGCCGGGCAACTGGAAGGAGGTTAGGCTGGATACGGCAGTGCAATTTTGGTGGGCTTTCTGAAATCCGGAAAAATCCGAAATTCAGAACACGTTGTCCCACAGGGGTTCCGGATAAAGGATCATGTACATGTACATATTTATACCTAAAATTTGCATATACAGGATCCAGATTTTCAAAAACATACCATATTTTTTTCTCAAATTATGTGATTTTCTCCAAGGGGATATGGCTTTGAATTTCTGCATTCCATCTCCCCATACCTAAATGTGAATCTGATTTCCAAGTCACTGCAATACATTTCCTTGCCACTGCCAATGCTATTTTAACAAATTTCATTTGATGTATTGATAGTTTCAACTTAGGTCTTATTCCTTCTACATTTCCCAATATAAATAAATCTGGGTTCTGTAGAAATATAATGCATGTAACTTGTTCTAAGAAATTTCCTAAATCCACCCAAAAAGGATGTACCTTGGGACATGACCAAGTTGAATGCAAGAAAGTACTTATTTTTTTAGCACATCTAAAACATTGATCAGATAAATCTGATTTTATTCTATTCAAATTTTGTGACGTCAAGTCCAGCTGATGTTAAAAACTGTATTGAACTAATCTACATCTTAGATTAATAGAATTTGTCATACAATCTTAACAGAGATCCGACCATCTTTGCTCATCAATTGTAGTATTCAAATCCAACTCTGATTTCTGCCTAGATTTATGCACACCCTGTTTAATCGTTCCTGTTTGCAATAAAAAGTACATTGAAGAAGTAAATTTCTTAGTATTTCCTCTCCTAATTGGCACCTTCAGGTGGTCAATTGCCCCGCACGTAAAGCCGCATGTTTAGGCAATATGCGGCTGTTTTGAGGCCAAAATGTACAGGAGGGGCTCGAGGCGAGCTACGTAACCCTCCTCCGAGAGAGAGATAAAAAGCTCAGCTCAGTGGCTCCCGCAGCCACCTAAATGCAGCTGGCTGAAAACGGATGTTATAGGGTCAGGTTGCTGATCACAGCTGACACTGGGCAGGAGCCGGAGTGTGCTCAGAGCTGCATCCTGTGTAGCTATGTCCTTCAAGTGGCCAGTGTTGCACTTTAAACGCTGCCACCTGAATGGCAATTTTAAAGGGCCGCTTCTGCTTCTTCAGGCGCATTCTTAGCATAGAATGCAGCTGAAAAAGCCTAATAAGAGTTTCCACCTCACTACAAATAGCTAACAGCATCGCTGGACCTAACTTTTCCCTCAAACATCTTCTCATTTGAAAATAACAATGAGTATTATCAGCTATTCCGTACTTATTCCTTCATTGTCAAATGTTATGAACAAAGTCAATTGATGTCAATCTTCAATTTTTTTAATACCTTTCCTAAACCAAATATTTAAAAATCGATTGTCTTTTGAAAAAGGTACAAGTTGATTTTGATTCAAAGGCATCTTAGGCGATATACTTCCTTCGATTCCAATTTCATCATTTATCTTGTTCCAAATAGTAATCAAATGTTTTAACAATGGTACTTCTTTAACATCAGTTAATGATTTTGAATTCCAAATTGTTCTGCTAATCTCTCTCCTAATTTATCCAATTCTATTTTAACCCATGCCAGTTTTACTACTTTTTTTGAAGGAGTAGAAGGAAATTTTATTTGAGCCACTTGATAGTAATTAGGAAGCTGTAGGTCTCCCAGTTCATATTTCCAGGTTAATCTTTTTATAGAAACTCTTCTTCTTCCCCAAGTTCTTCCCACATTCTTCAACTTTCCACAAATTATCCCACTTGCCTCGAGGCTATTTACCATGGCCAATTACTCTGGACAAAAAAGTTTTTGGTTCCTGAACACTTTTGGCGGTATTTTATGGATTTTGGGCTACTGATCACGAAAATCACATTAAAATTTTCCAATTACATACTGTTGTTTTAGTTTTCCTGTCATATTTTTTAAACATGTTCCAAGCTACAAAACCATGAAATGCAACATATCATTGAAAATCAATTTCCTGCATTCACACTTGGACATCTTCCCTTCTAATCTTGGTGCCGTCAGTGACGAACATGGTGAAAGGTTTCACCAGGACATTGTAACCATGGAAAATCTGTATCAGGGCAACTAAAATTCATCAATGCTGGCCAACTATCATTGGATACTGACACAAAAGGCAGCAGGTACTTAGTACAAATGAATATCAGCGCAAAACAATTTTGGGTCAATTAAACTAATGCAATGAGTCAACATCATTATGCAATTAAACATACTAAATTCAATAAGAGTTCATTCAATGTTTCTTCAGCTTCCTATGTGATACTGCAAATCTGAAATTATCTTTGTGCTCATCTTGAAGTTATCTATCATAATTCCCAATTATTTTTCCAGAAGTAAACCTTTTGAAAAAATGTGTTGTCCAGTATTATCTTACCAACGCATGTTTGGGATGTGGGATAAAAAACTAAATACCCAGAGCAAACCCATGTTGTCACAGGGGGAATAAACAAACTCTAGCAATCAAGGTCAGGATTAGTCCTAGATCTTGGCTATGAGGGAGTTGCTCCACTAACTGTACCACCTTGCTAACAACTAGCAGGAAAGAGAAAGCAACTGAAAAACAAGGGGAGGAATGGGACTGATAGGATTCTCTGAGACCCAACATAAATTCAAGACAAATAGCCTCCTATTTTCATAAGGAAATTAGAAAATTAAAAGAATATTTTTTATCCTGAGCCTACAATTTCTATGCACCAACACCTGCTGCAGATTATGATATGACCTGCTGAGAATTTTCAGTACTGCATATTTCATAACCTTCGATTTTGCTCTTGCCTCTCACTTAAATCCTGTCCATTGTGATAATGTTCACAGGCATGAAATGAGTCTACAGGCTGCAGACACCAAATAATGCCTCTCAATCCCGGAATATTGCTAGATATTCATGACAGAAATAAAACTCAATTTCCCTGCATAATTTGCATACCCAAAAATCTACTATCCATGCTGAATAATATATCCCTTGCCAGCAAGAATCAGTTGGGGTCACTGGGTACAGCAAAAGTTAAGGAACCAAACATCATCCCAGGTGCACCTTTAGTAGTTACAATACTAGTATCTACCTGACAAGGTGGAAAATTGCCTCTATATATCCAATTGAAAAAAGCAGAGATCAGTGCACTGTCACTCATCAGGAAAATGATGGAAGGCTTCAATTATTGTGCTATCATTGACATTTCCTCATCAGTAAATTGATCAGTGGGGTCCTGTTCAGGTTTAATGACAATCTTTGTACCTCCCTGACCACAGAAGTAAGGGAATATTGTCAAATTATGTGCTCTTGTTTCAGAAAGACAGGAGGCAGAATCTGGGGATCGTGGACCAGTAAGTCATTTGTCAGTGGTGGGCAAACTATAGGAGAGGACTGTTAGGAACAAGATTTATGAGCATTTAGAGATGCATGGCCTTCTTAGGAATAGTCAACATGGTTACGTGAGGGGCAGGTTATGCCTCATGAACCTAATTTTTTCAAGAGGGTGATCAAAGAAATTGATGAAGGTGGGGGGGGGGGGGGGTGGAGTGGAATGTGGTGTATATGGATTTCCGTAAGGCATTTGACAAGATCCTCAATGGTAAGCTCATTCAGAAAGTCGTGAGATCTAATGACCCACGGTTGCCTGTATTCAGAATAGGCTTGCTTGCAGAAAACAGAGGGTGGTTGTATATGGGACACATTATGTCTGGAGGACAGTGACTAGCAAAATTCCTCAGGGATCTCTTCTGGGACCCCTACTCTTCGTAATTTTTATAAGTAACTCAAAGTGGAAAAGCGAGTCCATAAGTTTTCAGATGTGATATTGGAGGTGTCATGGATAGTGCAGAAGTTTGTCATAGGTTATAACAGGATGCAAAAAGCATGAAGAGTTAGGAGAGATGGCAGATGAAGTTCCAACCTGATTAAGGTGAACTGCTGCACTTTGGAAAGTTGAACTGGAAGATGGAGTGTGAAGAAACAAAAGGATTTCGGGATCCAAGTCAAATGATTCCTCATGATTGTTCAACAAGTTGATAACATGGTAAAGAAGATATATGGTATGCTGGCCTTGAATTCAAGAGCCCTGAGATAATATTGCAGCAATATAAATCAAGAATTGGAATATTGCATTAAGTTCTGGTCACTCGTTAAAAGAAGGATGTAGAAGCTTAAGAGAGGATGTAGAGAAGATTTACCAGGATGATGCCTGGATCAGAGAACATGTCTCATGAAGCAAGGATGACCGAGGTCAGGCTTTCTCTTTGTAGAAATGAAGGAAAAGAGATGACTTGATAGATATACACAAGATAATGAGAGCCATTAGACACAGGAGCAAAAATAGGGTATTAAGCCCATCGAGTCTGTTCCACAATTTTATCATGAGGTGATCCATTTTCCCATTCAGCCACACTGCATGGCCTTTTCCACATAACCTTAGATGCCCCAGCTAATCAAGAATCTATCCATCTCTGCCACTCAAGGACCTGGCCTCCACACCGCCTATGTCAATAAATTCCACATATTTACCATCCTCTGGCTAAAAAAACTCCTCCATAACTTTATTCTCAGCGGACATCCTTCAATCCTGAAGTAGTGCCCTCTTGTCCTCGACTCTTCCACCTTGGGAAACAACCTTACTACTTCTACTCTGTCCATGCCTTTCAACATTCAAATTGTTTTGGTCAGATTTCCCCCCCCCCCCCCCCCCTCTGCTAAATTCCAATGATTACAGACCAATAGCCAACGAGTATTCCTCACATGATAATCCTTTCATTCCCGGAATCATCCTTGTGAACCTCCTCTGAACCTTCCCCAATGTCAGCACATCCTTTCTTAAATGAGGAGCCCAAAACTTATCACAATACTCCAAGTGAGATCTCACCTGTGCTTTATAAAGCCTCAACATCACATTCCTAGACTGGGTGAATAGCCAGCACCTTGATCCCTGGGTGGCAATAGCAAATGCCAAAGGACACCTGTTTAAGATGAGTGGAGGCAAGTTTGGGGGAAGATGTCAGAGGCAAGTTTTTTTTTCCCTTACACATAGAGAGATGGATGCCAAGAATCCATTGGCACGAGTTATGGAGTATGCACAATAGCAACATTTAAAAGACGCCTAACCACATGGATGCAAGAAAAAAAAGTTGTGTGTGAGGTAGGTAAGGATAAGATTGTTGCAATTGCTTTACATAGGTTTGCATACCATGGGCCACAGGGCCTGTATTGTGCTGCAATGTCCTGGTTCACTTGGACCATTCTGCTCTGGACCTCATTACTGTTTTAGTCTAAACACAAAACAAGATCTGAACTCCAGAGGTTAAGAAAGAGTGACTACCCTGATTGTCAAGGCAGAATTCAATGTCGTACGATATCAAGAAGCCCTGGGGAAAATGAAATCAATGTATAGCAAGGAAAAAAAGCTTCAATAGTTGCAACTCACACCAGGTATGATGGCTATCAGTGTTGGAGGGAATCAGTCCAACATTACAATATCACCAGAGGACTTGCTCGATTAGGCTGAAAGCAGTGACGAAGAAGCTAGTGATAGAACATTGACCTTCCTTTCATCATTTGGTCATTAGTGGGGATGTTTGGTGATGACTACACAACCAGTAGCCAAGGCAAGAACTCATAAATAATAAGTAATATTCATGCTACACAAGTGTTAGGCATTTATAATCTTCAAAAAGAGAGGGTCCAAGAACACACTGTTGACATTCAAAGGCATAACTATTGCATTTACAAGACACAAGTCAGGGGAGTGATGGAATACACTCATTTGTCTGGATTAGTGCACCACCAATAATTCTCAAGGAACTCAACTGAATGACAAAGCAGCCTATTGGTATCATCTCCACCTTCTAAAGTATCCATTCCCTCCATCATCCGCACACTATGTCTGTAAACTATTGCAAATTGTAATGCTTTTACCCAAATAACTCAAATAGTTATCTCAATCACTAAGGCATACTGTGATGTGCCAGCTTCCCTCCAATTTGGACACCATGCTTTCATGTAACCATATTGTCATTCCTTTGTCTTGCTGGGTCTAAATTATGGATCTCACTCCACAACAGTACTGTGGGGAGTCCCTTCAACAGAAGGACAGCAGCTACTTATTATCATCTTCTGGAGAATGATAGACCTTGCAAGTGATGTGCAGTATCAAAATAAATTGAATCAGAGTTATTTTTAAATTGTTATTTTCTGATCTTTTGTGTCACAAGTAAACACAAATAGATAAACTTTAAATGCAATTCTTATCCTCTGAACATAAACAATTATCAAGTTGACTCTTGCTATGACACACACTTTAAAGTGCAAAAATAATGAAATCTCATCCTTTTGATGTGAAAATTGATTTTCAGGCAGAAAAAGAGTTGGAATTTTATTTCAAAAGATGGTTTGCACTGAGAACTGATCCATTTTGCCCCAGTAACTTTGAAAAGCACAGAAGCCTAATTCACACAGACGCATAGAGCTAGGGTGCCCTTCAGCCAAACTCAGGCATCCCAACCAAGTTGCCCACCTGATCGAGTTCCATTTGCTTGCACTTCCCCGGTATCTCTCTTTACCTTTCCTGTCCCTGTACTTGCCAATGCGTCCTTGAAATATTGTGCCTGTCTCTATAGTTTTCACCAGCAGCTCATTCTGTAAATACGCACCACACTCCGGGCAAGAAGTTAGAATCCAGGCATTACTTGAAAATCATGGACTCCGTATCGATCTCATGCCAATTAAAAATGTCAGAGTTGAAAGGTACAATACAACTTGTTCATTTTAAATGCCAATGTTGTCCAAAAGTTTAACACCAATTCAAGTGACCAATACAGATGTTTGAAATTCAGAGCCTTCAAATTCACAAAATCTATGATCATAAATACTTCGATTTGAGGCCAATTATTTTTCATCGCTTTCAACCTTGCTGCAATATATTTCTTAGTATCAACAAAAGGCTTATAAAGGATTCATAATCAGTCAACCGGTCTTTTAGCCGATGAACTGAACGTGATACTTGAGCATTAATAACCTGCTATAAATATTTAAAACCCCAAGAACTTCGGCCCTCAAGCTTCACTTCCAGTAAAAGTGCTCGAAGATCTGGAAATACAACTACTGACACATTTTAAACAAGGCCCGGCTGCCCAATATACCTTCGAAATCGTAAATTACCGTACAAATCGGCTATCTACCGGCGATTATTCCTCCCTAGCTTCGTAAATTTGCATCCTTGTGCAGAAAAGCCGCATGATTTCTACATTTACAAAACAAAACGTGCTATTTTTTTTAAAAAAGGAAAAACACAAGCAGCCAGAAACTGCATTGACTCCACCGCAAGGCCGACTTCTCCAACTGAGCATGGCAGTGACGACGGCCGCAGCTGATTGGCGCTCCGGAGTAAACGTCATCAGAGGCCGGAGCCGCCCCTTCGTCGCCATCAGTGGCCGGAGCCGCCCCTCAGTGGCCGTCGTGCGGCTGCGCGTTGATCCGAAAGCTTCTCTGTCCACGAGTTGAAGTAACCTCTTGTTTTGCCAAGCAGTGACACTTGCATTTGATTTTGTAGCTTTGTTGATGCCGCCAGGCAATGTTTGCGTGGGTGTGGGCAAAGTTTTGAGAGGCTGGGCTCCCGCACTGATCAGGAATTCGCAAGGATCATTTTATTCCCCTCATCGATTATGTTGAGGTAAGTCAAATTCATAACGTTTAGGATAAATACTTCGTTACTGATACACACGTGTATAAATACATCTTAACTTGCCACAAAATTACAGGGCAAGAGCCGCTTTCAGGTGGCCACAATACCCCGACTGTAAAGCCGCCTATTCTACCCCGATGCGGCTGTCGGGTGGCCCCCTGAAAGTGGAGAACCCGGCCAGGAGGACCGCCCCCCCCCCCCCCCCCCGGAGATATAATCTCCGGCTCCGAGAATTCCCCCCCCCCCCTCCCCGTTGCACCTGAAAGCAGCAGTGGGACTACGGCCACAGTCCACGGGAGCCGGCGTTCGCTCGGACGCGGCTCTCCTTCAGCCGGCACGTTCAGGTGACCCCAGCTGCATTCCCCCAGCCGCGTCTGCCGGCTCACTATCCGCGTCCCAGCACCTGAAAGCGGCTAAAGAAAGAGAAGCAAAAGAGAGTCTTCCCACCCCCACCCCAGATTTGCCTCCAGTGCTCCCACAGCCTCTGCAAAAACAGACTCCAGTCCAAACCATCAATAAATCGAGCTCCAGATCCGATCCTTTGACACAATCAGGAAACCTTCAAGGCCATAGACACCCTCTCGCATTCTGGTTCCTTTATCTGGCCATCTCCAGCAGTCTACATCTTGGTGTGAGTCCATTGACCACAGTCACCAACTGCCCTCAGCCTGCTTGGGTTCCTCACATTGAGTCGCCAACAGCCTTCTGCCTGTGTGTTTCACAGCCACAAAGCCCTTTACTAGCCCGCCGCTGTGGTCGCCTCCTATGCTTCTCCTCAAACGGAGGGTAGTCCTCTGCTTTTTGGTGCCCTCTGCTTTCCCGGAGTCTGCAACCCCTTAAGGGTGCTGCCGAACATGGATGGTGTCATTTTGGGTACAAACCCTGCGGATGCAGGAATTTAAAATAAACCACCGTTGGCTCCTTTAACAGGCTATATAAAGCCAGTACAGAACTGTCAGTAGTTGGGCTGGCCAGTGGAACCCTGCGGAGGAGCGCTGTCTCCTACAGTCTGTGAGTCTGCACCAGTAATCATCAGAATGTACCCATTCTCAACAAGGTGACCAACCTCAATATCCCACCAATCTGTAAGGAACTAATGAAGGGCCACCCATTCAAAATAAATAATATACCTATAGAAAAGTACAAAAATACTACAGGTAATGAAAAAATCAACCAAAAAATACTGGAAATACACCATGAGTAAGACTGTAATCTTGGAAAGAAAAACAGGACATATGTTGCCTGACCACTTGAATATTTCCAGCATTTTATGCTTTATTTTAGTAACTACAAATGAGATTTTAAAAACTACCCAGATCACTGTAAGGGAGCTCTTCGACTCTCCTGCTCCAGAACAACTATCAATTACATCAACTTCAGTGGTCACCTTACTGTCAATTTTTAGCAAGTTACCACCAGTCAAACTGCATCTGTTCTCAGTGAATCCTTGCCAAGAAATTGATGCCAAAATCCATAAAACTGAGATTTTCCAGGTTGAGAACTACACCACGAGAGTTTGCCTTCAATCTAGTTTGTGCAACGAGTAATAAAATCTATTTTTGCACAGCAAGTGTCTTTAACTTGCGTTAAATATACCTTTATACCTTTATAGTTAACACCTTTATAGTTAAATCAACTAATTAAAAAATTCTTCTGGATGATCCCAGTTAGTCAAGCAGAGTCGATAGGAGAAAAGGAATAGTTGACGTTTCAAATCAAAATTTTTCATCAGGGCTTTTTTTTTTTACATCTGATGCTGTTGGACCTGCTGAGTTCCTCCAGCAGATTTTATGTGGTACCAGATTCCAGAACCTGCAATCTTTTGTGGTGTAGAGCTCGTCGAAAGAACCAAAGACTTGTTGATCCAAACCAAGGCTTTTATTAGCAAAAGACCGGAGCTCTTCACAGGTGGCCGACCAGTCCGGAATGATCCGACCTGGCTAGGGACACAGCCCTTTAAGGCCCAGGTAATGGGTGTGGCTTAGCTCTCAGCCAATCGCTATAAGCACAGTCTAGATACAGTAACTATATACACTACTATATACACTATGTACATTGGTGATAGATATGTACTATCACATTCACCCCTTCTTGGAGAACTGACCCTGGGAAAAACAAAACGAGGGAGAGAATGAAAGGAAGGGGTAGGTCAAGGACTGTAGCGGTCAGGGGGTCTGACCATCCGGTGTGACCGCCGTGGTGCCGGGATCGGGGTCGCTGGAGTGGTGTCGCCAGCGGGCTTGTCGGGTGCGACTGCTCCGTCGCTCAATTCCCCAGTCGTGTTGTCGGCAGGGTGGCCCGGGTGCGGTTGGTCCTTCTGCTGCGGCACAGGGCCTGGAGAGTAAAGAGTTGGGGAAGGTTGGGTTGGGGGGTTTGCTGGTTCTCCCGCGTCCTGAGCTAGGTCCCGCACCGAAACAGTGTCCTCCCGCCCGTCTGGGAACCCAACGTAGGCGTAATGTGGGTTCGCGTGGAGTAGAGTCACCCGGTCGACCAAGGGGTCGTTCTTTGAGTGCCGGACGTGGCGTCGCAAAAGGACGGGGCCAGGGACGGTGAGCCATGCCGGTACAGTGGTTCCTGATTCGGATTTCCTCGGGAAAAGGAACATCCTTTCGTGGGGGGTGGCATTTGTTGCAGTACATAGGAGGGAGCGGATGGAGTGTAAGGCACTACTGAGAACCTCCTGCCAGTGAGAGGTGGGGAGACCTTTAGACCGGAGAGCCAGTGTAACCGCTCTCCATATAGTGGCATTCTCCCTCTCGATCTGGCCATTACCGCGTGGGTTATAGCTCGTGGTCCTGCTTGAAGCAATACCACACTCCAGAAGGTACTGTCGCAGCTCTGCACTCATGAATGAGGAACCCCTATCACTGTGGATGGAATTGGGGTACCCGAAGATGGTGAAAATAGTGTGAAGGGCCTGTATCACTGAGGTGGCAGTGGTGTCTGGGCAGGCCACAGCGAATGGGAAGCGGGAGTACTCGTCGATGGCTGTAAGGATGTAGGTATTACGGTTGGTCGACGGTAGGGGGCCCTTAAAGTCTACGCTAAGACGCTCGAAGGGGCGGGTGGCTTTGATAACGTGGGAGTTATCCGGACGGAAGAAGTGGGGCTTGCATTCAGCGCACACCGCACAGGCTCGGGTCATGGAGCGGATCTCCTCGACTGTGTAGGGTAAGTTGCGTGCCTTGACAAAGTGAGCAAACCTAGTGACCCCTGGATGACAGAGCGCCTCATGGAGTTTCCGTAGTCTGTCCATCTGTATGCTGGCGCACGTCCCCCTGGAGAGCGCGTCAGGCGGGTCGTTGAGCTTACCAGGCCGGTACAGGATGTCGTAGTTAAAGGTGGAGAGTTCGATTCTCCATCTGGCGATTTTGTCGTTTTTTATCTTACCACGCTGGGTGTTGCTGAACATGAAGGAGACTGCACGTTGATCAGTCAACAGTGTAAAGCGCCTCCCAGCGAGGTAATGTCTCCAACGACGCACTGCTTCAACTATGGCCTGCGCTTCCTTCTCGATCGAGGAGTGTCTACTCTCAGGACCCTGGAGGGTTCTGGAGAAGAAGGCTACAGGCCGACCGGCCTGGTTCAAGGTGGCTGCCAGGGCGAAGTCGGATGCATCGCTCTCGACTTGAAACGGGACAGACTCATCGATCGCGTGCAGCGTCGCAGCAGCAATGTCAGATTTGATTCGATCGAAAGCCGCTGTGGCTTCGGTCGAGAGGGGAAAGGAGGTGGTCTTGATAAGAGGACGCGCCTTGTCGGCATAGTGTGGAACCCATTGGGCGTAATACGAGAAAAGGCCCAGGCAACGTTTGAGAGCTTTCTGGGTATGTGGGGGGGGTAAGTCCATTAGGGGACGCATGCGGTCAGGATCTGGCATGACTATCCCGTTCTCCACCACACAACCTAGAATGGCGAGTCGAGTGGTCCGGAAGACACACTTGTCCAAATTGTAAGTCAGGTTCAGCCGACGGGCAGTTTGGAGAAATTTGTCTAGGTTAGCGTCGTGGTCCTGCATGTCGTGGCCGCAGATGGTGATATTGTCCAGATACGGGAAGGTAGCGGTTAGCCCGTTCTGGTCCACCATCCTGTCCATTTCCCGCTGGAGTGGTGTCGCCAGCGGGCTTGTCGGGTGCGACTGCTCCGTCGCTGTAGCGTCGGCCCCGGGGGTGGCTGTGGCGGCGGCAGCAGCGGCGGTAGCGTCGGCCCCGGGGGTGGCTGTGGCGGCGGCAGCAGCGGCGGTAGCGTCGGCCCCGCGGGTGGCGGTGGCGGCGGCAGCAGCGGCGGTAGCGTCGGCCCCGCGGGTGGCGGTGGCGGCGGCAGCAGCGGCGGTAGCGTCGGCCCCGGGGGTGAATGTGGCGGCGGCAGCAGCGGCGGTAGCGTCGGCCCGGGGGGTGGCTGTGGCGGCGGCAGTGTCGAGTGTCCCGCACGGGGGCGAGAGGCGGGCCATCACCATGGTTGCGAGGGTGGGCTGCCCCTTCCGGGTTCGGCGTCTCAGTGACGTCAGGCGTTGCCGTGCAGGGGAGCCCTCGCTCTCATTGGACGAGAGCTCTGGGGAAGAAGTGTTTGAATGGGATAGTGGCGGTTGAGCTTCACACGAGGCACTGTGTTTGCCGGCGGCCATTTTAGACCTACAGACTGCAGCAAAGTGGCCGTTTTTAAGGCACTTCTGGCACTTGGCTTTTCTTGCTGGGCACTGGGACCTGCTGTGCTTGTCCCTCCCGCAGAAATAACATTTCGGGTTCTCACGGGGCAGGGTAGCAGCAGCCGACAGGTCGTCAGGGGTAGGGTAGAAGGGCACTCTACTCACATCAGAGCGAGGGGTCCAGTCCCTAGAGAGCTCGGTGGACTTTAAGGCTGCATCCTCCATTGTGATTGCAATCCGGGCCACGTCCTCTAGTTTTTCTACCCCTTGTTCGAGCAAGCGCAGCCTCACTTCATTTGATCTGAGCCCAGCCACATAGGCATCCGGACGAGATCATTTGTGATCTCGGCAGCAGTTTTGTCCACACAGTTACAGTCCTTGCCCAATGCCTTCAATACTTGTAAATATGCTCTACTGGACTCACCGGGCTGTTGCTTCCTCGACGCAAGCACGAGCCGGGCATGAACTCTGTTCACCGGTTGGTTATACATTTCTTTCAGTACCTTTATGGCTGCGGTGTAAGTGGTCTCATCCTGGATGTTCTCGTAGACTCTCAAGGACACCATAGACAGCAATGCTGTTAGACGCAGGTTATCCTCCTCCACCTCAATGAGCCTTAGGAAGTTTTCAAAGTTCAGCAGCCAGAAGTTAAAGGCTTTGAAGGCTGTAGCTGACCGTGGGTCGATATCAAGTTTTTCTGGCCTAATTAGACGCTCCATCCCTTTCAAAAAAAATTTTTCTTTTGCTAATAAAATTGTAGAGCTCGTCGAAAGAACCAAAGACTTGTTGATCCAAACCAAGGCTTTTATTAGCAAAAGACCGGAGCTCTTCACAGGTGGCCGACCAGTCCGGAATGATCCGACCTGGCTAGGGACACAGCCCTTTAAGGCCCAGGTAATGGGTGTGGCTTAGCTCTCAGCCAATCGCTATAAGCACAGTCTAGATACAGTAACTATATACACTACTATATACACTATGTACATTGGTGATAGATATGTACTATCACATGTGGCTCATGTCCTCCAACTTTGCCAAGCAAATTCAAGCAATAAATGTTACCCCTTGTGATCTCACAGGAAAATGAGCCAAACACATGAAACTACCTTGGGCAATCAAGAACATCTGATTGTCTAAACATATTAATAAGGAATCTTGTGTATGTCTGCTTCACCCCTCGAATATATTGCTTGGCATTTGAGGCTTTTTAGTGTTTTGTATGGGGTTCCCATACACAATGAAAAGCTGGACAAATGATATCATATCTAAATTCTCAACACTAAATCCTGTTTGCAAGTGAAGTCATCAAGAGTGCATGCATGTACCAGAGAAAAAGGAAAGAGTTAACTGATACTGATTTCAAATTGAGGCTGAGAGAAGCCTCAATTTGCAGGAGCATTTTAACATGCAGGACCTTCCAAAACCACAAAATATAAAAACAGATTCCTATTAATGTTAATAAAGTTGTACCCTCTGACATGAAATAAATTATTTAAAATGTATCAGTTAGAAGTAAACACTGGCAGTTGACAGACAAGTCGGTGTTCACCTCCCATTGGCCACAGGCTAAGCATTGTCTTATTTCTTACCTGAACAAGATCATTGTTAAAACTATAGTTTACACATTGGAATTAATCAGCAAGAAATAAAAATATCAACACCTCACTTGCTTCCCCACGATCATCCACAACTTAGCACTTACAACCATGGGCGTCATGGTCAGCAGAGCAGTTAGGGCAACTCTGTTACAGCATCAGCAACCCAGGATCAAATCTGGCCCTGCCTGTGAGGACTTTGTACATTCTTCCTGTGGCTGAGTGGGCTTCCTCCAGGTGCTCCAGTTTCCTCCCACCTTTCAAAGTGTATGGTGCAATAAATGAGGTAATTGGGTGGTACAGGCATGTTGTATATTTAAATTTAAAATGTAGAGAATTCAATGAGGTTGCACAAAATTGGAATATACCATTCAAACTATAGCTTGCATATTTTAACTATCAATTTCATGTCTCAGTGTTTTTTAACAAAAGCAATATGACTTATTCAAGTCAGGAAAACAGCATAAGGACCCCTCTGCTTTTGGACAAACATTGACTCCAAGTTTTCAATTCATGTTGTACTTTCATGCTTCCTTTGTATTGCATGAAATGAAGAGGCAGTTAGTGGACGAGTCGGGATAGCTGATGGAGGGTTTGTGTGGAAGGACAGGCAGATAAGGCAAAATTGCAATCATTGGGATCAGTTGCAATGTAATGGCCACAGTCAAAAAAAAGTAACAAATACCAGCGCTAGAGGTTTTGTATGTAAACGCACAGAGCATAAGAAATAAAGTGGATGAGCTTGTGGGACAGCTACAGTTTGGTAGGCGTGATGTTGTGGTCGTCACGGAGTCGTGACAAAAGGATGGATGTCATTGGGAGCTGAATGTCCAAGGAATAACATTAAATTATGTGAAAGAGGTAACATAGGATCAGAACTATAGAATCTTTATGGGTTAAGTTAACTGACAAGGGTAAAAAGACACTGTTGACAGTTATTTTCAGTCCTCCAAACACCAGCCAGGATGTAGCCAACAAATTACAACTGCAAAAGGCATGTCAGAACAACATAAGAAATAGGAGCAGGAGTGTGCCCGCGCGGGATCAATGGAAAATATGCCTGTCATCCCTACCCATGATCTCCCACATAATTGGAACTGCTCTGCCAGAGCCAGCCAGGGAAATGCAGAGTGGTTCCAGCTGCATTGGGGATCATGGGTAGGGAAGATGACCATTTTACCTGTTGAGCTGCTGGCACCAGAGGCTGGACTGTCACAGCCCGCCCCGGCTGCCCATTGACTGCCCTGCTGACAGCCCGCCCCAACTGCCCTGCCGGCCACACCCTGCAGCTTGCCGTCGGGAACGGAATGGCAGGTAAGAAACACAGTCTGATAATATATTAACAAAAGCTATGTGTAATTTACGGGGATATGTTGGGCGGCAGCAGCACGGTTGGTGTGTGACGGTTTTTGAGGTTTTTTTATGGGGCCGGGATGTCAGTGGCAGCCCTAGGGTACCGCTTGATGTAGATAAGATTGGTGCCTTTTTCCCATATTCTGTAATGAAGGGCAATGTTATATTAGTAGTGGGAATATATATAATATGCAAGTAGATTGGTAAAACCAGGTTGGGACAGGATCTCAACAGAGAATTTGTGGAATGCTTATGAGATGGCTTTTGGGAGTTACTTGTTGATGAGCCTACTAGGGGTTCAGCTGTACTGGATTGAGTGTTGTGTAATGCACTAGAGATTGGGTAGCAAATAATATCAAAGTGGATACAAAAAGCTTCTTCAAGTACTATGCATAAGGGGAGGAGTCACGTGATGGAGTAGTGGCCAGTAGGAGAATACCAGCCCTCTCCAGAAAAGAAGGAAAAAAAGTAAAGAAAAAACAAAGCCCCAGACACACAAACCACAACAAATAAAAAAATAAAGGTGTGGAGGAAATGATACCAAAGAAAGAAAAGCCAAAAACAATGGGAAGAAAAGAAGAAGGAAAGACGCCGGAAGAGAAAGGTGAAGGCCTTACCTATACGAAGAAGCAGGGACCTGCCATGGAAAGAGGAGCCCACTCCCTGAGGTCAGTGGAAACCCCGCAGGGTCGTGACCTACTGAACGCAGGACTACAAAGATGGCTCATGGAGTAAAACAGAGGTGCGCTACCGCACATGCGCGATGCGCACAACAAAGGCAACACCGACAGCAGGGGAGATCAGCTGAGGAGCGGAACTCCACAGCTTGAACAGCTGAGAAACACCTGACAGCAGGGCACCCAGCAGGAAGATACAGAAAATAACAGGAACGGGAGGGATGAGAATGAAAATAGGAAATCAGAGACACAGCAGATGACCAGCCCAGAAGAAGAGGACCAACATCAAGACACCATAAAAAACAAACCAACAAACTGAGACAAACAGCCCAACAGGAAGGTCAGGGGAGACACAGATATGGGGAAGAGAGGTAGAGGACACAGGCCCTGGAGCGGACACAGGGGAAGAGGAGGGAGAGCATCAAGCTCTGCACAGAGAAATGGAAGATGAAGGGAATGGACAGTACATAGATTTTTTTTTTAATTTCAAGAATATATGGAAGCATTAAAAGAATGGCTGACATGAGAATTTAGTGAAATAAAAAGAAGAATAAAAGGTACAGTAGAAAAAGTGAGTAGATTAGAGCTGGTCATGACAGAAATAGGGAAAAAACTAGACAAGGTGGAAGAACGAGAAACAGCCGTAGAAATGGAAGTGGGCGACTTAAAAAGAAAATTGGAAGAAACTGATAAAGTTAAAGAAACACAGGAGTTGTTAGCTCAAAAGATGGATATAATGGAAAACTATAATAGGAGAAACAATATAAAGATAGTGGGCCTTAAGGAAGATGAAGAAGGCAAAGATGTGAAAGAATTTATAAAAGAATGGATCCCCAGGGTCCTGGGAATGCCAGAAATACAGGAAGGAATGGAAATAGAAAGGGCACACAGAACATTAGCCCCAAAACCACAGCCACAACAAAAACCAAGATCCATTCTAGTAAAATTCCTGAGATATAGGACAAGAGAAAATATATTGGAGAAGGCAATGAAAAAAATGAGAGAAGACAAAAAGCCACTGGAATACAAAGGTTAAAAAAAAAATTCTACCCAAACATAAGTTTTGAGCTCCTGAAGAAGAGGAAGACGTTTAACGCAGCAAAATTGATCCTATGGAAGAAAGGCTATAAATTTATGTTAAGATATCCAGCGGTGCTTAGAATAGTTATCCTGGGGAAGCAAAGCAGACTGTTCTCGGATCCGGAGAAAGCACGAGAATTTGAAGAATGCCTGCAAAACAGAAAGAGAGATGAAGAGATGTAACAAGAACAAGAATGACGACCAACTTCATATAAAGAAGAAAAATAATGTATAAGTAAGAACTAAGAAGGGGAAGAAAAGGGAAGAAAGGAAGTAAGGGGGGAATTAAGAAGGTGAGCTTTGTTATATGTGAAGATAAAAGTCTTCTGGAGGGGATTGGTGGGAGAGAATAACAGTCACTGCAAAATCAGTTGACGCTTGCGAGCGGGTTCGCAATCCAAATGGAGAGGGGAGTTGTGGTTGCCCAGCAAGGAACAAGGGGCAACTCAGAGAGGGGGGGGGGACATTTGGGGTTAAGGGAATTTTAGATGTGGGAATAGTGGAAATATTTTATGTTTTAGAAGTCTTGTCTTACAGTGCGTTCAAAAAATGAAAACAGAAATGGATGAGGGGGAAAGGTGGTGATGAGGAAGCAGAAATGAGAGGTAAACAAAGTATGAAATGGCCATGTTGAACTATATGACTATAAATATCAATGGAATACATAACCAAATCAAAAGGAAGAGGCTGTTAAATTTACTGAAGAAAGAAAAAATTGATATAGCATTCATGCAGGAAACACATCTAACTGAAGTGGAACACAAGCAATTAAGGAGAGACTGGGTAGGGCACGTAACGGCAGCATCATATAATTCAACAGCCAGAGGAGTAACATAACATAACATAACAATTACAGCACGGAAACAGGCCATTAGGCCCTTCTAGTCCGCACTGAACCAAACACCCCTTTCTAGTCCCACCTCCCTGCACAATGCCCATAACCCTCCATCTTCTTCTCATCCATATACCTGTCCAACCTTTTCTTAAATAATTCAATTGACTCCGCCGCCACTATTTCTCCCGGAAGATCATTCCACACGGCTACCACTCTCTGAGTAAAGAAGTTCCCCCTCATGTTACCTCTAAACCTCTGCCCCTTAATTCTTAACTCATGTCCTCTTGTTTTAATCTTTCCTCCTCTTAACATCCACTCTGTCTATCCCTTTCATAATCTTAAATACTTCTATCAAATCCCCTCTCAACCTTCTACGCTCCAAAGAATAAAGACCTAATCTGTCCAATCTCTCCCTATACTCTAGATGCTTAAACCCAGGTAACATTCTGGTAAACCCTCTCTGCACTCTGTTTATATCCTTCCTATAATTAGGCGACCAGAACTGCACACAGAACTCCAAATTAGGCCGCACCAACGTCTTATACAATCTCAACATCACCTCCCAACTCCTATATTCCATGCAATGATTGATAAAGGCCAGCATACTAAAAGCCTTCTTCACCACCCTATTCACGTGAGTTTCTACCTTCAGGGAATGATGTACCGTCACTCCTAAATCTTTCAATAAAAATGTACCAATCAAAATAGAGGAAGAAATAATATATCCAGCAGGGAGGTATGTAATGATAAAGTGTCAGATATATTCAGAATTTTGGAATTTGCTCAATGTATATGCACCTAATGAAGAGGATCAAAAATTTATGCAAGATATCTTTTTGAAGATTGCAAATACGCAGGGGAATATACTGGTAGGAGGGAATTTTAACCTTAATTCGGACTCAAAGATGGACAAAACTGGACAAAAGACTAGCAGAAAGAACAAAGTAACCAAATTTATGGTTAAATCGATGGAGGAAATGCAACTTTTGGATATATGGAGGAGACAACTCCCAAAGGAGAAGGAATACTCATATTATTTGGGTAGACATAAAACATACTCAAGGATAGACCTGTTCCTCTTGTCAGCCCACATCCAAGGGAGAGTTAGAAAAATGGAATATAAAGCTAGATTTTTATCGGATCACTCACCCCTGTTATTAACAATAGAGGTGGAGGACATCCCACCGAGAACGTATAGATGGAGATTAAACTCCATGCTACTTAAAAAACAGGATTTTAGAAAATTAATTGAGCGACAAATTAAAATGTGCTTTGAAAAAAATACGGAATCAGTGAAAGATAAATTTATACTATGGGATGCAAAGAAAGCGTTTATCAGAGGGCAGATAATAATTTATGTAACTAAGATGAAGAAGGACTACAATCGGGAAATAGAACAGCTGGAAAGGGAAATAGCAAGTACAGAAAAAGAATTAGCAACAAGGGAAGATGCAACAAAAAGAGAATTGGCAGACAAAAAAATAAAATATGAAACACTACAAACATACAAGGTGGACAAGAACATAATGAAGACAAAACAGCAGTATTATGAAGTAGGAGAAAAAACGCACAAAATACTAGCTTGGCAGCTTGAGACAGAACAAACTAAAAGAACAGTATTGGCATCAAGGAAAAAGGACAAACAAATTACATATAACCCAACGGAGATCAATGAAGACTTCAAAGAATTCTATGAGCAATTATATCAAACTGAGAACGAAGGGAAAGAAGACAAAATAGATGAGTTTCTAGCTAAAATTGAATTACCGAAATTGTAAGAAGAGGAGCAAAACAAATTAATAAAACCATTTGAAATAGAGGAAATACAAGATATATTAAAAAAAAGCTAACGAACAATAAAACGCCTGAGGAGGACAGACTCCCAATAGAATTCTATAAAACATTTAAAGACTTATTAATTCCTCCTCTCCTGGAAGTAATGAACCAGATAGAAGAAACACAAAACATGCCAGATTCATACAAAACTGCAATAATTACAGTAATACCAAAGACGGGGAAAGATCCACTACCACCAGCATCATATAGACTAATATCTCTACTCAACACAGATTATAAGATAATAGCTAAACTATTAGCAAACAGATTGGCCGACTCTGTACCAAAAATAGTAAAACTAGATCAAGCTGGATTTATTAAGAAAAGACGAACAACGGACAATGTCTGTAGGTTCATTAACTTAATCCATGCAGTACAAGGAAACAAGACGCCAACAGTGGTGGTTGCCTTAGACGCAGAGAAAGCCTTTGACAGAGTGTCTTGGGTAAACTTATATCTCTCATTTTGTTCGTTTTAGATTGGTCACAGTGTTTGAGCTACCGAAAGAAAATAGACACACACACCGAGAGCAATTCAGTTTATACAAATGTTTATTACAAATTCAAAAGCTGATTTCACACTACAATATGCAAGCCCTTCCCAGCTATACTTATCAACGCTTGGACTGGTCCCAACTGCCGAAGTGAGACAACGACTGCACACTTGTAGTTGGTTGTCAGGGCGCCGGTAGCACTCCACCTCCCCTGACTGGGACGTTGGCTGGACTCTAGAAGTTCTTCTTGCTGAGAGATGATGCCACCTCTCAGAGAGTCTCTCTCTTCAGCAGTGGGACCATGGCTTATATTACCCAAAAACTGCTTACCCAAACACCTATTCCCAGCACAGCAAGAAAGATAAGCAAGCAAGCTAGCATGCTAGGCCATTAACGAATAACATAATTTTCAGCTTATCACTTTGAATACAATGATTTATTTTGCATCAAGGCTAAGCCTCTGACAGTCTGTGATCAAAACAAGCAGGAAGATTAAATGTTCTTGGCACACAGATGTCCTTTCTTCAGTTAACAGCATCTCTGGCCCCTCGGTGGAATTTAGCTTATGTGTGCTGATTCTAAAACACAAGCAGGTTCTCAGCCTTGCAATGCAAATGAAGTGCGTGAAGGGAAGCTGATTCTCAGTCCGGCAGAATCAAGAAAGGGCCCTGAGTGCGTGAAAAAGAAATTTAAACAAATGTGGAATCCACAGATGAATATCACGATGAAAACACAAAAAAAATTAATATGAGATCAAAAGCCTGGTGAATCGATCAATTTGTACATCAACGATTTAAAGATAAGAGCAAAGACCTGTAACTTTGGAATGCTCTGTGAGGAACTAATCAGAGACAGTCTGGTCTGTGGCATTTATAATGACAGCATGAGGAAGGTGCTTCTGCATGATAGTGACTTGATGCCAGCGAAGGCCATCTCTACCTGTCTGATTTATGAAATGACTGAGGAGAATAGCAAGAAGTTAGCATCTCCACAGCAGCCTACCACTACCATTGATGCAGTCCAGGCAGGAACTGCAAAGAAACAATGGCTGGAGACCAGAAGGAAGGGCCAGCCAGACCAAATCATATCATCAACCATTGTAAAGTATAACAACTGCAGAGGTGACCATGCAGCAAGAAAGGAAATGTGTTCAGCTTTTGGCTAGCAGTGTCAAGCCTGCTGAAGTGGAACCATTTCAAAAGATGCTGCAGATCCAGACTGTGGTGATATGTAATTACACCACGAGGTCACCAGTGGTCATCCCGGTGACCTTGTATATAAAACAGTTCAGAGGTACAGCCTGGCCTTCCAGGTTCATCTTGCAGAGAGACAAGACCTCTTTGTGTACATATTAGTTTATTAAATTGTACTGACAATAACCACACCAGCAGTGTGAGTATAAGACAGCTTTAATAAACTAATATGTACACTAAGAGGTCTTGTCTCTCTGCAAGATGAACCTGGAAGGCTAGACTGTAGCTCTAGACTGCTTTATATACAAGGTCACTGGGATGACCCCTGGTAACCTAGTGGTGTAATTACATATCACCACACAGACAGCACCCCTACTTCCCGTTCCATGATGAGCTGTTCATCAAGGAAGAAATTGTAACGAAAGGACAGAGAGTTGTGATTCCCAACTTGTTGTAGAAGACATATATCAACATCCTGCACAGAGGGCATCCAGGTGCAGAAGCAACAAATCGGAGGGCAAAAAACATAGTTTTTTGGCCTGGGATGACCAAGAACATTGACCAAGGGGTGCAATTTGCTCGGTGTGCAACAGCACTAAGCCACACCAGCTTCATCCAGTTCCAAATTTATCTTGGTCAATTGTGTGAAACCACTAATGGAAAAGTCCTACAGAAAGAAAACAGACATATTTCTACTTGTTGCAAGGAAGCTTCTGGAGCCCCAAATGGAAAATCCACAGGAGATCAAGGCCCAACAGTTGAGCAAAAGACTGTTGCAGAAAGAGTCCTACAACAAGGCTACCAGACTGCTTAAACCTTTGACAGAGGGACGTTATCAAAATGCAAACTCCACAGGGCTATGACCGGACTGATGTGGTAGAAAAAAGCTGCCAGGGACCAAGGTCATGCCTGGTCTGATCATAAGGGAAAGTGTATAGGAGAAACCAATGACACATCCTTCCTGTAAGGGAGCCAGTCCAAGTTCAATGCAATCCTGACAAGTACATGAGACGTGAGCCTAAAGACGATGGTATTCCCTCAGCAGCCACACCCGAGATAACAGATAGTGCACATTCTCATGATGAGGTACCACAGGCCTCTACCTCCACAGAGGGCTATTACAGGGCACGCTCCAGGTGCATCTGTAAACCGAACCCCGAATATAAAAACTGATCTACATCAGTTGTGTTCAATGTGTAATGTTAATTTGCAAACTGTGTTACATTGGGGGTTACTAAAGAAGGGGGATGTAGAGCAGTTGCTCAGCACCCACTGCAATTGTGCTGCAGCCACTTTGGTAGTTGTCTGAGCATGCGCAAGCTCTGGTTTGGTAGGCTGGAGTTCAATGGAATCCAGGTGCAGTACAGCCACCATGTACAGAGCTCCCATTTACCTGTAAATAGTAGGAAATAGTTTTTGTTTTAACCTTTCTCCTCTCAAGTTGTGTTGTTATTACCACCACATCGACAAACAATAAGGAATAACTTGGCTAACAAAGGAGTAGTTCCAAGGAAGTGCCTGGGTCTTGTCGGACTCTGGCTTTACCTTACTCTTAATTTAGTCTATGTGTGGTCTGAGTCCAGCGTGTTCTTTGAATTAAGTGATAGGAGAAGGTATTCGGTTCAACAGTCAATTTATTACACAGCGCAAGAATAAAACTTAACAGAGCTCTGGGTCAGTCGTTAGTTCATAGGACACCTGCACAGTGAGCTATTCCCCAAGACTGACCCCTGCTGTCCAGTTGGCTCAGTTTATATTTCTTTTCTTTGGCTTGGCTTCGCGGACGAAGATTTATGGAGGGGGTAAAAGTCCACGTCAGCTGCAGGCTCGTTTGTGGCTGACAAGTCCGATGTGGGACAGGCAGACACGGTTGCAGCGGCTGCAGGGGAAAATTGGTTGGTTGGGGTTGGGTGTTGGGTTTTTCCTCCTTTGCCTTTTGTCAGTGAGGTGGGCTCTGCAGTCTTCTTCAAAGGAGGTTGCTGCCCGCCAAACTGTGAGGCGCCAAGATGCACGGTTTGAGGCGATATCAGCCCACTGGCGGTGGTCAATGTGGCAGGCACCAAGAGATTTCTTTAGGCAGTCCTTGTACCTTTTCTTTGGTGCACCTCTGTCACGGTGGCCAGTGGAGAGCTCGCCATATAACACGATCTTGGGAAGGCGATGGTCCTCCATTCTGGAGACGTGACCCATCCAGCGCAGCTGGATCTTCAGCAGCGTGGACTCGATGCTGTCGACCTCTGCCATCTCGAGTACTTCGACTTTAGGGATGAAAGCGGTCCAATGGATGTTGAGGATGGAGCGGAGACAACGCTGGTGGAAGCGTTCTTGGAGCCATAGGTGATGCCGGTAGAGGACCCATGATTCGGAGCCGAACAGGAGTGTGGGTATGACAACGGCTCTGTATACGCTTATCTTTGTGAGGTTTTTCAGTTGGTTGTTTTTCCAGACTCTTTTGTGTAGTCTTCCAAAGGCGCTATTTGCCTTGGCGAGTCTGTTGTCTATCTCATTGTCGATCCTTGCATCTGATGAATGGTGCAGCCGAGATAGGTAAACTGGTTGACCGTTTTGAGTTTTGTGTGCCCGATGGAGATGTGGGGGGGCTGGTAGTCATGGTGGGGAGCTGGCTGATGGAGGACCTCAGTTTTCTTCAGGCTGACTTCCAGGCCAAACATTTTGGCAGTTTCCGCAAAGCAGGACGTCAAGCGCTGAAGAGCTAGCTCTGAATGGGCAACTAAAGCGGCATCGTCTGCAAAGAGTAGTTCACGGACAAGTTTCTCTTGTGCCTTGGTGTGAGCTTGCAGGCGCCTCAGATTGAAGAGACTGCCATCCGTGCGGTACCAGATGTAAACAGCGTCTTCATTGTTGGGGTCTTTCATGGCTTGGTTCAGCATCATGCTGAAGAAGATTGAAAAGAGGGTTGGTGCGAGAACACAGCCTTGCTTCACGCCATTGTTAATGGAGAAGGGTTCAGAGAGCTCATTGCTGTATCTGACCCGACCTTGTTGGTTTTCGTGCAGTTGGATAATCATGTTGAGGAACTTTGGGGGACATCCGATGCGCTCTAGTATTTGCCAAAGCCCTTTCCTGCTCACGGTGTCGAAGGCTTTGGTGAGGTCAACAAAGGTGATGTAGAGTCCTTTGTTTTGTTCTCTGCACTTTTCTTGGAGCTGTCTGAGGGCAAAGACCATGTCAGTAGTTCCTCTGTTTGCGCGAAAGCCGCACTGTGATTCTGGGAGAATATTCTCGGCGACACTAGGTATTATTCTATTTAGTAGAATCCTAGCGAAGATTTTGCCTGCAATGGAGAGCAACATAATTCCCCTGTAGTTTGAGCAGTCTGATTTCTCGCCTTTGTTTTTGTACAGGGTGATGATGGTGGCATCACGAAGATCCTGAGGCAGTTTTCCTTGGTCCCAACAAAGCTTGAAAAACTCATGCAGTTTGGCATGCAGAGTTTTGCCGCCTGCCTTCCAGACCTCTGGGGGGATTCCATCCATACCTGCTGCTTTGCCACTTTTCAGTTGTTCGATTGCCTTATATGTCTCATCCAGGGTGAGAACCTCATCCAGCTCTAGCCTTAGGGGCTGTTGAGGGAGCTGGAGCAGGGTGGAATCTTGGACTGAGCGGTTAGCACTGAAAAGTGATTGGAAATGTTCTGACCATCGGTTGAGGATGGAGATCTTGTCGCTGAGGAGGACTTTGCCGTCTGAGCTGTGCAGCAGGCTTTGGACTTGGGGTGAGGGGCCGTACACAGCCTTTAGAGCCTCGTAGAAACCCCTGAAGTCGCCAATGTCCGCGCTGAGCTGAGTTCGTTTGGCGAGGCTAGTCCACCACTCATTTTGGATCTCCCGGAGTTTGCGCTGAAGATGGCTGCATGCGTGACAGAAGGCTTGTTTCTTCTCTGGACAGGACGGCTTTGTAAGATGAGCCTGGTGGGCAGCTCGCTTCTTTGCCAGCAGCTCCTGGATTTCCTGGCTGTTTTCGTCAAACCAGTCCTTGTTTTTCCTGGAGGAGAAGCCCAGTACCTCTTCAGTGGATTGCAGTATGGTAGTCTTCAACTGATCCCAGAGGGTTTCAGGGGATGGGTCCGTGAGGCGGGTTGCATCGTCGAGCTTTGCTTTGAGGTTTGCCTGGAAGTTTCCTCTCGCTTCGTCTGACTGCAGGTTTCCAACATTGAACCTCTTTCTGGGGGCTTTACTGTTCCTGGGCTTTGGCTTGAAGTGTAGGTTGAGCTTGCAGCGAACCAGCCGGTGGTCAGTGTGGCATTCCGCGCAAGGCATGACCCTGGTGTGGAGCACATCTCGTTTGTCACTTTCTCGCATCAGGATGTAGTCCAGGAGGTGCCAGTGTTTGGATCGGGGATGCATCCAGGTGGTCTTAAGGCTGTCCCTCTGCTGAAAAAGGGTGTTTGTAATGACAAGCCGCTGTTCTGCGCAGAGCTCCAACAGGAGGCGCCCATTGTCGTTGCACTTGCCGACGCCATGCTTGCCCAGGATTCCTGGCCAGGTTTCTGAGTCTTTGCCGACGCGAGCGTTGAAGTCGCCAAGGATGACGACCTTGTCGGCTGTAGGGGTGCGTTGGATGAGGTTGCGCAGGTCAGTGTAGAACTTGTCCTTTTCTGCTGGTTCCGCCTGGAGGGTTGGAGCATAGACACTGATGAGGGTGATGCGACGCTTGTTTTGAAGGGGGTGTCGCATGGACATGATTCGGTCCGAGAGACCTGTCGGAAGGTTTTCGAGTTTGGAGGCAATGAAGCTCTTGACCATGAAGCCTACACCAGATAGACGTCGTTCATCCGAAGGCTTGCCAGACCAGTAGAGTGTGTAGCCCGCGCCGCGTTCTTGGAGGCTGCCTACATCTGCCAGGCGGACTTCACTGAGAGCAGCTATGTCGATGTCAAGTCTGAGGAGTTCATGTGCGATGAGGGCAGACCGACGTTCAGGTCGGTGGCTGCCAGCCTTGTCTAGCATGGTTCTGATGTTCCAGCACGCTAGCTTGAGTTTGTGAGCATCTTTTGAGGGGGAGGACGTGGAGGGGGAGGACGTGGAGGGGGAGGACGTGGAGGGGGAGGACGTGGAGGGGGAGGACGTGGAGGGGGAGGACGTGGAGGGGGAGGACGTGGAGGGGGAGGACGTGGAGGGGGAGGACGTGGAGGGGGAGGACGTGGAGGGGGAGGACGTGGAGGGGGAGGACGTGGAGGGGGAGGACGTGGAGGGGGAGGACGTGGAGGGGGAGGACGTGGAGGGGGAGGACGTGGAGGGGGAGGACGTGGAGGGGGAGGACGTGGAGGGGGAGGACGTGGAGGGGGAGGACGTGGAGGGGGAGGACGTGGAGGGGGAGGACGTGGAGGGGGAGGACGTGGAGGGGGAGGACGTGGAGGGGGAGGACGTGGAGGGGGAGGACGTGGAGGGGGAGGACGTGGAGGGGGAGGACGTGGAGGGGGAGGACGTGGAGGGGGAGGACGTGGAGGGGGAGGACGTGGACCTGTCCTCGGGCCTGCGCAAAGGAGCTTTTAGGTGGAGTGCAGTGCGCGCAGTACTGGCCCCACCCTTTACACCCATGGTTCGTGTGCCGTGGCCAAGCAAGCTGGGACGTGGCAGCGCGGTCCTTGGGTCGTAGGTTTTATATCGGAGTGGCCTTCTCCTATGCAGGTTTCTTACCCGGGCTGGAGGGGCCTGCCTCCCCTCCTAGGTCGGTCCATACTGCCCGGACCGGGGCCGAGGCTGCCGCAGCTCACCCTGCGCCTGGACTGGGGCCGCCGCCTCCCACTCTCTGCCCGGATCGGGGCCTCCGCCTGCCTCACTCGACCGAGGCCGGGGCCGCCGTCTCCCCCTTGCTCCTGCCCGGATCGGGGCCGCCGCCGCCTACCCTTCGCCGGGGCCGGGGCCGCTGCTGCTCTCCCTATGCCCGGACTGGGGCCGCCGCCTCCCACTCCCTGCCCGGACCGGGGCCTCCGCCTGCCTCACTCGACCGAGGCCGGGGCCGCCGTCTCCCCCTTGCTCCTGCCCATATCGGGGCCGCCGCCGTCTACCCTTCGCCCGGACCGGGGCCGGGGCCGCTGCTGCTCTCCCTGTGCCCGGACTGGGGACGCCGCCTCCAACTCTCTGCCCGTATCGGGGCCTCCGCCTGCCTCACTCGACCGAGGCCGGGGCCGCCGTCTCCCCCTTGCACCTGCCCGGATCGGGGCCGCCGCCGCCTACCCTTCGCCCGGACCGGGGCCGGGGCCGCTGCTGCTCTCCCTGTGCCCGGACTGGGGCCGCCGCCTCCCACTCCCTGCCCGGACCGGGGCCTCCGCCTGCCTCACCTTATCATACAGAACAAAAGTTGGCTTCCTTTGCTAGATTTTTTTGCATCAGGGTTATCACAAGTGTTAGAAACAGAATTTACCTTTAAAGAAATAGCTCGAGACAAAAATTGAGAACAAAGAACATTTATTACAACAACAATGCAAAGTTGGGTGCTTCCCCTTACTCTGGGAATACACACACATACTGGGGCTCACCCAACTTTTATACAGTCAATTTCAGTATTAGAGTGCCCTCCCCCTTACATTCTTCTGCCCCCTGGATGGGTTTGGCATAGGCAATCCTTCCTGCCTACGTGCAGTTTCAGTACACTTGGAGGACCAGGGGGTATCCTGTGAGTGTCCCATCATGTCATTGTCCTTATTCACACCTTCCTGATTCTCGGGGCTACAGTCTCTTGGTATGCAGAGTTGACTCATCCTATCTAGGGTTGGTTAATTTAATATGTATAAATCTGTGTAAGGTTAGCTAATTAGATATGTAGGACTTGGTACTTCTATCTAGGGCTAGGAGTCCCTTATCTGATCCAGACTACCTCAACTTCCTACATTCTATTGTACCTTACCATTCCTTATCTTAGTCTTATGGTGGCTCTTGTCACAAAGAAGATTCTTATGTTAATCGTGCTGACTCTGCTTTCCTGCATCCTAATCCCCAAGCTCATCCTGTTTGTACTGGTTACAGCCATTAACTGATGAATTTTAGTTTCTTCCATGTTCATAATTTTAGATCAATTTTCCCATCTCTCACACAAGTCATCTCCTGTTTTGCAGATATCTGGGGTGTAGCGCTCCCATCTTAATCCTCCAAGCCAGACTATCCTGTTGATTGGATCAGAAATTAATTCATCCCCAGATATTTCTATCACCATTCTGTCCCTGTCTGGCCAATTTCTGCTGTTCTCTTTAACACCTCCTCATGCCTTAATCTTCCTCCTAGACTGGTTTTCCATTCCCTTTGTTTCTTGCAGGCCATTCTTTGTTCTGGTCTGGCCTGTGTCTCCTGTGCTACTCACCACCTCCTTCAGTTTGAGCATTCCTCCTAAATCGTTTTATGCACCTGTATTTGGGAGCAGACCATTTTGCTCAGCCAACTTTGCTCCATGCTGTGATTGCCACTTAATCACATTCCTCTTTTCCCCTGAACCATGCAGTACATATAAACTTATTAATTAATCATTTCTTTCATAATGTTTTAACCCCTAGATTCCAACAGTCTCCAAAAGGGCATTGTTTGGGGCACCACAAAGAGCACCCAGGACCAACAATGCTGAGGGAGCAGCCGGGCTGACTCCTGACTCAACCTGGTACTGCTAAGCGAGAAGATTGCAGATAGAACCATAGAACACTGCATGCCAAAAGTTTGAGCAAATGACTGCTGGAGGAACTCAGTGAATCAGACAGCATGCATGAGTAGAAATGGTCAGTCAATGTTTTGGGTCAGGACCCTTCATAAGAGTCTTGAAAAAGTGCCATGACCCGATAAGTTGACTACTAATGGATGCTGCCTGACCTGTTGAGTTCCTCCTGCAGCTCATTGTCTACAAGTTTCTCTCATGTCTGGCATGTGCTGGGGAACCAAGTTTCACTGTAGATAGCAACTATTGTTATCAAAGTTTGAATCAGTATTTCTGTACATCTTTTAGCCTCATCCATGGTATAAATACAAAAGGCTTGTGGGCAGAGGAAATAAGAAATCAGAGAACACAGCTCAAACAGATTGCAAATTGTATTTACACAGTGCCGTGAAGGAAGCAGAGGTCTCAAACAAACCTTCAGTTTGAACTGGGAGTGGGAAAGTAAAAAGGAAAAAAAACACATTTCAAAATATTGACAAATAAAATCAAATGATAGTAAGTATGTAAAAGGGAATCAGGAAATAAATTTTAATTAAATTATAGAAAAGCAGTTAAGACCTATGTATTTCTTTCAGTTTGTGGAAACTTCAGGGCTCCTTTAGTGATTTGGAAACTAGGTGTGTTTCAAAAATCTCATTCTGCTTAATTTCAAGGGCAGAGTTTCTAAGCTTGAAGAGCAGGTGAAGTCATTGCAAAGCCAGGTTTCAGAAAGCAGTCACCCAACCACCCAACAGAGTCTGGTGATACAACCACGGCACTGGGCTGCATGACAACCAGCCTATTGCAACCTTTGTAGCTGCAGGGAGACAACCTGGGTCCACCTGGCTGGCTGTCATTCACCGACCTGTATATAGACCTGAGCCGGCCCCTCCCAGACCAGTCACACACATGGAGCCATCGAGATAATACAATTGGTGTACAGAGTTTAAGTGGGATAAAGCTTGAAATACTGACTTTCCTGTGTTTTGTGTCTGCCTGCTGCACCACAGCGCACCACAATTTAATCCTCTTAAAATTAAAGCAGCCCTCAACACCCTAATGCCCTGGTGCACTTTGAGATCTGAAAGCATGCGATTGAGGCGATCATCCAGATGTAGGCTGAGGTGATCAACGTGAATCAAAAGAGACTCATGGTACTTCGCACCAAACTGGGTCCCGGCACTTTCCAGGCCATCAGAGACTGCTTAGACTTTGAACCTGCGATGGCCATCTTGGAAGGCATGTATAGGCCCCTGACGAACATGCCATATTCCCGATATCTGTTCAGCATCAGGGTGCACCAGCCAAGTGAGACAACAGATGCCCATCTGAGGACTCTGCGTGAGCTAGCTCACTCGTGCCTAACCAAGACCAGGGTGACCAAAGGGGAGGTGGAGCAACTCATCCGAGATGCCTTCGTGTGAGGCTTGCAATTGAGGACCATCCGGCAGAGACTGCTGGAAGAAAGTACTGCCTCCCTTACCAGAATCATAGAGGTGGTCTGCTCTCTGGAAACTGCAGCCCACCATGTAGAAGTTTTTGATGTCTGACTCCCCCAACCACCAGTCTGGCCAAGGCCGACGACTGCAATCACCAAGGAGCCCTGTGGGGAAGAGACGATCACTTTCGCTGATGCAGCCCACTTCTGTAAGTACTATGGGTCCTGATGTTGATCGGACAGATGCTCCTGGAAGAGTTGACCTGTGAGGAACTCTCATTGCAACTGATATGATAAGAAAGGCCACTTCGCTTAAGTGTGCCTCTCTAGACCCACCAGGAGGGCTGCGGCCCTCCACGATCAGCCAGGAGTCCCCCACTGGATGCCATCACGTGAGAAGACCAGGCAGCAATGCCGATGTCACTTCTAGCCTGACCACCCACCCACACCACCGCTGTGTGCTCACCACAGGCACCGCCATCTTCCTTCACCCAACTTCCGTCTGAACCGAAGACATCATGTCCACCCACACCGATAACGTCACCTCTGGCCTCACTTCCAGTTGGGCCACCCAACCGCACCAATGCCATGTGGGTCCACCGGACGCTTCTATCGTGGAGCAGCTGGCCCCCGACCGCATCAACTCACTCGCCTTATCAACATGTGCACGAACACAACTGCGTACCGCCGTCCCCCTCATCCCAGAAGGAAACCACTGGCTGGTATTTGCCACAACCATCAAGAAGCAGTGATTTGGAATCCAAGATGGTCCTAGCATCTACCACACTAAAGAAGGGCATTCCCGTGTACTTGGGCGCTCGAAGATGGACATCTCTGTCAACAGGAAGGTAACAAAATACCTGTTTGATAGGAGCAGTACTGAGAGCTTTGTGGACCAGAACGTAGCCTGGATGCTGAAATTAAAGGTATATCCCATGAACTTCTCTATCTCCATCGCTGCCCAGGACCATTATCACGGCCCTCGGGTGCTGCTCAGCATATCTGACAGTGAGTGGAGAAATCTATCTAAGGTTCAGTCTCCTGGTCATGTCCAAGCTCTGTGCCCCTGTCATCTTAGGCTGGACTTCCAGTCCCACCTCCAAAGACTCACCCTCGCCTTCGGTGGCCCACTCCCCCCACTCACTGTCAACAGCACAAAGCCCAGCAACCGCCCCCAGTCTACCTTTGGGTGACCCCTCCATCCTTCCTCAACTACCTGACACCAGACTGTAAGCCTAAAGAGGCCATGAGCAGAAACTATTGTGTAGCCGACTGGACCTTTATCAAGGCAAAGGTGAGATGGCTTCTGGCGGAAGGAATCATTGAGCCCTGCACCAGCTCCTGGAAAGCCCAGGTCCTGGTTGTAAAAGAGGGCAGCAAACAGAGGATGGTCATCAACTATAGCCAGACCATCAACCGGTGCACCCAACTGGATGCTTACCCTCTATCCCAAATAGCCAACATGGTCAATGAGATAATCCACTGTAAGGTCTTCTCCACGATTGACCTGAAGTCGGCCTACCACCAGCTCCCCATCCATGCCCGGGATAAACCTTTGAGGGAGATGGGTACCAGTTCCACTGGGTTTCCTTTGGGGTCACAAATGTGGTCTCCATGTTCCAATGGGAGATGGACTGCATGGTAGACCGGCACAATCTAAGAGCAACCTTCCCGAACCTGGACAATGTCACCATTTGTGGCCATGACCAGCAGGACCATTATGCCAATCTGGTCGACTGAGTAGCTGAACCTCGCTTACAACAAAGAAAAGAGCATGTTCAGCACTACCCGCTTTGCCATCCTGGAGTCCTTGCACCCACTAATAGAACTGCCCCTCCCTCACATACTCAAGGCCCTCCGCAGGTGCCTAGGGCTTTTCTCACTCTTCCTAGTGGGTCCCCACTTCTCAGACAAGGTCCGCCCACTGGCCCAAGCCATCACCTTTCTCCTCCCCCGAGGCGCAAGCAGCTTTTGCTCACATCAGACATCGCCAATGCCACAATACATGCCGTGAATGAGGACACCCCATTCCAGGTGGAGTGCAATGCTCTGATGTTGCCCTTGCAGCCACCCTCAACTCAGGGGGCAGACCCGTGGCCTTCTTATCCAGGACCCTCCACAGTTCAGAGCTCAGGCAATCTGCCATTGAAAAGGAGGCCCAGGCGATCATGGAAGCAGTCCACCATTGGCACCACTACCTGGCCAGCAGAAGGTTCACCTTTTTCACAGACCAGCATGCAGTGACATTCATGTTCAGCACCACCTACAGGAGCAAGATCAAGAACGACAAAATCTTTTGCAGGGAGTCGAGGTGGGCGTGTTCAGCTACGACATCCAGTACAGACCAGGGAAGTTCAATGACTCCCCCAATGCCCTGTCCTGGACCTGTGCCAGCATGCAGTCTGACAACTGCAGGCACTGCACAACACCCTTTGCCACCCGGGCATCACATGCCTGTACCATTTCTTTAAGTCCCGGAACTTTCGCAGTCCAAGAAGTCCAGACCATGACCGAGTCATGCAGGGTCTGTGTAGAGTGCAAACTGTGCTTCTTCCTCTGGCCACAGGCCCATGTCGTCAAGGGCACTGGGCCCTTTGAGCGGCTCAGCGTAGACTTCAAGGGCCATCTGCCTTCCACCAACAAGAACATCTACTCCCTCACGATCGTTGATGAGTATTCCCATTTTACCTTCGCCATCCTCTGCCCCATCACCTCCACAGCCACTGTTATCAAGGCACTGACTCAGATTTTCACCATGTTCGGATACCCAACATTCATCCACAATGATCAGGGATCTTGATTCATGAGGGAGGGACTATGCCAGAACCTGACAATTCGAGGCAATGCGGCTAGTTGCACAACTAGCTACAACCCAAGGGGCAACGGGCAGGTGGAGCATGTAAAGGAGTGATCTGGAAGGCAGTCCTTCTGGCCCTGAGGTCCAAAGGTTGGTCCATCGATTACTGGCAAGATGCCCTCCCTGAGGCACTTCATGCCTTATAGTTGCTCTTGAGCACGGCTACCAATCAGACCCCTCACGAGCGCCTTTTCTCATTCCCTAGGAAATCGGCGACTGACATCTCCCTCCCAACCTGGCTAATGTCTCTGGGACAGGTGCTCCTCCGCACCCACGTGCGGACCCACAAATCCGACCCCCAGGTTGAGCAGTTGCTCCTTATCCATTCGAACCTGAAATACGTGTACATCAGGTACCCCAATAGCCGTGAGGTCACCATCTCTATCAGGGATCTGGCACCAGCAGGGGCCCCATCCCCTGCACCACAGGTATTATGGATTCACTGGGAGCTTACCCCTCCCCCTTTCCTCCGCCTCTCCAGAGGGCCACATTCCTTCCGGACCAGCCACACACATACACCCCCTCACTGCCAGAAACCACCCTGCCCACACAGCCAGTCGCCCTGGCCACCCCGGACCCGGACGATCCTCAGGCAACCCTGCCCTCACCCAACCATTGACCAGGAGCTGACCCTGCGATTGACACAGTCGGGATCCATAGGCTGGTGGGAACTTGCTCATGGGAACTAGGTATTGGAACCAGGATTTGAGAGGGTTCTGAGGGCAGGAAGGGCTCCCAAAGGGGCTCGGCTGCTGAAGGCTTCCTGATCATGTTGGAGGTTTGGACCTGGAGCTCAGGTTGGTGATGGATTGAACAGGAATCTGTGTGGCTGCAATGAGTGCTAGAGGTGAATCCATAGACTCTTAGTGACTGAAGGGATTCTCTTTTGCTTCTCTTGCTCTCTTACTGTTAGGGGTACTAGGCACACTGATCTGCCTTATGGCAGGCAGAAGGCAGTTTCATGTAATATTACATGTCCTATACTATATTATATGACAATAAAAGAATCTTGAATCTTGGTAGGTTGGTCCTGTTCAAGATAAGACAAAATACAACCAGTTGAACTGCAATCAATGTACTTGCATAGATAGAATTTTACGAGTTTGAGAAACGTTTAAACTAACTTCACAGGAGTATAGGCACCAGTACATTTTGGTAGATGTAGGAATATGGGATTGCACAATTAATATTTTGGCTCACCATCACAAGGCAAATGAACTGGGGTGGCAGTCCATTAATTATCATAGGTCGCATAAGGCCTTGCAAGAAGGAAGCTATCTTATGACTGGACTAATAAAGAGTAAGGGAGGAGCAAAGATGCTGGAGAATTACAAAAATATGCAGTATGTCTTGTAGGATCTGAACATGAAAACAGTGTCAGAGTCAAAAAAAAGAAAAGGAGGTTTTTGAAATGTCTGAGAACTTGATCAGTTATTAGTTCAGCTAAGGAGATGGTGCTGAATTTGATTCTGACAAAGTATATGAACCGTACAGAAATAACAATGCAAGAAAAATTGGGGAATTGCAAGTTAATAACAAAATGTTTATATTGGTCGAATGAAGAGAAATTTCATCTGGAACTTATCAATTGGAATGGGGTCTAAAACTTGGAAGTGAATTAAAATGGGAGGAAAACAGATGACATTTTGGAGGTAAATATGATAAGAACAGGGATCGCAGCTGAAAAATCAAATGAGTATTTAATGTCCATCTTTATCAAGGAAATGATGGCCCCAGAATCTGAGCAAAGAGAGATATAGTTGAGGTTCTGGACAGGATAACAATTGATACAAAGGAGATACCAAAAAGCAAGCTGCACATTAAATGGATAAATCACCTCACCCAGATGGAATACATCAAGGGATAGGATTAGCAATTACTTGTATCAAGTATAGATTGATTAGAGAAGGATGGCCTGCTAAAGATAAATTATGTCTAAACTTTTAAAAATTTGGACATACAACATGAAAACAGGCCATTTCGGCCCACGAGTCCATGCCATCCAATTTACACCTAATTAACCTACGTCCCCCCAGTACATTTCAAATGGTGGGAGAAAACCAGAGCCCCTGGGGAAAACCCACGCAGACATGGGGGAATCATACAGACAGCACGGGATTTGAACCCCAGTCCGGACCCAATTGCTGGCACTGTAAAGGCATTATGCCACTGTGCCACCCAAACTAACCTGATAAGAGTTTAACTTGAAGAAGAATGTAGATAGATGTGGGAAGTTTGGTTGATATAATAGGTATCAGTTGCAAACTGCATTCAGTAAAGTGACACATAATAAACTAGACATTACGACTGAAAACCATGAGAGTGGAAGGGCTGTCACGTCATGGGCAGAAAATTGTATGGGAAATAAAGTAGTGAACAAAGGTTATTTATCTGACTTTGAAAAGACCAGAGGATGTCACCAAGAGTTAATTTTACTGCTACTGTTATTCATAATTTAGACTTGGATGTACAGGACACATGTTACAAAGTCTTATGTCACATGAAATTTGAAGGTATCATGAGCTGTGAAGAAGACGGCATACAAGAGATATTCAGTTTGGAAAAAGGAGGTACGTGTCATGTATAGGAAGCAAGGATCCAGCAAACCCCTTGATGTAGGAGACAACTTAATTATGGGACATGGAAGATAAGGCAAAGTAAAATCCTAAACAGATTCAATAGATGTATTTTGAGCAAAAAGGTTACAAGGGAGAGAGTAGGTTCCCTCAGTGATCAGTGTGGTTGTCTACGTGTAGAGATATAGGAGATGGGCAAGAACTTGAACAGATACATCTTGGTTTTATTTAACGTGGAGGTCACATAAGTGAGTTCAAGTGAACTGTGATGCTTAACAAATAAAAAAATTCTCATGGTGAGTAGTTAGTATCTGGATCTGAAGCTGGGAGCAGATACAGCTATAGCATTCAAAATAGTTGAATGTGTCTGCTCTAAATCTTCCACATCCTTCCTTAAATGAAGCAAGCAGAACTGAACTATTCTAAGTGTGGTCTAACCAGAGTTTTATAGAGTTGCAACATCATCTTATGGCTAATTTACTCAATCCCCCAACTCATGAAGGCCAGTGCACCATAAGTCTTCTATACCACCCTATCAACTTGGACAGCAATCTTGAGGGATCAATGGACTTGGACCCCAAATTCCCTGTGTTCCACCAAACTGCCAATTATCCTGCCATAAATCATATACTTCTCATTCAAAAGTGTATCACTTCACACTTAGCTGATTGAACACCATCTGCCTCTACTCTGCCCAACTCTGCATCCTGCCTATATCCTGCTGTAACCTACAACAACCTTCTGCACTCTCCACAACTCCTCCAACTTTCAATCATGTGCAAACTTACTGACCCATCCTTCCACTTTTATCACATGTTCAGATCCTACAAAAAAATCACAAAGAGCAGCGGTCCCAGAACAGATCCCTGCAGAACACCACTAATCACAAATCTCCAGTCAGAATATGCTCCTTCTACTACATACTTTCCTGGTGGACCCTGCTCTCATTGGCTGGCTGCTTGCTCCTCCTTCAGTTTCAGCAACTTTCAATCTTTGTGTAATTGATCGTGCATCAATTTTATTTGCAAGAGATGGACAGCATCCGTGTTGGTCACTAACACTGGCCCGGACTCGAACTGGGGGCAGCCTTGTAGCATGACACCCTTTATGGGGATGAAAGGGGAGGAGTCACGAGCTGGCCAATCAGAGCAGGGTCAACCAGGAACAGTCATGTAATTTATATATGACAAATATGTTCAATAGTGGTTTCACCACAGCGAGTCTTGCATCATTGGTGGGCAAACTATTGCAGAGGATTCTTAGGGATAGGATTTACAAGTATTTGGTGAAGCATAGTCTTATTAGGAATAGTCAGCATGGCTTTGTGAGAAGCATGTCCTGCCTCATAAGCCTGATTAAGTTTTTCTGAGGAAGGGACAAGGATGATGTAAGTATAGAGTTGATGTGCTACATTCATGATTCAAGATTCATTTATTGTCATGTAATAATACAGAAAAAGTAATGTAATACAACATTTCTTAGTCTACCTGAAGGCAAAAATTCACCATCAGTAGAAATTGCTTGGTGCCCCTTATAGTCAGACAAAGAGAAGCAAAAGGTTGTTCCCCCAGCGTCACTGAGCGTCAATGGTTTTATCTCCAGCACTCCCACAGCTTCTGCAGCCACCCAGTCTTCAGTCCAAACCATCAGCAAACCCAGCTTCAGATCCAAACCTCTGACATGATCAGGAAGCCTTGAGTGCCCTCAGCACTCTCTCACATCTCGGTTCCTATCCCTGGTACCCCTTCAGTGAGTCTCTAGCAGTCTGCAGCCTGGTGCTTGTCCCTTGACTGCAGTCACCAGTAGCCTGCAGCCTGCATGGGTTCCTTGCCTTGAACCACCAACAGTTCATTGCCTATGTATTCTTCAGCCTCAGAGCCCCTTGCTGGTCTGCTGCTGTGGTCACCATCCATTGGGTCGTCTTCTCTGCTTCTCCTTCTCAAATGGGGGGGTAGTCTCCCTGTTTTTCCCTCTGCTTCTCCTTCTCAAATGGGGGGGGGGGGGGGTAGTCTCCCTGTTTTCTGATGCTCTGCTTCAGCCCTCTGCTTCTCCTGAACATAGGCACTGCCATCTTGGAGCATATATGGATTTTAGTAAGGCATTTGACAAGGTTCCCCATGGTAGGCTCATATAGAAAGTCATGAGGCGTAGGATCTACTGAAACATGGCTACATGGATTTGGAATGAGCTTGTAGTAGAAGCTTCTACATACAATAAATATGTACAATAAAGGTTTCACCACACTCACTGATCTAGAATTCACAGAATTCTCCCTAGAACCTTTCTTAAACAGCAGAACTACATTTACCATCCCCCAATCTTCTATTACCACTCCTCTGGCCAGGGAGGATGCAAATATCACCAGCACTGCCCCACCTATAGTAACCAGGGTACATCCAATCCAGACATAAGGACTTAAATATCCTAATATTTTTAATAAACTCTAACACTCCCTTTTTAAAAAAAAACTTTGTCATTCTGCAGCCTTCCCTATGCTGTCTTCAAATTCACCAAGGTCCCTCTCCCTGATGAACACTGAAGTATTCATTCAGGACCTCCCAACCTCCTCCATTTCCGTGCATATGTTTCCTGCTTTATTCCTGAACTATCCTACCCTCACTTTAGTCATACGCTTGGGGCGGGGGGTGGGGGGAGCGGGAGTTTCCTTAATTCTACTTGCCAAAGCCTTCTTATGCACCTTCTTGCTCACCTAGGTCCCTTCTTGTAACTTCCTGGCTACTTTTTCATTCTCATGAGCCCCTCTTGATTTTGCTTCCTAAACTTTGTGAATGCTTTCTTTCTCTTCTTGTCCACCTCTTCTGTCAATCGTGGTTCTTTAACCTACCATCTTTTCCCTGACTCAGTGAGAAAAGCCTGTCCTAAGCCCCATGCAAGTGGTCCAAAAACATCCTCCACATATCTGATGTACATTTCCATGAGAACATCTGTTCCCAATTTACTCTCCCATGTTCCTCCCCAATTCCATCATAATTAGCCCTTTCCCAATAAAATATCCATTTTTTCTGCTCCTGTCTTTTCCTGTGACTATGCTAATAATCAGAGAATTGTGGTCACTATCTCTGAAGTGATCACCTCAGAGGTCTATCACCTGACCAGGTTCATTACCCAGTACTAGATCCACTGTGGCTTCTCCTCTTGTCAGCCTGACCTCATACTGTGTAAGGAATCCTTCGTGGACAAATTCTGTCCTGTCTTTTGCACGAAGCAGGTGCCAGTCAATATTTGCAAAGTTGAAGTCCTCCATGACAGCAACCCTGTTATTTTTGCACCTTTCTAAAATCTGCTCCTCAGTGGCCTCTGGAAGCTTTTGGGGAGAAAGCTGAACAATATTTCCCACTGAGTGATGGCTCCCTTCCTGTTTCTGATTTCCACCTACAGTATCTCAGTGGATGATCTCTCTATGATGTCTATTGACAATTCTTTTTTCTCCAGGTTCTTCCAAAAAGTATTTTTTTGATCCAGTTTCTAGCATCTGCAATCTCTTATGTATCTCCAGTGGAAGAGTCTGGCATGTCCTTATTGGATTTCCATCTTTTATTCTTATCATTTGCCCTTGATAATTATCAGAATCCTCTCCTTGTAGACCCTGAAAAATCCATTCCTTCTGTAATATTTGCTGTCACAATTTAGGCTACAAATTCTTTCTTTTTCAATATTTTTATTAAACATATTATAGGAAACAATATACAAGGAGAATAGAATCCAGAATCTAATAGTATAAACAGAAACATCAATATATTGCAATACAACATATAACATCATAACATATTTTTTAAAATTTTTAAATTTTTCACACTGAATCATGTCAACCAAAATATGTACAAACATTTCTCACAATAAAACCATAAAACAATATCTTCACACAAAGGAAAATAAACAAGAAAAATGCATCATCTATTTGTTACACAGTCGTTTTGTCTTCTCGTCATTTTCATTCTCATTTTAGGGGATGGAGGTCCTCGGCATGCTCTCTCTGATATGTTCCATGTATGGTTCCCAAATTTGTTCAAACATTGTGACTTTATTTTTTAAATTATATGTTATTTTTTTCCAATGAAGTACATTTATTCATTTCCATGTACCATTGCTGTATACTCATGCTCCCTTCCATTTTCCAAGTTGACATTATAAATTTTTTTGCTATTGCTAAGGCTATCATAATGAATTTTTTTTGTGCTTTATCCAATTTTATCAAATTTTGTGCTTTATCAAATAACATACTTCTTATGTTATTTAAAAGAAATATCTCTGGTCTTTTTTGGTATGCTATTTTTTGTAATTTTTGTAATTTTATTTAGTCTCTGATTTAGTTCTTCCCAAAACGTATTCATCTTTGCACATGTCCAAGTTGCATGTAATGTTGTTCCCATTTCCTTCCCACAGCGAAAACATCTATCTGATAATGTTGGATCCCATTCTTTTAATTTTTGAGGAGTGATATATATACCGTGTGTAACCAATTATACTGTATCATGCGTAACCTTGTATTTATTGTATTCTTCATAGTTCCAGAACATAACTTTTCCCATACTTCATTTTTTATCTTTATGTTTAAATCCTTTTCCCACTTCTGCTTAGGTTTATAGTTTATTTCATCATTCTTCTTATCTTGCAGCTTAATGTACATGTTCATTATAAATCTTTTAATTATCATTGTGTCTGTAATCACAGATTCAAACCTGCTTCTTTCAGGTTGTTTCCCAATCTATCTTTTAAATAAGCTTTCAATTGATGATATGCAAACATTGTACCGTGAGTTATTCCATATTCAAATGTTAATAAATTATTTCCCAAAAAACAATTTTCTATACTTTTGATTCCTTTTCTCTCACATTCTCTAAAGGAAAGGAAACGGAATTGTAAAATCTATTGTAAAAGGAATTAATGAATTTTGCGTCAATAATAATTTTGGACATCTGCACTCAGCTTTGGACATCTGCACTCAGCTCTGCAACTGGAGCCTTGACTTCTTCATTGGAAGTACCATCATAACTGGAGCACCACAGAGCTGTGTTCTTAGCCCCCTGCTCTACGCACTTTACACCTGCAATTGTGTGTGTGGCTCAGTACAGCAATAATAACATTTACAAATTCGCTGATGAAACCACGGTAGTGGGTTATGTAAAGAAAGATGATGAGTCAGCATACAGAAGGGAGATTGAAAACTTGGCTGAATGTACTAACAACAACCTTGCACCAAAACCAAGGAGCTGATTGTTGGCTTTAGGAAGGGGACACTAGAGATGTACAATCCAGTGATGAGTGGGAGAATCAGAGGTGGAGAGGGTAAGTGAATTTAAGTTCTTGAGAGTCACTATCTCAGAGGATCTTTCCTGGACCCTTCACACTAATGACATCATGAAGAAAGTACTTCATCACCTCTACTTCCTCAGGAGTTTGAAGAGGTTTGGTATGACATCAGAAACCCTGGCAAATGTCTACAGATGTGTGGTGGAAAGTGTGCTGACCAGCTGCATCACAATCAGGTATGGGGACACCAATACACCTGAGTGTAAAGTCCTCCAAAAGGAAGTGCACACATCCCAAGACATCACAGGCAAAACCCTCCCCCTATTGAGAACATCTACAGGGAACACTGCCATCGGAGGACAGCAGCAGTCATCAAAGATCCACACCACCCAGCACATGCTCTGTTCTTATGCTGCCATCAGGAAAGAGTTATAGATGCCACAACACACCATCAGGTTCAGGAACAACTGCTACCCCTCCACTATCAGACTCCTCAATGACAAACTCAATCAGGGACTCATTTAAGCACTCTTACTTATGCACTTGATTTTTTAAAATTCTATCTGTATTGCACAATCAGTTTGTTTACATTTGTTATCTGTTTACAGTTCTTTCTTTGTTTACACGTAAATGCTGTGCACCTTTGTTTTGCACTTCCAATAAGTGGTAATTTTGCCTCACCCGCAGAAAAAAATAATCTCAGGGTTCTATGTGATGTCATGTATGCAGTCTGACAATAAATCTGAAATCTGATCTGAACATCTGGAAGTCCACAGTCAGTATGAATTGGAAACAACATCTCCTCACTGATGTCCAACGTAGGCGCACCTCAAGGATGCATGCTTAGCCCACTGTTCTACTCATAAGGAACAATTCAAATGCTATCCACAAATTGGCTGGACACCATGGTTGTCAGCAGAATCACAAATGGCAATGAGGAAGTGTACAGGAGGGAGCTAGATCAGCTCGTTGAATGATGTAACGACAACAACCTTGTACTCAATGTCAGCAAAACCAAGGAGATGATTGTGGACTTCAGGAGGAAGCCAGGAGAACATGAGCTAGTCCTTATCGAGGAATCAGCAGTGGAGAAGGTCAAGAACTTCAAATTGCTGGGTATCAATATCTCAGACGATCTACCTTGGAGCATTCATATCAGTACATTCACAAAGAAGGCTCGCTAGTGGCTATTCTCTGTGAGGTGTTTGAAGAGATTCGATGTGTCATCTAAGACCCTTGAAAACCTCTACAGGTGGACTTTGGAGAGCATTCTGGCTGATTGCATCACTGTCTGGTACAGAGGTACCACCTTACAAAATAAATGTTAAAAGTAGTGCAAGAGAAAACTCAGAAGGTTGTTAACTTGGCCTGCGACATCATGGGCACCAGACTTGACTCCATCAAGGACATTTAGAAAAGGTGGTTGTCTTGGGTAAACTTGTACCTCTCACTTTGTTCGTTTTAGATTGGTCACAGTGTTTGAGCTACCGAAAGAAAATAAGCACACACACCGAGAGCAGTTCAGATTATACAAATGTTTATTACAAATTCAAAAGCTGATTTCACACTACAATATGCAAGCCCTTCCCAACTATACTTATCAACGCTTGGACTGGTCCCAACTGCCGAAGTGAGGCAATGACTGCACAGTTGTAGTAGGTTGTCAGGGCACCGGTAGTAGCTTCTCCACCTCCCCGACTGGGACATTGGTTGAACTCCAGAAGTTCTTCTTCTTGCTGAGAGATGTTGCCACCTCTCGGAGAGTCTTCCACTTCAGCAGCGGGACCATGGCTTATATTACCCAAAAATTGCTTACTCACAGCTTATCACTTTGAATAAATGGTTTTATTTTGGATCAAGGCTAGGCCTCTGACAGTCTGTGACCAAAACAGGAAATGTTCTTGGTACACAGATGTCCTTTTGTCAGATAACTGCATCTCTGGCCCCTCGGTGGAATTTAGCTTATGTCTGCTGATTATAAAAACAAGCAGGTTCTCAGCCTTGCAGAAGCAAAGGCTGCTGGTTTAAAGCTGAAGCAAAAAGCATGGTTTAAATCTTCCAATACAGTGGTGTCTTAAGAAAGCAGCCTCTATTCTCAAAGACCCCCACCATCCACTCTGCTACCATTGGGAAAAAATGCAGGAGCCTGAAGACAAGCACTCAGTGGCACAAGGACAGATTTTTTTCTCTTTGCCATCAGATTCCTAAATGAACATTGAACCAGACACTGCCTTACTTTGGTTTTTTCTTGCACTACTTTTAACATTTATTTTGTAAGGTGGTTTATATGAATGTTTGCACTGTGAACAACGAATTTTGTTACGTTCATGACAATAAATTCTGATGGTGATTTTGAAAAAAGAACAGTGGGGATGCAGGATCTTAACCAAAAACCACGACCATCCCTTTGCCTCTCCACATGCTGCCTGACTCACTGATCCTCAATCACTCATTTTTACAAAAAATACAATGAGTAAGTTGAATGAAGAGAAAAACAATTGAGATTCAAATGATGGTGCTAGCTAATGAATGATTTTGAAGGTTGAGGAGTTGGTCTGTCTGAAAGAAAGGCAAATGGAAATGAATGAAAACACAACAGGGAGAGAGAACCAAAAACAAATACTGAAATACCATGGTTGCCAGAACCCTGAAATAAATGAGAAAGTGGTAAATATCAAGTAGGTCATGAAGCTTTTGTGCAGTTATAAACACAGCAATTTATGATAAATATGAAGTTTCCAATCAAATGTTTTCCATGATTCAAAAAAATATTGTTTGATGCAACTTTATATAAATACATACTCAATACAAGTATGAATCTGAAAGTAAGGGATAAAGAACTAATTATCATATGCTTTTGATCATTTGGGAACCATGTTTAAATTTCCATAAAGTTCAATGAAAATATTTATTCACATCAGTAGTGTAACTTTCAAGGCACCTTTGCAGGTCATTGTCAATGTTCTCCTAAAAAAAAGAGTTAATATTTATCACAGTTCTACCTTCTCTTTAATTTCAGTATTTCAAAACTTATACTTAAGATTTTTTAAGACTGCAGACTTAAAAATTCAAGGAGAACGGTTGGAATTTCAGGGTGGGTGGGGAAAGGATTTGGTTTGTCCAGTTTCCAGCAATTGTTTCAAAGTTACTGTGCCTCTTTAAAGAGACAGCTTGAGACTGGCGAAGTATTAAATGGCTTTCTCCTGATTACAACTCGTGTCCCTTTCAGATGACAGAACACATGCAGTGAAAATTATAATACTTGTGTATTTGAGGGGAGGTGGGATGGGGGAGGGTTTAAATTATTAAAAATGATGGCATGTCAGAAACTTAATACAAGGTCATGATGAAGGGTTCTGGCCTGAAATGTTGACAATACTACTTCTCCCACTGATGCTGCTTAACCTACTAAGTTCCTCCAGCAGATTGCTTTTACTACGAACACAAATTCATTGACTTCGCAATGTAGTATATGTAAATTGGGAAACTCCTGGAGGAAAAGGTGGTTTTCAATTTAAATTTGTTAATCTGCTGATTGTGAACAACAGAAATGACAATTTTGCAATTTATCTTTGAGTTCAGGGAACTTAAGCTTCCTGGAGTACCACTGAAACCAAGCAAAGATCAGTTGCAAACTACTGTGCCTGAGGAGTTGAGAGACAGTTTGTTGGCCTTTGAAGACAATGGTAGATGAACAAATCTATAATCATTTGAATCTTAATTCTCTTTTTCTCAATTTTTATTATTTCTGTTTAGCCAATAAATTATCAATGAATTTTTATTTCTTCACATCCCACAAATCTGACAGTAAATTTCTTAAATTCCTTTCTACAAATTTGAAATTTTTCATACTGTCTAAATAATGGCACTTTCGCTTTAATCCTTAAACTCCAATCTTACAAATTATCTGTACCCTTTTATTTTAAACACCAAGCCTCTATATATCGTGCTTTCAAAAAGGTTGCCCTTGTAGCGGCCCGACACATAAAATTGCCAACAAACACGGCGATCGATCAAACAGCTCCCATAGGCTGCAGGAATAGTGGTCAAATCAACCAATCATTGCCTGCAGATTGCGGGGGTCCAATCTGGGCCAATCGGCAGCCAGCCCCACTCAAGCCACATCCCAGCGGTGATGCGGCTAGCCACTTATAAAAGGCAGAGCTGCAGCCCAATAAAGCCAGAGTCAGTTGCATTCCCTTCGAGTGGGAGTTCTTTCTTCAGCCTCGAGCTATAACCCCATTCTACCTTGGCTATAACCATACCGACCCTGCTACACCCTTTTTCTTTCTTATCTTTCATAGCCTTAAAATGTATCTCTTTATTTTTCATTCTTGAGCAAATTACTATGAATATTATTTTGTCTGAATTTTTCAAAAGAACAACTGTTTCCATTTCTCCAACTGACTATTGTATCACCATGGCACAATAATTAAACTATTGGACGTAAATCAGCCAGAGAAGTTACCATGTGTGGAATTTAAATATAAATTAATAATTTGGAATTTAGTGGTCTGCTCTTAGATCAGGCAAAATTCTCCATCAGCATCTTCAGGAGAATTTCATAACTTATTGCCACTAAATTAATGAAGGAACACCATCAATTTGGAAACTGGCATTAAACCTTCACATGAGACCAAAAGGGAAGCTTCTTACAGTCTTATCCTTCCTCTGCATTTCCCTTTTCAACACAGCATGTAGAAATTTGATTGCAGAGGAAATGCTATCACTCGGACTGATAGTTAGATTTTGCATGTCTGCAGAAAAAATGTCACCTTCTCTATTAATACTCTAAAGTTAGTGTTATTTTAGTCCCATTGGTTTCTCTATGCACCTTGCAAATAAAGCAGGAATCTAAAGCATATTTACCGGAAGCATGCATGCCAGCATTTGGTCAACAGGCTTCAATAAAAAAATGACTGTTTAGTAATTGTCAGGTTCATATCTGTTGAAAGCAACTCTCCTGGACACAGGATCTCTCACTGCATCCTGTTGTTATCCCAGTGAGAGCATGAATAAAAAGTTCACTTGTCCAATATTTACTCTTGTCTCAATATATTGAAAACAGGCCGAAGTAAATATTTTTCATGTAGTATGAAAACCTTAATTTCAAGGTTTGAAATTAACTTTGAATGGACAAAAAATATTTTTCTCATTTCAATCATTAATTTATTTTATTGATTATATTTCTATTTGTTATAATGTTTTCTTTCATTTATTTCACTTTTTTCTACTGAACTTGCTTTGCTTTATCTTCTCTTTTTCTTTACCCATTGCTACTTTATTAAATTTGGTGATGCTACCTGAATGAAAGTTTAAAGAAATAATAAGGCCCAACCCAAAGCAGGCAGAATTTATTCTATTTTCAAGTTTTTTTTTGTGGGGAAAAATTAAACAAAGAGTTTAACCCTTCTCAGAAAAAAAAATGCATCTGAATGGCAATGAAAACATAGAATCTCAAATGTTCCCCTGATTGTCAGTATAATTTATTTTTTATCATGAGGAAATTGAACAGTATTAATAGAAGAAAACAACTGAATTTCTTTGTAATTTTATTTCAGAACTGCAGAAATAATGTGCTTGCATACGGGAATTGATAAAAAATAAAATACTTACTGCACTATAAACAGAAGGTGCCAACCCTGCAGCATACTTTGAAATCATTAAATTTCTTGGGAAATTGAAAATAAATGCAAATTCAAGCCAGTTGGTGGATTGGGGAAGATTTTGAAAGTTTCTCTCCAGAGAAAAATAAAATCAAACCAGGCGCCATGTAAAAATACAGGTACATAATTGCTTCCACAAACATAAACAGGTTTCCTAAATATGACTTGAAGAAATTCAGTTCATTGAATACAAACAAAGACCTTGATAGCCCACTAGCCTCTGAGAAAACAAATTCTTATAATTAAATTTAATTTTTTCATTATTTGTGGTCTTTCAACTTACCACACAGCACCACAGGACTGCTATTCTAAATCTCTGTAGTCAATTGCCCTACTCATTTTCTCTTCTTTGGCTTGGCTTCGCGGACGAAGATTTATGGAGGGGGTAAAAGTCCACGTCAGCTGCAGGCTCGTTTGTGGCTGACAAGTCCGATGCGGGACAGGCAGACACGGTTGCAGCGGTTGCAGAGGAAAATTGGTTGGTTGGGGTTGGGTGTTGGGTTTTTCCTCCTTTGCCTTTTGTCAGTGAGGTGGGCTACTCATTTTACACATATGACAAATAAATCCATCTACAAATTTGCTGACAATACCAATATAGTAGGTTATATAAAAAGAGAGGTGAGTCAGCATACAGGAGGGAGATTGAAAACTTGGCTGAATTATGTATTAACTTTGCACTCAATATCACCAAAACCTGATTCCTTTCATAAAGCTGATTGTGGGTGTATGTTCCAGTAATCATTGGGGTATCAGAGTTGGAGAGAGTGAGCAAATTTAGTTTCCAGTGAGTCACTATCTCAGAGGACCTTTACTGGGCCCAACACAAATGTCATGCAAAGAAAGCACATTAGCGCCTCTACTTCCTGAGAAGTTTGTGGAGGTTTGGTACCGTTGGGTATAAGCCTGCCCTTTGCTGGACATCATGATGCCCATGTCATGATGTCACCCTTCCATATATATAACCCTGCGTGTCAGTAGCCATTTTAGTCTATTAGACGTAAAGGATGAGAAAGCATCACGTCTCCAAGACGTGAGAGTGCAAACACAACAAGTATCTCACATGAAACACTGCTATTGGAGGAAAGAGGTCTATGTGCCACAAGACCTGTACCATGAGGTTCAGGAATGGTTGCTACCCCTCCACTATCAGACTCCTAACCAACAAACATAATCAGAGACACATTTCAGCACTCTTTTATTCAACATTATTTATTACTAAATACAATATAACTCAAGATACAGTGCTGGCATATTACCAATTGAGATCCTACTTGAAGGACAAATTAGGAAGCAGTCTGAGTTTACCAGAGGGAAGTAACTTTGAATATGTGATTACAGATACAATGATAATCAAAAGATTTATAACAAATATGTATATTAAACTGCAAGAAAAGGAGAATGAGGAAACAAATGGTAAAACTAAACAAAAATGGGAACAAGATTTAAATATAAAGATAAAAAAGGAAACATGGGAGAAGTTATGTTCTGGAACGATGAGAAATACAATAAATACGACGTTACGTATGATACAATATAACTGGATACACAGGCTATACATTACACCTCAAAAGTTAAATAAATGGGACCCAACAGTATCTGATAGATGTTTTCGATGTAAAAAAGAAATGGGAACAACAATTCATGCAATCTGGACATGTGAGAAAGTAGAAAAATTTTGGGAAGATCTAAACCAAATATTAAATAAAATTACAGAAAACAATATACCAAAGAATCCAGAGATCTTCCTCCTAAGTAACATAAAAAACAAAGAATTTGGAATTGATTTGGAGAATGCACAAAAAAGATTTGTTAAGATAGCTCTAGCCGTAGCAAAAAAATGTATTATGTCAACCTGGAAATCAGAAGATAATTTGAAAATACAACAATGGTATATAGAAATGAATAAATGTATTCCATTAGAAAAAATAACATATAGTTTAAGAAATAATATTGAAATATTTGAACAAATATGGGAGCCTTACATGAAACACAATAGCGAAAACCTACCGGGGACATTCACTACCTAAATTAACGAAAGGAGAAGGAAATGAAAAGAATTGACTCAGTGGAATTTCTTGTTTATTTTTATTGAATGACAACATTGTTTGACTGGTTTAATGTATCTTAGATTTTGTACTTTAAATGGATGGGGGGGAGGTAGGGAGGGTGGGATGGGAGGAGGGAGGGAGGGAGAAAATGACACTATATATTTGAAAAGGAAAATGTATGTATCATGGTCAATGTGGTTTATGGTGTGAAAAATAAAAATTAAAAAAAAACAAAATAAACATTATTTATTACTGAATATTTTTTTCTGAATTGTAATTTGTACATATTTCTTTCTTCAGTAAAGGTATCTTCTCTTGAGTACAGTTTTTTGAACTCTGGTAAGTCGAAAGTCTGTCTGTCCTGCAGGAAAAAGAATCTCAAGATTATATGTGATGTCATGCATGTATTCTGACAATAAATCAGAACTTTGTGCTGGAACTGCAACAAGATCAACAATCAGTTATATAGCAATCCTCCTTGTAACATTGGAGGAGGAGATTCAGCCCATTGAGTCTATGCTCGCTGACACTGCAAAGCTATCAACTCCATTTCCCCATTTATTCTCTCTGGCAACTCTACACTGATATTCATAATACCAACCTACATTACAAGTAATTTATCATAGCCAATGAATCTACATCTCAGTGTGTCTTTGGGATGTAGAACAAAACTAGAAATCGCAGTCACGGAGAACATGCAAGCTCATATATAGGTTCAGATTGTCTCCAGGTCACTGGAGCTACTAGATAGCAGCACAATCAGCTGTACAAATGTGCTACTATTTTTAAAGACATCAAAACATCCTGAGGCACAAGAGGAGATCGCTGAGTAGGATATACAATTCCAGAGTTCAGGATGCTACCAGCTGAAGGCACAGTTGCCATGTTGGAGTGAGTAAATTCAGAAATACTTAAAAGTCCAGAAGAGGAGAAACACAGATAACTTGTTCAGTTACAGAAGCAGTTGTCAATGCGCCATAATCTAATCATTCTCATTTTGTCAAACTCAGTCAAAATCAACTCCCTCGGTGTCTCTGAAGTTCAGATATCTTGCTTTTCGTATCAATCTGTGAACTGAGGTAACATGAATGTGAAGTAATGTCATGTTTATCCTCTACACCCTTTGCAATGTAGGCTACAGTGTGAGGAGAATATTCTATTTGAAATATAATCATGTATCTGTTCAAGGAAATAATGAATTTTGTTTAATGCATTTTTCTACTGCACCCTATTCACTGAAGCAAGTTCATCAGAGCACCTATCATTAACCTTAAGAGATTTATAAAATAGACTGCTCAGCTTTCTTCACCATTATCTATCTCTTATTTCTGTTCCATCCATGTCAAAGACTTGCCCAAATGCACAATGACATATTTTTTGCTACATTAAATGTAATTTTCTTATGAAGCCCTGCATTTAAGCTGATCATCCTTAATACTCTTGCAACACTAATATATGGATCAATACCATAATAAATCACAATAGTCAAGATTAATTCTTTTTGATTAGCTGATCATCTCCATCAGATCCATTCCACATCCCCAACAACCCCAAGGTGATAGCAATGACAGTTTACTACAAGGAATTCTATGACGTCCCTCATGTATTTTCATTAAATTATTTTTAATTGATACATTGATCTGTCCAATTAAATAATACATGAATTATCCTATATTCTAAATGTGCTCTTCCTAGTAATTAAATATTTCAAATTATTTTATCTCATAACATTTTCCCTAATTTCTCCACTGCTCACACCCCTACCACTTCTCACATTCTTTTTTTTTTAAATATTTTATTTTTCACACCATAAACCACATTAACCATGATACATACTTTTTCCTTTTCAAATATATACAGTGCCATTTTCTCCCCTCCCCCCTCCCTACTCCCATCCCACCCTCCCTACCTCCCCCCTCCCGTCCATTTAAAGTACAAAATCTAGGATACTTTTAAACCAGTCAAACAATGTTGTCATTCAATAAAAATAAACAAGAAATTCCACTGAGTCAATTCTTTTCATTTCCTTCTCCTTTCGTTAATTTAGGTAGTGAATGTCCCCGGTAGGTTTTCGCTATTATGTTTTATGTAAGACTCCCATATTTGTTCAAATATTTCAATATTATTTCTTAAACTATATGTTATTTTTTCTAATGGAATACATTTATTCATTTCTATATACCATTGTTGTATTTTCAAATTATCTTCCGATTTCCAGGTTGACATAATACATTTTTTTGCTACGGCTAGAGCTATCTTAACAAATCTTTTTTGTGCATCCTCCAAATCAATTCCAAATTCTTTGTTTTTTTATGTTACTTAGGAGGAAGATCTCTGGATTCTTCGGTATATTTTTTTCCGTAATTTTATTTAATATTTGGTTTAGATCTTCCCAAAATTTTTCTACTTTCTCACATGTCCAGAATGCATGAATTGTTGTTCCCATTTCTTTTTTTACATCGAAAACATCTATCAGATACTGTTGGGTCCCATTTATTTAACTTTTGAGGTGTAATGTATAGCCTGTGTATCCAGTTACGTATCATACGTAACCTCATATTTATTGTATTTCTCATCGTTCCAGAACATAACTTCTCCCATGTTTCCTTTTTTATCTTTATATTTAAATCTTGTTCCCATTTTTGTTTAGTTTTACCATTTGTTTCCTCATTCTCCTTTTCCTGCAGTTTAATATACATATTTGTTATAAATCTTTTGATTATCATTGTATCTGTAATCACATATTCAAAGTTACTTCCCTCTGGTAAACTCAGACTGCTTCCTAATTTGTCCTTCAAGTAGGATCTCAATTGGTAATATGCCAGCGCTGTATCTCCAGTTATATTGTACTTATCTCTCATTTGTTCAAAGGATAAGAATCTACTTCCTGAAAAACAATTTTCTATTCTTTTAATCCCTTTTTTTTCCCATTCTCTAAAGGAAAGGTTATCTATTGTAAAAGGGAGTAGCTTATTTTGCATCAATATTAGTTTTGGTAATTGATAATTTGTTTTATTTCTTTCTACATGAATCTTCTTCCAAATATTGAGGAGATGATGTAATACTGGAGAAGTTCTATGTTGTACCAATTTTTCGTCCCATTTATATAATATGTGTTCAGGTATCTTTTCCCCTATTTTATCTAATTCTAATCTCGTCCAGTCTGGTTTTTCCCTTGTTTGATAAAAATCTGATAGGTATCTTAATTTTGCGGCTCTATAATAATTTTTGAAGTTTGGCAATTGTAAGCCTCCTTGTTTATACCATTCTGTTAATTTATCTAGTGCTATCTTCGGTTTCCCCCCTCTCCATAAAAATTTCCTTATTATTTTCTTTAACTCTTTGAAGAATTTTTCTGTCAGTTGTATTGGCAATGCCTGAAATAAGTATAATATCCTCGGAAAAATGTTCATTTTAATACAGTTTATCCTTCCTATCAGTGTTAGTGGTAGATCTTTCCAATGCTCTAAATCGTCCTGTAATTTTTTCATTAGTGGATTGTAATTGAGTTTATATAATTGGCCTAGATTTTTGTTTATTTGTACACCTAGGTATCATATTGCCTGCATTTGCCATCTGAATGGAGATTCCTTCTTAAATTTTGAGAAATCCGCATTATTCATAGGCATTGCTTCACTTTTATATACGTTTATCTTGTAACCCGACACTTCTCCATATTCCTTCAATTTCTTGTATAATTCTTTTATTGATAGTTCTGGTTCTGTTAAGTACACTATAACATCATCCGCAAATAGACTGATTTTATATTCCCTGTCTTTTATTTTTATTCCTTTTATATTATTATCTATTGTTATCAATTCTGCTAGTGGTTCTATAGCTAGCGCAAACAATAAAGGTGATAGTGGGCATCCCTGCCGCGTTGACCTGCTTAAGTTAAATTGCTTTGATACATGTCCATTAACGGTCCCTTATATAATGCTTTAATCCAATGAATATACTTCTCCGGTAAACTGAATTTTTGCAATACTTTGAACAAATAATTCCATTCTACTCTGTCGAAGGCCTTCTCTGCGTCTAAAGCAACTGCTACTGTAGGTGCTTTATTTCCTTCTAATGCATGAATTAAGTTAATAAATTTACAAATATTGTCTGTTGTGCGTCTTTTTTTGATAAATCCAGTTTGGTCTAAATTTACCATTTTCGGTACCTGTTCTGCTAATCTGTTTGCTAATAGTTTAGCTATTATCTTATAATCTGTGTTTAGCAAAGATATTGGTCTATATGACGCCGGTGAGAGTGGATCTTTCCCTTGTTTTAGTATTACTGTAATTATTGCTGTTTTACATGAATCTGGTAAGTTTTGTGTCTCATCAATCTGGTTGATTACATCCAGGAGGGGCGGTATTAATAAGTCTTTAAATGTTTTGTAGAATTCTATTGGAAATCCATCCTCTCCTGGTGTCTTATTATTTGGTAATTTTTTTATTATCTCTTGTATTTCTACTGTTCCAAATGGTTCTGTTAATTTATTTTGTTCCTCTATTTGTAGTTTTGGTAGTTCAATTTTAGTCAAAAATTCATCTATTTTCCCTTCTTTCCCCTCGTTTTCAGTTCGGTATAATTGTTCATAGAATTCTCTAAAGTTTTCCTTAATTTCTTTTGGATTATATATAATTTGTTTGTCTTTTTTCCTTGATGCCAATACCATTTTCTTAGCTTGGTCTGTCTTAAGCTGCCATGCTAGGATTTTGTGCGTTTTTTCCCCTAGTTCATAATATTTCTGTTTTGTCTTCATTATATTCTTCTCTACCTTATATGTTTGTAATGTTTCATATTTTATTTTTTTATCCGCCAATTCTCTTCTTTTAGTTGTATCTTCCTTCATTGCTAATTTTTTTTCTATGTTTACTATTTCCCTTTCCAACTGCTCTGTTTCCTGATTATAGTCCTTCTTCATCTTGGTTACATAACTTATTATTTGCCCTCTAATGAATGCTTTCATTGCGTCCCATAGTATAAACTTATCTTCCACTGATTCCGTATTTACTTCAAAATACATTTTTAATTGTTTTTCAATAAATTCTCTAAAATCCTGTCTTTTAAGTAGCATGGGGTTTAATCTCCATCTATACATTCTTGGAGGGATGTCCTCTAGCTTTACTGTCAATATTAAGGGTGAATGGTCCGATAGCATTCTCGCTTTATATTCTGTTTTTCTTACTCTATCCTGCATACTAGCTGATAACAAAAATAGGTCTATTCTTGAGTATGTTTTATGTCTAGCCGAGTAGTATGAGTATTCCTTTTCTTTTGGGTTTTGTTTCCTCCATATATCCAAAAGTTTCATTTCTTGCATTGATTTAATTATAAATTTGGTTACTTTGTTCTTCCTGTTAATTTTTTTCCCCGTTTTATCCATATTTGGATCCAAATTCAGGTTGAAATCCCCTCCTATTAGTATGTTCCCTTGCGTATTAGCTACCTTCAAAAAGATATCTTGCATAAACTTTTGATCTTCTTCGTTAGGTGAATATACATTAAGTAGATTCCAAAACTCCGAATATATCTGACATTTTATCATAACATATCTCCCTGCTGGATCTATTATTTCCTCTTCTATTTTAAATGGCACATTTTTACTAATTAATATAGCCACTCCTCTTGCTTTTGAATTATACGATGCTGCTGTTACATGTCCTACCCAATCTCTCTTTAATTTCTTGTGCTCCAATTCAGTTAAGTGTGTTTCTTGGACAAATGCTATATCAATTTTTTCCTTTTTCAGTAAATTTAGTAGTTTCTTCCTTTTAATTTGGTTATGTATTCCATTAATATTTAAAGTCATATAGTTCAGCGTAGCCATTTTATATTTTGTTTATCTTCTCTTTCCGTTTTTCCATCATTACCTTTCCTCCTTTTCCATTTCTGTTTTCTTATTTTCAACTCTTTATAAGACAACATTCCTACAACATCCAACATTTTCCTTATTCTCCTATTTATATCTTCTTTATCCCCAATCTCCCCTTCCCCTCCTGAGTTGTCCTTTATCCCTTGTCGGACAACCACATCTCCCCTCTCCATTTGGGTTTGCGAATCCACTCGCAAGCGTCAACTGATTTTGCAGTGACCGCTATTTCCCCCCACCCAGCCCCCCCCAGAAAAGATTTCACTTTTCATATGTCACAAAGGTCACTCTTTTAATTCCCTCCTTATTCTCTCTATTCCATTACCTTCCCTTATTAATTCTTGTCTATACTATCTATATTTTCCTCTAAGTACAGATACATTCACGTATGCACATTGTCTCTATTCACTCTTATACCTCTTTACCCGCATACATATCAATCGTGATCATTTTTACTCTCATTACCCGTCTTCATCCCTCAGTCTATTTTTGTCTTTACCCACATACATATCAATCGTGATCATTTTTACTCTCATTACCCGTCTTCATCCCTCAGTCTATTTTTGTAATTGTTCTGCAAATTTTCGTGCTTCTTCTGGATCCGAGAATAGTCTGTTTTGTTGTCCTGGAATAAATATTTTCAATACCGCTGGATGCTTTAATATAAATTTATACCCTTTCTTCCATAAAATCGCCTTTGCTGTATTGAACTCTTTTCTCTTCTTTAGGAGTTCAAAACTTATATCTGGATAAATAAAGATTTTTCACCCTTTGTACTCCAGTGGCTTCTTGTCCTCTCTTACTTTCTCCATTGTTTTCTCTAGTACCTTTTCTCTTGTAGTATATCTTAGGAATTTTACTAAAATAGATCTTGGCTTTTGTTGTGGTTGTGGTTTAAAGGCTAATGCTCTATGTGCCCTTTCTATTTCCATTTCTTGCTGTAGTTCTGGACATCCTAAGATCCTGGGGATCCAATCTTTTATAAACTCTCTCATATTCTTGCCTTCTTCATCCTCCTTAAGGCCCACTATCTTTATGTTATTTCTTCTGTTATAATTTTCCATTATATCTATTTTCTGAGCTAACAGCTCTTGTGTCTCTAACTTTTTTATTAGATTCCTCTAATTTCTTTTTTAAGTCCTCTACCTCCATTTCTACTGCTGCTTCTCGTTTTTCCACCTTGTCCATTCTTTTTCCTATTTCTGATATGGTCATATCTATTTTATTCACTTTCTCTTCTGTACTGTTTATTCTTCTTCTTAAATCACTAAATTTTTGTGCTTGCCATTCTTTAAATGAATCCATGTAGTCTTTAATAAGAGAAAGTATATCCATTGTCTTGCCTTTCCCGTCTTCTTCCATTTCACTGTACTCTTCTTCTTCCTCTTCTTCTTCCTCTGGGTTGGCCATCTGTTGTTTCTTTGTTGTCTTTTTCTTCTCTTCTTTCTTGTTTCCATTGTCTTCTATGTTCTCCTCTTGCTGCTGCTGTTCTGTAGCTGTCAGTGCCGGATGTGGAGATCGACTCCCCAGCTGGTCGCCCCTCCCGTCGGTGTGTTTTTTTGCATGCGCGGTTGCGCACTTTTACTCGGCTCAGCGAGCCATTTTTGTAGTCCACTTTCTACCGACCTGAGGGAGCGGGTTTCTCTCTCCACCGCGGTCCTCTTCGAACAGGTAAGGCCTTTTCCTTCTTCTTCCGTTGTCTTCTCTTCCTCTCTTCTTACCGTTGGTTTCAATTTTTCTTTTTTCGTCGCCATCTTCTTTCCATCTTTATACTCACTTTATTTTAATTTTAATTTTTGTGCATTTGTGCTTTCCTTTATTTTTTTTCGACTTTTCTGGAGAGGGCTGGAGTTCACCGTCCGGCCACTACTCCATCACGTGACTCCTCCCACTTCTCACATTCTTGAATTCAAAGTTCTCCTGCATTATCAGAATCAATGTTTCTCAAATGCATGGTCACCATAACATTTCCAAACCAATTCCAGCAAAACTCCAAAAATAAAACAGGATATAATTTGAAATAAAGATTCTGCTGTTGATCCATTGACATTTTTTTCAATTTTGCATTAAAATTTACGATAAAGGAAAACAAATAGAACTCAGGAATTAAACAAATTATTTATTATATAATGTACATGAATGCTTGCTTCTTTCAATGTGTTAACTATTATATTTGCATGTGATTGCAGAAATCATACAAAATATATTCCTTGAAAATATAACTCTCTTTAAATTTTGACATTATACTCTCTCTGGGCCAGTAAGGCTGAATATTTAATCGATCATCTAAAACTGGAAATGTCTAATCTGTAAACATGTTGAAGATAACAAACAGCTGTCTATATCATTCATGTCAATCTTTCAGACCTGATCCACAGCTATTTTAAATCAGCATTTTGGATTCTTGTACCCACATTTTTTGTCTAGTTCCAGTAATATATGCTGAAACTTTATCACAAACTGATTATCTGACAATGCGTTCAGCAAGATTAATAAAAATGCAATGCATTAAAAAATAACTATAAAATTCCAATGATTATGGTGACATTTGTTTCAGATTGAATGCAACAATGACATCTTATATTTTATCTTTCTTGCTATTTTCTCTGCCATCTCACTGGTGGGTGGCGTGGGCAGGGGAGGAGCACAGCAGTGCACAAGATGGCTTTGAGACCACGGACTTGAGCTGTTTCAGGAGGAGAGGGAACCTACAATGGTCATGTAAATATCGAGGTACACATAAACTCAGTGACTGGTTATGTCAGCAAGTGCATTGAAGATGTAATTGAGATCAAATGCTCTTAAGGTTAATGATAGGTGCTCTGATGAACTTGCTTCAGTGAATAGGGTGCAGTAGAAAAATGCATTATTAAACAAAATTCATTATTTCCTTGAACAGAAACATGATTATATTTCAAATAGAATATTCTCCTCATGCTATAGCTTACATTGCAAAGGGTGTAGAGGATAAACATGACATTACTTCACATTCATGTTACCTCAGTTCACAGATTGTTGTGAAAAGCAAGATATCTGAACTTCAGAGATACCGAGGGAGTTGATTTTGACTGAGTTTGACAAAATGAGAATGATTAGATTATGGCACATTGACAACTGCTTCTATAACTGAACAAGTTATCTGTGTTTCTCCTCTTCTGGACTTTTAAGTATTTCTGAATTTACTCACTCCATAACCAGGGCTAACCAGAAACCATGGTTGGAATTAAAGGTCCAGGTACTCCTCAGAGCTTATGATGCTGCCTTCAGGACTGGGGACAAGAGAGGACTAAGATCAGCCAGAAATCCGGAAGGCAAAGCATGGGTGCGCACAGATGATCCACAGACAGCTGTGTGACACCAGCAACACAAGGTGCACTTGGCAGGGATTAAGTCCATAACAGAACACGTCAATCTTGTGAGTTAAAGACAAGAACACCTCCTTTCCAGACAATCTGAACATATTCCATGCATGGTTCAATGAGAAGAACAGCCTGACGCCGAAGAAAGCACCGTGTCTCCCTGTTGAATGGGTCCCTGACATAGCTGAGGAGAGAAGAACCCAATCCAAGATGAAACCACACAAGGAAGTGGGACCAGACGACATACCTTAAAAGGTATGGAATAAATGTACACAGCAATTGGCGGAGGTCTTTGTGGACATCTTTAACATCTTACTGCAGCAGTCAATCGACCTGCAGTGTTCAAGACAGCCATCATCATTCCAGTTCCCAAGAGGGCAACATTAATAGGTCTCAATAACTACCACCCTATGGCACTGAATTCCAGCATTATTAAATGCTTTGAGGGTCTGGTGATAGATCCAGTTCCAAAAGAGTCTTCAAGTTTGCAGATGACACAACAATAGTTGGCCTCATCTGGAACAATGATGAGTTACACTACAGAGAAGAGGAGGAAAATCTTGTGATATGGTGCGAGAATAACAACCAGAGTCTCAACGTGGACAAGACAAAGGAGATGATTGTGGAGTTCAGAAGGAAGAGGAATGATCACCCACCACTATACATCAATAATGTCATAGTGGAGAGAGAAGCAAACACCAAAATCTTTGGAGTCCACTTAACAAATGACTTTACGTGGACACACATCTCCTCACTTGTCAGGAAAGCACAACAGCGACTGTACCTCCTAAGACTGAAGCAGGCAAGGCTACTGGCTGGCTACACCACAGAGTGGTGTAGTTGCTGATGAGCAGAGAATTGTTCAATCCACGGGATCATAAGAGTGGCAGAGAGGATCAAATGCAAAGCTGTGCTTCGCTGGAGAAAATTAATTATAACAAGGAAAAAATACAACACTTTCTTGAAAATTTGGCAACCATACCTAAATTCCATAGGAGCACAATTATAGAGTGGACCATTGCGCCTCACCGCTCTGCATTCTCCCTTCTACCCCTCATTTGGAAGGGGGAGATGGTGCCTATCCCATCCCAACCAGGAAAACGTCAAGAAAAAAAAACAGCCTGAGCACTGACCACCATGGTGTGACAAACCCATAAACCCTTGATATATGTTTCATACCTTTGTTGTGAACGTCCTGAATGTTGTGTGTAACTGTGGTTGGTTAGGGATTAAATATGGAAGGGTGTTGGGGGTGGGGGTGGTGTGTTAAGGGTGTAAGGAGGGGTGTGTGGAGGGAAGGGGATAGTGTTACAAGCCCAAAGGACCCCAAAACCTAGCAGCTAGACATTCACCAAGACAAGCAGTGACTTAAACAAAAATTGTTTTTAATTATCTTTAAATATGAAAACAGAATCAAACTTTAACTTTTATCTATTAACTTAACTACCCAACTTAACCCCCTTCTAATTCTAAGTGAATGTGTATGTAATGTATGTATCAATTTATGAAAAGTTCTTTAGTTCACAGTTCAATCTCACTTCTCATTCTTCCAAGTTCACTGGTTGGAGGCAATTCTTGTACTGTGCACAGAATTTAACATGTATAAAGTTCACCAGGCTTTGGTGCTTGAAAGGTAAATGTTTACTGCTCAGGAAGGTTCTTAGTAGGTTTGCAGAGAGAGATTTGTTATTCCAGGATTTCCACAACTGAGGTACCACTATTAGTCACCTCAATGTCTTGCTGATGAAACTTGCCCCATCAGGGTTCTCCAGATGATAACCTTTTTCTTCTAGGCTACCACAGAGTTCCTTTCTGTCCCCTTATTCCAAGAGAACATCAGTCAGAGAGCACTTCTAGCCATCCACTGCTCTGGAGTTTCTGTTTCAGTTCCAACCAGCTTCTCCTGCTTGTTTCAGCTGTGACTGTTCAGTTTCTCTCTCTCTCTCTTTTCGAAACCCCCTTCCTTCTCCAGCAAAAATATAGGACTTTGTTTTTAGGTAAACAAGAACCCAGGAGTGACCTTTGAGTGAGCACTTTGCAAAAATGTTCAACACAGACCCCCTGACTCCTTCAAGTCAATAGTCTCTTCATTTCATGACATCATTTCAATTAGCACCTACTTGTGAAATATGCATTGCATTCTCCATAGTTTCTGTAAAGTCACTGAATATGAATTCTTCAGCATTTCAAATAAGATATTTTAAAATGTGTGTATGTAACCTACTCTAATTTTACCAATTTACCTCCAAATACATCTACACATATTACATCACAATATTAAAAGCTTGAACACTACAGAAAATCTTGTATAGAATTGATAACTGTAAACTGTAATCAATGGTAATATTGTCAACATTAATATCAATAAGAGATTAAGTTCAGAAAATCACAAATAAAATATTCAAAAAATAAGAGTGGCAGAGATGATCACTGGGGTCTCTCTTGCCCCCCCCCCCCCCCATCAATGTGATCTACTGGGATCATTGTCTGAAGATTGTGTTCAAAATTATTGAGGACTCCTTCCACCCTGCACATAGCATCTTTCAGGTACTCCCGTTGGGAAAGAGATACAGAAATATCAGAGCTAGCACCATGATCAGGCTGAGAAAAAGCTTCTTCCTGCAGGCAGTCAGAATGCTGAACACACAAAAGAACTGTTCATACTAACCATCTAAGACTCATATTTACTAAGCAACATTTATTTTTAAATATATACATTTATCCTGCACATGTATTATTTGTTTGTATATGTGTTATGTCTGGTTGTGTGTCTGCATGTTTTGCACTGAGGAGCAGAGAACAGTGTTTCATTGGTTTCTACTTGTCCAATATGAAGATAATAAACTTGACAGATAAATATAATTTACTCAACAAAGGCTTTGTTGGCAGATCAGTTGAAGTAGCTACATCAGAGGCAACTTGGCAAATTACAATTTCCTTCAGCTATTTCAACATCATTCATTTTCTTGATAAGAACGTATCTGCAATAATGAACTTTTGACTCTGTCTTCCATTTGTTCACTTCTGTAAACTATTGCTTGGTCTTATTGCAAGTTTATGATGCTGTTACCTGTTTATCACTAACATAACTTTCTCTCATTCATCCAGTATATTTTCATTTATCCAGCTTGATGTTTTGACCTGTACTGTCTATCTTTCTGGATTCACTTTTAATCTGTAGAGAACAATGTTACAGACTGATCACCTCACAAATCTCATTCCGATCCCATTCTACCTCCCCACCCCCATTTCAATCTGTCAAAAGATTTTGAAAGTTAATTTCGTACAAATTTTGGAGAAAAAAGGTTTAAATGTTTTGATAAAGGAAATTCATGGAAGGCATTTTGTTATCACCTGGGATACCACTGTGAGAGATAAGTAAAACTGATATGAAAATATGAAGATGAGGAAACTATAGATATATGTGTAATGAATAAAGCCAGTATGAATAGGATAAGAATAGATATTAGAATAATCATGTTGAGGAACTTTGGGGGACATCCGATGCGCTCTAGTATTTGCCAAAGCCCTTTCCTGCTCACGGTGTCGAAGGCTTTGGTGAGTTCAACAAAGGTGATGTAGAGCCCTTTGTTTTGTTCTCTGCACTTTTCTTGGAGCTGTCTGAGGGCAAAGACCATGTCAGTAGTTCCTCTGTTTGCGCGAAAGCCGCACTGTGATTCTGGGAGAATATTCTCGGCGACACTAGGTATTATTCTATTTAGTAGAATCCTCGCGAAGATTTTGCCTGCAATGGAGAGCAACGTGATTCCCCTGTAGTTTGAGCAGTCTGATTTCTCGCCTTTGTTTTTGTACAGGGTTTATGATGGTGGCATCACGAAGATCCTGAGGCAGTTTTCCTTGGTCCAACAAAGCTTGAAAAACTCATGCAGTTTGGCATGCAGAGTTTTGCCGCCAGCCTTCCAGACCTCTGGGGGGATTCCATCCATACCTGCTGCTTTGCCACTTTTCAGTTGTTCGATTGCCTTATATGTCTCATCCAGGGTGGGAACCTCATCCAGCTCTAGCCTTAGGGGCTGTTGAGGGAGCTGGAGCAGGGCGGAATCTTGGACTGAGCGGTTGGCACTGAAAAGAGATTGGAAGTGTTCTGACCATCGGTTGAGGATGGAGATCTTGTCGCTGAGGAGGACTTTGCCGTCTGAGCTGCGCAGCGGGCTTTGGACTTGGGATGAGGGGCCGTACACAGCCTTTAGAGTCTCGTAGAAACCCCTGAAGTCGCCAATGTCCGCGCTGAGCTGGGTTCGTTTGGCGAGGCTAGTCCACCACTCATTTTGGATCTCCTGGAGTTTGCGCTGAAGATGGCTGCATGCGCGACGGAAGGCTTGTTTCTTCTCTGGACAGGACGGCTTTGTAAGGTGAGCCTGGTGGGCAGCTCGCTTCTTTGCCAGCAGCTCCTGGATTTCCTGGCTGTTTTCGTCAAACCAGTCCTTGTTTTTCCTGGAGGAGAAGCCCAGTACCTCTTCAGTGGATTGCAGTATGGTAGTCTTCAACTGATCCCAGAGGGTTTCAGGGGACGGGTCCGTGAGGCGGGTTGCATCGTCGAGCTTTGCTTTGAGGTTTGCCTGGAAGTTTCCTCTCGCTTCGTCTGACTGCAGGTTTCCAACATTGAACCTCTTTCTGGGGGCTTTACTGTTCCTGGGCTTTGGCTTGAAGTGAAGGTTGAGCTTGCAGCGAACCAGCCGGTGGTCAGTGTGGCATTCCGCGCTGGGCATGACCCTGGTGTGGAGCACATCTCGTTTGTCACTTTCTCGCACCAGGATGTAGTCCAGGAGGTGCCAGTGTTTGGATCGGGGATGCATCCAGGTGGTCTTAAGGCTGTCCCTCTGCTGAAAAAGGGTGTTTGTAATGACAAGCCGCTGTACTGCGCAGAGATCCAACAGGAGGCGCCCATTGTCGTTGCACTTGCCGACACCATGCTTGCCCAGGATTCCTGGCCAGGTTTCTGAGTCTTTGCCGACACGAGCGTTGAAGTCGCCCAGGATGACAACCTTGTCGGCTGTAGGGGTGCATTGGATGAGGTTGCGCAGGTCGGTGTAGAACTTGTCCTTTTCTGCTGGTTCCGCCTGGAGGGTTGGAGCATAGACACTGATGAGGGTGATGTGACGCTTGTTTTGAAGGGGGAGTCGCATGGACATGATTCGGTCCGAGAGGCCTGTCGGAAGGTTTTCGAGTTTGGAGGCAATGAAGCTCTTGACCATGAAGCCTACACCAGATAGGCATCGTTCATCCGAAGGCTTGCCAGACCAGTAGAGTGTGTAGCCCGCGCCGCGTTCTTGGAGGCTGCCTACATCTGCCAGGCGGACTTCACTGAGAGCGGCTATGTCGATGTCAAGTCTGAGGAGTTCATGTGCAATGAGGGCAGACCGACATTCAGGTCGGTGGCTGTCAGCCTTGTCAAGCATGGTTCTGATCAGATACAGGTCGGGTCAGATACAGCAATGAGCTCTCTGAACCCTTCTCCATTAACAGTGGCGTGAAGCAAGGCTGTGTTCTCGCACCAACCCTCTTTTCAATCTTCTTAAGCATGATGCTGAACCAAGCCATGAAAGACCCCAACAATGAAGACGCTGTTTACTTCCGGTACCGCACGGATGGCAGTCTCTTCAATCTGAGGCGCCTGCAAGCTCACACCAAGACACAAGAGAAACTTGTCCATGAACTACTCTTTGCAGATGATGCCGCTTTAGTTGCCCATTCAGAGCCAGCTCTTCAGCGCTTGACGTCCTGCTTTGCGGAAACTGCCAAAATGTTTGGCCTGGAAGTCAGCCTGAAGAAAACTGAGGTCCTCCATCAGCCAGCTCCCCACCATGACTACCAGCCCCCCCACATCTCCATCGGGCACACAAAACTCAAAACGGTCAACCAGTTTACCTATCTCGGTTGCACCATTTCATCAGATGCAAGGATCGACAATGAGATAGACAACAGACTCGCCAAGGCAAATAGCGCCTTTGGAAGACTACACAAAAGAGTCTGGAAAAACAACCAACTGAAAAACCTCACAAAGATAAGCGTATACAGAGACGTTGTCATACCCACACTCCTGTTCGGTTCCGAATCATGGGTCCGCTACCGGCACCACCTACGGCTCCTAGAACGCTTCCACCAGCGTTGTCTCCGCTCCATCCTCAACATCCATTGGAGCGCTTTCATCCCTAGCGTCGAGGTGCTCGAGATGGCAGAGGTCGACAGCATCGAGTCCACGCTGCTGAAGATCCAGCTGCGCTGGATGGGTCACGTCTCCAGAATGGAGGACCATCGCCTTCCCAAGATCGTGTTATATGGCGAGCTCTCCACTGGCCACCGTGACAGAGGTGCACCAAAGAAAAGGTACAAGGACTGCCTAAAGAAATCTCTTGGTGCCTGCCACATTGACCACCTCCAGTGGGCTGATAACGCCTCAAACTGTGCATCTTGGCGCCTCACAGTTTGGCGGGCAGCAACCTCCTTTGAAGAAGACCTCAGAGCCCACCTCACTGACAAAAGGCAAAGGAGGAAAAACCCAACACCCAACCCCAACCAACCAATTTTCCCCTGCAACCGCTGCAACCGTGTCTGCCTGTCCCGCATCGGACTTGTCAGCCACAAACGAGCCTGCAGCTGACGTGGACTTTTTACCCCCTCCATAAATCTTCGTCCGCGAAGCCAAGCCAAAGAAGATATTAGAATGTAGGAAGTAGAGTTAGTCTGAATAAGATAAGGGTCTTCTAGCCTTTTAGATGGGATCAGCAAGTTCGCCAGTATGAATAAGATAAGGATAGATGATAGATAATAGAATGTAGGAAGTAAAGTTAGTTTGGATAAGATAAGGGTCTTCTAGCCTTAGACAGTTAGCAAGTTCTGCATATAAGAAGGTTGTAACCCTGAGAGTTGGGAAGGTGTGAATTAGAACAAAGGCAGGTTTGTGAATAAGGACAATAAGGACAATGACATGATGGGACACCGACAGGATTCCCCCTGGTCCTCCAAGTTCACAGAAACAGCACCTAGGCAGACAGGATTGCCTAATGCCAAACCCATCCAGGAGGCAGAAGAATGTAAGGGGGAGGGTATTCCTATACTGAAATTCACTGTATAAAAGTTGGGTGAGCCCCAGTGTATGTGTGTATTCCCAGGGTAAGGGGAAAGCAGCCAACTTTGCATTGTTGTATAATAAATGTTCTTTGTTCTCAATTTTTGTCTCGAGCAATTTCTGTGAAGGTACTTCTGTTTCTCACACCACTTCCTCAAAGCTCCAAAAGTCAATAACAGACGCAATCAATTTAGTGTATTGACGCCCCTGTGTCGTGGCAGCAAGAATTTCATTGCATCTGCACACTGTACTTCTGTCTATGACAATAAACGCTGAGCTCATCACCTCTTAAAATCAACTTTCGACTTTATTTTCTGGTTCTAGACATGCATATTTGTTGTCATTAATGATTTGATTTATGAGCCGCCAAAATCAAATCTATGGGGAGGTGGATGCTTTTCTCGTGTTTTAATTTTAAAGAGATTTCCCCTTTTTTTCCCCCGAACGCGCATGTTCAAATCATAATCCCCCAACAGCCGAATCCACGACAGTCTCCCTTTTGGGAGTGGCAAACCGTCTGGAATGCAATGCCTTTTGGCTTAATCTTTCATGTAAAACAGTTTGCTGAAGCGCAAGTGTGAGGACGGCTTAAAATAAAATCGGGCGAGGAATGGCATCCGGAATGGGGAAACCCCCCCAACTTGAGCCACGAAACTTGACACACCTCCCGCAGAGCCCTTCGCGTCACGCTGGCCGAGGATGCCGCGCGCATGCCCAGTCCCGAAAGCGAGCCTCTTGGCACTCTGCCCTCGTCTCCCAGCAGGCCTTGTGCGGCACCGCGCAGGCGCGTTGTGAGGGAAACGGCGGCGCTCGACGAGCGATTATTACAAAAAGAAAAGTTATTTTTCCAAAAAAAGTGGATGTGTCTGAATGTCAGTCAAAGCTTCCGGTTCAGGATCTAATCCATGGTCACTCAGGCCTTTGGGGGGGCGATTTCGCGTTGATGCTGACGAGGTAAGGCAAATCTCGGTCTCTCCCAACCTGCCCCCCCCCCCACCCACCCGCGCCCCCAGCCCCGCGCCCCCAGCCCCGCGCCCCCAGCCCCGCGCCCCCAGCCCCGCGCCCCCAGCCCCGCGCCCCCAGCCCCGCGCCCCCAGCCCCGCGCCCCCAGCCCCGCGCCCCCAGCCCCGCGCCCCCAGCCCCGCGCCCCCAGCCCCGCGCCCCCAGCCCCGCGCCCCCAGCCCCGCGCCCCCAGCCCCGCGCCCCCAGCCCCGCGCCCCCAGCCCCGCGCCCCCAGCCCCGCGCCCCCAGCCCCGCGCCCCCAGCCCCGCGCCCCCAGCCCCGCGCCCCCAGCCCCGCGCCCCCAGCCCCGCGCCCCCAGCCCCGCGCCCCCAGCCCCGCGCCCCCAGCCCCGCGCCCCCAGCCCCGCGCCCCCAGCCCCGCGCCCCCAGCCCCGCGCCCCCAGCCCCGCGCCCCCAGCCCCGCGCCCCCAGCCCCGCGCCCCCAGCCCCGCGCCCCCAGCCCCGCGCCCCCAGCCCCGCGCCCCCAGCCCCGCGCCCCCAGCCCCGCGCCCCCAGCCCCGCGCCCCCAGCCCCGCGCCCCCAGCCCCGCGCCCCCAGCCCCGCGCCCCCAGCCCCGCGCCCCCAGCCCCGCGCCCCCAGCCCCGCGCCCCCAGCCCCGCGCCCCCAGCCCCGCGCCCCCAGCCCCGCGCCCCCAGCCCCGCGCCCCCAGCCCCGCGCCCCCAGCCCCGCGCCCCCAGCCCCGCGCCCCCAGCCCCGCGCCCCCAGCCCCGCGCCCCCAGCCCCGCGCCCCCAGCCCCGCGCCCCCAGCCCCGCGCCCCCAGCCCCGCGCCCCCAGCCCCGCGCCCCCAGCCCCGCGCCCCCAGCCCCGCGCCCCCAGCCCCGCGCCCCCAGCCCCGCGCCCCCAGCCCCGCGCCCCCAGCCCCGCGCCCCCAGCCCCGCGCCCCCAGCCCCGCGCCCCCAGCCCCGCGCCCCCAGCCCCGCGCCCCCAGCCCCGCGCCCCCAGCCCCGCGCCCCCAGCCCCGCCACACCGGCGCATCTCCAGCCCGAGAACTGGCTTTTTAATTCGGAGCTGTGACGCGAACTCTTGGTCCGTTTCCCCGACCCCGTCGCTGGGCTGAAAACAGGATGTAGTGAAAATATTCAATGCGGAGAGGGAAACCGTCAACGTTTCAGGGCGATGCATTTTCCTTAAAAACATCGTCTCCTCTTCTGCAGGACAGTTGTTTGTCATGACAGCATGTCTACCTTTCATCGGACCAGCATCTTCGTGGGCAGAAAATCAATTCGGATGGTTATGGGATATTGTGGAAATAGGACGCTCGTTGCAGTTGTTTGCACTGTTTGATTATTTGTCTTTGACAAAGTAATTAACCTAAAATAAAAGATTGATGCTGCTCTTGAAAGGTGGTGGGGTGGGGTGGGGTGGGGGTGGGGGGGGGGGGTGGGCGTTAAGGTTCGCTGACACCGAATGGCAAGGCACCTGAATGAACGGTGACATAGACATGTGGTACTACAGTATTTGGAAAATCGAATTGAATTTATCTCCAATAACTATGGAGAGGTGTATTTTATTCTCCAACTTAATTCTGTTGAAAGCACTTCTGATTTTCTTTTTCGTCCCAAGCTGATGCTTATTGTTCAAAGGAGTGATAATGTGCAAAATGATCAATAATTTTCAAATTTCAAATGCCTTTCAAGATTACATGCCTTGTACAAGAATGACCTTTTGTCAGCATTCTTAAACTTTTTTTTTGTTTGTTTGTTTGAAACAAAATAACTAATACAGTTGAAGGGTTCATCTGCAAACAAACAGCCTGTGGAAAAGCACAATTTACAGAGGAAAGGATTACAAATCAATTGGCACCAAGTACGGGGTGCACAAGAGCACTGTTATGGGGTTCATTCAAAAGCTTGGTGGCGAAAGAGAAGAAACTGTTTAAGCCTGTTGTTGTGTTTTCACACTCAAAGTCTTCTCCCCAATGGTCGGGGGAAACTGAGAGTGTGATGGGTTGTTCATTTTGTTATCTGCCTTTCTAAAGGCAGCCAGAGATCTTGATAGAATCCATAAAAAGGTAAAGGTTCCATTATTGTCAAGTTTAGAATGTAACATGCATGAAATTCTTTAATTTTCTCTTCTGTGAGAGGACTGAGAGTCGTCACTTTGTCCAGCGTTCTGAGCTGCATTTACTACCTTCTGCAGTTTCTTTCAATCTTCAGCAGAGCAGCTCTAATGGCAAATGGAACTATTAAATTGTCTACCATTAGAGAAAATAATGAATAATTTACAGAATCAGAAAAATTTTATAAGATTTGGAAATTTTATGGATTTTATTGCTATGACTTCATCCACTGCATCTGCCATTCCCACTTCAACTCACCTTAGTTGATTCAAGGCTGAAGATCACTATGTAAATTTAATTAATCAAAATGTTGTATGATTATCAGCCAGGCTTTTATTTCTTCTATTTTTCCTACTTTTTTGGGGAGGGTGGAGGGGGGGAGAAAAATATGAAATTATGTATTCTTTTTACATTTTTAAAAATTATTTTTAATGATGTGATAAATACTACTTGCATTGATGCAAATGAAAAATAAAATTTACAAAAAATCTTCAGGAGAGCAGCTCGCATTACTATGTTGTGATGCATCAAGCAGCTGTGCTTTCAATTGTGCACTTGTAGAAGTTGTCAAGGGGTAAGAGGGACTTACCAAACTTGTTTTTCTGGGAATGTTGAGCTGTTGGTGCACTTTCTTAACTGTCACATCAACTTGCTTGTCCCAGATCATTGGAGATATTTATTCCAAAGAACTTGAAGCTCTCTACTCCTTCAACTTCAGCACCATTGATGGGGACAGGGATGTGCACTTTGGTCCCTCTCCTGAAGTCGGTGATCATATCCATTGTCTTATTGATATTGAGGGAAAGGTTGCTGTCCACTAGACTTTCAATCTCTTTCCTGTATTCTGTCTCATTACTCAGAATCAGAATTTATTAACATGAGCATGTCATGAAATTCGTTGTTTTGTGACAGCATTGCAGTGCAAATAATGCTTTAAAATTACATTTGTAAATAAGTGGAAATGTAAGAGAAAATGAGGTGGTGTCTGAGGTTCATTGAGAAATCTGTCCTTATGCTGCTGGTGTTCATCTTTTGGCTCCTGAACCTTTTCCCCAATAGTAGCAGAATGAAGTGGGCATGACTTGGGAGGTGGGGGGGAAGAGTGTCTTTGAGGATAGAGGCTGCTTTTTTTTTAAGACACTGCCTCATGTAGATGTCCTCAATGGAGTGAAGTCTGATGCCTGTGATGATGCAGGCTGAGATAACAACCCTCTGGAGTTTATTTTTGTCCTGAGAATTGGCATCTCCATACCAGGCAGTGATGCAACAAGCCAGAATGCTCTCCACAGTACACCTGTAGAAGTTTACGAGAGTATTCGGTGACATACCGACTGCCTCAGACACCTCTTTATGATTGCACCAATGTGGAGGCTCCAGGACAGAGCGTCAGAGAGGTTTACACACAAGAATTTGAAGTTCTTGACCCTCTCCACTACTGAGCCCTTGATGAGGACTGGGTTGTGTTCCTCTGACTTCCTCCTGAAGTCCTTGATTTTTGCTGACGTTGAGTGTAAGGTTAGTTTACCACCTTAATTCTGGTAATTCTGCCTCACCCGCAGAAAAAAAGATTCTCGGAGTTGTATCTGATAGTACGTATGTACTCAGATAATAAATCTGAAATCTATATTTTCGACACAGCAAAGGATTTCAAGGATTTACAGAAAAATTAAATTCACCCAAAAATAAATTCTGTACCTGGATGGATGAACTGAAGGCTTAGAGATGGACTTTACTATGTAGGAGGAAGAGGAAAGATCCATGCAGGTTATTACAAAGCACAACTATTTTGAGATGAAAATTTATACACCTGCACTGGGGAAAGTCACAGGTGGAGAAATTAATAGTTTTGTGGGTGTGGTCTGTAGGGGTAATAAATTTTATAATGAAAGACCAGAATCAGAATTTTTATTGCAGATATTTACTTGTTTCTCTGTCACTGAAGACCAACAATTCTAGGTTGTGAATGACAATACTTGGTGTGCAATAGAATTTTAGGATATGTTTTGTCAGTTCATCCCAGTATTGAACAGATTGAAGAGTAGTTATTTCCATAAAGAGTTTAACATCCAAGATGTTGGAAGGTTCCGATTTTAAGTGCTTGATCTGGTTGTAATCAAAGTAATTCCATAATCTTTGGATGATGGTGCCAAAGGACACCAGCTAGATTCTTGCAGGATTCCAGGGTAAAGGTGCAGGAGGTGGGAAAAGGAATTTTTTTTTTTTGGAGATTTCTTGTCTGCAGTTGAATAACTGATAATGAAATATTCAGGGTTGCCTACAATTTAGTTACAACAGTAGGGAGGTTTTGGAAGAGGATGGTGAATTCAGTGCATATTGAATTTGATGAGGCAGCAAGATCAGAAAGAAAAGGAAGATTGGGGATGGCATCTTTGAAACATCTTGATTTTGAGAGAGCTTCTTTGTGTGTGAGCTCTTCCACAATTGCTTATTATGTCTTTCACCATTTTTCTGTGTTTTGAGTACACTTATCTTGTTTCTCTATTATGTACTGATGGACCTTGAATTTCCAACCTCGTATCTGTCATGAATGGTGGGGCAGACTCAAATGACAGAACAGCCCATTTCTGCCCCTATGTCTTTGAAAATTTTATTTAATAATCATAATAAATCATATAATAAAGATACAAACAAGTACTTAACATTTTACCCCTTACAACCCCCCCACTCCCATACCCTAACCCATCCACCCCTCCCCACTACCCTGAAAAGAAAAGAAAGAAGAGGCGATCACATAACATGAAACTCTCAGTTGTTTGCCCTGGTTCGGAGCAAAACCATCAATGCATGGGAAGAAAATTAATAATTCAACCCCATATAATCCAAACACAGGCTCCAAGTTTTAACAAAAAAAAAGAATAATTATTACATAAATTGTGTTGCCTTTTCCAATGGAATACAAGATCTTATTTCCAAATGCCATCTCTGAATACTCAAATTAGTCTCTTTTTCCAAGTAATTGCCAAACATCTAGCCACAGCTAAAACCAGTCTAAAAAAAAACAATTTGAAACTTTTTCAATTTTAACTCTCAGCTCAATTTCTTAATATGACTCAATAAAAATACCAAAGGACCAAGTGAAATTTTAAATTTAAAGATAGCTTCTAAAAGTTCCTTAATTTTATACCAAAAAGGTCTCACTGTCTCACATAACCAAGTAGAATGTAAGAAAGAACCAACTTCCTTATGACATCTAGAACATAAATCAGAAGAAATAAACTGTTATTTCCTTAATTTCTCTGGAGTTGAGTATAACTGATGAAGAAAATTATAATGGACCAACCTATACCTTACATTTACAATTTTAGTCATACTATCTTCACAAAAAGTCACCCAATCATCTTGAGAAATAGACATGGACAAGTCTTTTCCCATTTGTATTTAGATTTATAGACATCCAGCTTAAAAAATTTTATTCTTCAATAAAGCATACATCTCAGTTATAAATCCTTTCTTACCACCATCCGTAAGTAGAATTTCAAATTTAGATCACCTAGGTAGCCGTAATGTACGCTTTAACTTGGTAATAAAAAAAAGTATTTGAAGATATTTCATATTTTTCTTTCATTCTTTGAAACAAAATAAAATATTCTGTTTCATAACAATCTTCTACCATTTTAATTCCTTTCTGTTCCCACAACTTCAAAAGATGATTATTAATTGTAAAAGGAAAAAGTTTATTTTGGGGTTTTAGCCGAAATTTTACCTCAAGTACCTATCTTTTCATTCTTTTTAATTTCATTAAATGTTTCAACACAGGCAAATTATAATTATATAATAACTGAGAATTCCATCTATAAATAAACTGATCCACCCTCTTTTCACCAATCTGAGATAATTCAATATCAGCCCATATCAAAGGTTTATCCACTTCAAAATTTCAACTGTTCTGATTCATAATAATTCTGAAAATGAGGAAATTGCAACCCTCCTAATGCATACTTCCAAGTTCATTTCTGTAGCGACTCCCTCGCCATTTAACCCTTCCACAAAAACCTCTTCACCAAAGCATCAGATCTTTGAAAAGTTTTTGAGGAATCTTGCAAGGGATATATTGAAAAAGATATTGAATTTGGAGAAAGATATTCATTTTAACACAATTAACACGTCCTATTAATGTTATAGGTAAATCTTTCCACTGATTTAAATCATATTTAATTTTAGACAGTAAAGGTCAGTAATTCAGCTCATATAAATTATTAGAATTACTATCTATTATGATGCCTAAATATTTAACCTGGTTAGACCATTTAAATTTCACAGTATGTCTGTCTACAAAGCGAATAATCTATTTCAGCTAAAGGCATAATTTCCCTCTTTTCGCAAATAATTTTATATCCTGACACTTCACCATACTGCTCCAGTCTATCATGCAGATTTCCCAAAGACAACAAAGGCTGTGTTAAATATATCAAAAGATCATCTGCAAACAAATTTATTTTTATACTCGTCATTCTTCACTTTAATACTCTTAATATGACTATCTTGTCTAATTATCTGAGGCATTGGTTCAAGAACCAATGCAAATAGAGCTGGTGACAAAGGATAGCCTTGTCTGGTCTATCTAGATAACGTAAAAGGTGAAGATATCTGTCAATTTGTCACAACTCTAGCAGTAAGATTTTTAAACCAAGCCTTAATCCAACCAATAAAAGGAGGCCCAAAATTAAACCTCCAAAACTTTAAACAAAAAACTCCATTCCACTATATCAAAGGCCTTTTCTGCATCAAGAGAAATTAACATTGGTTGGTTGGTTGGATTACTCCTAAGAAACATTAATTAAAGAAATCAACTTTACAATATTATCTGCTGAATATTGATTTTTAATTAATCAAATTTAGTATTTAGCTAATCTATTATTCAAAACCTTGGCAACAATTTTATAATCTACATTCAATAAAGAAATAGATCTATAAGATCTTGCTTTTAGTGGGTCTCCATCCTTCTTAAGAATAACTGTAATATTTCCTTTAGAAAAAGAATCCGGAAAAGAACCAGCCTCTGTCACCTGTTTCAATACATCCATCAATAAAGGAATTAATAAGTCCTGAAATTCTTTATAAAATTCAGAACTAAAACCGTGGTCCCCTGGAGACTTCCTACCAGGCATAGATCGAAGTGCTTCCATCACTTTTTTTTAACAGTGAAAGAAATGTCTAAATCCTTAATATCTATCCTTCAAAGAAGGTAAAACTAAATGAGACAAAAAATTATCAATTTTAGCTTCATCTTCCAATACTTTAGAGGTCAATAATTTCTCATAAAATGTACGAAATTCATCATTAATTTCCTGACGTTTATACGTTGTTACGAAGTCCAGAGGACTCCAAAAAGCAGCAGCAGTAGATATGCACAACAACACAGGGTTACTTAAACAAAAGTAATTTTTAATTATATTTGAACAAGAAAACAGAATTAAACTTTAACTTATTACTGAACCTACCTCATCCCCCTCTAATACTAAGCACAGGTGTGTGTAATGTATATTTAAGATTAGAAAAGTTCTTTGGATCACAATCCAATTTCACTGGTTGCAGGCAATTCTTGAACTGTGCCCAGAAGTTAGCATTAATAAAGTTCAGCAGTCTTTGGTGCTTAACAGGCAAATGGTTACCACTCATGAAGTTTCTTGCTGGTTTTCTGAGATAGATTCCTTTTCTAGGACATCCACAACTGATTTCTTCTCAATCAATCTTGCTGATGAAACTTGCCCTCTTCAGGGTTCTCCAGATGATCCTCTTTCTTTCAGGTCACCTTTCAGATTGTCAGTCTTCTCCTTTGACCAGATAGCCCTCCAAAGTTTGTCAGTTTTGTCCTTCTGGAAATAATTTCTGTGATTCCTCTCTGTTTCACACCCTCCCTCTCTGAGAGCAAAACTGTTCTCCTCTGCCTGCAAAGATCACATGCTCTCCCAGGCAAGGTGCTGTTGATGCTTTGTTGCTTCCTGCAAAAAGCAGTCTGCAAATATTTGTGTTTTAAAATTTGTGTGTGCAAGCTGCTGTAACAATTCCTCCCAAACCACTCTAGAAACACTGTCACAATGTAATCATTGAATCATATCATGTGGCATTTGTTGCTCCTATATGATTGAGTGGGGGGTAATACTATTATACTGTTCTTTTTTTTGTGGGTTTTTTTGTTTCTTTCTTTGAGGAGATCTTTAGTCTTTGTGTTGGTGCATGGGGAGGTGCTTTGCCATTTATGGTAGGGTATTTATAGAGATGATTTATGGCTAATTTAAATTTTGCTACTTTTAATGTTAACTGGCTTAATAATCCGATTAAGGGAAAGAGAGTATTGACTTATATTATAAATTTGAAAGTTGATGTTGCTTTTTTACAAGAGACACATTTGACTGAAAGAAACATCAGAAATTCAAAAGAGATTGGGTTGGACAAGTTATAGCATCTTCTTTTAATTTTAAAGCAAGAGGAGTCACTATTTTGATCAATAAAAAGTTATCTTTTAAATTGGATTCAGTTTTTGAGGCAGCTGGATGGCTTTTGATTTGTTAATTGTAAATTTTTTTTCGAATCTTGGACTTCAATGAATGTTTATGCCCCTAACGTAGATGAAGAGCAATTTATAGTGGATTCTTTTCTTAACTTAAGTCAGGCGTATGATAAAATTATCATAGGGGGTGATCTTAATTGTTTAAATTCATTATTAGATAAATCTCCAAAATTGATCATTAGAACTAAGATGGCTAAACAGTTAATGGTATTAATGAAAGATATGAATTTGGTAGATCTATGGAGAAAATTAAATCCTAAGGAGAAAGAATTTTCATTTTATTCATCTCGACATGATTCTTATTTGAGAATAGATTTACTTTTAGTATCAGCACAATTACAAGGGTGAGTTTTTAAAGATGAATATAAGAGTAGGATTTTGTCTGATCATTTTTTGTTATTAATTATGTGTACTGGTTCAGAGAGAGTGGAGAATGTTTATCAGTGGAGATTTAATTTTTTATTGTTCGGAAAACCTGAATTTATTTTATTTATAAGGGATCAAATATTTATTTTTGAATATAAATGTAGTTCAGTTGACAGTAAATTTGTTTTATGGGATGCTTTGAAAGCTTATTTGCAGGAAGAAATTGTTATGTTGCTAAAATTAAGAAACATCATTTGGCTGAGATTAGTAAATTGGAGAAGGAGATAGAGATTTTAGAACAGGATTTACAATGAAATTCTACGGAAGTTAAAAAAGCACGCTTAGTTAATTTGAAATTACGGTATAAATTGTTACAAACTGAGAAATTATTTACAGAGAACTAAACAGATATGAGTTGGATGAGAGAGCTCATAAAGTTTTAGTGCGGAGCAAGTTTCTAGAACAATAAATGCTATCAGTCTGCTCCTATTGTCTTGCTGTAAATACTATATTGCAGCTCTAACTTGTACCATTTCTTGTTTTGATACTTAGCCCACTATGCTCTATTTTCTGTAACTTCTACCTCATTCAAAACCCAGTTGGCCAAATCATGGTTCACACAATTTTTATTAGTCATCATTCTGGTCTTCTCTACTGGTTTCTTGATAACCAACCCTTTAATCACTCCTCAACATTAGAGTTTACATAGAAGCCAAAAAAGTTCGATTCCTTTATTGTCTTGTAATAAAATGCAATATAATTGTCAATTTTTCCTCATCCACAAAAAGGCACTATTAGCCTCCACCAGTAAGAGAAAAATAAAGAGTCCCTTCAGAGACACAGTCTCTGCCAGTGACTGAGCGACTACGGCCTAGCCATCAACCCAGCGAAATATCAGTTCAGCCTGACTATCATCAATTTTCTTGGGCACCGACCGCATCGATAGACGTGGGGCAGTCTCTCTTCCATCATAGGTTGAGGCCATTTGTAAGTTCGCCAAGCCAACTATAGTCAAAGGTTTGCAGGAATTTGTTGGGATTGTCAACTTCTACCATCAATTCCCGCTGTCAGCTGCCAGGATCATGCGACCTCTTTTGAAACTGCTGTCCAGTCAGACCAAAGAACTCAGCTGGGACACGAAGTCTATGGTAGCTTTCAACCACACCAAAGACGCTCTGGCCAATGCCATCCTTCTTGTGCATCTGCATGTGGGTGTGTCCACTGCCCTCACAGTCGACACATCCAACACAGCCATTGGCAGCATCCTGGAGCAACTGATTGATGGACAATGGAGACTGCTCACTTTCTTCAGCAGACACCTGGACCTCCGGAGCAGAAGTATTGCACGTTCGACAGGGTGCTGCTAGCCCTCTATCTTGCTGTATGTGATTTACGTTATTTCCTTGAAGGATGGGATTTCATGGTCTTCATCAATCACAAGCCTCTCACTTTTGCTTTTGCCGACCTGTAATCAGCAAGGCAGGATCATCTTTCTTGTATCTCAGAGTACATGATGGCTATCAAACCCATTTCCAGCAAGAAAAACCTCGTGGCTGACATTCTGTCCCATACATCTGTCCTCTCTGCGCACTCCCTGTCTCCCGGAATCGACTATACAGCACTTGGAGTGGCCCAGTGGCAGGATGGCGAGATACCAGCCTACTGCACTGCAGTCTCAGGGCTACAGCTGAAAGACGTGCATTTTGGGCCGTCCAAAGCCAATTTAAAAAAAAAAAAAAAAAAAATTATTTTTCAAAGACTCGTGTAAATTCAATCATAAAATGCAATCTCTTTCAACACCAATATAACATCCAGAGTCCATCATCAGAAGCCACACTTCTCTATGACGTGTCCACTGGCCGACCTAGGCCCATCGTTCCCGCTGCGTGGAGGCATTAAGAGTTGCATGGGTTGGCCCACCCATCCATCTGGGTAACAACTTAGTTGGTCGCAGACAGAGTCAAGTGGCATGGCCTGCATAAGCAGGTCGGCCACTGGGCCAGAACTTGCCTACACTGTCAGACATCCAAGGTATAGAGACACATGAAAGCCCCTCTTCAGTTGTTCCCACTGGCACACAGACAATTTGTCCATGTGGATGTCTTTGGGCCCCTGCTGGTTTCCAGAAGTGCCATGTACCTGTTCACGATGGCGGACAGGTTCACTAGATGGCTGGATGCTGTCCCTCTCTTGGACACTTCCATGACATCCTGTGCCAGGACCCTCATCACCAACTGGATAGCCTGTTTCGACTTCCAATATCACGTCGGACAGGGGCACAGTTCACGTCCGGCCTATGGGCAGGGCTGGCACAGCTCCTAAGGACCCAGTTACATCACACTATGGCCTATCAGTCTTAACAGCCTGATGGAAAGGTTCCATTGGCATTTGAAGATGGCCCTCATGGCGTGGCTGAGAGGCCCGGATTGGGTGGATCAGCTGCTTTGGGTGCTCCTTGGCATCTGCATACCGTCGAAGGAGGATTTAGCCATGTCCTCCGCTGAGCTTGTCGATGGGACTCCACTGACAGTCCCGGGAGAGTTTGTGTCTGTGGCTTGCAGCCAGGAGGAAATGCCCATGGTGCTGCTAATGTGACTTTGCGAGAAAGTGGGCACCTTGGCCCTTATCCCAACCTCACACCATGGTCCAGCTCCAACCTATGACCCGAAGGTTCTCGAAGACTACGTATACATCTTCATGAAGACACCCCTTCAGTGCCCATATGAGGGTCTGTACAAGGTGTTTCTACACAATGGGACTACGTGCCTTTTGGACATTGGGGACAGGCAGGAAATGTTCACGATCGACTGCCTCAAACTGGCACACCTTGACCGTGACCAAATAGTAACTGTTCCAGCCTGTGGCGGAGAGGTCGGCCTCACAAACATATGAAATGTTTACGAACTGTGGACTCGGCACCTTTGAACACCGGTTCTGGGTTGGTTGGGAGGGGGGGTGGTGTTAATGTAGTGGGCTGCACTGATCTGCAAGTGAACTGGGTTACAGAGGTGCAGGCTCGCATTTGCGGACGTCACAATGGTTCTGGGGGAAGGGGCCGGGCCACAAAAGGATCTTGGACATTTTGCTGATAAGCTCTCGGAGAATTTCAGTAAAATCAGTTGGTTGATTCAGCTCACGGCTTCCGTGTGGGTTTTTTTTCTTTCATTTGCTGCACACCACACTGACCACAAGCATAAATATCACTTTTGTCCCAATTTATTTTATAGCCAGAGACTATCATATTCTTATGTTAAAGTATAGTTTCCTTAAAGAAGTATCAGAATCTGTCAAATATATTAAAACCTCATCAGCAAATAAGATAATTATTTTCTTGACCAACCTTAAATCCCTTTATTTCCAAACAGCTTCTAATTACTTCTGCTAATGGCTCTCTAGCTAGTATAAACAAAACTGGAGATAAAGGGCATCCTTGTCTACTTGATTTCATCAATTGAAATGGGATAGATATCTGTCCATTAGTTACTACTTTAGCTTTAGAATCATTATATAATGCCTTAATCCAATTTATAAACATTTGACCAAATCCAAATTTATCCAGAACTTCAAACAACAAGTCCTATTCCAATCTGTGAAAGACTTTTTCTGCATCTAAAACCACAGCAGCACTCATATTTTTTGTACTAAATGTACACTTAGTCGTCTGGCCACATTGTCTGCTGAATGTCTCTTTTTTTAATAAAGCCTGTCTGGTCCATATTTGCTAATTTAGGCAATAATTTTGTCATCCTATATGCCAATATTTTAGCAAGTATCTTGTAATCTGCATTCAGTAATGAAATGGGTTTGTATGATGAATGTTTCAAAGGATCTCTATCTTTATTTGGCATAAGTCATTATTGAAAATGGTTCTGGAAGAGTATGCATTCTTGGTGCTTGATTGAGTATTTCCATAAAGATGGGAATCAAAAAATCTTTATAAAATTCACATGGGAAGCCATCTTCTTGTGCTTTATTACTTTGTAAGGAATGAATTGACTCCTTCACTTCTAATTGTGTAAAATGAGCACTTAATTCTGCTTGTTCTACATGCTCAATCTAGGTAAATGTATCTAAGATAAAAAATTATTTTATTCTCACCTTTGAAAGACTCGGACCTATATAGTTTAGAGTAAAATTTCTTAGAGTTCATTTATTTCTTGAAGTTTGCAGCTAATGATATTCAAATCATTTTTAATTGCATTAATTGTTCATGATACCGGCTCTGCTTTAAATTACCAGGAAGTACTTTTATGTGATCTTTCATCTAACTCATAACATCTCTTTAGTTCTTGTAATTGCCTTTTCTGTTCTATTGGTTTGTAATGTTGTTTTTTTTTGTTAATTAATTGTCTATGTTTATCCTCCAAGCTTCTCTTTTAAAGATCTTTTACCAAAACTGTTATTTCTTGTTCTAATTGATCTACCTCTTTTATATACTCCTTCTTGATTTTAGAAGTAAAGCTTATAATTTGACCTCTAAGGTATGCTTTCAAAGCATCGCATATTACACATTTATCATTTGCAGAATTCAAATTTATATCGCAGAATAGCTGTGTTTATTCTCTAATGAAATCCCAGAAATTTGGTCTTTTTAATAGTAATGAATTTAGTCGTCATCTGCAAACTGTTTTCTCTTTGTCTGGCATTGCAATCATCATGAATTCTTGCTTTATATTCTGCATCTAATATCTTGCCCTGTAATTGTGCTGAAATCAGAAATAAATCAATTCTAGAATAAGAGCCATGTCTGTTTAAATAAAAAAAATACTCCCTTTCTCTTGGATGAATTCTTCTCCTCACATCTATTAAGTTCAAATCTCTCATTACTACCAATGTGGGTTTTGCTGCTTTAGCTCTTGTAGTTCTGTCTAAGATTGGGTCCAAACAGAAGTTAAAATATTCTCATGTGCTTCTGCTAAATTTAGAAAAGTTTCCTGTATAAATTTTTCACCATCCACATTTGGTGCATAAAGATGTAGGAGTCCGTAGTTCTGGATATAGTTGACAATGTAACATCACATATTTCCCTACAGGGTCTGTTACTACATTTTGTATTTTATTTGGAAGATTTTTTTCCTCACCAAAATTGCCACTCCTCTTGCCTCAGAATTAAATGATGACACTGCCAGTCCCTTTTTAACTTCAGATGTTCTTTCTCAATTAAGGGTGTTTCTTGCAGAAAAGCCAATTCAGCTCCCATTTTCTTAATATGTGCTAACACTTTTTCTTCTCACTGGCCCATTTAACCCATTAATATTAAAATTTATAACTTGCACTATATTACTCATCTTACTCCTTCCTCCAACTCTGCCTGCAGCCTCTCCCTCTTCAACTCTTTTATTCAAAATCCACTGTATTGTGGGTATCTCCTCCAGCAATCCATAAAAAGAAAACAAACAGTTCAAAAGCATAGATATTACTAAATTTATAACTATATATTAACAATTTAAAAAAAAGTGGGTGTTGGTTAAGTAATACCTAATGCTAACTTTCTCTATTTTACAGTAAGAGTTAGAAACCCATTTCCTCCCCCCACACCCCCTCCCCCAGTATATTAATCTTTTATATATACGTGGAAGAGAAAAAAAATCATAAAATTCAGAAAGAAACATTAATTAATTTTCAAAAATCAACAAAAGAAAAAGTAGACAGTATTTTAAATTATCCACTCATCATAATCTACCAAATAGTATTAGTCCATCGATACATTACTGACAACAACTATTCTTCTGATTCTTCATTCCCCCTGGGCTTTTGGGAGATCTTGCACAAAGCTCGAGAAATATTTATTTTAACTTCCAGGCAAGAAAATTAAAGAGTTGCTGGATGGTGCAGTACAAATCGATATCCCTTTTCCCCCAAAGAATCTTCTTAACTGGATTGAAATCTCTTCTTTTCAATAGATCAGCACTTATATCAGGATAAAATAGAACTTTACCCCCTGCATACTCAAGGGGACCTTTTCTTGCTCTTGCCCCTTCTACTGCAAAAGTCAGAAACTTGATACAGACCGTGGATTCTAGTTTGGAAGCGGTTTTGGTCTAAGAGCTCTGTTCACTCTTTCAATCTCTAGAGGGTGCTCAAAGTTTCCAAACAAAGCAACTGGATCTTGCTCCTCCACTCCTTCTTTAAGACCCACTATTTTGATGTTATTCCTAAAATTTTCAAATATGTCTACCTTTTGCTGAAGCTTCTAATTTTCCATAATTAAGGCAGTGTTGGAATCTTCTTCTCGAATAACTCTGTCATACATGTCTCCCTGTACTTGCTTCTTTTTCCCATCTAATTTATCAAATTTTCTTTTCAGCAATCACTACTCAGGAGACAAAGTCTTGGAGAACAAGTTCTGTTTTATTTCGGGTCTGCAGAGCCAGGTGTCTCTTAGTCCCAAGACACACTGGAGATTTGAAATCATCACTCTTTTGTACAATTATGCGCTTAGCAAAGACACCTCCCCTTACAGCTCCTTCCAATCGGGACCCCAATATTTCGCAGCCTTCCCATTTCTCTTCCCATCCTCCCCGATTCTACAGGGTTCCTCCTTGTTCATACATCACATGTTATGTTAATCAGGCAGCCTCATCATTGGGGGTGTCCAGGTTAATATTTATATTCTTATTAAGCAAGCGCAGTAGTGACTGCAGGTTACCCTAGGTTGTTTTGCCAGTTTAAACCAGAACTCATTGTCCTTGACACACAAGGGGTCCACTAACTGTTAGCTATCTGTTCTCAAGTGCTAATCTAATCACATTCCACTACTTCTCATAATGGTGCTAGTTTAATCACATTCCACCACTATTCACATCCTTTCACTTCTTTTCTCATTTCATGCAATAATATATTCTTTACTTTTAAAAGTTCTAGTTTTTTTTAATACCTCCTCTTCTAGTTGCTGAACTTCCTCTGTCTTCCTCTTTCCTGCTTGCCCATTGGGAGCCCGACTCTTCTTCCTCTTCTGGCATTTCTGAAGGCCCCGGTTTTTCGTATGTGCATGATGTGCTTCTCCGACGCCATCACTTTGGTGCTGCAGGACAGCAGGATCATACACCCAGGGAGTAGCTTGAGCACTAACTCCCTACTTCTGGCTCACATCTCTCTTGGTCTTCTCTTCGCATTGGGCTCCAGGTAAGACAGCAGCTACTTTATCTTTCTTTGGAGGCATCTTGAAAGTGTTGTACAAGTGTTTAAATGTATTTTTATAACATTTTAATAGTTCAAAACATTCCTTAATCAGCACTTTTTCTTTTACTATTTCACCAGGAGGGTTAGGCTCTTATGTCCAAACCCTATGGCATCCCCAGTTGTGTTCCCCTTGAGAAAATTACCTTTAATATAAAAATATGACAGCCATATCTACAAATAGTAGGTGCAAATCTTTAATTGTGCCTTATCTCACCCATGAGACCTACATTAGCATCTCCTCGAATCTAGGTAAGTTATGGAAACATAAAGCCTGGGGAGTAGATAATGGATCTGTGACAATCCCTCTTTTTTCTTTTCTTTTTCTTTTTCTTTCCACTCCTTTTCTTTGGGATTTCCTTCCTGTCGATGACACTTTCTATTTTGTTATTTCCCAATTTCAACACGTCATCTTCAAAGAAACGTAAGCATCCGAATTACTATCTTAATATTCCAATAAATCAAACTTTGTAATTGCAGCTGTAAGTAGCTTTAATTCATTGATATAAATATATAATATTTTGCATACCTTCTCATCAAGATTTCCATAATGATGAATTAACAAAGCATTCCATCATATTTAAAGACATAACGATATCAGACGATAAGAAATGATTAACACAAAATAAGATGATTAAAACAAATTCAAAGAAAAATATTTTGATCTCGCATATCTTCCATGGTTCTCCGAGGAATGAGAAACAAAACTCTTGGTTAGCTCGGATATTACAACATATGACATCATAGTAACTATGGTAACACTACAAAAACAATTTATCCTTAAAAGGATAGTTACAAAATTAACAAAAAAATTTAAAAAAAAACACAAGGTTTTAACCTTTACATTTATTTCTTACTTTTTTCCTTTCATGGGTGGGGTGGGGGAATTATAGCCATCATGTATCATAGATCATTATCTTTACTTTGTTCTTAATTTTTTTCTTCATATTTGTTGATTGCATGATAGGCTTTAAAATTGTAAATAAAATATTTTTTAAAAAAAAAAGAAAAAATAATGTGGGCCTCTTCCACAAGGTGTTTAAAACTTGTATGAGGCTGTCGGCATCACGACTGGACAGTCAGACCTTGCGAGGGGTGCTGTTCCTCTGGTCCCCACTCTCCTGGGTCTGTTCTGGCAGCTATTTTGGGGGTGGGTGGGATGTTAAGATATTCAAATAGCCCAACATACTCTGGAGTTTCGAAGAATGAGAGGCAATCACCTTTGGGGAAAAAATAAATTATTGAATTGATTGTTGACAGATGCTGAGAATTTGCTTTCCTTGGCAGGACATGTGAGAAGTAAAGATTGGAGTATTGAATGAGGGTGCAAGTACATCAATGATCTTTATGCATGGCAAAGTAACTTTGCTGGAATGCTATGTTCATATTTTTATTTCAATTCTTTTATCAACTCTAATCTCCCTGCTCTGGTTGTTCAGAATGACAGGTTTGTCTGAAGGCTGCAGCAGAACTTCCTCCATCAATACCACAAAAGAAGGTCAATCCGGCTATCCATCCCATCGGACGATGATGGTTCCTTTCAGTCAGTTTGTGGGGTTTGCTATGAGGATACCCCACTCCTCAGAAAGGAACAGTGTGCAACATCCCCTCCAGATCCAGTGGCATGGATAGCTGGGGGAGGTTCTGTTGCAGTGAATAGCCAGACCAAGCTTCAGTGCAAGAGATGCCCTTTCCACGCTTCACAGCACGTGTTTTCTAGATGGCTGTTGACCCTACAAGAGGGTTTGTCTGCCCTTTAATAGGTTTTTTTCATCCTGCAGGGTTTATAGCCACAAAAGGAGAAATAAGTTGTCTACTTACCCACTTTAAACTGGTTATATTGTTATTTGTCAGAAGAGGTGTGCTGCCTTAAGCTTATTAAATTAGGACATTTTAAATATTTAAAAAATATTAGAATCCTGAATGTTGGATTATCTGATTAATTTTTGGATCACGAAGAAACAAACATTATTTAATTATATAGTAAGTAGGTTTGGCACAATCTCTATATTGATGTAACTTGTGTTTCAGATTTTGTTTTCCTAGAGGAAACTATCAGATGCACTAACCATCAGCATTATCATTTGAATGTGGATTTTGTTTAAAAGTTGAACATCGTCCACATTTAGAAGTTAAATTTATTAAAGTGCATACCGTTTTGGGAGGGGTAACTGAGGAGAGGGGGCTACCTTGATGTCCTCAAGTCCAAAACATTGGTTATGTATCTTTATCTTTGCTACGATAAAAGTCCAAAAATCCAGACCACCTGAGAATCCAGATGTCTCAAAAACTCTCGCCTGAAAATCCGGACTTCTCGAAAACTCTTGGCTTTTGTATGCGTGCATTGCATAAGCACCATAAATGTACTGCCTGAGAATCTGGAAAATCTGGACCAACCCAATCCTGAGCAGTCTGGATTTTAGGACTTTTAAGTACACTGTTTGACCTGCTGAATTTCTCCAGCATTGTGTTTTTACTTCAATCACTGCATCTGCAGACTTCTATATTTTACTTTAGGTTACGTCTTCTTTTGATTGTGATGGTTATGATGTGATGTGGATCAAAGGTTAGAATAGAAAATGTCATTAAATGGACATGTGAACTACTTCTCACACAGAATGCCCAGAGACAAAATGGATATGATGCACAAAAACAGCATTGAGAACAGTTGGGAAAATGTTGATATGTCTGGGATAAATTTTAACTTTATTAAAATCAACTTCTAAGTGGAGTTTCTGTTCAAATGATAATGCAGATGATGAGTGGAACTGATGATATCCCCTGAAGCAAGGTGTGAAATATAAACCATCTGATTCAAACATTAATCCATTCTGCCAAATTTTCTTTCCATGTTATTAATGTATATTGACCCATAAAGTTGTCAGGATTATGGCCACCAGCATATTCTTTTGATTTTGGGATAATGAAAGGGAAGGCCACTGTGGGTAAAGCTAATGGCAATTCTTTCTCATTTCCAGTCCTTTTGCCTTGTCCAGCTCAGACTAGTTCCCCTTTGGACAGCATTGCTCCAAATCCTTGCAGATAGTTGCTGCAGTGATTGGACAGCAAGCATACACTCCTTGAGAAATTGTCATACTAGTTGGCAATAATGGGAAAAAAATAAGGCATGACCCATGAAAAGATGTCATGTGCCACCTTGAACATGTTTTTAAAAAAAAACATCGTGATCTTTATTTGTTTCATGGATTGGTATTAATTTTAATCCAAAATGTATTTGTGCCACTCATTGAAGTAATTTTTCATTAAAGAATACTTTATCTTATTGCTGAACATAGACCAACAGTATTTCCACAGATGTGGGACAGACTGAGGAATGCAATGATATAGAATCATGTGTTTCTCCATTTTCTGTTGACATTGTGATCTGTTTGCAAACGTCGTGCACAATTGCGTTGTCACATAGCAGTTCAAGTTTTCTGGAAATTGCTATCGAGTCATATCTCAATGTTTTCGGCATCAGCATTTTAGCCTTCATTATTTTTACTGGCACATTTGCTGAAATTTATTCCCCATCTAAGTTGTTTTCTCTGCTTGCCTTTCAAAAGATTTTGCATGTTGGGTTTTGCTACCCTCCACACTTTAGCTGCATCATCAGTTGAAGTTATCCTCATTGACCTGCCTTTACAGTATTAAATCATTAATTTCTTATTGGGCATGAAATTGTATGTAATTTACATTTTGGATGATTTGCGACATGTATGTTGCAAAAACTTGACTTTAGATGAGGGAAGACTTAAATAAAAGTAGAAAGGAGCATTTTCTTGAATAGGTCAGGCTTTTCATCAAAGAATTGTGATCAGTTCATACCAACTTCTGATTGAAATAATATACTGACATAGTAGAGTTTTAAATTTTTTGAAGTGAGATTATTTTTTGGCTTTACCTATTAGAGCATTTGAGTTTATGTGAGTCTTTTGCACTTGTTCTCTATGTTCTTGATTTTCTTTGGTAGCTAGAGAATGGCAGTAAATATTGAATGTAAACATCTTTATGAGCATTTCCAGTGAAGATCAATTTCATGTGCATTGTAAAATATGTTCCACAAGCAACCCTTTTCAAATAAGATTAAAAATTCTGATCAGAAGGTCCAAATGGCTACCTGCTCTAAGCTCACTTTGAGTGCATGGAATTGAGGTTCACGGCACCAGCCCAAATGCTTCACATTTGGATCAGTCATAGACCAAGGTTTTCCTGGAGACCTTAATGGTCATAGAGTTATAATTACCCCCTCAGTCCCTTTCTCTCCTGATTCAGCAAGTCCTCTCACACAGACCCTTCTTTACAATTAACCCAGCACCCTGTCGACTAATTCCTTTCCCCACCTGCTCACTATCAATTATAACCTCCCCTTCTGTTTGCATTTGACCCCATCCCTCAATTATATAATTCTACCAATCTCCTTTCTTCTGCAGCTTTCTCTACTTTCACATTCTCAGTGCACCTGACTGGTTCTATCTGCCATTTTTCTCCATTCCCTGGTTCTGTCTATCATTCTCTTGACTCTGTCTCCTAACTCCACCCCTCTTCCTTCCCTACCTGCTTCCACATGTCCATCATCCTTCATCATCACCCCCCCCCCCCCCCCCTGGTCCACCTACCACCGACTAACCCATCTCTCCTCTTGAATATCAATCCTGAACAGAATTTTGACCCAAGATGTGGATTGTACATTACCCTCCAAGGATACCACCTGAATTGCTGTTCCTACTTTGAGGATATTCTTGTATCATTTTCTCTGTTCATATGATGATCTCTTCCCGTGACTTGACTTGGAAGAGACTGTCTTAGGCTTGATGTGGCTTGTTGGTATGAGCTCATTCTTTGTAAATAGTGCCTCATTGTTGGCATATATATAGATAGTCAAAGTTACAGATGAATGTTGGACAGATATTATACTTGCCCAATTGGCCATGTGTTTTGGGCCTGATTCTGGTTTCAAGTCTTGATTCTCACCCACTATTTCCATTCACACAATTTGCAATTAGTTTATAAAAACAACCAACTGAAAAACCTCACAAAGATAAGCGTATACAGAGCCGTTGTCATACCCACACTCCTGTTCGGCTCCGAATCATGGGTCCTCTACCGGCATCACCTACGGCTCCTAGAACGCTTCCACCAGCGTTGTCTCCGCTCCATCCTCAATATCCATTGGAGCGCTTTCATCCCTAACGTCGAAGTACTCGAGATGGCAGAGGTCGACAGCATCGAGTCCACGCTGCTGAAGATCCAGCTGCGCTGGGTGGGTCACGTCTCCAGAATGGAGGACCATCGCCTTCCCAAGATCGTGTTATATGGTGAGCTCTCCACTGGCCACCGTGACAGAGGTGCACCAAAGAAGAGGTACAAGGACTGCCTAAAGAAATCTCTTGGTGCCTGCCACATTGACCACCGCCAGTGGGCTGATATCGCCTCAAACCGTGCATCTTGGCGCCTCACAGTTTGGCTGGCAGCAACCTCCTTTGAAGAAGACTGCAGAGCCCACCTCACTGACAAAAGGCAAAGGAGGAAAAACCCAACACCCAACCCCAACCAACCAATTTTCCCCTGCAGCCGCTGCAACCGTGTCTGCCTGTCCCGCATCGGACTTGTCAGCCACAAACGAGCCTGCAGCTGACGTGGACTTTTACCCCCTCCATAAATCTTCGTCCGCGAAGCCAAGCCAAAGAAAGATAGAGGGTAAAACACAATAAATTCTGACTCTAAAAGGAGATGATAGGAAAAACATGAGTTGCTGGAAGAACTCAGTGGGACTGGCAGCATCTAGTGAAGAAAATGGACAGTCAGTGTTTCAGGTCAGGACCTTCTTCTCCAGTCCAGATAGACATGCAGTATGGAGATGATTTGGAGGGGTGGGGAAGGTCCAGATAGACTTATCCAGTATGGAGATAATTGGGAGGGGTGAGGGAGGTCCAGATAGATTTATCCAGTATGGAGATGATTAGGAGGGGTGGGGGAGGTCCAGATAGATTTATCCATTATGGAGATGATTGGGAGGGGTGGGGGAGGTCCAGATAGACATCCAGTATGGAGATGATTGGGAAGGGTGGGGGAGGTCCAGATAGACATCCAGTCTGGAGATGATTGGGAGGGGTGAGGGGAGGTCTAGATAGACTTATCCAGTATGGAGATGATAGATGATTGGGAGGGGTGGGGGAGGTCCAGATAGACATCCAGTATGGAGATGATTGGGAAGGGTGTGGGAGGTCCAGATAGACATCCAGTATGATGATTGGGTGGGGTGGGGGAGGTCCAGATAGACATCCAGCATGGTAATGATTGGGAGGGGTGGGGGAGGAGGGGCTGATTGGCAGATGGTCAGGTGGAGGAAGAAAAAGTTGGAGATAGTGGCAGAGGCAAAGAGGTAAGGTGTGAAGCCAATGAAAGGCTACATAATATGGAAAAATGCTTTGGGAGGGGCAGTTGGTGGAGATGGAAATCTGGATCAGGGAGTGATGAAAAATGGTTTTTAATAAATAGGTTAAGGAATTGCTGTATAGTAAAGTAGTAATCTAATTCCCATCAGAGGAAGAATGTACACATAATCTCAAAGAAAGGGGACTTTCATTGATGAGAGAAAACTAAATTTGCCAAGGGAGTGTGCAGTGAACTGAGATTCACTGGTGGTGTGTTATACTGATAGCTATCTCTGCTCCCATCACCCCAAAAATAACCCTCAGATACAAGCTAATAAAAGCTTATGTTCTCCCTCCAATTGTGAGAGGTTTTATTCACGCTACAATATTATTAGGTTTTTCCCTGAACAATGGAAGCGCTGCTCAAGCCAGGGATGCTGCTGATAGACCCTCTGTTCCCCTGACATGGCTGAGGTGTTCATGTACTGACTAGACTGCTTCCAGGCCTACTTGAATGCAACCAGAGACACTTTCCACACTGATGAACTCAGGAGGTCTGCACTTGTTTCAAGAGTAAGAATGAAAGGGTATGCATTCATCAGGGACTGCACTACATATGACGCTGCCATCAAGGCTTTGAAGGCTCGGTACTTGAAGTCGCAAAACAAGTTCCTAGTGAGACACCGACTCACTCTACGTTGCCAATGGCCAGGAGAGACCATTGATGACTATCTGTTGGATCTGTGGATGCTTGCCAAGAAGTGCAGGTACAAAACAGCTTCAGGCTGCATTAATGAAGAAGAACGGATCCGGAACACTCTATTCGCATGGGTCCACACGAGGTACATAAGGCAACGACTGCTTAAGTTGGGTAAGAAGGACCTGGCTAGCCAAATCATTGGAATGGGCCAAGCTCAAGAATGACGACCTCTAAGCTAGTGAGCTTGCTCACCCAGATGACCCTTTCCAAGAACCAGCTACTCTCACTACCCCAGGCCTAATGGCTGCCGCTTCCCACGCTAGGGAAGCCAGATGTCCTGCTAAAGACTGTGTTCCAGCTGTGGCAAGAAAGGACATTGGGTGAGGGTTTGCTGTGCGAGGGGAAGCCTGGGGAAGTCCGCAGCCTGCATTGCTCTCGGATCCGACTCCAGCCGGAGCCATCTGTCCCGAGTTCACCCGAACCCACTTGCTGCGCTACATGCCGACAGAGGGTGGTATTGAGGAAACGGTGTGAAAATGGCCATCCTGCTGCAACTCAAATTTATCATCAGAGGAGGAAGGAGGGTTTGGCCACCTTGCTGCGCCATGTGGTTGATGCCATCTTACCCATGGGCAACTCCAAACTGTGGGGGCCACTCGAGTGAGGAGTATGGAGTCTCCAGGGTCCTAGCCTCAATGGTTCTAGATCATTCCACTAAATGCCTAATCGACACAGGCTCTACTGAAAGCTTCATAGACTCACAGATTGTGCAAGAGTACAACCTGAAGATGTATCCTTCCAATGATTGCAAATTCCTTGCGTCTCAGTTGCACTCTACGCGTTTTTAACAACATTGTATAGTATATTTGTCGTTGGAAGGGCGGGAGTTTTGTAAGGTACGCCTGTATGTACTTGTTGTATTGTGCGCTCCGGTGCTGTTGTTGCTGGTGACTTCCTTAGTCACCTTAAAAGTGTGGCCTCTAGCCCCAACCCCCGTAACAGTTTGGAATGGAGGGCCTCTAAAATTAGAACCTTCATGCAGCCTCTCCACGCTGAATATCGACTGCCCCCACCCCCCCCCCCCCCACCTCTCTCTGTCCTCTGACTGCAATCCTATTGTTACCAACAGCAGGAGGTACAGCACAGCACACTGAGATTTCATGCAGTCTGAGACACAATGGCTGCTCAGTGAAGGTATCATCGAACTTAGCACCAGCCTGTGGAGAGTGCGTGGTAGTAGTAAAAGGGGAAAACAGGTCCAGGCTAGTAATGGACTATAGCCAAACTATTAATCGGTGCACGCTCCTGGACGTATACCCACTCCCGCAAATTTCAGACATGGGGATTGATATTGCGCAGTATCAGGTTTATTCGACCATTGACCTGAAAGCTGCTTATCACCAGCTGCCAATCCGTTCCGTGGATCGTCCATATATGCAACACTTGAGGCTAACGGTCATCTCTATCAAGTATTACTAATGGGGTTTCTATCTTCCTGAGGCAGATGGACGGAATGGTGGATGGGTTGAAGGCTACCTTCCCCTACCTCGATAATGTCACCATCTGTGGCCATACCTTGGAAGACCATGATGCCAACTTCCAGTGCTTTCTCTATGCGGCGAAAGACCTGAACCTCACCTATAACCCTAGCAAGTGCATGTTCAGGACTAAACGTCTGGCTAGCCTCGGCTATGTTGTGGAGAATGACATCATTGGCCTCGATCCCGATAGGATGCCCCTGCTGTTAGAGCTCTTGTTCCCAGAACCACGAAGGCTTTGACGAGATGCTTGGGATTTTTCTCATATTACATCCAGTGGATCCCTCAATACGCTGATAAGGTTTGCCCTCTCTTAAAAGCCACTATTTTTCCCCTCTCGGCTAAAGGCCATACGGCTTTTAACTAACTCCGAAATTGCATTGGGAAAGCCGCCATGAACACAGTGGATGAGAATGTACCTTTCAAAGTGGAAAGCGACGCTTCAGATGTAGCCGTGGCTACTACCCTCAACCAGGTGGGCAGGCTGTTTGCATTCTTCTCTTGGACATTGCAAGGCATGAGCTCCGGAACCTCTATGTGGAAAAGGAGGCTCAAGCCATTGTAGGAGCTGTGAGGCACTGGAGGCACTACCTGGCTGGTAGGAAATTTACGGTCTTCCCTGACCAGCGCTCTGTCACATTCATAATTAATAATGTCAGGGGCAAAATCAAAAATGACAAAATTGCTAGGAGGAGGATCGAGCTCTCCACTGACAATAATGATATTGCCTATCGGCCTATGACCCTCCAGATGCCTTATCCAGAGGAAGTTCTGCCTCTGCACACACTGACCAACTGCCGTCTCTGCATAATGAGCTCTGCCATCCAGGGGTTACCTGCATGGCTTATTTTGTCAAGGTGCGCAATCTGCCCTACTCCATGGAAGATGTCGGGGCAATAACCAGGTCTTGCCAGGTCTGCACAGAATGCAAGGTGCACTTTACTGCCCCGCAAAGGCGCACCTGATTAAGTCATCTAGGCCCTTTGAACGGCTCAGTGTCGATTTTAATGAACCTCTCCCCTCCACGAACAGGAACACCTTCTTCCTTTCTATCATTGATGAGTACTTTCACTTCCTTTTTGCCATCCTGTGTCCAGATACGTCCACTAGATACGTCCCTAGATTCCATTTTCGCCCCAGAATCCCAACTCTATACATCGTGACCGGGATCACCCTTTATGAGTGATGAGCTACATCAGTACCGGCTGACAACGAGCACCGTATCCAGAAGGATTACGAGCTATAACCCCTGGGGAAAGAGCAGGTTGGAAAGGAAAATGCCACGGTCTGAAGGACTATCGAACTGGCCCTGAAGTCGAGGCCTTCCAGACTCACGCTGGCAGAGGTCCGTCTTATGGCACTCCATTCCATCCAGTTGCTTCTCGGTACTGCAACCAATGCTACTCTTCACAAGCTCCTATTCAATTTTGAAAGAAGGATCAGCATTGTGAACCATACTCCCATCCTGGTCCAGTCCTTCTCAGGAAGCACGCGAGGAGAAGCAAGACCGAGCCCCCCTGGTAGAAAGGTTGAAACTGCTCCACGCCAGTCCCACGTATGCCTATGTGGAGTACCTGGATGGCAGGGAGGACACTGTCTCCATCAGAGTTCTGCCACCTGCCAGAACAGAGGGTCTGTTGCCTCAAGTGTCCTGCTAACCATGGAGATCATTCCCACCAACCCCAGTCAGAGGTTCAAGAGGAAATTCATCCCCCTCCACCTTAGAGCCAGAGACCCCACCTGCCACTCCTCTCCAAGAAGTTTACCAGGAGATTCAAGGAGTCCAAGGCCCTCCTATACATGGGTGGTCCACCAGGATCTCCAGATCCCCAGACTGCTTAAATTTATAAATAATTGTATATTTTTTAGAATTTTTTTTTCCTCTGAGTCAATGTTGTCTTCATCCACAGGCCCTAAATTCTGCAGGAAGGGGTGAATGCAGTTAACTGAGATTCACTCGTGGTGTGTTATACTGATGGCTGGCTCCGCCCCCATCTACCCAGATATAACCCTGGTTTTCAGCCTAAACCCTGAGGCCCTCTGAAGACCACTGTAAAACCCTACCCTCAGTTTTAAGCTAATAAAAACGTATGTTCTCCCTCCAGTTTTGAGAGCTTTTATTGATGCTACAGAGTGAAAAATAGTTGTGGCTGGTTAAACTGGCTTGTCTTGTCAATCCATTTCAGTAATTAAAATTGTGTTAAAATGAATTTTCACTCTACGTTGCTTGTTTTGCCATATATGACTTAATAATTGTTTTACAATTTTCAAAAAAGGGCTTAGGAATAAATATCGGCAGTGTTTGAAAGAGGTATAAAAAATTTTGTAGAAGATTCATTTTAACCAAATTAATACGCCCAATTATAGTCAATGAGAATGGTGACCATTCTGTAAGAATTGATTTGGTTAAAATGAATCTTCTACAAACACTGCCAATATTTATTGGTTAAAGGTGCAAAGTTTTCTTTAAAATCTTTAAAAACATTTTTTAAATTCTTAGTTATGATAATTTAAAGTGTTCATTCACTATTTTGAATGGATATTTAGAATAAAGTTCCAGTGCATCTTTCAGTCTTATGAAGTTTGATCTTATTACCAGCAAATCTGTTAAAATGAGAAAGTAATGACAGTATATTCGGTACAGATAATGAACAATAAAAGGTCACCTGCATAAAGAGATAACCTATGTTCATTAGTTCCTCTAAACAAGCCAGTAAAATCAGCATTTGCCTGCAGAGCAATAACAAGTGGTTCCAGTACGAAGTCAAAAAGCTATGGGCTCTTATTTCATGCCTCAATGTCGTTTAAAAAGCTTGGATTGCTAGGAATTGGTATGAATTGAGGCCATTGGAGATGTATATACAGGTTTTATCCAATGTATAAAAGTTGAGCCAAAATTAAATTTTACTTGGGTGGCAAATAAATATTCCCATTCTACTCTTTTAAACGCATTATCAGCATCTAAGGATAAAATACACTCATTGTTATGAGTAGAAGATATATACATAATATTCAGTAATCTATGGATATCATAATAAGCATGTGTTAATGTCTGTTAAAATTGAAAGATGAGTTCCCACCTACTATTAGATATTATGTCCTTTTTAAATCTAGAGAAAATGTCACAAAAATCAAGATTTCTTTTGATAAGACTTGGGGCCCATTTATAACTCACTTCCATAATTTGACTAATTAAGTGCAATGATGAATGTTACTGGGTGGCTTGTTTGGATCTCCTGAGTCTGCTTGTTTGGATTTAACACTACATACGATATGAATTTTAACCTTGATTGCTGTGAGTTTTAATTTCTTTCTTACTTACCTCGTACAATATTGTTTGTATTACCATTTATTGGATTTAGAATTACATAATATTGTTACCATTTGTTATTATTTGTAAATCTGCAAAGGTTTCATTGCAATTGATTCTTTTTTTTGTTTTTCTGACGAAACTCAAAAATATTTTTAAAAGAAAGAAATTTGCACTTGCAAAACAAAACTGCAAGGCTCTTGCAGGTATTCAGGAATGCAGAGTGAGTTTACAAGAGGTTACAATAAGATTATCCATGAGTTTACTCTTTGGAAATAAGATGGATCCTGAAGCTACATCAGAAAGTGAAGACTGAAGCCTGAGCTCTGGTGCTTCAGGCCCCAGTTTCTATGTGTGACCATGGGTCTCAGCTATATGCTTGCATTTTTGTTGGATATGTGAAACAAAGTTTGTTGTGAACTTAATCACGGCACCACCTCTTCATCTGCTTTCAAGATGAGGCTTTCTGTTTCAGGACGCTTGCAATGCCTCCTTTTTCAAGTAATTCAGCTTCCCCTCCACTTTGGTCAATAGTGCTGTGTCCCTCATTTCCTCCATCTCTGAGTTCTGTTCTAACCAACTGACCTCCCTGCAACATAACAGGGATAGGCTCTTCTTGATTTCACCTTTCACCCCATCATCCTCCACATTCCTCCTTCATTTCCACTAGCTACAACTAGACCCACCAACATTCATTTCTCCCCTTTCTGTCTTCCACTGACTCTGATTCCCTCGTCCGCACATCCCTCCTAACCTGCATCTGTAGGATACGTTACAAATGCTGTTGTGTCTCCTCCCTCACCACCATCCAGTGGCCTAAACACCCCTTGCATAAAGAGGGGTTGCACCCAATGAAACCAAATGCAGACTTGGGGACCATTTAATAGAACATCTGCACCGTCTGCAATGCCATCTTGAGATCCTGGTTGCATTGCCATTACAATTTCTTTTTCCCATACTGACCTCCACTGTCAGAATGATGCCAATTTCAAAGAATACTAAGAAAACTGGGTTAGGCAATTTCCTGTGATGACTTTAATGTTTTGCCAATCAGGATATCTAGGGGTTGACCCTTTTCTTTTGAAGAATGTTGGTTTTTTTTTTGGAGACACAGAAGATGAAGATACTGGACGCTAAAGCAAATAACAAACTGCTTGAGGAATTCAGAAGGTCAGGCAGCATTTTTGGAGAGAAATGAACAGTTGATGTTTTGTGTGGAAACCTAGCTTCAGAATTGAAAAGAAGAAGGAAGATAGGCAGAATGAAATAGGAGAGGGGGAAGAACCAGTAGATGATAGATGGGCTATGGAAGGGTGAAGACAAATAATGCTTTTCACAGGAATTACTAGCTCTGACTTGTTCATTTTTTCCCTCCCCATCCATCTCTCCAAAACATCTGGCATTTTTATTTGCAGTCATTGGAGGTGGAACATCAGTCTCAACACTTCTTAACTCCTTCCATCCAAGGACCGAAAGAGCCCTTCCAGTGAGGCACAATTTCACTTGCATCTCCTCCAACATCATCTACGACATTCAGTGCCCATAATATGATCTCTTTTACTGGGGAGATTAGGTAGACTAGGCAACTGCTTTGCTGAGCACCTGTGGTTCCCAATTGCTCACTATTTTCATTCTCCTTTCCATTCCCACAACACCCTGTCTGCCCTCTAACTCTTTTATTGCCAGGGTAAGACCAAATACAAATTTGAACAACTCATTGACATGAATGTTGCATTTTCCAATTTCAATCAACCCAGTTTTTTTTCTCTCTGCATTTGCCATCCTATTCTCTCTCCTTCTCCACCTTGGTCCTTTGATACATTCCCTTGTTTCCAACTCACTCCCCACCTGTCTCCTGCTACCTAGTTTCTTTGCCCTTTCCTTGTTCTTCACCTGTCTGTCATGATAATGAATATGTATGAGATGTACCGGAAGTCATGTGGTATGAGAGAGAGAGATAAGAACACAAGCAGGAGAACAAAGGAAACGGGAGAATAAAGCCACTGAGAAGTTTACCTGATAAAACTTGTGTTTGATGTTTTATTAATAACTTCACATTTCGGGCCACAAATGTGACATTGGCGACGAGGATGAAAGAAGCTTGAAGAAAATTAAAGACTAAACAAGATTACAGAGGATTACAGACAACTTCAAGGTGATAAGAATTTTCTCTTTGTCTCAGTACTTTTGGGGTTGGAATATTTCCTCATGGCTGGTGCAGACGGTGACTTTCTAACACATAGTGGAATTGCTCATTTTGACCCAACGGGTGATGCAAGCACTGTAAGTGTGAAGTGGAAAGCATGGCTGGAAGAATTTGAATCCTACGCCGACAGTCGTGGCCTATTTCTAGATACCGATACAGTTGAACAAAAAGCGCAGAGAAGGGCGTTACTTCTTTTCACTGCGGGAGCCGCAGTTCGGGAAACGTTTAAGACACTTTTGAATACTGGAAGCACACTATGTAGTGACACCGAATGCTACATTTCAACGCCATTTGTTTCGGAGAACGAGACAAGAAGATGACCAGACAATTGCTCAGTACATGACGAGACTACGCCAGCTAGCTGTTGGATGCAATTACATGCCAGCTGATTTGGACAACCAATTATTGGATCAAGTCGTACAGCACTGCAGATCAGATAAACTCAGAAGACGTCTACTGGAAAGAGGGAGTGAGTTGGAACTCACTGATGCTTTAACCATTGCTGCTGCATTAGAGGCCGTTGAAGGGCAATTTCATACCATGACCCTGAAAGACAACTCAAGCCAGCAAATTAAGAGGCTCTCACATCGCCATAACCAGCCAAGATATACGCCGACACAGGACGTGGAGTGTTATCGATGTGGAAACTGAGGTCACTTTGGAAAAGACCCATATTGCCCGGCCAAAGGCAAAGTTTGCAGAAAGTGTGGAGGTAAGGACCACTTTGCAAAGAAGTGCAAAAGCAAGTCCAATGCAGACCAGAAGAGGAAGAGTACAACTTCCAAAGGCAAAGCCTGGGGAAAAGGAAAGTATCCTGGAAAGAAAGATACCATTCGCCAGATAGACGGTGACGATAATGATACCCAGGAGGAACAGAGGTGTTACCATTTACGTTGAATGAAGTACATCATGAGAAGGTCCCAGTGATCATTGGTGGAGTGACAGTTCAGGTTATTGTAGACTCAGGCAGTGACAGTAATGTGATTGATCGACATTTATGGGAGAAGTTGAAAAGGAAAAAGATCATCTGTACCTCAAAGAAGTGTTCCAAGAAACTGTATCCATACACAGCAACCAAGCCATTGCAGACCATTGGATGTTTTACTGCAACTGTTGAAGCTGGAGATAAGTACACCAAAGCAGAGTTTATGGTCATAGAAGAGAGGGGAGAACCATTGTTGAGTAGAAGCACATATTGGAGCTTGTGTCAATTCAATTCAGTCATACGAGGATATGAAGCAAGAATTCCCCGCAGTCTTCCAAGGAGTAGGAAAGCTGAAAGGTCGACAATTGAAGCTACCGGTAGATGAAACGGTCAAACCCAAGGCACAACCAATGCGCCGAACTCCGTTTGGACTTCGTGGGAAAGTCGAAGCCAAAATTAAAGAATTGATCGAACAAGACATTATTGAACCGGTGGAACATTCGACACAATGGGTCAGTCCCGTAGTGATTGTGCCCAAACCAAAGGGTGACATAAGACTATGTGTTGACATGAGAATGGCCAATGAAGCTATAATTAGAGAACGACACCCTATACCAACAGTGGAGGAAATACTTCAAGAACTAACTACCAGCAAGATATTCTCAAAAATTGATCTGAAATGGGGCTATCATCAATTAGAGCTGGATCCAGGTTCCCGAGATGTAACAACATTTGTGACTCACTGTGGATTGTATCGTTACAAGAGACTATCATTTGGAATTAATGCAGCTTCGGAGATCTACCAGTATGAAATCCATATCTTCTGTATTATATCTCCCACTTTGTTTTTCTCTTCCTCTGCCAACTCTATCTCTCCTTTTTCCAGACCTAGTTTGACCATTCCACCATATTTCACCCATCCTCAGTCTACTACCACCCACTGACCCCTCTTTCATACTGGCTACCTGCCCCTTCTTTCTCAATCCTAAAGCAGGATTTTGATCCAAAATGAAAAGTTCACGTCTTTCTTTGGATGCAATCTGACCTGCTGAGTTCCTCAGCCTTTTTGATTTGTTAACTAAATTCTTGTAAACTAAATTTACATTGCTCTCAACTCTCCATTTAAAAATAAGTGTGTGAATCTTTTTTTTGCAATCTGTCACAAACTTAATTTCAAGCTTTCAACTCCATTTCCTCACCTCACTTTGACTTTCTTATAACAGTAAACCAGAATGTTTGCAGCCCTGGATGCTGACTTCCCTCTGGAGAGAACTTCCAAATTAAGTTGTATTGATGAAGATGGAATGGAGTGATGGCAACAATAGTCACTGCCCTGGTCCAAAAGTAAAGAATAGCCACTTGAATAGAATCAAATTGAAATTACAGATTTGCTCAGCTTTGAGTATTCTCTAAAACACAAAACAACATTTCAAATGCTGGGTGGTAATATTATTACCATCAATTTCATCAAAGGTGTCCATAGATTAAACATTCGTAATTGCACATACATTGACTTTATCTGTTTACAAATCAGAGCGTGAATGGAGGAACTTGTTTCAAAAAAATCTTGTGGCAAAAGGGAAATGTTCCTTTCAGTAAAAAAGGATCTGGCCGTGGATGTAATGATCAGCAAAATATCAGAATCAAAACAAAATTCCGCTGAAGATCATCTTCATATCAAATAGCTTTTGGAGAAGAAAGAAGTGAAGGGGGTATTACATAATAATGACCAATGGTTTCTTCAAACCAAGAATCTCATTGGAAGAAACTATTACAAAACCACAATTAATTGCAAATCGTTTTGTCATGCAAGTAGCATCCTATTTTTGACAAAAAAAAATCAATGTTGTAATTTCAGAACATGCTCACCTAGTTGTTTTTGAAGTTCTAAAAATTGGACTTCAATAAATGAAAAGTTGTAGGTCATTATTTGTAGATTATTGAAAGTTTTGACTTGATGTTGGGTTTTGACCGGAAATGTTGACAATTTCCTCTCTAGCAAATGATGTGTCACACTTTCTGATTTCCTCTAGCAGATGAGAAAATTGCAAAAGCTGTTGAGATTATAATCTTGAGCAAAGAAAGAATTAATAAAAGGTCCTAATCTGAAACATTGACCATTTCTAGCCATGGATTCTGTCTAACATGCTGATTTCCTCCAGCAGATTGCCTCCATAATGAGGTTTGTTATTCCTTAGCTTATTATCTACCTATGCAATTTTTTAAAAACATCTCTTTAATATGGTGGTGAGCCACTTTTGATAAAGGTCTTTGCAGATCATCTATTTGTAATAGTCTAATAATTAACTCTATTCATCACAATTCTCTGTAATCTTTTCAACCAATACTATATTGTGCAAAAGTTTGTCTGGAGTTGGCCATGTTCTGAAAATAGCTCTGGCCTCATTAAAATGGTAGCTCAACATTAGCTTTTCCATAACTTGAAATAATTTTTTAACATTTGCTTGACCCATTATTCAACAAGGTGATTGGCAGCATTTTACTTTAATACAAGTTTTTTCTGCCTTCAAATCTGATGATTTCCGTAATACTCCAAATATGTAGCATTTTATTTTTGCAATAAGATAAACCTGCTACAAACATTCTGAGCCAGAATGAAGTCGTCATGTTTCCTGGCAGTGGAACTCAAATATTCTGGCCCAAAAAAGGGAGCAATTAAAGCATCAGCATCTCATTAGTGAAAGCTGAAAATTGTTCATGGATGTTTCCAATATTAACACTTTTATATTTTCTCTTTCTTTTTCTTCTTTTCAAACTTTCAGCTCAATTGTTTTTTGCTCTTTTTTTTATTTCTAAATCAAGATCGATATTTTCTTAGTTCCTTGGTTGTTTTACTTTTAAGGGTTGAAATTTCAGCAGGTGATGTCCTTGTGAGCAGGATTAAAGAGAATCTTGAACCACTTAAAGCCTATGTTAGAAGGAAAAAGATGACTAGGGAAAAGTTGGGATCAGAGTAAAACACAAATATCTGCAGACACCATGATTGAAATAAAAACAATGCTGGAGAAACTCAGCAGGTCAGAGAGTGTACTTTACATAGCAAAGATAAAGATGTGTACCCAATGTTTTGGGCTTGAGCCCTTCATCAAGGTATGAGCAAAATGTAGGCAGGTACCTGAGCAAAATGGTGGAGGGGAGGGGCAGGGAAGGAGCACAAGCCCTCAGGCAGGAGATAATAGCTGGATAAGGGAGGGAACAGCTTCAAACAGAGGTAAAGGGGATGGCCCTGTGAATGGAGAGAGAAGGAGTGGAGAGACAGGGAAGAGGGGGAAAACTGGGAGTGAATTCGCATAAACCAGAGAAGTCAGTGTTTATGCAATCCTGTCGCAGAGTGCCCAGATGGAATATTAGGTATTGCTCCTCCAATTCACAGGTGGGCTTGGTTTAACAGTACGAGGCCATGGACAGACATGTTAGGGCGGGAGTGGAGAATTGAAATGGTTGGCTACTGGGAGATCCCTGTCATTGATGTGGACAGAGCAAAGGCATTCAGCGAAGCAATATCCCACTCTGTGTCCAGACTTTCCTCTTTAGAGAAGGCCACAATGGGAGCACCGGATGCAGTAGATGACTCCCTCAAATTCACAAGTGAAGTGTTGCTTCACTTCGAAGGGTTATTTGTGGCCCTGAATGGTGGGAGAAGATGTGGGCAGAAATGTAGCACTTCCTGTGGCCAAAGGGGAAAGTGCCAAGGGGGCGACTGGTTAGAAGAGAAGAGTAGACGAGGGAGCCATGGAGGGAATGGTCTCTATGGAAGACGGACAAGGAAAGATGTGTCTGGCAGTAGGATCATGTTTTAGGTGACAGAAATTGCAGAGAATGATGTGTTGGATGTGGAGACTGTTGGGGTCATCATTGAGGACAAGGGGGAATCCTGTTGTTGTGTCTAGGGGTAGAGGAGCCAGGCAGATGAGCAGGATATGAAAGAGACATGGGTAAAGGCTGAGTTGATGTTGTTTGAAGGGAAGCCACGTTTTCAGGAGAAGGAGGACATTTTGGATCATCTCGATGGGAAGATCTCATCTTGAGAGCAGATTTGATGGAAACGAAGGAATCGGGAGAAAGGAATAGAATCCTTGCAGAGGATTGAATGTGAAGAAGTGTAGTTGAGGTAGTTGTGGGAGTTGGTAGTTTTGTTTAAAAAAAAAATGCAGCTTGTCTCTTGAGTTTGAGACAGAGAGATTAAGAAAGGGAAAAGTGCTGCTGGAGATGGACCAAGTCAATTTGAGGTCAGGGTGAAAGTTAGCAGCAAAGTGAATACAGTTGACGAGCTCATCACAGGTTCATGAGGCAGCACTAATGTAGTCATCAGTGTAGCAGAGGAAGAGTTTAGGACCCTTGCCTGTGTAGGCTTGAAGCATGGATTGCTTTACAAAGCCAACAAAAAGGCTGGATCCTTGCAGGTACCCATGGCTACTCCTTCAATTTGGAGAAAGTGGGATGAATCAAAGGAGAAGTTATTGAGGGTGAGAACTTGTTCTGCCAGGCAGAGGTGGAGGGGGACCTTTTATGCCTCTTGTCAAGAAGGAAATGAAGGGCTTTGAGACCTTCTGTATGGTAGATTAAGGTTTTAAGAGATTGGTTGCCCAAAGTGAAAATGAGGCAGTGAAGTTCAGGGAATTGGAAGTATCAATTAAGACTTGCAAGATAGTGATAGGGAGCAGAGTGTGGCAAATGTGAATGTGTTAGGGTATTTTGAAATAAAGAAAAAAATAATGGTGTTGTGTCTTTTGAAGAGCAATAAGATGAGTTGCTGGGGCCTCGTAAGATATACTTCATGGTCTTGAAAAAGGCAAATGAAAAGATTTCTTGGGCCTTGGCTGAGGTCTTTGTATTATCACGTAAAAGGCAGAGTCCCTGAGACAAGAGTGCAGCCATTTGTTGAACTTTTTTGTTTCAGAAGGAAAATGGGTATAATCCAGGAAATAATAAGCCAGTGGGTGTCACATCTATGTATGGAAACTTTTGAAGAGGATACTTAGGCATAGAATTTACGTATATGTAAAAAAGTGTGGTCAGATCATGGGAGTTGACATGGATTTATGTTGGACAGGCCATGTCTTCCCAATTTGATATTTTGAGGAGGTGACAAAGGAGATTGAGGGTGGCATCGAGGATGTTGTCTACATGAACTTTGGTCATGCATTTGTTAAGGTTTCTCGTGGTAGGTTGATCCAGAAGGTATAAATGCATGGACTCCACAGCAACATGATTATTTGAAGCAGGAAGTGGCTGACCCATAGGAGAGGATAGAAGGTGGTTTCTGTCTGGAGGCTCTTGTCCAGTGGTGTTGAGCAGGGATCAGTGTTGGAACCCCATTTCTTTGTGATCTATGTGAATTGCATGGACAGCACTGTGGACATTATGGAGGGATATGAAAGGATGCAGCAGGAAAAAGATCATTTACAGATATTGGCAGAAAAATGACAGAGTTTAACCCAGGAAAGTCTGCGGTACAGAACTTAAGAAAATCTAATGTAAGTGAGATATACAAATTTGCATGCACTTGCAAATAAAATATTACAGTGCAGTACAGGTTCTTCGGCCCAATATGTTGTGCTGACCTATATATACAACAAAAAAAATGAAACCCTCTCTACTCAACCCTCTTTTTGTTTCATCCATGTGCCTGTCCAAGAGTCTTTTCAATGCCCCTATTGTTCCTGCCTCCACCACCATCCCTGTCTAGATAAATAAATAAAAACCAATAAATAAATGTACAGATAAACAAAAAAAAACTTACCCCTGATGTCTCCCCAAACTTTCCTCTCTTCACTTTGTACAGATGTCATCTGGGGAAAAGGCACTGGCTGTCCACCTTAACTGCACCTCTCATAATCTTGAGTCACCTCTCATCCTTCTTTGCTCCAATGAGAAAAACCCTAGCTTTACTAACCTTGCCTCATAAAATGTATTTTCCAATCCAGATAACATCCTGGGAAACCTCCTCTGCACCTGTTCCAAAGCTTCCACATCCTTCCTGTCATGAGGTGACCAGACTGAATGGAATATTGTGAGTGTGGTTTCACTGGAGATTTATAGAGCTGCAACATTACCTCACGACTTCTGAATTCAATCCCCTAACTAATGAAGCCCAACATTCCATTGGCCTTCTTAACTATCCTATCAACCTACATAGCAATCTTGAGAAATTATGGATTTGAACTCCAAGGCCCCTGTTAAGTATCCTACCATTAAGTATGTACTTCGACTTCAAGTTTAACCTTCCAGAATTCATCACCTCACACTTGTTAATGTGCCCTTTGATCTCATACTGGATGGGTGTAGAAGGACTGCACAGACCAACTGACAGAGGTCCTTTTGGACATCTTCAATGTGTCTTTATGGCAGCCCATTGTCCCCGCTGATTCTAAAACAGACACCATCATCCTGGTACCAAAGAGGGTACCAAACAGGCCTCGATGACTACCGCCCAGTGGCATTGACCTCCCCACCATTATGAAATGTTTCGAGGGTCTGGTGATATATTGTATCAAAGCAAAACTCCCAGAGACGCTGGACCCATTTCAATTTGCCTGCAAATGGAACTGTTCCATTGATGATGCTATAGCCTTGTCCCTCCATTCCATCCTGACCCATCTGGAGGAGGACACCTCTTACACCAGTCTGCTGTTCATTGACTTCAGCTCAGTGTTTAATACAGTTACACCACAGAAGCTGGTGGAGAAACTATCCTTGATGGGACTGAACACCCCACTCTGTAACTGGATTCTGGACTTCCCAACAGAAAGATTGCAGACTGTCTGGGTTGGCAACAGATTGTCAAGCACATCAAGCGAAACACTGGCGCACCTCAGAGCTCTGTGCTCAGTCATCTCCTGTTCATGCTACTGACCCATGATTGCAGTGCCAGATCCTGCTCCAACAGAGTCACCACGTTTGCAGATGACAGGACAGGAGTGGGCCTCATCAGCAACAACATTGCATCAGAGTGCAGAGAAGAGATGGAAAATCTTGTGAAATGCTGCAAGAATAACAGCCTGAGCTTCAATGTGGATAAGACAAAGGAGATGATTGTAGACTTTAAAAAAAACCAGGGTTGACCACCCTCCAATACAAATTAATAGCTTATTAATGGAGAGCACTAGGTTCCCCTGAATCCAGTTAAAAATAAGAAAGAATCACTGCGCACCCAATGTCCCTGATGATTCTCTACTTTTGGTATCTTTCAGGAAAGTAAATCCAAGGAAAGCATCCAGTCCAGATGGAAAATCTGGCTGAAAATTGAAAACTTTTGCTGACCAACTTACCAATGTATTCACTGATATGTTCACCATATCACTCTGGTAGGGCGTGGAACCCACCTCTTTCAAACAGACCTGGACTAAAGTTTTTTTATAGGCTGGTGTTGAAACATATCAGCTTCTGTCTGAGCAGTGACATGGATCCATTCCAATTTGCCTACTGCAGGAACGAACAGGTGTACAGCATTTACTAACTCGCTGGATCTACTAAAAGCCTTAGAACACCTGGACAGTAAAGATGCTTACATCAGGATGGTCTTTATCAAAAACAGTTCAGAATTTAGCATCTTTGTCTCCTGAAAAATGATCAGCAAACAAGACCTGGGCCTCGATACCCCACTGTAATTTGAATCTATAATTCCTCACCTCCAGACCACAATCAGTGAGGATTGGTAAGAACATCTCTGTAATCTACTTCAGTCTGGAGCACCACAGAGTTGTGTTCTTCACCCTGTTCAACTTGCTATACACCTATGACAGCGTGGCTCTGTATGACAACACCATCTACAAATGTGATAATGATACCACGGTAGTGGGTTGTGTAAAAAGGGGCGTTGAGTCAACATACATGAGGGAGATTGAAAACTTGGCTGAAATGGTGAATGAGCAACAACCTCGCACTCAGTGTCACCAAAATTAGGGAGCGGATTGTGGACTTCAGGAGGAGAAAACCTGATGTGCACGATCCAGTGATCATTTGTGGATCAGATGTGGAGAGAGTGAGTGCATTTAAATTCCTGTGAGTCTTTATCTTGGAGGATCTTTACTGGACCAATTGCACTAATGCCATTGTGAAGAAAGCACATCAGCACCTCTACTTCATCAGAAATTTGTGGAGTTTAGTAGGCATCGAATACCTTGGCAAACCTTTACAGATGTGTAGTGGAAAGAGTGCTGAACAGTTGCATCATAGTCTAGTATCCGGTCAACAATACCTCTGACTGGAAAGTCCTGCTAAAGGTAGTGGGCACAGCCAAGCATATCGCAGGAAAAACCCTCCCCACCATTGAGAAAATCTACATGGAAAGTTGGCATTGGAGAGGAGCAGCAATCAGCAAAGATCCACATGCTCTATTCCTGCTACTGCTATCAGGAAAGATGTACAAGTGGGACGTGGCCATGCTGAGGATCTGAGCAGATGTGTTTTGAAAGAGGTCTCTATAAAAAGTATTAAAAAGATGGTTTGAAAGCTCAAAAATCAGAATGTCATCATTAATAAAGGATAAAAACTAGTACTAAATGACTAAGGCAACCAAAACAAAAACTGAAGAAGCAACAACTCAGCCAGGAACTTCGAGTGAAAGCCCTATGGGGGGGTGGAGCCTTGACCGGCTGAACCCAACAGAGCTGGGGGAGGGGGTCTGCCCAAGTTATAGCCAACATCCTGAATAAGATGGAAACTTTGTGAACTCATTTGAACTGCATTGAATCAGCGATAAGAGACATTTCGGAAATTAAAGAAATTGTGGAATATTTAACAGAGCGAATAACTCAAGTGGAGGCTGAGCTGGACAAAACAAAAGACAGGCTCAAGGCTCCAGAAGAAAAAGCAAAAACATGGGACACTGACAGAAAAGGAATGATGGACAAGATTGATCATATGGAAAATTTCAGCAGACGCAACAATGTTAGAATCATTAGACTGAGAGAAGGAATCGAGGGGAAAGACCAGATGAGCAGCTTTAAAACATGATCCCACAAATGCTGGGACAAAACAATGCAAAGCTGCAAATTGAAAGGGCTCACTGGACCCTCGGACCCAGAAGAACTGGTGAATATTGACTACGTAGGATTTTTTAAAGGAAGACATTCCTCAAATAGTCCAAGAAGATTATTTAATATAATACACATGGCAAAATTTGAATGGAATCCAAGTATTATAGTCTCCCTGGTTGCAGAAAAAGCATTTGACCATTTGGAATGGTCCTTTCTATTTAAAACAGTGGAAAAATATAGAACATTTATAAACTGGATAAAAACTTTATATTATAAACCACAAGCTAAAATGATAAACAATAATTAAATGTCAGCAGTGTCACATTTGTGGCCCGAAATGTGAAGTTAATAAAACATCAAACACAAGTTTTATCAGGTAAACTTCTCAGAGTCTTTATTCACTTTCCAGTTTCCTTTGTTCTCCTGCTTGTGCTCTTATCTCTCTCCCATACCACGTGACTTCCAGTACATCTCATACATATTCATTATCATGACATCCCTCCTTTAATCAGAAATAAACTTTACCTTCACTTACCAATATCCCTCAGAAACCTACAAACATCGTAACTAATGGTAATACTATAACTCAACTACATAAAATTTACTTCCTACAGCACTCATACATGCACTTTATGATATAAGATTAAATACTTATTAAAACTATGGCACTTGTTTAGTCTTTAATTTTCTTCAAGCTTCTTTCATCCTCGTCGCCAATGTCACATTTGTGGCCCGAAATGTGAAGTTAATAAAACATCAAACACAAGTTTTATCAGATAAACTTCTCAGAGTTTTATGATACCATCATAAAGTAACTCCGAAATGGCCGCAAGCCAACGGAGAAGTAGGGAGAACAAAGGAAACTGGAAAATAAAGACTTTGAGAAGTTTACCTGATAAAACTTGTGTTTGATGTTTTATTAACTTCACATTTCGGGCCACAAATGTGACAAGCAGTGTTCCCCCTGAGTAGATCAAGTAGACAGGGATCCCCCCATCACCAGCGCTTTTTATTTTAGCTATTGAACCACTGCCAGAGATAATAAGAAGGGATCCAGATATAAAGGGCTTCAAAGTTAAACAAGAAGAATACAAAATTAGTCTATTTGCCGATGATGTGCTACTATACCTATTAGATATGGCTAAATCTTTGGAAAAATTACAAGGAACACTAAAAAAATATGGAAGAATATCTGGTTAAAAATTAAATATGGACAAATGCCATTGAGACATTTTGAATATGAAAGACACCCAAAATTTAAATAGAAGACAGATGGAAAAAAATATCTTTGAATAGCAACTGTCAACAATTTACAAAATCTGTTTCAACTAAATTATGTTCCTCTTTTTTGGAAGATTGAAGAAGACCTGCAGAAATGGAGAGTGTTAAGAGTCCAGAGGACCCCAAAACCCAGCAGGAATAGAAAGTCAGCAAGACCATGGTTACTTCAACAAAAGTTGCTTTTAATTTTCTGCAAACAGAAAGACAGGACCAAACTTTAACTTATTACTATTAAATGAACTTAACCCCCTTCTAATTCACGTGTATGTAATATGTATATGCTCAGGAAAGTTTTATGATTCACAGTCCAATCTCACTTCTCCAAGTCTAAGTTCATCAGTATCAGGCAATTATACTGTGCACAGAATTTAACATTTATGAATTTTCACCAAGCACTGGTGCTTAAAGGTAATTGGTTACCGCTCAGTAAGGTCCTTGTTGGTTTCAGAGAGAGATTTGTTGCTCGTTGGACATACTCACACACTGACTCCCTCTGATCAGTCACTTCAGTATTTTGCCGAAGAAACTTGCTCCATCATAGGTTTTCAAAATGATAACCTCTTCATTCAGGTCACCACAGAGTTCCTCTTATTTTCCTTATTTCAGGTGAAACACTTCAGCCAGCCATTTCCTCTTGTAAGGACTACAAAGGTTTTGAACCGGCTGAACTCAGAACTTACAACCTGTCTTCAATATGGTTTCTGCAAGATTCCACCTTGCCATGACTCCGGAACTCAGTTTTCTCTCTCTCGCGCGCCCTCTCTCTCGCGCGCCCTCTCTCTCGCGCGCCCTCTCTCTCGCGCGCCCTCTCTCTCGCGCGCCCTCTCTCTCGCGCGCCCTCTCTCTCGCGCGCCCTCTCTCTCGCGCGCCCTCTCTCTCGCGCGCCCTCTCTCTCGCGCGCCCTCTCTCGCGCGCCCTCTCTCGCGCGCCCTCTCTCGCGCGCCCTCTCTCGCGCGCCCTCTCTCGCGCGCCCTCTCTCGCGCGCCCTCTCTCGCGCGCCCTCTCTCGCGCGCCCTCTCTCGCGCGCCCTCTCTCGCGCGCCCTCTCTCGCGCGCCCTCTCTCGCGCGCCCTCTCTCGCGCGCCCTCTCTCGCGCGCCCTCTCTCGCGCGCCCTCTCTCGCGCGCCCTCTCTCGCGCGCCCTCTCTCGCGCGCCCTCTCTCGCGCGCCCTCTCTCGCGCGCCCTCTCTCGCGCGCCCTCTCTCGCGCGCCCTCTCTCGCGCGCCCTCTCTCGCGCGCCCTCTCTCGCGCGCCCTCTCTCGCGCGCCCTCTCTCGCGCGCCCTCTCTCGCGCGCCCTCTCTCGCGCGCCCTCTCTCGCGCGCCCTCTCTCGCGCGCCCTCTCTCGCGCGCCCTCTCTCGCGCGCCCTCTCTCGCGCGCCCTCTCTCGCGCGCCCTCTCTCGCGCGCCCTCTCTCGCGCGCCCTCTCTCGCGCGCCCTCTCTCGCGCGCCCTCTCTCGCGCGCCCTCTCTCGCGCGCCCTCTCTCGCGCGCCCTCTCTCGCGCGCCCTCTCTCGCGCGCCCTCTCTCGCGCGCCCTCTCTCGCGCGCCCTCTCTCGCGCGCCCTCTCTCGCGCGCCCTCTCTCGCGCGCCCTCTCTCGCGCGCCCTCTCTCGCGCGCCCTCTCTCGCGCGCCCTCTCTCGCGCGCCCTCTCTCGCGCGCCCTCTCTCGCGCGCCCTCTCTCGCGCGCCCTCTCTCGCGCGCCCTCTCTCGCGCGCCCTCTAAGATGAATCCTGTTTATTTTGCTCTCTCTGCTTACTAAACTGCATGGCCCCTCTTAGAACACCATACTGCAACCAGACAGATTTCTGGCACCAGAATCAGCTTCTGAGCTTATTCATCTGTTGCTTTAGAGACAATAGTCCATTTACTCTACAGCATCAGTTGAATTAACAACTACTTGTGAAGTCTCCATAGGCATTCTTCAAAGTTTCTGCAAAGTCACTGTGGAGATGAAGTCTCCTCTTATGCATAGCTCTTGCATTTCAAATGAGATATCTTGTGAAATGTTTCTCTGTGAAGTGACCTACACACTAATCCCCCCACAATCTATCTCTTTTAAAAACATTTATATATAATATAACCCGTCACAAGAGACTTACCAATTACTCTAGTGGGAAGGGTTAATCGTGTCAAAATGAAAGTAATGCCAAGATTGAAGTAGCCTTGAAGCTACCTATTCCTTGATCTAAAATTTTATTTAAATTATTAAACAATCATATTCAACAGTTCCTATGTAATAATGAAATACCAAGAATCACACTGGAAAAACTGACATGGAACTATGGACTGGGAGAACTTAGGAGATTTCCAGATATTTAAAAACACTACTTGGCTGCACAGGCAAGATTTCTTGCAGCCTTATTTGTGGTAGACAGCTCCCCCTTTTGGATTCAGGTGGGAATGCACTCAGTGAGGGAGGGGAAGCAAAGGATTTTTTCTATAAGAGTGTCAAATCTCTAGACTTCCATACTAATGCATATGATCAGAACGTGGCAAGAAATTAATGAAAGTATAGGGTAAAAAGTAAGGATATCAATAAAAATACCATTGTGTAAAAATGTGTTATTGCCTATAAATATAAGCAATAGAAAATTAAATTTGTGGTATGACAAAGGCATAAGATATATTAAAGACCTCTAATATGGAAGGAATTTATGTCCTTCGAATAACTAAAACACAAATATGGAGAGGCCATTGGGACCTTCTTTTATTTTTATCTAGCTTAGCTTGTTCTTAAGAGAAAGATGGGGACTAGAGTTGAACCCATCTGAAATGAGTGAAATGGAACGAATGGTTTGGGTGGGGAATACACTCCAATTTATAACAAAAATGCACTATGCTCTCCAGAGTGAAAGTGCAAAACCAGGTTTACAGAGGTTAAGGAAAAGATAGAAGTTGGACTTGAGTGTGGTAATTTCAGAAAAAAGCTGCTCAGATTGGTGTAAGGACAGCATGACATCAATTATAAATGCAAGATATGGACTGGTTCAATATAAATTTTTTATACCAATTATATCTTACCCCACAGAAATTACATAGATCAAAAACAAAAATATCAGAGATGTGTTTCATATATGGGACTGAGGCAGGAACTTTTCTACATGCTCTGTGGTCGTGCATGAAGGTGAGGGCATTTTGCCAAGACATCACAGAAAAATTAACCAGGATAGCAGGAGTGGCCTTCACGGACGATCTGGAGCTATATCTGTGAGGTAATTTTATTTTAAAAAAAGGCCAACAAATTGAATAAGTATCAAATCTCATCTATAAAAATAGGACTGACCTTAACCAAAAATGTATTGTGATCACTTGGAATTCCAACTCCCCACTACTGGACTGTGGAAATGAAGCTGTAAACCTATGGGGAAAAAAAAATCACATAATTTAAAGAATTAATGTGACACTTTTGTAAATATCTAGCAGCCATACCTAGACCATATAGGGGCCCAAATACAGTAATTTAAAAAGGGACTATAAATGTTATTATTATAAATATCCAAACTTAATTTCCTCAATTGTATTCTCGATATTTAAAAGCTGTGTAAGCTCTGACAGTGTGCAGATCTGTATGTATGGAAAGATGGAGGAATGGACTGTTTCGTTTTTGTTGTTTGTAAGGAAAGGTTTAATATGTTGTGATAAAATAAAATATCTAAAAAAAGGTAGCTGTACAAGTGTCCAAAGACTCATACCATCAGGTTCAGGAATAGTTTTTATCCCTCTGCCATCAGTCTCCCAAACCATAAACTCAACAGACATTCAGTTAAGGATTTTTACTTTGCACATTATTTATTACTGAATGTTTTTTTTGTATTGCACCTCAGTTGACATTTTGTTCTTTATTAACTTTTTTCTCTTTTGTGTACATATCTTGAGTATTGTATAGTTTTTTGCACAGCAGATAAGCAGACATTGAGCCTGGCCTGCACGTAAAAGAATTTCAGGGGTGACAATAAATCTGAACTTTGAAGTGACCTATCCTGGACAAACATCTCCTCACTTGTCAGGAAGTCAAAATAGCAACTGAACTTCCTTAGAAAGCTGAGGCAGGCAAGGTTCCTGGCCACCATTTTGCTAATTTTCCACAGATCTATTGAATGTGTCCTGGCCATCTGTATCACAATGTCGTTTGGTTGCGGTACAGTATTGGATTAGAGATCGATCCATAGCACCATAATAAGGGGCAGAAAGGATCACTGGGGTGTCTCTTTTCCCCCCCCAACCCACCACCTGCTCCCCATTGATGTGATTTACCGGGATCCTTGTTGGCTCACAAAATCAGGGAGGTTCCCTACCACACTGCAGGCAGCATTTTCCAGCTACTACTGTCGGGGATAAAGATACAGATGTGTCAGAGCCACCACACTGAGGAATAGCTTCTTCCCACTGGCAGAGTTACTGCTGAATGACTGCTCAAACAATTCTGAGAACTGTTTATTAATAATGCATATTTTAATATATTTACATGTATACTGTGGATATCTATTGTTTGTCTGCATGTGTGTTACATCTGTGTGCATGTTTTGCACTGTTCTACATTGTGGACTGGAGAACACTGTTTCATTAGATTGACATCAGATGACAAATGAGCTTGAACTTGAACACTTGAAAATGTGCCAGATTTTTGCCTGATCTTTCGGTCCATCTATATCCTGATACAGAATCATGATGTCCTCATCAGTGGATCCTTTTCTATCTATTTATGTATATTTAGCAAATTGGGAAAATTACATTCTGTTACATCCTCTAGGTCACACATGTCGAACTCTGGCCCGCGGGCCTTTTTTTTATTTGGCCCGCAAGATCATATTAAATATATATTAGAGTTGGCCCGCTGGCCGCCGCGCAGGTATAGCACATGCACAGCAGCAAGCAATACCATAGTAGTTTTTAGCACTTCCACAGCAGGCACAGCAGTACACCGATATAGTTAACGGGAACGTTAATTAGATATTCACAGCGGCGCCGCGCTGCAAGGGATCCACCGCCTAGCTACAACAGACCCGCCGCCTAGCTACAACGGACCCGCCGCCTAGCTACAACGGACCCGCCGCCTAGCTCCATGTGGCTGGACGTGGTGGGTCACCTCCGTGTCTCCTTGAGCTTCATCTGTGGGCGGGTGCTGCTGGGCATCGGACTTTCCGCTGGGGTGGAGGTTGCGGACGAGTTCCACCGCTCTCACGGTATTCCCGGTGAGATGGCGAGACCAGCGGGGACTCCTTGGGTTGTTGGCGGCGGTTGCGGCAGGCGGAGGCGGGGGCGGAGGAGGGAGAGGGGGCAGAGGGGGGGATGCCGCTCGGGTTTGCTGGCTGGGCTGGGGAGGGCTCCCTGTAGATCTTCGCTCCCTGGCATGCTTCTCGGCAACGTGCGATCCTTGGCTTAAAGGCTAGAGAGAAATATTATTTATTGAATATTTTATTTCTTATTTGTTAATGCTTCTTATGGAAAGAGTTTAACCAAAACTATTATTAAACATTTATTTTAATAAGAAAAAGTTTAACATTACATATGTTGAGAGAAAACATGCAGATGTTGTTGAAAATTTTCAATAAATATTTAGTTCGGCCCTCGACTTAGTCCAAGTTTTTAATTTTGGCCCTCGGTGAATTTGAGTTTGACACCCCTGCTCTAGGTTATTAATGTGAGGGGCATTGGCCATCTCTGGGGCACCAGTTGTATCCCTCCAGCTTGAAAAGGACCCAAAATTTCATTGTTTCGATGTGAGAGCTGGTTTTCTCTCCGTGCTCACACAGTCTTCAGTGCCTAGGCCTCTTAATTCGTGTGTCAGCCTTTTCTGTGGCAGCTTGTCAAATGTCTTTTGTCAATATAAAATCACAATTTATCAAACATTATTTACCTTTTTATTAAAATGTTTTATCTCCTTTTGTGAACAAGGACTCATATTGGGTTTCCACACTATTCCATGCAGAATTCAGCAATTTTGAAAAATTTCAAGTAATAGTCCCAGCATCTCTGTAGCCGCTTCATTCAAACCCTTGGCTACAGGCCCTTGCATCCTGTTGATTTGTAGGCTTTTTGCACTTTGAATTTTGTTAATGCCTTCTTACTTGTTCTTGTGATTTTTTTTTTAAACCTCTCTGTTATTTGAAATTAGACCATCTGAATCCTTGGGGTTATTTGTAGTCCTCCATTATAAAGATAATTATGAAATATAACCGAAACAGTTGATTGACAGGTGCCAGATAAAGGGAAAAAGAAGCAAGAGAAAAAAGAAATCTAATGGAGGAAGAGGTGTTGAAGAAGCTATGCAGAAAATATGTGGAGACAATGGCTGCTGGTGTGCTCTTCCACCCGATATGACTCCTCTTCCTCCATCTTGTGCCTCTTTGTCCCTTCGGAGGCAGGCTATCAATTACCTTTATCCATCAACCTTCTATTCTCTCTGGTTCACCAATCCCTTTCTGCCACCTGTCCAACCCATCTCATCTTGTCCTCCTTTATATTGGCAATCTCCTCTCTGCATTTTCAGTCTTACCTTGAAGAGTTCTGGCCTGAAATGGTCATTTTTTTTTTCTCTTTCTGATGTTACTTAACTGGCTGAGTTTCTCCAGCAGATTGGTTTTTTGCTTAATGTATCTCAAGGGCTTGGATTGATGATTCAGAGACCCAAGTTCAAATCTGCTGTGGTAGTTATAAAATTTAAATTCTGTTGATCATTGTAATTTGAACCAAATGTCAAAACTTGAATAGTAATGGTAATTAGATTGACATTCACCTTCATTTGTTTGACTTGTGTTCTTCAGATAGAAAACTCTGTGTATTTATCTAGTCTGCTCCAGATCCACAGCAACTTGGTTGACATCAAAATGCTCTGTAAAAAGACTTGAGCAGTCATTCGCTGTGTTACAGCATAAAAGGCACAAAGCCTTGTGGACCACCTTCATCAATCTGGGCAATTAATTCAGATGTGGCAGTATTTTTCTCAGTCCATTTAATTTTGTGAAGCCCTCCTAACTGGGGAAAGTAAGAGCTGGTTAATGAAATGTCTTGCAGATTAGTTGAGCAAAAGTCTGAAAAAGTTGTACTTATAGTCGTGCCTTACAGGAATTGGCGAGGGAAGTCAATAAAGTGCTATCCTGAAAGATGGCAAGGAGTTCAACTTTGTTTATTGTTGCATTATACAGAGTACAGTGAGAAGGATTTGTTTTGTGAGCAGTTCAGCAACTCAATTCTATCATACATGCAGCCAGCCATTCTCAACGGGGGCCTTCCAGCTCCTCTTGGGGTCCACAGCACGTTTAATGGGGACCATGGATGGCAGGGGGGAAGTGGGGGAGATGAGCATGAAAATTGAACATATTAAATATTTTTTGGGGGAAAGGAAGGACTTTGCTGTATAGTTGTCAAGCATCATGAGTTTTTTTTTCAAGGTTTGGGGCATTTGGAGACAACCGAGAATAACAGATAAATGTGTAAAATTTTCAGAGCATTCCTTGCTCGGACATGATTGTGTTTGACTGACATGTAACCAGCTTTGGCTATGAATTGCCTTCCACATAGATTTCCTCTTCTATTGCCTTCAATTCCAGGAAATAAATGTGCAGGCTGAAAATCATTGCTCCCCGTTTCTTGCGTCTGCAAGTGCCTTCGTTTTGTTTCAAGTTTTCATGACAAGTAGTGAACATGTCTCCTTCTACTACCTTTTATTGAAGAAGGTATGTATTGATCATTATTTTACATAAGCTTTGTGCTAACTTTTGAGCAAACTTCTAAGAAGTTATTTTGTAATAGTTCATTTCTGTTACTTTCAGAAATCATTTTACCTGAGTTCCTCAGGGAAAAAAAATGTCATCAGTATTTGGTGGAATTGTTATCACATGGTTTCATTTCATCACCTCAACACCCTTCTCTGCCCATGCGTTTTCAAACGAAAACATAAGGCAAAGCAGCCTGAAACAACATTAGAGGCTATACATCAAGAGAAGAAATAAAAACTCTTGGATTACTTCAAAGCCCTTTGAGATATTTTTAAGAGAAGCCCCGTGCTCAAACAAATGATTACTGAAACCACAGAAATTAAAAAAGGGTCTTGCATCATACAAGATAAATGAATTGACTGAAAAGTGGAAATGCCCATAACATCACTGATTCATTTATTTTGCCTTCAGTCCATCATAATATATTTTAAAATATTTTTTTATTTTTCATACTGTGAATTCTATCAACCAAAATATGTACAAACGTATCTCATTAAATTTACACAGTGGTCTTTTCTCCCCTTTATCCCCCCGCCTTTCCCTCCCTTCCCTCTACCCAACCCCCTCCAATACCCATAAATATTCAACATGTACAATACAATAAAACCATAAAACAATATTTTCACACAAAGGAATATAAACAAGAAAAATGTGTCATCTATTTATTACACATTGAATAGGGTCGTTTTGTCTTCTTATCATTTTCATTCTCATTTCAGGGGATGGAGGTCGTAGGCAAGCTCTCTCTAATATGTTCCATGTATGGTTCCCAAATTTGTTCAAACATTGTGACATTATTTTTTAAATTATATGTTATTTTTTCCAATGGAATACATTTATTCATTTCCATGTACCATTGCTGTATACTCATGCTCTCTTCCATTTTCCAAGTTGACATTATACATTTTTTTGCTAATGCTAAGGCTATCATAATGAATTTTTTTTTGCACTTTATCCAGTTTGAGGCCTAATTCTTTACTTCTTATATTACTTAAAAGAAATATCTCTGGTTTTTTTGGTAGTTATTTTTTGTAATTTTATTCAGTATCTGATTTAATTCTTCCCAAATCATATTTACTTTTGTACATGCCCAAGTTGCATGTAATGTTGATCCCATTTCCTTCTTACAGCGAAAAACATCTATCTGATAATGTTGAATCCTATTTTTAAAATTTTTTGGAGTGATATATACCCTGTGTAACCAATTATACTGTAACATGTGTAACCTTGTGTTTATTGTATTCTTCATAGTTCCAGAACATAACTTTTCCAATTATTCATTTTTTATCTTTATGTTTAGATCCTTTTCCGACTTCTGCTTAGGTTTATAGTTTATTTCATTTTCCTTATCTTGCAGCTTAATGTACATGTTGGTGATAAATCTTTTGATTATCGTGTCTTTAATCATGTATTCAAAACTGCTTCTTTCGGTAATCTCAAGCTGTTTCCCAATTTATCCTTTAAATAAGCTTTCAATTGATGATATGCAAACATTGTACCATGAGTTATTCCAAATTTGTACTTAAACTGTTCAAATGTTAATAAATTATTTCCCAAAAAAACATTTTCTATTCTTTTGTTTCCTTTTCTCTCCCATTTTCTAAAGCACACATGTCAAACTCAGGCCCGCGGGCCAAATTTGGCCCGTGATATAATTATATTTGGCCCGCAAAATCATATCAAATAGGTATTAGAGCTGGTCGCCGCGCCAGTATAGTGCATGCACAGCTAATACTACAAATCCCAGAATGCTTTGCAAATGCGTTGGTGCTGGCCCGTCAGCCGCTAATCGCCCCCACCTCCTCTCTTTACTTTCATTAGCATCTGTGACCTGTCGCCCAACTCACATGTAATAAACCCCTTACGAAAAATGGCCAAACGAAAGACAGGAAACAGGACCTTTCAAGACAGGTGGGAGACAGACTATATGTTCATCATTTTAAAAGACAAACCTGTTTGTCATTGAAGCAAGTTGTTATTTTTTTTGACTTGTTGGCTTGTGAAAAAAAAAACATTTAAAAGGAGCTTAAAGGCTCACCTCACTAACAAAAGACAAAGGAGGAAAAACCCAACACCCAACCCCAACCAACCAATTTTCCCCTGCAACCACTGTAACCGTGTCTGCCGGTCCCGCATCGGACTTATCAGCCACAATCGAGCCTGCAGCTGACGTGGACATTTACCCCCTCCATAAATCTTCGTCCGCGAAGCCAAGCCAAAGAAGAAAGGCGATAGAGAAATATTATTTATTGAATATTTTATTTCTCATTTGTTAATGCTTCTTCTGGAAAGAGTTTAACCAAAACTATTATTAAACATTTATTTTAATAAGAAAAAGTTTAACATTACATATGTTGAAAGAAGAGAAAACATGCAGATGTTGTTGAAAATTTTCAATAAATATTTAGTTTGGCCCACGACTTAGTCCAAGTTTTTAATTTTGGCCCTCTGTGAATTTGAGTTTGACACTCCTGCTCTAAAGGAAAGGTTGTCTATTGTAAAAGGTATTAGTGGATTTTGCGTCAATAGTAATTTTGATATTTGATCATTCATTTTTTTTCCTTTCTAAGTGGATCTTCTTAAGTAAATGATGCAGTACTGGTGAGTTTTTATATTGCACCAGCTTTTCATCCCACTTATAAAGTATATGTCCTGGTACCTTCTCCCCTATTTTATCTAGTTCTATCTTAGTCCAGTTTGGTTTTTCCTTTATCTGGTAAAAATCTGATAAATACCTCAATTGTGTGGCTCTGTAATAATTTCTAAAATTTGGTAACTGTAAACCACCCTGATTATACCTCTCTGTTAATTTATCTAACGCTACCCTTGGATTCTTCCCTTTCCACAAGAATTTCATTATTATTCTCTTTAGTTCCTTAAAGAAGTTTTCTGTTAAGTGAATTGGTAATGTTTGAAATAAGTATTGTATCCTTGGGAACATGTTCATTTTAATGCAGTTTACCCTCCCTATCAACATTAGCAGTGATTCTTTCCATTGTTCTAAGTCTTCCTGCAATTTCTTTATTAGTGGCTGATAATTTAGTTTGTACATGGTTTAAGTTATTATCTAACCTGACCCTAGATATTGGATTGCTTGTGCTTGCCATTTAAATGGTGATTCTTTTTAAAATTCTGTATAGTCTGTGTTACTCATTGGGATCACTTCACTTTTATTTGCATTGATCTTGTACCCCGATATTTCTCCATATTCCTTCAATTTCTTATGTAATTTTTTTACTGATACCTCTGGTTCTGATAGGTATACTATGATGTCATCTGCAAATAAGCTGATTTTATACTCCTCCTTTATTTTTATCCCTTTTTTATTTTCTATTCTTATCAGTTCTGCCAAAGGTTCTATTGCTAAGGTGAGCAATGAGGGGGATAGTGGACATTCCTGTCTAGTTGACCTACTTAATTTAAAGTGACTCGATACATCCATTTACTGTTACCTTCGCCAACAGTCCATTATACAATGCTTTAATCCAATTTAAAAGACAAAGGAGGAAAAACCCAACACCCAACCCCAACCAACCAATTTTCCCCTGCAAGCACTGCAACCGTGTCTGCCTGTCCCGCATCGGACTTGTCAGCCACAATCGAGCCTGCAGCTGACGTGGACTTTTACCCCCTCCATAAATCTTCGTCCGCGAAGCCAAGACAAAGAAGAAAGAATCCAATTTATATATTTTTCTGGTAGATTGAACTTCTGTAATACTTTAAATAAGTAAATCCACTCTACTCTGTCAAAGGCTTTTTCTACGTCTAGAGCAACAGCCACTGTTGGTTTCTTATTTCCTTGAACTGTGTGGATTAGATTAATAAGTTTGCAGACATTGTCTGCTGTTTGTCTTTTCTTAATAAATCCAGTTTGATCTGTTTTACTATTTTAGGCACACATTCGGCCAATCTGTTTGCTAATAATTTCACTATTATCTTATAGTCTGAGTTAAGTAGAGATATTGGTCTATATGATGCTTGTGTTAGTGGATCCTTCCCCGTCTTTGGTATTACTGTAATTATTGCTGCCTTACATGAATCTGGCAAGTTTTGTGTGTCTTCTATCTGGTTCATTACTTCCAGGAGAGGAGGAATTAATAACTCTTTAAATGTTTTATAAAATCTATTGGAAATCCATCCTCTCCTGATGTTTTATTGTTTGGCAGCTTTTTTAACGTATCCTGTACTTCCTCTATTTCAAATGGTTTTATCAGTTTGTTTTGTTCTTCTTGCAATTTTGACGGTTCAATTTTAGCTAAACATTCCTCTATTTTATCTTTCCCCTTGTTCTCAGTTTGATACAATTGTTCATAAAATTCCTTAAAATTTTCATTAATCTCTGTTGGATTATGTGTAATTTGTTTGTCCTTTTTCCTTAATGCCTGTATCGTTCTTTTAGCTTGTTCTGTTTTAAGTTGCCAGGCTAATATTTTGTGTACTTTCTCCCAGTTCATAATACTTTTGCCTTGTTTTCATTATGTTCTTCTCCACCTTGTACGTTTGTAATGTTTCGTATTTAATTTTTTTGTCCACCAATTCTCTCCTTTTCGTTATATCATCCGTTTTTACTAATTCGTTTTCTGTACTTACTATCTCCCTTTCCAACTGCTTTATTTCCCGATTGTAATCCTTTTTCATCTCAGACACATAACTTATTATCTGCCCTCTAAAGAAGGCTTTCATTGTGTCCCATAATATAAATTTGTCTTTCACTGATCCTGTGTTTATTTCAAAATATCTTTTAATTTGGCGTTCAATAAACGCCCTAAATTCCTGTCTTTTAAGCAGCATGGAGTTTAACCTCCATCTATATGTTTTTGGTGGGATGACCTCCAGTTCTATTGCTAATAATAGGGGTGAATTATCTGATAGTAGTCTAGCTTTATACTCAGTTTTCCTAACTTTCCTTGAATATGGGCTGACAACAAAAACATATCAATCCTTGAGTAAGTTTTGTGCCTACTCGATAATATGAAATTTTCTTCTCTCTTGGGTGTTGCCTCCTCCATATATCCTTAAGTTTCATTTCCTGCATTGATTTAACCATAAATTTCGCTACTTTGTTCTTTTTACTTGTCTTTTGTCAGTTTTATCTAACATTGGTTTCAAATTAAGGTTAAAATCCCCTCCTATCAGTATATTTCTTTGTGTGTCTGCAATCTTTTTAAAAAAAAAATCCTGAATAAACTTTTGATCCTCCTCATTAGGTGCATATATATATTGAGCAAATTCCAAAATTCTGAGTATATCTGACTCTTTATCATTGCATACCTCCCTGCCGGATCTATTATTTCCTCGTCTATTTTGATTGGTACATTTTTGTTAAATGGTATGGCTACTCCTCTAGCTTTTGAATTATGGGATGCTGCCATTATGTGTCCTACCCAGTTTCTCTTTAGTTTGTTATGTTCCGCTTCAGTTAGATGCGTTTCCTGCACAAATGCTATATCTATATTTTCCTTCTTCAATAAATTTAGTAGCCTCTTCCTTTTAATTTGCTTATGCATTCCATTAATGTTTATAGTCATATAGTTCAACATGGCCATCTTATATCTTGCATACATCTCTTTTCCACTTCTTTGCCACCTCCATCCCCCTTTTCCCCATTTTCATCTCTTAGTTTTCTCTTATTACACTTAATATACGACAACACATTTAAGACATAAAGTATGCCCGCAGTTCCAACATCCATTAATACCTTAACCCCAAAAGTTAACCCCCTCTCTGAGTTGCCCCATACCCCATGCCGGGTAACCACAACTCCCCTTTTCATTTGGGTTGCGATCTTAGTTGCAGTTTCAACTTATTTTGCAGTGACGGGTTATTCCCCCTCCACCCAGCCCTCTCCAGAAAACACTTTTTTTTAACACATATAACAAAGCTCTCTCTCTTTTTTCCCCATTACCCCCTTCCTTCCCTTCTCTTTTCCCTCTTTAGTTCTTTACATATACATTGTTTTTACATCTTTTTATATACTTTATCGCCGTTCTTCATTCTTGTTACATCTCTTCTCCTGTCCCGCAAGCGTTCTGTGAATTCCTGCGCTTTCTCTGGATCCGAGAACAGTCTGTTTTGCTCCCCGGGTATAGATATTGTAAGCATGACTGAATGTCTTAATGTGAATTTTAACCTTTTTTCCATAAAGTTGATTTCGTTGTATTAAATTCCTTCCTCAAAGAGTTCAAAATTTGTGTCTGGGTAAAAAAATATTTTTTGACCCTTCCTTGTATTCCAATGGTTTATTATCTTCTCTAATTTTATTCCTTGTCCGTTCCAGTATATTTTCTCTTGTCGTGTATCTCAAAAATTTTACTAAGATGGATCTTGGTTTTTAATGTGCCTGTGATTTCGGAGCTAATGCTCTGTGTGCCCTTTCTATTTCCATTTCTTCCTGCATTTCTGTCATTCCCAGGACCTTCGGGATCCATCCTTTTATAAATGTCTGTGCCTTCTTCACCCTCCTTCAGGCCCACTATTTTAATGTTGTTTGACCTACTATCATTTTCCAACATATCAATTTTCTGAGAGAACAACTCTTGTGTCTCTAATTTTTTTGTCAGTTTCTTCGAATTTTTCTCTTAAGTCATTCACTTCCATTTCTACAGCCGTTTCCTGCTCTTCCACACTCTACTCTTTTCCCTATTTCTGTCATTACCAGTTCTAACCTTTGCATTTTATCTTCTGTTCTTTTCATTTTCCTTTTAATTACATTAAACTCTAATGACGACCATTCTGTTCGTGATCTCATTTGTTCTTCAAAAAAGACTTTATCTATATTCTGTTCATCAGTTTTACCTTCTATTTCTCTGTGAAGATCTTAGTCTCTTCTTCTTCCTCTTCTTCTATGTCTGTATCTGTGTTTGTGTCTTCTTCTCTTCTTTGTGTCTGTGTCTCTTCTGTTTTTCCTGATGAGCTCCTTGTATCTCTTTGTTGGGCCTCTTCTTGCTGGGCCTCTTGTTGCTGTTCCTCCCCTCTTGGGCTGCTCATTTGTTGTGCTTCTTGACGTTGGTCTTCTTGTCAATCTTCCCTCCGTCTGTCTTCCACATCTATTTCATCACACCCTCTTCTGCTGTTTTCCTTATCCTCCAGCTGAGAGCCCTGGTTTCGGGCATCTCTCAGCTGCTCGGTCTGTGACAGCTCGCTCCTCTGCTGAGCCCCCCTCCTGCCGGTGTCCTCTTCTCTGATTGTGCCATTTTTTTGGGTTCCGAGAGCCATTTATGCAGTGCACCAGCTGGTGGGACGCGACTCTGTAGGGCAGGTACTGACCTTGAGGGTTGGGGACTCGTCGTCACCACAGCATCCTGTTCCTTCCTGCAGGTAAGGCCTTCTTCCTTCTCCGGCGACTTTTTTACTTCTTTTTTTCCAGCTGTTCTTACTTTCTCCTTGGAAGCCATCTTCTTTTTCTTCTCTGTATCTTTATCTTCTATTTCTTGTACTCTATTTCTGTTATGGTTTGCTTTTTCCTAACTTTTTTTTTCAATTTTCCTGGAAAGGGCTGGTTTTCCCGACCAGCCACTACTCCATCACGTGACTCCTCCTAGTCCATCATAATATTTGAAGTCATGAACTTAAATGCCCAAGAAATTATTCAGGCAATTCCTTTGAGTATTTCCACTGTTTCTAGAAGAATTGACAAGATGGCAAAGGACATAGAACAACAATCAGTGATTTAATTACAATCCAAGAAATTCTGTTATTAATTAGAAGAATACACTCTCACGTTCTTGTGGCTTCTGCCAGATTCTGGAATGGAAACGAGTTGACAGAAGAGATGTTGTTTTCCAAAAGGATTAAAATGGATACTCTGGGACTGACTATTTTCGAAGAAGTTAAGAATGACCAAAACAAGAACAGTATTCCATGCAAGAAGATAGTTGCCCATGTAACCAATGGTTTCTCTTCAATGTTTGGAGAATACAGTGGGTTCATTGAACTTCTGTAAAATGTTGTACCTTTAATCTTTATTGTTGATTGCGTCATTCCTGGGGAGCACAAGGAGGATATTGAAATGTTTCATTTTCAATTGTTATAAAAACCATAAATTTTATAAAATCACATCCCCTTCAAATCCATCCATTCTGACAGCCTTGTGAGGAAAACGACAGACATTTCCAGGTGCTGCTTCCGCATACTGGGGTATGGTAGGTGTCTGTTGAAAGGAAATTGTCTTGATTGTTTTGTTGCACTCTGAGACAATTATTTCTTTCTCAGATGAACATGGAACCAAAGTAATTCAGAATCAGGATTTATTGTCATGAACAAGTCATGAGATTCGGTGTTTTGCGGCAGCGTCATAGGGAAAACATTCATATTCTTACCATCTTGCCACATCACCATAAATAATAATTACAATAATCGTGCACAAAAAGTAAGGCCGTGTCTCTGGTTTGATCATTTAGGAATCTGATGGCAGCGGGGAAGAAGCTGTCCTCATGCCACTGAGTGCTCATCTTTAAGTTCCTGTGCCTTTTTCCCCTGATGGTAGCAGAGTGCAGTGGGTGTTGCCTGGGTGGTGGGGTGGGGGGTCTTTGAGGATAGATGCTGCTTTTTTAGGACACTCCTTGATGGAGTGATGTCACAGGCCGAGTTAACAACCCTCTGGAGTTTATTCTTGTCCTGGTGCCTCTGTACCAGGCTGTGATGCAACCAGCCAGAATGCTTTCCATGGTACACCTTGTAGAAGTTTTAGAGAGTTTTAGGTGACATAGCGAATCTCCTCAGGCACCTCACAAAGTATGGTCGCTGGCTAGCCTTCTTTGTGATTGAATCAACGTGGAGGCACCAGGACAGTGTCATGTTCACCTTGGCTTTGTAGGCTGTAATGGCTTGCATTCTCCACAATAACTGGCATGCATCTGTCTCTAGTTTCAACGGGAAATGCCACTTGGCTTCGGAGATGGACTTCTTGTAAAGGTCTCAATCCGTGGCCTTAAATGCCCTTGTTCACGCCCTCAGCAGGTTGAGGATTCTCTGATTCATCCAGGGCTTCTGGTTGTGGAACACATGGTATTTGTGTATGGGCACTCACTTATCCACACAGGTCTTAATGAAGTCGGTGACACCTGTTCCTTATTCATTGAAATCTATGGATGAGCTCTTGAATATGTTCCAGTCCACCGATTCAGAGCTCCTCTGCCTTCTTCGACCATACTTTTGCTGTCTTCACCACTGGTGCTGTGGTCCTCAGTCTCTGCATGTACACTGGGAGTACGTACAGCCATGTGATCAAACATGCTAAAGTGCGGTCATGGTATGGCTCGGTATGTGTTTTTCATGATGGTGTAGCAGTGGTTGAGTGTGTTGGTTCCCTTGGTCTCGCATGTGATGTGTTAGTGGTAGTTTGTCCGAGACTTCTTCAGGTAGGCCTGATTGAAGTCTCCCACAATGATTGGGAAGACATCAGGATGCGCTGTTTCATTGCTATTTATCATAGTGCTCAGTCCCTCCAGTGCCAGGCTGACATTAGCCTAGGGCGGAATGTACACTTTGAAGGATGATGGTGGTGAACTCCCTTGGCAAATAGAATGGGCGACATTTGACCGCCAGATATTCTAGGTCTGGGGAACTTGACTGATGACACAAATATCGCCTCCTCTGGTTTTTTCAGACACCGGTTTAATTAGTGCAATGGAGGGTGTAGCCTTAGGCTGCAGTGCCATATCCGGAATGTCCACATTTAGTCATGATTCCATAATGCGCATCACTCAACTCCCTGATGTCTCTCTGATGTTGAAGTCTGGCTTGGAGTTCATCAAGTTAAGTAAAGGTTGATGTAAAAGCAGACTTATTTTATCTTGCAGGTATCTTTGACAGACTCAATTTATTGAAGAACTCAATATCCTCATTGATTGTAAGGAAGCCATTGTTTCTTTCTTTAACTTCCTCAAAGTCTATTAAAGAATTATCAGGTGTCTCGAATTTTAATAATTCCAAAATCTAAACACTAATGCAAAGGCACTAAAAGACCTAATGGAAATACAGTCAAAGTCTAAAAGACAGACTGCTCGATGATTTGATCGGTCTGGATTTTCGGGTAGTACTTTTAAAATTCAAATTTAAGAAGAGTAAATGGGTACATTTTGATAGTTTATTAACAAAATATTTTTCATATAAAATACAAATTAGAACAAAACAACTTCCTCATGGTCGCTTGTTGCTGCTGTGCATCTGTGCCGCTCACGCATGCACGTGAAAGCAGAGAATTTTCGAGAAGTCTGGATTCGTGGGTGGTATGGATTTCTGACATCTGGAATTTTGGGCTTTCACTGTACCCACAGAATTGCAGAAAAGACTTAATGACCTGTTAAACCCCAATATCTCACATTGGATATTCGATCCATTTGAGAAACAAGCGACTGAAGTTGATGCAGAAATTCAAGGGAGGATCTTCAACGTGATAAAATTGCATGCCACAAGTTCAATCAATATATTTTTAAAAATAATTTAAAATTGATCTGCTGAGTAGATTTCCAAAACTAGAGGAAAGGCTGAAATATTTTTCATCATCTTTCCCTCAACATGCTTAGTTGAATGTGGATTGAGCAAGGTCGCTTCTGTGACAAAATCCAGGAACAGACTTGATATCACAAGAGGTGATTTTTGAATATCACTATCCAATATTGAACTCTAACTTCAAAAAATTGCACAGGAACCTGAAAATCAAGCATCTCACTCAAATTTTCATTTAATAAGAATTATTTTTAAAGCTTTTATTAAGTTTTCACATCCTCAAGTTTAGGGTTAAGGTTCCCTAATGACTCATTGTGTAAAAACCATTGCTCTCTAAGAATATTTAAAATTTTTTGTAATATTCATGTTTTTTTTTAACATGTTCAATTGGAATAATTTCTTTTTTGTCTCTTTAATCTGGAATCACAAGCCACAATTGTTGCACTCAAGAGTAAAAACTTGTTTTCATTTCACCTCATGCAACATAAATATTTTTTTGTTTTTTAAGTTGTCAGTCAGAGAGAAACATGGAAGAATGCATCCAAACATTCTGCTACACAGGGAAGGGGGACCATAAACTTTGAGTAGGGTCCTGAGGGATCATAGTGAATGTGAGGTTGAAAATGACTGCATACATTCGAAGAGCAAGAGCACATTACAATGTAATGTTGCAGTGAAAAGATCAATTAGCACAGAGCAAGGACAGCATGTGGTAATATTGTGAAGTTTATTGAGAAGCCTAATGGCTGCAGAAAAGAAGCTGTAGGAAATCTAAACCTTGACTGGTGGTCCCAAGAAGGTTTCTTGGTAACAAGTCAAGCAGAAGCAAGGTTCCTCCTGATTACTATCTCCCTTGAATTGTGCCTCCTCCATATTGAAAGAGCCAGAAAATATCAAAGTATTATGGTTTTTTTGAACGCCAGTGTCTGGATTAGCCATGTCCTGAAGCTTCTGTCTGCTGAATTATAATGGCATGCGGTGAACAAACTAAACTGAGGGTTAAAACTTCCATCATGATGAAAGCATCTTTTGCAATTTGAATCATTCCGTGTGGTATCAAGAAATGAGAGGGAATGGGGCATGGCCATGCAGAGGATCTGAGCAGATGTGTTTTGAAAGAACTCTCCATAAAAAGTATGAAAAAGACAGTTTAAAAGTTCAAATATCAGACTTTTTTCGTCAAAAATGAATAAAACTAGTACTAAATGACCAAGGCAACCAAACACAAAAACTGAAGAAGCAACAGCTCAGCCAGCAACTTCGAGTGAAAGCCCAATGAGGTGTGGCATAGGAGGGGCCTTGGGACTGGGTGAACCCAGCAGAACCTGGGGGTAAGCCCAAGATATTAGCCAACATCATGAATAAGATGGAAACTTGGTGCACTCGTTTTGAGAGCATTGAATCAGCGAAAAGAGACATATCGGAAATTAAAGAAATAGTGGAAGATTTAACGGAACAAATGACTCAAGTGGAAGCTGGGCAAGACAGAACAAAAGGCAGGAGAAAGGCTCAAGAAGAAAAAGCAAAAACATGGGACACAGAAAAGAAATGATGGACAAAATTGATCATATGAAAAATGAGAATAATTGGACTGAGAGAAGGAATCAAGAGGAAAGACCCAATGTGCTTTAAAACATGGATCCCAAAAATGCAGGGACAAAACAAAGCTGCAAATTGAAAGGGCTCACCCGACCCTCAGACCCAGAAGAACTGGCAAAAAATGACCACGACCAGTCTTGGTAAGACTTTTAAGTTATCAGGAGCAGGATGCGAAGTTGGGAGCAGCATATGAATATTCAAAAAATAACAATGGCCCATTGGTGTTGGACAATGAAAGAATAATGATTTTTTCAGGACTTTAGCCCTGACTTGGTCAAACAAAGAAAATAATTTGATGAGGTAGAGAGACAATTGCGATCCATAAACTTAAAATATTCATTGATTTACTCAGCGCTGCTGAGTGTTGACATCCCAGAAGGTAACTGAAGAATTTTCAAGAATAAAGAAGAAATGAAAGAGTTGTAGTGAAAAGATTTGAGCTGCCAGATAAGAAGATTGAAAAGACCATTTTGGAACGGGACTAACTGAAAGATGTATTTTTTTTCTATTTTGTATTACTGAGCGATCTTGTTTTTGCTGGAAAGTGGCAGAGTGGGGCCACTGAAGTAAGAGGGAGCGCAACAGTTTTAAAAGATTAATTTTCTTCAGAAGATTCCGCAAGCTTTTCTTGCAGGCTTCTAGGTTCTATTTACATCACCATCAGAGCTAGAGGATGTGTGTGTGTGTTTCTTAAAGGGGAAATATGTATGTTTCTTAAAAGGGCAATGTAACAATATTATTTTTAAAACTAAAAAGCTTTTATTGTTATACAATATTTGTTTGAAAAACAGTTTGGATAAAACACTAAAGTTTATTAGTCTTAATATTAATGAGTCAAATAGGGAAGTGAAATGAAAAAAGGTGTTTTTCAAATCTAAAGAAATTAAAAGCAGATATAATCTTAATGCAGGAAACTCATCTCACCAAATTGGAACATGATAAATTAAAAAGAGGATGGGTAGGACAAATAATATAGTCTCTCTTGGGTTCAAAGGCAAGAGTGTGGCAATTCTAATTAATAAAAATACACCAGTATTAATAGAAGATACAGCAATTGACCAAGCTAGAAGGTATGTAATGGCATATTGTAAAAAAAATTATGGAGAAGCATTGATATTTATGCCCCAAATTATGACAATCAAACCTTTTTAAAGCATATCTTCTTAAAAACAGCAGCGATAAGGTAAAATATATTGGTCAAAGAAGATTTTAATTTTTACTTGGATCTAATGCTAGATAAATCTGCTTGAATAGTAATGAGGCAAAAGCAGCAAAAACCACAATTTCGTATATAAAGAATCTAAATCTTATTGATATATGGAGGTAATTAAATCCCACAGATAGGGACTACTCCTTTTATTCAAGGGTACACAATTCACTTACAAAGATTGATTTATTTTTAATGTTTGCCCAGTTAAAAACTAGAGTGATAGAAACAGAATACCCAGCGAGGCTTCTATCAGATCACACACTAACATTAACTATTGCAATAATATAAAAGCAAGAAAATATATATGGAAGTTGTGTCAATACCACACTACTGAAAAGAACAGACTTCTGCAAGTTTATAAAGAGATAGATAGAAATATTTTGTGAAACAAAGTAGCCATATGTTAATAATAGCTTTTTTGATATGGGACACCCTCAAAGCATATTTGAGAGGACAAATTATATCATATACAAAGAGTATTGAGAGAGAATATATGGCAGAAGTAAGCAGTTTAGAGAAAAATATAGAGTTAGAAAAAAAATAAAAGAATAAGACTACAAGAAGAATATAGACTACTGGAAAATAAAACACTAAGATAAAATACAATAATATAGAACAGAAAAAGCTATATTTAAAAACTAAACAATATTATGAATTTGGTGATCGGGCACATAGTCTTGGCAAATTAAAGCAGAGGAGTCATTAAGAGTGATAATCGCTATTAAAAACAGTCAGACACTAGCATATAAACAAGAAGAAATTAATGTTTTTGGACAACATCACACAAAATCAGAATTACTAGGAGATGAGAATGAAATCAAAGAATTTTTGTTGAATGTTAAACTTTCAAAACTAGAAGACAGAGAAAAGACACTCCCTTTGCAAGAGAAAAAAATTGAAAAGCCTGGGTATCCCAACAGGCTAATAAATGACTGGGGGAGGATGGATTCCCACCTGAGTTTTGCGAACAATTCAAAAAGTATTAATGCCCCTATTCTTTCTTTCTTTGGCTTGGGTTCGCGGACGAATATTTATGGAGGGGTAATGTCCACGTCAGCTGCAGGCTCGTTTGTGGCTGACAAGTCCAATGCGGGACAGGCAGACACGGTTGCAGCGGTTGCAAGGGAAAATTGGTTGGTTGGGGTTGGGTGTTGGGTTTTTCCTCCTTTGTCTTTTGTCAGTGATGTGGGCTCTGCTGTCTTCTTCAAAGGAGGTTGCTGCCCGCCGAACTGTGAGGCGCCAAGATGCATGCTTTGAGGCGATATCAGCCCATTGGCGGTGGTCAATGTGGCAGGCACCAAGAGATTTCTTTAGGCAGTCCTTGTACCTCTTCTTTGGTGCACCTCTGTCTCAGTGGCCAGTGGAGAGCTCGCCATATAACACGATCTTGGGAAGGCAATTGTCCTCCATTCTGGAGACGTGACCTACCCAGCGCAGTTGGATCTTCAGCAGCGTGGATTCGATGCTATCGGCCTCTGCCATCTCGAGTACTTCGATGTTGGTGATGAAGTTGCTCCAATGAATATTGAGGATGGAGCGGAGACAACGCTGGTGAAAGCGTTCTAGGAGCCGTAGGTGATGCTGGTAGAGGACCCATGATTCGGATCCGAACAGGAGTGTGGGTATGACAACGGCTCTGTATACGCTAATCTTTGTGAGGTTTTTCAGTTGGTTGTTTTCCCAGACTCTTTTGTGTTGTCTTCCAAATGCGCTATTTGCCTTGGCGAGTCTGTGTCTATCTCGTTGTCGATCCTTGAATCCGATGAAATGGTGCAGCCGAGATAGGTAAACTGGTTGACCGTTTTGAGTTTTGTGTGCCCGATGGAGATGTGGGGGGGCTGGTCGTCATGGTGGGGAGCTGGCTGATGGAGGACCTCAGTTTTCTTCAGGCTGACTTCCAGGCTAAACATTTTGGCAGTTTCCGCAAAACAGGACGTCAAGCGCTGAAGAGCTGGCTCTGAATTGTCAACTAAAGCGGCATCGTCTGCAAAGAGTAGTTCACGGACGAGTTGCTCTTGTGTCTTGGTGTGAGCTTGCAGGCGCCTCAGATTGAAGAGACTGCTATCCGTGCGGTACCGGATGTAAATAGCGTCTTCATTGTTGAGGTCTTTCATGGCTTGTTTCAGCATGATGCTGAAGAAGATTGAAAAGAGGGTTGGTGCAGCCTTGCTTCACGCCATTGTTAATGGAGAAGGGTTCAGATTATTAATGAATTAATGAATTATTAATGAATGTTCTGAACCAAGCAATAGGAATACAGACCCTCCTGGAATAATTCTCAACCGTGATTATTACTGATTTACCAAAAAAAGGAGGACCCATTAAAAACTTCATCATATAGACCAATCTCTCTGTTAAATGTGGATTATGAGATACTAGGAAAAGCACTACCAAAGACAATATCTACCAAAATTGATACATACAGACCAGGTAGGATTTGTTAAAAGAAGACATTCCTCAAATAGTCTAGGAAGGTTATTTAATACAAATGGAAAAATTCAAATGGAATCCAAGTCTCTCTGGACACGGAAGAAGGGTTTGACTGTTTGGAATGGTCCTTTCTATTTAAAACAATGGAAACATTTGGCATAGGCAGAACATTTATAAACTGGATAAAAACTTTATATCATAAACTGCAAGCTAAAATTATAACCAATAATCAGATATTAGTAATATTCCCCTTGATAAATCGAGTAGACAGTGATGTCCCCTGCCCCCAAGTGCTTTTTATTTTAGTGATTGATCAGCTGGTGGAGATAATAAGGAATCCAGATATCAGGGGCTTCAAAGTTGGATAAAAAGAACAGAAAATTAGTCTATTTGCCGATAATGCGCTAATATACCCATCAGACCCGGCTAAATCTTAGGAAAAATTACAAGGAACACTCAAAATATGAAGTAATATCTGGTTTTTAAAAATGGACAAATGCAATTAAGACATTTTGAATATGGAAGATACCAAAATGGAAGTAAATTTAAATGGAAGCCAGATGAATTAAAATATATTGGAATAGCAACTGACAACAATTTACAAAATCTGTATTAACTAAATTATGTTCCTCTTTTGGGGAAGATAGAAGAAGACCTGCAGAAATGTAGACACTGACCAGTTACTATAGTGGGAAGGGTTAATTGTGTCAAAATGGAAGTAATGCCAAGATTGCAGAATCTTTTTCAATTGTTGGCTATTCCTTTACCTAAAAATTTCTTTAAATTATTAAACATTCATATTAGACCATTCCTATGGAATAATAAGGTACCAAGAATCGCACTGAAGTGGGACTACGGGCTGGGAGGACTTAGACTCTCAGATTTTTAAAAATGCCACCTTGCTACATTGGCTAGATTTCTTACAGGCCTCTTTGTGGAAGACAGCCCCCCCCCCCCCCACCTATGTTTGGATTCAGATGGGATTGCACTCAATAGGGGAGGGAAAAGCAAAGGTTTTTATCTATAAATGTCTGGGGGAAAAAAACCTGATAATCCCATACTAATGCATATGATCAGAACGTGTCAAGAAATTAATGAATGTAAAGGGGAGAAAAAAATAAGGATATAAATAAAAGCACCACAGTGAAAAATGTGTTATTGATAGGCAATAGAATATTAAATTTGTGATATGTCAAAGGCATAAGATATATTAAAGACTGTAATATGGAAGAAACTCTTATTTCCGTTTAACAACTGAAACACATATACGGAGAGGCCAATGGGATATTCTTCTGTTTTCTCCCGCTTAGATCGTTCTTAAGAGAAAGATGGGGACCAACGTTGATCCCACCTGAAATTAGTGAAATGGAATGAACGGTTTGGGTGGGGAATACACTCAAATTTATAACAAAAATGTTCTGCTCTCTTGAGTGAAGCTGCAAAAACAGTTTTACAGAGGTTAAGGGAAAGATGGGAGTCGGATTTGGGTGTGGTGATTTCAGAAAGAAGCTGGTCAGATTGGTGTAAGGACAGCATGACATCAATTAGAAATGCAAGATACGGATTGGTTCATAATAATTTTTTACACCAATTACATCTTACCCCACAGAAATTACATAGATTAAAAGCAAAAATATCAGAGATGTGTTTGATATGTAGGACCTAGGAATTTTTCTATATGCTATGTGGTTGTGCATGAAGGTGAGGGCATTTTGGCAAGACATCACAGAAAAATTAACCTGGACAACCGGAGTGGCCTTCCTAGGCAACCGGAGCTATATCTGTGAGATAATTTTATGGAAATAAGCAACAAATTGAATAAATATCAAATCTCATTTATATAGGATTGGTGGGAGCAAGAAAATTTATTGCAATCACTTGGAAGTCTCTACTGGACTATGGAAATAAAGCTGCATACCTATGGGGAAAAAAAACACACACAAAATGGAAGTAAATTTAAATGGAAGCCAGATGAATTTAAAGAATAAATATGACAATTTTAGAAAGATCTGGCAGTCATACCTGGGCCATATAGGGGCCCAAAAAGTTATTTTAAAAAATGGGACTAAAAATGTTACAATTCTACATATCCAAACGTGATTTCCCCAATTGTATTCTCTATATTTAAAAGTTATGTAAGTTCTGACAATTTGCGGATCTGTATGTGTGGATAGGGGAGGGAGGGCCTCTTTTGTTTTTGTTGTTTGAAAGGAAAAGTTTAATATATTGCGATATTGTAGATTTTTTTAATGTATATTTTTGAAAAAATTAAAACTATGATTAAAAAAAGAAATGAGAGGGAGTTCTGGATATAGCCATGGGTTTGGAACAAACAGTATCCCAGTAATAGAGCAGAAGGTTTGTGCTCCAGAACTAGCTGTGTATAAAATCATGAGTGGCCAAGATATCCTAAATTGCGAGGGGTACAGATAGGTTAGACTTGCATGTAGCAGAGGTGTTTAAAACAAGTGGGCTTCAGTTTAGAGTAAGGGGTTTAGAGGTGAACTGAGAATATTTTTTTTCATGCAGCTGTGTTTGGAATGTGGAACAACTGGCTGAGGAGTTGTTGCATCAAGAGACAGCTCAGAAATAATCTTGTGACACCCAAAATACCAATTTGACAGACTACAGCCTGGTTTTATCTGTTGCTATTAATGTAGATATGAAGAGGAGTGATGGACAAGATTGATCATATGAAAAATGAGAATAATTGGACATATCGAGAATACATACAAAATTCAAGTATTTTATCCATTAATTATTTTTACAAATGGTGAAATCTGTTTTTCTATTGAAGATGTTTATCTCAAAATTGGTTAAAGTTGACAATGAAGTTCACCAGTTTTTTAGTTGAAATTGATTTTATATTGTGTATAGCTATGTTTTAAAGGAGATAAATTGTGGCTTTTTTTTAGTGTAGGTCACATACAAATACTTCAAAACAGATCTCATTTAAAATACTGGAGCTTAGCTCAAGCCAGACAGGCTAGGCTGTCTCCAAGTGCCTGAGCAGTAGCTTTGGGGAGTGCCTATTGGGACTTAACTAAGGGATTTTTGTTTTGAAAAACAATAGATAAAAAAACTTGGAGGATTAGGTTCGGAGCCGTAGTCTGTCTGAGTACAGTTGGCTGTTCTAAGAGGGTCATGTGGTTTTGAAAGCGGAGAGAGTAAAACAGGCTTTTTCTCTGTGTGAGAGAGGGAAACTTGGACTGGAACAGGACAAGTTGGCAAGCTTGTGGAAAACAAAACATTTTGAAGATGGGTTGTGAGTTCTTAGTTCAGCCTGGTCAAAGCCCTTGTGGCCCTTACAAGAGAGGACTGGCTGCATAATGTTTCACTTGAAATAAGGGAAACAAAAAGGAACTTTGTGATGACCTGAAAGAAAGAGGTTATCATCTGGAAAACCCTGATGGGGCAAGTTTTTTGGCAAGATGCTGATGTGGCTGATTAAAAGGAATCAGTTTGTGTCCAGCAACCAAAAAATCTCTCTCTGAAAACTGACAAGTACCCTCCTGAGCAGTGAACATTTACCTTTCAAGCACCAAAGCCTGGTGGACTTCATAAATGTTAAATTCTGTGCACAGTATAAGAATTGCCTGTAACCAATGAACTTGGAGGAGTGAGAAGTGAGATCAGACTGTGAATCAAATAACTTTTCTAAACTTGCATACACATTACATACATGTGCGTTTAGAATTAGAAGGGGGTTAAGTTAATAGTTAAAGTTTGATCCTGTTTTCATGTTTAAAGATAATTAAAAGCAACATCTGTTTAAGTAACCATTTGTCTTGGTGAATTTCTGTTGCTGCTGGGTTTTGGGGTCCTCTGGGCTCATAACAAAACAAAACAATTGAGCATATTCCTAATATTACGTTCTGAGAAATTATGTATTACATAATTTCCTTTTTGGGGTAAAACAAGAATAAGCAGCTGCAACTGACTTTTCAAGATTATCAACTAATTCCTAACTCAAATTTATGTCAGAAATCTCAAATCGCATTCTTTTTGATTTGGCCATTCTTTGTCCACTGCTGTTAAAATATGGCTTTTTGGCCTTCACTGAATTAGCTTCTTTGTTGCAAATAAAAATTAAACAACTGTGATAGATCTGGAATTATTTGTTGATAGTAAATCTAATTTTTTTTCGATAAATTAGTTTAAAAGTATAAGAGAAGTTTGAAATAAGTTTATTTAAAAAATGGCAGCGTTGCTACTGGCATACACCTGCAGGAAGCCATCTTAGTGCTTTTCTGCGGGGTCCAACCGCCCAGTCCGACTGCCATCAGCTCTGTACAGTCTTTAAATGGCCCGTTAAAGGAGCCAAGGATGGTTTATTTTAAAATATCGCAACCACTGGGTGTGGCCTAAAATGGCGGCTCTTATGATTCACGATCATATAAGCCCATGAGGGGTTTCAGAAGCTGGGGAAGTAGAAGAGTGGGGCAGGGCACCAGAAAACAGGGAAGTTACCTCCATTTGAGAAGGAGATGACCCACAAGATGGTGACCTTGGTGGCTGACCATTGAGACCTCTGAGGCTGAAAAAAACACTGGTAGTGGGCTGTTGGTGACTCGAGACAACAAACATGAGCTCTGTGCTGCTGACGACTGGGGTCATGGAACTCACAACAGACCGCTGGATACTGGCTAAAGGGGTACAGGGTATCAGAACCAGGATGCGAGAGGGTGCTGAAAATGTAGATCAGGAGCTTGGATTGCTGACAGTGTGGCTGTAAAGGCCATGGGAGTGCTGGAAGTGACTCTGGGGGGACTCTTTTGCTCCTCTTCCTCTGACTGTAAGGGGCGCTAGTGGTGAATCTTTGCCTTTCAGTTGATAAGATGATTGGTTAGTTGGTGACTGTAAAACTACCTCTTTGTTATTAAGTGGCAAAAAGGATCAGAAGAGTTGATGTCCACAAAGAAGAGAACAGGATGCAAGAATATGAGATAATAAGGAGTGAGATTGGGACTCTGTTGCACTACTGATAGCTAACTAGGACCTGACAGGCCAAATAGACTCCTGTCTCATAATTACAGTTAATACTAAATTCGAATGTGCTTTAATGAAGTCTTGTAGTTTAAATCCATATTGTTCAAATGTAATGAAATTTTGTGTTTTTACAAAGCAACAATAATAGCTTTTCCTCTTTCTCTTGCTGTTCAGGACAGAGGACATGCTTTGATCAGCAGATGTTGAAGTCGCTTTAATCGCTGTGGATATCATCGTGCCTTATTCAACATGGGGTTTGGAAGTGACCTTCAGAATTCTCACGAGGCTTTGCTAAAATTGCAAGAGTCTGAGCTTAAATTAATGGAGACACTGAAAAAGTTGATGTCTCTAAGGGTTAAAAGTGACAAAGAGTATGCATCCTTCTTACAGAATATTTGCCAGCAAGTGGAAAAGCATGAAGCATCCTCACCAGTGGTCTTTGTTAGCAATGTCTCTCAGGTAAATTGATCATTTTTCCAGCCTCTCTCTATCCAATAGTTTTTAAAAATATTTTATTTACAAATTTTAAACCACAATAATGATTAAATTACATGAAATTAAAGTTATTTCAAAAACATTTAAAAAAAACCTCCCCCCAAAACCCCGAGAAAGAAAAAAAAAAGTGTAAAGAAAGATGGACCAGAGAAAACCAAGGGAATAGAGCATTTATATCATAAAGTCTAATGTTGGAGGTTACCAAAAAATGAGGTCTATAAAACATACAAATGCACATTTTTAAATATGGGGGCCATATTTTCCAAAATACATGATATTCATTTTGTAAACTTAAATAATCTTCTCAAGTGGTAGTTCTGCATGCCATCTTTCCATACCTAAATCTGTATCTAACTTCCATGATATTGCCATACATTACCTAGAAATTACTAAAGCATTGTGTACAAATTCAATTTGATACATAGTTAATTTTAATTTAGGTCTTAAAACCTTAATATTACTTAATAAAAATAACATCAGATCCTGTGGGAACTTAGCCCTTGTAATCTGTTCCAAAAAATATCACCAACTTCCAGCCAAAAATATTTAACCTTAGGACACTGCCAAGTAGAATGCAAAAAATTCCAATCTCGCATCCAGACCTAAAACATAAATCTGAATTAGCAGGATTCAATCTATTTAATTTTTGTGGAGTCAAATATAACTGATGCAAAAAATTATATTGAACTAACCTATATGTAACATTTATAATTTTTGTCATATTATTTTTGCATTCCATCCAATCTTCCTCATTTATTTATCTGTTTAGATCCACTTCTCACCTTAATCTTAATTTATGCACCCCTATTTTGGGGGCTTTCATTTGAAGTAAATTATACATTATGGAAATAAATTTATTTTCATTACTGTTACGAATCAATAATTCTAGTTCACTCCAGCTAGGTATCATCAAATGGATCTATTTTAATCAATAATGCCGTAACTTGATAGCAAAGGAAAGTATTATTCGGCACATTTAAATATATTTTTCATTCGTTCGAATGTTATAAATCTTTCTGCTTCAAAGCAATCTTCTATCCTCTCAATGCCCATCTACATCCGTCCTCATAGAAAATGGAATATCTCTTTTGACAAAGGGACATCTTTCATGAAACTAAACCCTCCATACTTATTTCATTATCAATATTATTCCATAATTCAATCAAATGTTTCAAAATAGGTGTCACCCTACTTGCCATTCCTTGAGACTTGTTTTTATTTCTTTAAAGTCCTGGGCTTGCGTGGTACATCAAACAGAACAATTGAGCAGAATAATGAAGGCACATGCAGAAAACTTAAATGTTGGACCCTTGTATAGATTGACCATGATGATCAAAGATAAGCAGCAAGTGAAAAAAAACTACCAGAGTATGCAGCAACACCTGGAAGCTGAAATGTGTAAGGTAATTCAAAGTGCAGACATGAGTTTGCTCTTGGGTTATAGATTTAGTCTCCCTTATTTTTTTATCATGTGGCAATGGTTAGATCTGAATGGGTGCCACTGACTCCCTTTTCACTGAAAATGGGATTTCTCATGCAGTATTGTAAAGAGTGGTTTAGGACACCATTAATGAATATTTAGGAAGAATTAAAATTTGTTGTCATGAACCTGTCACAAATTTATTGTTTTGGAGCAGCATTACTATAAATTACATTTGAAATAAATAAATTAGTGCGACAGAAGAGAAACTGAGGTAGTATTTTTTTTTAATTTTTTATTTTTCACACCATAAATCACATTAGCCATGATATACACTATTTCTTTTTCACACATATACAGTGACTTTTTCTCCCCCCCCCTCCCTCCTCCCAAGCCACCCCCCCACCCCCCCCTCTCATCCATTTTAGGTATACAATCTAGGTTGCATTAAGCCAGTCAGACAATGTTGTCATTCAACAAAAATACACCAGAAATTCTACTGAGTCCATTCTTTTCTTTCCTTCTCCTTCCATCAACTTAGGTAATGTTTGTCCCCGGTAGGTTTTCGCTATTGTTGGGTCACTGGAGCCCAGCACTTCCATTCCTCTCTCCCTCTCTCCAAATTCTCCCCCCTCCCTTGTCTCTGCTTGCCCCACCCCAGTTTCTGCTCTTTCCCCATTCCCCCCTACTCTCTGGTTTCTGTTCTTCCTCCCCCCCACCCCAACTCTCTCATCTCTGTTCTTCCCCCTCCCCTGCAGTCTCTTCTCTTCAACCCCCCTCCCCAATCTCTGTTCTCCCACTCCCCCTTCCTGTTCTCTGCTTCCCCACACCCCCACCCCTCCCCAATCTCTGTTCCCCTCCTCAATGTCTGCCCTCACCCCACCTGCTCCCTGGTCTCTGCTTCACCCCACCCCCCCTCCCCCACCCCCTGCTCCCCCACTCTCCCTTCCTATTGTCTGCTTCCCAACTCCCTCACCCCTCCCTGATCTCTGCCCTCATCCCGTCCCCTTCCTGGTCTCTCTTTCCCCCCTCCCCACCCACTTTGCGATCCTGCTCCCCCCCACCTCCTCGCTGGTCTCTGATTTCCCCCATCCCCTCACTGCTCTCCCACCCCCTTGCCAGACCTTGGTCCCCTCTTACCCTCCCCCCCCCCCCATCCCAAACCCCTCCCACCTTCCTGAATCCTCTCTCCTCAGCCATTTTATTCCTTCATTTATGTAGAATTTCCTAAAATCATGATGTTAGTCAATTTCCATCTGCTCTCACTTTCACATGATCCATATCTCAGGGGATTGGCTAGGATCCAATATCCACACAAGCCCACATCTTCAATTTTTTTTAGTCACATTTCCTTCCAGGCTGCCTCCTGTAAAAACTCCATTTCATTCTTCTGTCTCCAGCAGGTGACAAGACTTATTCCACTTGTTCCTTGGAAGTGTTTTCCTTCCTCTTTAAATGCAGCTTACCCTCTTATCACAGTTGACAGAGTTCTCAACCACATCTCTATTTTCTGTACTTCTGCTCAGGTCCTCTGCCAGCCAGAGGAAGATGGGTTCCAGATGTCCTTACCATCCATCCTTCAGCCTCTTCATTCAATGATCTCCATAATCTCTGCCACTTCAACAAGATTTACTTACCAACCTCCTGTAATCATCTCTTCCCCTTTCAACATTCCAAAGGAATGATTATTTCCAGGTCCACTCTTCCACTTCCATCATCCATTCCCTTTCTGATGGCAATTTCCCATGCATTTGCAGGAGATACACAAGTTGTCTTTTTATCTCTGTCCCTTATCATCATTCAGGCACCAAATCAATCCTTCCAGATGAAGCAGATGATGTGTATTACTTAAATTCTGTGTTTTGCATTTAGTGCCCATGGAGTGGTCTTCCATACAATGGAGAAAACACAAGTTGGGTTGCACATTGCAAAACACCTCTTTATGGTTTGTGAGGAAGAGCCTTAGCCTTTTTATGAAAGTTGCCTGTTCATTTAGTTCCATGAGCTAATTACCTATCTTTTTAATTCTCAATCCTACTTAGTCTTCCCACATCGTTCCATTGAAGCTAACAAGAGCTTCAGGAACAGCATCTCATCTGCTATTTGGGTGCATTGTAGCTTTGGGACCCATTGTTGAATTAAGCAATTTCAGACAATAAACTCTTTCTGTTAGTGTCAAAATATGTTTAATGTAATTTAAGATCACCTCTCTGAAATGTTATCTTGGTTATTCGCTCTGCACAATTGCTGAGTATTTCAAAGACTGAATGTTTGGATTACTCATTTTTCACTCAGATGCTCTCCCATTTAAACAGTACCGCACTATCCTTAACTTTGTGAAGTGTAGGCCATTTAATGTTGTACATAGCAACTGAACAGGTTACTTGGCTAGCAACTCCTCAATTCCTTCAGTTGCTTTGCCTTCCAGGCTGCCTCTTGTTATGACTATGGCACCATTGTTTTACTCCTATCCATTTATTTCCATTGATGGAATTCTATCGATGGGCAGGATTTGGAGCCGAGAGCAAGTGAAGGGAGAGCCAAAAAATGCCAGAAAAAGGTGAGTGATTAGCTTGGCTAATCAACGAGAGCAAATAAAAGGAAGAAAAAGCCATGGAGAGGCCATTGTAGGAGTGATCCAGTGTAATTGTGAGTCTTACAAGCTTGAGTGTGAAGAGGTGGAGGAAGTGGTCCAGGTGTTGGGAGTGACATCAAGTCTTCAGGAAGAACAGAGGAACTGTTAACAACAGGTAAGGTTTTTGAGTGCACCTGTGCTGAGAGGAAATACTGATGCTTTAATTGGGAGGCTGAGGTCAGGTCAGTTATTTTTCTGACTTATCACACAGACAGTGGGAAGCAGACAGAATTTGGAAAGGTACAGAAATAATAGGGTTGTTGTCATGGGAGACTTCTGCTTCCTTGATATTGATTGGCATCTCCTTAAGAGTTAAATGGGGAAGAATATGTCAGGTGTTTGTGGAAGGATTGCTGATAATGCACTATATGGAATGGCTCACTAGAGGAGAGATTGTTCTGGATGGAGTACTGGGCAACAAACCTGGTCATGTGACAGACCTCTCAGTGGGTGAGTGTTTTGGAGTCAGTGACCACAAGTCTCTGATCTTTAGCATAGTTGTGGACAAGGGTAGGAGCAGACAGATTAGGAAATTGTTTAATTGGGAAAAGACAATTTATGATTATATTAGTCAGGAACATGGAAGAGTAAATTGGGAAATGTTCAGGGGCCAATTCCACAAAGTTCTGGATAGGCTTCACCAATTGAGACAGAGAAAGCATAGTAGGATAAAGTTGACAAGAGAGGTGGAACAGTTAGAAGGAAGTATACAAAAAAGGTATAAGAAGCAAAGGATAGGAAAGGCTCATGAGAATTACAAGGTAGCCAGGAATGGACTTGGGAACGCAAGAAGGACCGTGACATGGACTTGACAAGTTCTACATGTTTGTAGGACAGCTTAGGGATAAAGGGGGGGGGGGGGGGGGAGTGAAATATGCTTGAAGATGGAAGATGTGGAGGGGTTAGGGAGAAGGACCTTGGTGAATGTGAGGTCAGCATGGAAAAGGCAAGTATGCTGGAGCACATAGAGACTAAAAAAGAGGAGGTGCTGGTGCTCTTAAAAGCATTCAGAAAAATTAATCCCAAGGACAGGGTGGGATGTACCCTAATGGAAGCAAGGGAAGAGATTGTTGGTGCATTGGTCATAATCTTTGCATTCTCCCTGGCCATGGGGGTGGTACCAGAGAGTAGCAAATGTAATTTCCTTGTTCAAGAAAAGGTCAGAGGGAGAATCCTGTGAATTACAGATCAATGAGTCATGTCAGTGGTGGGCAAACTATTGGAGAGGATTTGACCATTTGGAGAAGCAATGTCTTAATAGGGAGAGTCAGTATGGCTTTGGGAGGTGCAGATAGTGTCTCACATGTTTAATTGAGTTTTTCAAGGAGGTGACAAAAGAAATTGCTGAAGATAAGGTGCTGGATGTGCTGTACATGGATTTTAGTAAGGCTTTTGACAAGGTTCCCCATGGTAGGCTCACCCAGAGCATTCGTGATCTATGGAAATCTGGTTGTGCAAACTTGGAATTAGCAGAGGTTGCTAGGAGATGAAGCATATTTTGACTGGAGGTCAGTGAAGAATGGTTTTCTGCACGGATCTGTTTTGAAACCCCTGTTCTTCGTGAGTGTTATAAATGATTTACACAAAGAGGTGGAGGGGTAGTTCAATAAGTTTGCAGATGACACAAAGGTGGGAAGTGTGGTGCAGAGTGTAGAAGGTTGACATAGGTTACAACAAGATAGAGATAGGATGCAGACTTGGGCAGAAAAGTTGCTGATGGAGTTCAATCTGGAAAAGTATAAGATGATGCACTTCGGAAGGTCAAATTTGGAATATGTGATTAATGGCAGAATTCTTAGCAGTATGGAGGAATAGAAGTGGTGTATGACCATAGATCTGCTGCATGAGTTGATAGGATGGATAAGAAAGCATAGGGGATTAAGTTCAAGAGCCAGAAGGTGATGCTGCAATTCTATCAAACTCTGGTTTGACCAGACTTGGAGTATTGTGTTCATTTCTGGTCAGGATGTGGAAGCTTTAGAGATGGTGCAGAGGAAGTTGACCCAGATGTTGTCTGGATTTGAGAATATGACTTCTTAAGAAAGGTTGACCAAGCTAGGACTTTTCCCTTCAGAGCAATGGAAGATGAAGCAACTTAATAGAGCTGTATGTATAAGATTATGAGAGGTGTAGACAGGTGACAATCAGCACCTTTCAACATCAGGGGGTGAGTGGAAGAAATTTTAGGGGAGATGTCAGATTTTTTTTATACAGAGAGTGATGGATGCCTGGAATGTATTTCCAGGAGTGGTGGTGGAGGCTGGTACAATAGAGAGATTTAAAATACTCTTTCTTCAATATGCACATAGATGTGAGGAAAATAGAGGGTTATGGGTGTGAGCTTGATAGTGGAAGAAAATCATCAGGTTAAGCAGTGTATTTTATACAACAAAGATAAAGGTACATCACCAACATTTTACCCAAAATGTCCCAGCTTGGTCAACCTTTGTTCAGAAGACATTCTCAAATCTAGGCAATATCTTGGTAAATCCCCTTTGTACTATCTCGAAATCCAGACTTTCGTGTTTTACTTTTGTAATGACAGTGGAGAAAGTTTACATAGGGTGGCACTTCATCATGGGCCAAAGGACCCATGCTGTGCTATACTGTTCTATGACTTTAAATGCACCTTCCAACTTTATCTTCTAAGCTGTTGTGATGGGGGTGGGCGGATGTCATGTTATGTTGTGGGGTTAGACTGTTAATCCCTTCTCTCTCCAAAAAAGTTTTTTAAAAAGAGTTAATAAAGGTTGAAGTAGTTTTTAAAAAAAAAAGTAGAAGGAAAAATTGTTGGAAGATCTAATAAACAGTACAAGATGTTACCAAAGAAAGAAAAAACAGCTGTAACTTCACAAGAAATTGAACAAGAAAAAAAGACAGGCCTTGAAGAAGGATCCTGGAGCTATCTGGAAGGTAAGAGTCCATGGAGAAAAGCCTAGAGCTAGGGAGACCTTGGACATTGCTGTACAATGTCTCCCCCGACAATGGCCGTCTGCTACAGGAGAAGAAGTGACTCCTCGCCCATGTGCAGAGCACTGAAAAAAACAGGCAATTAAAAAAAAAAGTCCAAGAAGCCTCCAGCTCCAATGATCAGGATGAAACCAAAGAAGAACGGGAATTACATCTAGAACAAGGAGCAATGGCTAAAAAGACAGAAAAAATGAGAGAGCCTTGTATATTTACAGTTGAAATGAAGAAATACATGGAAAATTTTCAACAATCTTTGGTGCAATTAACAGCAGAAGTTAAAAAGTGTAATGAGAGTATGGTTGAAAATAAGAATTTTACAAAGAAGGTGGAAAGAACAATGCAGCAAGTAGATAAGAAATTTGAAGTTGTGGAAGAAAAAAATTAAAGGAAATTAATTTGAAATTCAAAATGTTAAAGAACATAAAAAATCGAAGCTGAAGCAGCTGCAACAAAAGACCAACTAACTAAAAAAATTGACATTTTAGAAAATTCTAGTCAAAATAATATAAAAATTGTTGGACTTAGAGAAGATGTAAAGTTTTTTACAACATTGGAGTTTACAATTCTTGGGGATAACTGAATTTCAAGGAGACAATGAAATTGAAAGAGCTCAGAGCGTTACGGCCGAAGCCACAACCAGATCAAAGTCCATATCCAATATTGGTTAAATTGCTTCATTATGAAGTAAGAGAAAAGATATTGGAACTGGTGGCGAAACAAGCAAAAGTAAAAAATAAAATCACCATTAATTTACAATGGAAATTAAGATCTTCTTTTACGCTGATATAAGTTTTTAATTGTTGGAAAAAAAGAATTCAATGCGGACTAGAAGGGCCTAATGGCCTGTTTCCGTGCTGTAATTGTTGTTATGTTATGTTAAAAATGCACTATGGTAGAAAGGTTTCCAGAAGTATTGAAAGTTTTTGTTCCAGATGGGAAAAATAGATTCTTTATAGAACCAAATGAGGAAAAGGTGTTTGCAGACTCATTGCCTGAGAAAGAGAGACAAGAAATGAGTGATGTTTGAAATTCTGAATGACTATAATTCTGAATGACTATAGCTGATAATATCGAGAAGGAAAAAAGGAAATATTTTTAAAAATTTTTGTGACAGAGTGAATATTAGGGAGGAAAGTTTTAACCTGAGGGATCTATAAATAAATAAAAATTTGCAAATGGTAAAGATTATATAGGTCTAATGCAATAAGGGACAGTACAGTAATTTGAGAGGGCAAGTTGGAAGTGAATGACTAACTTCTATGGAATCATGAGGGCTGGTGTGGTTTCGACCACAACTCCTATAAATCAGGATTTTAAAGACATTTCTTTAACAATGTATGTCTTTGGGGGGGGGGGCGCGAGGGGGTTCTAATTTTTTGGGTTTTTTTTCTTTTTCTCAATAGACCTAAATATATTTTTAAAATTAAGAAATATAATATTAGTGTTTTTAAAATGAGGGATGGGAGTGGAAAGATGGATGGTTACTAGATTTTATAAAGAGAACTGATGGGTAGAAAATTGACTTTTATTAGTATTAATATTAACGGGGTACAGAATCAAATAAAGCAGAAAAAGTTATTAATGTATGTGGAAAAAAAGCAAAAATAGACACTGCCTTTTTACAATGTTATGGGCCCAGAAGACTCCAAAAACCACCAGCAATAGAAATTCACCAAGACAAATAGCTACTTAAATAAAAGTTGCTTTTAATTATCTTTAAACATGAAAACAGGATCAAACTTTAACTTATTACTATCAACTTAACCCCCTTCTAATTCTAAGTGCATGTATATGTAATGTGTATGTAAGTTCAGAAAGGTTCTTTGATTCACCACCCAATCTCACTTCTTACTCCTTCAAGTTCACTGGTATCAGGCAATTCTTATACTGTTCACAGAATTTAACAATTATGAATTTCACCAGGCTTTGGTGCTTGAAAGATAAATGGTTACCGCTCAGGAATGTTCTTGTCGGTTTTCAGAGAGATTTTTTGGTCGCTGGACACAAACTAATTTCTTCTAATCAGCCACAACAGTGTCTTGCTGAAGAAACTTGCCCTATCAGGGTTTTCCATATGATAACCTCTTTTTTCAGGTCACCACAAAGTTCCTTTTCTGTTTCTCTTATTTCAAGTGAAACATTATGTAGCCAGTCCTCTCCTCTTGTATGTATCACAAGGGCTTTGAACAGGCTGAAGTCAGAACACATAATTCATCTTCAAAATGGGGTTTTTCCACACGCTTGCCAGCTTGTCCTGTTGCAGTCCCAGCTGCTGCTGCTGAACTGTAAAACTCAATTTTCTCTCTCTCTCTCTCTCTCTCTCTCTCTCTCTCTCTCTGAGAAAAACCACATGACCCTCTTAGAACAGCCAACTCCACTCAAACAAAGTGTAGCTATGGACCTAATCTTCTAAGTTCGTTCATCTATTTGTTTTCCAAAACAATAATCCATTAATCCTCAGCATGCCCAATTAACACCTACTTATGAAGTCCTTATAGGCATTCTTCAAAGTTTGTGCAAAGGCACACAGAGCCTGAACTGTCTGGCTTGAGCTGAGCTCTGGCATTTCAAATGAGATCTGTTTTGAAGTGTTTGTATGTGATCTCTACTAAAAAATAACCTGCCACAATTTATCTCCTGTAAAATATAAATCCTGTATGCAATATAAAATATAACATAATCTGTCACAACAAGAAAAACATTTGACAGAAAAAGAACATGAAAAATTTAAAAGAGATTGGGTAGGAACTGTAATCGCATCTTTATTTAGTTTAAAAACTAGAGGTACAGCAATACTGATAAATAAAAATTTACCAGTGAAAATACTGGACACAATTGTAGATATATCAGGAAGATATGTTATAGTAAATTGTCAGATTTATTTGGAACAATGGACTTTCTTCTTCTTCTTTGGCTTGGCTTCGCGGACGAAGATTTATGGAGGGGGTAAAAAGTCCACGTCAGCTGCAGGCTCGTTTGTGGCTGACAAGCCCGATGCGGGACAGGCAGACACGATTGCAGCGGTTGCAGGGGAAAATTGGTTGGTTGGGGTTGGGTGTTGGGTTTTTCCTCCTTTGCCTTTTGTCAGTGAGGTAGGCTCTGCGGTCTTCTTCAAAGGAGGTTGCTGCCCGCCAAACTGTGAGGCGCCAAGATGCACGGTTTGAGGCGATATCAGCCCACTGGCGGTGGTCAATGTGGCAGGCACCAAGAGATTTCTTTAGGCAGTCCTTGTACCTTTTCTTTGGTGCACCTCTGTCACGGTGGCCAGTGGAGAGCTCGCCATATAACACGATCTTGGGAAGGCGATGGTCCTCCATTCTGGAGACGTGACCCATCCAGCGCAGCTGGATCTTCAGCAGCGTGGACTCGATGCTGTCGACCTCTGCCATCTCGAGTACTTCGACGTTAGGGATGTAAGCGCTCCAATGGATATTGAGGATGGAGCGGAGACAACGCTGGTGGAAGCGTTCTAGGAGCCGTAGGTGGTGCCGGTAGAGGACCCATGATTCGGAGCCGAACAGGAGTGTGGGTATGACAACGGCTCTGTATACGCTTATCTTTGAGAGGTTTTTCAGTTGGTTGTTTTTCCAGACTCTTTTGTGTAGTCTTCCAAAGGCGCTATTTGCCTTGGCGAGTCTGTTGTCTATCTCATTGTCGATCCTTGCATCTGATGAAATGGTGCAGCCGAGATAGGTAAACTGGTTGACCGTTTTGAGTTTTGTGTGCCCGATGGAGATGTGGGGGGGCTGGTAATCATGGTGGGGAGCTGGCTGATGGAGGACCTCAGTTTTCTTCAGGCTGACTTCCAGGCCAAACATTTTGGCAGTTTCCGCAAAGCAGGACGTCAAGCGCTGAAGAGCTGGCTCTGAATGGGCAACTAAAGCGGCATCGTCTGCAAAGAGTAGTTCACGGACAAGTTTCTCTTGTGTCTTGGTGTGAGCTTGCAGGCGCCTCAGATTGAAGAGACTGCCATCCGTGCGGTACCGGATGTAAACAATGGACTTTAATGAGTGTATATACACCTAATGTAGATGATGATAAATTTGTCCAAGATATTTTTATGCAATTATCAAATACTAAAGAAAAAATTATATTAAGGGGAGATTTTAATTTTACTTTGGACTCTAAACTGGATAGTTTAGGTGATAAAATGATGAAAAATAAAATAATTAAAATAGCAATAGATTTAATGAAAGATATATGGAGAAGAATTAATCCAAGTGAAAGAGACTTTTTACTCTTTTTGATGTAAAACATTTATGAATAGATATGTTTTTAATTTCTGCACAATTTCAATTTAGAGTGCAAAAGGTTGAGTATCAAGCGTGAGTTCTATTGGATCATTCACTTTTAATTTTGTCAATTTTATTGGAAGAAGAACAAAAAATAGGTTATAGGTGGGAGTTAAATACAACATTGCTGAAGAAAAAAGGATTTTGTGACTTTGAGACAACAGATAACATTTTTTCTTTAAACTAACAATGATTCAGTAATGAGTAAGTTTACAATATGGGATTCTATGAAGGCATATTTAAGAAGTCAAATAATAAGTTATAGTTCAAATGTAAAGCAGGGATAATATGAAAGAGGTGGATCAGTTGGAAAAATATTAATGAAATTAGAGAAGGAACTACAAGTGCAAAAAAAGAGGAGAAAATAATATTGTTAGAATCAAAAAATTAAGATTTAATACAGTACAAACTTACAGAATGGAGAGAGATATAATGAGGTCACAACAAAAAATTTATGAATTAGGTGAAAGAGCTCATAAATTACTAGCATGGCAATTAAAAGCAGAGCAAGTTTCTAGAACAATAATTGCCACTAAGAAAAATACTAGTCAAGTTGCTTATAAATCGCAGGAAATAAATGATAATTTAAAGGAATTTTATGCCAAACTTTATCAATCAGAATCTTTGAAAGATGATAATAAAATAGAAGAATATTTGTGACAAGTTAAATTGCCTATGTTAAATGAAGATAAAAGATTAGAATTATCTAATACTTTTTTCTGAAATAGATGTTTATGAGACCTTAATGTCATTACAGAATAATAAAACATCAGGTGAAGATGGTTTTCCACCAGAATTTTATAAAGAATTTAAGGAATTATTAGTACCTGTATTGATGGGAGTGTTATACCAAATGAAAGAGGTACATGACCTACCAGAATCTTTTGTAACGGTGTTCATAACAGTAATTCTGAAGAAAGGGAAGGATTGTCTACAACCTTCTTCATATAGACTTATATCACTACTGAGAATGGATTATAAAATTGTATCAAAATTATTAACTAATCAGTTAGTTAAATTTTTAGCAAAATTAATAAATATGGATCAAACTGGTTTTATTAAAAACAGAAGAGCAGCAGATAATATAGTTAAATTTTAAGTTTGATAAAAGTAGCACAAAATAGAAATTAGATGCAGAGAAAACATTTGACAGATTGGAGTAGGATATTTTGTTTAAAGTCCTTAATGCATTTTGGATTCCAAAAACTTTTGTAAATTGGATAAAAGCGTTGTATGATTAACCAAAAATAAAAGTTATAAATAGACAAATATCAAAACCTTTTTTGTTAGAAAGGACCTCTAGACAAGGTTGTCCATTATTTGTATTAGCAATAGAGCCATTGGCATAAATAATTACAAGTGATAAAGAAATTAAAGGATTTGAGATAGGTAATAAAGAGCATAAAATTAGTTTGTTTGAGGATGATATAAATATACAGATATATGTAACAAGACCAGAAATATCATTGAATAAGTTGAATATGAGATTAATAGAATATGGATTAGTGTTAGGTTATAAAGTTAATGTTGATAAAAGTGAGGTGATGCCTATGGTTGACAAGAATTATTCACAATGTAAGAGTTGACAAAATTTAAGTGGCAAAAAGAAGCAATTAAATATTTAGGAGTTAAAAATTGATAGAAATATAAATCATTTATTTAAGTAAAATTATTCACTGCTATTAAAAAAGGATAGAAGATGGAAAGACTTACCACTAACGTTAATAGGACACGTGAATTGTATTAAGATGAATATTTTTCCAAAAATACAATATTTATTTCAATCATTACCCATTCATCTGCTTGAAACATTTTTTTAGAGTTTGAATAAAATTATACGAGAATTTACTTGGAAAGGTAAAATGTCAAGAATTGGTCTTGAAAAATTTACCGAATTTTAAAAATTATTAGAAAGCAGCTCAATTAAGATTTTTGTCCTCCTGTTATCAAATGGTTGAGAAAACAGTTTGTGTTCAGATTGAAATGAATAAAATTGGAGAAGTTATCCCAGAACAAATTTGTATAAATGAAATAGTGAATTGTTTAAAGGAAAAATGGAAGTTCCAATTTTAAAACGTATATTGAAAATATGGAATGGGATTCATATGGAGAGAGGGATTAAAACTATCAACTACATAAAATGTTGTTAAAACAAAATCAACATATTCCTTTCACTTTGAATCATTCTTTATTTGATCATTGGTACAGAGGATAAAAGATTGTTTTTGGGATTTTTTTAACATTTGAGCAATTAAAAAATAAATATAATAATACAATTTTTGCATATTATAAATTAAAATTATATTTAAAAAATAATTAGGAACAGATGTGAGACTCCAGAACAAAGTCAGTTTGTAACAGTTATGTTTATTATCAAGAAATTTATTACCAATATGTATATAAAATTACAAAAATCTAAAAAACAAATTTGTATAAATCAAAATTATGATGGGGAAAGATTTAAATATACAAATTCAGGAGGAAATATGGTCAAAATTGTGTCAAGAGAGTGTTACAAATATAGTTAATGCTAGATATCAAATGGTGCAAGCACTATAGATGGTTGTGATGCTTCATTACCCGATGAGCTAAACACTTGTCTATATTGCTTTGATATGAACCAAACAGTGCCTACTAGAATCCCTTAAAAGGCTGAGGACCCTGTGATCTCTGTCTCTGAGGGTGACGTCAGAACATCATTTAAGACAGCGTACCTGGCAGAATACTGAAAATCTGCACTAATCAACCAACTGGAGAGTTCATGGACATTTTTGCCCTCTTATTGCTGCAGTCAGAGGTTCCCCCAGCTTTAAAAGGGGATCAATCATCCTGGTACCAAGAAGAGTAGTGTGAGCTACCTCAACAACTACTTCCCAGTTGCACTAACCTCTACTGTGATAAAATGCTTTGAGAGACTGATCATGGTCAGAATTAACACATACCTAAGCAAAGGTCTGGTCCCACAGCAATTCGCCTATTGTCAGAATCGCTCTACAGAAAATGCAATATCGCTGGCTTGCCACTCAGTTCTGGATCACCTTAAAGACAGCAACTCATACTAATGGCCACTCTTCATAGACAACAGCTCGGCCTTCAATACCATTATTCCCTCAATGCTGGTCAAGAAGCTACAAACTCTAGGCCTCTATGCTCCACTCTGCAACTGGATCCTTCACTTTCTCATTGGAAGACCACAGTCAGTACAAATTGGAAATAACGTCTCCTCCTCACTGATCATTAACACAGGCACACTTCAAGGATGCATGCTTAGCCCACTGCTCTACTCATTTTACGTCCATGACTGTGTAGTCAGACACAATTCCAATGCTATCTACAAGTTTGCCCATGACACCAGTTGTTGGCAGAATCACAAAGGGTAATGAAGAAGCGTACAGGAGAGAGAGAGATCAGCTCGTTGAGTGGTGTAAGGAAAACAATGTCAGCAAAACCAAGGAGATGATTGTGGACTTCAGAAGAAAGACAGGGGAACATGACAGGGGCTCAGAAGTGAAGTGGAGAGGGTCAAGAACTTCACATTCCTGGGGTCAGCATCTCCGAGGATTTGTCCTGGAGCCTCCACATTGATGCAATCAAAAGAAGGCTCACCAGCGGCTATACTTTGTGAGGTGTCTCAGGAGACTCAGTATGTTGCCTAAGACTTTTGAAACTTCTACAAGTGTACCGTGGAGAACATTTTGGCTGGTTTCATCACAGCCTGGTATGGAGGCGCCAGATCTGAGGACAAGAATAAACTCCAGAGGGTTGTTAACTCGACCTGTGACATCACAGACACAGACTTCACTCCGTCGAGGACATCTACATGAGGTGGTGTCTTAAGAAAGCAGCCTCTATCCTCAAAGACCCCCACCACCCAGTCCATGCCCTCTTCACTTTGCTACCATCAGGAAAAAAATACAGGAGCCTAAAGATTAGCACTCAATGGCACAGGAACAGCTTCTTCCCCACTTCCATCAGATTCCTGAATAATCAATAAACCAAAGACACTGCCTTACTTTTTGTGCACTTTTTAAAAAAATTTGTAGTAATGTTGTAAGATGGTTATAATATGAATGTTTGCACTATGATGGTATCAAAGAGCACTGAATTTCATGACTTGTTCATGACAATAAATTCTGATCGATTTCTCGACTGATGGTAGCACCGAGAACAGATGGTGTGGATACTTGATGATCGCTGCTGCTCTCTGACAGCAGTGTTCAACATAGATGTTCTCAAAGGTGGGAAGGGGTTTGCCTGTGATGTCCTGGGGTGTGTCCACTATCTTTTGCACAGCTTTATGCTCGGGGGTATTGGGGTCCCCATATTAGATTATAATGCAGTTGCTCAGCAAACTTTCCACCATACATGTGTAGAAGTTTGCAGGGTTTCTGACATCATAAAAAAAACTCTGCGGGTGTCGAGATGCTGACCACTTTCTTCATGATGCTATTAGTGTATTGACTCCAGGAAAGATCCTGCGAGATAGTGACTTCCAAGAACTTAAATTTGCTCACCCTCTCCACCTCAGATCCCCCAATGATCACTGGATTGTGCACATCTGGGTTTCCCTTCCTAAAGTCAACAATCGGCTCTTTGGTTTTGGTGACATTGAGTGTGAGGTGGTTGTTGGTTCATCATTCAGCCAAGTTTTCAATCTCCCTCCTGTATGCTGACTCATCGCCTCTTTATATACAACCCACTACTGTGGTATTGTCAGCGGATTTTTATATGGTGCTGTTATATTTATGAGCAACACATTCACAGTTGTAATGCAAGTAGAGCAGGGCACTAAGAATGCAGCTCTGTTGAACTCCGGGACTGATGGAGATTTTGGAGATATTCTTGCCAATCCTCACTGATTTTGTAACCAATTAATGAGAAAAGAAAGTAAATGTGAAATTAGAACAGAAAAATGTCTTTATTATATGTTGTTTACATGAACAATATTTTTTTCATATTTGTTAGTACTAAATCTGAGATGACTGTGGAAGTAATAAAAAATAGGATTTTTTTTCTCAGCTTTGAGTCACTGATCTATGTCCTTTATCTTTCAAACTTGAGTTAATCAGGAAGGATGTGGTTTCTTATTGTTCCCAATGAAGTACTGAAATTCATCTACAAGCAGACATTGTTCCAAACATCACTACAGCATTGTAAAAATTTTTTAAAAATTTGTGTGATCATTTTCACTGGATGGGCTGATGTCGGGTGGGAAGATTGTATTAAGTCCTTTGCTTTATCTATAACAGGTTAATTTTGTTTCACGTCAGCTTAAATTTACAGCATTACTGTGGGGAAAGAGTGGGAACATTTTCACATTTCTTAATTGCTTTTGCTGCTCTGTCCTCCATGGAAAAATTGTAACCATTATTAAGATCTCCCATGGCTTACACCAATTAGTTTGAGGAGCTGTCCATGTTCCTCCGACATTTTTAATGTCATTTACCAATTTCTAGAATGAGTTCAATCCATTTTATAACAGAACCCGTTAATTTTAATTTCCAACCTATAATTTTGTTATTATTGATATGTAATCTTCGGCAAACCATTGAAAAACCGTGTCTCTGTACTTTACGGTAGATCAGTAATTTACAGCAATTAGTCACTCAGATATGTTAAATTCTTCTATTTATTCTCCCGCTGTATATTTTATCTAAAATATTCTGTAAATTGATCCAAGGTAATTATTTTCTCTTGTTTCCCTTTTTAAAACTAAACATTCTCTCCCTTCTTCTGTTATTGACCATGGTCTGAGGAGAATAGAATTTTGATCTACTCAAACAAGTGAGAAGGTTCGTTTCAGGGTCTGCCATCAAATGGAACAATGGTGCCAGTCGAGCAAGTTGGGTCACTGCTGCACAGCTCCAACAACTTTAATTCATTTCTGGGGTCATGGGAGTGGGAAATGAGCATGCCAAACCACCTCGTGAGCCAAGTGCTGAACCATTGGATTTCTGAATGGTCAGATAATAGGAAATATTCAGTATCTGCAGCAAGGGAACCAGCTGGACCCCTCCCTTTCATTATACCTCATCGTCTCTAATTTTCATTTATTTTAAATTACATTTTTAAGCCTGGTTTTTTAATTTTTATCAAAATTCTGTGACAGAGGTGGTTTTGGGAACAGAGCAGTGCAGACATTTTGTTCTAAGTTCAACAAATAAAGTACAGAACAAAAATACAGAGTTACGGAGCAGTTGGTATGGAGCAAAGGTAATATAATTTTTACTGTTCAGGATTCTGATAATGGGAGGAAAAGAACGGTCCTTGAATCTGATGGTGTGTGTTTTCATACTGGAAAATCTTCCTGATGGGAGAGGGGGAGGGGTGTGGGTAAAGAGAGCTTGGCTGGGCATTTTAACTTGCTGGCAGCTTTTCCAATGCACTAGCTGTCAGTGCAGTTGATGGAGGGGGGTGGGGGGAAGGGGGAGGTCAATGTATGCCAAAGACATATTCAAACCCTCTGTGATTTCTTGGGCAGAGAAATTCCCCATTCACAGCACTGCACCCTGATAGGATGCTTTCAGTGATACACCAGTAGAAATTGCTCAGCATGCTGATGACATACAAGATTTATGCAGGCTTCTGAGGAAATAGACTGATCACCCACTTTCTTGGCCATTGCCATATTATTGAAAATGTTTACCCCTTGGAACTGAAAGCTGTCTACTTATACTACCTCAGATTGATCAACGTGGATCAAGGAGTGAGCTCTTCCCCTCCTCCACAAGTCTGTGAGCAGCTCCTTTGTCTTGCTGACATTGAGGGAGAGGTTGTTGTCATGGTACTGAGCCACGTCCATCTATCTTGGAGGTAGAAATTAAATGGCCTTTTGGAATAGATTTGCTCTTGTGTAGAGCACGAGTGATTTAATTTCTTGTTAGTTCATCCAAGGGATGTGGAAGTCACCAGCTGAGCCAGCTTTTAATTGCTTATTCATAATTGCCCTTGAGAACATGGTGCTGAGCTGTCTTCTTGAACTGCTGCAGGCTTTGAGGTGTGCAGATGCCCACAATGTATCTTGACCTAGCGATGGTGAAGGAACAGCATTCTACAGTAGTTTTCCCGTATCCAAAGTTCTGAATACTGAAAAGATCCAAAAACTGAACATATTTTAGTGCCGACATGATGCCACAAGTTGAAAAAAATATATCATCTGATTTGCCCGTGTGGGGATCTGATGCTCTGTTTGATACAACAGAGCTCAGAATCAGCTGGGAAGACAGACGCTGATGTCAGTTCACAGAAGCAGGCTAGAATCTCAAGTCATTAGGGAATGACTGAGGGAAATCGGTGGGTCAGGCAGCGCATGGAGAGAAATTGGGTGCAATGGTCAGCTCTTAATCCAAAGGGCATGAATGCTGATTGTTCTAGTTTCAGGGAACTCCCTCTCCCCTTTCTCTTTTCATTTCTTATTTACCTTCTGCTGTACTTGGTTTACAAACTGCATGCCACTTTCTCCTGGCCACAAGAAGTCGGGAGAATCCTTTGTCTTGGCATCATCAAGGAGAGCAGCCTCCCAAGCAGGAGCAGGGACCTTAGTCAGGACCAGTGGCTTTGGGGAGGTGTTGGGGACTGGTGATGGTCTGTTTTTGGGCCCGTTGGTTTAGTTCGAATGCCTGAAAAACCCCAAGAACCGAACAATGTTTGATCCCAAGCGTTTCAGATACAGGGAAATATACTGTACTTCCAAGTCGGAATGGTGTGTGGCTTGAAGGACAACTTCTAGATGGTGGTGTTCTCATACATTTGATGACTCTGTTCAGCTCGTTCTAACAACAGTACATTGATGGAAGTTGTGATGAAGATAGGCAACATGCAGATTTGAAAGTAAAGTGATGAAAATACATGTCAAATCAACTGACATCTTTGCAGAATTAGTTAGCATTTCAGATGGATGACTCAACATTGGAACACATTTTTTATTCCCCTTAAAAAGTGTGCTGTTAAATTGGTGTGAGAATCCACAGCAGATCAAATATCTCAAATTTGAAGACCAGGGGAAGAGCAAATTCATGGAAAAAATATTTATTCCACACTTTATAAGTATTTTTTGTGAATAATGAGGTGATATGAAAGAATATGACTTTGTGGAAGCTGTTTTTAGTCACTGGCATTTAAAATTTTACATACAAATCGTACAATAGATATGATGGGTGGGAAAATGGCAGATGGAATTCGATCCAGATAAATGTGAAGTGATACAGTTTTTCAGGACAAATGTGAAGGTGGAGTTCATGATTAATGGCAGGAATCTTAACAGTACGGAAAGGACCTTGGAGCCCAAATCCATACATCTCTCAAGGTTGTGCAGCTTGGTGGGGTAGTTAAAGACCATAGGTCATCAGAGCAAGAATAGGCTTTTCAGCCCATTGAATCTGCCCCACCACTCAACCATTTCCCACTCAATCCCTCTGCCCAGCCTTCTCCCCATAATCTTTGATGTCCACTTCTCTCCCACCTTCTGCAGCCTCCATGTTTCCTTTACAGTACCTGCTCCTTTACCTATCTTCATATCGTCTGCAAACCTGGCCACAAATTCATTTATTCTATAATCTAGATCATTAATTGCAACATAAAAAGAAGCAGCCCGAACACCGACCTCCGTGGAACACCACTAGCAAATGACAGCCAAGTAGAATATGATCCTTATATTCCAACTTTACTTCCTGAAATCACCCATTGCTCTACCCACACTAGTATGTTAGTAGTAAAACATGCAGACATAAAAGTATGCATACATAGTGATTGCAGTAAAAATACAAGGCTGAACATTTTGTTTGGGCTCCAGTCTACATATTACACTTACCTTAATGAAGGACTCAAGCCTGAAACGTTGTTTATTTATCTTTATCTTTGCTCAATAAAGTACACTGTTTGACCTGCTGTGTTTTTGCATCTGAAAATCCAAATACACAACATCCACTGCATCCCCCTTATCTAGCCTACTTCTCATCTTCTCAAAGAATTCCAATAGGTTTGTCAGGGAAGACTTTCCATGAAAGAAACCATGCTGGCTTTGGCTATTCTGTCCTGTGTCTCCAAGTATTCTTTGACCTCTTCCTTTACAATTGACTCAAGTGTCTTCCCAGCCACTGACATCAGATTAATGGTTTCTATAATTTCCCTTCTGATGCCTCCACCGCTTCTTTAATAGAGGGATGACATTTGCGATTTTCCAGTCCTCCTGAGCACTGCCAGAACCCATTGATTGTGGAGTGCCTCCACAATTCCTACTGCTACTTCTTTCAGAACCCAAAGGTGCAATGCCTCTGGTCTGGAAGATTTACAGTATTCAACCCTGGACTATTCAACTTTCTGAGCACTTTCTCCCTTGAAATAGCTTAAGATGGCTTATTGTATGGCTTTCATAGGTCAGATGATTGAGTTCAAGAGTTGTCAGGTAATGTTGCAACTCTAAAAGATCTGGCTAGACCTGGAATATTGGGTTCCATTCTGGCTGTCTCATTACAGGAAGGAAATGGAAGCTTTGGAGAGGGTGCAGAGGAGATATGCCAGGAAATTGCCTGGATTGGAGAATGTGTCTTATGAGGCAAGGTTAACAGAACTATGGCTTTTTTCTTTGCAGTGAACAAGGAGGGGAAGTGACTTGGAGGTCTACAAGATTATAAGAGGCATAGATATGAAGGATAGTTAGCATTTTTTTCCCCCGGACAACAGTGGTAAATACCAGAGGACTTCTGTATAAGGTGAGGGGAGGGAAGTTTTGGGGAGATTTAAAGGGTTTTCACACAGAATTGTGGATCCATGGAATGCATTGCCAGGCTGGTACAAGAGAGATATTTAAAAGACTTCTATACAGGCACATGGATGCAAGGAAAATAGACAGTTATGGGTGTAAGAATGGGAAGGTTTTGATTGTTGAGTATATTTTTATAGGGCGGTACAACAATGTGGGCTAAAGGGCCTGTACTATGTGGTAATGTTCTATATACTGTGCTCTGAACCTTTAATTGATCTTTTTGTTAATTAAGGTGACAAAGACTGAACTGGAAAAGCTGAAGTCTGCCTACAGACACCTGGCAAAAGAAGCCACAGCTGCTAAGGAAAAATATAAAGAAGCCCTTTTAAAAGGTAATTTAAAATTTGCAAAAAATGTTTAAAAATCCATTTCTATTTGATCCCTTTATATTTTAAAGTGAAAAAAACATTAAATTTACAGAGGAATAAAATTATTTTTCAGCATGATTATGTCATGTAAGGCACAGGATAATGCAAGTATAGGTACACAATCCTTTATCCGGACATATGAAATCTGGCAAGTGGGGAGAGAGATGGCAGTGCGAGTCAGATGGGAGAGAGGGAGAGACTGCCAGTGCGAGTCGGGTGGCGGAGAGACCGGCAGCGCGAGTCGGGCGGTCAAGAGTCCGGCGGCACGAGTCGGGCAGGTGAGTGGGGGAGGTGTGGGTGGGGGGAAGAGACAGGCAGTGCAAGTCGGGCGGGCGAGGGGTGGGGGAGACAGTAGCGCGAATTGGGCGGGCGAAGATGGGGGGGAGACCAGCAGTGTAAGTCAGGTGGGCAAAGGTGGGGTGGGAGACAGCAGCGCGACTGGAAGGGGGGGGGTGGATACAGGAGCACAATTTGGATGGGCTTAAATCTGCTTTCCAAAATCTGAAATTCAGAACACACTGGCCCCAAGGGTTCCGGATAAAGGATTGTGTACCTGTAGAGTATAACTCCAATTATCGAAAATTGGATTATCCAAAATCCTCATTTATTTGAGTTTTTTTGGGACCTTGAAGTGACATCTGAAAATTTTCAGATAAATGTGATATCCAAAACAATTAGATATTCTCAGTTATCCGAACTATTTTTGGAGTTGAACTAACCTCACAGATTGAAAAGAAAATTCACTCAACATGAAATTAGAACGATGATTGTCCTCATTTCAGGTAACTTCCTCCCCTCTCTCTTTCCATTTCTTCTTTACTTTCCCCTATTGACTTTTCTGTTCAACTCTCCCTCTCAAACTGTGTGCCACTGTCTCCCAGCCGCAAGCGGTTGAAAGAATCCCTTGTCCCAATGTCATGGAAGAGAGTGGCCTCCCAGACAGGAACAGGACAAGTATTTGCGTTCCCCTGTCACTAGTCAGTGCTAGTTGCAACTGTTCCAGCTGCATGAGTGATTATGGGTAACATTGATCCTGCATTGAGCAGCTGCTGCCATGAGCAGGCCCATGAGGTGCTGGATGCGAAGCCGGATCAGCCCACAGGGCAACAGGAACACGCTGGCAAGTCAGTGGCAGCAGTGGGGATGTCTCAGTGATTGGCGGCGGCTTTGGGAACGTGTTGGGGATTGGTGGTGGTCAGCATTTTTTTTTTTTTTGGTGATTATTAAACATAATTTTAATGCTTAAAAAGACTTGCCTTGTTGTTTAAACATAAATACATGTTTTGCTATTGCTGTGGACTGTTTTTTTTTAAAAAATGACCATTTATCTGAAAAGTTCAGTCATCCGAAATAGGTGCAGTCCCGATCATTTTGGATAATTGTATTGTAATTGTCATTGCTCAGAAAGTTGGCCATACCTCAAAATGAACAATATTTTTCTGTTGATGAGTGTAATTCAGTAAATGTTATGTAATTTTGAAAGGCAGTTGAGTTTAATGTATGAAATGTAAAGGAGTACATCTGACAAAATAAAAATTAACCAATTTCACTAAAGCTGACATGAACGTGCATCAGGTTGCACGAATAAATGATAAGAATGTAGTAGGTCCATTCAGATGAACCTTCAAGGTTGGATTTCTGCTCTATATAGTGATAATGGTAAATTCTTGTTCTAGTTGTGTGCCTCACAATTATAAATTCTAGGCATCCATAAGTTTCAGGTGCAAATGGAAGTTTAATTCATTGTTGTAATGTAAGAAAAATATTATTGAACACTTTTAAGCTTTGAATGTGATGTACCAAAAAAAGAGCTATTTTCCTTACAAATATTCCATCACTGGCAGTAAGAGGGAAAACACAACACTTAGTCTTATCAATCACTATTAAGGAAGAAACAAAAAGTGTTACAGCTTGATACAATATACTTTCCCCTTCTCAAAGCATGCCTATTATTGGATATGTTTCCACTGAATAATTCTTAAGATGAAATTTTTAAGTATTTAATATTGCAAACTTCCAGCCACCCAATCTATTGCTTGCTGTATCATGATTTATTCTCTGGCAGACCACTGCAGCTAAAATTGTGGTACTTCTTAATTTGTAAAGCTCTTTTGGAATCTTGAGAACAATTTTTTAAATGTAAGCATGCATATTGAAGGGCATGCATGATATACATGCAGTTCTAGTATTGGAAAATGGGGAAATATAAGCAAAAGTGTTTCCATCAAAGTTAATAATTTGAATTTTTGGAGAAAATTAATGTAAAATTGGTTCAGCGGCTTGGAAAATACTGAGCAATGTAGGAAAGAAATGTACGTCAGATCGAAGAATGAGCAGGTGCTACCTCGATGTGGTTGTTTGTATTGAATGGTGGATCAACAGTATGTCCACTTAGACTCATTTTATTGTTAGAATTTGCTTAAGTTATTTTTCTCAATATTTTTACTGGTTGTGGGATTTCCTGCCAAATTGCTGTAAATTGATTTCCAGGATATAGTGACTGAATATAAATGACTATAAGCTTCTTCAATTTGGTTAATAGAGCAGGAAACTGATTAACTCGGTTATACTACGACTGAAGTAAAGTATTTATAAATATATCTTCAGTGAAAATGTAGTTTTTAAATGTGTCATGAATGAAGTAGTCCCAAAACAACATTCCAAGTTGTGGCCAGCACATGTATAATTTGGTTCATTCTCATTGCAGTCTCAGACTTGTAGGAATATTTTCTTGCTTCAAGCTGTAAAAAAAGGGGTGGCAGCCAGCCTGATTACATAAATATGAACCTTTTAAGTGTTGAAATTGTGGATTTTTACCTTTAGTCTGCACAACTTTGGACATGTTGAGAGTGGTACAGCAAAATAATTAAACCAAAATGAAATAACTTGTTTAAAAATAAATGTAAACATTGCAGTGACCTGTCGGAACTGTTTTTGATACAAAACTTGAGAAGCATGTGAAATGAAATTTGATGTTGTTACGTCAATAAATGTTTATCACAATTCTATTTCTTGTTATCTACATCAGTGGAACAGGCATGCAAAGTTTGTGTTAAACGTGGCTTGGTTTGCTTTGTATCACAGATTACAAAAAAAATCTTTACATTGCCAATTACCTACCTGTGCTAAGAATTTGCCCAGGTAAAATTCTACAAAAGTATGTTTGGATGTCAGAAAAGGAAGCCAGAATAGGCGGTTCTGCATCTCAAACTTTCATTACTGTTCAACACTTTTGTGGTTGAACTGATTTTGCCCTCAACTGCAGACTCCTCTTCCATTTAACTCTTAGCTATTTCTTTAAAAAATATCTGTATCTACCTGGCAATTTCATGTTCTGATCTCTCAGATGTAGATTGGCAGTTAAAAGGTAGTTAACGTACAAACATATCAGTGGTGTTGGAAATGAAAAAAGTTCCAATTCTGTATATATTGTACAATTGTACACACCATGTGAAGTGTTTGATATTGTAAATAAATTGCAATTTTTTGCACATATATGAAATCTACTCCAGCAAACAAATAGCTTCCATCGTCTTCCTTTTCTATTAATTTCTACCCAGTGCCTTAAGTTCTTGAAAATAGAATTTTCTTAAAACAGGAGTTGACCATTCTCAGTTTTTTTAAGTACAAAAAGTTTTTTTAAGTACAAAAACTACACAAAAAGTGTAGTTTATTATTATTGACAAATGGGCGGCACGGTTAGCATAATGCCTTTACAGCATCAGTGGTCAGGACCAGGCCAGTGTTCAAACCCAATGCTGTCTGTAAGGAGTTTGTTTGTATGTTCTCCCTGTGTCTATGTGGATTTTTCCGGGGGGCTCTGGTTTCCTCTCTCCATTTGAAAATGTACAAGGGGTGTAAGTTAATTGGGTGTAAATTGGGCAGCATGGACTCATGGGCTGAAATGGCCTGTTACTTGTTATGTGCTGTATGTCTAAATAAATATAGAGCATCTTTTGTGGATGTTATTTTTGGAAATCTTAATTCAATCATGTAACTTTTGAACAAGTTACAACAGCCCACGTTGATCCTGGAATGTGCAGCGTTTGGCTCTGAATTTGGACTTTATGAATTGATTGAGCTAGGAGTTAATGTTTCAAGATTGATCTTGGAAAGCAACTACATTTATGAAGTTTATACTTTTTGTATTTTCTGTCCACCTTCAGGTAAAGAGACTGAAAAGGCCAAAGACAGATTTGACAAGGCCACGATGAAACTCCATAATCTACACAACCAGTATGTGCTGGCAGTGAAGGGCGCCCAGTTACATCAGGAACAATATTATGATAAAGTTCTTCCTCTGCTCCTTGATTCTCTTCAGAAGATGCAAGAGGAAATGATTATTGCATTGTAAGAAATATTTTAGATAATTCAAGTACCACTTTTATCAAAGACTGCATTAATTTTTAAGTATTTGAGCATTGACCTATTTTAACAATGTAAATGGTTCAAAAATGCACATATTTTAATTTGGGGAAATGGATCTTTTACTTAAAATTTTGCATGCACTTTGAATTGTCACTAAAAGATAAAATTCAAAAAAAGTTGCAGATTACACAAACCTGTAATAAAAATAGAAATGCCACCATTCAGCAGGTCAGTCTGCATCTCTGGGATGATGTTTCAGGTCGAAGGTCCTTTGTCAGAACTGGGAAGGAAATCCAAGAGACTTCAGTTGCTGGAATCTACTTGAGGAACTCGATGGGCCAAACAGTGCCTGTGGGATAGGAAAGGGAATGAAAATTCAATCTTTCAGGTCAAAACCCTTCATCAACGGAAGTGGAGATGGCCAATATAATCAGGAGGAGAGAGTGGAAGGGATGAGATGAGACCAGTAGAAGATTGGTAAACAATTGAAGAGGGAAGGATGATGGACAGATGGAGCTGGTTGGAGAAGGGTGAATGATGGAGTTTTGAGGCAGAGACTGGTAATTGATTGGTTCAAGATAAAGAGGAGAAAAAAAAAGTAAGAACAAGATGGGCTAAGGATGGGATGAAGATGGAATAAGTAATGGAGGATGCTAAATGGAAACCAGAGTTGAAATCTGATGCAAAGGTGAGAGAGATGAAGGACAGATGGGACCATATGGATTCAGAAGGGGGGAGGGATTTGATTGGTGAAATGTGAAGGTTGGGATGGATGGATCCGGAAGAGGGAGGGAATGAAAAAAGGTAGGGAACTAAAGGTAGAAGTTTCTGGGAAAGGGTACAAAAAGATGAGGGTAAGGATTGAACATAGATAGAAGAGAGAGAACACAGGAGGTGATGGTTACCTGAAAGTGGAAATTTCCGTGTATTTAACACTGGGGTACAGATTGTCCAGGCAGAATGAGGTTTTAGTTTGTACTGGGTCTCGACCTGGCAATGGAGTTGGCTGAAGATGGACAGGTAAGTGGTTGGATGGGAATGGGACGTGAAGTGACTGCAACCAAGAGCTTGGGATGGCCATGGAGGACAGTGGTTGGCAAATCTGTGCTTCATCTCACTACTGATCAGGAGACCACATTGGGATCATCAAAGGCTGGAGGAGATGGTATGTGAATTTTTGCCTCTCCTGAAAGGGCTGTTTAATTCCTAGGTGATCGTGACGTCAAATCATTCGACCTCCTGCCATCCCAGGGATCACAGAAAAATAGGAAGAGATGCCCAGGCAAGACAGTCATGGAGAGAGTAGTCTCTGTAGAATGCAGAATAGGATGGGGAGAGTAAGATGTCCCTGGTGGTGGGATATCTCTGCAGATGATTCAAATGACATTTATTTCTCCCTGATGCCTCTCCATGATCCCAGAAGAGATCCAACACTTGGGGAAACACGATAGGCTGTAGATGCTGTGATTGTAGTAATAATACTGAAATGCTGGAGGAACTCAGCTGGTTTAGAGAGCATCTAGGATCTTTTTGACAAAAATGTATTGCCGACGTTTCGGGCCTGAACCTTTCTTCAAGGAAAAATCAGAAAGGCAGAATCAGGATATAACAGAAAGTCTCAGAATTCAAACAATGGGGAAGGAATCCAGAGCAACAAATGGACGTGTTAGGGGTGGAATTTATCATGTCTGTGCGAAATGAGACAGGCAACCAGAGACAATGGGGAAGCAAAGGAGTTTGGAGGGGGGAGGGTATTTTAACAAATGTCATCTGGTTGGATGGTGCCCAGTCGGAAGATGAGGTATTGTTCCTCCAATTTACGGGTGCTCTCAGTCTGCCAGTACATGAGACCATGGATGAACATGTCGGCAAGGGAGTGGGTTGTAAATTGAAATGGGTGGCCACTGGGAGATTCACGTTATTGTGGTGGTCAGAGCAGAGGTGCTCAACAAAGCAATCTCCCAGTCTGTGCCTAATCTCTCCAATGTTGAGGAGTCCACAGTGGGAGCAACAGATGCAGTAAATGACCCCTTCAGATTTAACAAGGGAAATGTTGCTTCTCTTAGAAGGACTGTTTGGGCCTTCAATTGTGCTGAGGGAGAAGGTGTGGGCGCAAGTGGAGCATCTCCTGCAGTCATAGGGGTCTTGTATCTCCTCCCTTATCACTATTAAGGCACTTAAATAGTCCTTCCAGAGGGGTCAAAGATTCACATGAGCTTCCTCCAACCTCATCAACTTATTAAAGCATTTGGTGCTCATGATGTGGTCTCCTCTTCCCCTCCCTCATTCACCAATCTTCTTCTGGCCTCTGTCTCACTCCTTCCTATCTCTCCTTTTTATATTGGGAACCTCCCTTCTTTTCTCACCAACAACCCCACCCCACAATGGCCTACCCAACAGATTTTATTTTTATAAGTCAAAGGGCACTGGTGAAGTTGCAAAAGGATGGAAGAGTGACTGTACTCCCCGGTCTGTTTCACAATTCCAACATTCTCTTGTCCATGTTTTTATTGGTCCCATTCACTCACTGATCAGACGACCTAGTTTATAGTTTATCCTATGGTCACTCCCCCCCCCACCGAACCACTCAGCTTAACAAGCTCATTTTGTCTCCTTCCCAGTTCTAACATCCCTTCCACCCAAAACCAAGTCCGCTTTATCCTTAATATTTGTGAGTTTTAAACAACGAAATAATTGGCACTCACGAGTTTAACTGGAGACATTGTTTTAATTGAGTGCTGAGGTTTGGTCTGGTTGTAAGAGGAGGAACATGTGAGAATGAAGAGGTAATCTGAAGGGCACTTCAACTTCAGTTTATACTTGCTCTGAATACACAAATAAATATCAGCATTTATTCTTGCCACCTGAGAGATAAAGGAGTCCTGAAAAGGAGAAAAGTCTGAAGTTTCTTAAAAAATTGGAAGGCAGTGATCATGTACGTGCAACATTCCTCACTATCAAAGTGCACAATTTCCAATAAATTATGATTATTATGCTAATTTTTAAACGGAATCAAGTTTTCCCGTTTCACTTGTGTTGGCTGACAGTGGTCCTTCCATAAACATGTAAAAATTAAATTTATCTCTGCTCCCATTCAAACTGGTGGCAAGGACAAATTCCTTTCAGTTGCATCAGTTCTCATGTTATTCCAGCAAGTTGTTAAAATTGTGAACCTAGACTGATAAAGACAAGTTAAAATTGGGTGATTTGAATGTGACGAGGAAAAGAGTCCTGGTTTGGTTACATTTTTTCCACTCACCTGAATTTGCAAAACTAGTTTGATCAATGGAAAGTTTGATAAGTAAAGAAACAGGGGGGAATAAAACTCAATTTAAGTCCAGATGATTGGCTTGGTAGTAGTGCTTTTGATCAGAGTTAGTTTTGCCTGAAAGTCACGAAAAACAAAGATGTGTAGATATTTGGGATGTTTTGTGAGGGGGAAAATATATCATTCATGTTTCAAAGGGCATAGTAGTTGCAATGGACCACAATAAAGTAATTCTGCTCCTACATCTTCGTTTTGTGAAAAAGATCTTGAGTATTGTGGCCAAGTGCAATACACAAATGTGCTGGAGAAACTCATCAGGTCATGCAGCATCCATAAAAAATAAAAGGTAACCGATATTTTGAGCTGGAGCCCTTCATTAGGAATCAAGGAAAACTTGGCTGATCCTAATTTGATACCATTTCACATATTCAAATTCATTTCAATTAAATTTTGTCATAAAATTAACAGTTGGGGACCACTGTGCATAACATTAAAAGCTATTCATTGCCATTATTGCATTTAATGCATTGCCACTATTCCAGATTAGAATGCAAATATTATCTGGTCAATCTTATACCACACAGGTCAGAAAAATAATTAGTGACACACTAGAGACTGCAAATGCTGGAATCTGAAGTTAAATGCAGTCGATTGCAGGAACTCGGCGGGTAATGAAGTGTCAGTGGGTGATTAGAGAATAGCTGACTTTTTGAGCCCAAAACCTTGAATGAAACTGGAGAAATGTAGAAGAGAAGCTCATGTAAAGATGACTGGATGAGAGGGGTGGGATAGGGCCCATGTGGGATTAGTGAACCAGGAGCAGTGAAACATGGCGGACAGAGGTAGTAGTAGATTGGCAAATGCCAGACAAAATGGGGGAGAGAGGAAAGAGAATCAAAAAAGGTCAGATGGAAGATGAGCCATACTGATGGGTAATTAGAAGACAAATGTTATCAATGCTGAAATTAGACAAGAAAAGTGATCAGATGGATGAAGAGGTGAGGGGTGGAGAAAGCAGAATAATCCAGTTTGGAGATGGGATTGGAGGGGGATGGAACCAAAGAAAAGGGGGTGATGAGAATGGATAGAGGTGAATGGGAAAGGGGACCAAAAAAGGGAGGGAGGACAAGACCTGGATGAATACAGGAAAAGAGAGGGAAATCGTTGACTGTAATTAGACAATTCTATATTCATTCTGCTTGGCTGTCTACAGCCCAATCGTATATGAAATAATGTTGTTCCTTCAATTTATGGTTTGCCTCACTCTGTCAATGGAGAAGCCTCAGGACAGATAGGTCAGTGTGGGAATGGGAAGGGGAGTTGAAATAGTCCCCATCTGTGTTTGGTCTCTCTGATATAGAGAAGTCTACATCAGGAGCACCAAATGCAGGAGATAAGGTTAGAGAAGATGCACATTAATCTTTGTTTCCCATGGAAGAGCTGTACAGGATCCTATATGGTGCTGAGGGAGGAGGTACAAGAGAAAGGGTTATACTTTCTATGATTGTAGGGGAAAGTGCTAGGAACAGCAAAGAGGTTGGTGGGGAGGGACCAGATAAGGGAAAAATGCAGACAATGATCCCTATGGACAGTGGAAAGGACATGGGAGTGGAAGATATCTCTGATGATGGGGCCAAGTTTTAGCTGGTGAGGTGAAAGTTTGGAGGGTGGCTGGTAAGAGAGGAACTCCAAGAGACGAGGGAAATGCTGACTGCTCCATTGACTACAGTAGAGGGGAAGGAAGTTGTATTGCTTGAAAAAGGACATTTTAGATGTCTTGGAATGGAAGATCTTGAGGGTAAATGCAGTGAAACTGGGTGAAAGGGATGGAATCCTTACAGGAAATTGGGTGGGAGAAGGAGTTGATGGGTTTGTGGTAAAAGGGGTTTAGGATATCATTGGAGTTCTGAAATTGTTTTACTCTCTGTCACATGGACAACCCATAATAAGTGACAAAGAGGGATTTGCAGGGGCAGAAATGAACTTTTCTTGTTACAGAGAAATAGCTTAAGAGTTCCTATTCTGCCAGAACTTGGTTCTTGTACACCACAACTCCTTTCCCAAAGAGCCACATTGAATCAGTTGAAAGTGAAATGACTTTCTTGTTAGTTCTGCCTTATTAATTGGCATTGTCACAGATGGGGGTTCAAAGATGTTCTTGTTCAGGTGAAAGGAAAGGCAGATGAATTAAAGGAACCCTGGTTGATGAGGAAAGAGCAAGAGATATAGGCATTCCAGGTCAAGTGAATCCCTCAGAGTATAAGAAGTATAGGAAGGAAATCAGACAAGCAGAAAGAGGTCATGTAATGGATTTGGCAGACAGGTTAAAGGGAGTGAAATGGTGGCTTGGGAGAGAATTCATCCCATTCATAGATGAGCATAGCTGTCTTTGTGTTGAGCCACAAGATGTGGTGAAATTTAGATTATTAAATCTAAGGAATTGAAGCAAAAGAGTTGCAATTTGTTGTTCTGCTTATAAATTACCAGGGAACAGTTTAAGCAAGAAGTCCACGGATGGATAACTGAAAAAAATACACAAAAGCGTTGCAGAAACTCTGCAGGTTATGCAATGGAAAGCAATAGGCAGTCAACATTTCAGGCATGAGACCTTCACCAGGGATGTCAAATACTGGGCAAGGGAAGGGGAAAATGTGTCTGATGGAATCAGGTTGGTGGCGGAAATTACAGAGATTGATATTATTGGAAGGGTAGGGTAGGGTAGACCGTGAGGATGTAGAGGATCCTTTGTTTGTTATGCCTCTTTCCGTCCAATCTCCAGTAAGAACACTATTCCTTTCTCTTAGTTCTTCCTTCTCCACTTCATCTGCTCCCAGGAGGATGCTTTCCATTCCAGGACATCTGAGATGTCCTCCTGAAGTAAAAGTAACTTTCCCTCCACTGCCATCAATATAGTCCTCATCTGCATTTTCTCCATTTCCCACACATCTGCCCTCACCTCATCCTCCTCCTGACATAACAAGGGGAGAATTTCTCAAATGCCTTGCTAATCTGTTCCAATGTAGATGGAGTATTAACTCAACATTGGCGGTATTTCAGAAAATTTCCACATTCCAGTTCATAAGGCAAGACCTAAAACGCACATAATCTCATTAAACAACCTTCTCACCAAAAGGTTGTCAATATGTCATCACGCAGGACTTATCCACTAATAAATTGATCTTTGTTGTGGATTCAGCCTGGACCAGTCAGCCTCAGAACATATTACAACCCAAGTGCAAAGGAAGAGTAAAGTTAATTTCAGTGAATGGAGAGAGTGGTGCAAAGTAATATTTAATACAGGGTTCAAAAATCGTGTAAATACTACCAAGGGAAAAGTTTGGTGGTTGGAGTCATATGCAGGATGCATGTTTGCTGTTAGTGAATGTTATATGTGTTATTTTGAGGACATGCGTAATGAGGGCAGTTTTCATGGTTCAACTTTTTATGACTTCCCATCACTGTAAAATCAGAAATGAAGTTGTTGTCTGAATTTATCACAATTCTTGTAATACTTGGATGTTGTCCAGGTCTCAGGTAAGGGGTCCAAAGATCTCTTCTTGTCATTCTATAACGTCGCCAGTAACTCAAGTACATCAGCTCTATAAATATTATAATTATTATAATAGAACTGACATCAAAGGTTGTTTTGCCTTACTCCCAAAACCAGCAAATACACTGATGTATTAGAATGCTATCCACCAGTTTGTGGAATAACCACACTCAAAAATAAATAGTACCTTAGACAAAACAGTGTGATCCAGGCAAAAGCCATTAATTTCAATATCTACCTACTCTTAGCTTCAATATACAGTGCCCTCCATAATGTTTGGGTCAAACATACTTTTCCTTTATTTCGCCTGTGCTCAGTCCGCAGTTTTAAATTTGTAACCAAACAATTCATGTGATTAAAGTGCACATTCCAGATTTTATTCAAGGTTATTTATTTAGATTTTAGTTTGACGATGTAGAAATTACAGCACTTTTTATTCATAATTCCCTTTCAGATTACCATAGTATTAGGGACATAGGAATGGTATGTATATTAGTCATGTTTAGTACTTTGCATGCATTGACTTCTTGAAGTCTTTTATTCATAGACTTCATCAGGTGGTGAGTGGTCTTCCCTGGTAATTCACTGCCAAGGCCTCTAACTGTAGCCACCTTCAGCTCTTGCTTGTTTCGGAGGCTTGTCCCTTTAAGTTTTCTCTTCAGCACGTGGAAGGTATGCTCAATTGGATTCAGATATGATGACTGAATTGCCCATTCAAGAATTTTTCCAGATTTAGCTTTGCAAAATTCATTGTTGCTTTAGCAGTATGTTTGGGATGAAGCATTGTTCAATGAGCTTGGAGGCATTTGCTCTGAACCTGAGCGGATAAGAAGTTTCTCCGCACCTCAGAATTCATTTTGCTACTGCCATCAGCAGTTATATCATCAATGAAGATAAGTACGCAAGTACCTGTCGCAGTCACACGTGCCATGTTTCACATATGAGGTGGTATGCTTTGGATCTTGGGCAGTTCCTTTATGCCTCCACTCTTTCCTCTTACCATCACTCTAATACAGGTTAGTCTTGGTCTCATCTGCCCTCAAGATCTTTTTTCAGATTGCTGCAGGCTCTTTTAAGTACTTCTTGGCAAACAGCAATCTGGCCATCTTGTTTCTGGTTTGCATCTTGCAGTTTACCCTCTGTATTTCTCTTCATGAAGTCTTCTGCGGACAGTAGTCATTGACACATCCACACCTGCCTTCTGAAGAGTATTTCTGATCTGTCGGACAGGTATTTGGGGATTTTTCTTCATTCTGATGAGAATTCTTGTGTGATCAGCAGTGGAGATCTTCCTTGGCCTACTAGTCCCTTTGTGATTACAGAGCTCACCAGTACATTCTTTCTTCTTAATGATGTTCCAAGCAGTTGACTTTGGTAATCCTAAGGTTTGGGTGTTGTCTTTTACTGTTTTGTTCTTGTTTTTCAGCCTCATCATGGCTTTTTTGACTTTCATTGGCACAACCCTGGTCCTCATGTTGAAAAATGGCAACTACAGTCTCCAAAGCTTACATGAGAAGTGCTTTTGAAGCTATCTTATACCTGCAATTAATTAAGCATTTAATCAAACTTGAGTACTCAAATACTTGTGAAGCCAAATGTCCCAAACATTATGGTGTCCTGAAAAGAGGTATCACAAATCGCCATATTCATTGATACCCTTAACATCCAGAAACCTATTAATTATAGTTGTGAATGAACCTAATGCCTATATCTGCAATGCCCCGATGAGTAAAGTTTTATTGTTTCACAATTCTCTGCCTGAAGAAATTTCTCTGCATCTCAGTTCCAAATGGTCTACTCCTTGTTCTGAGATTGATGATTTTTTTCTAGATTCTTCATCAAGGGAAATTGCCCTCATCACCCTGTTGACTCACATAAGAATTTACAGCATATTAGAAGGGCCGAAGAGGCATGTTTTCAACTATGGTTGAAATAGATGATTTCTCATTCTTCTGAAGTCCTGAGAATTTAGGTGTTGTTTACTCAATTTTTTTTTCATGTAGCAAACTCTCTATCCCTGGCAACCAGTTCAATTACATTTTTTTTAGATAAAGAGACTAAAACTGTACATAATATTTCCAGGCATGCTCTCACCAAGGTCTTGTATAATTATGTATGAGGCCTTTACTCCCAGAATCAAATCTTCTTGTAAAAAAAAAACATTTGAGGTTGGAAGGTCAAATGGGTGTAATGAGGCATCATGTGTTTCAATGGGCTTTGATCACACTGCATTGTTATTTTTTTAATGAAAAGACCAGGCTATCATTTCCTTTATTTATGCTTGAGAAACCTGTATGTTTGCTTTCATCGATAGGGGCCTCATGTTCCTATGAACCAATCTCAACATTGACAAAAATGTTGTATTTCTGTCACGTCTTCCTAAGTATTTTTACGCACTCTATTGCATCTGGTCTGTTCTTTCCAACTCAAGCAACTTTGAACCATAGAACCATAAAATACTAGCACAAAAAACAGGCTATTCAGCCCTTTTAGTCTGCTGGTCCATTCCATAACCCTCCAGATCACTCCCATCCATGTATCTATCCAATTTATTCTTAAAACTTAAGAGTGAGCCTGCATTTACCACATCAGATGGCAGCTCATTCCACATTACCACCACTCTGTGAGCGAAGAAGTTGCCCCTAAAACATTCCTCTTTCACCCTAAAGCCATATCCTCTTGTATTTATCTCTCAATCTTAGTGAAAAGAGCCTACTCGCATTTACTTTGTTGTCTATGCCCCTTATAATTTTGAAAACCTCAATCAAATCTCTCCTCATTCTTCCACAGTCCAAGGAAATAAAGTCCTAACCTATTTAATCTTTCCCTGTAACTCAACTCCTGAAGACCTGACGACATCCTAGTAAATCTTCTCTGCCTTTCTTTCAATCTTATTGATGTGCTTCTTGTCGTTAGGCAACTACACTCAATGTTCCAAATTTGGCCTCACCAATGTCTTGTGTAACCTCACCATAACATCCCAATTCCTGTACTTAATACTTTCATTTATGAAGGCCAAGATGCCAAAAAGCTTTCTTTACAACCCTGTCAATCTGTGGTGCCATTTTCAGAGAATTATGTGCCTGTATTCCACATTCATTTGTTCCTCCACACTCCTCAGTGCCCTGCCATTTACTATGCATGTCCTACTTTGGATTTTCCTTCAGAAATGCAACACCTCACACTAATCTGCATTAAATTCCATCTGTCATTTTCTGTCCCATTTTCCCAGTTGGTCCAGATCCCTCTGCAAACTTGGAAAGCCTTCCTCGGTGTCCACACCACCTCCTATCTTTGTGTCATCAGCAAACTTGCAGATCCAATTTACCACATTATCATTCAGATCATTGAAATGGACAACAAGCAACAATGGTCCCAGTCTGAGAAGCAATCATCCATTACCACTCTCTGTTTTATCCCATTCAGCTAGTTTTGAATCCAGTTTGCAACCTCTCCATGGATGCTGGTGTCTGAACCTTCTGAACTAACCTCCCATGTGGAACTTTATCCAAAGCCTTACCAAAGTCCATGTAGATAACATCCACAGCCTTTCCTTCATCAACTTTCTTGGTAACCTCCTTGAAAAACTCTCTAAGATTTGTTAAACATGACCTACCATGCACAAAGACCTGCTAACTATCCTTAATCAGCCCTTGGCTATCCAAATACTTATAAATCAAATCTCTCAGAACTCCTTCCAATAGTTTACCTACTACTGATGTCAGGCTCACTGGCCTGTAATTTCCTGGTTTACTTTTGGAGGCTTTTTAAACAACAGAAAAACATGAGCTACCCTTCAATCCTCTGGCACTTCCCCATGGTTAAGGACATTTTAAATATTTCTGCCAGGGCCCCTTCAATTTCTACACTAGTCTCATTCAAGGTCAAAGGGAATACCATGTCGTGCCTGGGGGATTTATCTACCTTTATTTGCTGTAAGACAGCAAGAACCTCCTCCTCTTTAATCTCGATATGTTCCATGCTTGTTTCCCTTCCTTCCTTGTGCCCTATGCCAGTTTCCTAAGTAAATACTGATGCAAAAAAACTATTTGAATCTCATGAGGCTCCACATGTAGACGACCACTCTGATCTTCTAGGGGACCAGTTTTGTCCCTTACTAGTTTTTTATTCTTAACATACTATTAAAATCTTAATATGTGGGTTTACCTTCACATTATCTGCTAAAACAACCTTGTGCCTTCTTTTTCTCTTCCTGATTTCCTTCTTAAGTACTTTCTTACATTTTCTATACTCTTCTAGTAACTCATTTGCTCCTTGTTGCCTATACCTGCGATATATCTTCTTTGCCAGATTGCCAATATCCTTGGAAAACCAAGGCTCCCTGTGCCTATTAATTTTGCCTTTAATCCTACAGGAACATGGAAACTCTGCACTCTCCAAATTTCACTTTTGAAGGCCATTCACTCACTGAACACATTCTTGTCAGAAAACAACTTATCCCCATCCACTCATCCTAGATCCTTTCTCATTTCCACAAAATTGGCCTTTCTCCAATTTAGAATCTCAACTCAATGACAAGACCTATCCTTGTCCATAATTAACTTGAAGCTAATGACAGTATGGTCACTGAACCCAAAATATTTGCCTACACATACTTCAGTTATCTGACTGGTCTGGTTCCCTAATAAGAGATCAAGTATTGCATCCTCTCTCATTGGTACCTCTATATATTGATTTAGAAAACTTTACCGAACTTGTCTGTAATCCCTTGAAGGCTCATTATATATTTTTCACTAATCATTGCTTTCATTGTTACCTTGGAATAAATAGCACCTATTCCTGTGGTACTCTGCTAGTCACAGCCTGCCAACCTGAGAAAGATTGTTTTAGTCCAACTCTATTTCCAATTACCACTTCTCAGATCAAAACCTATATATTGTAATTACCCATAGGTTTTGGACATCTAACCCTGTTCAACAATTCTAGTACAAGACCCTATGAAAATCCAAATATACCACATCCACTAATTGCACGATGAATCTCTTCCACTTCTCAAAAGCTTAAAGAACTCTAGTGGCCAAATGAGTTATTTCCTTTATAACTTTAAAATGTATCATCAAAATTCATCATTGTGTGCTTCTGCCAACAAATTGATGGCGTTGTAATACCTTGTCAATTTTCCACTTTGACAGGCAGGTGCCAATATAGTAAATCCTCTGCAACAGCTTGGCTAAAGACTGAGCCAGATCTGGGGTAATGTGCAACTAAAATTCTCGCCTCAGCTTAAACAGATATTTCATTTTTAAAAATATACAATATTATACATTAAATTAAATTGAAAAGAGGCAGTAAATATACAATGTATAGGTAATAAATGTTCACATTTACCATAGGGCAGGATAAAAGTGGTATTGTAATAGTCTTGAGGTGTTGGAGTAGTCCATGATTAGTGTAACAAGGAGAGGTTGAAGAACCAGATAGCCATTAGAAAGAAACCGAGAAATACTAGTCTTCTGGCGCTATACCTTCCACCTGTAGGTTGAAGAGGTTGTGACCAGGCTGATGGGGGTCCTTTATGATGATGGCTGTCTTGTTGAGCCAGTGCTCAATGGTGGGAGGTTGGACCTTGTGATGGACCTGGCTATATTTGCTCTCTTTTAGAACATTTTGTGTTTGTGGGCATTTGAATTATCAAACCAGACCATGATGTAACCATTCAATATACTTCTGACTGAGCACCTGTAGAAGTTTGATAGAGTATTTGACAATATGTCAAATTTCCTCAGATTTCATAGAAATTTGAGGTATTGATGTGCCTTCTTCATGGTTGCTTTGATGTACTGGCTTCAGATGTGGTTTTGTAATAGAAGGACTGAAGATACTAACCCTCTCCAACCCCATCACGTCAATGTGATCAAGTATGTGGTCCCTCAGCCTCCTCTTTTAAAATCAACAGTAAAGCCCTTGCTCTTAATGATGTTGAGAGCAATATTGTTGTTCTAGTGCCACCCAACCAGATTCTTGATCTCCATCTTGTATTCTGACTTGTCATCTCCAGTTATTTGACCAGTAATGGTGGTGTCATCAGTGAATTTTTGATTGCGTTGGAGCTGAACTTTGTTATCCAGTAATGAGAGTACAGGCAATAGACCAGGCAACTAAGCATGCAGCGTTGGGGTGCCTCTATGTTAATGGTCAGCACGGAGGAGGTAATGCTATCAATTCACAGTAAAGTTTCAAAATTCGAGGAAGTAAGAGACCTAAATTATTAAGTCATTGCAGTATTTATGTGATTGATTGGTTTCTTGCCAAAATAGATATTTCTCCCCTATGTTACAAGCCCAGAGGACTCCAAAACCCAGCAGCAATAGATATTCACCAAGACAAATGGTTACTTAAACAAAAGTTGCTTTTAATTATCTTTAAACATGAAAACAGAATCACACTTTAACTTAACTAACCTAACTTCTATTTGTAAGCGCACATTTGTGTAAGTTCAGAAAAGTTCTTTGATTCGCAGACCAATCCCACTTCTCATTCCTCCAAGTTCACTGGTTGCAGGCAATTCTCATACTGTGCACAGAATTTAACATTTATGAAGTTCACCAGGCTTTGGTGCTTCAAAGGTAAAGGGTTAATGCTCAGGAAGGTTCTTGTCAGTTTTCAGACAGAGATTTGTTGTACATTTACTTCCATCAGCCACTTCAGTGTCTTGCCGAAGAAACTTGCCCCCATCAGGGTTCTCCAAATGATAACCTCTTTCAGGTCACCACAAAGTGTCTTCTTGTTTCTCTTATTCCAAGTGAAACATTAGACAGCCAGTCCTTTCCTCTTGCATGAACCACAAGGGCTTTGACCAGGCCATCTTCCAAAATGGGGCTTTCCATAAGCTTGCCAGCTTGTCCTGTTCCAGTCCCGGCTGCTTCTGCTGGCTGTGGAAGTGATCACTGTGTGTGTGTGTCTCTCTCTCTCCCTGAGAGAAAGCCTGTTTGACTCCCTCTGCTTGCAAAACCACATGCCTTCTTAGATCATCTCCAGAAAGCAGTGGCTCCAACAAGGTCTTTCATCTGTTGCCTTTTGTAAACTACAATCCATTAGTGAAGTCTCTTGAGTAGTCTTCAAAGATCTTGTAAAAGCTGTGGAGCCAATATGTCTAGCATGGGGCAGAGCTCCAGTATTTCAATTAAGATCTGTTTTAAAGTGTTTGTATGTAACCTATTTTAACAAACCTTTCCCAATTTATCTCCCAAAAACATTTCTATATACTCTGTCACACCTCAAGCATTCAGGATGTTGATCAAGATTCAATTTATTGTCATTGTAATATAAAGTGTCATAGTACATGAAATTGCTTTGCCTGCTGTAAGGCAGACAGATTCGCCATTGGCAGAAATTGCCTGAAGCTCCTCTGAGAGTCAGAGGAAGAGAAGCAAAAGAGAGTCTCCCCAGAGTCACCAAATGTCCATAGATTCACCTCCAGCACTTCCACAGCCACACAGAGTCCAGTCCAAAACATGGGCGACCTGCGTTCCAGATCCGAACCTCCAACAAGGATAGAAATCCTTCAGAGAGCCTTCGGCGCCCCCTCACATCCTGGTTCCGATACCTGGTACCCCTGCAGCCAACTTCAAGCCAGTCTCCAGCAATCCACAGTCTGGTGCGAACCTCCTGACAGCAGTCTCCAGCAGCCCACAGCCTCCGTGGGTTCCTCGCCTCGAGTCACCAGCGGCCCACAGCATGCGTCTGCCACTTTGGTCACTGACCCAGTGGTTCGTATCTGCTTTTCCTTCTCAGACGGGGGAGATGGTCTCACCATTTTCTGGTGCCCTGTACCAGCCCTCCACTCTCCTGGAGTCTGCAACCCCTTGTGGCTGCTGCCAATCAGAAGCGGTGCCATCTTGGGCGCAGACCTCATGGTCGCAGGATTTTAAATAAAACAGCCGTCAGCTCCTTTAGTGGGCTGTTCAAAGCCTGTGCGGAGCTGACAGCAGTTGACTGGACAATTGGACCCCGTGGGAGCGCTGTATCTGCTCTGCATTTCTTGCAGGTCCTCACCTGCGGCAGCACTGCCGTTACAGCGTACCTCACGGTGCTGCTATTTTCCTGAGGTTGTGGATGACTGGACAATCACTGAGTTTTACAGAGAGTTTGTTAGGGTAGTTGCAGACAACTTGCTCTTTTGTGGGTGGCATGGTGGCACAGGGATTAGCACTGCTGACTCAAATCCCCATAATTCTCCAATCAATCCTGACTTGTGGCAAGCTGAATGGAGTTTGTATGTTCTCCCCTTTATTATGTTTTTGCCAGGTCCTCTGGTTGCCTCCTACACTCGTTCTGGTAAGTGTTAAAAGAATAGAAGGGGAATTGACGAGCACATGAGGCTGAATAAATTGCAGTTTTGCAAGGAAAATATAAAGGAGTGAAATGAGACTGATGGGCTCTGCTGGGATGTTATTTTAGATCAATTGCCTCATTATAACTATGTAAAATCTATGTAATTATTTGTGTTTATATGTTTGTGTTTATGTACCCACACACACACAGACACTTTTTTTCAGAGTACATACATCACATACAACTTTGATATTTTTTTTCCTGCTGGCGAGGCAGATTTACCACTTATTGATGGTCCAAAAAAATCTACACAATATATTTATGTAAACAAATAAAGAAATATAAATAGCTAATGAAGGTAAACAAACTGCAATGCAGAGAAAATTTTAAAAATCTATAAATTGTACAAATAAGTGTCCTTAAATGAGTCCCTGATTGAGTTTGTTGTTGAGGAGTCTGTTGATGGAGGAGTAGCAGCTGTTCCTGAACCTGGTGGTGTGAGTCTTGTGGCACCTATACCTTTTTCCTGATGACAGCAGCGAGAACAGAGCAGGTGCTGAGTGGTGTAGATCCTTCAATGGCAACATTTGCTGTAGATGTGCTCAATAGTGGGGAGGGTATTGCCTGTGATGTCCTGGGCTGCTTTTGGGAGCCTTTTGGAGGGCTTTATGGACAGGGGTATTGGTGTCCCCATACCAGACCATAATGCAATGTTCAACCACACACTTGTAGAAATCTAGGGTTTGTGGTGTTATACCAAATCTCTGGAAACTCCTGAGGAAATAGAGGCACTGGTGTACTTCCTTCATGATGCCATTAGTGTGTTGGGTCCAGGAAAGATCTTTTTGGATGGTGACTCCCAATAATTTAAATTTGCTCAGCTCTTCATCTCTGATCCCCAGTGATCCCTGGATTGTATACCTCTGACTTTCCTTCCTGAAGTCAACAGTCAGCTCCTTAGTTTTGATGACATTGAGTGCAAGGTTGTTGCTGGTGCACCATTCAGCTAGGTTTTTGATTTCCCTCCTGTATACTGACTCATCATCTTTCTTTATACAGCCTACTTCTATGCTATTGTTGGCAAATTTGTAGATTTGTTATTGTCCCAAGCCACCCAGGCGTAGATGTAAAGTTTGTGGAAAAAAAAGATAATAGATGTGTGTTTTTATTGGACATTTTGTGTCGCCTTACTAGTTTTAATACTGCCTCCTCAAAGATTCAATGGTTACATGTGGGATGTGATAATGTGGAGAATTGACATAAAGAATGGTAGAACACTTTTCTCTGAATTAT